>NC_141697.1:253860136-255060136 GCF_964263255.1 Lissotriton vulgaris | reverse complement strand
TCTAGTAGTTTTGTCATTGAGCGCGGTACGAGACAGGGCTGCCCCCTCTCGCCGCTTTTGTTCGCCCTCTACATGGAGCCGTTTGCCCAGAGGATACGCGATAATCCGGACGCTATTGGGGTTAAGATGGGTCAGTATACCCATACTGTTAGCCTTTATGCGGACGATGTCCTGTTGACCCTGGATGACCCCAGGAGGTCACTCCCTGCTTGCGTCCAGGAACTGAACGCCTTTGCACGCGTGGCCGGCTTTAAAATGAATATGGCCAAATCGGCTGCCCTGGACGTGTCGCTCGCCGCGGACACCAGGAGAGACCTTCAGCGTCTCTTCCCCATGCAGTGGTCCTCATCCACTGTGCCATACCTGGGGATCCTGCTGGCGCCTTCGCTGCCTGAAATGGTCAAAGCAAATTACTCTTCCCTTAGCAAGAAGATTAAGGAGGAACTCGGCCGATGGAACAAGGGCCTGCTCTCGTGGCTGGGCCGTGTCGCAGCGGTGAAGATGACAGTGCTGCCTCAGATCTTGTACCTTTTTCGCGCTCTACCTCTCCAGCCCCCTGTGGGTTGGATACAGCAAGCGCAGGCTGACATCTCCCGTTTCGTGTGGCAAGGCCGCAGGCCTCGGATGAAGAGAATTCTCTCCACGCTTGCTCCGGAGGCGGGGGGTCTTGGTATCCCGGATCTCCGGAAGTATTTTCAGGCGGCGCAAGTCCGATACTTGGTGGAATGGAGCAGGTGGGAATCTGACAAGCACTGGCTCTTTCAGGATCAGGCGGTAGCGGGACGTACCCTTCAGGAGGTTCCATTCCTGCGGCGCGCACATCGCCCGGCTAACCTCTACGCCTCCTTTGTCACCCGGGTTCCCCTGCGGGTGTGGGATGCGGTTTGCGAGCTAACTACCTTCCCATCACCGTTTACACCCATAGTTGGTAACCCGGACTTTACTCCGGGCTTAGAGCCGGGAGCTTTTTCCCACTGGGTGAGTGCGGGTTGCAGGGCACTTTTTCAGATTTATGGGCCGGAGGGCGTGCTTCCTTTCCGGCAACTTCGACAGGAATTTGGTCTGACGGAGGTAGACAGATTGCGCTACATGCAGGTCCGCCACTGGGCTCTCCAAACCCAGGTGCGCGACGTCGCAGCCCGTCAAATCACTCCTTACGAGCGGTGGCTAGTGACCCGGACCTCGGATGCCAAGCTTATTTCCGACCTATATAAATTTCTCCAACCCCCGACGTTTCATTTCCATAATCCGGGGAGGGAGCGCTGGCACAGAGAGTTGGGCAGGACCCTGAGCCACAAGGAGTGGGACAAGATCGCATATCGGGCGAGGCACTCTGCATACCACACTGGGCTGACGGAGACCTTTACTAAGGTGTCCACCTACTGGTATTACACCCCAGAGAGGCTCTATGAGATGCACAAACTCACCGACAAGGGATGTTGGCGGGGCTGCGGACAGGAGGGTACTCTATCGCACATTCTTTGGGATTGCCCGGTACTGACTGCTTACTGGAAAGAGGTCCTGGATGAGGTGGATAGACACTTTGAGATTGAACTGCCGCGCTTCCCGGCGTATGTCTTGCTAGGCCTTCCCAACGACTTAATGTACCCGCTGAAGTCCCGCAGGGGTAGGCAGATTGCTATTGCGCTAGGCTCAGCGGTCCAAAATATCCTTGTCCACTGGCGCACCTCCACTGCCCCCTCCATCACTGGTTGGCTACATAGACTCTGGCAGGTACTGGGTATGGAGAAGATGTCGCTTACAGTGGCTGGAAATGTAGATCAGTTCGAGGAGCTCTGGCACCCCTTCCTGGCACTGCTGTCCACAGAATTCCGGGAGCTCACATGTCCGAGGTACCTGCGCCTTCTTAGGCTGACGCCACCGGCGGCCCCGGCGGATTAGGAGGGATGGGGCTGGGGGGATTAGGGGTTGGGGGTAGGCTGTTTGGGGCGGATGCTTCTATTACGGGTTATTGGACGGGGATGTTGGGGTATTGTTTTCTTCTTTTTTCTTGTTCTGGGGGCGGGGGGCTTGGAGGGACTGCGTTGTGTTTTGCTGTGTTGCAGGAAGCTACTCGCTCTTAGCTTTGGTTGGGAGGTCGGGGAATATAGGAGGGATGTGCGCACTGCCTTACTGCCTTCCAGCTGATGCCTTCCCTTCCCCTCCTGGACCACCGACCTCCCCCCTTTCGACCAGAACTGCTGCAACATGTCTCTTTTTCTTTTCATTGTACTGTATGTAACCTTGACCTCCTACTTCCCTTCCCCATGTTTTTTTCGTTTTAATAAAAATGCTTTAAACCTAAAAAACACAATTTATGGGAGGTGTGGCCAGCAGAGGAATGAAGTAGTCATTATAATCCGGCTCCCCCCTCTATCCCCTTGCATCAGCGTAACGTGTGCCCATCCAAGTTAAGCAGCAATGGGGAGAATTATCTGTCTTCAATGACATTAATGAAGGACCTTGCGTATACTGCCTAGGACCACTGATTGAGATGTAGAATACCTGAGGTGAATTATACATATACTTATCAAGAGTGACCTAATCAGCAGTCAGAGTTAGCAAACTATGCCATTTTTTTAGATAACCAAATAAAACAGATTTGCGCACAACAAAGCTTAATAGAAATAATTTTCAGTTAGAGGTAAGTTAACCTGAAAATCGGGCATGGGTTTGGTACTTCTGGATCTACTTGGGATACTACTTCATACGCTGTCTGGAACCATTGCTCGTTGCTGCTATCAGAGGCCACTGAACCATTCACTGTCTGGGAGAATTAATGGTCATTATTGTCTGTGGGGCATGGACAAATGCCGAGTACTCACTAGCTTCTCTCTCCATTGAGTGTATCTGAGAAGAATCCTAAAAGACTTGTAGTAGTGAGAGACGTGTGCAATTAAAAGTATGTAACATGTACATATTACTGTACAGGCTCTGCCAGTCTGCTTTCTGAACCCCGGATAATACGTATTTGCCAATTCTTTGCAATTCAGATATCATCTGGACATCGGAACGCACAGTGCAGCTGAACAGCACTCCAGCTTCCAAGCTAGGAATACACTTCATAAATACCTATACAAAAGCATTTATCAACTTTACCCAGCATGGGATATTAACACACAGTACCATGTACCCATGACAAGAATAGAACACTAAGTACTGAGAGCATGAGACATATGCATAGAGAATACTTGGAATCATCATGAGGTTCATAGGAGAACAAAGTGAACCTCAGCCATCATAAGAAAACAGAACAGTGTACATCTCAGACAACTAGAATGTACCCCTGCACTTTCCTTAGGAAGAACCCAGAGTTTAAATGGGGTCTATGCAAGAATCACAGATTACACCTATAGCATCACAACAAAAGTGCGGGAGTACACCTGAAGCTACATGTAGGACTATCATAAGATAAGCGTGCATAGAATATTTGAGAACATCTTAAGCAAAGAGAAGACAGTACTGTATGCCTAAGGTCATTATGACAGAGCACTTGGTACACCTGTCAGTACCATGAGATAAGAGCACAGAGTATATTGAGCTCATCGTGATATAAGGGGAACGCATACATCTAGTACCATCATAGGACAGTGTACGGTGCACCTGAGACTATCATGGGATAACGGTACAGAGTACCCCTGCCACCACTGCGACATAAGAGCAGAAGTACACCTGAGGCTATCATCACATTCTACTGAGTGGGACAATCAAGAGATTCATATGAGCCCAAAATACTTCAGGGAGTATCTTCAGACAGATGAGCACAGAGAATATACCGGAAGTGGAGTAAGGAAGCAACATTGACATTCAACAGAAAGACTTAGAAATGTAAGTCCGAAATGGACACTTACCCCATGAACCTCGGTCTCTGGATGACCACCTTGGGTCGAGGCACCTGTAGAGGCTTCTTTCCCTCTTGAAGTTGATTTGGTGATGACTCTGGTCTCAGAGTCTCTGGTGAGGAAAGTCCAGCCTTTTCTTTATATATTGCTTGACTCACTTGTTGAGATACCCCAGGTGTGGTCTTCATGTGCTGAGCGATGGTAAGCACTCTAATATCCTGGTGCAGATTAACACCCACTCCTGATGGGTTTTTGTGCCGGGCATGTGGGCCGCTCTGGGGGACATGGGATGCAGAACTGTGCTCAAGGACCACAGTACCTCTCAACGGGCTGTAGGTCTTACCTTGGCCTGTGGATGGGTCACGGTTCTGTCCCTGGATAACAGCCTGGACCTTGAGTCTGGAGTGGCCCTGCTCCCTAGGCAAAGGGTTGGCACCCCCAGTAGAGTCTCTCTGGGACACTCCCAAACCCCACAACAGAGTGCAAGTGGCCAGAAGACCTGAAATCCTCACCGAGTGCATCCTCACCGACTGATGGAAACCACTAAAAAAAGTCAATAAAAGGTCTAACTACAGGAAGCCAAAAAAGGAAACCACCTAACAAAGGTCACTAAAGGGTGCAACCAAAAGATACTACCAAAGGTCGCCACAATCAAACCAGAAAAGGCATGCGACCAACGGATTCCACCAAGAGAAGCCAATAAAGACACCACCAAGGGATGCCACTCATTAATGAGAAGCCACGAAAGAGGGCCACATAGGGCTCAACAAGGGATGCACAAACAGAAGTCACGAAAAAGTAACAATCAAATCGGACAAGAACACAACAAAGGAAAACCACTAAGAGGAAGCCACCAATGAAAGCTACTGAAGTATATCTCCAAAGAGAGTAACCAAGGGAACCCAATAAGGGAAACTGGCCCAGGTTCAAGGGCTGGGCTTGAGGACCTGGTTGAGCACGGAGAAATTGCCCCTTTATTCTAAAGTTCGGGTGCAGTGGAGGCTCCTGGTACACATGAGAGCTCAGGTGCATCGGTGGGCGCTGGTTCGGGAAAAAGTGATCTGGCTGTGCAGAGCATGTGCCCCCGGTACAGCAGAGAACATTACAGAGCACAGAAAATACAGCAGCCGGGTTCCCTACGCAACCCACAACAGCAGGTTCCTGACACGGCACAAAGTTTAAAGCAACAGAGGATCTTCGTGCAACACAGAGCAGAGTGCAGCAGGGGGTCCTGGTGCAGCACGGAGTAAAGTGCAGTAGGGGTTCCCGAGTAGAGGAGATTCCTAGGACGGCACAGGGAAGCAGAGCTTTCCGGGATCCTTGTGCGAAGCAGTGCCGCAGTCTCCTTGTGGCAGCGGTTCCTAGGTACGGCAGATGTGCAGCCTTGGTGAAGCACAGATCTCTGTACAGCAGAGTCTCACAGCCGCCTCATGCTGCGTCGGGTGCCTCAGACTGGCGCTTTCCATGTGTGCCGGAGGTTTAATCAGAGCAGCATGTCAGGCTCCTCCTGCCGCCTGTACTCCCCTCCCAGACGGGGAGCATGGAGCTTTATGGGGCACCACTTCCCTTCCCCCCCCCTCTGTGCTGGCATGCCTTGTTCTCTAGATACATGCGCCTTTCACTAATTCACTTCTCACTCACTTTCCTCCCTGGCCCGCCCTCTCTGACGAGCAGGTTTACAATGCCGAAACTTGAAATCTGGGTCTTTCAGTCACGTACCGTTCTTCCTTTTCCTCTCTTTCTGTCATTGTGGCAGACATTCACTCGCACTTCTTGCGCTTCTTTCCTTCTTTGGCTCCTTGTTTCCTACCTTTTCTTTCCTCGCTCACTTTCATCATTCTGACGCATCCCAATCATGCCTTTGCTCTCTATCTCTATTTTTCATCGTTTGGCTTCCTTCATTTTCTTTCTAAAACTATCACATGCTCTCCATTCTTCATGTACTCCCTTCACGTCTCTGCTCTTTTTTCCCAATTGTCTTTTCACTTCCTTCCTTTTACCTTTCCTGTTCACCCCCTAATTTCCAATCATTGCCCCTTATATCTTTTCACCTTTTCCCGCCTTCTGCCCATTCCATCGCCACTCTTGCTCCCTTACCTTCTCCCTCGGTATGTCTCCCCTACCCTTTCCCCTCGTCCATTCTCATCTCCAATTGTCTCATTTGTTGCCGATATACCTTCAATGTCGCTCCATTTGATTGGTAATTCTCTCTTCCTCTTCTCTCTCACTGGCATTCTCTCACTGGGATTCTCTCACTGGGATTCACGTATCTTCTGTTTTTTTGTCTCCTTTTTACCTCCCTTGAACAAAGCCGCTCCGGAGTGGAAAGTAAAACCATCCTTGGCAAAAATGTTGAAAGTAGCCCACACTGCTAGAGGCCACTCATAGAATGGGTTTATGAGGGGGTGGTTGGGTCATGGCAACAACTCCTGCCATGAATGCAGCTTCCGAGCCGGCAGCATTTATCATCGCCCTTCGGGATAAATGCTCGACTTGCTAGTCCGAACTGGCCCTCATTTACGAATTTTTCTCTCTGTATGTGATGAGATGTCACCTACAAGTGGTGCAGCAATAGTGCACACAGAACAAGTAATACCTCCCTAGCAAATAGCGGCAGCTGAATCGCCTCAAGCTGCTCGTGGTGCGCTGCGCATGTTTGTCCTGCAGTAGAATGTGGGTGCGAAAAGCCCTTTCCCATAGCCACAGAATGGATAAAACTGATGCTACATCTGGCCCCTTGTTAATTCCAGTTTGTGCACAATACCGAGTCAGTTTTGTTGCACTGCTATTCCAAATTCTGCGACATGCAATGCAGAATAAGGTGCAAACACAGACTTTGAGATTTTCTCTTTCCCGTATGGTATGCTCCTTCCTACACCGTTTAGCTTCCAGGTTGTATCCGAAGGAAAGTGCATGTGCAAAAACCCAGAGTATGGCTGTTTATCAATGTAAGTCAACGTGACAGTAAGAACTAGTCGTGCAGTCATACATCAATTTACAGTCTTACAAACACAGTAAACGATTGGTTGAAACACATAACACTGCGAGCTTAAGCAAGTAATAACACAAGTGACACAGGCATCATCATCTATCCACACTACCATGGTTATACACCAACACAACTATCATTATACATACAAAAACAGGATCGCACACACACCTACCAAGTAGAATCTGCATCACCACTAACAAATATAGCAGAACGCATGCCATTATGCACCCACACATTATACAGTCTGCGACAGTGTCACTTCAGGAACATTATCATGCCATCATAGAAACTTTCACAACCTCACAAAACACAAGCGTTATCATGTAACAACAGGGGTGGGAGTTAAGGGTGCCTTAGTATGGTAGGGTTAGTATTTCAGGAAAAAGCAGCACTTTAACATATTAATAGCTTAACGTTTTTTTCATTGTTGAGTGATGGGCTACAGAGGGGCACCAGGACCGTGGGATGGCAGTACAGATGGGGCTGCAGTGGATTGTACAACACAGATGGCCTTCAGGGGGACGGGGACACAGTGAGGATGTGCAGGGAAGGGAAAGGAAAATCCTGGCAGCTACAGGGGCAATCCAAGGTGGCACACAGTAGGGCTGCAGGAGTTCATATGGGCACACAGAAGGATACCAGGGGAGACACACAGGCTGCCATTGGACAGGGGCGCATAGTTGGCTACAGATGTGTTTTGGTCAAATACATGGGCTGAAGGACTGAGGAAGTGTGGCCCATTTGAAGACTGCAAAAAGGAAAGGGCACACCTATCATACGTTGGCCCAAGCAACATCATACATCAACACACCCAACATCATACACCAAGGCACCCTGTATCATATGTACACACGACCAACATCATACATCACACCAAACATCATATATCCATGCAACAAACAGACACCCACTTAACCACCTCATATCTGATAAACCACCATCACAGGGCAATAACCCACCACAATACACCGACAGAATGAACCCGGACCAACCATTGTACATCCACATAACCCACATTCTATGCCAACATACCCATCATCAGACTCCAACAAACTAACTGAAAAAACTCCAACAAATTCACTGTTAAATGTTAAGATGCATACTTTCATATGCCAACACGTTAACCATCATATATATCCTCACCCATCTCACACATACACGAAACCCACATAATAGGTCAATAAACCCACCACCATGTATCCAAACAAACCACATCACACACCAACACGTCACCATCATAATTCACATATCTATCCGACATCAACACAAGCTACAGTACAGGTCCCCACACCCTTTCATACATCCACTGAACGACCATAGAGATGGCAACATACGCACACCATACATCAAAACAAGCAACATCATATGGTGAAATATCCACAATCATACACCGATAGACCCTTAAACATATGTCCAAAAAACAATAAACACCCACCATCGCAGCTTAACACACTGAACATTGCATGTCTACACACCAACACATGTTGCATCATATGTCCACACAACCAGCCCCACAGGCCAACACATCCACCAGCATACACTAGTACACACTCCATTGCATGTGACACCCACATCATATACCATACACACCATCATACGCCAATGTATCCAAAACAATTAAACGTTTAACTGATTAATTAAATTAATTAGCTCCACAAAACACCTAATAAGCAAATAAACCCACCACCGCATGACAAACATGCCCACATTCATAGGTATGTCAGCACCCCATCAAACTGCAACATGCAAATCATCATACAGCCACCCACCCAACATCATACCCGTATGCACACTCACCACATTTCCAAACAATCATGAATATTTACCCATACATACCCATCAATTATATAGTCATATTTAGACATGCACATTCAGCAACATACTTTCATACACCTACCATCAAATGTCATATCAACCCCAACCACTACACACATATTAGAAGCACGTATTTTCAGCTTTATAGGCAAATATGGCCCCATAATACAATTAAACAATAATAGAACCCGTTGCACTCCAACTGTAGTCTCTGTGAAAATATATTAAGTTGCGGAGAAATTTGTTGGAGTAGTCTTAGGTTTGGGTCCGTAGACTCTCGCCTTCTGTCCTTAGGCGAATTGTATTGTACAACAGGGATGGCCTTATCCAACGGGATGAGGTCACTGCCTACAGACACTCACTCAGCAAAGGAAATCGCTTTACACCAGGAATTGAAGTATTAAACTCGATGTATTCTTCAAAGAGTTAAAAAATTGTCAAATGTCATACATAATCAACACCATTGTGTATCATCGACTTTCTTTTCATATTATTTTCCATATTCTTCAATCATATCCACATTATTTACATTCCTTCATCATAGGGTATTTGATGCCCCTATGTATTTCGGGACCTGCCCTTCGTCAGGGGGTCTACACTGTGAAGCCTTCAAATACGTTCGTTTCCCGTAGGCGTCCGGTCGTGTTTCGGCGTCCGTTGCAGGTCCGATGTAAATAATGAGGATATGGTTGAAGAATATGGAAAATAATATGAAAAGAAAGTCGATGATACACAATGGTGTTGAATATGTATGACATTTGACAATTTTTGAACTCTTTGAAGAATAAATCAAGTTTAATACTTCAATTCCTGGTGAAAAGCAATTTATTTCGCTGAGTGAGTGTCTGTAGGCAGTGACCTCATCCCGTTGGATAAGGCAATCCCTGTTGTCCCATAATACAATTACACACTCACACTTACATGCTCACAGCCAGCCGATCTACAGAGAACCAACATCAAATGACCACAGATCCAGCCCCACACCTAAAATATTACCATCATATGTCAACTCCCCCACCATTATACAGCGAAACATCAATCACTGTACACACCCACTATCATATACCAACACACCCAGCACCATGCACCCACACAACTAGCATTTAGCAATGCTCTACAGTATCACTCCAAGAACTTAGTCAGATCTTCATGCATCATTTCACAAATCTGTAAACATTGTAAATAATTCTCTCAAACGCATCTCAATTTAAACGTTCTCAAATAATAATGGGAGCGGAAGGCAAGGTAGATCTAGTATGGCACGGTTGTGACCCAAGGTGAAACATTTTTCTAAACAAAATTTCACTTGTAAAAAAAATTCTTGGAAATCTAAAGTTCGAAGAGAGTTGAGACTGGCTAATACAATAACACCAAAATGCCAAACATCCAATAAGGAGAACTGGGGATATGAGTTTTTAAATATTTAAGGGAAAATAGCGCTAAAAAGTACAAATCGTCAAAGATAGTCAATGGTCAAGGGAGACTGGGACCTAGGCGCCATCTGAGGTTGGCCGCAATGGAGGTTGGGTTAGGTACATCAAGCAAGCTCGTCCTGGTCAAAGATTTTACCTTCTGACTAAGGGGCTTATAAAAATGGCGGGGAGACCGCCACCGACAGGCTGTCGGTGGCGGTTTCCCCGCCATCGTAACCAACTTTACCACCCGCCATATTAAGATGGCGGGCAGACATGTGGTGGTGGTACAGACCGACCGCCACGCATCGCCCGCCAGTGCGGCAGAGGGGCTAGTAGTCCCTACAATGCTGGTGGTGCCTACCAGGCACCGCCGTAGGGATTCCTATGTCCCTTTCCGCCAGCCGTGTCATGGCGAGTTACCCGCCATGAAAAGGCTGGTGGAAAGGGACATTGGGGGCCCGTAGCAGGTCCCGCTCCCCCAGCCCTTGGTTGTGGGTGTTGGGGGGGCACATATCCCTGTACCATGAGGGAAGCACTGCATGGTGCCTGCCACATAGTGCAGGCATATGTAACATTGCCTGTTTTTACAATGCGTCGGGTGCTGTTGCCAGCAGCAGCCGCTGCAATGTAAAATATAGCCATTGCGACTGCCATGGTGGTGGTCACATTGTAATGCCTACTATGGGACCGCCGACAGCATGTCAGGTGGTCCCAATCCCTGATACAATGGCAGTCCGACTGTAGTCCATCTGCCATCGTAATCAGCCCCATAGTCCTTTAATATCAAAACCACCACAGGGGTACACTTCTAAAGCCCCCCAGGAACTCAGGGGAGGCACTTCAAGACTCACAGGAGTCATGCAGAGGCCCTTAGCAATGTCCCCTCCAAGTCCACTTGCCACTGGTTAGCTGGATACTTCCCAGAAAAGGCCTCTTTTAGGCTGTAGTTTCCCTCCAGCTTGAAAAGGAGGGCAGCCGTAGGACCCTTGGAGTTCACTTCTTTGTCATGGGTCCAAGAGGGAACAGGTCCCGTCATTCATGGCTTCTCTCAGGTCACAGACAGCAGGTTCAGTCATTTTCTGGTCGACTGCCAGTCCAGAAAGTGCTCTGCAGTGGGTGCCTGGAGGTGCCACATTTATGCCTGGCTGTAGCTGGTGGGTGGGAATGAATCCTGGGCCCGCCCTAACCAATGGGCTAAAAGTTGCCGGTACCAATCCTACCCACTTTGGGCATTTTTTTTTTGAAAACAGATTTTATTGATTGCATGAAAAATATGTCAAGTAATGCTCTGAACACCAGACACAATCACCAGAAGCAAATTGTAAAGCACTATTACATGCAATAGTTTAGTAAGAGGCCAAACAGTTGTAAACAGAAAACCAGGAACACAGTCCCCACTGCCCCCCCCCACCCCCCACATCCCCCCTTCCCCCCGCGCGCGCCGCTGCTTGATCCGCCCATATTGTACTGGAGACATGAAACTCCTGCCAAGTGTGCCACAATGTCCGCATGGAGCTCAAGCTGTCGGGCTGTCAGGGAAGCTGAAATGCATCTTCCTCAGGTGGTGGTTCCAATTCCAGACTCCGATAGTCCGCCCCCCTTTTCCAGATCTTGTAGTGTTTTTGAGGACAGCCCCTGGCCACATATATCGGCTGTTCCAGACCCATACAAAAGTCCATTCCATTCTTCCAAGCTACAAGTGAGGGGGCTCGGGGCGCCTTCCAAGATTGCGCTATGTCCCGTTTGGCCAGGGTTAGTCCCAACAAGAGAAGATGCCGCTTATAACGATTGCCCCCCACATCGGCCATTACATGGAGGAGGGCCAGCTTAGGATTGTTCTGAAGCCCCCCGGCCAGGGCCTCATTCAAGCATCTGAACACCCCATCCCAGAACCTCTGTATGTCCCTGCAGTCCCACACAGTGTGCAGCAGCGTACCTACTTCTGATTCACATCTGAGGCAATCTGGGGAGGCTATTAAGCCCGCCCTGCACAAGCGCTGTCTAGTGTAATATGTACGATGGAGGTACTGGAATTGTATAAGTCGCAAGCGCATGGAAATGGCCGCTCCCCTGGGTCCCTCTAGTGCCTCTACCCAGTCCTCCTCATCAAGCTCCCCAACATCCTGCTCCCACGCTGTTTTAAGCTGCGCAAGATCTGTGGAGCAATGTCGCACTAAAGTTTGGTAAATACGGGATATCTTCTTGTCAGGTAATTCCCCCATGAAGATCTTGGCTTCGATGGGACTAAATTCGGGTATCTCTTCCACCCCCTGGAGATATGGAGTAAGTGCATGCCGGAATTGGAGGTATTTGTAGAATTGGGTACGCAGCATCTCAAACTCCTCCCGCATAGCATCAAAGGACTTGAGGACACACCCTGACATGACATCGCCTAGAGTAGAGATGCCAATCGCATCCCACCCCCGAAAGCCCACCAAGGCAGCGAGCTGGGGCAATCTACCATTCCGCCATAGCGGGGTTTCCAACGTTAGGACATTACACCAACCCATCCTACTCAGGGCCTGCCTGCCAAACCTGGAAGACCACCTGCGTAATGGACGGCAGGGACCTCCTGAGGGGTGCCGAATACAAGAGCATATGCAGAGAGGCGGTACCCATCAGGGCTCGCTCCACCATATAGGCGGGATCTCTCCTATCTGTGTACCACCAGTCGTTCAAAACCAGGAGATGGGACGCCTGGTAGTATGACATGACGTCCGATGTGGCCAGCCCACCCGTGTACGTGGAGCGAAAGCAAGTCCGTATGGCCACTCGCACAGCTCCCCCCTCCCACAGAAAGCCACTCAACGCTGTGTTAAGGCGTCAGAACCAATCTTGTGGGATCAACACCGGGTGATTCTGCAATTGATACAGCAGGCGAGGAAGCGCCACCATCTTAAAGATGGCAGATCTACCATGTATGGAAAGCGGCATTCTGGCCCAAACCTTGAGGTCCTCCCGCACACGGTCCCACACTGGGGTAATATTGCGCTCCCGGGCCACGGAAGCATCCTCTGTGAGGTACACTCCCAGGTACTCTACTCCATCAGCGGTCACCTGAATCACATTGGCCCATTCTCAACAGGCTGCGGACCCCCCAAAGTCCAGAGGGTAGACTTTCCAGGGTTCATATAGAGGCCCGATGTTTCACCAAAGATTTGCAGTATTCGCAAAATGCGAGGTCCCGAGCGCTCAAGATCAGTGAGGAAAAACAGCACGTCATCCGCGTACAGAGCTATCCTATCAGCCACGTCGGACGACCACTGAAAACCTTTCAGTTGAGCGTCAATCCGTACCCATGCTGCAAGGGGTTCCATCTAGGCATGGGCGGAAAATCCGTTCCGCTCGCGGATTTTGCGGATTTTCGGGAAATCCGCAATCCGCGAGATTTGCGAATTTCCTGCAAAATCCGCAAATCCGCGAGCAGCGGATTTTGCTCGCACTGCTCGCACTGTTCGCGTGAGTTCGCGCCCCGCGAATAAGTGCGAAATTGCAGAAATACGATCTAAGCAAAACTGAAAGTAACTACTTACCAGGTTCAAAAGTTCAGGCACATCATTAGTAGCCATTTCCTGTAGTGCTTCCTGAGGGGCCCCTCCAGAGTTCAGTTGCCAGTTGCAACTATTATGTGACCCTGCTCTGAACCTCAGAATAGTTACACATATGCCACAAAGGTCCTGAATTACAGCTAAGGGAGACAAGCAGGAGCCAGGCTGGAAGTTAAAATCCATTAATCAGCCCCTAATTCATTATTGTCAGTTGGGGCAGGGCAGGTGTTGTAACTAATTTTGCAACAATGAAAGCACTTAGCAAGTGCAAAAGATCACTAATCAGGGCGCACTAAGGAAGCAGGTGCCAGCTAAAAAAATATTCTGTGACACATTAATCAGCCCCAAATTAATTCAGGTCACTTGAGGCAGGGAAGGTGTGCTTTGCTTTGCCGAAAATAATGTACACTGGACAACCAGAGGGTGTGGTGATGAAACAGAGGGTGGCATGGGTGGGCCAGAGGGTGGCATGAGTAGTCAGAGAGTGGCAGTGGTGACAGAGAGTGGCAGTGATGAAGAAGAGTGTCCCAAACAGGTTGGACACGTAGAAACAACAAGTTCGCAAAACTTGCGACCCGACAGGTAAGTTCGCAAATTGCGAAATTGTAAAAACCCTCGCGAACTGGCAGAAACACGGGCGAACACAAAAAAAAAAAAAATCCGCAAATTCGCGGGAATTCGCGGATTTTGCGGATTGCGAGTTTGCAAATCCGCAAATTCGCGGATTGCCAATCCGCAAAATCCGCTCATGCCTAGTTCCATCGCCAGTGCGAACAAATATGGGGAGAGGGGGCAACCCTGTCTCGTCCCCCGGCGGATATTGAAGGAGCGGGAGATCCCTCCGCCTACTCGCACCGCAGCCGTGAGGTCCGTGTATAAGAGCCGTACGTATGCTAAAAATCGGGGCCCAAGATTGAGACGCCCCAATAAGGCAAATAAATACGTCCAGCTCAGGGAGTCGAACACCCTGTCCATGTCTGCCAGCAGTAATGCAGCCCATTCTCCCAACCCTCGCCAGGCCGAAATCGCTACCTGGGCTCGCCTGATGTTATGTCGAGTGGCGCGTTGTGGCATGAAACCAGCTTGGTCCGGGTGTACCAAATCAGTAATGTGGGGCCTGAGTCTATTGGCAAGGGCTTTCGCTAAAACCTTGGTGTTGAGCAGCGAGATCGGACGGTAGGACTCATGTCTCTCCGGTGGCCGCCCTGGCTTCAGGAAAACAACTACCTCCACATGCCTCCAATCCGGGGGGAGCATACCACTCTCACGCGCCTCCTCAATGACCGGCCGGAAGTAGGGGGTCAGCTGCGTCGCATATTGTTTGAAGAATTCGCTCGGGAACCCATTGGGGCCCGGTGCCTAACCCAGTTTCAGTTCGCCCAGAGCCGTGGTCAGCTCTTCATCCGACAATGACCGATCCAGCACCTCACGAACCTCATCTGTGACGGCCCTCGGAGGGAGGTCATTTATGAAGCGCTGCACCATCTCTGCCTCCAAGCACTCCCGGGGAGCATAAAGGGTCTCATAGTACAAGGCAAAGCTACCAGCTATCGCATCAGGCTCCAGGAGCGGCTCCCCATCCGGGGCGACTATTTGGGGCAATGGCTGGGCATGCATGATGCCCTGACATAAGCGGTGTAGCATCTTGCACGATTTATCGCCCCACTGATATATGCGGGCACTTTGGGCATTTTTAAGATGGAGACATTTTTTCACTACACTAAACTTGGGCTCTGAGGGTTCAGGCTGTGTGTGGGGAGTGGACTATTGAAATCTTAGCATACTCCCACATCTAACATTAAAATCTAGTTTGCAGCAGCTACTGTACCCATAATAAACCTAGAGACATAAGCATGGTAACAGAAAAGCAAAGTCCTTCAGCAACAAGACAGTGGTTCCATAAAAACGGTATCAGCATCTTGCTCTCTCCCCTTTCAAGTGTGCCCCAAGGGTTATATGTAAACCCAGAGACAAATGATTGGTATGACAAAAGCAGAGACCTTCAGCAACTAGACAGTGGATGCACAAAAATTGTCTTGGCATCCTGGTCTCACTCTTTTCAAATGTGCCGCAAGTGTTATATGTGGACCTAGCAGACCTGTCCAGTAGGATCTGATACTCTAGCAGGATTTGACACTGCAATGTCACAGCCTCACCCTGCCTATTCAGTGGGATTCAGAGGGGTCTCAAGTGTTATATGTGAACTCAGCAGACATGTCAAGCAGGATTTGACACTGCAGTGTAAAGAAAGAATAACCACAGCCCCCACCCTGCCTATTCTGCTGGATTCAGAGGAGTCATCTCTGCCCATTCATGCCAGCCTATTGTTTGCTGCTGGGAGGTATTTCACGCATATTCAAACATGTACATAGCCAACTACTTAATCAATCAGTCAATCAATGGGGGGCACCAGAGGGCAGGTTCGCAAGATGGCATCACTTTAGTGAAGTTCCTGCGGTCCGGGGGAAATAAACATCATTATCCTGTGCCAGGTGTCACTAATACCACTGATTTGTCGTGCAGAGTGCGGGGCGTGCCATACGCTGAAATTAAGAACCAGAGAGGCAGGATCATTGCAGATGGAAGCAGCTGAATATTAAGCCCAAGACAAAGAAAGCTGGTGCCGAGTTGGGCACTTGTGCTGAAGAAGAGTGGCATTAAGGAGACGTAAATGCGGTGCAGAGTCGTGGCGCGTTGAGGCCTGGGACCTGACCACCGACAGAGCTGCCGAGCAGATGAGAAGGTAGAGGGGCCAGTTACAGCTGAGATGAGCGCCACCAGCTGGTGAGCGGCACTGCCGCAGGGGGAGGATTGTCCCCATAACTGGCTGGGGCTCTCGAGGCGGGTGGCGAAGCCTTCCCCCCGTCGATCCCCCCCTTTCTCCCCCTCAAGACTCTACTTACATGATCCAGGGGCTGCGACTAAACTGTGGACCTGGACACTACTGCGACCCACCATTGTAGATGCTGGAGCCCGGCACTGAAGGAGTTCGGAGAAATGCAGCGCAAAGGAGGGCAGAGTGCATAAATGCGGAGCGGTGGCTGAGCACAGGCACCTGGCGGGCGGTGCTAAATAACGGGGGAGAAGGCGATCCTGAGATCCACAACGGCAGGCCACAGGGGAAACTATTGATGATATTGCTGCCTCTCTGCTGAGATCAAGGGGAAAAGCGCTGGGGCGGCACTCGAGCAGGTAGGCGCCTTGCATAAGAAGCTGTGAAAGCCCATCGAGTGGACTGTGTTCCTGCGAGGCGGCTGCGACCCTTCACCCCTCACTTTCGAACCCGGATTCTGCCAGATCAGCTTTTCTTCGAACCCGCTGTCAACGGGGACAAGTCTTGTGGGAAATGGGGGTGGGGTGGAGGAAAAAACAGACAAAAGCACAGTGCCTCTGCCCCTTCCTGTGTACAGGTCCCATGCTGGAGAATTGAGCAGTGCTGGGAAGCCGCTGCTGGGCTGAGGTGTGAATACTGGGGGAGTAACTACCGGTTTACCCACCTCGCTGGCACGAGCCGCCCCTCCCTTTGCCAATGGCCAACCCCTAGTGGAGGAGGACTGGGATGCAAAACTTAGAAAATAAGCAAGGAACAGAGGTGCTTTCAGTAACGCATCGACAGCGGCGACTGGAGGTCAGCTGGGCAGGTGGGAACAGTCTAGGACTGGGTCTCCCAAGAAAACAATCTGCCAAGCACAAACTCTATACACTCTACTAAATCCTAGTGAGGTAAAAAAGCTATGGATAAAGCAGATGGAAAGCAACTAAAACTCCCCTTCAAGCCTCGAAAATCCGGGAGGGGGCACAGCCATAAACAGGAACAGGAGGGGGCAGAGGCTTCAAACGCCGGACCACTGGTGGGAAAAAAAGACATGAAAATGTTGCTTTTAACAATGAAGCGCAGTCTCACCTTGATAGAATCTAAAATGGACACTGCGTACCTGCATGGATTTTATCACCCAAAAGCTGGAGAAGCAGGATGGCTGCTGAATCAACGAAGCAGAACATAGGATATCAGAGTTGGAGGACAGTGCCACCAGCGAAACAGGACAAATTAAAGAAACGGATCATCTCTTGAAGGTAATAGCAGCAGAAATTGAAGACTTCGAAGCACGATCCAGAAGAAACAACATCCGGATTCTGGGAATAACTGAATCCACCAGTAAGGGGAGGATGGAGGAATACGTAGAGAGCCTGCTGGTGGCCCAATTTGGGAGGGAGGCTTTCTCTGCTCTGCTGGTAGTCGAGAGGGCGCATCGATCCCTGGCAGCGAGACCCCCCCAGGGGGCAACCCCCCAAACCCATAGTGGCCAAAATTCTCAACTATAGGGACCGCAATTCTACCCTACGGCTGGCAAAAGAAAACAGCCTCTGACATTTGAGGGTCACAACATTGCTCTGTATCTGGATTTTTCAACAGTGGTTCAGGAGGCAAGGAAAAAAATCCTGCCAGTTAAGAAAAAACTGCAACAGGCCAACATCACCTATGTGATGTTGTACCCGGCAAGGTTACAGATCACCCATCAGGGTAAGCTACACTTCTGAACCTCCCCGCAACAAGCCATGGGATACTTAAAAAAATTGCCCAGGGGACCCAGGCAGATGGCGGACTCGGCGCCTGGAAGCGAGGTAGCATCTTCAACATCTGATGTGGAATAACTCACAGGCTGATGTAGAGTAAGGACTGAGATAAGACCTGACCGAGGAATGACTAGAATGCGCATAGCAGAGATGTACGTGTGCACGCAGCGGAACTGCTGGGAGACAACATTGACTGCGGATTGTAGCAGGGTTTCCGTTCTCCCACAGAACTGTGCATAGAGATCTAGAACCTTAGTGAGTTAGGATGATCCAAAAACTCATCTCAGTGTCAGAAATCTCGTTACCTAGCTAGCTACAGTGTCTCATGGATCATTATGGAATGATACATGTATTAGACAAACCAGAACATGATCTTTAGAATACCTCAGGAGTCGTGGAACACATGAACACTCTTTCGTTATATAATCATTTCAAACCAAAACTGAGAGTAAAAGAACACAAGTGCAAGTTTGAAATATTTATTATTCAATGCAAAGTTCTCAAACGCAGTATCTTGTATAATACCAAAATGCAGATTATAAAAACCATAGTCAGCAGCATAGTCACTAATCCATAGTAAGCAAAAGGTGCTAGCATGATATAATGCAAAACCTATAGAAATCTATAGCACCTATATTTCGCGCACCCTATCTAGCATATTATTTTATATCTAAGAAGGTCTCATTAGGGCTTTAGCAGGGCGGCCCCATACCTCTCAATGTCAGTAGGAGCAGTTCACATCAGCAGCTACCAGCTCTCTTCCTGCGCAGCACCAAGTGTCTGTGTTCATTCCGTGTAACTCTATCTTAAACCCGCGTAGAGCCCAAAATGTTGGCATCAACATTATTTGTGTTATGTCTAATGTCTAATGTGGTGCGAGGATCAGACCTCCTAGCAACCTTGTGTTAGGTTAATCTTAGAGTGTGCAGCTCTCAGTGTGCAGACAGTTGTACCAAGTGTACCAGGCAAAGCTGATAGCATAGAAATAACATATTATTCTCAAATAAAGCAACTCGCCGCTTCTAGGGTGAAAGCTACAACAACAAGTACGTGTCGTGTGCAAAACTGAAGCCGAAGGCAAAACGGCTGTTTAAACATGTAATACACTCATGCTAACTTAACGCAATATATGTAATGAAGTATCCATATGACACCCCCCCATTGGTCCGAGCACCGCCAATCATAAGGGAAAAGGCAATACTAAATCAGATACAAAAATTGAAAGCAAAATTCAATAATTTTGAGCAAAATTAAGCTAAAATATCTATGAATGAATATGTATGAATGAATATGTATAAATGCCTACAGTGGCCTCAATTCTAAATAAAAAAACCACAAAAAAAACCTTGAATCAAAAGTCATCCGCCAGGTCTCAAAATTACGAAATGTAGAACCAGGTCTCATCCTTTCAAATGTTTGTAACAGAAAAACCAAGGCACTTATCCGATATCCAAAGTCATGTGCCACCTAGACGTTATCTCCAGCGACATCACGTGAGTGAACTTTCCATCAGCTGAACATAGTTCATCTCTCCAATTCAGCGAGGGGAAAGTCATATTTCACCACAAAGCATTCCTCCCAGGCATCTCACGATTGGAAAGTATATGCAAAGAACGTTGCAACAGCCTCCAGTATGAAATCACTGCCATCATCCGAAAATAGTTCAGCCATCCAATTTAGCAATGGGAAAGAACATACGTGCTCCTCCAGCATCGGATCCTCCTGCAACGTCAGAGGACAACTCGGTGGGTTCACCAGATCGCTGTGTGTCAGAAATGCATTCGCCGCTGCAGAGATCTCCCATTGTCCCAGAACTCCATTTATCGCTGCCAAGGCCATAAGTCTCTCGCCAGAACAGATCAGCTCGTGAGCCACAATGGGACGCATTAGCTGATCAAAATCGACGTCAGGAGCAGTCCTCAAGCATAGGCATAAATCAATGGCCCAATCGAACTCGCAGCTCAGGCAGTGAAACACAGGTTGGACACACGTGAAGTCGGTGAACCGAAATGACAATCTATAGGCCGTGCTTAATGCTGCAAGCGGCAATGTTCCATAGTAATTGAGCATCCGATTACGGCACAGTGTCAGGAGGCGTTGAACGGCGTCTTGCGCAGGATGGGCATCCATGTTTTATGAAGAAAAACACCAACAGGAAGCCTGCGGCTACAGCCAGCAATACAGGTATTCCACCAAACAAACTCCCAAAAATAGTGTGGAAAAACGTGGGAATGATACCAAAAACTTTTTCAAACGTAGTCACGAGGCCACTGCTTACTAGTTTAAAAAAATGTGCCAGCCCAGTCGTTGAAGAAGCATTAAAAATCTGGTGTATCAGCTCGCAGAAATGAAATGGCAAATCAGTGTTTAAAAGCGCCTGCACCTCTGTGCGGGTGTTAGCTATGTGAAGGACATAAGTTTCCCGGGCCGAACTCAGGGTCACTTGTTTTTGAGACAAAAGAGCCCTTATTCTGCTTAAACCATTGAATTTCGCTTCCAAGGTTGGGATCCGTGGCCAGATGGAGACATCTGAAGAGCCATGCGTGGGTGGGTATAGGACGTTCTTGCAGCACACTACACGCTCTGATACAGTAACTATATAAGCCACACCAATTAATAAACCACAACATAATTCGTTGTTTAAAAGCAAATAACTACCATTAGCTAATAAAGTAAATGTGGGAACTACTGCTGGAACTGGCGTGCCTTTCAAAACACATGCTAAATTTGGGCGGTCCTGATTACAAGAACCGTGTAACTGAATGTGTCTGCATATTAATGAATGGTCAGGTGACTGTGTGCATTCCTCACCATTAAGATTCACTTCTTTTCCATCTTTCAGACATCTGTATGTGTATGGTAATGACCATGCCTCATGTAGGAATGCATTGCCTAGTGGCTCATATCGTCCTATAGCAATATACCGCATACAGTTAGTAAATTTATATAAAGGAAATGGTAATGTAATTAAACCATGAATAAGCCACGTGGCAGTGGTGGTTTCAGCAACTGAGAAAGGCAAGGATTCTAGCTTCTCAATATGTAACATAGAAAACGATGCATCACGCATTGAAAGCATGCGCTGTTTATCAGTAAGATTAAAAGGGGCAAAAAGTGTTGAAACGTTCAATGAGGTCCAGGGAACTCGACCAGCCTTAATTGTCTGTAGAGTCCAGGCAAACTGCATTACAGAACGTAATTGATTTTGACCATGGTATAACGTGGACACTTCATCATGTACAATATCAACAACAGAAGAAACAATATTATCCAATGTGTAAATTCTGGAAGAAAGCGTGTTAATACTATTATCGACCACTGCAAGCACTTTTTCCAAATTGGCTTGATCAATAGCCCTCAGGCGTTTAGCTGCTTCGACTCTTGAAAATTTCCAAATTTCATTGTAAATAGCATAAATAAAGCGTTTAGACCTACCCATAGTCGGGCCTTTTATAAAATCATTTAACTCTATGTTCTCATTCAACTGGGACAGATGCAGTTTAACTGCAGCTAAAGTGGAATGTTGTAACCAGTTCTGACACAATTTACCTACTGAATAAGTTGTAACAGTGTGATCTGAGTCAAACCTGGGATCTGGCCTGATGCGTGTAAAACCCTCAGACAAACCCAAAAAACGACTTTGGCAAGAATCAGAGCTTCTTTGCCATAAAAGCCACCCATCTGGATCAAAACTGGAAATATTAAAGGAGGAATTCTGCAAAAGTGCTTGTACCTCACTTATGGGCAATGTAGTGTAATTACTCCAACCTGAATATTCTTCCAAATCAGGGATAGTAGGGGTATTTAATTTTTTAGATGTAGCCAATCCAAAACATGTTGTTTGGGAAATAGTCGAATTTAAAAACAACATGTGATTCGGGATGAGACATGCACGATGCAAAGCCTCAGTGCCTTGTACCTGCCAATCTTTGGTACCCCAAACCGATTTAAGGTCAATAGCATCCTTCCATAACTCATAGCCATCCACAGATAACCTTTCTAGAAAGGACTTTGAATACAACAATTTTGTGTCAGTCAGTCTAACTTTTGGCATGGATTTCTGTTTCACCTTGAAGTAAAAAGACTCAGGATTTGATTGATTAAAATCTGTAAAGTAAGAGTATTTTCCCAGAAAAGTACTTGAGCTCCCCTGTAAAGGAGCAGGGCAATGTTCCCACTGAGTGTAATTCACAGGAACCCGCCTGGAACTTGTCTTGTGCAAGAAATGATTTCCATAATGTTGGTAACAAAATAAATCACCATAATTGACAGAATCTAAATACAAATCCTCATCATCAAAGGCCGCATAATATTTCAAATCAGAGAACAATGCTTCTACTGCCTGAAGATCCCAATCATCAGAACGAATATTTTGCTTAATCACATCTCCCATGTTTACTCTAAGCACATTAGGAACATTAATAACTTCTGTGGGGCCATGTATCTGAAACCTAACCGCATCCCACACAATCCCATCAAGGACAGGCCAAGCAGTAATTTGTACTGAATGTAAGTCTCTCTTTAGTCTGTGTGCTGAATGCGAGGAGGAGTGAGGGGCCAATGTTCCATTAAGGTACCGAATTCCTGTTCTTTCTTTCACATAATGGCCATCAATCAGGCGGAAAAAATAAAACACAAAACCAATTGACATAAAAAGATAAAACGAAAATAGTATCAGCCAAACGTATGTCCAAGGCGGAATTAAAAAATGTTTTTTAAACAACGTGGCATATTTTGCAATAGTTGATGGTTTCTTTGAAAGTTCCGAAACAGAGTCAAAAGAGAATCTGGACTGGTTAGCCAAACGTGCATGTAAATCGGACATGGATAAATCAGCAGGATCTGCATAGGTCACCTCATCAATGTTAGTAACAGGAATAGTATTTAATAAAGGACTTGATATGGCAGGCATCTCGAGGGACACCTCCTGATCTGCACCAGATGTAATAGCCAGCACAGAGTGCCTCACCATGGAAGGACAGGATACAGCCGGTGTCATGCTATGAAGAATCGGCCACCCTGTGTGTCTTGACATTGTCAATAGAAATAAATCTGTTTTCTTTACGACCTGGAAGTGGTGGTAAAATGACTGTTCTTGTGCCCTTCACTCCAAGGACCCGAACTGGCACTCGATATGAGGGACCAAACTCCTTTTTGTTATCGATCTTCTCTCGAACCAGTTCTCCAACTTGGGGTAGCCAGCCAACTACCGGGATCTGCAACGCATCACCAGACGTGGAGGGCAAGTGTTCCTATGCAAGACTGTCTCTGGTCTTTTGTAGATCCTGTAAAACATTGCAATGTTCATCTACGTCAAAGGCCGCGGCCTGGGCCTCGCAGTCTGCACCATCAAGGTCAGGGACGTACATCTTGATACCAAAGAGCATTTCGTATGGGGTCCGCCCACCCAGAGACCTTCTAGGGAGATTATTAAGCGCACGCTGCACGCCATAGAGGTGGGTCAGCCAGTTTCTACCAGTGCCTATAACTCGGGCTGTCAAAGATTGCTTTAAGTCGCGGTTCATTCTTTCTACCACAGAATTGCCCTCAGGCCTGTAGGGGCTTGAAAACTTCACCTGTACTCCCAACGAAACCATGGCATCCTTATACGCCTTAGAGGCGAAAGCCGGACCCTGATCCGAATGGAAAGCACCACAAGCAAAGATTCCCACAAAGACACGCAAATCCTTAATGACAGTCCGTGAATCAGCGCTGCGATGCGGCCATAACCACACAAAGCGTGTGCATGAGTCAACTGCTACTAAGATGTATTTATACGCAGTATCAGAAGAGAAAGGACCGCAGTGATCCAAATAAACACATCCAAGTGGTTTATTAGAGATGTACAACTGTGTCTGAGGCGGACGCGCAGCAGTAGAAGGCTTAATCTGCTGACAAATGTCACACATAAGGACATAATCGCGCGTCTGTTTGTACAGTCCCCGCCACCAGAACCTCTGTTGTAGCTGAGACACAGTGGCTGAGACGCCCGCATGCGCAGACGCCACACCTTCATGAGCCGCTGTAATCAGAGAAGCTCTGCGATCCGAGTTGGGAACTAGACGCTCTCCAACTTCAGGAATTTTCACATAAGGAACCTTATCGGGACTTAAGTGGTATGTGTACTTCGAAGGGAACCCCGCAGGATATTTACCTCCCTTCGCCGTGGCAGCAACAGCCGCCAAGATGTCATCATCTATTTTGCTTTTGGACCTCGTGACTGCTGCAACTAAGTATTTTGATACCGCTGACTTCGCTGCTTCATCAGCAAGCGAGTTGCCAACAGCGTGGACTCCCACGCGCTGGTGGCCAAGAGTATGAATCACAAACACGAGCGGCAGCTTTTCTTTAAGTTCCGCCACTCGGACCCAGATCATTTTATGTTTTATTGTGCTACCTTTGGAATCACGAAAATCATTCTGAATCCAAAAGAACAAGTTCTCATTGTAAGACTGGACACAGTAGTAAGAATCACTTACGATTAAAGTTGTCACACTAGGATCTGCGTACTCCAATGCGAGCATAAGAGCACGGAGCTCCGCTAATTGTGCGGTGCAGTCTCCAAGCGTCTGCGTATGCACGACACTGGACTTGAACTCATCGTTCACCATGGCACCGACCACAATGGCGCATGCGGAAACGTAGGCATGTTTAGAGCCATGCGCAACCTGCGCCGAACCATCCGTGTAAATGATACAGTGGAAATCCTCCAACGGCCGCATTGCTAAAGGAGCAGGATGAACAAATTCATACTGTAAATACTCCTGCGACCGTAAAGCGGCGTCAAAAATAAACGTGACATCCTGAGATGTCAAGGATGTAGCCCACTGAATCCACCGAGGATGCAAAGCTTTAGAATTCGGTACACTGGCTTTCGTGACCGCCTCCAATGCAGGACACGGGGTAACAACCAACATGCGCTTTCCCTGCGACAGGGCACGTTCTTTAAGAATTGCCATCTGCACAGCCGTTAACACTTTCTCCACAGTGGAAAAACGCAGTTCAGCCGAAGTGTACAAGTGTGACTTGTAAGCAATAGGTACAGTATCCCCCTCATTAAAAGTCAGGTACGTGAAACCCACCGTCCCAGGGATAATTCTTATCACCAGGTTGGTTTGGTTATCACGGGTCTGTAAGTAGTCAGAAGTGAGCAAATCAGCCTGCAAAGACTGCAGAATGGCTGAATGCTCAGGCAGCCAGCATGATTTGGAAAAAGATGGTTGTACCAAGGCATATAAAGGCTTGATACGCTGGGCATATTCCGGAATGTATGTCCTCCCGAAATTTAAAAAACCCAGTAAAGACTGTAATTTTTTCAGCGTTGTCGGAGAGCGCAACTGCGCACACTTCTCCAGGAAGTGAGGAGCCAATCCCTTTCCTTCATGGTTAAGTTCATAACCTAGAAACAACACTGTGTACTCTGCAATGTGTGATTTTGCAAAGTTAAACTTGTAACCCATATCTGCAAAGTTACAAATTATGCTGTTTACTCGACACAGATGCACCCAAAGCTCGTCGTCTGTGAGATAAATGTCATCCACATACGAACATGCAACTGGATCGAAACTCTCCAAAAGAGAGACTATGCGGGCGGAAAACACTCCAGGACTATTTTTATATCCCATTGGGAGTCGTTTAAACATTTTTTGTACGCCGCCGCACGTAAAACTGGTCCATTGGGAACTTAGACCATCTAATCTATGTGCATAAAAACCATTGGAAATGTCAAGCGTGGTTTTGAACCGTTTACGCTCAAGACTATTTACTAGAGCAGAGCCGTGAGTATTCTGTACTGCACAGTTACGGCAATGCGAGTTCAAATGCCGGTAATCCAAAACTAGACGATATGAGCCGTCCGGTTTGTTAACAGTAAAAAGGGGATTATTCATTGGTGACACACACGTTTCAATTACACCTTGATATTCTAATTGTTCAAGGATAGCCGCGACTGAAGCTTTAGCTTCACGCCGTATGGGATACTGGGGTTGTGGCTGAGGCTGTGACCGTAAAGGAATCTCATGGCTAGGGGACAATTTATCCCAGCCACACTGATTTCGGTACACAGCCGGCGCAAGCGCCAGAGCCCACTCTTCTGCAAAATGCAGCGCTTCCACTCTCGGTACAGTGTGCGCGAAACTGGGGAGGAATACCTCCTCCCCTCGCGGAGCTGCGAGAACAAAAGGTGGGGGCCAGTCAGCCTCCGAAAGCAAAATGTCATACGTATCCGAAAGATTCTCCCAAAATACCCCTTTTACAGTTCGCTGCATGTCACCTTCAATCAACAGGACAATTTCAAAAAGTCTTTCAGGAGGAGCAACATGTGTATCAGCTGTTTCTATTACAACATAAGTGTCAGTCGCTGTCACCTTCAACAGTGGACGGAGGGCCTCTCTGACTATGGTAATCTCCGCCGCGCTGTCCAGCAAGGTCAGAGCCCACGTCAGATTCCGAAGCCGCGTTCTCACTATCTGGGGCATATCGATGCGCCGTTAAGGCAGCGACCTTTTTCTTGGCAAACTGCGGTCTCTTAGGCGTAGAGTCGTCCCGCTGATCCCCTTCACTTCGCGTGCGGGGTTGGCCACGTCCTTGCTGACCACCCCTGCCCCTGCCGCCCCCTCCACCACCGGTTGACGGAGCCGATGAGTCCTGAAAGGAACGAGGAGAGCGTTGGTCAGATGCCTGATATCTATCAGGTGTTTTAATCGTAGCGCGATCGCGCAATTCATAAGCACGCTCTGACTGCGCAGGTTGTGAAGGCGCCGGACTCGAGACCTGTGTCTGCTGTTGCTGTTGCTTACCCTGATTCTGCTTTTTAGGCCAATTTTGTTTCTTGGACCTGGGCTGTCCACCTGTTTCCGATGACTGCCCCTGGGGTTGCTTCTTTTCTTTTTCAAGAAAAACCTTCGCACCCTTTGAATTGCGGCCAACCATTTTATAAGCCGCCACAATAATTCTTGCCAGCTGACGGGGTTTTTCGGCATCGGGAATTAACGCCAGACCATTGGCCACTTGAAAGTTCACTGCATCCCCTTTTACATTGGCAAGGATAATACCGCAAACTGTCTCAAATGAACCGTTCAGGCGCATACCCAACTCAACCGCCGACTCAGGTCCGTGATCATCTTGAACCCGTTTGAGGATCGCAGACAGGTTCGACACTGACGGTGTGCCAAAGCACCGCGAGTAAACCGCTGCAAAAGTCTTACCCCATGTCTCACAGTCAACAAGTTCCGGGGCTAAATCCTTCGGTAAACTAAGCGTAAGAATCCGGTGTTTTTCACCCGGAGTCGTATTAGGAAACACAGCCTCCAGCTGGTCGAATTTCTCTGCAAGCCAGTAAGGAAAATCATCCTTATTGTCTGGCTTTCTGCCCATAACGGAATTCACCAGGACAGGACTGATTTTCAAGCCAGCCTGGTCTGCTCGAAGCTGTGCACCTGCGGGGGCTGCGCCTTGAATATTACGACTAATGTAATGAACAAGCGCTCTAATCACTCCAACCGAGACCTCATGAAGACGCCTCAGGTCGGCTACGTTACACGTGGCGCGATTAGGATGAGGAGTAAATCCACCCAATGCGGGCCAATTTGTGCCCGGAATGGATAAAGGACCTAACCTCGGAGCGGTTAAAGAATGGGGTAGGGCGCCACCAAACCAAACTCCGTGCTGCCAAGCGTCAATAGGTACTTCCAGTGCCCTGTACGGAGCATAAGCCGCCGGTACAGCCGAGGCAGTGTATGAATGGTAGACACCTGAATTAGCGTCCAAAGCCGGAAACGTTACCCAGGAATAAAACAATTCGTACGGGTACGCATGTTCCGCACTCACCACTAGAACCACAGCCAAGCCTTCCGCGGGTACATTATAACCCCGCAAGTGGTCGCGAACCGCGACACGGCTATGCTGCGCTATGTCCACGGCCATAGTAGCACAGGAAGTGAAAAAAGACAAAGAACACTTTGTAGCACAACTGGGTAGTAATTCAAAGAAACCGTTTTCAGAAGAATTCAAGCTTGAAAAGACCTATCTCAAAAATAGGTAGGTTTTCCGACACCACCGTTTACCGGAAACGGGAATGAAGGTGTCAAGGTATGAATGATATACTACTCGAGTGTCATGAAATACGGCCAACCAATCCGTTGGGCGCCATGTAGCAGGGTTTCCGTTCTCCCACAGAACTGTGCATAGAGATCTAGAACCTTAGTGAGTTAGGATGATCCAAAAACTCATCTCAGTGTCAGAAATCTCGTTACCTAGCTAGCTACAGTGTCTCATGGATCATTATGGAATGATACATGTATTAGACAAACCAGAACATGATCTTTAGAATACCTCAGGAGTCGTGGAACACATGAACACTCTTTCGTTATATAATCATTTCAAACCAAAACTGAGAGTAAAAGAACACAAGTGCAAGTTTGAAATATTTATTATTCAATGCAAAGTTCTCAAACGCAGTATCTTGTATAATACCAAAATGCAGATTATAAAAACCATAGTCAGCAGCATAGTCACTAATCCATAGTAAGCAAAAGGTGCTAGCATGATATAATGCAAAACCTATAGAAATCTATAGCACCTATATTTCGCGCACCCTATCTAGCATATTATTTTATATCTAAGAAGGTCTCATTAGGGCTTTAGCAGGGCGGCCCCATACCTCTCAATGTCAGTAGGAGCAGTTCACATCAGCAGCTACCAGCTCTCTTCCTGCGCAGCACCAAGTGTCTGTGTTCATTCCGTGTAACTCTATCTTAAACCCGCGTAGAGCCCAAAATGTTGGCATCAACATTATTTGTGTTATGTCTAATGTCTAATGTGGTGCGAGGATCAGACCTCCTAGCAACCTTGTGTTAGGTTAATCTTAGAGTGTGCAGCTCTCAGTGTGCAGACAGTTGTACCAAGTGTACCAGGCAAAGCTGATAGCATAGAAATAACATATTATTCTCAAATAAAGCAACTCGCCGCTTCTAGGGTGAAAGCTACAACAACAAGTACGTGTCGTGTGCAAAACTGAAGCCGAAGGCAAAACGGCTGTTTAAACATGTAATACACTCATGCTAACTTAACGCAATATATGTAATGAAGTATCCATATGACAGGATGCTGCACACTGTGGCCCCCGGACACCCCTCCTTCTCAGAGCAACCTAGACTGAGGGGAGGTATCGCATCGCCCTCTATGCGAAGAACACCCTACATGAGTAACCTACAAATTGATATGGGACTGGATTTACCAGTAATAGTTCTGTTTTTACTTTCACTTATTTTACTTTTTCTCTCTTCTTTTCAGGATAGAGAATTGCATGATATGCCCCTACTGTTTAGTGGTGTTAAACTGTTTGCTATAACAACTGTGGAAGATCTATATTCAAACACTCAGCAAAGGGGCTGCACCAAAATTGCATTACTTTAGTGTAGTTAGGGCAGATTGGCCCAACTGGGGAAATGGGAGGGGGGAAGGACTCTAGACAGCAGATTGGGGAAGCCGATGTGGGAGGGTAAAAATTCGACACAGAGCACATAGTAGAAGAGTACAGCAAGGCAAAATTCTGTATTCAGACACATCGAGAGTAGACCCCAGGAGAAGCAGCACAACAGACACAATTCTGAACAAAATGTCCATATGGCTGGCAACAACGAGTGGAGAGGATTGAATCTCCTAACATGGAATGTTAGAGAGCTAGGGAACCCACGAAAAAAGACACAACTCATTCGCTACCTAGATAGGCACAATATTCATATTTTTATGTGGTGGGCAGGGCACAGATATTTTGCCACCTACTCCTCCTATTCTAGAGGAACAACCATCATTGTACGAAAACAGACACCATTTGCGGCAGAGGGGGCCATTAACGACCAAGGGAGATACAATATTGTTTGGGGAAGACTGTTCTCACACTCAGTTACATTGTTCAATTGCTATGGCCCACCGTCGACCACAAAATGTTCTACATTACATTATGGGGGCGGGTCATGAGCATAGGATCCTTCTGTTTAATTTGGGGCGGGGACTTCAACCTCACGCTACAGCCACACCTGGACCACTCTCATCCCCAGCCAAACCATTACACAAAGGCCCAGCGACAATTGCTGTCCATAACAGAGGAACATAAACTGATCGATGCCTGGCTCTTGCACAGCCAGTAGATAGGGAGGGAACATGCCAATCCACGACCCACTACAGCTAGTCCAGGTTGGATTTCTGGTTGGTATCCAAGGGGGGCATTGTGCCCTGGATCATCAATACCCAACACATAGCCAGAACATACTCTGACAACTCTCTGGTTCGCCTGGAGGTGTGACTGCCAGGGCACACAAACGCACACATGATTTGGAGGCTCTCTGCGCAAGAGCTACTAGACATCCTGTTTAGAGTTGAGACACGAGCTGGAAGACTCTCGTACGGAATATTGATTCAGTCCAAGCCTTGGCAACCGTTTGGGAGGCTCTAAAGGTGACGGTGCGTGGGACATGCATTGCTAAATCAGGGGGCATACTTAAAGACATTACTATCACCCTGAGTGGACTTGAGAGGAAACTACGGGGGCTAGAAGCTGAATTGGCTGACACCGACTCAGTGAGTGCGCACGCTGGTAAAAGGGAGGCTCCTACCGAATACCAAGCAACAGCAGAGCGATAGGGACTATTTTGTGGGAAATACCATTGAGCACAACAATATGGGGAGTTAGAGAGGTCAGGGAAGGCACTGGCCGAGATGAAGCGTAAACCACGCTGTACTAATGTGGTCAGGAAGGTACGGGCTGCAGACTGAATTTTACATAAAGACACTAAAGAGATTCTGCAGAACTTCTTGACACACTACACTGCGCTCTATGCCACGCGGAGGGCGAAACCCTGGATATGGTCGCATATTTCGAAAGAATAGAGTTGGGATGGTTGAGTGACAGCCGACATGAATTTTTGTGGCAGACTTCGAAGAGTACTAAATAAAGTTGGCTATTAGGCAACTGGGTTTGGGCAAACCCACTGGATTGGACGGACTACCGGCTGAATTCCATAAAACATACATAGAATGTTTAGCTTCCCTCCTCAAAAAAATATATGAAGAGGCGTTGCAAGGTAGCATACTCCCAACTACCATGAGGGAGGCCCTCATTGTGTCCCTCCTGAAACCGGATAAGGCACCAGATAGTGTTGAATCTTACAGACCAATGTCTTTAACACCTTGGCTGCTAGGGGTTTTCCCCTCCTGTGCTGAAAATGCTTGAATACTACAGTTTCATGACAAGGTCAGCTCGTCATAAGCACAGCTCAACCGTGCCTCATGACGAGCTGACCTCGTCATGAGCATGGAAGGGGTTAATAAACTATAATGTCAAAATACTAGCAAAATTATCAGCTAATTGCTTAAGCCTTCTTTGAAAAGCTTTATAAAGTGCGGACATGACCCTTACGGATATCAGAGCGCTGTACAAAGAGGCGAGGTCACAAATAAAACCAACACAGTGGTACAAATGCTGTAGTTAAGTCAACACACTGTCAAACACAAAGGAGGGAAACCAACAAGGCCAGGGGACAGGGAGTCGGCCCCACAGGAGGGAAGAGTGCAGTTTCAGAAGGGCAAAAGAGCGAGATAACAAATTAACAGACAAACATAAAATACATCTAAACAACAGTGCAAAAGAAGAATCAAATCTGAAGACAAGTGGGGCTAGAGAAGGAGTACTGGTTGTTGCTTATAATGTTCACTCAGGAAAAGACATTTGACCTGCTTCATGAAGGAAGTAGTGGAAGGATTGAATCTGATCTCTGGTGGCAGAGCGTTCCAAATTCTTGGAGCGAAACAGGAAAATGCATGATTGTAAGTTCTTTTATTTTTGAATGGTATTTATCTTGCGAAGATCCTGCACAATGTGGTACTTGCCGTACAGCTTCTGCAAGCCCATAATGGGCGAGTTAAACGAACTCCGCAGGATCCCCTTCAAAATGCCTTGCTCAATCCTAGTCTCAATCACAGGGGTAATTCCAACGACTGTCTCGGGCGTCAGGTTATACTGAGGTGTTCTCGGGTATTCTGCATTTAACTGAACCTGGATACGAACTAGTTCAACTCCTCAAATGAGTCCAATGTCCTTTCCAGAAAAATCCCCAACTAGATCTCTCACTGTGCCTCTGAGATCTAACAGTAAGTCCTCCGCTGTCAACATGGGGAACAGTGAGACGCATAAGTTCTGACTTGCTAGCTTGAAGGCAATGTCCTCATCGTTTGTCTGAAGCCCGATACCCTTTGGTGTGCAATAGATGAGGCAATTTTTACTTGCTCAGCAAGTCACATCCTGATAGGCACACAGGACTAGAATCATACACCACAAATTGATGATTATCCTCAAATGTCCCTATCTTCACAGGCACTTCTTCAATAAAGGGGTTTGACAATTGGTTATTTGCAACTCCTACAACTTGGATTGTTTTCCAGAGAAGGGTAGGTTTGGAACCTTTGCTGTTCTCACAGTAGAGTTGGTAGCACCAGTGTCAATCAGGAAAGTGACATTGTGGCCATCTACATCAGTATTAATGTATGGTCCACTCTGGTCTACCTCTAAGACTGAGCTAAGCGTACACTCTTCCTACCTCCTCAGGCACCATCATAAGCACTGATCTGAACCGTACTCAAATGATGCGTCCAACACGGGAAACGGTTGGAATGGACTATTATCCAGCCTGGGCGGAGCGTGCAGAGTCCCACTACGTGGCATTCCGCAGAGTTACTAAAAAACTCAGTGGAATTCCGTGGAGTTCCGCAAGCCGGTGGAGTTTTGCTCTACTACCCCGAAGTAGGCAGCCTAAAGGCCGGAGACGTGACAAAGAGCTACCAGGACACCAATATATATTAGGCTGCAAACATGGTGACCTTTTGTTCAGCAGTATGTACATTATATATAATGATTGAAACTGCATATTTGCAATAACACAACCGTTACTGTACACACTCTGGAATGCTTGTGAATCAGCACTGCATCTTAGGTGTAATACAGCATATGCCCACAAGGTATCAGGCCAGGCCAGCGAGTGGCGCTAATAGGACAGACCCTACCCCCACTAGTGTTAATGACTTATGAGCAAATGCTATTGACCATACAGGACTTTATATAAAACACAGCTGACCTGTATGAACAACAGCTCAAAATGTAATCTAATTCTGTACTCCTTCGATCAAAAACTACAGTTGTTTGTGATGTAAAGCAATGGTGAAGATTGAGTTACTTATTATCTAACCTGGTAGCGCCTCAGCCATTGCCCCTCCAAAGCCCAGCAGTCGGCTCTCGCTCACTCGAACCGGGCCTGAACGAGGACAGTGAGCCGGCGGCAGCAGTGATCTTCGGGCACCCAGGGGGCAGGAGGGCAGAGGACTGGGTAGATGAGGCAGCAGGGTCCTCCTGTGGCATGGCAGAGCCTCTTGCAGAGGGAGTGGCAGAATGCCAGCTGATTTGCGCCTTTTTGGGATCCCTCAGATCAGCCTGGCCAATGTGTATGGAACCAATCAGAGTGCAGATCCTCCAGTGGAAGATAGAAGACCCACCCCTAAAGGCAGCCCAGAAGGTTTGACAACAGTGACATAAGTGCTGGGAGAGTCTGGAGCAACATTTAAACTTGTAAATTAGGGTGAGGAGTGAGCCAGCCACTAACTCCACTCATCCGGCGGTTGACGGAGTTTTGGGCTAAACTACACGCTCCTAGCGGAGTACAGAGTAGGAAAAACTCAGTGAACTCCGCCCGCGGAGCGGAGTTTGCCACCCAGGGTTACCCAATATAAGGGGACATGTCCAGTCTCAATCCAGTCACAATGAATGAATGAATTGAGTTTTCTAGAGCGCACATAGCTGCCCTGAGGGGTCCAAGCGCTAAGATACCAACTGAAGCTAAGGTAGGGAGAAAGGAGTGACAGCTCACTATTTAATTGATGAACAGAAGCGTTTTCAGCTGTTTACGAAAAGAGAGGATGTCGGGGTTAGATCTTAAATGCTGGGGAAGGGCATTCCACAGCTTGGCTACATTATAAGAAAAGGAGCGGCCTCCAGATCTTGATTTCTTTATTTGCGGCACAATGGCCATATTGGCAGAGGTAGAGCGTAGCTGTCTGGTAGGATGATAGGGTGTGATAAGGGGGAGATTGATTGCCGGGCTTAAAGACCAGAAGGCCTGGTGTGCAATGCATAATGATTTGAAATTGACTCTTTCCCTAACGGGAAGCCAGTGCAATCTCCTTAGTCCGGACTTTACTGAGGATCTGCGGGGGATTTGTAAGAGAGTTCGTGCTGCGCAATTCTGTATCAACTGCAGTTTGCGCAGAGTAAAATCAGGAGCTCTGAGATATAAAGCATTCCCATAATCCAGCCGTGATTGGATCAAGCCCAGGACCACGGTCTTTCTTGCTTCGAAGGGGAGTAAAGGAAGGATCTTCCTAATGACTCTCAGGATGCCGAAACAGATGGCAGATAGTTTTATTGCCTGTTGATCGAATGACAGGGACCTATCCAGCCAGACACCAAGGCTCTTAATGGCGTCTTTAGGAACAGGGGCAGGACCTAAGCTGGATGGCCAGAGAGTGTCTATGGAGGATGGTGCAGTGTGACCTAGGAGCAAGAGCTCAGTCTTGTCTCCGTTGAGTTTGAGACAAGACTTGGCCATCCAGCTCTTAACCGTCTCCAGGCAACCAGCGAGATCTACACATGCTGAAGATCCCCCTACCTGTGCCAAAGAGACCACCAGCTGAGTATCGTCCGCGTAGGTAACGATCTTAATACCATACGGACGGACGATCTCAGCCAGTGGCCTCATGTAGACGTTAAATAACGTCGGACTCAATGATGATCCCTGCGGGACTCCGCATCTCAGAGGCTTGCTGGAGGAGGTGACATTGCCCTCATACACCTGTAAAGATCTATCACTCAGGTAGGACCTGAACCACTCCAGAGCCCTGTCAGATATTCCGGTGTCCAGGAGACGCTGCAAAAGGATACCGTGGTTAACGGTATCGAATGCCGCGCTCAGATCGAGGAGGATGACTGCCACCAATCCTCCCCGATCCAAGATCCTCCTGGACTCCTCTGTGACAGCCAGTAGTGCAGTCTCGGTCCCATGCTTGGGGCGAAAGCCAGTCTGGGAGGGATTGAGCAGCTGGTTTTGCTCGAGAAAAGTTGTTAGTAGGCTGTTTATATATTTCTCCAGGATTTTAGCTGCCCAAGGCAGCAAGGAGATTGGGCGGAAGTTGTTGAGATTCTTGGTATCCAGATTAGGTTTTTTAACAAGAGCCCTCACCATGGCCTGCTTCCAAGCTACTGGGACTGTGCTGGTGGAGATCGAGGTGTTGAGTACTGCAAGCAGTATGGGGAGGATGGTCTGTATAGCAGAGACTAACATATGTGGAGGTGCTGGGTCTCTAGGGGAGCCTGACTTTATCTGATGCATGAGGGAGGTGAGGTGGTCCACATCTAACCGGGGAAGCTCCGCCAACACTGGAGGACAGTTGGGTGTGTTTTCTTGTGGGGGACATAAAGATGCTTTGGTCAAAGTGGTCTGCTCTGAAGATGGGAAAGAGGAATAGATGAGATTTATTTTCTGGGAGAAAAAATTGGCCAGATCTTCACAACGGAGCTGAGGATTTTCATCGATAAGTGGAGGTGTGGGGAGGTTGATAAGACTTTTTACTATTTTGTAAATCTCTTTGGAGCTGGAGCTGGCCTCTGCGATTTGGTGTGAATAATATAGGGTAGGGATTGCACACTTTTTATGTCTTTTTTGTAAGCTCTAATGGCCTCTCTATAAATAATAGGCCTCTCTATAAACAAATCGAAACAACTGTCCCATATCCTTTCGTTCTAGAGTGTCCATCATTGAAAGCCTGCAACAACCTTTCATAGAATGCATGAATAATCTCTTTAGGTTCCTGAGTGGTCATGTGATTCTTCACCTAATCCGGAAGTTTCAAAGTCAAGTTAGTGCTACAATTTTCCAAAATACCTGGAACACACTCCCATATTCCCATCTGCTGCAGCTTGTGTTGTGCCGGTTGAGATTACCACTACAAAACCAGGACTAGCAGCACCGTTCCCTCTAGGGCGCGCGTGCGCGCACCTCTCCTGACGTCAGCGCGCACGGCGACGTCAGAAGAAGTGAGCGGCGCGAACATCCGGCACTTTTAAATGCGGTGGTGGCGGAGCGGTCGTGACAAGTGCAGCTAAGGTGGCCGGGGGCTGGTGGGGCTTGTGGTGATGTGGCTATGTGGGAGCGCGGGGCAGATTGTGGCCTTTTGTTTAAGTATTGCTGTAAATCAGAGCCCCTTCACGGGCTCCGATTAACAGCAATACTTAAACTAAAGGCCACAGTCTGCCCCGCGCTTTACTAACAAAAGCATAGACAGTTACAAAACACAGCGTGTACTTTAGCATACGCTGTGTTTTGAAACTGTCTCTACGCTTTTGTTAGTAAAGCGCGGGGCAGACTGTAGCCTTTTGTTTAAGTATTGCTGTTAATCAGAGCCTGCAAAGGGGCTCTGACAACAATACTTAAAGAAATGGCCACAATCGTCCCCGCACCGCAGTGGGAGATGTGGCCTCTAATTGTGTCTGTGGCCGCTCAGCGAGGCTATTGGTTTAACATGGAGATTGGTGTTTTCTTTTCTTTGTCCAGCTGCAATTTTGTATATTTTGTTCAATGTACCGGTGTCTTTGCATTCATAAGATCGGTGTTACTAGGACCCACATCAATGGTCTCATTTATTAACTTCACAAAGATGAGGAGATAAGTTAAGCTTGCAAGGATTCAATTCAGAACAGGACTGTTCATTGAGTGTTCCATATGCTGTATTATTTTACAAGATATAGCTGGCATTTAGAAGTGGTTTAAGTGTGTAGGCGGGGGGGGGGAATATTAATTGGTCAGGTTCCCGATATTTTTTCACTCTAGACACTTATATAGTTCTTTGGCAATAATCCAAAGTTTATTAGAGATCTGTGGTACTATTTTGCTGGCGGAGAAAGAGTGTGGTAAACACTAGCAGATGAGTTTTTTGCAGGCTGGCATGAAAATATGTTAGAATTAGCTACCGACAATGAACCCAGTCTGCCCTATTTAACTGGTAAAGTTATAAAATGTACTATGAATTATATGAAAATCTTGCCTGGCATATATGTCGGATGAAAGGCTATAAGATGTAAAATGTTTTCTAAAATGCAACAAAATGTAAGTACCTAGAGATGAACTGTACAAATATATCAACTGTTGGTCAAGCACAAATAAAGCAAATTTTTTTGTAATTCTGAAGTGGGATGGAAACAATTGTGTTAATACAGTAAAGACACTTGAGTGATACAAATGACAAATACTTACTGAAACTCCTCACATTATCTATTGTTTGTGCCCTTTATAGTTGTATAAGTAAGCCTGCATGTTGATTGTGCAAACGTAGTGGCGATTTCAATGGACAAATGGGTAAATGACAGTGCGGTACCACACCAAGGCTCCTTGGTGAAAGCACAATGCCTAACTGGGCTTTGCGAATGAATTTAGATTTTACCGCGAGGCCGCGAGTGGTGGGCAGTCCGCGGCTTGTGGGTGCCCGCTGAGTCAGAGAAAGGCTGGGAAGCCTCGCTCCTGGCTGAATGTGGTGCATTGATTGAGCATGAAAGGTCTGAATGGATTTTTTTCTGGGGGGAGGACATGTTTTATGTGGTTTCCTGCATTCACAGTAACAAAACAGAAAAGGCTACTGTCATGCAAGTGTTTTACCATCTACGTGGCCATAAATAAACATTATTACATTGAAGGCAGCACAGGTCGTGTTTTGGGTTTACCTGAAGGGTTACTTCATCCCAAAAGTGATGGAGAATATCCACTAGCTTTATTGCTGGTTCCATAGAATATAATGCATTTTTAATAAAGCGGACTGGACATCGGTCACATCTGTGAGGAGTAGTAGTTCGTCCGCCAAACTGTAAATCAGGCCCAAAGTCTGGACAAATAAGAATCATGGGCAAGAGTCACTAAAATGAATGACTAGAGGCACAGTATGGAGGCCGTGAACCCCAGTGCAAGCAAGGAAAATGAGCTCCATATTTGTCGAGTAGGTAGTAAAAGCCAGCCGTATTTAGGGTTAAATTTGCAACTCACTCCTTTGGGCTAAAGATGGCTACATCTCTGTTGTAAAAACAAGCATTGGCATAGCCAATAGGTCTCGCCTTTGGGACTTTATAAGTGTGTAGCTAGGAAGCACATTATCCTCTGTGGAACAACAAGCAGGTGGGTTTACTTAAATTCCCGCACTGAAACCTGCTCCCACTTATAAAGTAGCTGCATTAGCCTTTTAACGTGTGACAGGAGGATTGGGCACCAATAGAACACTGGCCCGGTGCATGCTGAGGGTTTCATTTGGAGGGTTAGTGCGACCAGCACTGGTAAGACTACTATGAGGGCCCCGAATATACAATAAATTGCATGACAAGACTGTGGTGATATCTGAAGTTCCAGGAGAAAATTGTAACAAGTCTGTACGAATATACGTATATGTACCTGACTCAGCTTATAGCTCGCTAAGGCACGGGAGACTCAAAATATGAACTCTAACCCCTGTTTTGACCCTCCCGGTACTATTTTTGTGAAGAGGGAGATTACATGCATTTTTGGAAAATAAGCATGTAATAAAGTTGAAAAAAGTATAAAAAACAAAAACCTTACATTTCATGAATAATAAACACAACAAATAGCCACCTGAGTAGTATCACTGCCCTTGTGTAACTGACAGATGAACCATAGCGGCGCACGAACATCTAGCGTGCCCATGCTGTAGCTGTCAGTCAGTCTCGCGGCGCTGGTCAGGTTGTCATCTAAGCAGTAGCTCACATTTCTCGCTTTCTGTACAGACTTAACATACTACATCATCCCTCAAGTAATTGTGTTCTCGTGAGCTGTATGTAACTTTCTCGTATAGGCAATCCGATTTGGAAAAACAAATTCCATGACAAGACATTTATATGAAGTGGAGGTTACGTATTCATAGCGACTGAGAGGTATAAAGTTACTTCACAGAATAAACAACGTAGAAAACAGATGAGGGGCACTAAATGCGACTTTTGCACACACTGTAAGTGTCACGTGTGTCAGTTAAATTGCGCGATTACGAGGTTGCTAACCAACTTTGCCTGCCTAAGCACGCTACTGATTTCTATAATCTGCATGCATAGTTTGTAATTCTTCGAGCATTTGCTGACTTACTTGTCTTCAATTGTAGGTTTCCAGTCTGTAAGGTATTTGGATTTGAGTGGTCAGGTGTGAGTACCCACAAAGACAAGGTAATTCTGTTTACGTTCCTCGTTGGGTAGGGGGTTGCTGGGTAAATAGATTCACAATCTGCACCCCTTTTTCTTTTGCAGGTTCGTGAGACCGTACTACGAATACAATTGCACAGGCAGACGTGAGTACAGGCAGAACAAACAGGTAACTGTTTGGTAGAGTTAAACTAGTGCATCTTCTGTTGCAGGTTTCGCAGAAAGTACCCCACACATTTAAGCAGGCGTACGTGAGTACACGCAGAAGAGGTAATTGTTTGGTTGAGTTAAACTGTGGTGGATCTTGAACATTGTAGTATAATATACTTACCCATATTTTCTTCTGTTGCAGGTTTCGCAGCCAGAACCCCATACATTTAAACAGGCGTACGTGAGTTCAAGCAGAAGAGGTAATTGTTTGGTTGAGTTAAACTGTGGTGCATCTTGAACATTGTAGTATAATGTACTTACCCAGGGGAGAATCCAAGATGGCAGGTTGAAGATGCCACGGAGCTGTAACATAGTCGGAGGCTCCCTGCTCTCCTATCAATCACGAAAGAGAACTTTGGAAAAATTACTCTGAGAACTCAAAACGAGATACGAATAACCTAATCTAATAAGTACTCGCTTACTCGGCAGGTGTCTGAATGCTGTGGTTATTCCAAGGTCGACATTGTTGGAGGCTGCTAGCCGCTCGACTTCCAAGGGCGTCCCAGTCCGGAGGATCGTGGCTCGGCTGCTTTGGTCTTTCGCCATCAACCACTCTCTCAGCTGCCCTGTGTGCCGTGAGTGGACCAACAAACGGCGAGGTGCTGGCTTTCTCGGCAACGCGTACCATGGCATCCAAAAATGCACCTAGATTGACTCGGACGGGTAAGGGCACCGCGACGGAGATCTTAACCGCTACAGAAGGGGGACACATGGTAGCTGGAAAAATACCGCAGGCGGTGGGGGCTATGTTTGCTTCCACACCCCTGGTAATCTCCAAAAAACGCGACTCGCAGCTAGGTAAGCAATTAATTTGTGCTCCACTGTTTATGGTAACAGATAAAACATTGGTTGCCAAGGGCAGTGCAGGAAGCAATGCGTGTGATGGAAACACTGTTGCTCCCCTTAGGAACGATGTTGCACTAATCTCAAACACAGACTGAGCCTTTAATAGCACTGTTCTCAAAGTTAATATCACTAATATCACCAAGTATTCTAACGGGCCTAGTTTAGACTCGGAGATTGCAAACAAAGGGATGCCCAGCAACAGTGAAGATACTACTTTGTTTGCTGAGAAAAACTTAGTGGCTACTAGTGGAGCAACTATAGAAGATTCTGACACCTGTAAAAATGCAGCTAGACCTGCCGAGTGTGTTAAACTAGCGACTGTACTCTCACTAAGGGATGACCAAGCAGAGACATTCGTAGAGTCTAATCTAAGCCCAGAAGCACCCAGCCTGATTCCTTCGGCCGAATCTGAGACTTTTGAAACTATAGGAGATCCTGTTGCAAAAGGGGTATTGGATATTATGGACTGTACCATGAACAGTGCCGCTGTCAACCTCTATGGGGGTGATGAGTGTTCAAATGATGATTATGAAGAGATGGTAGAGGAAGATGATTTAACCAGCTCCCCTGCAAATGTGGCAAAAAAACCATTAGGGCGTAAAAGGGGGAGGTCTAAAGCGAAGAATAAATCAAAGAAAGGGAAGAATTCTAATGCTTCTAATGCTTCTACTCTCTCTACTATAAGTTCCACCTCGAACATACGAGGGAAGCCTATTAGCGAGGAGAGCCTTCTTCGCAAATGGATTCAGGCAAAAGGAGGGTTTAAGAATATGGTACTACGCTTATCTGGCAATAGCCCCACGGAGGGGGAACACCGAAGTATAGTGCTACAACTGGTGATCATAATTCACCCCCTCCATCTCACCCGCCTTACCGGCAGTTTCACTAACATTGGCAAGCTCTGTATCAATTCCTTTAAATGGGACTGAAACTCTGTCGGAATCCAGCTGTGCTATAACTACAACAACATCAAAAAAACAGTTGACACAATGGAAACAAATGAAGCAGATCCTGCCACCCCACTCATAACCTCAATTGCTACAATAGCTAATCAAGATAATGATAGTTTGCTGGCTCTAGTAGATACAGAAAATCCAGAGATTAACTTCTCCCATTTCGATATGATATTAAAAACTCTAATGGAACACCGCTAGGAAGCACAACAGCACTTCCTACAGCTGAGAGAAGACAATAGTAAGATGGAAAATTCCTTATCAGAAGTGACCAGCAAGCTTGGTGGGATTACACAAGAAATAGAAGATCTTCAACAAAGGGTGGTGGGTGTCGAGGAATTATCTGCTCGCACAGAGGCTTTAACCCTTCAAATTGGTACGCAGATGGTGAACTTACAGAGTAATATAGAAGACATGGAGAATCGCCAAAGGAGGCAAAATCTCAGACTTTTTGGAATACCTGAAGGATCAGAAGGGGCAGATCCGCGAGCTTATATCGTTAAATTATTCCAGAAGGCCTTTCCAGATTTGGCAGATTGGGACTGGGATTCACAGCTTCAAAGAGTACATAGACTTCCAATAACTCATACAAACCCAGAGAGCACTTTCCCCATCCCTATTTGATTTATTTTGGTAATTTCTTACTCAGGCAAGCTGTAGCATTTAAAGCTAGGCCTAGCACTCCTGTTACAATAGAGAACATTACTTTTTTCGCTAGATCTGATTTGAGTAAGGCCACAATGGAAAAAAGGTGGAAACTACGTCAGCTTATTGTTCACTTTAAATTACAGGTAATTGTTCGGTTGAGTTAAACTGTGGTTCATCTTGAACATTGTAGTATAATATACTTACCCATGTTTTCCTCTGTTGCAGGTTTCGTACCCAGAACCCCATACATTTAAACAGGCGTACGTGAGTTCAAGCTGAAGAGGTATTTGTTTGGTTGAGTTAAACTGTGGTGCATCTTGAACATTGTAGTATCATATATACTTACCCATGTTTTCTTCTCATGTTGCAGGTTTCGCAGCCAGAACCCCATACATTTAAACAGTCGTACGTGAGTTCAAGCTGAAGAGGTAATTGTTTGGTTGACTTAAACTGTGATGCATCTTGAACATTGCAGTATAATATACTTACCCATGTTTTCCTCTGTTGCAGGTTTCGCACACAGAACCCCATACATTTAAACAGGCGTACGTGAGTTCAAGCAGAAGAGGTAATTGTTTGGTTGAGTTAAACTGTGGTGCATCTCGAACATTGTAGTATCATATATACTTACCCATGTTTTCTTCTGTTGCAGGTTTCGTAGCCAGAACCGCATACATTTAAACAGGCATACGTGAGTTCAAGCAGAAGAGGTAATTGTTTGGTTGAGTTAAACTGTTGTGCATCTTGAACATTGTAGTATAATATACTTACCCATGTTTTTCTCTGTTGCAGGTTTCGCACCCAGAACCCCATACATTTGAACAGGCGTACGTGAGTTCAAGCAGAAGAGGTAATTGTTTGGTAGTTAAACTGTGGTACATCTTGTACATTGTAGTATAGCAGATTGCATTCATGAGCTAGGCGTCAAGGTAAGCCATGTTCCCTTATTTTGCAGGCTTTATGCTACAGCAGGTTCAAACCGGCAGGTACGGAAATGTTCAAGCGCAAAGCTGTAATTTTGAGAGAGTGAAGTGCTTCACCACAAAGGAAGAAATGTTGCCTTGTATTCAACGAAGAGTGGATGAAGGAAATTGTGGAGGCTGAGACACAGAAGTCACGAAGCAAGGTTCGCATGCAACTCGGGGAACTATTTCAATGCAGTCCAGACGTGGGCTTGATTTGCAAAGCATGTGCCGAAGCCAAGATAGTTGGGGACTTTTCTACAGGGAAGAAATGGAGTGATGGCTGGAAACTGGACTACATGAAACGCCATCTACTTAGCAAAGTACACGAGTCTGCCATGGTGATATTGAGAAACAGAAGTGCTGCTGCCAGGTTTGGTTTTGGAGTGCGGGCAATGCTGACAGAAACTGCCACTGACAAAGCAAATAGAATGGAAGTAGTTGAACGCCAAAGATCTATGCTTGAGGAAGTAAAGATTCTCATTACCAACGTGTTGCTGTACAAGACATCCATGACCACCTAGCTTTGTATGTGAAGATACCAGACAGCTGGAGGAGCAAGAACTATGCCGTTGAGTTCCTTGAGGCCATCAATAGCATGATACACTGTGAAGCTATGGCAGAACTTCGGAAAGCTTTGTATCACACCTTGATAATTGCTGAGAGCACAGATATTTCTGTTACAAAAATGCTCATCCTGTACTTCAAGTTCCGACCTGTAACATCAACAGAGCACAAAACGCAGTTTGGGGGCATAGTGAAGCTGACTAGTTGTAATGCTGAGGCTATCACTCGTGCCGTGAAATAATTCTACACTGCCAATGAACTGGACCTCATGAAAATGGTCATGTTCACATCGATGGTGCGTCTGGGATGCTGGGTAAGAATAATGGTATTGCTACTCGCCTTAAACAATCCATTCCTCATCTAGTTGTGCAGCATTGTGTCGCCCATCGAGAATATTTGGGAGTTGATGATGCCTGGAAGAGGGTTCCAATGATTAAAGAGATGGAGACATAATTGAGGACTGTCTGCACTGTGTTCTCCAGATCTCCTGCAAGGAAGTCCAAGCTGGATGAAATTGCATCGGTCACTGAATGTGAAGTAGTCTCTTTTCAACCACTGAATGAAGTCCGGTGGCTTTCAAGGCATTTTGCTGTTGGTGCACTAATTCGTAAATACAAGACTGTTCTTAAGTACTTTGAGAATGAGAAAGTTGAGGAAAATGATCCAATTGCTAAATATTGTTATAAAAAGCTATCAGACTCCAACTACCATATTTCCCTTGCAGCACTTAATGACATTCTGGGTTAATTTGCATCTTTGTGCAAGCTATTCCAAAAACGTTCTTTGACTACTGTTAAAGCTGGACAGTATGCAAGAGCAAAGATTGGCCAAATTAAGCAACAGTATTTGGGGGACACTGTCTTTTGGAGCAGCAATGTAAGAGATCTGATGGTGTTGTACAAGGAAAGGCAAGAGTTTGACAGTGGGCCTATTTTGTCTTTTGTTTCCCTTCTTTGTGAGCACATGCAAAAAAGGTTCCCTGAAGATGAGCTGAAAGAATGGGCAAGTTATGAAATCCAGGCAATAGCAACACAATCACATTTTAATTTTGGGACTGAGAATATTCAAAGACTTGTTGAAAAGTATAAAAATGTCTTGGCCCTGGGTGATTGTGAAACACCAGAAGATGTTGTTCGACAGTACAGAGACTATAAATATGTGGTGGCAGAACATGTAAAGGGTTGGTTATTTACCACCTTTCAAGACATGGTGAATTTCACTGTACGCAATGCTGCTCAGTATAGTGTGGCGTCTCAGCTTGTTGATGTCTGTGCAACATTTCAAGTATCTAGTGCAGACTGTGAACGAGGATTCAGCAAATAGTAAGAGTAGGGGGGTGCACAGCGAAGTAAATTGACGTGTTTAGGAAACAGTTCCAAGTTAAAGGGTGCTCTCAAGGGTGGTGTTGTCCGTCTAAACACCAACAAATATCACTTGAGTTGTGTATGCAGAGAACTGCGGGTACATCCCCTTATGAGGCACACCAGGGGTGATCAAAAATATGATTCAGAACTCCATTAGAGGTATGGTATGTTTATTTTTCATACGTTTCTTCAGTTGATTTTAGCAATTTTAGACTGATATTAGCAACATATCAGAAAACAGCGTACATCGGTGGAGGTTAACCTATGAACTATTTCTCCAATGCATTTCGGGCAAGAATGCCCTTGGTCACGGAGTGCTGTGGAGGAAGGCAGAGAAAACAAGTATGAGGGGACGGTTGTCTAAAAAATACGTGGGGAATTACTTGTGCTAAAAGTGAGGGAAGTTGGTGGCATAAGACTACACTGTGCTCGGTACTTAATGTGAGGGTATGGGATATGTGAGGGGGATATTACCGCCAATGATTGGGGATACAGCGAACGCATTAATAATAGCTTAATGCTTGCACAGGGACTTACTTCATAGTCACGCGTAGCGCAAAAACGCTATCCGTCGGATTCTCAGCTCGCTGTCTCGTGTGATCGTGAGTGGGGGTGGTTAATACGATGCTAGTGGAAAGCGTCGGTGGACTCATGCATAGAAAAACTCATGCATGCAATGACGATTCAAGCGGAGAAATCCGCGGCCATCTTGGAATGGAGTGAGTTAGCGGGAGGCTAGTGTAACATGCAGGGAGTGTATAGAAACAAGGATGTGGGAGGAGAAGGACTACAGTAAAACAGTTAAAGGGAACATCATACACACTTTAAAGGTAACAACTGTATTCGATGCGGTCATTGAGCCCGTGAGGCTTTAGTGTCTGTAATAGGTAGATCCATTCAAGTTCTCTTTTTAACAACAGTTTATTATTGTCAATTCCTTCGTTCTTGCGGATGGTTTCCAATACAATGAATTTCAGTTGAGCGATGGTGTGGCGTGCATCAACAAAGTGCATGGCAACATTGGATTTTTCCGTTTTCAGTCGTATGTTGGACTTATGTTCGTTGAGACGTGTTTTTATTTTACGTTCAGTTTTGCCAACATATAACTTGCCACAAGGACATTTCAATGCATAAATCAAGTTCATGGAATCGCAGGTAGCGTCAACTTGGAGTTTGATATTGTGTCCTTTCATGGGATGTTGTATGCTATTGCCTTTGATGACATTATTACAATGGTTACAGTTTAGACAAGGTTGGGTTCCACGATGGTGTTTAGGTATATCAGTAGGCCTGGAAAGAATCTCTTTGATATTTCTGCTCCTGGTATGAGCGAATATTGGTCGTTTTTCAAAAATACCCCGAAAGTCAGGTTCATTCTGTAGTATGGGCCAGTGTTTCCATATGATTTTTTTATATGAGGAGCTAGCTGTGGAAAACTTGGATACTAGCACCATACGTTGTTCTGTGGCTTTATGAGTCTTTACCAGGCTGTCTGTCCTGGATATGTTAGTCACACGAGATTGTGCTTGATGTAAAATATTCTCAGGATAACCTCGTTCACGAAACCTGTTGTACATTTCCTTGATACGTGTATCAACTGTGGTGTCATCAGATACAATGCGCTTGACGCGCAACATTTGAGAGAACGGGAGGTGTTTCTTCAAGGATCCTTGGTGGAAACTAGAAAAGTGGAGGGAGTTATTACGGTCTGTGCTTTTCCTGTGAAGGTCGGTGACCAATCCTTCAGGGGTGATTTTGATGTGGACATCCAGGAAGGCTATGTCCGTGTCACTAGTTTGCCATGTAAGGTTGATGCGAGGGTCTTTGCTGTTCACTTCAGTGAGTAAGCTATGGAGAGATTCTTTGGTGTCAGACCACAGTATAAACAGATCATCAATGTACCGCACGTACATTTTAGAGTGATTTTGGAAACTGGAGTTGGTGTATATGTGATGTTTTTCAAAATTTTCCATGTATACATTAGCATACGCTGGGGCAGCGCAGTTTCCCATCGCCATTCCGGAGAGTTGCAGGAACCATTGGTCATCTACTTTAAAGTAACTGTGGTACAAGATGAAGATCATCAGTTCCATTAGGAAGGTTTGCATGGGTAAGTCAATGTCACTGTTAAGTAGAATTTGTTCAATAGCTTCGATTCCCCCTTGGTGGGGTATCGAGGTGTATAAAGAGCTAACATCAGCAGTGCAGAAAACAAGGGGTTCACTGCTTTGTAGTTGAATTTCAGATCATTTTGTAAGGAAATCCGTGGTGTCTTTGACGTAGCTGGCTGTTTGGATGACTAGAGGTTGTAAGTACTTATCGATGAATTTGCCAGTGGTTTCGTGTATCGATCCCTTGGTGGACATTATAGGTCTAAATGGAGGGTCCATGAGATTTTTGTGAATCTTGGGACACATGTGGATGGTCGGACTTTTAGGATGATCAAGTAACAAGTACTTCTTGGTACGTTCTTCGATGACACCTGTTTGATGTGCTTTGTTAATGAGGTCTTTCAGTATGTTTTGAAACTCATTAGTTGGATTATAATCCAGAGCCATGTAGGTCATGGTGTCTTGAATGTGCTCCTGGAGTTTACTGGTGTACATCTCGGTGTTCAGTATAACTAAAGCGCCGCCCTTGTCGGCTTTAGTGCATTTGATTCGCGGATTGTTGGCCAGCGATTTAAGGGTGTCACGGTCTTTATTGGTGAGGTTTTGTAGTTTCCTAGGTACTCTGAAATTGATTTTCAATAAGTCCTTGCGGACCAAAGTCTCAAATAGATCAATGCACTTGTGGCTGGTGGGTGCTTGATAAGTACTGGGGGGTCGTAGACCTTTGAGTTCATCCTCTTTAACGGTAGTCATGGTAGGTAATGTGTTGTCAAAGAAATGTCGTAGTCTTAACTTTCTAGTGAACTTGAAAGTACTCACTTCGAGTTCCAGAAGCTTAGTGGGTGTTGTCGGGATAAACGACGTGCCTTTTTCAAGTAAGTTCATTTGATGAGTGGAGATATTGACATCAGAAATGTTGATTACGCGACTGTTTTCTTTGGTTTGAGATCCTTTTTGGCAACCGTACTCCGAGTGGCAGGTGGACTCTTTCTTTTTCTTTTGGTCTTGCTCCGCCTGAGTCTTCGAGTTGGTCTGGGCTGACCTCTAAAAAATGACTGGATGTAGTTTGTTCGTGGCTAGTGGTTGACGCACTGGCTTGCTCGCTGCTAGGTGGGTGTCTGGTGGCAGGCGGTCGTCTGGATGATCGGCTGGTTGAATCCGTGTCAGATGATGATGTATCCGTTTGGGTGTTGAATGGCCTATTACGACGTCTTTGGGCATAAACATCAGCCCAGGAGTAGACTTCATCAAGCTTGTAATCAAGCGTGTCCCGACGGAACTTTCTGACTTTACGATCATTGATCTCTTTTTGGTATTTGTCAAGGATAGTTTTGGTATCATCTAATGTAGCTGTTAGTTCCTCCGGTGTCAACAGATTTTTAATTTCGTTGTCAATCTCTTTCATTTCTACTTCCAATTCTTTAAGTATCCCAGCCAATTCTTCAACGATTAATAATATTAAATCGAGACTACATTTATTCAGAATTCCATTCCATTTATCAAGAAAAGTTTTTGAATTCTTGCAGAGCGACGGCTTTAACGCTATTCGTAGTCCGCGTGGGATCCTGAGTGCCCGGTGGTATCGCAGTAATGTGCTCGCATGGAGCTTCTGGTTGATATGTCGTTTGGACAAATATATTAACTGTTTTACACATTGCTCCTTGTTCCGGGTTGTGGTGGTAGGGCTAATGCCTTCCTCTATCAGCGAATAGATTCGTTCTTTCTCTGACTCGTCATAAGCTAACGTGTGAGCTCTGGCTTCTGTGCTCTTGCTCAGCCTCATGAATACTATCAAGAGTAAATTGAGGAATAGACTAGAGCAGAAGTATTTGGATATGCTGATGAGGACACAGGCCTACCTCCTGAATGGGAAAGTTGACCTAGACTGAGTTTATCAGCACTGGAAAAATGGCAAGGATCGCCGTGAGAAGCAACCCGGTCACCCGTGATGCCACTTGACGTGTCTGAACAGCCATCTCCCTTCTTGTGTACATGTGATATAGTATAGGCTCGCAACATTTCCCCACCCAATGAACTGTGCTCCAATTAAGAATATTTATTAAAATCATATGATGGTACCACCATTGAAGTCTTGTGCTTTTCTAAACTTGAAGTGTACTTGCCAGTGTAACCAATTCATGTCATGGCGTGCCAATTTGAAAACTGCCCTTAAGACCCTTATTGTGGCTCTGTATGTGTGAAAATGCACAATCTTTTCACGTTTTGAGTGCCATTTGGCCCCACAGACACATGCGCTTTGGTTCCTGGTGCACAAAGACCCTCCACTGCCGCACACAGAGGAAAAAAATTAGAGGGAATATTGACTAGAAGTAACTGGTGCTGAAGCACTTCCAGACCTTCCAGTAAGACTTGTTTTCCCCACGTAACGTACACGTCTGATTATATGGGGGTGGATGTTCAGCTAACAGTCCATTCAAAAGGTTGTCACTTGCATCACTGTCTGCATTTCCCTCTCCTTCCTTTTTCGTTTCCTTTTTCCCCCTCTCAGTATCATTTCTCTTGCTTGTTATGGCAGGTTACCATCTCGCTCCCTAAATCATGTCTACTCTCGATCTCATCTGTTGTTCATCCCATCTTGCATCCATCGCTTTCTTCATCCTTCCTTGATATTGATCTCTTTGTTTTCTCATGCGCTGCATATTCCCAAGCGCTTCAAACTGTGTAGGTCTAGGTAATGGTTTCATGGCAAACAATATCCCTCTCAAATGATCAATTATTCTCAAATTTAAAGTACTGTTGCATGGAAACATTGATGCACCTTCTTTCTCTGTCACCTTGTGCTAATTCTTAAGCCATATAATAGTATGGAGCCCTACTTTCATCGCCATATAATGAGCTGGCGTGACTTTAGTGGCGATTCCACGCTAATTCTAGTAGGCACACCTACTTCTCCTTGTATCAGATCTCTTATTGCTCTTAAATATCTCATTTGTCAACCTTTTATTTCAACAATTTCAATTCAATCCAAATTAAACAATTTTCAAGTTCAGCAGCAATATAATTTCCAATAACTACTCAGAATCCAAGAGACAGTTTCAACCAGTCCCAGCGCAATGTTAGACCAACTGACCCATCCCAGCGCAGCATGCTCTGATCAGTGGTGTAACGATAGTTGAGGGGGCCCCCCTGCAAGGTATATGGAGGGGCCCCCACTCTGGATTTAATCTGGAGCTCTAAGTCCTGAATACTGTGCTGAGGGGGCCTCCTGCAGCTCGGGGGCCACCACACCGCAGGGGCTACGGGGGCCTGTGTTACGCCCCTGGCTCTGATGTCACTCTCACTCCTCGCAGCAGTTCAACCTGCTTCAAAATCTTTCCCTCACACTCTCTTTTACTTCTGTTTATACAAACACATTAACTAACAATTGTCTGCTCCGCCCGAAGAATCAGTAAAATCAATCACCGAAAGAACACACATTCACAAATGAAACCTCGACCTCAGGGAATCACTTCAATCAGTATCGTATCCCTTCTGCACGAAGGTGGACCACACTAATTACAACTCTAACTTGCATGCGAAAGTTCCCTATCTCAATTGGGCCATCGATGATGTCTCACAACAAATGCCACAAAACTTTAGCAGCCAATTAAAACACAGTGTCTTCTGCACCTATATTACATAGCCCTGGATCTTAGATCACGTCAGATCCGATAACTTCAACAACGTCTTCAATACTTTAACACCTCATTCACACGACTCTCACAACATATTCACCAGACATCACACAATCAATATTGTACCGCAAGTGTAGCATAATCTTCTCACACACATCCCTACTGATACTCACTTTTCCGCCATCACTGTTTCAACACACACCACTGGAACTCAGTCCATTCTCCACATCTTGATCCTGAAGTACAAGTTACTTACCTTCGTAACGTAATATCTGATAGAGACACAGTCTAGCCACAGACTCCTTAACTTTTGAATTCTCCCAAGGCGTCAAACTGGATTTCAGCAGTACCTCTGCCTGCTGGCGGACGGAGCCATATGGCTCCGTGTTGACGTTGACTCTGGTCATGACTTCAGAGGAGTCATGTAAGTCAGTTTCTTCTGTCAGACCTTCAGCGCCAGGAGCTCGTTGTGGAAACAGTGTGCCAAAAAAGTAAAAAATCTTTGAAACATTAATAAAGAATAAACATCAAATTGTATGTTAATACCAGACAGGGATTTTAAAGAAAACCCCAAAAGAATAAACAAAGCACAGGGCTACGTGAAACTGCACCCTGATGAATAACCAGCATGCAAGGGAAAAAAACCTTACACTCTACAGACCATTCATCAATGGTAATGAATGGCATGGTAATACCAAAACAAAACCTATAAAAACAACACCAAGCTGTTTGTTGAATCACACTATTATGTGACGTAGTGACTGTGTCAATAACGGGAGATTGTAATAGCATAGCTAGCACCTGAGGTGAAACATTGCACCGCATCGCATCATGTTCTCCGCCGTCCAGGCCGGGTGGCTCTCGGCAAACCAGCAGAGTTCCGAGACTCCTGCTGCCTGCAGGTCATTGGCCGCTGCCCCGCTGCTGCAACCCCAGACACGGACACGGTCATGACAGCCACGCGGCCAGCCGTGTTTCTTTTGTCGGGGACTGGGAGTCGGGGGCCGAGGGTCGGAGGCCGAGGCATGCTGGAAACCAAGGCGCAGGAGGAAAAGGAGACACGCAGAGACGAGCTGGTAAGGACACTGCAGGGAGCGAAGGAGAGGGCTGGAGGGCTGGAGGATTTTCCCCAGGGCACTGACCTGAAGACACCCTTCACCAGTCAGGCCGGTAATCGCAGATACACAGCGGCCCGCAGCCCCATATTGCTATCAGGAACGTCTTAGAATCATTTACATATTGGATTCCTGGTCGTATGGGTTTTTATCAAACAATAAGACTATCTTCTAAAAAGCAGCGTATGTGGGAGCTGTACTCAGCTCCTACTGAGAGCGAGAGCCAGGGTGATCGTGGAGGCGGCCTGGCTAGGTTCAGGTGCGGCTTGCGGTCTGCCCGGGAGTCCCACTCGCATGGTCACATAACCGATGAAGAACAGTTCCGAAGAGAACACCGTTTCAAATTAGGATCAGAAGAAAATAACTGAGAATCTCTTCAAGAAGAAGGGAAACAATCACTCTTCACCATCTCCTTCACAACAACCACGAGAGGACCAGAGCCATTCTCTACATAAGCATAAGCATAAGCTAGTCATGGTTCTAGTCCTTTCATTTCTGCCTTATAAGCGCTCCTAAATTAGATAAATCCAGGTATCAATACAAAAAAAACAGCATGGTGCTCAAAAGGTTGTGGTCCCGCATGAACAAAGTGGCTCATTTTGGAGCAACAACTTTGTGTTTTATATAATTGTAACAATGCTGACCGTATTACTTTTAATCATATGCCTCCTTATGTTAGCAAAAATACTGCATCTTAGAGCACGTCATTAACATTAACATTTTAAACTTTTCCGTGTCTCTATTTACTAACGTTGTGGACTGGTATGAGAATAACAAACGAAAGAGTGTTCTTGATTCCAACCATTCTTGAGAGTAACCTAAGTTGCATGTTCTGGGTTGACTAATCATTGGTAGCTACGCTATAGGACGGAGAGCTAATGAGACACTAATGCTAGTTGGTTAGGGGTTCTAGGTACTGAGGTGAGTTTTTTGGTACACCACAATTCACTGAGGTCCTGGGTCTCTGTGCACAGTTATGTGTAAGAGCAGAATCCCTGCAACATGGCGCACCTAAGGCTTGGGCTTATATTTGAGACTCTCGAGTAGTGCTTATAACAGTCCATGACACCCTCACTCCTGTTTCTGTTTGACAGTAGTAACGGATTAACCTACCTATGCAAATGTGTTATAGGTTCATTCAAGCTTGAGATTTATAAAAAGTTCGTAATTTGAATTACTACTCGTTTGCCCTACATCTTATATAGTTTCTTCTCTACTGTGTCCTCATGGGGGATGTTGACATCGCCCCCCATAGTCGGGCGCCCGTCCGTAATTATTTGCAGGCGTTTGGGGAGCCCTCGGAAGGCATGACAGTACTTTTTGTGGTGAGTGTTGAGGCAGCATACCCATTTGAGCTTTTCTACTCATGGGTTAACTTTCCCGCGGTGAATGCGGACAGTGGTACGTTTCATGTTTATGCTCCCAGGGCCATGCCTAATGTATATACACCGTATAGGACACAGGAAATTCCAATTACAGCTTGGCAGCATCAAGTTTGGTTTAATGGCGCCCTTCCCCACTCGGTAACGGCGGTTCGGTTGGGTCCCTTGTCTATTCCAGGGGCTACTTGGCCGGTTTTGGCCGGGTTCACACTGCATCCGCATTATCTGTCACTATAGCTGAGTTACGTATACTCTATGCCTCCATCGTCGGAGTGCATTAGGCTTTAGTGCAATACGTTTCCTGCAATATCAAAGTGGGGGCACCTGGAGCTGCGGCGCAACCAGTTGGACCAGCCGGGATTAAAATTAGTCCCGTCATGGTTAATTCTGTAATGGGCAAGCGCCCCAAAGATAAGGACCAGCTGCCTGGGGTAAAATATTTGTGGCAGTCTATGCAAAGTGCTTCGGCACACCATCTAGAACTGCCTTGCCCTTCCTGATCAAGCGTGTTCAGGATCAACGCGGTCCGGAGGCGGCTGTGGAATTGGGAATGAGGCTTGTCGGAGTGTTTGATGTAGTTTCCGATCTCATCCTTGCTAATGTTAAGGGGGATGCGGTAAGCTTTTAAGTGTCTAATGCTTTGCGTAATGTCCCCAATGCCGATAAGCCCCGGCAGTTACAGAAAATTATTGCGGAGGCTTATAAGATCATTGGCCGCAATAGTTTGGGTGTTAAGGCTTTTGCTAAAGTAGCAGCTCAACCGCAAACTCAGACAGCAAAGTCTAATAAGGACGACTGTCCAAACTTTCCTAAACAAAATTGGAAATCCAAAAAAAGGGAAAGCAACAAAAGAAACAAGGGTCGCGTCCTGCGTCACTGATACCTGTGTCTACTGAGCGCACTTATGATTTGCGCGACCGCGCGAGTATTAAGTCACCTGATTGTTTTCAGGTTCCTGATCAACGTTCTCCTTGTCCTTGGCAGGAAACATCGGTCTCACAAACCAGTGGAGGATACCGCGGCAGAGGTCGGGGTGCCCCACAAGGTCGTGAGCAGCCCCGCCAGACGGAAGGTAAAGGCAAGCAGGACGACTTTCAACATCAGCCCTCAGTTTCCGAAAAAGGTAGTTGCTGCTTTAACAGCAAGGTATGCCAGGGATAGTGAGAGCACAGCTTCGGAACCTGACATGGGCGCTATCACTGCTAGACAGCGCAGCGGAGGTTACAGTAGTGCGGCAAGCACTGTGTCCGTATCTGAAGGCAACAGCAACTGACACGTTCATTACTGTTGAGACAGCGGACACTAGAGTGGCTCCCGCTGATAGACTATTTGACATAGTGCTTTTAATTGAAGGTGACATAAAACGTACAATAAAGGGGATTTTTTGGGAAAATCTGACCTCTACATATGACATTTTGTTAGCGGAGGCAGACTGGCCCCCATCTTTCGTTTTGGCCGCTCCGAGAGGGGAGGAGGTAATCCTCCCCAGTTTCGCTCACACAGTGCCGAAGGAGCAGGCATAGAATTTTGCAGAAGAGTGGGCTAAGGTGCTTGCACCGGCTTTGTACCGTACACAATGTAGATAGGACAAACTTTTGCCCAGGCATGAGATTCCATTGCGGTCAATGCCACAGTCTCAACCCCAATATCCCATGCGGCGTGAAGCGAAGGTTCCCATTGCGGAAATCTTTGAACAATTAGAATATCAAGGTGTGATTGAAATGTGTGTCACCCATGAATAATCCTCTTTTCACTGTAAACAAACCTGATGGGTCGTACCGCTTGGTATTGGATTACCGGCATTTGAACTCTCATTGTCAGACCTGCGCGGTACACAATACTCACAGTTCTGTTCTTGTGGATAGTCTCATGAGAAAACGGTTTAAGACCACACTTGACATATCCAATGGCTTTTTTAGCCATAACCAGTCCTCTATTAGTAGTCAATGGACACTGTTTACTACCGGCGTCAAACAATATCAGTTCAAAAGATTAGCCATGGGCTACAAGAACAGCCCAGGTGTCTTTGCTGCTCGGATTGTCTCTCTTTTAGGGAGACTCGACCCTGATGCATGCTCATATGTTGATGACATTTATCTCACCGACGACGAATTATGGCCGCATCTGTTTAGCGTTGACTGCCTCATTGTTATGTTTGCGGATTTCCGTTACAAATTTAACTTTGCAAAATTACACATTGCAGAGTACACAGTGTTGTTTCTGGGCTATGAGCTCAACAATGAAGGTCGAGGTTTAGCACCTCACTTCCTGGAGAAAAGTGCACAGTTGCGCGCTCCGACAACTCTGAAGAAACTACAATCTTTACTGGGTTTTTTTAACTTCAGGCGTACTTATATTATTATTAGATTATGCCCAGCATATCAAGCCACTTTATGCCTTGATACAACCTACTTTTACCACATCTTGCTGGCTGCCAAACATTCAGCTGTACTGCGTTCTTTGCAGTCTGATCTTCTTGAATCTAAGTACTTACTGACTCGTGACAACCACACCAACCTAGTAATAAGAATTGTGCCTGGGGGCGGTGGGTTTCACATACCTGACTTTTAATGAAGGAGACACAATCCCTATTGCTTACAAGTCACACTTGTACACTTCGTCTGAAATGCGATTTTCCTCTGTCGAAAAAGTTTTGACGGCAGTGCAGATGGCGATTCTGAAAGACAGAGCGTTGTCGCAGGGGAAAGGCATGTTGGTTGTTACACCGTATCCTGCTCTAGAGGCAGTGACGAAAGCCAGTGTACCCAATTCAAAAGCTTTGCATCCACGTTGGATACAATGGGCCACATCGTTGAAGTCTCCGGATGTCACGTTTATCTTTGATTCCTCTTTGCGAACACAGGGGTATCTGCAGTATGAATTTGTTCATCCGGCTCCTTTGTCTTTGCGCCCGCTGGAGGATTTCCATTGTATCATTTACACAGATGGTTCGGCGCAACCGGCGACAGATTCAAAGCATGCTTATTCTGCAGCCTGCGTAATAGTGGTGGGTACCATGGAGGATGGGGAGTTGAAGTCAGATGTCGTGCATACACAGACATTAGGGGACTGTACCGTCCGTTGGCAGAGATACGTGCTCTGGTGCTTGCATTAGAGTATGCTGATCCTTGTGTGACTACTCTTATTGTAAGTGACTCTTACTAGTGTGTTCAGTCTTACAATGAAAATGTATTCTTTTGGACTCAGAATGAATATTGAGATTCGAAAGGTAGTACAATCAAACAGTGGCAGAGCTTAAAGAACGTCTGCCACTTGTGTTTGTAATTTATACTCTTGGTCACCAGTGCGTAGGAGTACACGCTGTTGGTAACTGTCTTGCTGACGATGCAGCAAAGACAGCAGTAGCAACAAATGTAGTAGCAGCAGTTCCACATTCCAAAAGTAAGATTAATGATGACATCTTGGCAGCCATTGCTGCAGCAGAGAAGGGAGGTAATTACCCTAGAGGTTTCCCTTCTAATAAATACTCTTATCATTTAAGTCCTGATAAATGTCCCTATGTGAGAATTAACGACGTTGGTGACAGATTGATTCCCAATGAGGACTGCAGGCAAACCTTGATAACAGCGGCTCACAAGGGCATGGCCTCGGCTCATGCCGGCGTTTCAGCCACTGTCAATCTTACAGCAGCGTTACTGGTGGCGCGGATTGTACAAACAGATGCGTGATTATGTCCATCATTGTGACATTTGCCAGCAGATCAAACCTTCAACTACTGCGTGGCAATCACAAACACAGTTGTACATATCTAATAAACCACTTGGGTACATTTATTTAGATCACTGCGGTCCTTTCTCCTCAGATACTGCATATAAGTACATCTTAGTTGCAATGGATTCGTGCACACGCTTTATTTGGCTCTGGCCACAACGTAGCGCTGATGCTCGAACTGTCATAAGGGATTTGCGTGTTTTTGTGGGAATTTTTGCATGTGGCACCCTTCATTCAGACCAAGGTCCAGCGTTCGCCGCTAAGGTGTACAAGGATGCCATGAGGTCATTGGGGGTGCAGGTCAAATTTTCGTCTCCATACAGGCCTGAGGGCAATAGTGTTGTGGAGCGAATAAACCATGACTTAAAGCAATCCTTGACAGCTAGGGTTTTAGGTACTGGCAGGAACTGGCTAGCCCATCTGTATAGCGTTCAACGTGCACTTAATAATCTCCCTAGAAGGTCCCTGGGTGGGCGGACTCATACGAAATGCTCCTTGGCATCAAAATGTTTGTTCCGGACCTTGAGGGTCTAGACATGGCGGCGTCTACCGCACCCTTTGATGAAGATGATCACTCTGCTGTATTACAGAACCTACAAAAATCTCATGACAGACTTGCAAAGGAACATTTGCCCTACACAACTGATGCTACACTTCAGATTCCGGTAGTTGGCTGGCTACCCCGAGTCGGTGACCTGGTCAGTGGGATGGTGGAGAACAAGAAGGAGTTTGGCCCTTCATATCGTGCACCAGTTCCTGTGTTTGGCGTGCAGGGTGCATGAACAGTCATTTTACCTCCACTTCCTGGTCACAAGGAAAACAGGAACATCTCCATTGACAATGTCAAATTACAACGAGTGGCCGATTCTTCTTAGTATGACAGCAGCGGTCTCTTGCCCAGCAATGCTGAGAAATTCTGTTTGGGCTCCGGCGAATACCAACAGGCCTGACATTTGCATTGCGATTAATACAGTTAGTAATCCTTTATTTCATGCACCGGCTGGTGATCCCAATGATGATACTGAGTATACTTATCCTATAGATGTGTTGTTTCCTGGTGTGCAAAGATGTGCGGTAAACCAGTCACGCTTTTCATTTGACAAAGACTTTACAACATCAAAGTCCCCATCAAAAGTTTACATTTTTGCAGTTTGGTTTAAAAGACTGTTAGACTCAGAGTTTCTGGTCCACTTGTGGTAGCTTGGCTCAAGTGGTCTTGGCTACGCCCCCAGAATGCTGTGCTGTGCTTGTAGTCCACCCATGCAGTACCCCAGCGTTTCACCACCAAAAATTACACCACACCGTATTTAGAAAAGGTAGAAAATCTTTATATTTTCTTTTAGTTAGTTTCTTGCGTTTCTTTCAGTTGCAAAACCATTACCTCATTTACATTTCTGACATCACAATTGAGTTCCCTGCCCTTGTAAACATTCACAGTAAAATAATATTTCGTTTCTCTGGCAAATATTTCTTAGTCAAAGCATTTTAAAGCAGGATAGCAGTGTAATTTAACTTAATTACCTTTCCCCCTTCCCTCATTTATAAGAGAGATAGGCTCTAGGCAGTTCTGCTGTATTCTGTTACCACGACTAGGCTTCCAACATTAGCATCCATAAATTTACACACACATATGAGGATCAAATTGAGTCACCAGGCAAATCAGCAATTCATTGTTCTAGAAAGAGTACATCCTGGAACAGTAAAGTCAGGCAGACAGTTATCTCCAAATAGTCGGCAAAGCCTGGGTTGATTCGGCAGTTCTCAGTCAACTTACACTTCCTGCCATTTGTCTTCCCTCTCCTGTGGAACTGTGTGGGGAAATACTACTGTCTCAAGTGCCCCCAATAAAGCTTTGGAGGCAGCAGTGAGGCCCTCTCTGCACCTGGGGCCCCACACAACACCTCAACGATCTTACCAGGTTTCTGCCAGATTTGTCCCCGTCAGGTCGTTCATCCGCTCCCTGCCCGGATCGTGTTTCGGCAGCTCTAATGCGATTTCTGCCCCAATGCTACAGGCTCCCAACAGCTGACCGGGCCGGGACTTCGCAGCGACTCCCTCGGCGGTCCTGTCGGCTCGGTGTCCCGCCCTCTTCTCGCTCGTCAGAGAGGGAGGGTACTGTACATGGGTCGGCCTCCTCTGATTCCCGCCCCCTTCTTCCGGCGCTCACTTGACAGCGCTCACTGTCTTCCGCGATGTCGCCTCCGGGGAACTGACACCCCGCTGACTAAACTGGACCCCCTCCCTCACCTCTGGATCTCCTCAGTGGGGGGACGTGGACATCACCAGCGCTGGACAAGAGGCAGCAGACCAGCGGCAGGGACTTCAGCGGGCCAGCCGCTCTAAGGTGGGGTTCTTCCAACAATTAGATGGCCAAAAGTTCTGGGGGGTGTGGCGGTGATTTACCCGACCCCACGTTCTGTGGAAATCGTTCAAGTAGGATTGCGGGGGGAACCACCTGACAGGCTCCGGGCACTCTAACTCCAGGCAACAGTAAAATTAAGGTGAGCCCGGGCGGGGATTATGAGCCTTTATCCAACGGCAACCCGGCTTCTCCCCCCCTCCTTTTCTCCCGGGTCAGATGTCCTTCACTTGCTAAACCGAAAACATGGTTACTCACAAGAGTGAAAGGGGAAAGGGGACCCCAAGAAGTCTGAAAGGTTCAGGGCTCAATCGAACAGTAGGGGGTAGCTTCAGTTGAGAGGGCTAGTGAGTCCAGTAATAGACAACCCGCCTCCTCATTGCACCGTCCTCCCCACAGGCAGCCTCAACTCCTGACCTCTCTCTCACTCCTTCGCAAGAACCACAGACCTAAAATGGCCACCTCACTCCACCTTTTATAGTCCAGGCGAGTCCAGAAGGGTACAGAAGGTTCTAGAACTCCTCATGCAAACCTATGGCCCCAGATTCTGAGGTTATTTGTGTAGGCCACCATTTTATGTTTCCCTACTCTCCCTCCATTTTATAGGAGCACCTGCGCTGCATCATTATTAAGTAATGAGGAGGTGCCCAGAGTCCAAGGGTCAACACCAGTTTAAAAAAACAAAAGAATATAGTGGACACCTAAGAAAACAAAATCAGAGGCCATAAAGAAAAAGGTTAAAATAAATAATAGTGAGGAGGGACCACCCAAAGGGCTGCCAGGTCTAACAAAGACATTTTTTGATACCACCTTGGACTTACATTTGGCTGGTAATATTTTCGATTTTTGTATTCATGTCAGTTGGATTTGTAGTTGTATTTTTCCGTCTAGTAAATGGACATTATGTTAAAGAAAGATCTACAATTCAGTTAATTGATGGAACTTTGGCACCCGACTCCTCATCTCACAGAATGAAAAGGGACCAGACTTTTGTTAACATCACAGCTTGGCCTGTATTAGATGGGATTATTTGGGATGCTGTCAGATTTCAGATACACTGCCCTACTGAGGTTATAAATGTCCCCAATGTACTTCGTGTTTTATTGTGAGATGTTGTAAAACAAAACATACGCTCTGACGATTGGGATGTCCAGGACGTAGAGGCTCTTTTTCTGATTTAACATATTATGCTGCTTTTGATGCTGAAGATTTGTACTTAGATTCAGCTAATTATGCAATCATTTCCTGCGCAGAGCAAACACATTTAGAAATGTGGTTAATTATACACAATGGGTACATTGCCCGGCACCCACTGAAGGCAGTTCGAGAATTCTTAAAAAGTTTATTTATTTTACTGATTTTAATCAATCCAATCCTGATGCCTTTTATTTTAAGATGACTGAGAAGTTGTCTTCCAAAGTTAGACTCACCCACACGAAATTACTATGTTCGAAGTGCTCTATGGATCAATTAGCTGTAGGGGGCTATGAACTGTAGAAAGATACCATTGATCTTAAATATGTTTGGGGTTCTAAAAACTGGCAGGTGCAAGGCACTGAAGCTTTGCATCGTGCATGTTTCATCCCAAACCATATGTTGTTTTTGAACTCGACTATTTTTACAAACCACTTGCTTTGGATTGGCTACTTCTAAAAAACGGAATGCTCCTACCATTCCAGAGCTAGACGCTTATCCCGGATGGGAAAATCACACAGTCATGTCTATTGATGAATTGCCATCCTTAATTACTAACACCCCCTTCAATATTTCCAGCTTGAATCCCGAAGGTTGGTTATTATGGCAGAAAAGTTCAGATTCCTGCCAACATCGTTTTCTCGGTCTGGCCCCTGGCTATCCACAGGTTAGGGTTGGTCCCCGTTTTGAAAGCTCCCATTGTGTGACTACCTATTCAGTAGGCAAATTGTGTCAGAACTGGCTCAAAGATTCCTCTTTAGCATCAGTTAAACTTCATTTGTCCAAATTGTTTGACGATGTTGATTTGAATGACTTTGTTAAGGGCCCTGTTGGAGGCAGGTCGAAAAGATGGGTATATGCTGTTTACAACGAAGTTTGGAAACTGTCTCAAATTGAAGCTGCTTCTAGATTGAGAGCTATAGATCACGCTAATTTAGAAAAAGTGCTTGCAGTTGTTGACAATAGCATAAATACTCTTTCTTCCCGAATGTATACATTAGATAATAATGTTTCATCTATTGTTGATATTGTGCAGGATGAAGTGTCTGCTTTGTACCATGGGCAAAATCATTCATTCATTAAATCTTTATTTCGACATTTTTCAGTCATAAAAGATTACAGTAAAAACAGTATAGATAAAAAGCATAAAATTAATTAGATTAAAATGAATTTGTCATGAAATGTACACAGTCACTGTATAAAATCACCCCTGGGTGCCACTGTAGTCAGAGAGGATCTTTTGGACCACATTGCTAAATGGAATTTTGAAAGTGCGAAAACTATATGTGGTGATGTATCTGTCTTAAGAACTCTCAGTGCAACAGAGCATTTATCAAAACACAAGTTCTTGCATAGGGGTACAAGCCAGTACTTTCTAGCTTTCCTATACGCAGGGCAAAAGAAGAGCATATGCATTTCATCCTCCTTGGACGCACCACACCCAGGGCAAGATTTGCTCATGGAAGACGACCACTTGCCTACAAATACCCCCAACGGTAGTGATCCGTGCCTCCATTGAATGTATAGCTTCCTTGCTCCTACTGGGTAGATAACATTCAGAAACTCCTCAAAGGCAAACGAATGTTTGAGTGTTAGAAAGGTTATTGTCAGGGAGCCAGCTTTAGAATCTTGCAACCATTTATTCTGTTTATAGTCCATAAAAGATTTCGCAAGCATTTTGCCGGAGACCCCCCTGCATGCCTGTTCTGGATCATACCAGAGGTCCAGTAGTCCCATTTTTCCTAGTTCGTTTTTCACGAATACAAGCCAGGGGATTTTAGCTGCGCTAGCATGGTTCAGCACATCCTTCAATTTGTGCCTATAATTGGACAGTTCTGGTGTTATCCATAGCCTGCGCCAAAACCTTAAGGGTTTCAGGGCTAGCTCATCCTGGATAAAACTCAGTCCTAAGTCCAATCTCAATGGAAGGAGAGGAGTTCTTAGGGGGAGTGCAAGTAACTGCCTCATAAACTTGCTCTCCACTTTGCCGATATCAGAGTTGCAGCAGTGCCCCCAGAGTTCCCCACCATGGAGTGCAGATGCCCTTGCCTTAACTTTGTAGATTTCCAAAGCGGGGCTCACTGGTTTAAAAGTGGATGTATTAGCCATTTTAAGGATGCCACCAGCTAACTGGGAGAGTTTAAGTTGGGCTTTCACCTGTTGTGGACCCCAAGAAAGATTTTCATTGATCGTCACCCCCAGGTATTGGAACGTCTGAACCCCCTCCAGTCTGACACTACCAAGGAGCGGTGTTGGGCGAGTGTGTGCATTGATTTCCAGTCCCCGGCAACGACAGAAGTCGATAAAGCCATCCAACAATCGCTGAATCCCCATAGGGGACTTGGAAAGCAGGAGGGTGTCATCGGCAAACATTATCGCTGGCACCCTCCTGCCTGCCAGTCTCGGAGCGTCATTATTGGGAACCGCGTCCAGGTGAGCTACAACACCGTTCACATAAAGACAAAATAGGGTTGGTGCCAGGACGCACCCCTGCCTGACCCCCCTGGCGACCAGAACCCGGGATGACAGCACCCCTTTCCTACCACATCTAACCTGAGCATAATTTTGTGTATGTAGCCTCATCAGGACGGCTAGAATTGTATTCGGGACTCCCATGTCCTGGAGCACCGCCCACAATTTTCCCCTAGGTACTAGGTCAAACGCGGACCGAAGGTCCACGAAGATAATATAGAGGCTGCCACCCCCCAAGGTTACCGTCTTCCAAAATAACATTAGGAGACAGAAAATCTGATCCACGGTAGATGTTTTTTTTCTAAATCCCGCCTGGTAGGGGCTGAGGATGTCGTGCTCGTCAATCCATTCTTGTAATCGAATTTTTTTTTGAGGGACATCTATGAGGCTGATGGGCCTGTAATTGATTGGGAGCAGAGGGGAACCCTTCTTGAAGATTGGAACAATCTCTGCTCCCAACCAAGTACCCGGTATCTCCATGCCCCCCAAAATCGCATTGAAAAGGGCACAAAGGTAGGGGGCCCAAATCAACGGTTGATCTCCAAATAGATCACCGGGAAGCCTGTCAAGGCCAGGGGCCTTGCCCGTGGCTAACCTACTTATGGCAGTGTAAACTTCTTCAACCGAGAAGTCTAACTCTGCACCTTCCCCTGGTCTAGGTGTATTTACCAGGGAATGTTCTACACCTACGGCTGCTGCGTATAAGGACTTAAAATGAAGCTCCCAGACCCCCGCCTCAATATTGGGTTCGATTGCCGATCTAGGCTCTCCTGACCCTGAGTTAACTATTGCCCAGAATCTGCGTGCATCTCTGGAATCTAAAGAGAAGGAAAGATTAGATCATTTTTCCATATCCCACTCCTTCTTGGCATGGTGCATTATATCTTTATATTGTGATCTTAGGGTGCGGATATTAGTTTTGTCTCTCCCCTCTTTAAGGGCCCCGATAAGCTCTGTTTTTGCCTTCCTGTAAGAGGCGTTGTACCATGTAGATACAGGCACCCTCCGCCTCCTATTTTGACCCGGCGGGTTGAGAAATTCTGCTAGGCAGGCAACTAGAATCTGATGGGTGCGTTGCATATTGTCATTAAAGTCTGGTACCAAGGGCTGCGAAATGAAGGCGCCTACTTCCTCAAGAATGGGTATAGCAGCACTGTATAATTTCGGCAGTGCATGTCGTGACACAACCAGTTTGACCCACTTGACTCTACGCCTATTGTTAGTTATAACCAACCCATCTACTGCTTCCAGGCCAGTTTCCTTTTCAATTGCCCTAGCCCATGGGCACTCTATCCTCATACTCAGTGCATTGTGATCACTGTCCACCCTAGGCAGTACCTCAAAGTCAATGACCTTTGGCCATAAACATACCTCCACCAAAATATAGGGCAAAATCAATTACATTCTATTATGCAGTTTGCTTGAACTTTACAAACTTTAAAATATGGGAAAGTGCCTTGGGACTACATGAACACATCTTCTCTATTTTTACCTTTTAATTTGACTGAGAAACAACATGGTATGTCAATGAAGGATGCTGCACGTTCACTTTTGCATATTGAAAAATTGGAACCTTTACCTTTTTCTGTTGCCGAAAGTAATTCAGCTGTATGGCTTATTCATGGGTTAATAACGCTGCCTTTCCCTCTATTCAAATTCAGTTCATGCATGAAACATTATGCAATCGGCAGATATGAACCATTAGGAAGCTCCTATCTCCATGAAGTTTGGTCTCAGCCATTTACTTATAGATGAGGATGTAAGGAAGTTTAATTTAAAGGGCGAAGAGTGCACTTCTACACCTGATCACTCACTAGTTTGCAAGAACATACAATTGAACGGCTTGTGTAACACGCAAGCTCCAAACTTAGCCTGCATTTTAAAGGGTAATCCAGTCCCAGCAATAACACCAACTTTCACGTTGCTAGCTAACGGTAGCTATTTACTTTTAAATAATGAAGAGTTCTGCGGTATGCTGGCAGGGATTCCGTGCATTATGACCGTCTCCCAACGTGTAGTCTGCTGTAAGAATGTGCTTTTCCCGCCTCCGCATGGGAAGCTCGATGTGTCCATCTGGCCTTCCATTCCGCCCTTGAAAGCAGAGTTTAACAAGATGAGTCGAATAAGGGCTCTATTGTCACAGTTGCCCTTACTTCATCCCGTGAAACATTTGTCCTTCACGTGGCAAACACCCGCACCGAGGTGCATGCGCTTTTAAATACTGATCTCCGACTGCATTTTGGCGCTTTCATTCACACTATAATCAATGCCTCGTCAACCACAGCATTTTTTTAAAGTAGTCAGCTCTGGCCTTGTGACTTCATTCCAAACTATATTTGGTGTGATACCAGCATTTTTTCATTCTATTTTTTCCAGCCTCTTCGGCGGTTTACCGTTAATTCATGCCTTGGCTGCCGGTGTACTGCTGTTAATTTGCTTGCTCAAAAATGGCTGCACAGTCTGTGTCACAAGACAACCTGTCCCGGCAGCTCCAGCTTCACAAGCGGATGCTTGAATACTATGGAACGCTACCTCTGGCTACCTTGAGTGTAGCCTAAAGATTGTCCTTCCGGTTTTCCTACTTTCCATGCGTGCAACCTGGTTTCCATTTCCTGGATTGCTGTTTTGAATCGGCTCTGGATTTGTGCCTCTGCAATACGGTATCTCCTAACCCGGATTATGATCTACTGATGAGTCCCTTAGTTGCTCATGAGTTAGACTGATCTGGTATCAGAATTATGGCCTGTGCAGCGCCGCATGGAGTTCTAGGCAATTGGAACATATGGGCTGCAGCCCATGACTTTCTGGCACGCAGTTATCTCGAAGAACCCCTGAGTTGTCCTCTGATGGTGCCAGAGGATCCGGCTGTCGAAGAACATGTATGTTCATTCACATTATTGAATTGGATGGCTGAAGTGTTTTCTGAAGATAACAATGACTTCGTCTTGGAGGCAGTTGCAACATACTGTGCCTATACGCTATTGGATTGATTTGGCATTTGTCCTTCTTCACAGCGTCCTGTGCTCAATACATTTTTTACTGTTTTTTCCCTTTTTAAGGTTGGGAAGTATACTCCCCCTCACGGGTTTTTTAAATTTTTCCACACTATTCCAAACGTGTTACTCCCACTTATATGTTTTGGCAAATTTTGAACTTGATTCTGTCTCACTCGAACTTGAACTCTGCAGTCCTAAAATTGCTTCCCTTCTTGTACGTGTTCCGATCAGAGGAGGGTGTAGTGAAGGCAGGGCCTTGCTTGTACACATTGCTATGTTAGCATACGCTTATTAGAAGTTTAAACGCCATTTTGCAGCTTTTGCAAACAACACTGCATGTAACTGTTGCTGTAATTTAGACTTTCTTCGGCTTGTTTTTAACATCCTTAGACTTACATCGTGACCTTAGTCTGTACAGTGCGTGCAGAAGCCTCCAAGGTTACCATAACAATGTAAGCTGTTATTCGGGCTGAGCAGCTCACACTTTAGACACAACATGAACACAGCTGCAGCTAACTGAAATTCTAGCGCCTTTAATATTGCACTGCATGCATGATTAGGGCACTTGGAGAAAATCTTTCCCAGAGAGAGAGAGCTTTGCTGATCCTGATGTGATTCACTTCTGCTGATCTTGGAGGTATGGGGTTCCCCATTCAAGCCTATGAGACCTTCTATTATTATTATAAAAACTAGTTCCTAGTAGGGGAGGGTGGTTCCAAGGCACCTGCTTCCACTATCATTATAATATGATTTCTCCCTTTGTGATCGTATTATTTTTAATCATATGCCTGCTTATGTTAGCAAAAATACTGCATCTTAGACCACGCCGTGAAAATAAACATTATAAACTTTTCCTTGTCTCTATTTACTCACGTTGTGGACTGGTATGAGAATAACAAACAAAAGAGTGTTCTTGATGCACAAGTTACTTACCTTCGGTAACGATATATCTGTAAGAAACATTAGTTAGTGTTAGATTCCTTACCTTAGTATATCCCCAGGCGTCAGGCTGGATCCGGAAAGTTTTCGTCAGCAGTACCCCTGTGCGTCACTAGGCGTCCTCTGCGGCTCCGCGTCCGTCGTCGGCGTCGTGATTGCCGGGATGACATCATCGGAGTACTTAGACGACGCCCTCGCGCACTGACGTCAGTTCTGTGCATAGCTTTCCGCGCCAGTAACGCAGAGCCATGATAGAAACCGACACTGGTGCCATGAAACTAGGGCCCTGAAAGGGATGTCCTAAACCCCAGATATCGGTTTGCAGAACGGGGAGGATGGGTGGGGCGGTAAGGAATCTAACACTAACAAATGTTTCCTACAGATATATTGTTACCAAAGGTAAGTAATTTGTGCATCTGAAAGAAACACGTTAGTGTTAGATTTCTTACCTTAGAATAGATACCCAAGCAATACCAAACCCGGTGGTGGGTCTGCGAACCAAGATCGCAACAGAAAGTCCTAGAGCACAGAACGGCCTAAAAAGCCATCTCCCCAGACTTGGCTGTCCAGGCAGTAGTGTCTAGCAAACGTGTGCAGCGAGGCCCACGTAGCTGCTTGACAGATGTCCTGTAAGGGGACTCCCCGACCCAGGGCAGTAGTAGCCGCCGTGGCCCGAGTGAAATGGACGCGCAGCCCAACAGGAGGCTCCTTTTTTGCCAAGGAGTAGCAAACCTTGATGCACAAGACGACCCACCGAGAGATGGTCCGCTTGTGCACCGCCCATCCCTTCTTAGCGCCCACTTAACCAACAAACAGCTGGTCATTCACCTGAACTGGCGTGTGCAATCTAGATAGAAGGAGAGTGCACGTTTTGGGTCCAGACGGTGGAGCCTCTCTTCCTCCTTCGAAGGATACGGAGGCGGAAAGAAGGTGGGCAAGGTGATGGACTGCCCGATGTGAAAGGCTGTGACCACCTTGGGCAGAAAAGAAGGATGAGTCCTCAGAACAACTTTGTCCGGATGGACAGACAGGAAAGGAGGTTTAGAAGATGGAGCCTGGAGCTCACTCACTCTCCTGGCAGAGGTGATGACAACCAGGAATGCAGTTTTAGGAGTCAGAAGACAAAAAGGACAGTTATGAAGTGGCTCAAAGGGAGCGCATCAGAAAAGTCAGAACAAGGTTCAAGTCTCACTGAGGCATCATTAAGGGAACAGGAGGGAACATGTATGTGATGCTTTTCAAGAATCTATTTACAACAGGGGACTTGAAAAGAGAAGGCTGATCAGGAAGCCTTAAGAAGGCTGAAATGTCTGAGAGGTAGCCCTTGATAGGGCCCAGAGCAGAGCCCTGCTGGGCAAGAGACAGAAGGAAGAGGAGAACCTCTGAAAGGGGGACAGAGAGTAGATCCACACCCTCTGCTGTGCACCATGCCAGAAATTTGTTCCACCTGCAGGCGTATACCGTTTTTGAGGAGGGATGCCCGGCTGCCAGAATCACATCACAGACTTCAGGAGGCAAGTCAAATGGTCTCAACTGTCGCCACTCAATCTCCATGCATGCAGGTGGAGACTGGACAGGTTTGGTGGAGGATGGTCCCCTGCTGCTGCAAAAGAAGGTCTTACTGAAGAGGTAGACAAATCGGGGGATCGATAGACATGCTGAGCACCTCGGGATACCAGTATCTTTGTGCCCAGTCCGGAGCCACAGGATGACTTGGGCCCGGTCTCGCCTGATCTTCTTCAGCACTCTGGGCAGAAGTGGTATAGGCGGAAAGGCGTACAACAGACCGCAGCTCCATTCGTAACGAAAAGCGTCTCGAGCGAGTGCTGCCTTGGAAATTGCAACGCATTGAACTGATGACATTGCGCGTTCTCTTCGGTGGCGAATAGATCTAACCAAGGCTCTCCCCACTGCAGAAAGAGACCTTGTCCGAGTTCAGACACCATTTGTGATCCATCATGCACCTGTGGCTGAGTTTGTCTGCCCTAGCATTCAGGGAACCTTCCAGGTGTTGAACCACCAGGGTGACGCCCTGGTGTTCCAGCCATGTCCAGTGTCCATGTCACAGAGCCTCATGATAGAGTGTCCACGACCCCACCGCGCCCTGTTTGTTGTAGTACCACATGGCAGTAGTATTGCCCGTGAACACCTGCACTACACTTCCCCGGACAGAGGGAAGGAATCCTTTCAGTGCAGCTCTAGAAGGTTGATATGGAGCCGGGCCTCCGCCGGAGACCAGAGGCCTCTGATATCCCTCTCTCCCATGTGGCCCCCCCATCCCAGGAGGGACGCATCTGTCACCACTACGTGCTCTGGTTGGGGAAGGGAGAGAGATCTGCCACTGACCCAATCGCGATTCGTGAGCCATCACTGCAACTGGCTCGCAGTGCCCTCCGAGATCAGGACGTGGTGGGGCAGGATGCCCTGATGCTGTGCCCACTGAAACTTCAGGTCCCACTGCAGAGCCCGTATCCGCCACCTGGCGTGATGCACTAGAAGGATGCAGGAGGCCATCAGCCCCAGATGCCGCAGCATAAACCTGACCGAGACTCAGGATAAAGGCTGAAAGATCGTAATCTGAACCTGAATATCCCGAACCCGCTGTTCGGGGGGATAAACCCGAAACTGCGCTGAGTCCAGAACCGCTCAGATGAAAGGAGCTTCTGTGAGGGGCACAGGTGTGAACCCCAGCAGGTGCAGGAGGTTGGCCGTAGTCTGGAGGTGGCCGACGACTGTTTGGGGCGAGCCCGCCTTCAACAACCAGTCGTCGAAGTAGGGGAAGACTGAAACCCCTAATATGCGCAGATGAGCTGCGACCACCGCCATCACTTTCGTGAACACCCGTGGGGCGCTCGTAAGGCCGAAGGGGAGCACGGTAAACTGAAAGTGCTCGTGGCCTACCGTGATGGGGAGGTGGAAATACGCATCCTGCAAGTCCAACGGTACCATCCAGTCTTCTGGGTCCAAGGCAGCTAGGACCTGAGCCAAAGTCAGCATCTTGAACTTCTCCTTCCGGAGGAAGCCGTTGACGCTCCATAGGTCCATGATAGGGCGTAGACCTCCTTTGCCTTTCATGGGTACCAGAAAGTAGTGGGAATAACAACAACGTCATACTTCTGGCCCAGGAACGCGCTCAAGTTGCAAGTGATCCCCCCACATGCGGTGGCATGGCTGGAGGGGTCGCCTCGAAGGGGAGGAAGTAGCCCCTTCAGACGATTTGCAGCTACCACCTTTCCAACGTGATGGTATGCCAGTGGGGGAGGTGATGGTGGACCCTGCCCCACACTGGCGACGAATGGGCCTGAAATGCCGGACTACAAAGGCTTAGAGGCAGATGCTGCAGTGGGCGGTGTGGACTGATCCTGCCGGTGTCCCTTGGTACTGCCACGGCGGTAACCACGTTACCGACCGCGTTGAGTGTGGGTCTGTGATCTGTGGCTGGCTTGACGTGTGAGGGCACCCCTTCCTGGGCCACGAAAGGAGCGAAAAGCGGAATTTTGCTGGTGGTGGAAAAGGCCCAAGGACTTTTGGATTAGCCCTGGAGTCCTTGAAACGCTCCAGCGCACTATCCACCTTGTCGCCAAAGAGGGGACGGCCATCAAAGGGCATGTCCATGAGGGTGGCCTGGACATCGCCCGAAAAGTTGGGGGACCTCAGCCAGGCTTGGCAGCGTACCGCCACCATCGTTGCAATCGCACTACCCAGCAAGTCCATTGTGTCGAGTCCACACCGTATGAAATAGCGTGCTGCATCCCGCCTTTCCACAAGGGTTTGGGTGAGCTTTGCCCGGGCCTCCTCCGGGCATTGTGGCAGCACCTCCGCAACCGTATCCCACAGAGAGTGGGTGTAACGGCCCAAAAGGCAGGCGGTGTTGACAGACCGCAGCCCCAAACTCAAGTAGGAGAACAGTTTCTTCCCAAACTGATCGTACCTTTTGGATTCCCGATCCGGAGGAGCAGTCGGGAATGCGGTTTGGGAGGTAGAGGCCTGGATCACCAGGCTCTCGGGGTGGGGTGAACGGACAGGAAGCTAGGGTCGCCCGGAGCCGGGCGGTGGCGTCGGGCCACGTTCTGATCAACAAGGAGGCCTGTGGAGGGCTTGGACCAGGTGCCCAACAGAACGTCGGTGAGGGCTTCGTTGAACGGCAGTAGAGGCTCCGAGGAGCTTGCCTGCGGTTTGAGCACCTCAGTGAGGATGTTAGTCCTCACGGCTGCGACAGGGAGCTCAAGAGCCAAGGCCTTGGCCGCCCTGTTCAACACCACGCTGTAAGCAGCCCCCTCCTTCGTAGCCAAGGAGGGAGGAGAGATAAATCCAGTGTCGGGCGAAGTGTCCAGACCACTGGCCTCCCCTAGCTTGTCTGCCCAGTCCTGGCTCAACTGGCACTGCAGTGCCAGAGGGTCCTCAGACCCCTCCCAGTCCCCCTCATCATCCATCCTCTGATAGTCAGTGAAAAATTATGGCGCTGGGTCGTAGGTTAAGTGCTCACCTGTCGACGCTGGAGACGGCGTCGGGCGGCGCCGGTCTGGCGCCGGACCCGGAGCAGAGCTGGGGCTGGGGACAACGTTGTCCAGGGACAGCGTTGTGGGCGACACACTCGGGGTCGGCACCAGCGGAAGAGTCGTGAGGTCGACTGGCGACAACCCAGATCCGGGTACGGATCCTCGCGGGTCCTGCGGCGTCTTGACCGAAGTTGGCGGCGCGGCCGAAGCACCCGACGGCGCCGGGGCCGAAGCCCCCGGCCCGCTAGGACTCCCAGACAGACCCGTGGGGCCCGAAGGCGCCTCAACAGGGTCCGACGCAGGGAAGGGAGTCCTCATGGCCACGACGAAGTCACGTATCTCCTCCGGCATCGCGTGCAGCCTAGGGACCGGCGGTGTGCCCTGAACCCCCGGCCGTGTCGCGCGAGCGTCGGGGGGAGTCAGAAGAGCGATGACGCCTATTCGATATCGCCTCGACTTACCTGAGTACTTGGAGCCCGACGAGTGGTGTTGCCTCGTTGAGCAGTGTTGACCGCGACTTTGCGACCGGTAGCTCGACTTCCTCCTCAACCGGGACCACTAGCGGCGCGGAGCCGACTGCCGGAGCTCGAGTCGCTTACGGGACCGTTCCCGCCTAGCCTTCGAGGTCAAGGCCCGGCAGTCGGGGCACAACTTGTTATCTTGGTCGGCCCGAGGTGGGGTTTGGTCACCGACATCAAGCGGTGACAGTCCTAGCAAGGTTTAAAACCAGGCATCCCTATTGGCACTGCGAGTTGAAGGTCAACTCAAGAAGAGATCAAAAGTGATCCAAAAAGCTAGTCAAAAAATTACTAAGAGTACTGCTCTTCCCGGATCTGCGCTTGCTGGCGCGGAAGAAAGAAGAACTGACGTCAGCGCGCGAGGGCAGCGTCTAAGTACTCCGACGACGTCATACCGGCGATCACGACGCCGACGACAGACGCGGAGCCACAGACGACGCCTAGCGACGCGCAGGGGTACTGCTGACGAAAACTTTCCGGTTCCAGCCTGAAGCCTGGGGATATTCTAAGGTAAGGAATCTAACACTAACGTGTTTCTTTCAGATTCCCACCATTCCTGAGAGAAACTTAAGTCGCATGTTCTGGGTTGTCTAATCATTGGTAGCTTCGCTATTGGACGGAGAGCTAATGAGACACTGATGCTAGTCGGTTAGGGGTTCTAGGTACTGTGGTGAGCTTTTTGGTACACCACAATTCACTGAGGTCCTGGGTTTCTGTGCACAGTTCTGTGTATGAGCAGAATCCCTGCAACACTACTTTGAAAACAGGGGCTCTATCAGCTCCAATTGGACAGGAAGGATACCAGGATCTAACTACCGCTACAGATACAGATAAAATAGCCACAAGAATGGTGTCCTCTACACCGTATATGGATTTATATAAGGAAGTAGTTCGCGAAAGTAATAAGCCACCAGACCTTACAAAAGTTTCAGAGCCTATAACGCCCTCAGAGAGGAATTGTTGCCAGGGAGAGAGCACTCCGGTCATCTTCCCGTAACAGAACTGCTGGGGGGACCTTCACAAATTCCAGCTAGTGACTACACTCTTCCGGACATAGACTATTTATTGCCTCTCCAACCCGACTCTAAAGAAACCTTAAAACATCCAGTGCATTTGCTTTGTAGCACTCCGAGTAATCTTATAGAAACCATACAAAGTCTCTCACAATCTTCAGAATTCCCGTCTTTAATCATGCCACAATCTTTAACACCTTCAGCGCGGTGAGAATTTTCGCGCTGCGCTGAAGGTTCTAAAAACGGGCGTGGTCGTGACGGAACGGTTCCGTCATCAGCACAGCCCAACCGACGCTGATGATGGAACCGTTCCGTCATAAGCATCGAAGGGGTTAAACAGGCAAGACCCTATTTCAAGTACCATTCAGTCTCTGCAGAGAATTATGGATTCCATATTATCACTCCTAGAAAAGAACATGGAAAACACAGACCAGATATTGGAAACTCAAACAGGAACTCTGCAATACCTTGTGGACAAAAGGAAAAAACAATCTTCTCAGTCCACTTAAAATGTCCAAACTCTATTCACAAATTTAGAGTCGGGCAAGGACAGAGAAGACAAGTGTCGCTATAACCCCTTGGTATCTTGCAATTCTCTGACTCAAAAAAGCAGAAGGCGACTCAGGCGGGGGGCTCTCAAGTTAAACAGAAACCCTAACAGTTTTTTGGGCGATAAAATCTATTCTCTTCTTAAACTATTCAAAGAACCCCTTCCAGAGAGTATTCCTCAAAATACCACCCAAATTGCCACCCCTATGTTTCCAATGTTTGCTCAAAAAGATAAACAAGGAAGTTCTATCCTCCTTCATTCAAAAGCTGAAAAGGCATCAGGGGAAAAACCCAATTCAAAACAAATAAATCAAATAGAGACTACAACACCTCTAATTAAAATAGGGGAAAATAAGCAGGGGAAATCTAATAAAAATAATAACAAAAAGAAAAGAATCAAACTAAGAATAACAAGAAGATCCTCATGAAAAGTAATGTTCTCTCAAATATGCTCCACAGAGCAAGCAGATGAAGAAATGAATTACGCCATGAAAGATCGTAAGGCAACTGAACCAGAGGCCAACAGACTTTTTCATCTGTCACCCAAGCAGTTTATAAAGATTTAAACCCTCTTGCACCAAACATCATAAGCAACTTTGCAAAACATAACCTCTTCGATTCTGTAAATCTACAGGCCAATCAGAATATCCAGGACAGTGAGGAACTTCTAGCATCAAGTGCCCTGAAATTAACAGATTTATTTCCCAGTGACAATATTCCACTTAACCGTGAGAGAATAGTAGAACTATTACATAAAATTAGGTCTCTCCAATCACTCACCACGGCAGAAATAACATTTTTCTCTTTCCCAAATAAATCCCTCTGCTCTGTGGCCATTGTTGAGTTCTGGTCCAATGTAATTCCTGCTATAATAATTAAAGAAAGTGACACTTTCCATAAAAACGGATTTAACATATCCGAAGTCTAGGAAATCGGTGTTGCTTATAATCATCCAAAAGAGACAGAAGTAGTTGAGGTACCCGTCTATAACAACAGACAGAAACTCATGGGCAGCAAAATATTGAAGTACCCGCAGGGCAGCCCTCTGATGATCTCCCTTAAAGACGTGCGGGATCTGGAACTACTCTGATACAAAAAAAGTCGCCCCACCCGGATGAAAATACTTAGGCGTGGATTGCTGACTCTTTAAATACTAATACATCAGGCAAAGATTTAAAACTTCCTTTTTAGCAGTAACTTAACATTTTTATCATGGAACATAGCCGGAAAAACTCCAGAAAAGTTATCTTTTATATTGGAAAATTCACCACCTATCATGTTGCTACAAGAAACTTGGTCCCTGGTACCTTTCTCTCAAAAAGACTTCTTTGTGTTTGTTATTGCAGAGTCCTCAAGAAGAGGACGTTCAAAAGGGGGCTTAGCAATCCTACTAAAAGAAGCAATCAACTGGGACCCTGAAGAAATGTAGTTCTCTCTCCCAAATATGCAATACATCAAACATCAAGTGCCTGAAAGAAAGTATGGGTATGTCCTAGACCTACTACTCTTTAATATTTACATTCCACCTGGTTCTTCTAATTACCCCCTTTTGTAAAAAGCCTTTATGAAAATCGATCAAACTCTAGAATCTATGGGGTTCCTCCGATGATAATAGCTGGGGATTTCAATAGAAAAATCTCGAACGCCTTATTTAACAAAAGGGGGAAGTCAGAACAAGAGACAGCTTGTTCAATCCCAACCCCCGTATTACCAGATAAGATAAGAGCAGCTAAAAGAGAGAAACTGCTTCTGTCTCACATTGTGGTAATCAATGGCGTCATCTTAAACGGAAGGGCAGATGGAGATATCCCGGCTGCATTCACTCAATTGGGTACCTTTAATTCTTCTATTTTAGATGATCTAATCTGCAGTTTAGATTTGTTCACGAAAGTTCAATCATTATCCATTCAGTACACACACGAAAGTGATCATGCATATTTGACCGTGGCTTCCCTTCAGGTGAATACAACTAACCACGCAGGGGCGGGGCAGCAGGCGATTTGGCGCAAGTGTAAAGTAAATACGAAAATAAGCCCTGAGTGAAAGGAATGAACTTAGAAACTTGGACTCCACTAGAACTATCAATACTTTCGCCAGGGGCTGATTTTGCACTACGGCTATTGCACTTCAAGATGAACACATTTTTTAAAATTAATTTTATTACTGTATTGCAATGGTTTTAATTAACGTATGCAAGAAATAAATAACAATACCACAAATAATATACACTGCTTAATGTCTGCTGATGATATAGTTATATTTGATCTACTCCAATTGGCTTGCAAAGAAACTTAAGTAAACTAAATCAATACGTAAAATAAATTTCTTGGTCTCCAACATATCTAAAACCAAAATGTTACCTTTTAGTGAAAGAAGGAAATCTCTGCCTTTTTCATGGTCACAGGGTGGCAACATTATCGAAATAGTGAAAGAATATGTGACTTTGGCCTAATCTTTTTGTATAACTTAACAAACACTCCCCATCTTCAACATCTTGGGCAAAAGGCAGACTCCCATGTCAGGGCATTACAGAGATTTCATTGCAATAGACATTTTAAATCCCTGCTGGAGGTCTACAGCATGAAAATCCCACCTATTTTATCATAGGCCTTGGAATAAACACAAATTAAAACCTGGCTTTCAGTAAAAGTAAAGGAAGGGACCATCTTACGGAAATGGTTAAAAGTATCCCATTCCGTCCCTGTGCAAGCCTTACGCCTCGAGCTTTCTCTAACGAGCACTTTTGCTTGAGCTGTCTTCAACATCATCAGGTGGGCCTTTAATCTCTTACATGCAGTCCCTGGCACGCTAAGATATATATAAAAATTGGAGACTTTTAGAGATGAATTGGCTCTACACACCTTCAATAGAAACCTTATAATAGCCCTTGAGGTGTCTCAATGCACTGTAGCACTTTTGCAGGCCTGATCCCCAGCGCATCAGAAGCTCTTTTTTAAACATATGACATTGAGAATAAGCTATGAATTAGGTAAAGAATATTGTATCCAATTAAAGTATTATAAAAACAAATTGCAGAAAACATAGTATACAAAACCCCCGAGCACTATCTACACTTCCATTTAGATCACAGAGTAAGCTGTATCCTTCTTCTGCGATTACGAATTCTCCCTCTAAAACTGTTTTCTGTCAGATGGCTCTCCCCCGAAAATTCTCCAGGTAAATGTGATTTGTGCAATGGCGGATCACAAGATCTTTCTCATGTATTACTAATCTGTCCTAACCCGATTTTGGTAGAGGATCTAGTTACGGTGTGTAAGACTCCCTCTAATGAATTTGTTTGCTACAACTTGTTTAAGTTGTGAAACAGTTTTTTAAAACTATTTTTAAAAAAGTGCACAAATCTAACAGTTTTAACGTATTTATTCTATTTATTTATAAAGTTTTATATAGCGCAAACAAGATCCAAGGGGATATCAGAGCGCTTTACATTAGGATGGAAGGAGAACATAAATGCAAAGTCAACAACAAGTAGTAGTAAAAAAAAAAAAAAGAGCAATTGTTACAAATTCAGTATGGAGGGTCATACAACAAACAAGTTTGCGCAGGCCCAGAGGGGAGCGCTGTGCATGGAAAAGAGGAGAAGTAATGGATGATGGTACAATGGAAGTAGGAATAATGCCTTTGAGTGGGTGAGCCCTGCCCAATCAGGGTAAGAATTTATTCATTAAGAATCTTTTGGCTTCCAATTTGAACGCTGTTGTTGCAGAGTTTCTGCGTACTTCTGGAGGAAAAGAGTTCCAAATATTTGGGGCGGTGCCGGAGAAGGCTCTGTGACAGGTTCTCTTTTTCTTAAGGATGAGTGGTTTCAAGAGGAAAGCATTGGTGCTCCTTGAGGCTCTTGCCCCACAAGAAAGCTCAAGTTTTTGCGCTAGGTACCTGGGAATATTGAAGTGAAGAGCTTTGTGTGTCAGGACAGCAATCTTTAACTGAATACGTGCTTCATAGGGCAGCCATTTGAGAGATTTTAGGACTGGGGATATGTGCTCATTTCGCTTTGAGCCTGTAACCAGTCTAGCCACGAAGTTCAGCGATACTCTTAGAGGAGCCATAGTGTATTTGGGTAGGCCACAGAGGGTCGCACTGCCGTAGTCAAGCCTCTGCAGGACAAGTGCTTGGACCACCTGCTTGAAATCATTTTATGTAAGAAAAGGTTTGATCTTCCTGAGTGTCCTCATCAAGTGATTTGCTCCCTTGCAGACCTTACTGATGTGATTTTTCATGCTCAGGTGCTTGTCCAGGGTGACTCCGTGCGATTTGGCTGAGTCTATGATACGAGGAGTGCAGTTGAAGGCAGCGAGGTGATTCAACCAAAGGTCAAGCTTGGGGGTGTGGTTCGGAGGGGAGATGACCATGAATTCCGTTTTGGAGGTGTTGAGCAGGAGATGGTTCTCAGTTAACCAGTTTTGAGTAGAGGATAGTGTCATGTTTAGAGAGATGACATTTTCCGGGGAAGAGATTTTCACATAGATTTGCGTATCATCTGCATACACATGAAAGAGAGTGTCTGTGGAGTTTAAAGAGTTAGCTAATGATTCCAATAAAAGGTGGAAGAGGATAGGAGATGGGGTGGACCCTTGAGGAACCCTCATGTGAACAGGAAAGGGTTGGGAGAGAGAGTGGTTTCCCTTGACCCTTTGAGATCTGTGGTGGAGGAAGGACGAGAACCATTGTAGCACCTGACCAGAAAAACCTATCCTGTTTTCCAGAATGGAAAGGAGGTTGTCATGATTAACTGTGTCGAACGCTGAAGAAAGGTCCCGGAGGATCAGGAGGCAGGATTTGTTTTGGTCAAGCATATTAAAAATGTCATCCATAACGTGAATGAGTGCCAATTCAGTGCTGTGCCCCTTCCGAAAGCCAGATTGATGCTGATCAAGGAGTTGGCACTCCTCTATGTGAGCACAAAGTTGGGATTGAACACATTTTTCAATGAGTTTTGCTAGAGTGAGAATGTTGGAGATAGGATGGAAGTCATTGAGATCAGCCTTGTCTGCGTTGGGTTTTTTCAGTATAGGTGAGACCTGAGCTTCGTTTAGGCAATCGGGGATCATGCCTTGAGAGAGTGAAGCGTTTACAATCCATGTCCAGGGGGATGAGAACATTCTTGATATCTTTGAAGATGGCTGGGGGCAACGGATCATTGAAGTGGTTGGACGGGTTTATGTTATGAAGGATCTTGGTGACGTCTTTTTCACTAAATGGGGTAAAGGTGCTCCAGGACGCATTGTTCTTGATGTTCAGGTTAGTAGAACTGAGTGTTTCACAGAGGTCAAGAGGTGATCTGTCACTGGAGGAAGGCCATAGAGCCTTCTTAGAGGCGAGGTCAATGGTGATGAGTCTTGCTTTCTCAGTGAAGAAAGCAGCAAGTTCATCACAGACGGGAGAGCTGCCACCAGGATCCTAGTGATTTGGACCCACAACTGATTGCTGTTTAACCAATTCAAAGAGTTTCTTGGGGCGGTTTACCATGTAAGTACCGCTTATGTATGTTGTACTTGTGGACCGCAAACTGCTTTAACCTGTGTAAACTTATAAAGAGTTTTTAATATTGTTTTTTTTAAATATAATCTAATAAAAATTATTGATTGACAGTGTCAATACAAGGTACGATGATACTAGGGGGCGCTTGGTGGGGCACATCCAGGATGATCGCACACCTGTGAAGCTCAGGTAGCTCGGCAATATAATCGGTAATTTCTCCGCATCTCTACCAGCTATTGCTGGAAATTAAAGCAGCCTAACTGCTTCTCAGACAGTCCGACCGCACTGGGTGAATAATTGCGGTCCCCGCACGACCCGGCACTCACCAACGGGACTTTTCATGCTGCGGGCGATGAGGCGGGTGTCATAACTGGAGACTTGCTGGTGCTGCCCCTACTCGAGCATCCCACGTGGGGCTAGGCCCGACATTTAACAGACCCGCGCTGAAGATCCCCTGCTCCACGCCAGCTTCTTTTGCATCGGCGTGTGCCCTGCGGCACTTCTGGCACCTTCAATTCCAAATGCCTGTTTTCTGCACTCGGCGAGACAGAGGTGAGGCCCACGCCAGCTGTGACCATTTCCCCTCGACGGGGAGCGCACCATTTCTTCATCTCCCACAGCTGCGTTGGGCCCACCCCCCAGTGACAGTGCCGCTAGCGCATCGAAGGCCTGCCAAATAATGCACCAACCTGTGGGACATCTCAGCGAGGATATGCCTAAAGTCTGTTCTCAAATCCACGAAAGGAACCAACTTCGATTCCACCAAGCTGGACAGCCATGTCAATATTTGAATTCAATGAATTAAATTCATGTGTTTAACTCTTTACTTTTCTCCAATTTTAAACTTAACTTTTCTTCCATACTTGTTATTGTGATAATTCAATTCATTTTAATCAATCGTATCTTCATGTGTGTATTTCGTTGGTATTCAAAAAGAATCAGGAGGTCAAAGATGGGTTCCACATGCCATGATTTATTAAAAACAACCCAATACATTTCGGGAACTGATTCCCTTCATCAGGGGCATCTGCAAATGCAAACATAACATGTTTTAATCAGCTATAGTAACATGGTAAAACATTTCCCTCATGTTAAAAATGCACGAAAAACTTTAAATATTTACCAAATGCATGGTAATAAATAAACAGTAATCCCAGCAATACGAGTCATTTCCACCCATTCCCGACACCCCCAATATACTGCATCCTGGCGCACCCACATTGTTCACCCAAATTAAACCTAGTGCATGAATTCTGGGTTCATCCTCCCTCTTAATATGCTAATCAAAATAGCAATTTTACCCACAGTGCGCATACAAATATAAACAACTTTTGTGCTCACCATGACATTCTGGGCACTCCAAAAATTAATCATTACATCCTCGTGGCACAATCTGTTATCCTCCCTTCACTGAGCGTTCGGAGACGTGTGTCACTCGAATACAAACAGAATCAACTGTGTGCCTGCACAAGGCTTCTTTTATAATCACGCCCCTACTCACTCTAGATGATTATTTTCACCTGTGTCTACGGTGACTTTTCACTAACACGAACAACAGACTAAATACACTGTGCTTTTTTGCTACTCTAACAGTGCTCCTACATCTCCCAAGATGCAATACATTCCATACCCCTCTACATGCCCTCTTCCTAAACATCCTCATAATCTCGAATTACTCATTAATCATTATTAATGGCATTTTTACAACTCCTTCATAAAAAAATTCATATTGTATCATAGTCCTATTATTATGTCCTGTGCAGGAAATGCTTCTGTCCATGTTAATCCAGCATGGATGGAAACCCCATACGGGCCCGGCATAATCGACCCACACAGCCTCTGCTCAGCTCCGGGGCCACTACACCGGCAGTCCTCCTCATTCATATTTCTCCTGCAAAATCAAGTCTAGCTACCATTTCACGGTGGAGAACTGGCGGCGCTGCCACCTACACAGAGCCCATACTAATCCCTGCCTGGCTCTAGACTAAGGCAAGCAGACGATCTCCTCCTCATCACGACTGCCTCAGACCACTTATATCCCCACGTGGCCTGCTTCTGTACATACGCCTGACACTCCTGACAGTACACTACCATCTGGGGCATCTCCATCCTCATTTTATAACCAGCAATAACCCACGCTGAGGCTCTATCTGCATTGTGCTGACCTCCAGGTGGTGAATCCCCCCTTCTTCTTTTTGCTTCTTCCCGCCACTGAACGACATCAGAGCTCCTGGTGATACCCCTCTTCCCCAAGCCTGTTGTGCCTCTGCTTGGACTTGAAACGCCTCAAAAGCACAGATTTGGGGGATTGGGGGGACGACTGCCAATACACTTTGCTTCGTTACCTGGATGCAGGGAGTTGCGCAATGGGGAAGTCTGACAGCCGCCAACCTAGACTGACCTTTGATGCCAAAAAAGGTGCGACAAGGTCAGCCTTTGTGGACACCGAACCCACTAATATGGATCAAGTGCAAGCACCCTCTCAATCTTCTGAGGATGACGTTGAGACGCTGCTTTTGACAGTACAGCATAGTCTATCAGACCTGTTGGGGAAGATGGACGCAGTGAACAATCGGCTTGACTTTTTAGTACAAAAAGTGGACAAGCATGATGGGCAATTGAAGGAGGCTGAACATCGTATATCAGAGAATGAAGACACCACCTCTCAGCTGCAAACCCAGATAACGTAAATGGACAAGTTACTGAAAGTCATTGCGGCTAAGAACGAAGACATTGAAGCCAGGAGCCGCTGCAACAACATCCGTTTAATAGGCATACCGGAAAGCACTAATACAGGGCGCATGGAGGACTACATCAAGCGAGCCCTGAAGGGCTCCCTCAGTGCAGAATCTTTCTCGCCCCATCTAGTGGTTGAACGCGTACACCGCTCCTTGGGGCCAAGACATCCCCTGGGTGACACCCCAAGACCCATCATTGACCGCCTTCTTAACCCCTTCGAGGCTGATGACGAGCTGGGCTCGTCATGGTGTAGCCTCCTCGCACACTGATGACGAGCCCAGCTCGTCATGTAAAGTGCGTTTTTTAAAAAGTCAGCATTCTAGCAGAATCAGAGCAGCGCGCATGTGGTTAACTACCGGGACCGTGACGTCGCACTTCAGAAGGCCCGTGAACTGAAGCCACTACAATTCGAAGGGAACACATTCACCATTTATCCAGACTTCACCCTTGCGCTTCAAGAGGCACGCCGGAAATTCCTTTCTATCAAGCAGAAATTTCGTAAGGCCCCAATAGAGTATGCCCTCCTATACCCTGCGAGGCTCCGGATTGCACATGATGGCAAGCACATCTTCTGCACAAATCCGGAACAAGTTGAAGACTTTCTAAAAACTGTTTCGAGAGACGTTCGCCAGGCCATGACCGCACCTCCAGATCCCCTTTATCGCTCAGGGGATAAGAGGAAACAAGAAGACACATGCAGTATAGTCTATCGCAAATTCCACTTGTCCTTACTGAACTGCGCCAACATGTAACGAGATGCTGCCAACCTATGTATCATTCACCTCCTTTTGATGGCCCCTTGTCAACCTCCTCCGGATGGTCCAGCACTCCTTCAGAATGGTCACGGACAGATAAGTGCCCTAGTGGCTTTGACCATTGACGGTGATATCAATGCGTGTTCACACTTGCCTTAGTGTATAATTGATAGATTTAACTAATACATCGCCAAGCACCCCTCCCCCCCACATCACTCTACTCTCCCTAATGGGTTGATAACCAGAGGACTGCATCGCAGTTAGAGTCGGGACATGGTAAGGGATTTGTGCCTTCTTCGCGCCCCCCCCTACGGGAGATCCCCTTGCCTTTCTTATGTTCGGGTTGTCTTTTGTTGTGTTTCTTTTTGCCTTGCTGGCCTTACTAGGCTCGGGGAAACAGGTTGAAACATTGGGAGATATTGGGCGGGCAGCAGTATGCCTGCACGATTAGGGTGCCGTTGTGGGTGTGGGAGGTTTTGACACTCGTTCTGATGTTAGCTCGATATGTTATGTTATGTTATGTTATATTTACTTTTGTATAGCGCGCGGCTACTCAAAAAGAGTGTCCCGGCGCTTTGAGTAAGGAGGGCTACAGCGTAATAACATAACACAGTTAAAAGAAAAAAAGACCACAGACAGAAAGGACACACAACCGCAAGGCGGCCTACTGGGTAAACAACCAAGTTTTGAGGCCTTTTCTAAAAGCAAGTAGGCTAGTGGCTCCTCGAAGTGTGAGCGGCACAGAGTTCCACAACTGTGGCGCCAGTAGTCCAAAGGAGCGACCTCCCAGGCGCGCTCTTTTCACTCGTGGAACAACCGCCAGAAACAGGGATTCCGACCTCAGAGAACGAGCCGGATGGTAAAAGGCAAGTCTCTTTTGGAGGTACTTTGCTCCCACCGCATGGAGGGCCTTATAGGCCAGGGTCAAAGCCTTAAAGGCAATCCGTTTGCGGATTGGAAGCCAATGCAAAGTCTGCAACAAGCCAGCTGCACTGGCACGTCTATTCAAGCCAAAAATAGCTCTCGCCGCAGCATTCTGCACAACTTGGAGCCGCTGTAGCAGATACTCTGGCAGGCCCAGGTACAAAACGTTCGAATAGTCTAGCCTAGAGCCTATCAGGGCCTGCACAGTCAGCTTCCTGTGCTCCTCGGACAGAAGGGGAAGAAACCTCCGCAGCATCCTCAGGAGGCCGAAGCAAGTGCCCGACACCCCCAGGATCTGGGACTTCAACGTCAGCCCCTTGTCCATCTTGACCCCCAAGTTCTTAGCCATTTGGGATGAACAAGACGGAGGGAACATATTGATAGGCCACCAGGCCTGCCAGTCTGGCTCCGTGTCACACCCAAAGAAGAGTACCTCGGACTTATCGGAATTGCACTTGAGGCTGTTCAGTTGGAACCATTGAAAAACAGCCCCAAGGCAATCCCGGATACTCTCCCCATCAAAGTCTCCTCCTCTCCTGCACGAGAAGAGGAGCTGGGTGTCGTCTGCGTAGGATACGATCCGGGCCCCAAATGACTCCGCCAACGCCACCAAAGGGGTCATGAAGATGTTAAAGAGGGTCGGGCTCAAAATAGAGCCCTGTGGGACCCCGACTCCCAAAGGCGGCATCACGGCGGAATCTGGCGAGGCCCAGACCGTTTGCCGGCGGCCAGCTAGAAAGGAAGAAAACCAGCTGAGCACCATCCCCCGTAGTCCTATCTCATAGAGTCTTATAGAGTCTTGCGAGAAGGCCATCATGGGGGACGGTGTCGAAAGCCGCCGACAAATCCAGCATCACCAGCATGGCTTTGCCCCCAGTGTCCAGAACCCCTTTAATGGTTTCTGAGACCTCGAGGAGCGCGGTCTCTGTGCTGAGATTTGGACGAAAACCCGACTGGGTGGCGTGCAGAATCTCATTTGTCTCTAGAAAATTGGAGAGCACCGTCTGAACGTGCTTTTCCACAATTTTCCACAATCTGCCGGCCGGCAACAGAGAGATAGGCCTATAGTTGACTGGGGCATTTGGGTCCAGACCAGGCTTCTTGAGCAGCGGAATAACCATTGCCTGCTTCCAAGCCTGCGGAACCACTCCCTGGCTCAGCGAGAGATTCAATAGCGGGTTCGCCAACGGATTTATCACCTCCGCAATTTTCGCCAGAAATTTAGCGGGGCACGGGTCCAGGGGCGAGCCCGATTTGAGGTTGCCCATAAGTGCTAAAGAGGCAGGGGCAGAGATAGGTGGGAACACGCCCAGCGTCAAGCCTGGCGAGGCCGGAGGGGACCGGTTAGCCTCAGGGTCAGTCAGCCCCGTAGGTACAGCCGATGGAAAAGAATGCTGTATAAGTTTGATCTTGCTAGTAAAAAAATTAGCAAGGTCAGAAGCCCAGGAGTCAGAAGGCCTCTCATCAGAGGTATTGGACCGTGGAGATATAAATTCTCTCACTATGGAGAAAATCTCCTTACAGGAGTTGGAGGCAGCTTCTATCCTCCCTGCCAGGTAGGCTTTTTTTCCCAGGCGAATGTCCCGGTGATAGGCCTTGACCGCCGTCTTGTAGGTCAGCTTGGCCTCAGTGTCGTATTTTGCCCGCCAGGCTCTTTCGGCCACCTTGCACTGCTGCCGCATAACCGACAGTGCTGCGGTGAACCAAGGAGCAGAGACCCGTTTCGGGGTCAGGCGGGGGGCCGATTCCGGGGCAAGATCGTTTAGCCTGTCTGAGAGCCATACCTGCAAGGACTCCAGATCCTTCTCCAGGTCGCCCGAAAGGGGGCAGGGGTGATTCAGGGCGGCCTGAGCCAGCATCGCAGGGGTCACTCGATGGTAAGCCCTATGGGTTCGACCCTGCTGCTGTGGCGTCGCAACAGCCGATTTAACTGTGCCTTTGATCGAGAATTTGGCAAGCAAGTGGTCTGACCATAGTACCGGGATAATCTCTATCACCTCAAGGGGGGATGACGAGAAAACCTGGTCAAGAGTGTGCCCCTTGTCATGCGTGGGCCCCTGAAGATAAGGGATCAGTCCCAGTGGGGCCATAGCCTCTGAAAGTTTAATAGCGGCAGGGTCAGACGGATCATCCATCCGAAAGTAAAAATCCCCGGCCACAATGCAGTGTTCCGCTTTCAGGGCCAGTCCCAATAAAACGGAGTCAAGATCTTCAAAAAACGTTCCAGGTGGACCAGGCGGTCTATATACCAATAGTCCCTTAACTGATTGATGCGGAGCCAAAGCGATAGAAAAAGCAAGGGTCTCCAAGCCGCAAATGTCATCCACTGGCAAGATAGTACAGGACGTGCCTTTCCTCACCACCAGTGCCACTCCACCACCCCTTCCCTTAGCTCTATCCTTCCTGAAGGTGTTATAATCAGGCGGGATTGCCATGGCGACATCTGGATTAGAGAGTTCTCCCCACCACGTCTCAGTAAGCATAAGACACAGTGGCTTTACCGTATCGAGGAGCTCAAAAATGTCTTGTGCATGTCTACATGCCGATCTAGTGTTTAATAGCATGCAGAGATAGCCAACACTGGCGAAGTTATTGCTAGGGGACGATGACAGAGCGCGGTTGGGGCGCCAGCCACAGCCGGGGCAGATGGACTTACCTCGGTGCCTGCCAGGAAAGACAGTGCAGCAGCCACTGGCAGCATTGAAGAGAGAGCGAAGCTCCCCAGGAGTGTAACGCAGCGCGGGTGACCCTGTATGACACATGCCTGGTCGCAGAGCCCAGCCCGTCGCCCCGGCCGCCTCCGGGACGCTGACGGGCGCAGACGGGCAGGACTCTGGCTTGACTCCTGCGCGAGTCAGGCGCCACCGCTGCGCGTCTCCGCTGCGCGAAGGGAAGTGAGCTTTAAATGCAGCCTCACCTGGTCTCCAAACGGAGCACTAGAGTGCTGGATCCGGTGGAGCGCTGGAAGAACAGCAGCCCCAATATGGCGGCCAGGCGCCACGAGTGAGCGACCAAAATGCAAATAACTCCGCTCTACAAGCGGTGGGGGGCCCAATTATGGTGCAAGTGTGTGGGCGCGGCGGCGATAATAAAAACAGGGGGTAAATAACAAAAATCAACAAAGATAGTAAAAGCGGCAATTTAAAATGAAAAAGCGCTGCGCGCCTACTGCAGCATTAGATAGACAAAGTAGCGCGATGATAATGCCAATCACTCCTTACTAGAGGTCGAGCAGCTCTGAAAGCTCGCCTTAAATGCAGCCTCACCTGGTCTCCAAACGGAGCACTAGAGCGCTGGATCCGGTGGAGCGCTGGAAGAACAGCAGCCCCAATATGGCGGCCAGGCGCCACGAGTGAGCGACCAAAATGCAAATAACTCCGCTCTACAAGCGGTGGGGGGCCCAATTATGGTGCAAGTGTGTGGGCGCGGCGGCGATAATAAAAACAGGGGGTAAATAACAAAAATCAACAAAGATAGTAAAAGCGGCCATTTAAAATGCAAAAGCGCTGCGCGCCTACTGCAGCATTAGATAGACAATGTAGCGCGATGATAATGCCAATCACTCCTTACTAGAGGTCGAGCAGCTCTGAAAGCTCGCCTTAAATGCAGCCTCACCTGGTCTCCAAACGGAGCACTAGAGCGCTGGATCCGGTGGAGCGCTGGAAGAACAGCAGCCCCAATATGGCGGCCAGGCGCCACGAGTGAGCGACCAAAATGCAAATAACTCCGCTCTACAAGCGGTGGGGGGCCCAATTATGGTGCAAGTGTGTGGGCGCGGCGGCGATAATAAAAACAGGGGGTAAATAACAAAAATCAACAAAGATAGTAAAAGCGGCAATTTAAAATGCAAAAGCGCTGCGCGCCTACTGCAGCATTAGATAGACAATGTAGCGCGATGATAATGCCAATCACTCCTTACTAGAGGTCGAGCAGCTCTGAAAGCTCGCCTTAAATGCAGCCTCACCTGGTCTCCAAACGGAGCACTAGAGCGCTGGATCCGGTGGAGCGCTGGAAGAACAGCAGCCCCAATATGGCGGCCAGGCGCCACGAGTGAGCGACCAAAATGCAAATAACTCCGCTCTACAAGCGGTGGGGGGCCCAATTATGGTGCAAGTGTGTGGGCGCGGCAGCGATAATAAAAACAGGGGGTAAATAACAAAAATCAACAAAGATAGTAAAAGCGGCAATTTAAAATGCAAAAGCGCTGCGCGCCTACTGCAGCATTAGATAGACAATGTAGCGCGATGATAATGCCAATCACTCCTTACTAGAGGTATGGTTTATTTTTCGTAGGGGGTGGGAAGGAATGGGAGTATTTTTTATTGTGCTGTTACATATCTGACAGCTGTTGCTCAACATGCCAAATCTTATGTGAATGGACACATTACCTTTCGACAACGACATACCCTCCAAACAATCTTCCCCTATCTACTATGACAGCACAAACTGACCGCACCTGCATCAAAATGCTTAAATGGAATGTCGGAAACAATATCAGCGTATTTAAACAGGCACCACATACAAATCGCTATGCTCCGAGAAACTCATATAGACCCTCAATGCCCTTCCTGCTATGGCAGTAAGTGGGCATCTGCACGCGCGTTCTCCTCCTACTCGACATACTCACGAGGCACGCTCATACTAGTTAAGAGAAATACACCATTTGTACTATGTGGCACATACAGTGACACTGCTGGCCGCAGCTGAATAATCTGGGGTACATTGGGTACACAATCAGTCACCTTCGCCTGTAGCTATGGTCCTAACTTAGATGATCCAGATTATTTCACCTCGTTCGTACTTAAAATAGGCTCCACGCATGTTATATGGGGGGAAATTTAAACACAGCTCTATGCCCTACCCTGGACCGTTCCAATCCCCTTCCTCATCACTATACCAACACTCGAGAGGCCCTTTCGGGGATGATTGCGGAGCATGGCCTGGTGGATGCATGGCATTACGCACACCCCACTGACAGGGAAGGCACCTTCTATACAGCAGGGAATACCACGTGGTCTCGTTTAGATTTTTGGATTTGCTCACGTGGAGTGACCCCCTGGATTCACTCTGTCAAATCACATCAAATCAGGTGTATTTTAAGCGCGACTACTCACCCGTAAGGGTCTCAAGGAGCTGGGCGTGTGGGGGTTGGGGGGGGGGGGGTTTGCAGGTTCCAGTCCATCAAGACGGGGGTTTGTCAAAGATCCCGGTTTTGAGGTTTCTTGCGAAGATTGGGAGCGATGTTATCTGTCTGAGGTGGAGCGGAAGGTTCCAGGCACTGGTCGCGCGGAAGGAGAAGGAGCGGCCTCCCGATCTGGTCTTTCTGGTGGGGGGGACCACGGCGTAGGAGAGCTGGGCTGATCGTAGGGTCCTTTGGGGTGCGTGGAATTTGAGTCGGCTGTTCAGGTATGCTGGTCCGGTGCCGTGGAGCCTTGTGAGCTTGGGTTAGCATCTTGAAGGTGACTCTAGCTTCGATGGTAGCCAGTGGAGTGTGCGCAGGTGCTGGGAGATGTGGCAGTGGCTTGGCAGGTTGAGGACCAGTTTTGCGGCGGCGTTTTGGATGTTCTGTAGCTTGCGGGTGAGGTTTTTGTTTTTTCCGGCATAGAGTGCTTTGCAGTAGTCGAGCCTGCTGGTGACCAGGGCGTGAGTGATGGACTTTCTGTGTTCGACGGGGATCCATTTAAAAGTCTTATGTAGGAGGCCGAGGGTGTAGAAGCAGGAGGATGAGACGGAGTTGATCTGGCAGTCCATTTCGAGCTCTGAGTCCAGGATGATTGCCAGGTTGCGTGCGTGGTCTGTGGGGGAGGGCGGGCTCCTGAGGGTGGGGGGCCACCAGGTGTCGTTCCAGGCGTCTGGGTTAGGGCCCATGATGAGTACTTCCAATTTGTTTGTGTTTAGTTGTAGGCAGCTGTTTTTCATCCATTTGGCGATGGCTTCCATGCCTTCTCGAAAGTTGTGTCTGGCGGTGTTGGGTTTGTTGGATAGGGAGAGGATGAGTTGGGTGTCGTCTGCATGTGACATAATGTTGAGTCTGTAGGTTCTGGCGATGGGGGCGAGCGTTGCCATGTAGACGTTGAAGAGCGTAGGGCTGAGGGAGGACACCTGGGGGACTCCCCAGGTGGTAGGTGTAGGGTCTGAGAGGAAAGGGGGGAGTCTGACCCGCTGCGTTCTGCCGGAGAGGAAGGAGCGGATCCAGTCGAGGGCCTTGTCTTGGATCCCTGCATTGTGGAGTCTGCGTATTAGGGTGCGGTGCTGAGAGGTCGAGGAGGATGAGGGCTGCTATTTCTCCTTTGCCCAGTAAGGTATGGATGTAGTCTGTTGCGGCAAGGAGGGCGGTTTCCGTACTGTGTTTTTTTCTGAAGCCGGATTGGGAGGAGTCGAGGATGTTGTGCTCCTCGATGAATGTGGAGAGTTGGCTGTTGATGGCTTTCTCAATGAGTTTCGCTGGGAACGGGAGCAGGGCCTGTAGTTTTTGAGGTTGGTGGGATCCGCCGAGGGTTTCTTCAGGAGGGGGTTGTATTCAGCGTGTTTCCAGTCATCAGGGAATGAGGCGGTTGCCAGGGAGCGGTTGATGGTGTGGCAGAGCTTGGGTGGGATGGTGTTGGCGGCTCTGTTGAAAATGTGGTGGGGGCAGGGGTACGTGGGGGCCCCGGAGTGGATTGACTTCATCGTCTTCAATGTGTCTTCTGCAAATCTGCCCCTTTGGTATTTACAATGATGCATGTGCCACTAGATATGGAATTTTTACTGCTAGTCATCACAGGTAGCCGAGGTCAGTGATTGGGTCTTTAGAGACATGAGGATCCTGAGTACAGACTGTAAGAAAACAAGTTACTTACCTGTAACTGTAGTTCTCCAGTATTGGAACCTTTCATAGATTCACATGCCTGAATTATTCCCCGTCGTCGAGACGGAGGCTCCAGTACATAAAAAAACAATGCTTAGCAGTGTAGCAAACTGAAAAGAGGCCTAGGCCCATTTCCCTTTTGCAACCCATAGCCTTTGTTATGTAAAAAAGGCCCAAACTTTTCCCTGAACCAATCAGCTCTCCTCACCCTCAAGAACACTCCTGAGAGAACCTCTTGCACCTCAGATTTTCGCACACTTGTGCATACCAAACACTTTTCGTGCCAAATCCAAGGTGAGCCTCTCAGGGGAGGAGGGTGGGTGCATGTTAATCTATGAAAGCTTCCAATACTGGATAACTACAGTTACAGGTAAGTAACTTGTTTTCTTACTCCAGTATTGGAACTTTCATAGATTCACATGCCTGGATTAAAATAGTGAGCAGTGACATTACAAAGCACATTTGTTTCTTACATTTCATCATCCTGTAATACAGCATGTACATTATCAAGCTTAGTACCATACCATAAATGTGTCTTTGTAAACAAGAGAAAAGGATGGATGGATGCAAAAAAGGCTTACCGCTACTGGATGATATTTCTCAGCACCGCTTCTCCCACCGCCGCAGCAGTCTCTGAGGCTGCTTCCAAGCAGTAGTGCCTGGGGAATGAGTGCGTAGATGCCCAGGTCGCTGGGTATAAGGCAATATGACCGCACCTATCTACAATTTGGTCTCTTGTGTAAACTGAGTATGGGTGCCAAGAACCTGAAGCCACATACCCCTAGGCTCCCCAGGGTATTCACCCCAAATTCCACAACAAAACACAATGGTTCAGCACTCCACAGCAGGTAATGATAAACCAATAATTTTTGAAGAATCCGCACAGTAGGGCTTAAAAATTTCTTTTATTCTTATTTCTTCAAGCAAAGCCTAGCCAACGCGTTTCGTCCAAAGGACTTCTTCAGGGCACAATTAGCGAAAACGATGTCATCTGTTGGTTTTTAGTGTTCAATAGATACAGTCATGGATATGAAAGTTCAAAGATACAAGAGTATGCAGGGATGGCCACCTTATAAATGTATTAGCAGTCTGTCCTAGGATCATTGGCCTCAATATATATTTGCAGCACCGTGTTCCTTAGACTAGTTTCAATAATTCACGCGTCACCGTTTGCAGTAAAAGGTCGACATTTTGCTGCAAACGGTGACGCATGACGGACGATGTTATTTACCGCAGGGGGATTACAAGCGCCACTATGATTGGCTGAGAAATCAGAAATCTGGAACTTTCATATCCATGACTGTATCTATTGAACACTAAAAAACAACAGTTGACATCGTTTTCGCTAATTTTGCCCTGAAGAACTCCTTCGGACGAAGCGCGTTTGTATTTGTATTGGTTATTTGTAGAGCGCAACTATCGCTCCGGAAGGAGCATCCTGGCGCTAATAAAACAAAGTGCATACAATTGCAAGTTCAGAGTTAAATGGCTGTCTGGAAGATTGAAGATCCAGGTTTTCAGATGTTTCCTGAACTGGTTTTCCTGAGTCAGCAATCTAAGGTGTTTGGGCATTGCATTCCAGGCATTGGGAGATAGGAATGTTAGGGTCTTACCCCCCTTAGTTTTGAAGTTGAATTTGGTCAGTTTAATGAGGTTTTCTCCTGCGGATCGTAATGTCCTAGTTGGATTGTAATGGGGGAAACGCTTAATGAGATACTTCGGGCCGGCGCCATTGAAAGCTCGAAAGGCAACAATCAGGATTTTAAATAAAATCCTCTTGTGGAGGGGCAGCCAATGTAAAGTCTTTAAGGCAGCTGACGCTGAGGATTTTCTTGGCAATTTGAGAACAAGTCTGGCCGCTGTGTGTTGTACACTCTGGAGTTTTTTTAGTGTGGTTTTCTTAACGCCGGCCATCAAGTCATTGCAGTAATCCAAGCGTGTGAGGATTAGGGCCACAGTGACAGCTTTTCGTGAGTCGATGGGCAGGAAGTCCAAAAATTTCTTTAAGGATTTGATGATGCTAAAGCAACTTCCTGCGACATTCCTCACATGTTGGTCAAATGAAAGCTCGGTGTCAAATAAGACCCCTAGATTTCTTGCTGATGACACAGTTTGTGGGGGAGCGGGAGAGTCTTCAGGCCACCATTTGCTGGGACAGAAATGTTGGGACTTTCCCATAGGAAGAATCTCTGTTTTATTGACATTGCATTTAAGATGGTTTTTATCCATCCAGAGAAACACATCCTTCAAACAGTTCTTAAGGTTTTGTTCAGCATTGGTAGAGTTCCTCTCCAGAGGAACAATGAGCTGAGTATCATCGGCATACGATGTTACAAGTATGCCGTATGATTCAATGAGGGAGATGAGAGGAACCATGTAAATATTGAACAGGAGTGGGCTCAGAATAGAGCCCTGAGGAACTCCTGACAAAACCTTTTTTTCCTTGGAAAGGAAAGGGCCTAGTGCAATTGTTTGTGATCTCTCCGTCAAAAAAGAGATAATCCATGACAATACTACCCCTGAGATTCCGATATCTCTAAGTCTCCCTATCAGTATTGTATGGAAGATGGTGTTGAACGCCGCTGTGAGGTCTAATAGGATTAGAACAGCGTTCTTTCCTTGGTCCTGCAAGATTTTTATGGAGTCAGTAAGTTCAATCAGGGCTGTTTCTGTGGAATGGCTTGGCCTAAAACCCGATTGTTGAGGATGCAAGATATTGTTGGTCTCTACGTATCTTTTTAGTTCTTTATATACCATCTGTTCTGTAATCTTGCCCAGAACTGGGAGAAGTGAGATTGGGCGTAAATTGGCCAGCTCTGTGGGGGGTTGGTTGGGTTTTTCATCAGTGGTTTAACGACTGCCTGTTTCCATTGGCGTGGGACTATGCCTGTATTAAGAGAGGTATTTACAATCTTGTTTATCAAAGGATTGACCACTTTGATTGCCTGATGGAGAATTCGTGGGGGGCACGAATCAGAAGGGGCACCTGATTTGCAGGCAAGAATTACTTCCCTGGTATGGGTAAGTGATACTGGTGTGAAGGTGTTAAGATTATCAGTTGCATTTGCTCCTTGGTGAAAGGGGGTCGAGGGCTGGTCGACTTTAGGAATTGGGAAATCCTTTTGTATAAGGTCAATCTTTTCCACAAAGAAGTCTGCAATTTGATTGCAAAGTTCTAAGGAGGGTGGAATTTCCGGCTGTAGGGTTTTTGGATGCATAAAGGTCTTTACGATGGAAAATAATGTTTTTCGTTTTTGTTTTGCTTTCCTTATAGCGTTAGTGTAGTACTCCTTCTTAGCGATTTTGATAGAGGCTAGATATATTTTCCTCTGTTGTACATGAGGATTCTGTGGGCAGGATCGTAGGTTTTGCGCCAATTACGTTCACCTTTCTTACATGATAAGTGGAGCACTGCTAGTTCTGGTGTGAACCAGGGGGCATTCATCTTTCCTCTTTTTTCCATTTTGTGGGGATGTTTTGGTGGAACACGTTGTGTGATCTCTTGCTGCATCCAGTTATGGAAGTGTATTGAATCTAGTTCTGCATTGCCGGACAAGTTGGGAGTCTGAGTTTGTATTGTGGGTTGGAGTTTAAAACTATCTTCGACCTTGGTCCAGTTTGTATTATTTACTGCCTGTTGATTCAATTTCGATGAGTTAGGGGGGCGTGTCATTTTGATGCTAAAGGGTATCAGACTATGATCTGTCCAAATTTGTGGAATGGGTGTGTGGACGTTCAAAAGGGGAAAATTCGTGCATATCCCATCCAGGATATGGCCTGCTTGATGTGTCTGTTTAGTTACCTTTTGCTGTAAATTGAAAATCTCTAGGGTTTGGTGGAAATTAAGCACCTGGGTGTCTATTTTGGATTCCAAATGTAAATTGAAATCTCCCAGAAGTGTGAAATGAGGGTAACGGAGAAGGAGTTGCCCTAGGGAATCGCTCAGTAATTCTAAAAACTTAGTTGTGGATCCTGGTGGGCGGTAAATTAGCCCTCCTGAAAAGAAGGTGGTGTCGTTTAATTTGATGGAGAACCCAATCCCCTCTGAGCCCTGCAGAGGGTCTAAGTTAAAGGTGTGACATTTTATATGGTTTCTCAACACCAGAGCAAGACCTCCTCCTCTCCCCTTCATTCTATCCTGCCTAACAATAGTATAGCCGTCTGGTAGGGGTATTGCTACGTCTGGGTTACTGCTGTTCGTAAGCCATGTCTCAGTTATGAGAAGGCAGTCCAGGTCCTGCTCCAGAATAAGGTCATTAATGTCCTGACTATGGGCACCCATGGAACGTGCATTTATCAGTCCACCTTTAAAAGTTAAAATGTCAGTATACGTGGTGGTAAGCGGGACTGTAATCTCAACTGGGGGTTCGAGGGAGATCCACTTGCAACATTTACAAGAGAAAGGTCCCTCAATCTTAGTCATATTCATGGTACAGGCGCAAGTATTTGTATTATTGAGAGTATGAAGGTCGCTTGCCTGATACAAAAGGGAGGGGTGTGAAGGTCCAGAGTGTCCTGCGCCTGTCGCGTCCTTGGCGCGGACGGGCGCAGACAGGCTTGCCTTTGGCGCGCCTTCGGCGCGCCCGCTGCGCGGACAGGAGGTGTTGGCCTTCATATAGTGGTGGAGGAGGGTGGGAGGCGTCGCAAGACTAGAGCGCTGCCCTTTGTTCTCCCCAAGATGGCGTCCGTCCCTGAGTTCAATGCATCAGCTGTAAATCGCTGTGCAAGGACCAGGGATCGAGTAGGTGCAGGAGCGCGGGTGAGTGCAGCGTTTTAAAAAGGAAATCAAATCTTCCAGTGAAACACACAGTAATAAAAACAATTTCCTTCGTTTTTACCAAAGCGCTAGCCTAACCCCCGGCTTTCCGCCTCAGGGGACAATTTAAATGCACAATGAGATGGTGTGCGCAGAGTTAGAGGCCACTTTTGTACCTGGGAGGGCGGGAGGCGTCGCAAGACTAGAGCGCTGCCCTTTGTTCTCCCCAAGATGGCGTCCGTCCCTGAGTTCGATGCATCATCTGTAAATCGCTGTGCAAGGACCAGGGATCGAGTAGGTGCAGGAGCGCGGGTGAATGCAGCGTTTTAAAAAGGAAATCAAATCATCCAGTGAAACACACAGTAATAAAAACAATTTGCTTAGTTTTTACCAAAGCGCTAGCCTAACCCCCGGCTTTCCGCCTCAGGGGGCAATTTAAATGCACAAATGCTACGCTTTGCTTGAAGAAATAAGAATAAAAGAAATTTTTAAACCCTACTGTGCGGATTCTTCAAAAATGATTGGTTTATTATTACTTGCTGAGGAGTGCTGAACCATTGTGTTTAGATATCCTGTATAGTCACTGGACGTGGACACTGCTCTCGTCGAATGAGCACAAACCTGCGCGTTTAGAGGTTTCCCAGCAGCCTGATGACAGTAGACAATTGCACTGGAAATCCATCTGGCAATCCCACGTTTTGATAAAGGAAAACCTTCCCTGGGTGCACTGAAAGCAACAAAGAGTTGTGAAGGTTTGCGAAAACCTCTGGTCTCTTTTAGATAGAATTTGAGACATCTTTGAATGTCCAGCGTATGCAAAACTCTTTCCGCTGCTGTTGTCGTTGAGGAAAGAAACGTTTCAACACCAATGGTTCATTCAAATGAAAGTCAGTTGGCACTTTAGGAATAAATCTCGGATTAGTCCTAAAAATCATTCTGTCCGCCTTGAACTTCAAGAAAGGGTCTCGAATTGTGAGAGCTTGTAGTTCTCCTACCCTCCTAGCCGAAGTTAGGGCGAGGAGAAGCGCCACCTTCCAAGAAAGGAATTTAAGGTCCGCCCTGTGTATGGGCTCGAAAGGTTGTTTCATCAATTCTGTCAGTACTATGTTGAGATTCCAGAGCGGTGGTGGAGGTTTTATTGGAGGGAAAACTCTGAATAATCCCTTCATAAATTGTTTGATGATCCTAGCCAACCACATGGAAGGGCCTGAGGCAGATCTCCTGTATCAGGATATTACGGCTAAATGCACCCTTAGAGAAGCGTGAGCTAATCCAGACTTGGCTAACAGCAAGATGTACGGCAAGATTTCATGAGGTGCCGCCGTCAGAGGATGGGTTTTATTCCATTGACACCAGAGACAAAACCTCTTCCACTTCATCCTATAGGTTTTGTTTGTGCTCTCTGCCCTAGCCTTTGTTAGGATGTTTCTACACTCTGTTGAAATATTCAGATGCTGGAATTCACAGTGCTCAGGAGAAAGGCTGCTAAGTGCAAGGATTTCGGGTCCGGATGGAGCACTTGTCCCTGGGACATTGTCAGAAGTGATGGCATCGGTTGGAGGCGAATCGGTTGAGCCTCCGACATCAGTAGAAGTTCCGCAAACCAGTGTTGCCTGGGCCACCATGGGGCTATCAGGATCAGCCTGCACAGTTCTTTTTTTATCTTCCTCAGCACCCGCGGCAGGAGGGGAATCAGAGGAAAAGCGTAGGCAAAGACGTCGGACCATGCCATCGAAAACGCATTCCCCCAGGATCCCCACTGGGGAAGCCAGTTTGTGAAGAACCGGCATTTCTTGTTCTCCCTTGTGGCGAAGAGGTCCACCGTTGGTTTTCCCCATGTTTGGAAAATGTTGTCCAGGACTCCCCGGTTCAACTCCCACTCGTGGCAGGAAGATTTGTGCCTGCTGAGAGTATCTGCTTTGGTGTTCTGATCCCCTGATAGATGTTCTGCTGAAATGGATATTCTTTGTTGTACAGTCCATTCCCATATTTTCTGTGCTTCCTGAGAGAGGGAGAGAGATCTTGTTCCTCCCTGTTTGTTTAGGTAGTGCATCGCAGTCGTGTTGTCTGTCCTTATACACACTGACGAAGCTCTGATCCTTGGTAGGAAAGCCAGCGACGCTGGGTGCACTGCCCTGAGTTCCAGCAAGTTTATGTGCAACTGCTGCTCGTGCAACTTCCATCGACCGCTGACCTGAAGGTCTTGCAGAAATGCTCCCCACCCTTCTAGGGACGCATCTGTAGTCACTACCAATGGGGCTGAAGCCATGAGGAATGAGAGTCCTTGAGAGACATTTTGTCGTTGTGTCCACCATGCCGCCACCTGCAGCATGACCGGTGGTACTTGGACCACATCTTCGAAGGATCTCTCTGCTTGACGCCATTGTAGGTCGAGCTGCTCTTGCAATGGTCGCATCCTTAATCTACAGTGAGGCACGAGGGGGATGCAAGATGACATTATCCCCAGCAATAGTTTGTATCTGCGTACTGAAAGATACTTTCTTTTTAGAAACTTCTGGAAGTGAGACATCATCTTTAGCTGTCTTTCTTTGGAGGGAAACGCTTTGTTTCCCTCTGTGTCTAAGATTGTTCCCAGAAAAGTGATCCGTTTCCTTGGTTGAAGGGATGATTTTTCCTCATGTAGAGTCAACCCCAGCTTGATGAACAAGTCTATGCAAGCCCTCATTGACGCTCTGGCTAGTGCTTCTGTTAGTGCCTTGACTACCCAGCCGTCTAGGTAAGAAAATACCTGATGTTTTTTTTTCCTTAAAACAGCCGCTACTGGAGCCAGGCATTTTGTGAACAATCATGGGGCTGATTTGAGGCCAAATGGCAGTACCTTGAATTGGTAATGTTCTCCGGCCACCATGAACCGAAGGTACTGCCTGTGTGAAGGATAAATGGGGACGTGAAAGTATGCATCCTGTAGGTCTAAGGTGGTCATATGATCCCCGGGTATAAAAGTAGAAGGATGTCCTGTAGAGAAATCATCTGGAAAGACTGCTTTTTGAGATAGGTGTTTAGGGATCTGAGATCCAGAATGGGACGCCATTGGAGAATGTTCTTCCCGACTAGAAAAAATCGGGAGTAAAATCCTCCTTTTGGGGAATTCAGCACAGGTTCTATTGCTCCCTTTCAGAGTATTGCCCGAATTTCCTTTCGGATTTGATGCAGATGATTGACCTTGTGATGAATCGGTGGCGTACAAGGGGGTGTTTGAAGAAATTCTAGAGTGTGGCGGAATTGAATAATGTTGAGGACCAATCGGTCTGTGGTTATTACTTGCCAATTTTGAAGAAACCTGGCAATCTTTCCACCCAGGGGAACATACGATCTCAGTATATCCGGTGTGGTCAGCATTCGAAGGCTGTCATTGTCATTGGGCATTGTCTTTCCCCTGACGACCTCCTTTCCCTCTTGGAGTAGATTTGGTATAACCTCCTGATTGTTGTTGTGTATACTGCTGACAATAGGGCTGAGAAGTGGTGGGATAAGATGAATATCCCCCTTGTTGATATCCTCCTCTGTAAGAAGATTGGCCTCTACCCTTAGAGCCTCGAAAAGGAACCCTCCTGCATTGCAGAGTTCCTAAAGCTTTAGCAGTATCAGTGTCCTTCTTGATACTCTGCAGCGCGTCATCAACGTGCTTGCCAAATAAGTCTTCATCGTTGAAAGGAAGATCCAAGATCTTATTCTGGACCTCGGGTTTAAATGCCGTTGCTAGTAACCATCCTTGCCTGCGCAGCACCGCCGCTCCTCCTAGAGATCTGAAAGCTGTAGTCGCTATATCCATAGCGCAGTCTATGACTTCAGCCAAAGTCCTCTCCCCCTCCTGAAGAATCTTTCTGGCTTCTTGCCTTTCCGCTTCCGGCACATGATCAATATATGGTGACAGGTCACACCACATTTGCCTGTCGTACCTTCCCAGGATGGCCAGATCATTAACAGCCTTTACCAACAGAGCTGACATCGAGGAAAATCTCTTCCCTGCGTTGTCCAGCCTTCTTCCTTCTCTGTCCGGGGGTGTCATAATTGGAGCCAACAGGTTTCTTGACTTTTGCTGCGCCGCTTGTTTAACCACTGAGTCCGGTTTGGGGTGACTCAAAAGACATGCCGGAGCATCTGCAGGCGCTTTATACTTTTTATCCAGTCGCACAAGTTACTACTTGTGTAACGATATATCTGTAAGAGACATTAGTTAGTGATAGATTCCTTACCTTAGAATATCCCCAGGCGTCAGACTGGATCCGGAAATTTTTGCGTAGCAATACCCCTGCGCGTTGGTAGGCGTCGTCCGCGGCTCCGCGTCCGTCATCGGCGTCGTTAGCGCCGGAATGATGTCGTCGGAGTACTTAGACGCCCCCATGCGCGCTGACGTCAGTTCTGATACACAGCTTTTCCGCGCCAGATACGCAGAACCATGATAGAACCAACACTGGTGCCATGAAACTAGGGCCCTGAAAGGGGATGACCTTAACCCTAGATATCGGTTCGCAGAACGGGGAGGATTGGTGGGTCGGTAAGGAATCTATCACTAACTAATGTCTCTTACAGATATATCGTTACACAAGTAGTAACTTGCGCATCTGAAAGAGACACGTTAGTGATAGATTCCTTACCTTAGAATAGATACCCCAGCAATACCAACCCCGGTGGTGGGTCTGCGAACCAATAATCACACCAGAAAGTCCTGGAGGACGAAAACGGCCAAAGAAGCCATCCCTCCGGACTTGGCTGTCCAGGCAGTAGTGTCGTGCAAACGCGTGCAGCGAGGCCCACGTAGCTGCCTGGCAAATGTCCTGCAAGGGCACTCCTCGGCCCAGAGCAGTTGTAGTCGCTGTGGCCCGAGTAGAATGAGCCCGCAATCCAGCAGGGGGCTCCTCTTTGGCCATGGAGTAACATGCCTGGATACACAAGATGATCCACCGCGAGATGGTCCTCTTGTGCACCGCCTTTCCCTTCTTAGCGCCCACGTAACCAACGAAGAGCTGGTCATCCACCCGGAATTGGCGTGTGCGATCTAGATAAGAGAGCGCACGTTTTGGGTCCAGACGGTGGAGCCTCTCTTCCTCTTTCGAGGGATGCGGAGGCGGAAAGAAGGTGGGCAAAGTAATGGACTGCCCGATGTGGAAGGCCGTGACAACCTTGGGGAAGAAGGAAGGTCTTGTTCGCAACACAACCTTGTCCGGATGAACAGAGAGGAAAGGAGGTGTAGAAGAAAGAGCCTGGAGCTCACTCACTCTCCTGGCAGAGGTGATGGCAACCAGGAAAGCAGTCTTCAGAGTAAGAAGACGGAGAGGACAGTTATGGAGCGGCTCAAAGGGAGCACACATGAGGTAAGTAAGCACAAGATTCAAGATTCAAGTCCCCCCGGGGCATCACGAAGGGAACAGGAGGGAACATGTGTGTGATGCCCTTCAAAAACCTATTTACAATGGGGGACTTGAAGAAGGAAGGCTGATCAGGTATTTCATTCCCCTTCAAGTCCTGGAAACAACACCATGTCACAGTGGCACAGTGCATGTTGCACGACTTCCACTTTTTCAGATTTCCTATGTACAGGGGCATAGTGAGCCCTCCCCCATCCCACCCCTTGCTTTAGGAACTATAGCAGGGGTTAAGCCCTTGATGCAACTCTGCAGACAAAGGCTCAGCTCATAATTAATGTGAAAAGGTGAGTAAGTGAAGAAGTGGGTGGATGGCTGGATGGATTAGTGAAAGGGTGATGGGATGGATAATGAGAGAAAGGATGGACAGATGAGTGAGTGGAAGGATGGATGAGAGAAAAGGTAAATACATGGATGTATGAGTGGAAGGGTAGATGGATGGGTAAAAGGATGGGTGATGAGTGAAAGGATGGATGGATGAGTGAAAGGGTGAATGAAAGGGTAGTGAATGGGTGGATGGATGAATGAACTGATGGGTTAATTGATAAGTGAAAAGATGAATGGATGGATGGATGAGTGAAAGGGTGGATGTAAGGCTGGATGAGTAAGTGAAAGGGAAGGTAGATGGACAAAAGGGTGGATAGATGAGTGAAGGAGTTAAAGGGTGTATGGATGAGAGAAAGGATGGATGAATGAGTGAAGGAGTGAAAGGATGGATGGCTGAGAGAAAGGATGGATGGATGAGTAAAAGGATGGTTAAGTGACAGAGTCAATGGATGGATTCATGAGTGGATGAGTAGATGGATGGGTGGATGGAAGGATGCATGGATAAGTGAAAGGGGTGGAGAGAGAAAGGGAGGATGGATGGATGACTGAAAGGGTGAATGGGTGGAAGGATGAGTGACTAGGTGGATGAATGAGTAAGTGAAAGGATGGCTGGATGGGTGAAAGGGTAAATGGTTGGATGGATGAGTGGATGGATGGATGAGTAGGAGAGTGGATGGATGGGTGTATGGATGGATGGGTGTATGGATGGATGAGTGTACGGATGGATAGGGTGAAAGGATGAATGGAGAGATGGATGAGTGAAAGAGTGGATGGAGGTATAGATGAGTGGAATGATGGATGGATGGATGGAAGGATACATGATGGATAGGTTTGCAAATGGTTGAATATTGATATGGATGGGCACACAGATGGAAAGACAGAATGAATGGTGAAATACTGAATGATGGATGAAAGAATGATTACACCTTGTAACCTCACTTGGACGGTGGACGTCATCCCTACTGTGGTGGGGAGCACTTAGTGTTTTTTAAAATACCCCTCACACACCAACAGGCCCCTTGGTGTCATGCTTCATCATCGGGGTCTTCGCACCCCTCCATGGGACGCGGCGTGCTGCGACCGACGACTACGTGGGAGCACTAATTGAGGTTATTTGTGTATTTTATGTACATTAACCTCGTGTGTGCGTCGTACATAAAATACACAAATAACCTCACACTGCACCATTTTAATAATAACAGCCCAGGGGCATATTAATAAGTTTTTTCTTTACCGAACGAGCCAGGTATTTTTTAGCTATCACTTATCACTTTTTCAAACCTCACCACTCACGAACAATCATTACCCTACACACACCACACATAGTCTGAATTAGTCTGAATTAGTGCTCCCACGTAGTCGTCGGTCGCAGCACGCCGCATCCCGTAGAGGCCTGTTGGTGTGTGAGGGGTATTTAAAAAAACACTAAGTGCTCCCCACCACAGTAGTGATCACGTCCACCGTCCAAGTGGATTCTACTCTGTTTATGATATATACCCGGGGAGACCAAATCCACTTTCTTTTCTCTCCCTCCCTCCTTTGTTAAGAACATACACCTTGTAACCTCCATTATCTTAAGTAACATTTCCTACATATTGACTTTCACATTTATATGAGCCATTGTTTCTAAATATTATGTGTGTGATGTAACGCACTCCGACACCCTGTCCTACTTACTCGGGATGAGTAGCACTATAAAAGGAATTAAAAACACATGAGAGAGAGTCTATGTGGAGATGAGGGGCACCATTGGAAGGTGGTAGCAAGGCTGGACTGGCAAGACCAGGCATCAGGCTTTTCCCTGGAAGGCTGGAAAGGTGGGGTGGGGTCAGTTTTGTTACCACAAAAAGACCTGCACATTTTCTCAAAGCTGCTTTCATACTGAAAAACCATGAAGAGCACAATTGTCTCAACGTAATATAAACTTATTTTCACTTGTACTTAAGTGGTTGTCTATTTACTTACATATATACTATTGCACAGGGGGTGGGTGGCTAACAGCCTGGCAAGATGGCCGTATGCTAGTGTAGCTCTGCCGGCCACCGACGAAATCCTCCAGCTATCCTGCTCCACTCGAGCCGTCTCCTGGGAGGTTTAGCGCCAGTGGTGTTGTGTGAGGCAGAGGAAGATTTGGGGCGATCCTGTGTGACGGCGGAACCCTGCGAGCTGAGACAGCCTGTAAGCGGGCCCTGGTCGCTTGACCCGAGTGGCGCCAGAAGAGCGGCGCGGAGGACCGTTGCTCCGTCCGAGCCCCGGGACGGCCCACCCTCGTGTGTGAAGCTGCAGGGACCGGGATCGGAGGCCAGTCTTGCCTTCCTCGATCTGGTGGGGGGGCACGGAGAGCACATCATGAAGGTACGGCAGCTGCAGAGGCGTGAGCGGTCCGCGAGGAGCAGCGGACTACTGCACTGCGCGAGTGCCCGGCGCGGGACTGGGCCTTGGGCCTCGCCGGAGACACTCGTCGGTTGGCCGGTGGCTCGAGTGTCCTGCCTACGAGCGGCGTGGGTCTGCATAGCGGATCCTAATTGTGATCATCGGCCGCCATCCCAGTGAGCAATCTTGTCAAGGTGCTGTGTGGGGGCTCCGGAGCGGAGTGCAGTGGGCCGTGTGGTGCGGCTGTGAACACAGCGGGACATAGGCGCCATTATAGATGACTGGTGGGCCGCATAACAGCGCTCTATGACGATACCTTCGCCCTGCCTGGGGTGTGGGGGTCTGCTTCTTACCCCCTGCCTCCTAACACTGGCATAACCTGTCATCTGCTGAGAGCTGATCCGAGGGGGCCACGACGGACTGCTGATCTCCCCGCTGCTGTGTGGCGTAGATCGAGGTGCGATATTTCGCGTGCCTTCTTGTCACGGAGGTATGACTCCACTGCACATTGAGGCCAGGGTTGCGCCTACTGCCCTAGAAGTGGTGGTGCTCTGTGAAGTCGGCACATTGTCAAGTGACCTTTGCTACTATACCTGATCCTTGCCGGGGCAACCTGTGGTGCCATTTTGAGACCCCCACTAGTCTGCCTGCCTCGTTCATCGGAGTGGCCCCGCCGTTCAGGATCCTTGTCGAGAGGTGCTGCGGCGCAAGTCGGGCGTCTGCGAGCTGAGTGGCGGGTGACAGGAGTGTCCCCTACGGCCGACTCATAAGTTTTCATGACACTCTACCCGAGATCTGCTGTCTAGGGCCGACGGCTGTAGGGCAACTAAGGACCCGAGCGTGCTCACCTGCTGTGCTGCTTGTGGTGATTGCTGAGGTGCTCCATAGGCTGCAGAGTCGGTGGGGGTCGGGACTGGCCGGCTCTGAGGAGCGAAATCCAGCCTTGGCTGCTGCGGAGCCTGGGGTGGGGGTCATGGGGAAACCGAACAATTCCCAACCTCGCCTCAACTTTGAAACACGCAAGGGAGGCAAGCCAACATAGAATGCGGCTTCGGACTCAGAGGTGGAGGCGGCGTCGCAGGGCTCATCGGCCCTAGAGAAATCTCTTGCCGCCATTCAAGCCAGCTTGCAGGCATAGATGGCAAAATTGAGGTTCTAAACCGCAGGATGGATTACTTCTCTGCAAAGCTGGACAAACATGCTGCCAGATTGGATGAGGATGAACAGCGTACAATGGATAATGAAGATGGACTCCAGCAGGTAACGACCAAGACAACAGAAATGGAAAAATTGCTGGCGGTCATCCAGGCGAAGAACGAAGACATCGAAACGCGCTCTCAGTGCAATAACATTCATGTTTTAGGTCTGCCAGAATCGACCAATGTGGGGCGCTTGGAGGTCTATATGGAGGAGATTCTGAGAGAGATACGCGGATCGGATGGACTGTCATCTATGTTTGCCGTAGAACGAGCCCATCGCTCATTAGCTGCTCGGCCGCCTCCGGGTGCTCCCCCGCGCCCAATTATGTAAATGTAAATGTAAATGTGTGTGTCTTGTAAAGCGCACTGCTACCTGGAGGCGTCCTGGCGCTATAGACTGCTGGGGAACCCGTCCTGGCTTTCCCTGTGAGATGTTCCTTCCTGGGTATCTCCAAGGTGAAACCAGGCATCCCCATTATTGCAAGGCTCCTACATTTTCATGACTGAGACACAGAGCTTAGAGTGACTCGTCAAATGGGCAAGGTTACCTATCAAAATAATGAACTGTCCTTTTTTCCGGATTTTACTGCAAATGTGCAGGCGGCGCGGAAGGAATTCCAGGGTGTAAAGAAGCTGCTCATCAAGGACCAAATCCCATACACTATGTTGTATCCAGCGCGCCTACACATTGGAGACATGGAGGGCGGCAACATTTTCACGAACCCTAGCAAGGCAATGGATCACGTCCGGTCGCTGAGTCGGTGACGGAAGACACCTGAGCGTACATCTGATGTGGACGATTGCACAGTAAGAGGGCTAGTGCTCTGAGATGGATGGGGCTGCAGGTGCACTGCATATTGCGGGGTTTCGAGTTATGATGCATGAGGCACAGGGTCAGACTGATTTGCATATGGCCATGTCTGAACTGGGGTGGCAGAGTGGGCTAAAGAACGGTGATGGATTAAACCCAGATCTGTTGACTGGGTGTGAGTGTTTGATTGGTTCAGATGCTCCGTCCATCACCACCCCCTTTTGTACCGCTTTGTTCGCCTTAAGTTGGCAGGGTATGCTCAGACGTGAGTCCCTGGGCAAGACTCTGAATATATGAACATTGGTGTGTGTCGGACATTGACGATATATGTCATACTGGGACGGGGGTTACGTTACTTTGGTTGATGTTTAAAGAGCTTTCTTTTTGCAATGTATATGCAATAGTAATCTGAGCTATGATATTCTGAACTGCTCAATAAAACTTTGAATAAAAAAAAATATATAATAATAATAATAAAGGGGTTTATAAAGCGCATGGTTACGCCAAACTGGCATGGCAGCGCCTCAGTACAGCCTACCTAATCAACATGAGAACAGGTGAGTTTTCAGAGCCTTCCTAAACTTTAATTCAGAAGTCTCCGTCCGGAGGCTCATAGGGAGTTTATTCCAGCTCTGAACCGCCAAGAGCCGGAAGGACCTGCCTCCCATTCTGGCCTTCTTCACCTTCGGCACTATCAACAGGCCAGTCCCACTCGATCTGAGGGACCTTACGGGCACATAGCCAGTGACAAGATCCCTCAAATAAGAAGGACCCGTGTCCTGGGTAATACGATGGCATATGCACAGTGCCTTAAATATCACTCTTTTCCTTACTGGTGCAAGGTATCCAAGGCTTTTTTGGAGGCAGCCCTCCTAGGCTGCATAAGCACCAGCCGTGCGGCGGCATTCTGCACAACCTGCAATCTTCCAAGGCATTTAGCAGTGGCGCCAAGATAGAGTTGGTTACCATAGTCTAGGCGAGATGTAATGAGGGCATGCACCAACGACTTCCTAGCCTCTATAGGAAGGAGATCCATTGTTTTCCGGAAGCTTTTAAGGACTCCAAAACACTTCTCCACCACACATCTGGTGTGAACTTCAAATGAGAGACTAGAGTCCAACCATACGCCAAGGTTTTTCACCTGGGTGCAAGGTATAGGAGTCCGGCCTAGACTCGGAAGCCACCAAAGCCGTCGTCCAGCCTGATGAAGCACCTCTGTCTTGTTACCATTAAGTTTCAGGCAGATGTTGGCCATCCAGAAGGCAAGCTCCTGCATGCATGCCCTGAAATTAGAGGCTGCCACGTCCAGTACCTGTGATAGGGAGATCACCAGCTGGGTATCGTCGGCATATGAGACGACCCTAATTCCAAAACCTTCCGCTATCTCTGCTAGAGGTGTTACGTATAGGTTAAACAGGGTAGGACTCAGGGCCGAGCCCTGAGGCACACCCCGTTCCAGTTTGATGTCCTTGGAATAGTGCGCACCCTGTCTAACCTGAAAGCTACGCTCCGCCAGGAAGGATTTCAACCATTTTAGGGCCGGACCTGAGACACCGCCCTTATTCAGACACTACAGCAAGGTGTAATGAGCCACAGTGTCAAAGGCAGCACTCAGGTCCAGCAGAATCAGCGCCATAGTGTGCCCAGCATCTGCCCTCTGTCTGATGACTTCCGTGGCAAGGATTAGCGCAGACTCTGTAGAATGTAATGTCTGGGAGCCCGATTGAAAAGGGTGCAGGAGGCTAGATTCCTCGACATGAGTCATAAGCCATTGGTTTACTACCTTCTCTGCCACCTTAGCCAGGTAAGGCAGAAGCAAGATAGGTCGAAATTTATCCAGTTTATCAGGGCTGATGTTCGGCTTCTTCTGGAGTGGGAGAACAATGGCTTTTTTCCATCTCCCTGGCACCGTGTGTGATCTGAATGAGACCTCCAGAACATACCTAATACAGGGCTCAAGAATATCCATACTCTCACCCAACAACTTGCGTGAGGTGGGGTCCCTGGGTGAGCCAGACTTAATGCTTAGACTGATTTTACTGAGAAGCTCAGGGGAGGGAATAGTGAAGTTGTCCAGTCTCCGATCCACCTCCGCTCCTCCGATCTGTTCCACAAATTCCATACCCATCCACCGTCCTGGGGAAGGAGGAATACATTTTCTCCACTTTTTCCACGAAATAGTTCGCAATCCGATTGCATGACTCAGCCGAGCCCGCTATTGGCACGGCGGTAGCTGCAAGGGATGAAAAAAGTTCTTTAGTAGAATTTTCCGCGGCCCCAATTCTAGCCCGGTAATAGGTGGCCTTTGCCCGTCTAATGAGTCCATAGTATTTTTTCGCTTTTCAATATATTTCAGTCTATCCTGGCACAAAGATTCCTTTCTCCATTGCCTCTCCAGGCGTTTGCATTCAGCTTTTGCAATGTGCCAAGCCGTGGTGAACCAAGGCGCTGATTTATGTGCCCTGCCCACAGTCTTATTAGGAAGCAGCGGGCCGCACTATTAAGTGCATCATCTATGCGCCTCTCCAGATTTTGGCAAGCAGTTTCAATATCTGTGCCACCTGGGGGCCCACCAAAGGTCAGCCCTCTGTTAAAATCATCCTGCAAGAAATCTTTCCATTTCCTGCGAGGGTGATAACATGTGGGTTTTTCCTGGACTCCGGTCTCTGGCACCTTCACCACAAAGTGATCCGACCAGGGGACAGGGAAGGGGGTGGTTACTCCTACATCCTCCCAGTTGGCAAACACGGGATCAAGTAAGTGGCCGTGCTGATGTGTAGGAGCACAGGATTTCAGGCTCAAATGGAGCGACAATAGGTCCTGGCATAAGTCAGTGGCCCCCTTATTCAGGGGATTCAAATCGCCCAATATGAGAAGCTTATCGTGTCTTATGGCCAGATGGGTGATGCCCTCGACCAGACTGGGCAATAAACGCGTTACAGGGCCAGGTGGTCTATAAACCAGTAGCCCCTTTACCGTAAGGTTAGGGCTAGTTTTGATCGTAAAGGAGCCCACATCACTTTCACCAACCGTGAACGGTTCAAGGAAACATTGAAGGGGGAATTAAAAAATGACTGCTATTCCTCCTCCTCTACCTGTCGCCCTATCAATTCTAGCTATTGTGTAGCCAGATTGGAGTGCCTCTAGGATATCCGGCTCAGAATCAGGGTCTAGCCAAGTCTCTGTGAGGAACAGAAGATCAAGCTTTCTCTCAGAGAGCAAGTCAAAGATTTCAATTTTATGTTTACTTAAGGATCTACAATTCAATAGACCACAGTTCAGTTCAGAACTCCCCTCCATCCTGATTGACCATCATGCTGTGCCTACAACCGCTAGCCATACGGGGGCACATTGCTTGCAACTCAACCGAGTTATATTGTATTCTTACCGCAGTCCGACCAGGGATTCTGGCCCCGGTCCCATACGGGGGCACATTGCCTGCAACTCAACCGAGTTATATTGTATTCTTGCTGCAGTCCGACCAGGGATTCTGGCCCCGGTCCCATACGGGGGCACATTGCCTGCCACTCAACCGAGTTATATTGTATTCTTACCGCTGTCCGACCAGGGATTCTGGCCCCGATCCCAATACAGCCGCGGACGGGCGCAGACGGGCTTGCCTTTGGCGCGTCCGCTGTGCGCGGGTGCTGCGTGGCCGCTTGAGCATATGACTTTTATCCCTGAAAGACTCACCAGGGAATCACCACTAGACCGCTAACCGACCCCCCAGCCAACCAGAAGTGCCTGGCTCTACCCTTCCTCGCCCTCCGCACAACGGTGCTAATCACTGCGTCGGACCGGGCGGGAAGGAGGAAAATCGAGCACAAGCCTCGGGTCGGAGTGAAAGCAAGCCCCCAATCAGGTATTTGATTAAATTAAAACGGTGCAAGTTACACACAAATGGTCGCGCTACCAGTCTATTAAAAATACAGCCTCTGTGACATTAAAACAGGCGCAATGCACAGCGGTTCGAGGACACTGCCATTGCCCACTCACCATATATATATACTATTGCACAACCTTCTCTGATTTGTCTGCAAAACTTACCTTTTGTCCTGAATTTTGACCTCCTGTCCTGAACTTTTGTCCTGAATTTTGACCCTTTGTCCTGAATTTTCACACTCACTGTTCTAAATTTGCACCCATGCCAGTTGGTCACCCTATCTCTTACCTGAATTCCTTGACTCAGCAGCTGCAGGTCCTTGACTTTGTTCCTGTGACTTTTTTCAGAAGCTGTGACCCTGCTTCTTCGTCACCGGGCTTCGGTGATTCCTACATCGGTGTTCCATGACTTATACTGGCAACCCTGTAAAAGAAGTGACAGTGAAAAGGACGGTAAAGTTCATCCTTTAATTTTCTTTCAATGAGACGACAACATCGCAGAAAAGTATGGTAAACACAAAGGGGCATATTTACAATTACTGGCGCATCCCTGCAAATTAGCAGGGATGCGCCACTAATTGTGCGCCATGCCTCCGCCACCCATGATGCGCCGCATTTACAAAGCGGCGCACCATGCGGCAAAAACGGCACAGATGCGTCACGCATCTGTGCCGGAAAGGCGTTATATTGCTGCAGTTGCGTCGCATGTGCGACGCAGCTCCAGAAATGCTCGGGGGGGCCCATTCTACTAATGCTGCGTCAAGCCTTACGCCTGCTTCAAGCAGGCGCAGCGTTTTGACGTAGCATTGGCCTAAAAGTGACTGGGGTGAAATCTTGTAGATTTCACTCAGCCACTTTTAGGAGGCGTTCCTGCGGAGGAACGCCCCCTCCTGCACCGGAACGCCTCCTTAAGGCGCAGGGCTTTACAACGTGACGCATCTCCCAGATGCGTCACGTTTTAAATAGCCCGCACCATGGCGCATCTTTTGCGCCGCCGCTGCATCACAAAAGTGACGCAATGGCGGCGCAAAAGAGGCGCAAGGGGATTGTAAATTCGCACCAAAATTTGTTTATAATTCTTGACATCATAAGACCACAAAGAGGTTTGAGTTTTGCTATACAATGAACAGGTTCATTGAGACTATTTAAACTGCTTATTGGTGAATATCAGGAGTTCTTGCTTTTAGAGTTTTGGTATAGACATAAACATGTTGTCTCTCCGCGAAAGACAATGAAATAGGAAACAAACCTTTCGTGCTTGTCAAAGACGTATTTGACATGATATTTGTACAGATGAAAACAAAAACTCCTGAACTCCTGCCAGAGCATTTGTTGGTGGATAATTTATCAAAAGACTTTGATATTCAAGATTTAATCTATGGTATCAGACTTCCTGAAAGCGCATTATATGCTGTATTTATCATGCTGAATTCTGGTATTGGATTCTGTTCATAATTGTGTTTTGCTTACCTGTAGACATACTCACATGCTTTTTTGAGACTCCTATGAGAAATCTAACCACCACTACGATGAATATTTACCTCCCTGTGTTGAAGTTCAATTACACATGGTAGGTTGTGTTGAATTAGTTAAATACTACTTATGCATCATGTAATGAACGACAAAACCTAAATTCACTTTTTATTTTATGTAGGGAGTTCAAAAGCAAGTATTGCACATCCCGTACCTTGGAACCAGAACCCATGAGATCCCGAAAACCTCCAAGCTCCTCCCGGACGCGCCAACACTATGATCTACGGAGTGTTCAGAGATTTTGGCATTTTTAGGTTTCGCCTGGCGTTTACTGCGCACGCAGTATCGTGCAGGCGAAATCTTTTGAGTTTCAGTGCGAGGCTTTCACCCGCCTCTCTCTTCCATTGGCTAGCTCCATAAATGGAGGCTAGCCATTGGAAGAGAGATCTGTCTGTAATTCTCGGAGCAGATTCGTGAGCGTTCCGGTGATTTTTTCCTAGCTCCGCCCCTTTTAGAACGTCATGCGGCGGTGGGCGGTACTTTTTTTTTTTTTTGGCAGCCTTTTATTTTACCATTTGCCTGGACCGCCGCCGGAAGAAGTCATCCTCTGGTGAGTGCTTGCTGCTGTCCTGCCCCTCCCCCCCCCCCTTGTTATTCGTGCTTGCTGTCCTGCCTTCCCCGCCCGGCCCCTATGCACAGTCCTGATCAGGCATCTACCGCCACCGGCTCATTGCGGATTCCTTAAAAGCCAATCCCCAGTGTTCATTGCACAACCCTGAGCAGTCTACCCACTCCTGAGCAGTAAGCCCACCTCCATATTCAGTGCACAATTCCAGGCAGTACACCCCTCCCCGTATTCGGTGCACAACCCTGTCCAGTTGGCGCTGGTGCTCACTGCACAGATGCCGAGGGACGTTTATTTTCTGAGGGTCGCTGCAAAGACCTGATTGAATATGGAAGAGATTGAATACACCCGTATTCCCATTGGGATGCACGACATGCCCCCAGGGTACACGTTCCCAAAGCCCCTCGTGTGTCAGGCAACCAACCGGCGTGGAATTCTATATCCTGCCACCTCGGCTTCCCTTTCCGCGGATCGGTTTTTGATTTATTTTATTTAAAAAAAATGTTTTTATTGCGAAATCATAAGAAGGCACAGGTTTACATGGTCATCCAAACCACTCATATGCAAGAATATTAACATGCAGTTCCCAGGACAATACACAGCCATATAGGCCCACATCCCGGAGGCTGGGCGGCGTAGAATCAGAGCATGTAGAAAGGAAAACTCAGCTGTGCATTAAGGATACGGAGCTATCTTTGTATTCGCTAATTGTTCGTTTTTCTTTTTTTTATTCTGTTTAACATAAAACAAGAAACAAACCCCCCGAGCATGGCATCATTAGTAAAGTATTTAAAGAATCAGGCTATCAATGTGAGGCCCAGCAAAGGCACAGTCATTATTATGCAATAAAGACCTGTAGGGATCACAGCAAATCACAGTTATACGTACCAGGGAATATTAGCGTGCATTCGGTGGGGTACTACACCGGACTCAAACCCCCCAACTCTGCAACCCCCAGCACACTCGGACTCAGACTCATCCGGGGTGAATAATTCCACGCTGGTGGCATCAGAATCATCATCTGTCAACCCCTCTATGCACAACATCCTCCAAGCAAGCAGATCATTTTGCAGTTTCCCATCCCTGCGAGGGCGCTGCATGTGCGTCTCTTCAGCTAGGGCCCATTCTCTGGCATCCCTCAGCCAGAGGGAGATCTCGGGAGCCCTTTGACCCATCCAGGTGATAGCCACGCGCCTCCTTTCCAAGACTAGCAGTAGTTGTAAGAATTTATAAGACAGCTTCTTCTTTCTAGGCTTGAGCACTAGAGCCAGGAGACAATGAAGCGGGTCTAGCACAATTCTGAGTTTTGTGACACGACCAATATGGTCCACTACTTCCCTCCAGAAGGTATTAACCAGAGGACATTCCCACATTAGGTGGAAAAAACCCGCTTTCTGCGCCCCACACCTAGGACAATTGTGTCGTCTATCTGCAGATATGCGATTTAGAGAGACCGGGGTCATATAGGTATGGTGGACAAAGTTGAAGTGTATAAGTTTGAAACGGGCATTGCAGGAGACCTTACGGCTCAAGAGCCCGATTCGTTTACGCTGTCCCGGTTCCAGTTCCACCCCCAAATCTGCCTCCCAGGCCGCCCAAGACGGCGCGGTCGGGGGGTCGAGTCCCGACGCATGGCGGAGTAGAGCAGGGATAGAATGATGTCAAGAGTATAGGTGAGCGGAGGCGCTTCCGGGAACTGGGGCCACGTTGTTCTGGCTATGTCCTGGAGGCTTCTGTAGTGGAGGTATTGCCCCCTACTTAATCCAAAAAACTCTGTAGCACGTTCAAAGGACACAAAAGAGTAATCCGGGTAGAGGTCCGCCAGGGTCTCGCAGCCGCCACAGCGCCACTCTCGGTAGGACATGTTCTCCTCCAACCGGAGTACCGGGGCCAAGATCCACACAGAGAGCTCCCTATGAAATGGGGCCCTTCTTAATACCTTCTCGACAAATCTCTGCCAGATTCCTGCTGTGTGACGCACCACATATGGCAAAGTTGTATCGGCCCCACGTCCCTGCATCAAGGCCTCCCTCAGAGCACTTTCATTCGCCGTGCCTGCCAGCAGTGCCAGTTCCCAGTTCTCCTCGTCAGCTAACCACTTTGCGGCTGGGAGAAGTTGCGCTGCATAATAATATAAATCAAATCTCGGGGCCTCAAGGCCCCCCTCCTCCCAACACCGGGTCGCTGTGCGCAGAGCGACTCTACTGCGCCCGCCCGCCCAGAGTAGGGAGGTAAGGAGCGAGTCGAGTGCGAAACACTCAGGGAGGCAATGGACATAGGGTATTCTGCAAAACGTACAAAATCCTGGGAAGCATCACCATTTTGGCAATCGCCAAGCGCCCCATAAGGGAGAGAGGGAGTGTGTTCCAGAAGGTGACAGATTTGTGGAGAGCTTGGAGTACTCTGTCGATGTTATAAGTCAGCAGGGCCTCGTCAGTTGCGGCCGCCTGTATGCCAAGGTAGCGGAACACTTCCTGCTCGCAACGTAGACCCAAATATGGGATGTCCACGCCTGGGTCCGGAGTACAACCTGCCAATGGGAAAACCATGGATTTACTGAGGTTAATACGCAGCCCAGAGGCCGCACCAAAGCGGTCCAGGGTCCGCATCAAAACGGGAAGGGCCTCGGAGGGGGAAGTTAGATAGAATAGCGCGTCATCAGCATAGAGTGAGATCACATTGACAGTGTCACCTACCGTAATTCCCCATTGCTGTAGCTCAGCGCAGGCGGAGACTGCAAGGGGTTCCATCGCTAGAGCAAACAGAAGAGGGGAGAGAGGGCAACCCTGACGGGTGCCTCTCCCAAAGGACCATTCCTCCGACCGGGCCGATCCCAGCCGAACCCTGGCACGGGGCGCCCCGTAGAGCACACGGATCCAACTGCAAAATCCAGGTCCGAACCCCGTCCTCTGGAGCACCTCCATCAGATACCCCCAATGCACTGTATCAAAGGCTTTAGCTAGATCAATTGATACAAGCACGTGAGGACCCTCTCTCCCTCGTACTTCATGAAGGACATGATTTAGGCGGCGCAGATTCATCGTCGTGTTACGGCCCGGGATAAATCCGCATTGGTCCGAGTGGATCAATTGAGTCATGTGTGGGGCTAGGCGAGTGGCTAGCAGCTTAGTAAGGATTTTTGCATCCGTAATAATCAGGGTAATAAGATGGAATGCCGCTGGATCGCAACTATCTCCGCCCGGTTTCAAGATCACGCAGACTTCCCCTTGATTCATGGTGGGTGGAAGAGTGCCAGCGTCCAGAGCTTCATTGTAAACTTGTAATAAGAGGGGAGCCAGAACGTTCCCGAAAGTGTGATAAAACTCTGATGGGAAACCGTCTCCGCCAGGGGTTTTAGCTCGCGGGAGGGCGGCTAGCGCCGCGCCGAACTCGCCCAGCGTCAGCTTAGCCTCAAGTTCATTCACCGCCGCCGCTGGCAGGGTCTGGAGGTCCAAGTCTCGAAGATATGGACGATAGGAGTCCTCCGTAACCAAGGGGTCAGCCTCGTACACAGTCTGCAGATGGGAACAGAGGACCTCAAGGATATCTGACTCTGAATGGACCATAACACCACTCGAGTTTCGTAAGGCAACTATCCTTTCAGGCACGAATTCACGGCGAAGGATCCAGGCTAATAAGCGACTAGATTTGTCGCCTTCGCCATGGAGACGTTGCCTGTACTGGCCCAATGTGAATTTGTCAAGTCGAGTAAGGATGTCATGTATCGACACCTGCGCCTCCCTCTCCGTCCGCTGATCTAGAGCGTCAGGATCTAGTCGGAACTGGGTGCGCTGAAGCACAACCTCCGCATCGCGCAGTTCAGACAACAACTGTTTCCGGACCCCGTATGTGAGGCCCACGCAGGCTCCACGCACCACCGCCTTCAGGGCCTACCATTTAGTAGAGTAGGGTAGATCATCGCCCCCGCAGTTCAGATCTATGTAATTCGACAGAGCAGTCGCCACATGGTCCTTACCCAGCTGATCTTGAAGAATGTCAGTGGGCATTCGCCAGGTGCGGGGACGGGCAGCTCGATCAGCCCACTGCGCCATGCACGTCACCGGAGCATGATCTGACAGGTATTGGGCTGATGCGTAACCGTCAAGGTGAGAGCCGGGGTGAGATTAGCCGCAAGCACGCGGTCCAATCTGCTATGGGTGCCATGTGTCAGAGTATAACACGTGTAGAGTTTCTGGGTGGGATGACAAGTTCGCCATACATCTAGCGCCCCCAAATTCTGCATCACTTCCCGAAGATGCGCCGTCATACGGGGCTTTGTGCCCGAACGAGGGGGATGGCGGTCCAACTCAGAGTGCAATACGCAATTGAAGTCCCCAAACCAGAGGAAGGGCGCATCCAAATCTGAAGTTACAAGATCTTGGATTCGAGAAAAAAAGGTCGGGTCATCGATATTCGGTGCATAGGAGTTAAGGAGTAGTAATTCCTTGTCATCTAATTTAAGCCGCACTAGTAGATACCTGCCGTCAACGTCTGCCTCGATATACTGGACAGCGCAAGGGATCCCTGGGGCCACCCAAATGAGGACCCCCCTGGCATATGTGGAAAAGGAGGAGTGGAAGATCTGACCTCTCCATTTCTTAGACAGCCGCTGTGCGCCGTCTTCATCCAAGTGGGTCTCCTGCAAACAGGCCACCGAAACCCCATGCCGTTAAAGGAAGGAAAGGACTCTGTGTCTCTTGGTGCAAGTACCCAAACCAAGCACATTCCAAGTTAAAAATGTAAAACCCATGGTCGATGATTACGCCCATCCGGGCCATAGTATATGTACAATATGACCTGCCGCCACCTGGCCCCCACTCCAGCTAGACTGGAAGGAGCAGCCCTGTCAATGAGCCACACATATGTCGGAATCATTATGCATATAATGCCAGCAATAACCTCTACAGTAACCCTAGCCCACCCTCCAAAATCCCTAGAACTCAGAACGTCTTCAAAAACAGTTTCCCCACCCCCACCCACGAGCAAGAGGATAGCAACAAAGTAAAACGCCACCCCGCCCTTCCCCTGCCAGTGCCAGGACGTACACAGCCACCCCATACAACTCACTCGACACACACTCACACACAACAAACCAAACCCACCCACCCTCCCCCCCAGCTCCCTGAGAGACCCAGTGGTCGAAGACAGTTCCCGGGCATGTCTACTAAGGTCAGTTATTAGTACGGGCGACATTTTGCTCAGGGAAAAAATTGGACCCCCACCCCTTCAGTCAATTGGGGTGCAAGTCCTCCGCTTCAGCCAGGTATCCAGAACCCCAGTGCCAATTAGGAACAGTATTGGACCAGCAGAATTCCAATAGGAGGCCCCCCAATTCGGAGGACAACAGAGCGTAAACCAAACCGTATCTCAAGTTAAGTCTTTACTCCAACCTCGGTTCAGAAAGGCCAGTTTCCGGGATCACCGGAGCCGTGGAGTCCGTGTCCGGCAGTGTTTCCTGTAAGGTGTCTGGGACCAAAATCTCACCAGGGACGGACGCCCCAGGAGACCCCGGCACCGTCCTCATCGGTGATATTCTCATCTGGAGTGCGCCATCCGCTCCTACTGTAACTCGAGTCTCAGGAGAACCCCGGGGTCCAGAGCGGCACCTTCCTCTGCCGTGACGCCTCCTCTGGGGCATGGTCCCCCAGGTCTCACGGGGGCCACCACGCTCACCCGAGGGCAGGTCATCTCCCCTAATCTCAAGCCACTCCCACACCTCCGCCGGTGACTCGAAGAAGTGAGCACGGCCCTGGGAGAGCACCTTAAGCTTGGCTGGATATAAAAGCATGTATTGGAGTTTCATTTCCCGGAGTTTTTGTTTAACTCCCAAGTAGGACTTTCTCTGTTCCTGCACCTGTTGGGTATAGTCAGGGTAAATGGACAAGCGGCTGTGCTCAATTGTGAGGGACTCCGTTTCCCTTGCAGCCCTCAGGATACAGTCACGGTCTTCATAGTTCAGGATCTCCGCAATTAGGGCCCTAGGAGGCTCGCCCGGGCGCGGAGGGGGGACAAGGGCCCTATGTGCTCGCTCCACGATAAAGACACTGGACAGTCCAGTCGAGCACAGCTGAGTGCGGATCCAGGTTTCCAGGAAGCGCTCAGCATTACCCGCCTCCAATCGTTCCGGTACTCCCAGGACCCTGATGTTACTTCGACGGGCCCTACCTTTCGCGTCCTCAGCTCATCTCTCCAACACACGGGTAGTGGATGTAAGTTGCGCGATTGACTTTTCCAAAGAGGCCACCTCACTTTGCAATTGGGTGATATTGCCCTCTGCGTCTGAAACCTTGTCTGCCACCTTGCGGAGATCCGTTCGGAGTAGATTAACATCTATGGAGACAGTCTCTATTTGCCTCTCCAGGGCAGAGTGGGATCCCTGAATAGCCTTCAAGATCTCTGCTCTAGATGGCTCTGCCGAACCATACCCCCCGTCCTCCGGACCCGTCTGCCGTGCGATCCTCTGAGAGGGCAGACGCGGAGTAGTATACTGCACTATGGTATTAGGTTGGGAGGACTTCGAGGATCTATCTTTGTGTGTTGCCATTGGGAGAGGCAGATCCTGTACCTATCCAATATGGTCCAAAGAGTTCTCTTCAGGCCCGCTGGCCAGACAAGGGATGTAAGGGTGGACCAAGGTTGGGAACAACAGGAACGATGGAGTCGCACCAGGCAGCTTGAAGCAAGCGCAATGTAGGTAGTGTCCAAACCAAGCGGGTCGAGCAACTAATAGGAGCCGTGTTGAGGAAGCGACCTCTTGTCTCCCCTTCAGTGTAGGTAAGGTTGTAGGGGTCGGAGTCCGTTACCTGCAATGGTAATGAGGAAATGGGCAGCCAACAGGTCAACCAAGGCACTTCAAGGCTCGTCCCTCACCTCCAAGTGGCAGTAGCTCGACCCCCAAGGCTCCAGGGACGTCCCCCCAGAGGAGCACACAACCGCAGTGCAAGTTGGGCCAGGAATCTCCCACGCCGCGTGCCCCCACAGTGCAGAGAAGGAAGCGCCCCGGCACTCAGGCAAGATGGCGGGCGAGTGGGGGAGGGGCGCTAATGTGGTTGTGTCCCTTATGGCGCCGCATCCAGGGTCTCCACGAGTTTACCAAGTCACCTCCAGCTCCCGGCGGGAGGTTCAGTGAAGACACTGGCTCGGGGGGGTGCAGGTCCGCAGCCTCCGCAGATCGCGGTAAATGGGGTAGGCCGGGCCGGCCACCCGACAGCTCCGAGTCCGCCCCGCTCAGTTGTCGCCTCCAACAAGGGCCAGGGCAACAGTACCTTCGTTCGCCCCCGCGCTCCACAAGCCCCCCAAGGTCCCGAGGGCCAGCCAACCGCTCCCCAGCGGCAACGGCGCCCGATTGGCAGCTCGGCTTCAGGAGAGCAGCCTGGGGAGGGCGGGCGCCGTGATCCCCTCGCGCCGGTCGGCGTATGTCACCGAGGTCCCACGTCAGCCGCCAACCGCCTCCAGATGTCTGCCGGTCGCAGCCTGCAGCACGACGGGGTCCGTCAGGGACGCGCCCGGTCCAGGATCAGCGAATCGCCGCGTCTGGGCGGGCCACTCGCACCTCACCACAGGCCCAGACCGCGGCGTCGCGTAGGTCAGCTTGGAGCTCCGGTCGCCGACAGTGCCGCCGTCACCGCTTTGTGGAGGTTCCACGAATCGCTCCTTCAGCGTGGGGGTCTCATTCGAGTCAGGGAGGCTTCCGGTTCGTTTTTCAGTCGATTCGACAGCCCAGGCAGGATCTTTACTTTAGGATTAACGGGTCCTCGGGACGGAGCTGGTGGAGGTCACGTCCTGTCGGCCATGCTGCTTGGCCACGCCCCGCGGATCGGGTTTCACTCGTAGCCCTGGAAATCGGCAGGATTTATATACTGGTTTTATTCGCAGGAATGCAGCGCCAGGGCAGCTGTAGTCTGTAATAACTCACCGAGATCCGTGGAATAGATTTGACCTCCTTGAAACCTGTTCTTGCCGTTGTTGGACCTGTTGAGGATAATTTGCACATCCTACCTCCACGCCTCGTGGAACCCGCTGCGCGGGTCCCGCATCACAGAGGGGCGCTCTTCTGTCACCTGGAAGCTGCTGCTGCAGGGGTAATACAGGGGCCGAGGGCTGCGAGCTAAAGGGCTGGGACTCCATTTCCCAGGAGTCTCAGGATAGCCCACGCCCGCTCCACCTGGGCTGCTCTCCCTCCCCGCCCCGCCCCCAACAGAACTGAGGATTGAAAAACCAGATCACCTAACGCTCCGTGGGACCTCCTTGAAACCTGTTCTTGCCGTTGTTGGACCTGTTGAGGATAATTTGCACATCCTACCTCCACGCCTCGCGGAACCCGCTGCGCGGGTCCCGCATCGCAGAGGGGCGCTCTTCTGTCACCTGGAAGCTGCTGCTGCAGGGGTAATACAGGGGCCGAGGGCTGCGAGCTAAAGGGCTGGGACTCCATTTCCCAGGAGTCTCAGGATAGCCCACGCCCGCTCCACCTGGGCTGCTCTCCCTCCCCGCCCCGCCCCCAACAATCCACCCACCGTCACTATTGTTATAAAATAGAGCGTGTATACCGCAGCGCGGCAGCGCGCGGGAGCTCGCCGGGAGAAGCCCGGGACAAGGGCGGGACCGTCTGTGGCCGTCAGAGGCCGGAGTAGGCCGGGCTGGGCCTACCCCCTTGGTTCTGCCATTTGCCATCAAGTCCCTAAGTTGTTAAATTGCCACATAGCTTTATCACATTCTAAGATACCATGCCGTCTCCGGTAAGGGAAAGCACCCCCATAAGGCAGGCAGGAGCAAAAAACATGACCCTAGAGAATTATTTTCCCCGGGCAGGGGGAGATGGGGACAAGGAGAACACATTAAGTCGGCTCAGAGCTGAGCGGAGACGCTCTATAGATAACCTGAAAGGCAGACCTCTAGGAGATTATCCTCCCACACCTAGCGAAGACCTGACACTAATTGAAGATGTTCCGATCCTGCTTAGGGATGGCACAAAAACGCCCCCAGTGGTACCTATGAGTTCAACCCCAGTGAGGAGCACAAGCTCAAGCAGGGGGACGATTGATTTAATTTCTCAACCTCCCCCAGCATCAAAGTCTAGGAAAGCCAAACCTAAACTAGCTGCAGCACAAGGGGTATTTGCCCCCCCCCCCCAAACAAACGTAGGAGGAAGTCGAGGGGTGCCCAGGTTAAAAACAAACCCAAGATCCCCCATTCTGATTTTGGGAAGTCATCTAAGCGCACCATACCGACTGTGACAACGGTAGGTGACTTACATTCTAAACCCCCTGCACAGGACGGTGTGGCCCCCGCCCTGACTACAGAGACGGCTAGTAACATTGTTAATGCCCCCCTCTCTGTTGCTCAGCTGGGTAATTTGGAATTCCTGCTTAGGTCTCTTTTGTTACCTATTAGCTAAAGCATCAAAAAAGTGGAAATTAGACTAACCATTCTTGAGGCCACACTAAGTAGTATGAAAAATCCGGCCAATTCTCATGAAAAGGCTCTTAAACCTACTGCCACCCCAACAGCCCCAAAAAGTGTCACACATCTTGATCCCTCACAGGTTGCTACTGCGGCCGCCCCACCACAAAACCAGAGGATTAACCCTGCCCCAAATAAGCCGTCTAACCCTATAGGACCTATCCCCCCCGCAAACGCTGTTCTCCCAGTACAGCCCACAGACAGTGTTGCACCTACTCCACTAATGAAGCTTCCCCCTAGGCCACGTAGACCCAACTATCCACCAGAGGCGAATGACTTTACAGTAGTCATGGCGGGCGTTCCCCCACTAGAGGTAGGTGAAGCCGAGGACTTCTGTGCCCTAAAAAGCAGGGTGATTAAGTGGCTAAATCTGAATAGACCCTTACCCGTACACTTAAGCAATGAGATCATAATGGTCAGAAGGGTGCCTTGGATAGGGAGAACACGTAAATCCATCATAGGGGATTGCATATTGGTGAGCTTCAGGGATGCTGGAACGGTTGCTCACATATGCCAGGGAAAGAATAGATCACAGGTGACAACAATTCAAACACTTCATGTGTCTTTCTTCTTTCCCCCCATCCCAGCCCCTGTACACGGGACTCGTTCATATGACAACTGGGAAAGGGTGGGTCGAAGGGGTGTTCACCACGAGTTCAATCCCAGGCCATTATTTAGCCGCCCAGAGCCACCCTTCCACACATTCAATCGGTTCCACTGCCTGGATGGTCTTGAGGGGGTAGATTGACAAACAGATAACTGCATATGGGGTATAGGGGGTAGAGGGGTTCTAAATGCTGAGAGGGAGAACCATAGCTCTGAGGCAAAACCAAAGTCACCGAGTTGCGCCCGGAGTCAGGTGCTGGATGAACCTAGGGCTGTAGATATTGCATGTATAGGGGATGCACAGGGACCGGAATTGGAAATACAAGGGCGAGAATCACTAGGCGGGCCCCGGGGAGGAGGGGTCCAGGGGGGTGAGGCACTAAAAATCATCTCATGGAATATAGCTGGCCTGGCTGGAAAATTTAATAACAAAGAGTGGCTTGACTACATCAGAAAATTCCACGTAATTTGTCTGCAGGAGACCTGGGCCCAGGAGAATAATTTTCATCTGGAAGGGTATAAGTGTTTCTTTGCACCCGCTCAAAAATTAAGATCAGGGAGAGCCATGGGAGGTTTAGCTATTTATACAGATCTGAGCCTTCCGGGAAGTTACACTTGCCTTGATTGGAACTCCCACAGGATTCAGGCAGTCAGGTTCACTGGGAAAGGTCTTAGATTTGTTGCAGTAAATCTTTACAATAATGAGTTAGCGGGATCTAACTTCTCTCTTGTCACTGAACTAGATAACAGGTTGGGCCAGGTCATAACAGGGCAAAAAAATGGGCATTCATATGGGTTGGTGGTTATGGGAGATTATAACTGCCACTTGTGCCCGGTACTGGTCCAAACAATCACAGATTGGTCCCGATGCCCTATGGAGAAGGGACCGCATTTCTCTCATACGCCGTTGGGCTCAGCTTTTAGAATGTTACGGCTTAAATATGACCTTGAACACACCATTAATATGGTAGGGATGCAGGAGGATGGCACACTCCTCCCTACATTTAAGGGTAGAGGATGCTCTTCCTTCATAGATTATGTTCTGGTTTCAAGGCCCTTACTTAATAAGACAACCAGCCTAGGGATTGAATGGAGTGGCTTTAGCGACCACAACCCTCTTGTCTTGGAGCTGTTGTACATGGCGGGTCTAAGTATTAGAGCCCAACGCACCTTCACTGAGAGAGCAACAGACCAGGGCAGGAGATTAAAATGGGCTAAAATAGACGGGGAAAAGTTCTATAAGGGCCTGGTGGACGCAGGCAAACTTGCTATTAATGATTGTCTGGATACAGAAGTCCACGGACCGAGGATAATGGAGGCTTTCGACCAGATCGCTAATCTGGTCGATGGTTTACTAAAGACCAGTGTGCCACTCAAGAACCACGGGAATCCCCGATGGTTCGATAAAGAATGCTCCAAAGCTTTGAGGGAGCTGAAAAGCTGCCTTAAAACTAAACCAAGGGTCCCCCACAAAGTTAAGGAGTGCAGAGAAATTAAGAGGAGGAAACTCGCCTTGCAGGCGGAAGCGTGGGCAGATTTACGAGAAGCGGGGGAAAGAAAGGACCTAGCAGGTTTCTGGAAAATAATCAATAACCCAACGTTCCAGGAAAAAGACACCCCGGATATAGGGGCCAATATTCTCCCAGAGCAGTGGGTCAACCATTATAGGGGCCTGTATAACCATGAGCCTGGCTCTACTGTAGACCTACCGGCCAATTCAACTGAGGCTCCATTGGTAGAATTCTCCATTAAGGAGATTATTGCAGGGATTGAGGGCCTGACCAAAAATAAAGCTCCGGGCCCTGACGGAATCCCCCCTGATTTGTTTTTGAGTAACATCGAACTCTGGGCTCCCCTAATGACAAGGGTTATAAATACTGCTATTATCTATGGTCTGCCCCCGTCTTGGTCCACGGCAGTAATTGTGCCGATTTTCAAAAAGGGCAACAGGGATGACCCAAAGTGCTATCGCCCGATCTCCCTGATCGATGTATCAGCAAAACTCTTGGGGAGGGCAATCCTTAATAGACTGTCCGAGTGGACCGAGGAAAAAAACATCTTCTCGGACACTCAATACGGATTTAGGGCAGGGAGGTCCACTAGTGACCAGTGCCTGAACCTTTATATGCTGACTGCCAAGTATACCATGGCTAGTGATGAATCCATCTACATGGGTTTCATGGATCTGGCAGCAGCATTCGATCACGTCAATAGGGAAAAATTGTGGGGCATGATGCTTAGTATGGGGATAGAGAGTGGTCTAATTAATATATTGAGGGAATTGCATAGTGACACCACCGCCAAGGTCCGCTTTAATAGGGAGGGGGGACTGACTAGTTCTTTTCCCTGTATGAGTGGAGTCCGACAAGGCTGCATTCTTGCTCCCTTTTTGTTTTCCCTTTATATTAATAATTTGGAGCAGTTCCTGTTAGGTCTGAAGGTAGATTGCCCAAGGGTTGGGTCGCGTCATATTCCTGTTCTGCTTTATGCAGATGACGCGGTACTGATCGCACGCACACCGAGGAGCCTACAAACCCTGATTGACGGATTTGTTAGGTTCATGAGTGCCTTGGACCTTTCTGTAAATCTGAGTAAATCCTATGTGCTCCTGGCGGGGAAAAAAACCACCTCTAAATTTACATACAAAATAGGGAGCCACATTGTGGAAGAGGTTAAAACGTTTCCCTACCTTGGTGTAACATTTGATGGTGCCCTGCGGTTTGATACCTTGGTGGAGGAACGTTGTGGTAAAATGATAGCATCTAATGGGGCAATAGCTAGCTATGGCAGGAGGCTAGGAAGATGGTCCCCGGAACAGGTGCTAAACCTGTATAGCTCTGTATCATGCTCCAAGGTAATCTATGGGGCAGAAGTATGGGGCTTTGTCAATACCACTAGCATCCAACGAGAAGAAAATAAATATCTGAAATCACTCTTGAGGGTACCTCAAAGTACTGCTGGTTTGATTGCCCATAGGGAACTAGGGAGACCATATATAGAAGATCAGATAAAATTGAGGTCTATTATCGCTTGGATAAAAATTTGGGTCAATCCTGATGCGACACTTAGTAGAGAAATTTTATTGGACTGCCTAAAGAGGGACAAGTGTATGTGCATCCCCTGGCTCCTTTATGTGAAGAATACCCTAGAGGAGCTAGGTTTTGGGAACCTCTTTACTCACCCTGAAACTATTGTAGCCCAGAATAAACTGCATGTAGGGAGAATTTTCCTAGAGCGGAAAAACCTACGCAGAGATGAGGCTGAAGGGTGTAAAAAGACAGTGAGGGCCCATCACCTAGTGAAGAGCGTGGAAGGTATGGAGCCATACTTGTTCCTCATGTATAATGCACAGGATAGGTTCCTGATGTGCCGCTTCAGATTGAACCTACTCCCATTTATGTTGGCATCACCAGCGGGGTTTGCTACATCAATAGAACAGAAGGGGCCCTGCGGCTGCGACAACAGGTCTCCGCAGGACTCCCTTCACTTTGTTTTACTCTGCCCCTTTTACTCAATGCCCAGACGCAGATACCTTGTAAATATTTTGAAACAAGTTACCTTGGTTCACGCTAGGGAGGCACTAGTATTCTTACAGAAAGCTGAAGACCCCTTAATACTGTGTAGCATTATGAACTTTATTAAGGTAGCACTTCGTTTAAGGCTTACTAGAGGAGAAGACTGAAATATTTTATTCTAACTTTTAAGTGTTAAATATGGCTATATTGTTGTATTTATGTTTTGTAAATTCACTGTACAAAGAACCCTGAAACGTTTAATGACTTTTTACTGTGTAAATATGAATGTGCTTTTATGGTGTTTTTTAATCACCGAATAAAGTTTCTTTGACTTGACTTGACTTGACTCCATATGAGGCCTTTCGGCTGAGATCTGCAAGCTCTTAATATTGCATGCAGGCAATGAAACAGCATCATAGTCTGTAAATAGTTATTAACCCGGAGGGGATTGCGTCACGTCACACTGACCCGCGAGGGGAGCCGCCTGCACGTGGACACTGTCTCACCGGGGAGGCTAGCGGTCTCTGCACCAGCATTAACGCCCTCTCCTGCTATTTATGGTGTCCATGCCCCTGCACCGTGTCTACACTACTCCGCACTGTGCCCGCACTACTGCCAAACAATGTCCCACTCTTCACAGCGTGCAGTGTACCCAATACAACCACCCATGCACTGTATAGTGCAAATACTACGCCTCCCTTTGCACAGCATGTATAGTGCACACGCCATTGCCAAGCCCCGACTCGCCCTCGGTGTGCAGTGCCGACTCCTGCACCGGTATTACTCTATCACCTTTACTGTATGATGCCTGCACCGTTACTACACCACCCCTCGTCCTTGTATAGTGTCCTCTAGAATTAACTCCTCCTTGTCTGTAGGTTCCAACACCCCTGCATGCTCCTACACCGACGCCGTGCACCATCCGTTGTGGCACCCTGAAACAAGCATTGACTTCCCCAGCACTGTATAGTGGCAGAACCCCTGCACTGTTACTGTACTACCTAAGCACTGTATAGTGCCAGCAGCTGTTGTGCAAACATTAAGTCCCCCCACACTGCATGGTGCCAGCGTCCTTTCACCATTACTACAGTATCACCTTTACTCTGTGATCCCAGAACCCATTCACCATTAGTGGCTTACTGGCTTCCCCCACTGCACTGCATGGTGCCAGTGCCCCAACACCAGTATCACACTGCCCCTGCACTATATGATGCCGTGGTGGCTGCCACATCACTCCACTACCGATGCACGGTATAGGGCCAGCACCCGCAAATGACTACAGGCCTCTACTGCGCCATGTACCAGTGTGGGGCAACAACCCTTGCGCCAGTATCGACCCCTCCCTTGCGCTGTACGAGGCCAAGACCTACCACACGAGCATTTCCTCGTGCCACTGTACCCCATGGTGACCGCATCCGCGCTGACTCCGCCCCCTGCGCGGCATGGTGCTCCAGGCTTCACCCCCCATGCGCTGTATGGTGACAACGCTCCCTACTCCAGTAACGACCATCCCTCTCCCCCGCACTCGAAGCGACCTGTGCTACCTCCGCTCACCATACGTGACTCCCCGTGCACTGCATGCTACCAGCAGTGACCCCGCAGCTCACACGTGACGCAGGAGTCCGCATAGCGAGGCGCCCGGGCCTCTCCCTCAGCAGTTAACACGTCTCCCTCCTCTGGAGTTTCTGCGGGGCCCGCTGGGGGGGCGGGCAGCAGATGTAACAATGGAACATATGTTTTGTTAATAGATCTGAAGCAAATAGCAGCGTGGCTAACACTTTTAGCCGCTCCACAAGTGCTGACGCAGGCTGGCTGTACTCTAATGAAAATACTACTGCGGCACGCGGCATTTCTTGGTCGGTGCCCCGCGGACGATAAAGACCAGGCCATGGAGGATGTATAGGTGTGTGTTGGTGAGGTGGCCCCTCTGGTGACCTGTGGGTGTGGAGGTGAGGTGACGTTAGTCCTCCGGTGAAGTGGAGGTGAGGTAGCACCTCTAGTGAGGCGCGAATATTGTGATGAGGTACGGACTCGAGGGGAGGTGACTCCTCTGGTGACGTGTAGTTGTGATGGGGATGTGATTCAGCAACTCAGGGGCATGTGGGTGTGTGGAGGATGAGGTTCTTTTAGTGGCATGCTGGTGTGGAGGCGATTGGGCTTCTCTACTGCCACATTGGCGTCGTCACGTCAGACAGTTCACCTGGCGACGTGTTGGTGTGTACCTGACGTGAAGTGGCTCCTCTTGTTATGTGTGTGTGATGGGGAGGTGAGTCTGCTCTTCTTGGGAAATGAGGTTGTGGATGTGAAGTGCCACCTCTGGTTAAGTGTGGGTCCAGCCCTCTCCCTCGCCATGTCCATCTCCCAGAGTCCTCTCGCTTACTCACCCTCCAGCCCTCTCCCTCCCTCCCCTCACATACCGGCTGCACTCCCCGTCCCTGGGGTCTGCCCTCATTTACTGTCCATGCTCCCTGCACAGACCCCCCCACCGTCCGGTCCCTGCATACCACCCTCAATTCACTGTCCACGCCTGTTGGCTCTTTCCCTCTCCACAAACCCTCGCTCACCGTCCAGCCCCTGCAGATATCCCCCTCCTCACTGCCGCCCGCAGCCCTCTTCCTCACCCTGTCCACCCCCACAGTCCGCTCCCTCACCACCTCCCGTCCAGCCCCCTCCTGTGTGTGGGGGTGTGTGTGGCTGTGTGTGTCTGTGTGTGTGTGGCTGTGTGTGTGGCCTGGATGGCTGTGTGTGTGGCTGTGTGACTGTGTGTGTGTGTGGCTGTGTGTGGGTGTGGGTCTGTGTGTGGCATTTGCGAGGGATTAAGCTATTGGCATTGTAAATGACAATGCCATTTATTTATCTATTTTCAAAACCAACACAAAAATAAAAATGTTGTCATTTACAATGCCAATAGCTCAAACTTTTTTTTTTCTTGGTACAAAGAGAGAGCGCAGAAGGGTAGGAGGAAGATCTAGGACAAAGAGACAACACTACCTCAAAGGTGCCCTGTGAGTAGCCAGAAAATAAATTACCACTTCTTCTCTGATCTAGAGCTGTTTGACTTCTTTTTCTTTCCCCAGTCTTATTTTTTATTTTTTTATTTTCAAGCTTCTTACTGTTTATAGGCGTCTTTTTTATTCCTTGAGTTAGTCACCCTCCCTACCTCTGGAGGTTTTTTTTTTTATGTCTGACAACAGTCTTTAAAGATCCATGACTTCAGAGTAAGCTACTGATGGGCTGGTTGTACAACAGAGGGAACAAGTGGCGCTGCACGGAGTGCGACCAACTGCTTCCGCCGAAGGCGAGTGCCGGCAGGGAGGATGTCGCTCCATGAGGCCACAGGACGTGGATGATAAAAACCTGGTGCTGGCCATGCCTGGCTGTGCTCTCTCTCCGCTTCATCTGTTACGCGCTGGCTTGGCTCGCTTAGTCGCTGAGACTCCTACTCATGTGTTTGATTCTCCCTCTGCTCTCACAGTTGTACCGTTAAGGCATGGCCCCTCTCTTGTGTCTCCCTTCCGCCGTCTTCAACCAGCGGACGTGGCCGCTCCGGGATGCCGGTTTGAAACTTTCGAGTTCGTATATTCCTCCTGTAATGTACCTTTTGCTAGCTCATGTATTTTGTTTGCTCACAATTGTCACTTTTGCCTCATGTAGCTTAACGTCTGCTTTTGTAATTTGTTCACTCGTAATCTTCTCATGTATCATTTCTGTTTCTATTGTGAAGCGCTGGATTTAGCAGTGTCACTGTTCTGTTATAGAACTCGTCTGCAAGTTATTGCTGTCTGCTGAGCTCGTCCAGTAGGGTACAATAGGTCTCACATTTGCGAGAGATTAAGCTATTGGAAATGTAAATGACAATGCCATTTATTTATCTGTTTTCAAAACCAACACATAAATTAAAAAAAATTCATTTACAATGCCAATAGCTCTAACTTTTGCAAAGGCGAAACCGTTGCATTGTAAATGCTTATTCTCTTTCTTTCTCTTATCCCAACCCCATGTCCCCTTGGGAGAGTACAGGATTGCGGTGTTTCGTTCATCCTCGCCTAGTGCTCTTTCACCGGGATTTGGGGACAATCTTCGCCCAAGTGGAACCACCTGGAATTCAGGTGAGTGGTCTTATGACACTAGTGACCAAGAGTACCCTCAGCTGTTGACATCAGGTTTTAGAAAGGATGAGCTGGAATTGTAGACTCACAGGCGAAACCTTGCTGTGGGAGGACACATGGCTAACTTGCACAGCACACCTGATCAGTTGAAAAGCATGGGACTTAATCGGGATCTAGAAGCTTGGAGATGTATGGGAAGGTGGTCGTATGAAATCATCTGTAAAAAATAAAAGAACAATGCACTCTTCACAATTTGTAGTTCGTCTTTTATTTGAAACCAGTTGTATGTTGGAACAACGAGTTCCACAACAACGACTAGCCTAACAACGAGGTTGCTACCACAACATCATCTAAACCACATTTTTTTTACCATGCATTCCTTTAGCACGATTTTTCATAGTAAAGGCATGCATGTTAAAAAAAACATGCATACGAACTACTACCCCGATTACCTGAACCCCATAAAAACTAATCCTACCCCCCACCCCTAAAAACAAACACGATCACCAACACCCTCTAACAAGCATTTACAATGCAATAGGTCTCGCAGCATTAAAGTTTGAGATATTGGCATTGTGTAGGACAATGCGTTGCATAAAAATTTTAGCAAACGTTGAATTGGTGAGCAGTGAGAGTGTGTGCAAGAGTATGCTGTTGCTCACAGCTGTTATTATTCACACAGCTCTGATGATGCACCTCACGCACGGGGCTGACGCAGTTATTATTCACACTGCTCTGATGATGCACCTCAGGCACGGGCTCACAGCTGTTATTATTCACACAGCTCTGATGATGCACCTCACGCACGGGGCTGATGCAGTTAATATTCACACAGCTCTGATGATGCACCTCAGGTACGGGCTCACAGCTGTTATTATTCACACAGCTCTGATGATGCACCTCAGCACGGGGCTGCCGGCAGTTATTATTCGCACAGCTCTGATGATGCACCTCAGGCACGGGGCTCACAGCTTTTATTATTCACACAACTCTTATGAGGCACCTCAGGCACGGGGCTGACGCAGTTATTATTCACACAGCTCTGATGATGCACCTCAGCACTGGGCTCACAGCTGTTATTATTCACACAGCTCTGATGATGCACCTCAGGCAAGGGGCTCACAGCTGTTATTATTCACACAGCTCTGATGATGCACCTCAGGCACGGGGCTCACAGCTGTTATTATTCACACAGCTCTGATGATGCACCTCACGCACAGGCTCACAGCTGTTATTATTCACACAGCTCTGATGATGCACCTCACGCACGGGGCTGACACAGTTATTATTCACACAGCTCTGATGATGCACCTTAGGCACGGGCTCACAGCTGTTATTATTCACACAGCTCTGATGATGCACCTCAGCACTGGGCTCACAGCTGTTATTATTCACACAGCTCTGATGATGCACCTCAGGCACGGGGCTCACAGCTGTTATTATTCACACAGCTCTGATGATGCCCCTCACGCACAGGCTCACAGCTGTTATTATTCACACAGCTCTGATGATGCACCTCACGCACGGGGCTGACACAGTTATTATTCACACAGCTCTGATGATGCACCTTAGGCACGGGCTCACAGCTGTTATTATTCACACAGCTCTGATGATGCACCTCACGCACGGGGCTGACGCAGTTATTATTCACACAGCTCTGATGATGCACCTCAGGCACGGGCTCACAGCTGTTATTATTCACTCAGCTCTGATGATGCAGCTCACAGCTGGTATTACTCACACAGCTCTGATGATGCACCTCACGCACGGGGCTGACACAGTTATTATTCATACAGCTCTGATGATGCACCTCAGGCACAGGCTCACAGCTGTTATTATTCACACAGCTCTGATGATGCACCTCACGCACGGGCTCACAGCTGTTATTATTCACACAGCTCTGATGATGCACCTCACGCACGGGGCTGACGCAGTTGTTATTCACACAGCTCTGATGATGCAACTCACGCACGGGGGCTGACGCAGTTATTATTCATACAGCTCTGATGATGCACCTCCTGCACGGGGCTCACAGCTGTTATTATTCACACAGATGTGATGATGCACCTCAGGCACAGGGCTCACAGCTGTTATTATTCACACAGCTCTGATGATGCACCTCACGCACGGGGCTGACGCCTCCTGAAAGTGCCTGTATTTCTGAGCCCCCTTGAAACTCGAAAGAGAGACAAATAAGTTCCCTAAATATTATAGGAGAGGATAAATTACTATTCTACCATTATTCTTCGTTTGCTTCAACAAAATGTTTGTGGGTCTTGAAGTACTTTGGCCAAATAGGGAGACTAAAAATACCAGCATGCAAGTGCTTTTTTCCCTTTAGATGATGACCGCGTCGTACGTAACGGACGCTCTGACGTTCCTGCACCCTTAAATAACCCTTATCTCCTTACCACATTCCTACCCTAGATTTATGGCTGAGCTGGCCCAGCCCAATTGCCTGGTGGGCCCGCTCTTTCTCTTTCCCTGCCTTTGCTTCCCTTATCTCCTGCCAATCCTTGGTGCTCGGGCTCTGCTTCCAGGGGCGGCCTCCACTGAGACCCCCGGTCCAGCCACTATCCCCCTGTGCAATGCAATAGGTCTCGTATTTATGCGAGTTTGAGCTAATGGCATTGCAAATTACAATGTCTATTATTCATGTTTTGGTTTTTAAAACATAAATAAAAGGCATTGCCATTTACAAAGCCAATAACTTAAACTTGAATAAATGTGAGACATATTGCATTGCAAATGCTTGTTTCGAATACATGCACTGCAGCATAGGCTGTTGTGCAACACAACTTAAAAAAACGCGCTATGACAAGGTCAACAATGGGCGCGTCATCACTTTTTACTTGACATTAAGTCATGTTACACAGCAGCTGTGCAACATGCTTTAGAAAACATTGACAAAGCTAATAGATCTCACATAGGTAAGACCAAAGTATAATTTTTGGACCGTACCAGGGGTAAAATGACACTCACTCATACACACACCATGACATTTCACATATAATCAAACTTAAGTCTCTGCAACTTTGGAAATCCAGAAAACCATAGATACAGTCAAGCCACACCCAACTACCTGGTCTGCAGGTATGCATAGCTCCGCTTTAGCGTTAACACACAGCAGCAAACTTGAGTGGAAGAGCAAGAGCGATTATACGTGGACTCTGGGACTTCTTGGGTGGCGGCCATCTTGCAGTGCAAACGGCTGAACGAAATTGTTGCTAAATCACATAATACTGTCAACAATTCCTTCTAACATTTTAGAATCATAATAAAAATTACATCAATAGAGGAATTTTCGGAGAGAAAAATTGTTCCGTTTTTGATTATATGTCGCTGCTACATTGAAAAATCGGCAATTAGAGCAGAGAACAATCATGTTCATTATAGGCTTGGATGTTTTGCTGTAATGGTTCAATCTAGTAAAGGGCAGGCTAGAATATGCTACCGCCCAAAGATGGCGGCAGAACCATCAGAAATAGACGACAGACGTTCTTTTAATTCTATCGCCGCCTTCTCCCATCTCCGTTCTTGCACGTGATCGGTGAGCCGGTTCACAGAGGCCTCCGTTTCCTCTTCCGAGACCCGGGCAGCGCTGAGACCAGTGCTCCTCGCGGGGTGAGTGGGCCAGCTTTCTTTGTAGGGTGCAGGGAGGGAGCGAGGTGACTGTTGTATTGTCAATGGGACTGTCTGCTTTGAGGCCCGAAGCACCGCCCACCGGGTTACGAATTACTTACCTGAATGCAAGAGCCGGTTCTATATCTGTCCATTTAGACCACCCACTAGGTGTCCCGAAGACACCTCGGTCCACCAAAGACACGGCACAATGCAGTCTCCAAGTATTTGTATCAGGGAAAGGCCCTTCACCTGACCCTGTAGTGTTAGTTAGGGTGGGGAAGTGGGGGACCTCGGAAGGCATGACCTGGATCTTTCCACGGCTCATTTCATATGTACACCTGCACAAGATAACCGAAGTATGTAGAAAGTGTCGCAAGTCATTGTCCTGTGTAAATAGTGGCAGGCCGTGGTACAGCCTACTTCAAGACTCTGGCTTTGTAGTGCGGGCGGCGAGGGGGGGGGTCTCGTGGCGCTCTTGTGTATGTGCGTGAGTGTGTGTGTATGTGTGCGGCGGCGGCGGGGGGGGTGTCTCTGTATGTGTGCGTGCGTGTATGTGCGCTCGTGTGTGTGTCTATGTGTGTGCGCATGCGTGTGTGAAAGCAGGGGGATGTGTGGTTGTGTGTGTGTTGGAGCTTCCCAGGAGACAGGAGATGGCCACAGCGTGCGCGTTCTCACGCGCGCGGCCCGCTCCGATCCGATCCGTGGCCATCTCTTGTCTGCTGGAAAGCGGCGTCGCTCACAATAGGTCTCTGGCGAGACCGCGCTTTCGCGCGGTTAACGCCACGAGACCTAAAAACTAACACAAGCCCCTGTAAACTAACCACCACCCTTCCCACCCCTGAAAACTAACCCCAAACTCCCACCCCCAAAAAACTAAACCCAAACCCCGCACCCCCTAAAAACGAACCACAATCCTCTCTTACCTGTTCCTGTGGGATGCTCCTCTGAACTCCGCCCTGCCCGAACACTAGACCGAATCAGCCTTGACCAGGTACATGCATGGTTAAGGCTGAGTCGTTGTTCGTGCAAGTCGTTTGTTCGGCTTGCATGACTCCGGAACTCAGAGTTGTGGCAAAGGTTGTTTCCCTCTGGAACCTTATCACACTGAGCTGATGGCACTCTCAGATTTTAATCCTTTAGGGGCCAAGCTGAGATTAGAACATCTGAGTAAGAAATGGATATTCCCCTTATACCATTCTCTGGTGTTAGACACCCCTGATCCCCAAAGGCAGGTCCGAGGCCGCGTCCTCAATCAAGCAACGAGTATTTATAGAGCGCTGCTTGTAACCCAAGAAGGTATCCAGGCGCTTACTGTAGGACCTCTTGTATAAGCAGTAAAACTAAACATCAACATTGAAGTGAGAGAGTGTACTTAAATAAATGTGGAACTACACTAGCTACAACTATATTTTTTCACCAACTAGAATACAGGCGCAAATGGGTATAATAGGGACGATTTCTCTGCCATGACTTAAGAAATGTGCATTTTTAAATCCCAGCCAAGAGATGAGAAATTGATGAAACAAGGCGTGGTTAGCCTTGTAGGTTTGTGAATCCCCAAAAAGATGCACATATGTAGACTTTCACAAATCTGACCCTTATCTACCCATGAAATGGTCAAAGAATTATCAAAGTACTAAATTAAGCCCCCTTCCTGGATCGAAATTGGATCCCCTCCAAACTGATGTAGGTATGTAGGAGAAGGGGTTTCTCAACAGGACAAAATGTTTTCTCCGTGGAGTTAAAAAAAAAAAAAGAGCGAAAAAAAAAGAAAAAGTGTGCATTTGCACCTGGAGCATCATTTCTCTAGAGAATAAATCTATGTCATGCAGTATATCACACTTAGGAAATGGAAGCCCAGGCAATACCAATCATAGGCCCCCATTAGGATGGCGGGCGGACTTTGCCCGCCCGCCATCCTCACGGTACTAGGGACTGTGTTAGTAGTATGCTGTGCCAGCCTTAAACATAGGAGCCTGATTTGAATTAATTTTTTCAAATGTTGTTTACCAGGGTAATTCCTCCCTCCTGTCTTTGGACTGAAGATCTGATAACAGCCAGCTAGGGACACACGTAACTCCCTTTGAGGTAACTTATTTGGCCCTGCATTACTTACATTTCTGGTTTTTGATTTAGAAATGTTACTAAACCACTCCCCTTGGGATTTGTTTTCCCCCCTTTTTTCCTTTCTCTTTTCCTTTCCATGTTTGTAGGAGCCACCGCTCTCTCAAATAATACCTCTTGATTCCATCTGACGGGTAAGCTGGAGACTTGATTTTGGTGTAGTAGTGCTTAAAAGGTTTATTGGCTTTCCAAAATATTGTCAAATACAATCTGAGATTTGTCCCCTGTTTTCTCTTTCTTTGTCTCCTCTGCAGAGCGTTTTATGGTCCTGAAGAGAATCCTGATAATAATAAGGATTTGAAACGCGTAGGCCGTGTTGGGTCTACTTGTGACATCCAGGTGCCCAGTTGTTTGGCACTGGGTTTTGTCTCTATACACTCATTTTGTGTTAAAATTCTTTGATAATCTAATAACAAAAGTGAACTGTTAGCAGTGTATTGTTTGCAATTTCCAGGGATTGCTTCAAAACCATATAGTAGACCCGGTACTTCACCAACTGGCTTACTGAATTTCCAGTTTGTGTGTGGTACATTGTATGGTTGTTTGAATGAAAGTGGATTGAATGTGATATGACTGATGAGTGATGGTATGATTGAAGTTCTTTTACTGCTTTTGTGTCCTAATTTTTATTGTTGGATAAGAATATAACCCGAAATGGCGCACTAAAGTATAAATTGTGTTCATTTTGAATAATTTTGAATAAACAGCTATTAAATAGCCTCTCCAGGTATTGAACTGTTGTCTGTATTCTGGAAAAAGAATTTGCTAAATGAATGTATCAGTATTGGCATCTCTCCTTTGTTGTTTTACAATGCCAGGAAGGCATGGGGGGTCATTAGGATGACGGGCGGACTTAGTCCGCCCGCCATCCTATTGGTGAATGGGACCGCCCGCCATAAGGGCGGGAGTCCCGTGGGGGGTATTAGGATGTGCCCGCCACAGTGGCGGGCACATCCTGCATTTTTAGCATTGTGGTGGGCGGTGCTCTCAGCACCGCCCGCCACAATGCTAAAAATGCATTAATGTATTTGCATAAACAAAGCGTCAGGCACCGCACGGTGCCTGCTGCTTTGTTTATGCAAATACAGGGGGGTACCACAGGTACCCCCCGTGTGCACCCCCACCTCTCCTTCACTCTGGGGGCCCGCAGGGGGCCGCCAGAGTGAAGACCGCATGCCGAAAGGCATCTAAATTAGCCCATACTAATATGGCTGCCACCATATTAATCCTTTTCCGCCTCGGCCATAAGGCGACCGGGGCGGAAAAGCGGCGGACGGTCTTTCCGTCCACTGCGGTCCACCCGCCATACTCATATGGCGGGGGGAATTTAGCTGTGGATGGCAGGCGGATTGCCCCCGCCAGGCGGGCGGTGGCTGCCGCCAGCCTGGCGGGGCAATCCGCCCGCCATCCTAATGGGCCCCATGTAGTGCACTACCATGCACAGCATTGCAGGCACCGCGCGGTGCCTGCCATGCTGTGCATGGAACTGCTGGGGGTACCATAGGTACCCCCCCATGTGCACCCCCCACCACCCCGGAGTACATGGGGGCCCGCATCGGGCCCCCAATACAGACTCGGCATGCCTTCCGCCACGGAAAGGCATTTAAAAAAAAACCATCCTAATATGGCTAGCGGTGTCTGACAGCCACCGCCACCATAGAAACCCTTTTCCGCCCGGGTCGCAAGGCGACCGGGCGGAAAAGCGGCGGACGGTCTTTCCGTCCACCGCAGACCCCCCAGCCATACTAATATGGCGGGGGGTCATTCCGGGACGGATGGCGGGCGGATCACGCCTGCCAGGCCGGCGGTGGCTACCGCCGGCCTGGCGGGGGCGATCGCCTGCCATCCTAATGGGCCCCATAGTGTATAGTGTATGCCAGAAAAACTGTGCAGGCAGTAGCTTTCCAGGCATACTACTGGGAATGTTTGTAAATTCCAAAATTTTACGAGTACTTTTGCAGGTGCAGATTAACTACTTTTTTGTGCATTGGCCCAGAGTATCGTTCCTGTTGCTATCTTTCAGTAACATTTTCATCAGGAATTTACATACACCTTTAAATCAAGTTGCATCATAATGCTTTTAGTTTCACAACAAGAAAGTGGCTCAGAACGGTAGAGCTTTTAGGATCTTTCTAAACCCCAGTAGTTCTTGTTGTATTCTCATTTTATTATATCTGGTTTTATAAAGCACGGAATTCAACTGGAGAGAAAACCTGCCTCTGTAAAACGAAACCAACCACTGCACTAGCCAGTAGTTACACATTCACAAAAAACTAACAAGCCCCTAAAGTTTGCTGAAAAAGCCAGATCTCCAGAGATTTCCGAAATACAAGCAAATTATCCTCCAAGAAAATGGAAAAACTGAAGGGCACTGCATTCTATTTAAAATCTACCATGGCAAAGAAGGGACGTCCACCTAAGGATATCCGATAAGCCGTCGGAACCATCATAAATAATCTATTGCAGACGTTAGCGAGTGACTAGGTCTACCGAGATAGAATGGACGTATGGTTGGCGTGAAGTGTTTTCTGAACCAGGCACAATGATTTGGATACCACATGTTTCCAAAGCGGCAGCCAGTGTTAAGTGGCCCCAAGAGGAAACACATGGGGGCCACATTTATCAAAAAAGCATTTTGCGATTATCAAATAGCTAATTGCTATTTGGTAATCGCAAAATGCTATGTATATAAGGAATCGCCAAAGATTTAGCAATTCCTTAATATTACCAAATAGCGATTTGTCAAATAGGAAATTGCTATTAGGTAATACTTCTCCATTCGTTCCTACGGGCCTAAAAGCGCCTAGGTGTGAATGGTTATGCATTAGCTAATTTGTGATTACCTAATTGGTAATCGCAAATTAACTAATGAAAAGCCAAGAGTGCACAGGGGTCTAAGGCCTCCCTGACGCAACGCTCCAAAACGAAAATGTGCACATGTGCACAAGCAAACACATGCCCTCCCAACATGACACTTTAAAAAATGCATTTTGATGCATTTTTCAAAATTTGCACATGGTTACCATCGACTTGAAGTCAATGGTAATAGAATTTTCCTAAATGCACAGTTTGCATTTAGAAAATGCTTAGTACATGTGCTAAAGGAATCGCAATTTGTGATTCCCTATTTGTAGTCGCAATTTTAGGTCAATGCAATTTTTGGGATTTCCTTAAAATGTGACTTCCAAGCCTTTTATACATCATGAAAGGCTATTTTGCATTTGCAAACAGGCGAATTTTGCGATTCGCACTGTTTGCGTTTGCAAAATTGTTTCATACATGTGGCCCATGGTCTTTTCGTTTCAAGTCCATAAATAAACTAGCCCTGCAATTTTAAATCAATTGCAGCTTTAAATCAAATACAAAGGAATATCTAAATAGACAAGAGTTCCAATAATCAAGTCTGGAAGAGATAATAAGAGTTAATAATTTTCACTTAGTGCAAAAAACCTAAAACAAATGCAGAATTCTCTTTTATGATACCATGTGGAAAAAAAGACAAACTTTTCACCTAGTTGACTTGGTCATTCATGTTCAATGCCACTCCAAGATTTTTCACACAAGGTGTGGGGATTGATTTCCTTCTTAGCGACAGTACCAAAAAGGAAGTTCACAAAGACGTGAAGTTTTCAAAGGACACAGAACCTAGGTCTTCTGACCCTTTAATTTTAAGTAGTTTGCACACTTTCAACACCTGCTATTGGACGATTATATACACTAGCAAACCCTCCAGAAATTATCAGATCAATTTGCGTATTATCAGCAAACGTATATACCTAAAATCCATCAGATTGGATAAGACAGATTGAAAAACAAATGATGCATTGAGTCCCGAGAGTCCCACAGGAAACTACTCTGATTAAGGACACAAAAGGGGCAAAAGGCACTTGCTGGTTACTGTCGGCCATGAAGTTAGTGAACCATGCTAGTGCCATATTTTTGAGGCCACAATCAAACAATCTAGCAATAAGCATTTGAAAGTTCACCACATCAATATCTGTTGACAGATCCAAAAGGATCAGAGATGTCACTGTCGGCGCACCAGCACAGTTCACCTAGTGCAGCCACCACCTCTATCGCTGTGCTATTTCCCAGACGAAAACACACCTGGAAGGGATGTAAAAGCTGGTTAGTCTCTATATGGTTATTTAATTGGAGGAAAACTGCATTATCAAGCAACATAGCCAGACAGAGGAGCTGAGAAATGAGGTGAAAATTTGCCAGATTCTCCAGATCAAGCAACATTGTTTTACATGGGGATTCGCACGGAAGGATTTCAAATAATAGGGGAAGCTGCCTGAAAGAGTAATATTCAGAACAGCTGTAAGCTGACAATGTGCAATTAGCAATAGGTCCCTGTGTTACCTGGAAAATAAGAACAAGTGAGCCCAATGTTCTACCATTCTGGATTAGAGATAGAAAGTCTGCTTCACTCAAAGGGTACAGTTTTGATAACACAATTTCCTTAGAAGAGGCAATGAAGGAAGAAAGGAACCCGAGGTAGCCGTAGCAGCCGATTATCAATTGCAGTAAAGATAGAAGGGATTTTTTGTTACAAAAAAAGTCTGCAATACAATTACATTTCATAGTTTAGAGCAAGAATAAACCTATCAAGGGAGCTCCCTAGTTTATTTAAAGAAACTGTATCTGGGCTTCCTTTTTAGGTCTCGTCTATTCCATCCCGTAGGGATGGTGGGCGAGATTTATAGTAAGGGTTTCAAAAAGTCTACCCAACTACGGATCGCGTACAGTTCATGTGAGCCAGGCGCGTGCACTGGAATCCACTCCCCCTACCCCTCCCACAAAGCAAGACAAGACAAGAACATCAAAGCGACCGTAGCCGTTCTGATTCCATTTGCCACCAACCACTTCACGCGCTCCGCAGGTCATAAACAGGACCATCTGCTCGTAAATCGGAATTCTGGCATGGTTGCCCAGCTTCCCTCCCAGTGATCCCTTTCCTCTGCCATTCTATGGTGTCCAATACGTCTTACTAAAACCTAGAGTGGCACATGCATTCTTCTGTCGTCTCTTTTGCTGCTCAGCTTCAACCGGTGCCCGACATCGCACCCCAGTTCTACGATCCTCACAGGTATCGCCCTGCCCCACCGGAGCTCTGTTTACCACCACTGCATGGCCCCAGCCCCTCTGAAATTTAGCAAAAGTGTCACTGCTGTTAAATCAACCACTCTACCGCTCTCACTCTCCCACTCTACTGCCCTCACTCTCCCACTCTACCGCCCTCACTCTACCTCCCTCACTCTACCACTCCACCGCCCTCACGCCCTCCCTCTACCACTCTACCGCCCTCGCTCTACCACTCTACCGACCTCAATCTACCGCCCTCACTCTACCACTCTACCACCCTCACTCTACCACTCTACCGCCCTCACTCTACCACTCTACCATCACTCTACCACTCTACCGCCGTCACTCTACCGCCCTCACTGTACCACTCTACCACCCTCACTCTACAACTCTACCGCCACCACTCTACCGCCCTCACTCTACCACCCTCACTCTACCGCCCTCACTCTATCACTCTACCGCCCTCACTCTACCACTCTACCGCCCTCACTAAACCACTCTACCGCCCTCACTCTACCACTCTACCGTCCTCACCCTTCCACTCTACCGCCCTCACTCTACTACTCTACTGCCCTCACTCTACCACTCTACTGCCCTCACTCTACCACCCTCACTCTACCACTCTACCGCCCTCACTCTACCGCCTTCACTCTACCGCCCTCACTCTACCGCCCTCACTCTACCACTCTACTGCCATCACTCTACCGCCCTCACTCTACTGCCCTACCTCCCTCACTCTACCACTCTACCGCCCTCACTCTACCGCCCTCACTCTACCACTCTACTGCCCTCACTCTACTGCCCTCACTCTACCGCCCTCACTCTACCGCCCTCACTCTACCTCCCTCACTCTACCTCCCTCACTCTACCACTCTCACTCTACCACTCCACCGCCCTCACTCTACCACTCCACCGCCCTCACTCTACCACTCTACCGCCCTCACTCTACCACTATACCGCCCTCACTCTATGGCCCTCTATCAGTCTACCGCCCTCACTCTACCGCCCTCACTCTACCACTCTACCGCCCTCACTCTACCGCCCTCACTCTACCACTCTACTGCCCTCACTCCACCACTCTACCACCCTCACTCTACTGCCCTCACTCTACCACTCTCCCGCCCTCACTCTATCACTCTACCGCCCTCACTCTACCGCCTTCACTCTACCACTCTATCGCCCTCACTCTACCGCCCTCACTCTACCACTCTACCGCCCTCACTCTACCACCCTTACTCTACCACTCTCCCGCCCTCACTCTACCACTCTACCGCCCTCACCCTACCACTCTACCGCCCTCACTCTACCACTCTACCGCCCTCACTTTACCGCCCTCTCTACCGCCCTCACTCTACCACTCTACCACCCTCATGCCCTCACTCTACTGCCCTCACTCTACCACTCTACTGCCCTCACTCTACCACCCTCACTCTATCACTCAACCGCCCTCACTCTACCGCCCTAACGCCCTCACTTTACTGCCCTCACTCTACCACTCTACCGCCCTCACTCTACCGCCCTCACTCTACCACTCTACCGCCCTCACTCTACCACTCTACCGCCCTCATGCCCTCACTCTACTGCATTGGATAGCATAGGGGTAAAAATTACTATTCCCACTCCAGAGAGTGCAACAGTAGGGAAAGCGTTGGATAGAGTAGGGTTAAAATTTACTATTCCAACTCCAGAAAGTGCAACAGTAGGGAAAGCGTTGGATAGCGTAGGGGTAAAAATTACTATTCCCACTCCAGAGAGTGCAACAGTAGGGAAAACATTGGATAGCGTAGGGGTAAAAATTACTATTCCAACTCCAGAGGGTGTAACAGTAGGGAAAGCGTTGGATAGCGTAGGGGTAAAAATTACTATTCCAACTTCAGAGAGTGCAACAGTAGGGAAAACATTGGGTAGCATAGGGGTAAAAATTACTATTCCCACTCCAGAGAGTGCGACAGTAGGGAAAGCATTGGATAGCGTAGAAGTTAAATATAACATACTTATAAATAATTGTTGTAAATAAAATATTTAAAAATTAAATTTTTAAATAACTCTACATCATTTGCAAATACCCATTAATAATACTAAAACATATTTAAAATTGAATGAACACTAAATTAACAATAAATACCAATAAATATGAATTAATGAATGTAAATTACCAAATAATAAATATTGAACACTAAAATATTTTTCAAAACAAAAAACATATTGATAATTAAAAATTGATTAACAATTAGTAAACAATACATTTATTTTTAAATAAAAAACATTTTTAATGAAAAATGAATTAAGTAATTAACAATTAAAACTATCAATTATCAATTGTAAAAAATGAATTATGAATTAATAAAATTAATTGGCAATTAAAAAATGTAATTTCCAATTAAAAACCTTAATTACCGGGGGAGGAGCCAAGCTCGCGACCGTGATGGATGCAATGTAGCTCGGCTCCGCTAGCCTTCCTGCCTAACACACATATCCTGACACGCATCCTGCCCCGAGACGACATTCCCGGGAAGATTCGGAAAGACGAAGGAAAGCTTGTACTCACCATCTGTCCCGGGGGCTCCTGCGAGCGGCGGATCCGATGTTACACCCCTGCTTGGTCTGGGGCCTCCGCGGCGTAGAGACCGGGGACTTGCCTCTGGGGGTCTGCCGGCGAGATGGTGTCGACGGCGGCCCCCGGTGGAGAGGAGAGATCGGCTGGAAGAGGCCATGGTGCGGTTAAGCCGATGGACACGGATCGGGCCCGGCCCCGTGGTGAGGTGCGGCACGCCGTGGACGGGGGAAGACCGTGTAGGAGGCTCCCCCCTTTGTTGCCTTGTCCGGCCATCTTGAAGCCCTGCGCCCGGAGTCGGCGTGTGGCGCCCGCGGGGCGGTGGAGCTGGCGGTCCCCCTTTTGGTGGCTCTCCTTTCTGCACCCAGATTGCCATTCCTGGGGCTCGAGGGGGCTCCCGTGGTGGCCTTGCTTGAGAGTCCGCTCCAGAAGTTGAGGCGCACGGGGACGCGGCTGGATCTGCAAGATGGCGGCCGGCGCCCTGAGTCACGGACTGAACCAGGGCGGCGAATTTGTGTCGCTGCAGTGTACGGAGGTCTGGTCATGTGAGCGGGAGCCCACGCTTGGTGATGTTCTTGACGCCTTAAAGACTTTACGCGCGACCCTGGCCCTCAACGCCCTTGTGCTGGATAGGAGGACGGCCGCCATTGCTGTCGGGCCGTCCCTCATGGACGCGGCTCGGCCCCGATTGTGTGCTGTTTCGTCCCCCTCTGTTGCCGTGAGGAGTGCTGTAACTGTGCATCGGCAAGACTATACACCAGCGGCCCAGGATCCCGGGGTCGCCTTGATCGTGGCGGGCGCGGGCGTGGGCACCGCGTCGGAGCCCGTTCCTGCTCGACTGATCGGGGAACAACGTAGATTGCCGATTCGAACTGCTTCGGCGAGACCCCAGTGTTATCCTGCGGGGACGACTCTACTTTCCTGGGCGGTGAGACTGCACCCACACTGTTTGTTGTTCCCGTTGTCGTTGCTGAAACGTCTAGACTGCCGCACAAAGTTCTTGCTTGGCCGCTGGTTGCTGGAGTCATCTGGCTTGCTCCCATGGTCTGCCCTGCTTCGACCATATGGCCTCTCCACTTTGATTTGTTTGCTGCCCACTCCTCTACCACGTGCGGTAACGATGGCTAAGAAAGGACAGGGGTGAGCCGGCTCTGATCCCGGAGGACTAATGGTTGGCGGATGGAGATGATGAGTGCCCTCAACCAAGATACTATGGACGATACCTTCGAAGGTTTATGATACCCGAGACTATGTAGATTTCATTCTGATGTTGCATTAATGTGTGTGATGGCGGGGGGTAGGGGCCGAATGGTTCGATTGATGGCTCTCCTCTCCCCCTGGTTCTTTCTCTTTTTTTGTCTCTCTTGCTTCCTTTTCCCCTTCTAACTTTTCCTATATTTCGGGTCTCCTATTTAGGGCGACAGGCACGCTGCTGGGGGGGTAGGCCATAGCCTTCTGCAGGGGTGCAGGGTGGAGTCGGTGGGGTGGGGTCTTTTTCTGACCGTTTTTTTAATTTTCTACGGCTCTTTTGTGTCCCTTTCTTAGGACGCCGTGGCCGTGCGTGTTTCCCACGGTTTGATTGCTTGTTGGGGGGGGGGGGGGGGGGGAGGTATTCTTACTTTATACGATATTGACTGCACAGATATCCTGACTTGAACGCCCCAACCCCACTAATGTGGTCCCTAGTCACTTTGCTCGCCCTTATCGCTGTGGGGGCGCGTACGGCAACACGGCGTTCCTTTTTTTCTTTCTTTTTTAGCGTTCCCATCTATTTCCTATCTTCTGGGTCAGTATAGAGAATGACTGTAACTCCTTTTGCCATTCTGATTATTCAGTTAGGTTTAAGTATAATAATTTGGTGGTCTGTGTGCACGTGGCGGGCTACGATGGGTACTGATTGGAAATGTGGCATCTATATTCTGATTGCTGTAGACTATTGCTGATAACCGTTTTTATTGATGCCTTAATGTTTTTGCTGCTTGATTCGTGGCCCGCTATGGGCACTCAGATGATTAAATTGCAACTGATCCTGCTATAATTTCTATTATAAAATTAACCTTCTTTGATCCTGCATCAGGCGGTCACACTCAGTTCTCTACGATTGAACTACTTGTTCGCAATATACTGGGTGACTGCCGTGAAACCTCTTTATTGATTTACGTGCTTTTCAGATTGCTTCGTGGCCGGCCTAATTGGTTGTAGACCCGTATTTGTATGCTACCAACTGCACAATAAAGGTTTAAAAATAAATAAATAAATAAAAACCTTAATTACCAATTAAAACAATTAATTGCCAAATAAAAAATGTCATTTCCAATTAAAAACCTTAATTACCAATTAAATTAATTGCCAAATACAAAATGTAATTACCAATTACAAACCTTAATTACCAATTAAAAAATTAATTAGCAATTAAAAAAAATATTTACCAATTAATAATTAATTAGAAATAAAAAAAATATAAATATCAATACCAATAAAAAATAAATAATTACTTAATTACAATTAAATTACTTCCCACCCAATTCCCCTATAAACCCACAACCCGCTACAGAACTTAAACACAAAAATTAATTTAAATTAAATTACAATTACTAAAAATTAATCATTAATTTACTATAATTCAATTACTTCCCACCCTATTCCCCTATAAGCCCACAACCCGCTCCAGTACTAAAACATAAAATTAAATTAAAAATACAATTTTTAATACACAAATTTAAAACAAATAAAATACTTTAAAAAAACCATATAACACATTCATATAAAATACATAATAAAAAACATAACAAATTAGTAACATAGATATAATTGATATTGATATTACTAACTTCGATATTACTTACATCAATATAAAAAAATCGATATTACTTACCTTAGGGTCGATATTCTGTCCAACGATATTCTTGACCTCGATATTCTTCACCTTCGATATTTTAAACTCAATATTAATGTAAGTAGATAATTAGGAATCGATATTTTGACTGTGCACAGTGGAAAGGGTCCCTCTGCATCTTTCTGAAATGGAAATGAAGGGAAGCTCAAACTATCTCTGATATATGCCAGTATCTTGGGCACTTCCTCCCTTCTGATGTACTTCCCGACAAAGTTGTAGGGGATTCTACATCTGAGACTGACGAGTCTGTTGGAGATGCTGTGCCTGCTATTCGGGATCATCTGTTTGATCTGGACATATGTCCTGATCTATCTGCCAGAGCTTTAATTACTACCACCTCAATCATGTCTTGTACCTCTGCTGCAGACATAAGAGCTGGTATGCCATTTGCTACTGAAAGAGAGCCCACAGGCTTGCTCCATCTAGCAGGAGTTGGTCCGATGATAGGAAATGTGCCTTCATTTCGACCTTCTTTTACACTCCATTGTGAAACCACACTGATGAATTAAGGTCTAATCGTCTAAAAGACATACTCATGTACGTAGGGAACCCAAGGTCTAATCATCTTAAAAACATACTCATGTCCATAGGAAACCTATCAAACAGGTCCCAAAAGAGATCAAATAGGACCAATAACAGCACTACATATTGAAAGCTAATCAGTTTTCTTCATGTCCAACCATGATTTATTTATAAAATAAAAGATAATGTGACTCCCCAAAAGGTGTCTTGCTCTCTCCTTCGTCTAGTAGGCATTGAGGAGAGTCTGGCTTCTCTGTGTGTGCTCGCACTGAAACCGGTGCTCTAAATCCAGCCACTCTGAGCAGGCAAGACATTAGTCACTCATCAGAACGTGCACACTCAGACTGCCGTGCAATCCTCTTCCACCAAGAGTTGCAGGCTGCAAGAGAAATAGGTGGCCAGACCTGGAGTGCAGAACATTCTTCATAAACAACCCTTCTCAGCTTATCACACAACGAAAGCTGATGCAGCCACGGTGCCACACACAGCTGACATGTCAGTCTTGTGATTCAAAACTAAAACAGGAGGAGTGTGGGGGAGGGTTAGCAATGACTGATGTGCTGATTGATTTTTGAGGTTTTCAGATCAGGATGATTGAGATAATTGCTGCGTTTCTGGCTAGCGGGATCCTGTACTGTAAGGTAGTTGGCACTAGGCCCACATACTTGCAAATGAAACCAGAGGGACACACTGGTATGGTACTGATAACTGGCCCTGGGCACGTGCAGGGTCACCTGACTGGTGACGCCTGTGATGGGTGGGTGTGAAGTGTAGTACATCACACTCTTCAACACTAGAACGTGTCCACCAGGACACTACATTTCTCCCAAATTTTTATGAAAAAAACAAAAAAAAGTCAAACATACGAGGAAAACAAATAAACAATATACAGCACCAGTGAGTCTCTTCAGGCCATCTGCTGGGCAGTGCTGGAGTTCTGGACCGCGTGGTCAGGATGCTTTAGTCCACCTCAGCGATGTAATTCAGACCGGCCTTGTCTCTCGGTGTTAGAGTCTATTTGCAAAGTTCCAATAACGGTGCATCTGGAGCGGTGTTGGAGTCCACTTTAGGGATCTTGCAGGCGCTCAGGCTCCGGTGAACAGTCAACCTGCAAATTCGGAGGATGACCTTGGTGGATGAGGGCTCTCACAGGAGTTTCTTGAAGGGCCTTGCTGCCGGGCTGCCATGAGACCGTGTGGACTGTCCGGGCTTAGTGTATGCCACGCGAAGGCGTCGCTGAGGAACTGCCAATAGGACCACAGCCAAGTCGCTCATGTAGCTGCAGAGGGTGGTGTCTCAGTCTGGCTGTCCTCGCCGTCAGGACTCAGGTTCTATGCCTTCCTCAGGTGATCTTTGGGTGACCAGTCTTCATCTGTGACGTCATGCTTCCCAGTGCCTGTCGTGGAGCTGCTGTCGACGCACCTCTCCAATTTGGACTCCACTCTCATTGAGGCCCTTGACCCTGGATGGCCTCGTGACCGGGTGGGCTATGTGGACCTTTCGTAGGCAGCGCTGAGGGGTCACTGCAGAACTCCCAAAGGGGCTACGGTCAAGCCTCGTGTAACCTCGAGGGTGGATGGTCTAATGGTTGGGTATGCTCTTCTTCGGCAGGCTTCAGGTTTATGGGGGCACACAGAAGGTTCCTGGGTGGCTAGCGTCGTACAGCACCAGGACTGCCTCGTTGAACTCCGGCTGACTTAAATGTTTGGATCCACTCTGGTGGTGCGATGCTCCTCAGATGTTCTTGGTGATGATGCACCTGTGTAAAGGATACAATAATTTTATTTCAGATGGGCAACAGGCGTGCGATCTCTTGCTTTCGGTGACCTCGTGGAGTGAGGAGGACTGGAGGGACTTTGTGCCCACTTACGGTTGTCTTCTGGCAGGTGCACTTGCTAGATGTGGTGCCATCGATGTCAAGCAGCCAGTGACAGGTGAGTAGACAGTCACACTGCGAAGCGTGGGGCCTGGATTCAGATAGCGCTTGCTAGTGGCTTACAGTTGGTCCTCTCGCGAAGCAGTCTCCAGTGACGTCTCTGCACCCTGGTGGCTTGCTTGCGCTAATGAACACCTTCTCCAGTGCTGGCATTAGTTCTCTGTCCTGCCGCTCTTCTCCTTTCCTTCTTGCGTGCCTGTGGCGGTTGTTTGCCCTGTGGCATTGTGCCACTCTCCTTTCCTTCTTCACAGAGTGGCGTCATGCCACGGTCTTCTTCTTCGGACCAGGTTTGTCACTCAGATGTGTCATCCTGCCACATGTCTCATGTTTGCGCCACATGGACATCTCGCTGGTCGTGTCCGGTTCTTGGGATGATCTTTTCTTAGTTGCTAAACCCTTCACAGGTCTGTCCTGTTGGTAGGACGTGCTCCTTCTCCTTGAGGACCTCTTGCAGGTCCCTTCCCCTCCTCAGGGGTTTCCGTGATGCTCCTCTGCTCTTCACTCGAGGGCATCGGGCTTGCGCCTCGAGCCTGCGCCATCATGTAAATGTAAATGTAAATGTATAGGCATTTATATAGCGCACTACTTACCCGGAGGGTCCCAAGGCGCTTCGACCGCTGCGAAACCCTTCCTGGCTTCCCTGAGAGATGGTCCCTTAATGGGTATCTCCAGGGTGAGACCAGGCATCCCTGGCGGTCTGGTGGGGCCGTTAGTGAAGATGAGGCAAGCTAATGCCCAGAGTTGCCGAGTGTGATCGCTGATCAGAGTGGGCACCGAGGCGAGAGAATTATCGAGTCCGCTGACCCTGGTCCAGAAACCTGCCGCGCCGGGAATCGAACCCTGGTCCCGGGCCGTCCTCTGCTCTCGGGTCTGCCGCCTCTAACCAGTGAGCCACACTACATCATGGCGCGTGATCCTGCCTCCGTTCAGCGTGGCGCGTGATCCTGCCTCTGTTCAGGTATGCTTGGCAGGGTTGGTCACTTCGAGTGATGTGCTCCATGCTGGTGGTGCGAATATGAAATAGAAATATTTGCCTATGCCTCCGAGCTACTTAGAGTACACACTAGTTCATGTACAAGTAAACCACAATTTATTAGTTTACCCAAAACAGTTTATGTTTTCAATTTTATACTCAATTTACAAAAGAAAAATTCAGAAAAAACAGAACTAAGACCACTATCAACCTCATGTCTTAGCCATATGCAATTTCAAAAACACTTTATACATATATACAATGAACCAAACAAATATTAGACAATTTGACAAACAGTGACTTTTTAACGTAAAAAATATCACCATGAATACATGGACCACATAACCTTGTACATTTGTGAATGAAAAAGGACTCTTACAAACATTTATAGAACACGGGGAGAAAAAAGAAAACAATGTTTTCAAAAACAGTTCAACTCCCACGACCTGAACAGGAGCTAATCAATTAAATTTCAGGAACATTGCCCATTTCTGCGTCAAATAACAATGGCCAACTAGCCAAACAAGAAAAGGGGGTGCCGACGCGTTTCGAATCCTGATTAGTGACTTGCAAGATTCTCGTCAGGGCAGTCTGAATCTAGTCCATGGGAACTGTTTAAAATAAAAACAAAACAAAGTGTTTACTATCTAGCGAGTCCTCTAGCCACTACTCTCAGGACAGTACGAGTGCCAGAATAAAGCGTACCTTGTATTAATCCTGCCCACAGTCAATCCTGTTTACATGGGAATGTCGTCTAGGCTTTATGGTTTGCGCTGCAACAGAGTAATGAATTTGATAAGTCCTACGTGGGTACACGGGAGGAAATACTTGGACATGGATGTCGAGCTGCTCTTGTTTACCTGCGTTAATCCTGGAAACTTTTCCACGTCTTAGCCACATGGGGTGAGGTTCGTGTACTTTCTGAAACAAGGGGACAGAGCGCGATTTAATGCCCTGCTCAATTGCTACACTGATAACCTGCTGATTGTCATTACCCAAACTGATTCACTTACTTGGACACCGATCCGCGGTGACCTCAGTGGGGGTTCTGATTCTGTGACCGTGTTTCTCCAAACAATGAGCCGCTTAGTGATTATCTATGGGGGGAAGGAGAGGAACGTGTTACCGCGTTGTTGGGCTGTTACATGTGCTTAAAATTTGCAATAGTGGCAGTTTCAGTTGTGGCCGCTTCCGTGCTTACCGCAAATATTCGAAAGCCTCCGATCAGTGTACTTGCTCCAAACCGACAGACAAAGGGATGTGAGTGTCCCTGGCAATCGCCGGTTTGGAAAACCCGGATCATGTGATTCGTAAGGGGCCAATCAGAATGGCGGCCAAGTTATAATGCTTGCTGGGACCTGTAGTTTCAAAAAAGCAGTCAATTTTTATTAAGAAAAAATCAGATGCATTTTGGGACATGTAGTGTCAAAAAACGGGCAAGAATTGGTTATGCCCTGTTTATTTCACTAAGGCTATTCAGACCCTTATTGACGCTGTCAAACTTAAGGATTAAGTACGCCTCCTTGCGCAACAACATTGCGTCCACATCTTGAAAATGTTTGGGGTCAATCCATGCCAGTATGGTCCATTTAAAGTCATTCTCAGAATGGCCGTTACTGATGAAATGTTCCACCATGGGAGCAGTCAGGACTTTTTTCTTAAGACGGGATCGATGCTGGGTAATCCGAGCATTGATTGGCTGATTTGTTTTGCCTATGTATACTCTGTTGCACGGGCAGACCACCGCATAGACGACATTGCGAGTCTTGCAATTCGTGAAGCAATCATGCTTCCATCTGATGCCATTATTCACGAATGTATCACCTTCTATTGTGCTGGAACATGACACACAATTGCCACATTTGTGGTGCCCGCATATTGGTTTCAGCTTCCACTGTGTGACAAGGTCACTTTTAGGTGCTGTGATGTGACTGTCCGCTTTAATTAGATGTTGCCCTATGCTTCTATTCTTACGCATAGCGAAGATGGGTTTAGAGAGGGGGTGCTCCAAAGTCTCAAGTAGGTGCCAATTGTTCCGAATTATATTCTTGAATTGATTTGTGTGTTGGCCAAATGTTGTGACGCAAACCAATTGTTCCAAATCTTTCTTTTCTTTCTTTTTGAATAACGTCTCTCTTGGAGTGAATTTGGCCCTATTTTTCGAATGCTTTAACAGTTTTTTTTGGGTATCCTCTCTCTGCCATCTCGCTGCAGAATCTCGTGGCGTGGCAGTCAAAATCACATAAATTGGTACAATTTCGCCTAATCCTCAATAATTGTCCATAGGGCAAATTGTTTTTTAATGATTGAGGATGCGAACTAGTATAGTGCAGAATTGTATTCCGGTCAGTTTCCTTCTTATGCAAGGAGGTAGTCAACTTAGCTTCGCTGGTGCCTACAGTGACGTCAAGGAAAATCATTTCTTTTGGACTGTGATTAAGTGTGAATTGAATATCTGGGTGCCTAGAGTTCAACCACAGATGGAAGTGCTCGAGGTCCGCCTGGCTCCCCTGCCACAGGAGCCAGACGTCATCGATATATCTCAGCCACTGAGTAATGTGGCCCGAGAAAGGGTTATCATTCAAGACAAATCTCTCCTCATATTGTGCCATATAGAGCACTGCTAGCTCCGGTGCATAGGGACAACCCATGGCTGTCCCTTTGACTTGAACAAAAAAGTTATTCTCAAACTTGAAATAGTTACTACGAAGAGTAATCTCAGCTAGTGCCACAATGATGTTCGTCGGCACCCGGTGGGGTCTATCCCTTTGTTCTAAATAGAGTTCAATGACCTCTAAAGCTTCATCCTGCGGTATTTGGGTGTAGAGCGAGGCAACATCAAGTGTCACCATCAACTCAGTCTGATCATTGAATGCATGCCCCTCAATCTGTTTGATGAAGGCTGTTGTGTCACTGAGATGCGATCGGACTTTTGCAATGCACGGTTTTAAAAAGAAATCGATGTATTTTGATAATGGTTCAAGCACCGAATCGCATCCCGAGACAAAGGGTCTGCCAGGGGGTACCTTCTCGTTTTTATGAATCTTCGGTAAGAAGTAGAGAATAGGAGTTCGAGGCATTTTTTTGTTCAGAAATTCATGCTCTTTGGGTCCTAGAAAGCCTATGTCCAAACCCTCCTTGGTAATTCTGGATATTTTGTCCTGGATTGCATGGACAGGATCTTCTTTTGAGGGTCTGTACCATTCCCTATTGTTCACATGTATTTGGCCTTCAGCAAGATACATTGGCCGTGGCCAAAGGACCACTGCCCCGCCCTTATCGGCTTGTTTTATGACTATTGAAGTGTCAGATTTTAGATCACCAATTGCTTTTTGTATACCTTTGCTGATGTTATTCTTGGTAAAGCTCGTTTTCTTCTCAAGTTTAGTGAGGGAAGACAGTACAGCTTGCTCAAAAGCTATGACCTGTTTTGGAATATTTGAAGTTGGAGTAAAACGTGACTTAACTCTAAGTCCAGTGCTTTCCTGTACTGACGTCATTTCGGCTCCCGCGAAGTAAGTTTTTAACCTTACCTTGCGGCAAAAATCAAGTGCTTCTAATTTTAATTTCGTGAAATCCGTTCTTTTCGTTGGCCTAGACGACATTCCCATGTAAACAGGATTGACTGTGGGCAGGATTAATACAAGGTACGCTTTATTCTGGCACTCGTACTGTCCTGAGAGTAGTGGCTAGAGGACTCGCTAGATAGTAAACACTTTGTTTTGTTTTTATTTTAAACAGTTCCCATGGACTAGATTCAGACTGCCCTGACGAGAATCCTGCAAGTCACTAATCAGGATTCGAAACGCGTCGGCACCCCCTTTTCTTGTTTGGCTAGTTGGCCATTGTTATTTGACGCAGAAATGGGCAATGTTCCTGAAATTTAATTGATTAGCTCCTGTTCAGGTCGTGGGAGTTGAACTGTTTTTGAAAACATTGTTTTCTTTTTTCTTCCCGTGTTCTATAAATGTTTGTAAGAGTCCTTTTTCATTCACAAATGTACAAGGTTATGTGGTCCATGTATTCATGGTGATATTTTTTACGTTAAAAAGTCACTGTTTGTCAAATTGTCTAATATTTGTTTGGTTCATTGTATATATGTATAAAGTGTTTTTGAAATTGCATATGGCTAAGACATGAGGTTGATAGTGGTCTTAGTTCTGTTTTTTCTGAATTTTTCTTTTGTAAATTGAGTATAAAATTGAAAACATAAACTGTTTTGGGTAAACTAATAAATTGTGGTTTACTTGTACATGAACTAGTGTGTACTCTAAGTAGCTCGGAGGCATAGGCAAATATTTCTATTTCATATGAGTGTGGCCCTGCCTACCCTCCTTCCCATTGGGCCCAGCCACCCTTGTTCTTTCTGGTGGTGCGAATATGGCGGCCGGCCATGTGTCGTCTGTCGTTGAAGCACACATTGCGGTGGCAGCTTGCCACATGGAGTGTGCAAATCTCCTCCTGCCTGTCTTGGGTCACTGGAGACTCCGTCTTGAGGCAGTGTGAGGAAGGACATTCTGCTGTCTTCGGCATTGCTTCTTCTCTTTGGAGAGGTCTCTCTCTCTCTTGGGAGTTTGCCCAAGTGGTCAAACTTCTGGGTGCATGCGTCAGCGCACCTCTGATTTGGCGTTCTTGGTACTTCTTTCTAACAGTGGTGGCTTTTTTTTCCCACTCGGGCTTGCAATTGTCAACTTATGATGCTCTCCTCCCCATGTTGAGGGCTGCCTCTTATAATGCTCTGTGGCATAGGGCTTCTTGGGAGGCTCTTCGCTGCTGCTTTTGCCCACTGCAGGGCTGTGAGCGTTCAGTGTAATTATGAGTGACATTCAACGACTACCAACCATTATTTTCAATATTAAAAAAATTCAATTTACATATTTTCCATTTAATGATTTGGCCAAATTAACACACGCATCCCATGGAAAAAGGCACTAAAAACACAGGGACAGCAGTTCCATTCTTTCAAATCCACACATGCATTCCACAGGCCTGTCCCTCTTCTTCCCATTTGCCCCACTGAAAAGAAATAGACATGTTCCTTGAGAGTAGGCATAGGCAGCACGGGCACGTCTGTGGACTGCGCACTTGAGCAGCAATGCAGGAGCAGAGGCCCAACGCCTAGATTCCTGAGCTTTGCGCGTGAATTGCAGGAGAGAGAGGGAGAGAGAGGCTTGGGGAGGGCAGGAGAGTGTATGTTGACAGCAGCGAGAGATTGTGAAGTGAGACTACTCAAGAGCGAGTTATGATTGCAGGTGGAGTTTCTGACTGACTCCATGTATAGCAATGCATATCTCTGTGAGGAGAGTTTGTAACAGTGAATGTGCACAGGGGGCCAGGGGCTGTGGGGTAGGTGTATTAAGAGACTACAGGGAGGGAAAGTGAAAGGACAGAGGCAACTGGAAAAATTGTGTGGCAGCGGATAATATGGGGAAGGAGTTATGACCCTGGATTCTGGGAAAGACGCACATTGGTGAGTGCACACACACCCTCTGCTCTGTGGCACCATGAATCTCAACCTAGACAAGGTAAAAACATGAAGTGTCACTTACGTAGATTAGGGGCCGGGCAGCAGTATACAGTCAGCCAACCGAACCGGGCGTCCTGGTCCACTCCCTGTTCTAGGAGCTAGTTGATTATAATTATAGAAGACCTCTGAGCTTTGTCATGGGGGACCCCATACCCAGGGCCGGACTGGGAACCAAAACTGGCCCTGGCAAAGTGCTCGGCCGGCCCCCCTGCCCACCACCCCGAGGGGTTGGGGATGCCGCCGAGCACTTTGCCGGGGCCGGTTTTCAGCCGATTTTGAAACAGGGCCGATTTAAAAACGGCCCTGTAACAAAAACGGCCCCCAGGGGTCCCAAACCATCCCCCCCACCTGTGTGGTACACCGGGGGATTGCCTGGTGCCCGCTACGGCCAGTCCGGCCCTGCCAATACCTCCTAGTCTAGATGCAAAGGTCTACACATCTGGACAAGCACAGCTCTTCTCTCCTGGAAAGGTTGTTCCCAAGTCCTCTAACATGTATGCAATGCAACATCAAAAGCACTCGATTTTCAGTAGTGCAGCTTCATGTACCTAGCACTGGGACACTTCATTCAAAGTAGCTATACGCTCTCTAATATGCATTTTCATTATTATGATTAGGAGGCAGTACTACCTCCTTCTGTGATTAATTAAAGTGAGGGAGCGGGGCAATCAAGTAATGTAAGCATAATTCCTTTACTTATCGTTTACAGAGTGATATTTTAGAGTTTCATTTAGCTTTATACTTTTCCTACCGGTATGCTTTGAAATGTGTTACATTACTTTATGCCGGTTCATGTTTTTCAGACAGTGCATTTTTGTACATGTTGATGGAGGACTTTTGTTTTATATCTATATGATGGTGACTCATGCCATTAAATTATTATTATTATTATTATTATTTTCAGCATTTATAAAGCGCGAACTGTCACCATTGCAGGCATCCTGGCACTAGCAGGAGCAGTGTGTCCATGCTGTGGTACACTAAGTCTGGTGTCGTTTAAAAAGTCAAAATATAATTCCCTTTGGGCGAATTCCCATAGAAAAACTAGTTCTTATAGACAAAACATATATAAACACACCAATTCAAAACAGTTCACAACAAGGAAGCAATATAAACAATGTAAAAACAATGTAAAAGAAACTAGTGAAAACACTATAATAAAAGTAAATCTAGACAGTTTATTAACATACACTATATTTTGTTAAAAATGGGAAACATACAGGACGGAACACTATAAAATAAATAAATCCAACATTCCAATAAAAAAGGAGGTACAGGTAAAGGACTAAATTCCATCAAAAATTCAGAATTTTCCTTAATTTCCTCTTCCAGTATTACTCCTTATGCATCGACGCGTTTCGGTGGTGTATCAAAAGTTAGACCACCTTCATCAGGACAATTGTAATGAATGTTTCCCAATGGTTCTAAAATTAAAACAGAACCAATCTTAGTTACAAATAATAACAACATAACACAGTTTTTTTTTAAAACATAATGTATATAGATGTATGCATCCCTAACACATACATCGACATTGCTTCCATGTTACACTAGACAGACAGTACATATTATTACAACATAACAATCATGGACATATCCTCTGTATTTACTTATATATAGGAAACCAAAATCATAGCCAATACATTCAAGTTGATCCTATGATTATATTCCTCATATTGACAATATCACATAAAGCTTGTACAGATTGATCATTGATCTTTCAAACGCATTATAACGCACTCCAGTTACTAAGCTAAATAGCATTTGAATCCACATTGAAACACTTTATAAAAATTAAGTGAAGTTATTTAAGTCTATTTTAGACAAGAGCGGTTGCTTTTGAGATGAACTTGATATATCATAGACTAAGCGATACTTAATGATTGAGGTAGGTGATATATCAAGTTCATCTCAAAAGCAACCTCTCTTGTCTAAAATAGACTTAAATAACTTCACTTAATTTTTATAAAGTGTTTCAATGTGGATTCAAATGCTATTTAGCTTAGTAACTGGAGTGCGTTATAATGCGTTTGAAAGATCAATGATCAATCTGTACAAGCTTTATGTGGTATTGTCAATGTAGGAGAGTAGGGTCTGCAATCCTATGATCACCCAGATTTTTTGCTTTTGTTTCACTGGTTTACGACTTTCTCTGGCTGTGGGCCTGCCAATCAGACCCACAGCCTGGCTGTTCTCTTTCTAAATTACGATATGTACCCTAGGTGCATTTACCAATTGGTACTGGGCCACCTTATCAGACCCCGTAACGCACGGCATAGGTGTACCCAGGGCCGCCAGGGGCTGCAGCATGTATTATGCCACCCCTGGCTGGCCTCCTAAATTTGACACAACTGGCTGCATGACAGCTGGGGCAAAGTCGTGTAATCACCCTTTGCTTTAGGTATAGTAGCTCTATATCTAACCATACAATGGACACCCGAGTTCCTATCAGTCACTCCTATGGCAGGCCTTGACAATCCTGAAGGCAGAGTGCGTGGGCTCGTGTGAACTAGGTTCTGGCCCGAGCCGAGCCCGGTTGCAGCTTGCGGAATCAAGACCCAATGGCTGTTCCATGATAACGCGTACCACATCGGTAACTTCGGTGTCGCGTTATCAAGGCATGTCGAGTAAGGTGTCATACGAATCGGGATGCTGCCCTCTCACCAATTCTGGCGACGAGGTTAGCATTCCGCCCTTCTAGAGGGACACGACATGTACGTAACTGTGAACCCCGGTTAAAGTTAACCAAAGCCTCAGCTCCACAAAATGGATGCTGCCACCACAGACACGAGTCTGACCTCCTGCTGCTGGGAGTCCTTCCAGCGAGGAGAGCTTGGACAAAGGGTTTCCTGTCGAGGGCGGTGTTCGCACCGTCCCAGACAGGGTTTGTGTATTCTGGGTAGGTAGGGCTTTTGCGAGAAGGTGACTGCGGAGTGGCACCCCGGTGCTCACTACGCATCTGCCGGTCAGAACCAGTTCCAGGGGCGCCAGCCCTGGCCTGGGGAAAGTCCGGCAGGGGAGAGGGGTGTAACTACCCCCCTTCCTGGTCCCACCCTTAGGGCAGGACCTAGTCATGTACCCACCCCTTTCTTTAGGATAAAGACCGGAGCGGGGACCCTTCCAAATTAGATCATCTTTGAATCAAGAATACTTTCTACGAAAGGACTTCGAGACTCTTCTCAAGATTTCTCCCTTGTGACTAAGGAGTAGTCACCCTGCATCAGCGGGCACCATCTAAGAACTCTGCGGTTTGCTGTAAGTCCTTCCTCAAGGAATCCGACGGCCCAGCTCGACGAGAACCGGCTTCCCTGGCACCTCTGACCTCTACCCACGTCATCAGCTCAGCTGTGATCTGTGGGTGCGACGAGACCTCGAGGGACCGGCCATCATCAGAACCTGCACGCTCTTAACCAGCACGACCATCGAAGCAATTCTCTGGTGAGTGCTCTGGGGTCCGAGAAGCCCCGACCCTGAGCCGCTCCAGCACCGAAGTGCAGTCTCCCAGCATCTCCACGATCTGCGTGGGGCCCTTCTGCTCGCTGCTCAGCACGTTGTCTGGTCACTAGCCGCTGGCTTGTGCCCTTCTGTGACGACATCCGACAATCAACACTGCTGGTCTGGTTGCTCCAGACTGGCCCTTGCTTCCATCTTTGCGAGAAGCACCCCGGGCCCTCCTGGTCCACTCAAGACGCCATCTTAGGCCCACCACGTGGCCCTGAGATCTGCCAAGGTTTGTTGCCCCATCCTGGGCCCAGCGACGCCGACAGCATCATCCTTCGTGGGACAGCTCGCACCTCCACCGTGGTCGCCGACAACGCCTCCTGGTCCGTGAGACTGCAGAGCCTAGCGTCGCCCACTCACCTAGTCGAGGTGACGGCCAACCGGTGCCTTCCTGGTACCCTCTGACTACTGGCTAGTAGTACGAACTTGGTCCCCTCTGCTTTCAGGTATCATCAATCTCTGATCCCGGCTTGGATCTCTACGAACTATTCATCACTGGTCGCCGGCCAGCAACTCCTTTTCTTCCGGCTCCTGGCTCGTCAGCGAAGACCCCGACGCCTGTAAGACCTGTGCAGCCGCAGCCCTCGTGGCTAGGTAACTCGGCATTTCGGTGCCTGCATAGCCTCTTTACTCTAGGGTCCCGAGTCCCTCGCTTCCGACTTGCCTTATCGGGTCCGCCCGAGACCTTAAACTTTCCGTGTCCTCGGACACTTGTTTTAATTGTGCACTTGAAGTATTTTCCTAAGAGATTTGGTTTGTGCTTAGTACCCTGTCCTCATAAAGAGTACAGGGCTGTTGTGATTCTTAATAAATATACTGTTTATTTTCATAACACTTGTGTGGTGTCCTTTCACTTGGTGTTCAAGGGGTATGTGATGGTATAACAGCTGGCTTAACACGCCCTCTCGAGTCTTTAGCCTTAGACTGCTCGTATCCACGCTACTAGGATAGCTGGTCTATAGGTTGACTTACAACCAAACACCATAAGGGTCGTTGGAACGATACATAGCGGTCGCTAGAATAGCGAACGCTGCATATCGGGCCAACTTCTCACATTGGTGAGCAGCGGTTGGGATTTGAGCTTGCTGTTGTTTTACCACACGTATCCTACGAATATCTTGTTGAAAGATCACATAAGTACTGTTAGTACATATAACTAAAGCTTAGAATACTCTGAGTTCTACTGAACCAGCTGTTGTAGCTCCTCAAGGCTTAGCACACCTTGGCTGCAACTCTTAGCAAGGGATCAGTAGGTAAACACATAGTGTAGGTAGGTGCATCACTTACACCACACTAGAAACAGTATGTCGGACAAAGGAGGAAACTCTGAGTCTCCCCTTGTGTCAGTTGACCCTCCACAGGTCATCCCTTCAAGATATACTGTGCTGAGCTTCAAGGAGTTAAGACAGGTGTGTCACTCCCGGAAGATCAAGCAGGGGTCTAACCCCACCACGTCCTTTCTGATTGGTCTCTTGGAGACTTATGATGCCAGAAAAGCTGAGACCCGTCTTAGCTCTTCTAATCCAGAAGGAGACATGCCTCCCCTCGAGGGAACCAGAGACGATCCTGACCTCATCCACCTCGCAACTGAGAACGAAGATGTGGAGGATGATGAGGATGAGGATCGCTCTGGGGATGAGGCAGATAAGGGACAGGTAGAAGTCGTTAGACTAAGCAGGTCCAACTTAAGCAAACATGATAGTGGTACTGGGGGACCCCCAGCGCTACTGTCAGGTCCGCTTAACATTGGGAATGGACGAGCCCGATCTCTGTCGAGAGACTCTGGCAGATCCCTTCAAACCAATGGCTCTCACAACTCTTCTCAAAGAGGGATGACGTCCCCTCAGAGGAGAGTGTACGAAGCTAAGGAAAGGGCAGCTAATCTGAGGATTGAAAGGGAAGAACTTGCCCTGGCCAAAGAAAGGCTTGCCTTTGCTAGAGAGCAACAGTTAAGTGGGGTAGTCCCCACTGGTGGCAGCAATGTACCTAGCAATAGGGAAAAGAGTTTCGATACGAAACACCTTGGTAAGATAGTGCCCCCCTTTAAACAAGGGGACGACATCCACAAATGGATAACTGCTTTGGAGAGGGCCTGCACTGTGCAGGGTGTTCCCCAGAGTCAGTGGGCAGCTATCTTGTGGCTCTCCTTTGAAGGAAAAGGAAGAGACAAGCTCCTCACCACAAGGGTGGAGGACGCTAACGATTACCAAGTCTTGAAAAATACACTCGTTGAAGGGTTCGGCCTAACCACTGAGCAGTACAGGGTGCTGTTCAGGGATACCCAGAAAACGCAGTCTCAAGATTGGTCTGACTTTGTCGATTGTGCCACTAAGGCTTTTGAGGGCTGGTTGCTGGGCAGTAAGGTTACTGATTACAAAGGATTGTATAATTTGATGATGAGAGAACAAATTTTAAACAATTGTCAGAACCAGTTGTTGCATCAGCATCTTGTCGACTCGGATCTGACCTCTCCCCAAGAATTGGGAAAGAAGGCAGACAGATGGGTTCGTACAAGAGTTAAACAGAACCAGGGCCAGAATCAAGGTGGTCAGAAGAAAGCAGACCAGAAGGGTAAAGATTCTAAGGGGAACAAAATGACCAGAAGTCTTCGACAGGTCCCCAACAACCCAAAGAGGGTGGGGGTCAGGCTCCCCAAAAGAAGAAAGAAGGCCAATCCAAAAGATGGTGCCAGTACTGCAAAAGTAAATCTCACTGGTTTAGTGAGTGCACCAAGAAAGGAGGAGGGCAGACTCCTGCCACTGCAGCCCCTAAGGCACCTGTGCCCCCTAGTACAGCCAGCAGTGGTAGTGCACCTCCCAAGGGTTTAGTAGGGTTAACCCTGGGTTCTGAGGGGCGTGACAACTTAGTTGGCACACTCACTCAGGCTGTCCTTGTCAGTACAGGGGACGCGGACGTGTCCCCTGACATAAGTCCCAATACTTTGGGCAAATACAGACAGACACCTTTCATTAATGGAAAAATGGCTCAGGCCTATAGGGACACTTGTGCCATTGTCACCATGGTGACACCTAACTTTGTGGACCCTGGACAGATCATGCCAGGTACAGAATTCCTGGTGACCAATGCAAGCAATGCCACTACCAATCACAGTATGGCAATTGTAGCTTTCTCCTGGGGAGGGGTAACTGGCCAAAAGAAGGTTGTAGTTAGTTCAGACCTCCCAGTGGATTGTTTGTTGGGCAATGATTTGGAGTCATCACAATGGTCAGAAGTGGAGCACCGGACTCACATGGAAATGTTAGGCTTGCCAGCACATGTGTTCGCTGTGACCAGGTCACAGGTCAGGAAATGCCCCACTGAACAGGTGCTGGATCCTGGAACAACGGACCAGACACCTCCCAAGAAAAAGAGCGGTAGGGTTAAGGCTGCGCCTTCCCCCTTGCCCCAGGTCGTGGATCAAGTCTCAGAGGAGGCTGACCTACAGGAATTGAGAGAAACTGAGCCTAGGGAGTTCGAACTTCATCAAGTTGAATTCTTGGGTTCAGGGGGACCCTCAAGGGAAGACCTGGGGAAGGACCAGTTAGACTGCCCTTCTCTTGAACCCCTCAGACAGCAGGCTGCTGCTGAGGCTGCTGGGAACGCCACAGGTACCCACAAGGTATACTGGGAAGATGGACTCCTGTACACTGAGTCAAGAGACCCCAAGCCTGGCATGACCAGGAGGCTGGTTGTACCCTTGTCTCAGCGTGGTTTCCTACTTACCTTGGCCCACGAGATTCCCTTAGCAGGTCACTTAGGCCAGACGAAGACGTGGGACAGGCTTGTCTCACACTTTCACTGGCCTCATATGAACGAAGATACCAAGGAGTTTTGCCGCTCCTGTGTCACTTGCCAAGCCAGTGGTAAGTCAGGTGGCACGACAAAGGCCCCCCTTATACCAATGCCTGTGGTGGGGGTGCCCTTTGAACGGGTGGGGATCGACATCGTCGGTCCCATGGAACCACCAACAGCATCAGGGCACAAGTTTATACTGGTGGTAGTGGATCATGCCACCAGGTATCCTGAAGCTATTCCCCTTAGGACCACTACAGCACCTGTTGTGGCAAGAGCCCTAGTTGGAGTATTCTCCAGAGTGGGCTTCCCTAAGGAGGTCGTCTCCGACAGAGGTGCAACCTTTATGTCGAGCTTCTTAACTGCTATGTGGAAGGAATGTGGTGTCAACTACAAGTTCACTACGCCCTATCATCCGCAATGCAATGGGCTTGTTGAGAGATTCAACAGGACCCTGAAAGGGATGATTCATGGACTACCAGAAAAGCTTCGGCGTAGATGGGACGTCCTGATCCCCTGCCTCTTGTTCGCCTACAGAGAAGTCCCACAGAAGGGGGTTGGCTACAGCCCTTTTGAACTTTTGTACGGACATCCTGTAAGAGGACCCCTGTGTTTGGTGAAGGAAGGATGGGAGAGACCTCTCAAAAAGCCTGCAGCCAACATAGTGGACTATGTGCTTGGCCTCCGCTCGCGGATGGCTGAATACATGGAGAAGGCATCTGAAAACCTTAAGGCCAGCCAAGAACTCCAAAAAGCTTGGCATGACCAAAAGGCTGTCTTGACTGTTTACCAGCCCGGACAGAAGGTGTGGGTGTTGGAGCCAGTGGCCCCAGCAGCACTCAAGGACAAATGGTCCGGGCCCCACACCATCCTGGAGAAAAAGGGAGAGGTCACCTACCTGGTCGACCTGGGAACTCCCCGGAGCCCCCACAGGGTGCTTCATGTCAACAGGCTCAAGGCATATGTCGACAGGAAGGACATGAGTTTGCTCATGGCCCTAGATGAGGGACAGGAGGAGGAGAGTGACCCTCTCCCCGACCTGCTCACTCAGAATCCTGACGATGGATCGGTAGATGGTGTTGTCTTTTGTGGCAGCCTCTCCGAACATCAACAGAAAGACTGTAAACAGGTTCTTCAGTCTTTCAGACATATGTTTTCTCTAACACCCAGTCAGACCGATTGGTGCACCCATGAGGTTGACACTGGTGACAGCTTGCCCGTTAAGAGTAAAATCTACCGGCAGCCTGATCACGTTAGAGACTGCATCAAGAGTGAAGTGCAGAAAATGTTGGAGCTGGGAGTCATTGAACCCTCGGATAGCCCTTGGGCTAGTCCCGTAGTTCTAGTGCCGAAACCTCACACCCCGGGCGGTAAGAAAGAGATGAGGTTCTGCGTAGACTACAGGGGTCTCAATGCAGTCACTAAGACTGACGCCCACCCAATACCAAGGGCAGACGAGCTTATCGATAGATTGGCTTCGGCCAACTACTTAAGTACGTTTGACCTGACAGCTGGGTATTGGCAAATCAGGTTAGCTGAGAACGCCAAGCCTAAAACCGCATTTTCAACCCCTGGTGGGCATTATCAGTTCGTGGTGATGCCCTTTGGTCTGAAAAATGCACCTGCCACCTTCCAAAGGTTGGTGAATCAAGTCCTTACTGGGCTGGATGACTTCTGTGCGGCGTATCTTGACGATATTGCTGTCTTTAGCTCCACCTGGGAGGATCACCTGGTCCACCTGCGGAAAGCGTTAGAGGCTCTGCAAGCAGCAGGCCTCACTATCAAGGCCACCAAGTGCCAGATAGGGCAGACACAGGTTGTATACCTGGGCCACCTTGTAGGTGGAGGCCAGGTTCAGCCACTGGAGAGCAAGATACAGTCAATCAGGGACTGGGCTCCTCCAACCACCCAGACTCAGGTTCGAGCTTTCTTGGGCCTGACTGGTTACTATAGGAAGTTTGTCAGGAACTATGGTTCAATTGTGACACCATTAAATGAACTGACAAGTAAGAAAATGCCAAAAAAGGTTCAGTGGACAGCGAGCTGTCAAAAAGCATTCGATGACCTAAAGCAGGCCATGTGCACGGCGCCTATCCTCAAGAGTCCGGACTACTCCAAACCATTCATTGTCCAAACAGATGCTTCTGAGTTGGGTGTGGGAGCTGTTCTTTCTCAACTGAATTTTGATGGTCAAGACCAGCCCATTGCTTTTATAAGCAGAAGGCTGACCCCTAGAGAGAAGAATTGGTCAGCTATTGAGAGGGAGGCCTTTGCTGTGGTTTGGGCCCTGAAGAAGCTGAGGCCATACTTGTTTGGCACTCACTTCAAGATTCAGACCGACCATAAGCCCCTCTTATGGCTAAATCAGATGAAGGGTGAAAACCCCAAACTGCTTAGGTGGTCCATTTCCCTACAGGGGATGGACTTTACAGTGGAACATAGACCTGGTACTGATCATGGCAATGCCGATGGGCTCTCCAGATATTTCCACTTAGAACAAGAAGACTCACCTGGTCAAGGTTAGCTTATTGTTCCGACGTTTGGGGGGGGGGTCATGTAGGAGAGTAGGGTCTGCAATCCTATGATCACCCAGATTTTTTGCTTTTGTTTCACTGGTTTACGACTTTCTCTGGCTGTGGGCCTGCCAATCAGACCCACAGCCTGGCTGTTCTCTTTCTAAATTACGATATGTACCCTAGGTGCATTTACCAATTGGTACTGGGCCACCTTATCAGACCCCGTAACGCAGGGCATAGGTGTACCCAGGGCCGCCAGGGGCTGCAGCATGTATTATGCCACCCCTGGCTGGCCTCCTAAATTTGACACAACTGGCTGCATGACAGCTGGGGCAAAGTCGTGTAATCACCCTTTGCTTTAGGTATAGTAGCTCTATATCTAACCATACAATGGACACCCGAGTTCCTATCAGTCACTCCTATGGCAGGCCTTGACAATCCTGAAGGCAGAGTGCGTGGGCTCGTGTGAACTAGGTTCTGGCCCGAGCCGAGCCCGGTTGCAGCTTGCGGAATCAAGACCCAATGGCTGTTCCATGATAACGCGTACCACATCGGTAACTTCGGTGTCGCGTTATCAAGGCATGTCGAGTAAGGTGTCATACGAATCGGGATGCTGCCCTCTCACCAATTCTGGCGACGAGGTTAGCATTCCGCCCTTCTAGAGGGACACGACATGTACGTAACTGTGAACCCCGGTTAAAGTTAACCAAAGCCTCAGCTCCACAAAATGGATGCTGCCACCACAGACACGAGTCTGACCTCCTGCTGCTGGGAGTCCTTCCAGCGAGGAGAGCTTGGACAAAGGGTTTCCTGTCGAGGGCGGTGTTCGCACCGTCCCAGACAGGGTTTGTGTATTCTGGGTAGGTAGGGCTTTTGCGAGAAGGTGACTGCGGAGTGGCACCCCGGTGCTCACTACGCATCTGCCGGTCAGAACCAGTTCCAGGGGCGCCAGCCCTGGCCTGGGGAAAGTCCGGCAGGGGAGAGGGGTGTAACTACCCCCCTTCCTGGTCCCACCCTTAGGGCAGGACCTAGTCATGTACCCACCCCTTTCTTTAGGATAAAGACCGGAGCGGGGACCCTTCCAAATTAGATCATCTTTGAATCAAGAATACTTTCTACGAAAGGACTTCGAGACTCTTCTCAAGATTTCTCCCTTGTGACTAAGGAGTAGTCACCCTGCATCAGCGGGCACCATCTAAGAACTCTGCGGTTTGCTGTAAGTCCTTCCTCAAGGAATCCGACGGCCCAGCTCGACGAGAACCGGCTTCCCTGGCACCTCTGACCTCTACCCACGTCATCAGCTCAGCTGTGATCTGTGGGTGCGACGAGACCTCGAGGGACCGGCCATCATCAGAACCTGCACGCTCTTAACCAGCACGACCATCGAAGCAATTCTCTGGTGAGTGCTCTGGGGTCCGAGAAGCCCCGACCCTGAGCCGCTCCAGCACCGAAGTGCAGTCTCCCAGCATCTCCACGATCTGCGTGGGGCCCTTCTGCTCGCTGCTCAGCACGTTGTCTGGTCACTAGCCGCTGGCTTGTGCCCTTCTGTGACGACATCCGACAATCAACACTGCTGGTCTGGTTGCTCCAGACTGGCCCTTGCTTCCATCTTTGCGAGAAGCACCCCGGGCCCTCCTGGTCCACTCAAGACGCCATCTTAGGCCCACCACGTGGCCCTGAGATCTGCCAAGGCTTGTTGCCCCATCCTGGGCCCAGCGACGCCGACAGCATCATCCTTCGTGGGACAGCTCGCACCTCCACCGTGGTCGCCGACAACGCCTCCTGGTCCGTGAGACTGCAGAGCCTAGCGTCGCCCACTCACCTAGTCGAGGTGACGGCCAACCGGTGCCTTCCTGGTACCCTCTGACTACTGGCTAGTAGTACGAACTTGGTCCCCTCTGCTTTCAGGTATCATCAATCTCTGATCCCGGCTTGGATCTCTACGAACTATTCATCACTGGTCGCCGGCCAGCAACTCCTTTTCTTCCGGCTCCTGGCTCGTCAGCGAAGACCCCGACGCCTGTAAGACCTGTGCAGCCGCAGCCCTCGTGGCTAGGTAACTCGGCATTTCGGTGCCTGCATAGCCTCTTTACTCTAGGGTCCCGAGTCCCTCGCTTCCGACTTGCCTTATCGGGTCCGCCCGAGACCTTAAACTTTCCGTGTCCTCGGACACTTGTTTTAATTGTGCACTTGAAGTATTTTCCTAAGAGATTTGGTTTGTGCTTAGTACCCTGTCCTCATAAAGAGTACAGGGCTGTTGTGATTCTTAATAAATATACTGTTTATTTTCATAACACTTGTGTGGTGTCCTTTCACTTGGTGTTCAAGGGGTATGTGATGGTATAACAGCTGGCTTAACACGCCCTCTCGAGTCTTTAGCCTTAGACTGCTCGTATCCACGCTACTAGGATAGCTGGTCTATAGGTTGACTTACAACCAAACACCATAAGGGTCGTTGGAACGATACATAGCGGTCGCTAGAATAGCGAACGCTGCATATCGGGCCAACTTCTCACAGTCAATATGAGGAATATAATCATAGGATCAACTTGAATGTATTGGCTATGATTTTGGTTTCCTATATATAAGTAAATACAGAGGATATGTCCATGATTGCTATGTTGTAATAATATGTACTGTCTGTCTAGTGTAACATGGAAGCAATGTCGATGTATGTGTTAGGGATGCATAAATCTATATACATTATGTTTTTTTTTTTAAACTGTGTTATGTTATTATTATTTGTAACTAAGATTGGTTCTGTTTTAATTTTAGAACCACTGGGAAACATTCATTACAATTGTCCTGATGAAGGTGGTCTAACTTTTGATACACCACCGAAACGCGTCGATGCATAAGGAGTAATACTGGAAGAGGAAATTAAGGAAAATTCTGAATTTTTGATGGAATTTAGTCCTTTACCTGTACCTCCTTTTTTATTGGAATGTTGGATTTATTTATTTTATAGTGTTCCGTCCTGTATGTTTCCCATTTTTAACAAAATATAGTGTATGTTAATAAACTGTCTAGATTTACTTTTATTATAGTGTTTTCACTAGTTTCTTTTACATTGTTTTTACATTGTTTATATTGCTTCCTTGTTGTGAACTGTTTTGAATTGGTGTGTTTATATATGTTTTGTCTATAAGAACTAGTTTTTCTATGGTAATTCGCCCAAAGGGAATTATATTTTGACTTGTTGTCAATTGTGGAACCCTATCCCTTTGGTTTTGGGGTCCCTCTCTCTTTTATTAGAGAGTCGTTTAAAAAGAACTGGTGAGGTTTAAAGCATAAGTGCACAATGCCAACTTTAATTAAAAAACATCATCAGGTGTTTTTCATATCCCTGCTGTCCTTTCATTTGTTTGATGAACCTTATATTTTGGTAGTTTATGCATTTACATGTGGCTGTAATACAGACGTTTCTCGGGTCCATTAATAGCCATGGCCTAGATTTCTACTGGTGGGCACTGCCATGTTGCGCTGATCTGGAATTTCAGATAGCTCTTTGGTGCAGTGGAGACAGGACAGCGGATTTAATGCATAATTTGGGGAGGTCGCAGGGGGGCTTGGGTGATTTCATCTAAACGTGATTGTCCCACCATAAAAACACATTATGAGTGTGTATTTAACCTACCCGACTTCACAGTTGGTAACTGTTTGACTCACATTATGTGCTTTATGTACACGAGGCAAGATAAGCTTTGAGCAAGTGTGAAGTGAGTGTCTCTGGGGACATTATATAGAAGCCCTCTTCCCCTGTCAAACAATCCATTGACAGGCATACACACAGAGAGAGCAAGACACACACTCTCTCACACTGCCACGCACATCAGCAGCTGTCAGCCAGCCTTCCTTTACACTGCTTTGTGACATGCAATGGTTAAAAGAGCAACGTCCTCTACCACTTCTCCGATGATATATGCTGTGCTCGGTGAAAGTAAAATGTGAATAAGAAAACAACTGATTAGTGCGTGGTGTGGATTGACGCACTGCCCTATGCCGTAACGGGTGGAAGCAGATGGGCACATGGTGAAAATGGATAACTTAATTGGGAATCACCCACATTCTGCTAATTCATAAGGAGTACATATCACGAACAAGTTTCTCCTGGCATCAGGGACAACTGTGGCATAATGTACTTTTGCCTTATTGGGTGTATTGCAATATGAACTAATTTTTTTTTCTTATCTTTTTCTTCCGGTCAGATAAGTGTGAGTTTTGAGACTGTTGTCGTTTTTGTGATCACACTTTACCACACTCTCACAGCATTACACTATTCTTTGAAGTCATAGAGAAAAACACACACACCCCTCTCAGCCCCCTCCCCCTCTAAAAGGTTGCTCGGCGTGTACATTGGTTCTCAGACCAAACCAGACACCTGGCTCGGCTCTCCTCAAGCTTGCCCGTGCCCCCCGAAAAATGTTGTGTCTCCTACGCCCTTGTCCATCACTCCTCGCCAAGAGCATAAAACTACCTACCCAAAAACCACAGAACTGGTAAATTAGGCCCATTCGAAAACCAGTGAATGCATTATAAAATACATTTGCTAGTGATGAACTCAGGAATTGATGGTTGTGTTAAGTTCAATTTACTTTACGAGGTCACATTACCATACATGCCAAGCCTCCCGCTTTAGGAGGGAGACTATCGATTTAAAGGTTAGTCTCCCGATTCCTCCAAGTAGAAACCCTATTCTGGGTTTTCTAAAAGTGCCAAAAATAAAGTGTTGATGCCTGTCATGCAGCCACAATCACCACTTCCAAGAATTACTTCTGACATCAAAGATTAAGGCTTTGTCCTTAATTCTTGGAGGGGGAAATTAGAGCTTGTAACAGGCTACAACACTTTATTTTTGCTAGTTGTAAAAGCGCAAACAAAAACAGAGTTTATAACTCTTATTTTATTTGTGTTATGTTATTAAATTCCTGAAAATGAAAGGCTGATTGTCTGTCACCATAAATACCAATTGACCTTATTCAGGCAGGTTGCCTCTGCTTCAATAAAACTCATTGGGGAAAATACATTCTCCAGATTCTTTTTTAAAAATCTCTCACTTGCCTGCTCTAAAATCTTGGCATGTATGCATTACCATTCGCAAATAACATAAACTGCAGTATTAAAATTACTGTCGAACCGAAAGAGAGAAAGAAGAAAAAGACAAATATGGATGACCAACCGCCGCCTGGCAGAGACAGATGGCGCAATTGCACAATGTTTACATGAACCGGAAGTCCTCAGCAAAATAAACTATTACACATCAGACGACTCCAACCTCTGTTCAGCCCCGTTGCTTTAACCCCTCTGCTCCCACCTCCAGGATTCCCCTGGTATGTTTAGGGCAGGTGGTCCCCAGATGCTGCTGCCGGCTCTGTGATCCCAGCTGATGAGCCGCCTAAGCTCTCTGACGGGTCCCCGGAGCCCCCACAGCTTCCGCCCTATGAGGGGCACACTTTAACAGGAGTCAGATGATGCGCATTCCCGGGCTGACTTCCGAGGCTGCGGCAGAGTACACATACTCCACACTTCACACATGATGAAATGCAGAAAGTAGGCCCTGCAGAGATCCCCTCAACCTCTCTGCCACACCGCACACACACACAATCCAAAGTAGAGTCACCGCACATAACCCATACTTCGTCCAGTACAGAGGCACTCGCACCGATACCCCAGAAGTGAATGCCTGATCCAGAGTAAATACACTACTTAGATTCCATACCTGATCCAGAGAACAGGAACTTCAAACCTTCATACAGGATGCACCACAGAACATAGGCCCTGCATGCATCGACCTTTTAATACGCACTATGCAAAGGCACTGCACAATGATTACATACTTCATTCTTACACCTGTCCACACGTATAATTCAACGCTCAGGAAGAGCACAGAGCCCGTGTTTCTTCGAGTGCACACGTCACTCCACAGATTCCAAATCTAACTAATTCACATCATATGCATAGACGCTCAGAAGGCGCAATACCTGATCCAGTGCACAGGTACAGAACTGAGCACATACATGAAATAGAGCACAACCCCCCAGTCTCCATACGTGATCAAGTAAACAGGCAGTGAACAATCATGTGTGAACCGGACTGGTGCAAATGTAATTGGTGGACGTGCACAGCGGGCGCGCCACAGGCCAATCCCAAACACAGGTTTTTTTAAAAACATATTTTATTAGTTTTAAGATATTTGAATAACCTGTGTCTGGCATTGGGACATGATTAGGATATCATCCAAGTAGCTAACCATACACACACCTCGCTACCTGAGGTAGGAAGCTGCAGCTCTCATCACCTCGATAAAGCACCATGCGGCTGATGAGAAACCAAAGGGGAATGCGCAACATGTGTAAAGAAGGTCCTGCCAGGTGAACTGAAGATAGTGCTGACACCCCATGGCAATTAGAGTGGTAAAATAGGCATCATTGCGGTCCAATTTTACCAACCAATCATTCTCTAGTAACATGTCCCTTAAGTGATGGATCCCTTACATCTTGAAATGTCTGTAACCAAAACCAGTTGGGGGCATACCACCAAACTCCCACCCGTACCTGTGGCTGAATCCTGGTCCCGCGGACATCTTTGCTCTCCCCCGCCGCCGCTGTTGACATCGCGGCCGCGGAGAGCCCAAAGGAAGAAACTACACTTCCCAGCGTCCCCTGCCTGCGGGGACGCCGACGCCGACTGCCGCATCATTCTGCCTCGCCCGGAGGCGCATAAGATACAGCTGCTCCTGACGCGTCGCGGGACGCGTCGCGGGACGCGTCGCGCGCGGGCGGCGCCGGGCTGAGCCCGGGCAGAGTGTGGCCGTCTGTGGCCGTCCGGGGCCGACCGCGGCTGGGCTGGGCCATACATCTAACGTCTGCCCATTCATCACCGTATCACAGGAAAAAGGAACCAAGGTCTAAAAGGTACTGTGAGGGGGGCTTTGACTACCTAAACTCTGTCCTTATAACTTGCCGTATTGACTAATTTTTAATAAGGCCCCGAGAGTGCTTCCAATCATCTGCTTTCTTTTACAATGGGCAAGAGAAAGACTATGAAAGGGATGGCACAACAATCACAATCAAAAAAAGGAAAAAAGGCAAAAAATATCACCCATCCTGGTACAAACTGTACTTTGACCCGTATTGAAGCCCTTGTGAATGACCTTGAGGAAATCTTGATAGATAACCCCAATACTCAACAGGAGAAGAACCCTGACAGTGGGGTAGAAAGCCAAGGACAGTGCAGAGGGAAAGTGATACCCGCTATTTTTAATAAACCCCCCTCCCCACCCCCCCAAAATACAATAACTTGTATTGTTCTTAATCCCCAAGAGGGCAGTCCTGGGCTGGACATTCCTGATATTTCCGAAGAGAGTAACACTGCAACCAACGTCTGTGGAAGTACTTACCAGGGCGGTGCCCCAAATAATGTAGGGAAGCTAGCTACTATATCCACTAATACATTTGCTGTCCTGGAAGGATAATCAGGGGAAGCCATAGATGTAATTGCGCAGGCTATCAAAGGGGGTAGCAAAGTTACGGATGCCAGTACAGACTTAGAAGAAGATTGCCTAAAATGTGGGTCTTTTAATAGGGCGATCTTGAAGAAACTAGATAAACTAGAAAGGGACATAGTTTTCATTAAAAAACTACTCAATCCCCCAACTCAGAAAGGAAAGATTGACACAACAAACACAATTCAGCAGTCCAAAACACCCGCATTAACTATGACAACATCAACTCAACAAAACCTACAACTCTTGGAATGCCCAACAAAAATGTCTCAAAAAAAAAAGGCCAGTCGGATAGTAGCACCGGAGTGATAAGTACGACTGTGGCGCAGCATAGTCGTAGTACTAAGTCATATGCGGAAATCACGATGCCAAGGGGTACTGCACTAGGTAATAAGACCTTAAATAATCAGGCATCTCCCCCCAAGGGTATAAGGTTGGGAAGATTTGGGAACTCGAAGACAGGCCAAAACATAACATCTCAATCAAGTGTTATAAGGAACCCAGATACAACAGTCTATATGACAGGGGTTCCTAAACTAGACTTGAACTCAGGACACGAAACAAGAGAATCAATCCACAACAAAGCTATCCTCTGGATAAGACATGTGAGGGGCTGTAGATCCATCATAAGGGAGGACATAACTAGTATTAAGAGACTGTCCCTGTCCAACTCCCACACTCACTGCATCGAAATTCAACTTTGTAATAAATCTTTGGTTGAAAATCTAGTGACGTCAGAGTTTCGAACCTGCCCCCGAGACACTCTGTTATGTTATGTAGTGTCTCTTTTATAGCGCACGGCTACCCCGAGGGGTGTCCCGGTGCTTTGGCAAAGAGAACTGAGGAAGAAAACACAACACCGCTACTCGCAGAGGCCGCAGGAGATCATACAGAAAAAAGCCAGGTCTTCAACTCCTTTCTAAAAGAAAGGAGACTGTTGGCCTTCCTCAAGGAGATAGGAAGCTCATTCCAACCACGTGAAGCTAAATATCGGAAGGAGCGACCACCAACTCGGGCCAGTCTGATAGGCGGGACATCGGCTTTGGCCAGCAAAGTCGACCGTAGGGTCCTCCTTGGCACATAAAAGGCCATGCGCTTCCCGATATATTTAGGGCCAATTGAATGAAGGGCCTTAAAAGCAAGGGTCAGGATCTTGAAGGTAATTCTTTTAGAGATAGGCAACCAATGCAATCTCTTGAGCAGTTCGGAGGCTTTGCCCTCCGCGGAAGACCAAAAATGGCTCTTGCCGCCAAATTCTGCACAATTTGCAGACGGGCTAGCAAATATTTAGGCAGCCCTAGATAAAGGGCATTCGCGTAGTCCAATCGCGATCCTATTAAAGCCTGAACGACGATTTTTCTGTGTTGCAGAGACAGCAGCGGAAGAAACTTCCGAAGCATTTTCAAAATGCCAAAACATTTCCCAGACAACCCGATGATCTGGGGTCTGAAAGAAAGGCTGTCATCACACAACACGCCGAGGTTTTTAGCTTTTACTGAGGCCGCATCAGGAGGAAACATATCCTGGGGCCACCAAGTTTTCCAGCTGGGATCCGGCGGACAGCCGAAAAAAAGCAGCTCCGACTTGTCGGAGTTGCATTTCAGACTGTGCCGCTGAAACCAGTCAAAAACCGCACTTAGGTAGTCTTTGATCCTCCTACCATCAAAAACCTCTCCGTTCTTACACGTAAAAAGGAGCTGGGTGTCATCAGCATAGGATATGATCTGGGCACCGAAGGACTTCGCTACCTTCGCCAGAGGGGCAATGTAGATATTAAAAAGGGTGGGGCTCAGGATGGACCCCTGAGGGACCCCCACCTCTAGCGGCGGCATTTCAGCGGAGAACGGAGGTGCCCAGACCACTTGTCGGTGGCCGGTCAAGAAGGATTTAAACCAGTCCTCTAATATACAGATTAGATCCTCCCCTTGGTGGTCGATTACGAAGGATGATGATTTTTCAGATTTAAATAGAGTAGATTGACTACATAAAGGTAACTCTAGTATCGATCTGGAAAGTAGCCTCAATATGGGTACTAAGGGAAATATAATTACCACAGTGAATGAACCATCTAGCCCTCACAGCACAGTCCTCTCAAAGCAGAACAGAATTGGAAATAACATAGAAGTGGGGGACACTTTAGATACAATCCGTATCCTCTCCTGGAACATTGCAGGCCTTAAAAAACACCTGGTAATTCCAGAATGGAATGATTTTATTGAGAAACATGAGGTCTGCATGTTCCAGGAGACCTGGAGTACGACACCCCTGTATAAATCAGGCTACTCTACCTTCTTCGTCCCTGCTGTTAGTCAAGGCAGGGGCCATCCATCAGGAGGTCTCATCATATGGGTCAAGGTAACAATGAACTTGGACATCACCTGCCATAATACAAATTCAGAAGGTATCTTGCAGCTATCTTTTAAGGGCCCACTAAAGGGCAACAGAGTAGATTTGTTTAACGTTTATGCCAGAGGAGCGCCAGCCTGTAAAAAAAAGGAAATAATATCTCTTTTGGAAATGGCTCTAGAGGGTACCCCCCCAAGATCTAACATCATATTGGGAGGAGACCTTAACTGCACGTATGAACCCCTAGCTGAGGATGATCTATTAGGGGTTACTGAGGAGGATATTAAACAGTCTATCCCCCCACTGAACTTAAGACCTATTAAGAGATGGTCGGTTAGAGCACTGCAGATCAATGCTCTGACATTGGAATATAATTTGTGTGCTTTAAATGGTAGAACAATTTCAGACCCTAACGGGGCCATGGCCTTTAATAGCCCCAATGGCCAATCTCGTATTGATTACATCCTCCTGGACACAAGATTATGGGGGAATGTTCTCGATATGGATGTTAAGCAGATGCCGGACAGCGACCATAATCCGCTCTCCGCTGAAATCAGATGGGACCTAAAAAGGAAAACTCCTAATCGCTTATACACTAAAGAAGTAGTCCCATCCAATTGCAATAGAAGGCTAAAATGGCACAAGGTGGCATCCCATGAGAAAACTCTGGAAAGTATAGGACTTTTAGTGGCATCTAATGGTTTGGAATTTAGTATGCTGAACATCTTACAGGGTGATATCCCTAGTCCAGACCTGGGTAATATTTATAGTGCCTTCATAGAAAGTATGGTCTCTTACTTTAAAATCACAGGACCGAGCAGACGGAAAAAATAATACATCTAAAAATGGCAACCCATGGTTTTCAGTAGACTGGAGGAAAAAGAGGAAAGCAATTTCACTTGCGATTCGAAAAAAGGACCCAGCAGCTTTAAGGGTAGTTAGAAAAGAATATAAAAAAAACAGTAGAATTGGCAAAACGCACATAGGAGGAAGACCATTGGCAGGAACTTAGGAGGGCCGCCTCCCTAAAGGACTCAACTCTTTTTTTGGACCTAATAAATAAATCATCAAGAAGGGGAGGGGATTCCGTTTTACATCATATAACTGAACAGCAATGGCATTCCCATTTCCTGAATCTCTACTCTTGTGAGGCTGACTCCGTACAACTGCCAGACCCACATCTAGACTCTGAGTCAACCAACTTGAATACTGAACTAGCTGATCCCTTTACTTTTCTTGAGGTCCAAGCAGCTATCAAAAATATTGCCCCGGGAAAGGCTGCTGGCCCGGATGGCTTACCCGGTGATCTTTTACTACATGACCCGACCCTATGGGCCAATCTTATTCTTCCGCTAATGAATCTCCTGACCCAGGGCTATCCAGTCCCTGAGACGTGGAAAGGAGCAGAAGTGGTCACGATATATAAAAAGGGGGCTAGAGAGGACCCTGCCAACTACAGACCAATCAGTCTGATTGATGTAATTCAGAAGGTGGTTGGCAGGGTCCTCACATCCAGAACGGTGACATGGTTGGAGGAGGGCGACATCCTAAAACACCTACAAGCTGGTTTTAGGAAGAAGGTCGGCACGATAGACCAAGTCTTCAGATTCACTGCGATTAATTGGAAGACTGTTTCTGTCGGCAAAGGGTCATTATATTTGGCGTTTATAGACCTGAAAACCGCCTTCGACCTCGTCCCACGCATTAAATTATGGCAGGTACTTCAGGACATGGGCTTCCCACGCTACCTCCTTGAGTTGGTTAAAAGATTGCATGATGACACCTATGCAAGGATTAGATGGGGGAGTGAGGGCCAACTAACTGATAAAATACCAGTGAACAGGGGGGTCCGCCAGGGTTGCGTGATGGCTCCCACTTTGTTCTCCCTCTTCATAAATGGGGTGGCAGGCCATTTGAGGGAGGACCCTGCGGATGCTCCCACCCTGGCAATTGAAAAAATACCTACCCTCCTTTTTGCGGACGACTCCCTCCTCATGTCCAAAACCCCCTCGGGTCTCCAAAAACTCTTGACCAGGTTTAACACTTTCTGTGAGGAACGTGGGTTAACAATCAATACCACAAAAACCAAACTAATGGTACTGTCCCAAACAAAGAGACCTAGGAAGATTAATGTTGCACTTAATGGATGTTCACTGGAGGAGGTTGATGCATTTGATTATTTGGGAGTAAGGATGAACCGGAGAATGAAGTGGGACTCCCATTTAGCAAAAATGCACCTGAATCTGAAAAGGGCTACGGGAGCCATTTCCAGAGAACACCGAGCCTCCGCAAGTAGGCCCATCGCCCCTGCCCTTGCCATCTATGAGGGGAAAGCATTGGCTGCAACAACATATGGGTAAGAACTATGGGGCTTTGACAATATCACAGAACTAACGAAAACCGAAAATACGTTTTTAAGAGACTTGGTGGGCCTCCCAGTCTCTACCCCTTTGAAAGCACTGCTTCAGGATATGGGCCGTCGTGCAATTAAAGACATTGTCACCCTTCAACCACTACTATATTGGGTGCGACTGAGAAGGACACCGGAATTGGTACACTATGCTGCAGCTCTGGACGAACTTATTACCCTGAACAAGACGACTAAGATTATATGGTTGGACAACTTAAGGGACTTGATCACCAACTTGGGGCTAAGCAAAACATGGTTGTCCCAATCACCACCCCCGAAAAAATCCATTAAAAAAATATACTGGGAATGGGTTCAAGCCAAGGAGCTCGAAAAATCAAATTGGGGGTTTTAACTGATCAATTCTTAGAGCATAAGCCGGTGAGGAAGTTTGAACCCTTTCTCGATGTTATTAAAGCACCAAGACACAGAACCTTGTTTTTAAAATTTAGATATGGAACACTTCCCTTGATCACTTTTACCAGGCGTTGGAAGCCCTCTCTGTCCAACCATTCTAGCTGCCATGGATGTGTAAACCCTAATGAGTCCCGAGCACACTTCTTATTTGCCTGTAGAGCATACAGTGGACCCAGGAGGTGGCTAAAGCCAGTATGCAGAGAACTGGGAGTCAGGCACTATGCAACGGCACTCCGTATATTGGTAACGGACACAACAGCTATGATGGTTTTTTGCGGAGTTGCCAAGTTCTTGGGAAAGGCCTTGCAGATACGTTCAAGACTGATAAAATCGAGAACGGGGTAGGAAACTGTGGATTATAATGCACCAGAATATCACCGGCTTTCTGTTTTAGGACTTTATTTAATCTATCTTTTAACTGTATATTGTCTCCATTTGCTCTAGAAAGGATCTCTCTTTTTTAAAGTTTTTACACTCTTTTTAACAACGAACTGTATGTACTTTTATGATAAAGTTTATTTTATCGAAATAAAGTAAAGTATTACAACGAAATGTCTGTATACAATGAACCTGTTCAGATCTCGTAAGTTTATCACAGGCCTCCAACCCTTCTATTTCGTTTCCACTAGGAAAAGTATACTTACGAAAAACTTGTGGACTATGGGAACTTCCATAATGGCGCCTTTTGCAACATACTTTTTACCTCTTCTTCCACCACTCTCTGCTGCTCTGTGGTCAAGGCTAACTCTCTTGGGGGAAACATCTTGAGATGGTTCCATCAGGAAATCTATCTTGAAACCCTGGATGGTCTCCAACACCCAAGGGTCCTGCATGATAGCCTCCCAGGCATGGGTAAAAAGTCTGAGGCAACCTCCCACTTTTCCCAGGAAAGAGGAAGTCAGTGAAATCACTGTACTCCCCCTGGTAACCGGTCGAGTCTTGTCCGCTCGACCTGTTCCGCCTTGCATAAAGCAGACGTCCTCTTTGGGGGATACAAGGCCATGGATCCTCCTGCTTGGTATTGTCTGCCAAAGCCTCTTTGTCGAACGTTTGTGAAGTGAGACCTCTGGGAGTCTTGGCCAGCAGAAAGTCACCTTCTGCCGGCCTGTCCAAAAACACCTCAGCTGAAAACCTTGCACATGTTAGATGGGCCGTGTCGAGGGCAGTAAAGGTAGCAACGTAGTTTCCCAGGGTCTTAATCATGTCCTCTCTGAAGAGAAGACCTTTGTGAGTCTCGGAAGATTCTCTCTCAGTCAGGTCTCCGAGTTTAAGATTAATTTTCATGAGGGCCACTCTACGTGTCTCAGCATTGAGACAAGCATTGGCATTTCCGAGAAGGACCAAAGTCCTTTGGCTCCAACCTCTGAGGAGGTTTATGTCTAATGGGAGCGTGTTAACATGTGCCTCCTCTGCCATGTTGATGATCCTTGCTAGGGGTCCCAAAACGTCAAGGAGGTGGTCCTGACAAACTTTAAAGGATCTCTCATGCTCCTTCCTTGGGTCCCTCCGTAGCTTAATGTAAAAAGTGATGAGCTCCGGGTCTAGGTTAGGGGTCAGGCACACTTACTCAAAAATTACAGGTGTTGAACATTCGGCCTTTTAAATATTATGCGCCGGGGGAGTGGCCAACAAGATGGCAGAGAGACAGTGCTGAACGCTTGCTCTAGCCCCAGATTAGGAATCCTGCATTATCCTGCCACTCCGTGGCACCCGGTTGCAGCCCATCAGTCATGGATGAGTGGGGACTTCAGCTGGGGTGCAGAGCTGTCCTCAGACACGGTGCCAGAGCAGCAAAGGACGATGGTGTGACTGCGGCCTGTGGATGCGAGTTGGAGGTCCCGGATGCCGCAGTGATGAGGTGGTGGACTCATCGGGTGAGTGGTGGGCTCTGGAGCCAATGGTGGGTGTGATGAGGCATCCGAGCTGGGGTCCTGGTTGTGCCCCCACCCTCAGTTGCCTGGGGGGCATGGTGCTTCCTCTCACCCCCCTTGAGAGGCGTCTGGGCCCGGATCCGCTCCTTCGGTAACGTCAACAGCAGAGCAGGCTGCTGTAGAGTGCACCGGCCGTGGAGGGTCCTGTCGCTGTGCGCCTGGCTACGTGTTGGACTGAATTGAGGTCAACTCTGGCATGAGTACTGGATGGCAGGTGGCAGCATTTTCTCTTTTTTGGGCTGCCAGTGAAGTTATTGCTTGGCCACAGGCAGGCGAGATCTGTGATTTATTTTGGCCTGCTGGACGCAGACTCTGATTGGGGGTTGACTTGCTGCAGCTGTGACGGCATGAGCAGTGAGCCCTGAGAGGAAGATGCTGCGGCACGGTGGACCCCCTTGGGGGCTGTTGATGAGGTGGGGGGGCAATGGAGGCCTCCCCTTTTCTGCTCCTGCCCCCAGCTCAGGCTGCTTGAGGTGGGGAGTAAATTATTGGAATCCCTCCCTGCATGTACTCCTTCGTTTGTGACTTCATGGACCAGAGTAAGGTAGTGCCCTCCCACCCCTCCCCCCCCCCGAGCTGGCCTGGGTTGACCCATGGAGAATTCTGGTCGGAGGGATCATCCGGCCTCCCATATTGCGAACACTCAGGATGTCCGCCTTGTGATGCACATGCTCCACGTCGGGGTGATGATGATGCCCTGTGGAGGTCCCAGCGAGGCATTGTCATGATATCAGTGGTACATTGAGGATACAGCACCCCAGTGTCTGGGTAACCGTGGGGTTGTGGCTCGAGCCTCCCTGACATAACAGGAGTGCCTGCTGTGACGAACACCTACCTGGTGCACTTTACTCCAGTGGGAACTGAAAGACTGGACTGTGACTACGCATGGAGATTTGGCCCCTTGCATTGGCAAACCGGGCTTGGGAACTCAGTAGCTTGTTGTTGCCCAGAGCAATAGGCCTTTCTCACTCAGCGAACATTTCAAATCTTCTCACACTCGGCCTCCTCTAATTCTCATCTATCTCCGTATGGGGTCCCTCAAGGTTCGGTATTCAGTCCCTTGCTTTTTAACTTATATGGTTTACCTCTCGCACAGATTGCCGAACGGGAAAGTTTGACTATGTTTATGTATGCTGATGATTCGCAAATTACGTTTTCGCTGTCAAATTCAGAGCAAGCGTCACCTTCCCTCCTGCAATCCAGTCTTAGGACAATTGCCAAGTGGATGAGTGATAATTTGCTCAAATTGAATGGCGGGAAAACGGAGGTCCTCATATTGGGTCCTAAGCATGACCTCTGGAGTCCTAGACAATGGCCATCAGAAATGGGAGCTCTTCCCATTCCTTCTGACCAGGTGCTAAACTTGGGGATGACTATTGACAAAGGCCTGACTATGCAGCCCCAGGTAAGGAAGTTAACTGCTTTATGCTTCATCATTCTACGCTAGCTTAAGAAAATCATTTGGATGTTGCCAGAAGAGTCTCAGAAGTCAGTAGTTAATGGCCTGATCACTTCTAGGTTAGATTATGGCAACGTCCTCTACCTAGGGGCGTCACAGGTGGTCATCAGACGCCTTCAGCTTGTTCAAAATGCTGCGGCTAGGCTGCTATGTAAATGTCATAGAAGGGAACATCTGTCAGATTATCTCAGTTTAAAACTCTCAGCTATATGCACAAAATAAAATGGGGTATGGTATGGCCCCGTGATATCTACAATCCTTGGTGCATTTGTATACCCCTCCTTGCTGTTAGCGGTCCTCATCTCTTGACCTTTTTAGCTTGCCCAAGATTCGCCTTTCCAGAATGGGAGGCAGGTCCTTTTCTTTATTGGGTCCAAAGCTGTGGAATTCTCTGCCACTGATTATCCGAAGGTAACCCAGATATGCCCGCTTTCGCAGAGTCATTAAGACCTGGCTATTTGATCAATAATCTCCCTTTGATCTTACATGATGGAAATTTTCTAGCTGTCTAGCCCACTGTCTCGTTAGCGCCGGGAAACCCTTTTTGGGTAGCTGTCGCGCTCTATAAGCCTAATAAATAAATAAATAAATAAATAGGCCAGTGAGTCCGTCGTAGCACATCATGGGCAAGGATAAGGACACACATTCCACGCAGCACACGCAAATGTATCAATATACTGCCCGGCAAACTGGTGGGGGCAGCTGGTGGCGGAGGGGACACATACCCCTAATGTGCACTAACCCACAGGGCCTCAGCTCTTGGTGGCCATCGAGGCCTCCAGCCTGGCGGTGCAGGCAAAGGTGGAGGCGATAGCGATCAATGTAAACCTGCTGAGGGCAGACCTACGTAAGGTGGCGGAGTGCTCAACGGAGATGGAGAGCCAGGTGCCAAAACTCAGAGAGGAGGTTTCCCAGTTGAAGAAGAAGGTGAGCATGCTTGAGGCCCTCTCAAACAAATTGGAAAGTAGGATGGAGGATGGGGAGGGGAGATCACGTAGGTGTAACCTCCGCTTTGTGGGCTCTTCCCAGAGGGAGCAGAGAGAGGAGGGCCAGAGGCCTTCTTGGAAGGATGGATAAAAACAGCCCTCATGAAATGCCAGACTCTCCAACTTCTTCGCCGGAGTCCCCTTCCTGTCGAAAGGACAAGCGGCAGATGTGGAAGTTCAATATATACTGCTAAATGGGACCCTAGATGATCGGGGATTGTTTTTGTTGAATGTATATGCACCGAATGTGGACGACTGAGTTTTTCGGGACTTTGGAAGATGACCTTCTGCTCTATGTGGGTTCCTGGGTTATCTGGTTGGGGGATTTTAAGTGCGTGTTAGATGGCCTCCTGGATAGGCACCCACCAAAGCAGGGTAAAAAGCCTTGCATGGTGGCTGGATTGACGGAGGTTATGCACCGACTGTAGTTTGATGTGTGGCAGGAGATTCACCCCTCCAAACAGGAATATTTCTGCAACTCTCCAGCACATGGGGCTTGTAGTAGGTTGGATAGATTCCTTGTTGCTGGTGTGGGAGATCTGGACATCTGGAAGGTATTGTATCAGGTGCGGTTCCTTTCTGATCATGCACCCCTGCTTTTGGAGTGGGGGGTGTGGAGGAGACGCCTGCTGTCTCTTTGTGGAGATTCAGGCCCAAGTCCTTGGGGGATCCTGAATATGCCATGGATAAGCAAAAGATGCTGGAGGGGTTTATTAAGACCAACTGGGGTACGGCCAAGCATGAGGGACCGAATGGAAGGCACTGAAGGTGGTGATCAGGGAGGCTAGCATGGGGAAGACTTAAGGCATTAGAAAAAAGTTGGAACGGGAACAGGGTGAGAAGGAATTACAACTTGCCACATTGCAGAGGCGAATGCAGGGCCAGGAGGGGGAAGAGACTGCATTGACTGTGGCGCATAGGGCTGTGGAGGTGATTAGAGATAGGCTTGACTGCCATGTCCGTAAGGACTTTAGACAATGACTGCACAGAGAAGGGGATAGATCGGCACGCATACTAGCGTGGTTGCTCAAGAGGGAGCGTCTTCCCCCTACAATATTATCTCTTAAGGCCCCTGAGGGTGCGATGGTAGGAGGACAGATGGTAGTGGAATAGTCTGCCATGGTACGACTATCGCGCACTCACCTGGCCGGTCTATATGCTAACCCGATACGAGAGAGTTGGGAGCGGATGAATTTCTAATACAAGTCCGACTACCACGTTTAACAATGACACAAGCAGAGGGACTGGACGAGGAGATATCACAAGACAACCTGCAAGAGCAGTTTTGTGAGTTGGAAATGCCTGGAACCAAACAGGATCCCTTTTGAGTACTACCAGAAGCAAACCCTCTTGAAAGACCACAGAGGCAATTAACCGCCACGTATGAGGGAGGCGATCATACCCATGCTCCCTAAGAAGGACCCTGTGGCCCCGGGGTCATACAGACCAGCCCATGCTGAACGTGGACCTGAAGTTGCTTGCAAAGGTATTAGCGTTGCGGCGGGGGAGGGTTGTTATGCACCTGGTGGGGAACGTTCAGTGTAGTTTTGTCTCAGGGAGGGGTTTGTATATGAACCTAAGGCGACTAGCTCATGTGGTGCAAGAACCACGGGAGTCTGCTTTCGAGGCTGCATTAGTTTCACTGAACATAGAAAAGGTGTTCAATACCCTGGTGTGGCTGTACCTGTGGGAGGTCGTCATACGCATGGGTCTGAATATGTGTCGTGGGTCAGGCTGCTTTATACCCTGCCTACAGGAAGAGTGTAATTGGGGTCTGAGGTGTCTGAGGTCTTTGGTATGGAGAGGCGCAATAGGCAGGGCTGCCCCTTGTCACCACTGTTATTCGAGCTTGCGATGGAGCCGCCTGTGATATTCCACAGGGACCGCCTCTTGGGTTGGAGTATTCCAGTTGGAGATAGTCAGCATGTGGTTTCCATGTACGTACATGACATATGTGAAGGATCCAGTCCATCCTGTTTCTCAAGCAGTTGTTGGAGCATTTCGGTGCTGCATCCACGCCCCAAGTGAACCGTCACAAAACTGCGATTTATCCCCTGGCCTGGTTGGTGGGTAGTGAAGAGGTGCATCTTCCAAATGTGTCAATGACACAGGAAACACATAGTTTCAGGTATATGGGACTCCAGATTACTCACAATAGCAGCCTACAATATGCTCGGAATATGGGGAGAGTACTGGACAGCCTAGAGCGTTCCATCCGATTTTAGACCGCACTGCCATTGTCAGTCATGGGTAGAGTGGCCCTACGTAAAATGGTTCTCCTCCCTCGCTGCCTCAGTTTGATGCAGTACTCCTTTTGTTCGCTGCCCGCAGACATGTTTAAACAAAAAGATAAATTGTTGGTTGACCTAGTATGGGTGGTGAAAAGATTCAGGGTACGACTGGAAGTGCTGAGGGCAGATTGGGACTACCTGATTTGCATTTGTACTCTCTGGCTGGACGTCTACAGTATGCGGCAATGTGGTGTGATACGGAGCCGAACTGGGAAAAAAGCCTGATGGCGGGGACCACTGATGCTGCTCAGCTTCCCCAGTTGCTGATATGTGGCTGGGATCTGTCGCTAGGCATCCCCTATTGCGTTGCGATGTGGCAAAAGCATTAGATGTGACAGTTCACAAGGTCATTAAGCGTGCGTCATATGCCCCTCTTCTCCCACTTTGGTGGCTTTGCCCCCTTCTTACATATCATAAATGTTGAGGGCTGGATCACTGGGGATGCGAGAGAGCAGGCGATTTGTACAAGAGTGGAACTTTCATGGACTTGGCAGAGATGGGAACCCAATATGGAGTGGACGACAGTCAGTTCCTGCAATATGCAAGTATTTTGCACACTCTGCGCGGGAGATGGCCCACCTTCCCTGGAGAGCCTCGGAGATCTCATGTTCTTGGGTTAATTCTAGACTCGGGCTCCTATAAAGGCATTGTGTCCAGATTGAATGCAGCACTGAAGGCAGATAGGACGACTGCTGTAGCCAGGAAGTGTGAGACAGAGAAGTGGACACCCCACTGACAAACAGTGAATAGAACAGAGCACGTGCACAGGTGAACAGTGTTTTCAGGCAATGCAGACCTATCTGACCCCGACACGACTTCACAGGGCATACATACCCTGTGAGATCCCCGAGTTGCATTAGGTGCAGGATCACACCCACGGACAATCGTCATGTGCCTTGGCATTGTGTACAGCTTCAATCGTACTGGGGTGAGATAAGAGGTGAAGTGCGCAGGGTTACAAAAGGTGGCAGTGGAAGGGTCAGTCCGTCATTGCCTGTTGGGTTTGCTACCCACCCCGAAGAAGGGAAGAAAGATGTGTTATAAATTTGCCCAACTTAGCCTATTATTGGCATGCCACCGCATAGCTTTTCACTGGGCTAGCCCCGTTCCCCCGTACTCTTTAGGTGGAAGGCAGACTTGTGAGAATGGGCGGTGGCTGAGGAATGTAGATTGAGGAAAGTGCGTACGGATGAAAATGTGGAGAGGGATATTGAGATATGGTTGAGCATGCTGGATGTCCTTGATGATAATGGGCAACGGGATGAGGGGGAGGAGCGGGATGAGAACGACGGCAATGCGGATGCGACGGGTGAGTGTGTGCAGGAGAGAGGAACAATATAATATGTGTCGCTTGAACAGACACAGAGTGTGGGTTTGGAGGGTATTGTCTGTGGCCTGCCCTGACCGCAGCACAAGGGTGGGAATGGATTTGGGGAGCGGTCCCCCCTTTTTTTGTCTTATTTGTGCGCCACTATGTTCGGCACTGCGAGGTGAGGGTTGAGAGGGAGATCTGTGGGTTCGTCAATATTCTTTGACAATAAAAATATGTACTGCCCCTTTTTAGGTCACGCCTGAGCCAGCTCATGTGCTGCTCGGAAAGACATTTTGTAAGCAGGTTTTCACAGTGCTACCACAGGCTTTTGGTGGCCTCAAGCTCGCATTCACGCGTGCAGCCGCCATCTGTCTTTACCATTTGCTTATTCTTTACTTTTGCTACAATCGCGGCACCTGCGCTTTACCTTTAAATAAAGCGCCAGTGCTGCGATTGTAGCAAAGGTAAAGAAAAAGATTATTTTTCTATTTCTTTACTTTTGCTATAATCATGGCACCTGCGCTTTACTTTTAACATTGAAAGTAAAGTGCGGGTGCCGCGATTATAGCAAAAGTAAAGAAATAGAAAAAAAATCTATTTCTTAACTTTTGCAATAATCGCGGCACCCGCGCTTCACTTTTAATGTTAAAAGTGAAGCGTGGGTGCCCCGATCATAGCAAAAGGCACTTTTAGGCAGCCTTGGCAGACGGACCTTGCGGGATAGAACGGAAGACGGCTCGCTCTATAACGGGTTCGGAAGACAGCACGGTTTGCCTGCAAGGTATGGCGCTAAAAGGCTAGGGGGGTGAGTACTCTTAATCATTAAGTAAACAAAACGCAACCCCCAGGATTAGTATTGGACAAACATCACGCTATATCAAACTAATAAATAACCCTAACTAGACAGCACAGCTCTAGGTTCCATAAATTGTAACGCCACAGTACGCATAAAAACATGGTGAAGAAATTAAAAACATGAATTATGAGATAACAAGTAAAATACTACACATGAAAAATGAAGGTACATATCTGCGAGGAGTAGCATTTAAAAGAGGCCGATTATTATGTGCATGGACTTGATATATTGAATGGATTTTCTGTTCTGGAATGTTTTCCTTATGATGTTAAAGGTCTTTCAAGTGCTGTGTGGAGTGGCATTAAAGGGATAATACATAATAGTGGCCTCCAGTCTTGTAAAGAAATACTCATTTTTTCCTTAACTCCTGGACACCCAATAAATCTTGTAGTGGAATGTGTCACTAACGGAGAATACCGTCAACTATAACTGTGTACCATAAAGCAGATGAGATCAAAGAGATGCCAAGCTGCTCAATAAGACGCCACAGACGTGTCATATACAAATAAAACTGTATATACAAATAGAAAATGTGACCCTGAATAATGTTCCAGTGCCTTTTCACTAGGTTTTCACTTTAGAAATACCATCCACAACATGCATACATACAGTGAGTGAATGGCACCTTGTAGAATCCCAATGCGACCGCTAAATAAGCAGGGTCACACTAAATAAAAACAAACTTTGCCCAAAAATCCTTCCTGTCTCAAGAGCAACAAAAGCATCATAGAGTCAACTGAACACAGGCAGGAGATACAAGAGAATCAATCAGTGAGCAGGGAGGCCTCTTCGACCCCCGAATACGGCGCAGAGGTCGAGGTGTCATTTATTATTTCCACTGTTTTAACAGCCGGTTCAAGTACAAGTTAATAAACATTGAATTACACCAACTGGTGTCTGGAGTTGTTATATTATCGATAGAAATCAGCAACTGACCCCACTAGACTGCACCTTTACGAGATATGGGGCGCCAGAGGTTCCCAGCAACCCGTACCTGATGGAATCGAGCAGAAACTCACAGAAACAAACAGTAACTCCCTAAAGCCCCTCTGGAACGGGTCCTGCTTTACCTACAAAAGTGGAGGGTTGGTGACTGTGGTAACGCTCTTGCGTTAGCGCACTAGTGTTCCGCTAGGCGGAACAGGAAACACAGGAAACGGAAACGGAAGGCGGCCTTCTTTTGTCATTGGCGCCGACCGTTTCAAGGCTATCTGTTGTGCATCCCCGGCGCTCCGTCCATTAATAAAGAATTCTACTACAATCACCAGTTGCAGTCATCATTTAATGATATTACAATGGCGACGAGGCTTCCGTTTTAACACAGAACCCCTGGACATATTGCAGAAGAGCAATAGAGGTCGAGGAATCGAGCGTGCTAGCAACAGAGGCAGACCACACCAGGACGGAGCGTGGCAGAGGGCTACACCTGGCAACTCAAGGAGCGCACCCCAGCCTGAGGTATACTGGAGGTTCAGGCAGTGGAGGTAGGCCCGCGAGCGCCCAGGGCACCGAGCACCACAGCAGCTTGAGCGAGCGAGCATAGCGACAGTGCCCGAGCGAACAGGGGGTGACCCGAATAGCAGTGGGAGCATCGCCCCAAGGATAATAAGACCAGCCAGGCAAGCTGGCGGAACAGAGAGGTGGCAGAGGGGAGTCGTCCACCGCTCGCTCTGAAGAGATAACAGACGCCCATGCGGTAGGAGGGGCAGAAGCGCAGACACTACCCACCCCTTCCCAAGCTCAGCTAGGTGAAGATAGCGATAGTGACCCTGGAGAGGAGGACCCAACCAAGCAGAACACCCCAGGCAGTCCCCAAGGGAAGACAGTCTCTGTCCCACCGTCCAGGAACAGAGCGGGAAGAATGGCGGTGCACTCGTCATCCCTCACGCAACTAGTACCGTTCCTAACCAATCCAGGGGAACCGGAGAGGCTTTGGGAGGACTGGAAGAGGTATTTCCTTAACTACCTCGACGCGTTAGAGGAAGAGGCAGGCGCCCCATACTCCAGCAAAAGAAGAAAAAAAATCCTGCTACACAACCTAGGCCCGGAAGGGATCAGAATCTACGACACCATCGTGAAAGTGGAAAGAGATGCCGGAGACACTGATGTCTTCAGCCACGCCATAGCCGACCTAGATGCGCACTTCCGGCCTGTGGTGTGTGTCGCGATAGACCGGTACAACTTTTTCCAAAGGAAGCAAAAGAGCAGTGAGACGGTAGATGAATATGTAGTTGCCCTGCAAAAACTTGCCATCTCATGCAAATTCGGCGCACTACACGACGATCTAATCCGAGACCAGATCATCATGCACACGTCGAGCGCCCATGTCCAGGAAAAATTATGGGTGAACGGAGATGCCCCGCTCAAAGAAATCTGGGCCATGGTCAAGAAAGCTGAACTGTCAAAACGCTGCGCCCAAGCAGCAAAGAAAGAAACAGGAGGTACGCAGTCGGTGTGCCAGATATCGACACGACAAAGAGGGGACCGCTCTAAGCAAAAGGAGCCGCCGAAACATCCAGATGGCAGGAAGCAGAAGTCCACCAATCCCACAGACCAGAGAGGGAATAAGGGAGGACGTCCGAGCTGCTACCGATGTGGGAGCGTCAACCATCTGGGGAATGACAAGGCATGCCCGGCGTTCCGGGCAAAGTGCTCGTATTGCGGAATATTTGGTCATTACGAGAAAGTGTGTCGCCGGAAACCGAAAGGAACTACAGTGAAGTTCGTTGACCGAGAGCAGCAAGACGACACCAACGAGTCTGAAGAAACGGATGACCAAGAGGAAATCCTGTACATAGATGTCCAGGTATTGGAGATGGACGACTCAAGAAATGACAAACCCCGATTAGACATGCACATCGGAGGGATACCGTTGGAGATGATAGCGGACAGCGGAGCTCCCATCTCAATAATTCGGAGGAAGGTATGGGAAGACAAATTTGTGTCCACACATGGAGAAAGACTATGTCCCATGGACTTGCGTCCAGTCACATACACCGGGCAAAAGATCCCAATGTTGGGGTACTGTCCTTTGACGTTCGAGTTCAGGGACCGCCAAGCCGTGTGCAAACTGTACATAGCAGAGAAAGGCCCATCGGTGCTGAGCTGGAGAGACCAGGGTGCCTTGGGGATCCAGTTGAATCCGGGAGGAATCGAGAAAATCCTGCTAATGGACATGGAGAAGAGAGACGACGTGGAGTCTTGGAAGAGGGCGTACCCAAGAGTATTTAATGGACAAATCGGGGAGCTGGCGAGATACAAGCACCTAATCAAGCTGAAGGAAGGAGCAACGCCAGTTGTGCACAAAGTGAGGAACATCCCGTTCAGGAGCAGAGAAGCAGTACAACAAGAGCTAGACAGACTCGAGAAAGAAGGGGTGATAAGAGCCATAGAAAGTGCAGAGTGGCTTTCTCCCTTGGTGGTAGCTCAAAAACCCAACGGCAAAGTCAGACTATGCGTGGACCTGAGGGAATTGAACAAAAATATACTCGTCGACAAATTCCCCCTGCCACGCATAAACGAGATGTTGTCGAAGACCAAGAACATCAAATGGTTTTCAACGGTGGATCTGTCGTCGGCCTACCATCAGGTCAAGCTACACCCCTCCTGTACACACCTCACCTCCTTCATCACACCATTTGGGTGTTATGAATTCTTAAGGATGCCGTTTGGTTTAGCTTCAGCAGCTGCGGTCTTCCAAAAGATGATGCACAAATTGCTGAAAGGAGTCGTTGACGTTCAATTCTTTCAAGATGATATCCTTGTCATGGGGAAGTCCATGCACGACCACAATGAGAAGCTCCACAAAGTGTTCAAGATTCTACAGGACAACGGACTGACAGCCGATCGGTCGTACGGTTCCAAAACTTGTAATGGTGGCGAGAACTTGCTCTCACCCTTCTTCTTGTGGACTGCTAGTTTGACTCTTACCCAGTCCCCTTTCTCTAACTCTGCTCTCTTCACTTTGTGGTTCTTATTGAAGTGTGTCGTATAGATCTCCTGTGCTCTTTCCAGATTCCTTTTTACCACTGCTGGAGACCATCTGCTCTGTATCACCAACTTCCTCCACGCCTGATTGTCCTTGGTGAACGCTTCTCTCCCCCTCAAAACCTTGAAAGGGCTGTACCCGGTGCCGCCCGGCGTAATCCGGTATGCCCAGACCATTTTTTCCAGCTCCTTCTCCCAATCTAATCCGTCGTTGATGGCGGCTTGGATGGTTCCCATGATCACGCGGTTAAACCGCTCCACTTGGCCATTTCCCGCGGGATGGTAGATGGGTGGGTGCTTCACTTCTATCCCATTCCTTTCGGTGAAGGTTGTCCATTTTGTCGAAGTGAACTGAGGACCATTATCACTAATGATGATCTTCGGAATACCTTCTCTTAGGAATGTGGACTGTAGGAAGTTCACCACCGCCTCCGTGTCCATGTTTTCTCTTACTTCAATTTCCGGCCATTTGGAGAATTTGTCCACCAAAGCTTCGAACTCAGTGCAGCCGACGTGTATTTAGTGCCCCGACCTCACGGTGGCGTCCCAGGCTCATTCTCTTCAAAGCAAACACCGCCGACACAGACGCTGACGTGACGGCAGCTGTGACGCACTTTAGAAGGCTCTTCGTTACCGCTTAGGGAACAATTTCCGGCGGTTTCTAGAATATTTTCCTGGTTCATTTCCGGGCTTGTTTGGCAGGGATTCTTCAGGTATAAAAGTCGATCAACGCGATTTCAAAGAAACATTCTGGAGGAAAAAGGTAAAGTATACTGAGATTTACTTTGAGATGTGTGTCATAATGTATGTGATATAGGCAGGGTTGGATTGGGATTAAAAATCGGCCCGGGCAAGCTAAAAATAGTGGCCCTCATTTGCATATTGCCTTTCCGCAAAACACTGTTTCGGCAATTTTTTATAACAAGCATTTCCAATGCAATAGGTCTCGCATTAGGAAAGTTTGAGGTATTGGTATTGTAAATGACACATTTTTTATTTATGATTTGGTTTTGAAAATAGCGAAATTAATAGCTTTGTCATTCACAATGGCAATAGTTTTAACTTTCGCAAACGTGACACCTATAACATTTGTAATGCAATATGTGTTGTATTTACATGACTTAGATGTATTAATATTACAAATAACAATGGCTTTTATTTTTTTTAATAATTAATACTTAAATAAAAGTTATTGTAATTTATAATGGCAATAGCTTAAACTTTTGTAAATAACTTTTGGGAATATTATGTTCAGTGTATTTTATTGTGATGAAAATCCAAGAACAGAAGTGAAATATTAACATATTTTTGTGACATTTGTAATAAAGCTTGAAACATTGAGAGAACATATTATAACCAGTTGTTGAATGGTTGCACAGAGTGATGATGTGGCCTTCAGTTGTGCTGAGTGATGCTGTGGTATTCAGTGGTGCTGAGTGATGCTGTGGCATTCAGTGGTGCTGAGTGATGCTGTGGCATTCAGTGGTGCTGTGGCGTTGAGTGGTGCTGAGTGATGCTATGGCATTGAGTGATGCTGTGGCATTGAGTGATGCTGTGGCATTGAGTGGTGCTGTGGCGTTGAGTGGTGCTGAGTGATGTTGTGGCATTGAGTGATGCTGTGGCATTGAGTGATGCTGTGGCATTGAGTGATGCTGTATCATTGAGTAATGCTGTGACGTTGATTGATGCTGTGGTGGTGAAGAGTGATGCTGTGGTGGTGCAGAGTGATGCTGTGGTGATGGTGAGTGATGCTGTGGGTGCGCTGAGTGAAGCTGTGGTGGTGGTGAGTGTTGCATTGTTGTGCCGAGTGATATTGTTGTGGTACTGAGTGATGCTTTGTTGCTGCTGTGGTGGCGCTGAGTGATGCTGTGCTGGTGCTGAGTGATGTTTTTTATGGCCCAGAGTAATACTGTGGTGACCCTGAGTGGTGCAGTTTTTGGCCCTGAGTGATGCTGTTTTTGGCCTTTAGTGATGCTGTGATGTCACTGAACTAACACTACAAATGCCAGTACTGGACTAACTTAATTTCTAATTACCAAAGATCTGTTATGAATAAAGCATATCAGTCTGATGTAACATTTGTTACTAATTTATTCAAATAATTTTTCAAAAGTTTTCTTATTTTTCAAAAAGAATGTCTTGTGCATATCACAAATATATACAAAATATACAAATAGATACAAACTTTTTACAAATTTTTTACAAAACAGATCATAAACCACTCTACAACACATCCACACTGGTACTTTCACACCTCAAACATACTACTTATATTCCTTTAAACAAAACAAAACAAATACCTCTGAGGTATGGGTCCGTGTCAATATAAACATTTCATTAAATCATATGATACAATATACATTGTCATTTATAATGTTGATCCCACCAGTAATTGGACATGAAAGATAGTATTATGTTTTAGCTCAGTACTTTGAATTTTTCAACTGACACTGGACCTACAAGGTCGACACGTTTCGAACCCCCTAGTTACGGGGTTCTCCTCAGGACCAAACACGGTTTCTACAAGACAAAAGACGTTAATACCAGATTAACCAATCTGCAGAAACAACTTGCGTTTAAAGAAGTCACTGAGTAATTTTGTTGTGACACTGAGTGATGCTGTGGTGGCCCTGAGTGATGCTGTGGTGGCCCTGAGTGATGCTGTGGTGGCCCTGAGTAATGCTGTGGTGGCCCTGAGTAATGCTGTGGTGGCAATGATTAATGCTGTGGTGCTGAGTAATGCTGTGATTAAGGAGAGTGCTATTTTTGTGGAAGGCTTGAATCCAAAGTGGGAGCACACTGCTAATATTACCTTGGACTTTTATCTGAATACAAGCAATTAAAACCAGGTTGCGTGTGGAGTGCGCTTTGAAATATTACCATTTTCGATTCACTCATGCATGTCTATGTTTGGAATTTGTCTTAGTTACAAGCATTTGTCTTTGTCCTGTGCATCAACAAATAAAGAAAATTAAAAAACGGACCTAATAGTGCTACATTTATAGATAATTAGGCTGTAAAGAACAATATAACACAAATAGCAATAAAAGGTGAAAAAAAAAACGAGGCAATAATACAAACAATCCAAAAACACCAGAGAGAGCACAAGGTAATAATAAAAAAAATGTTTTTTTTTTTAACCAGCTGGACTAGTATTTCAGATAAAGTAATAGAACAGACACACCGGACAACAAGCCCGTAGTAGAAACATGATGTCCTAACAGCATAGAGTAAGTCGCAAGCAAGGTAGCAACCCTAGATTATATTTATAGGCAAGTTGTTTTTGCGATGCGTCCTGTTTACATTTTTAGTTACTCAAGAGCACTTTATTAACCCCCTCTCTTCACTCACGTTGTAGACATTGAAGGAAAGGACTGAAGGCCACCAGTACACCCATTGTTGTTTTTTGAGATACACAACATTTACAGAAAGGGGCCTTTGCAGGAGCTATCTTGTTAATGTTTTAAGTGAGCTCATGAAGTGTTAGCGTCCCAGTGCGCCCCCTATCATGAGGCCTAAGGCTCAGTATGATTTAACTGTGACTCAGTTGTAAGTTGAGCACAAGTGCGGCATGTGCAGAGCTGTTTTGTAGGTCCCCAGCCTCTTTAAGAAGGTAGCAGTACAGCGTGCAAGGCAGAGGGACACGCAGAGTAAGTGTAGAAAATAAGTGTAACTGTGAGGATAGAGGACAAAGCAGAGTAACAGCCACAGAGAGTGAAAAACATGAGGAAAAGTGGTAGGAGAGAGTGCAGGACACAGTGACAGGGACGCTAATTGAAAAAAGTAAGAACAACTGTTACGACAGAGTGTGGGGCAGACGAAAAGCACGGCGAGTGAAGAACCTAACATAAGGATAGGTGGCAAGATAGAGTGCAGGGCAGAGGAACAGGCACAGTGAGGAAACAACATGAGGTTAGGTGGCAGGACAGAGTGCTTGGCACAGGAACAGGCAGATTGAGTCAAAAACATAAAGATAAGTAGCAGGGCAAACTGCAGGGTAAAGAGAAAGGGACGGCTAGGCTGGAGGAGGAGAGGGTGAAGCGAGGCTAGAAGCATCAGGCGAACTATATTTTGAGTAGTATGTGTTATAAATGTTCCTGGAAATTAGTATTAAAAGTGCTTAAAACAGGTGTTTACCTTGTGCAAAGGGTTGAAGAAATAACCAGTATTTAAAGGCAAAATAGCAGATTCATTTGCGTATTAGCATAAGGCTTGTGCTGCTGTGTAGGGTAAAGCGACTGACAAAATTGTAATTGTAACTTTGTGACTATAATAGAATGCATTGCAATATTATTTGTTGACATTTGTGGCATTGATGTTCAACGTTCCACAAGTGTCGTGATATTGTCAAACAGGAAATGTCACTGCTAGATGCGCTAAAGGAACCTTTTAGTCTGGCTGTTTGTAATTGTCATTGAAGCTTTAAGGGAGGGGTAAAGGCGCAGCTTGAGATATCGAAACCAGAACAAGAGTGTTTTAGTGGCCAATTTAGAACACACAATAAATGGTGTGATAGATTAGAAAAGAAATGTTTCTCACAGACGTAAACAGCGCTGCATGGCATGAGTTTGTTATATGGGAACTAGAGGCAGATTGCGTCCATATGTTTTGCCCTATGTGCACTCTGACACAAAAGGAAAGACATTAGTGAGAACATAAGGAAAGGTATCAGGATAGAGTGCAGTGGCAGAGGGAAAAGTACAGCTAATAAAGAAAAGAAAAAAATCAGGCATAGGCGGCAGGACAGAATGTGAAGCGAACGGTGCGAAAAAGGGACAGGCACGTAGAGCCCAAAACATGAGGATAGATGGCAGTACATATTGCGTGATAATAAGAAAGCCATGGGGAGGCAATAACATGAGATAGGTGGCAGGATAGAGGGAAGGCAGAGGGAAGGGCATGGGCTGTTCAGAATATACGGCTAAGTGGAAGCAAATTGTGCAGGACAAAGGGACAGGTAGGGCGAGCTTAAAAACATGAGGATAAGTGGCACGAGAAAGCGCTAGGTAGAGAGGCAGGGACGGTGATTACATTTTGAGGCTAAGTGGCAAGGAAAGTGCATGGCAAAGGGAACAGAATACGCACTGTTGTGGCAACAAAAGTGTACAAAGCCTATAATACATTGGCAACGACACTGGGAAAGCGACCGAGCAGGGGGGCAGCAGAAGAAAGTAGTGCTGCTGTGATGAGCCTAAAAATACGTCGCCCCCAATTCAATGCCAAATCAGCAATGAGCTCTGCTAAACCTTAAAATTGTTCAAATTGTTTTCAGTTATAATATAAAAACAAATTAGTCCACAATGCCACCAAAAAACTCAAACTACGTCAGAGGGACTCTTTGCTCTGTTTCGTTAGTACATCTTTTTACGACCTAGGTTTTTGACTGACAACTTTATACGTTCTGGGAGTTGTCATGTGTTTTTTTATTGTACCAGCTGGACTAGCATGCCGGATATAGTAATTGAACTGACACACCGGATAACAAGCCCGTACTAGAAACCTGATATCCTAACAACATGGAGCAACACGGAAGGAAGGTAGCAACCCTAGACTATATTTATAGGAGAGTAGTCCTTGCGCTGTGTTCTGTTAAGAGCTCTAGTTAATCACAAGCACTTATATTAGAATAAATGTAAGGACAAAGTACGGGGCAGATAATAGGCAGAAAGTGAAAAACATAAGGGTAACTGTTAGGACAGAGTGCGGGATTAACAAATAGGCACGATGAGCGAAGAACATAAGGGTAAGTGACAAAGCTAAGTGTGAAGCACAGGGACTGGGCACAAAAGAGAACAAGCAAAGTATGTGAACTGAAGAAAGGAAAGTGGGCTTGAGGGTAGGGGGAGAGACGGGACATCGTCAAGTGATTGGACTCGTGGGGCTAGAGTATGAGCTTGGAATGGGATCCGAGAGACCCTATGGTGCCACCTAATACCTCATGTCAGGATGACGGGAGGCGGGTGTGCTATCGAGAAATTAGCCCCGAAACCGAAGCCAGCTACGCTCTTGCGCCTTGCTGACAGCCTAGCTCAATCCAGGCGCTCTGAAGATGACGCGGGTCATGTTGACACTCTAACCCAGCTTTTTGTGGACTAGTTAGACAGCTCCTCCACACAAAAGAAACGCAGATAGATCGTTCACTGAGGCTTTACACCCCTCTATAAAGCAAATTTTGTAGCAACGCTTCCAGGTTGCGAGTCAAGCACTTACTGCCATCACTGACAGGGCTAATCTGCCTTTCATCCTTGGGAGGTCGATTACAAAGTGTAATTTAATTGACCAATTGAAAGTCGTTCTTTAAAGGGCACTTCACAACAAGCGCTGTGTAGGTCGCTGAACGTTGTGTGTATGGTGGGGGGGGTGGGGGGGGGGCACAGCACCTCCGATCAGTACAGCACAAATGGCCCAATCTTGAAGCGAATAAGCAGGATCTCGGCTGGACTTCTTGGGCTGGCAACGGGCTAAAGAGGGGGAGTGACAGTCGCATAGGCAGACAGCCAGAAACACACCAGTGTGTGTAAACAAGATGGTAATATTTGAGTAAGATGGCAGGGTGCTGGCATTTTTTTATGTAAGAGTGACATGGACTAAAAATAAAGAATACAAAAATACGTGATCTTTGGTGAGGGAGGGGGAGGGAGTTAAAGCACGGCAGGAGTGTTCATGCACAAAAAAAGACGGTGCTCAAAGTAGGAATAACAAGCGGCTCAGGGAAAGAAAGTGATTGGGAACGATAGGCTGCCAGTGGGAGGGAAAATGCAAGTGTATTCACAGGAAGTGTCAACATCCACAATAGCTGCCTCCAGCCCCAATGAACAGATTCATTCAGCCCCTCCTTCAAGGGGTCACACTCGCATTTGGACTGTTGGATGATGGCTGCCCATGTGTTCTTGATAGAAAACAACAACATAAAGTCATGTGCAAAGATGCGCAAAACTGCATTTTTGGAATGAACTTGCTGTGTAAAAACCAAAAAAAAAGAAATAAACAGGATTGTTGTGCATGATGTGAGCTTTCTTTGGGAATATTGCCTTCATGTGGTTAAAGGCGGAAGTTTTCAGAAGCAGCGAAAAGAGAATGAAGGGGAAAAATACACGCTTGAATGCCGAGAGAGCTTCACACTTCAAAGGTGGGAGGGAACCTTGGAAGTGTGAAGCTCTCTCAGCATTGCTGTGACGGGTCTGAAGCGCGTGCACGGGCACATGAACTGCATGTAATCCGAATCTGCGCTTGGTTTAAAGACTGTTACAACTACAATAGATCGGCATCTGCAATGCGCAAGCGCATTGGCAGAGGTCGACCTAAAAAAGGGGAGGGGGAGTTAAAAAAAAAATTACGGATTAGTTTACACTGGTGAAACACACCTGAAAACAAGTGAGGCCAGTTTTGCTCAGGCCCTCTCACCCGGCTCAATATGCATATATTAATGGGCCAGCGAGAGAAAGGGAGGGAGACCTCTGCCGTTGATAAAAGGGAGGTAATGTGCGCCCATCTACCTCCAGAAAGGCCACTCAGGCACCCATTGGGCCACTGACGGCATCCAGCAACGCAGAAACCGCTCAAATCAACCACCAGGCTGCTAAAAAAAGCAGCCCACAGCTGGAATTCGGATACTGGCCCCTCGGGTATTGCCCGCATAACCAATCCGACGCTGGCTATAGGAGCCGCCTGACTTGTATGTTACTGGCCCTGATGGTATTTTCATTTGAAGACAGGTAAAAAAAGAAATATCAGGAAAATCGATACCTTTGCCTCCTATAAAAAATGCAAGATGAACGTATCAAAATAATTGTAACGCTCTGGGTGCATTCTTCAATTATTTAAAAGCAACGAGAGACAGATTTGTTGTGTTTAAAAGGATACTGAGCATAACATATATATTTGTAAAGCGATATTCATCCCCTATTTCATCTTAGCAATGAATAACATCGTATTCAATGTCAAGAGGATTTTATACAAACTGTTATTCAAGTACAAACTCCTGGCCCTTTCAGAACACCAAAACGCTAACATGGCAAGTATTTTTCCTTGACAACTGGCAATCCTAGTGGGGCATTGTAATTTTAATCACTACGAGTACAAAGATGATATAACGTGAATGCCAACAGTTGGCTGTAGGAAGGGGTCAAACTATGTTGATATCCCTCACCTCTGGGAAGCTTGTTGTCAGGCAGAAACTAGCTCTGATTATACAGCAGCCTTCGGAGTACTCTTGAGTACTCCCTTTTTTGGTCATAGATGACCTGGGACTGGAACAAGTGGGATACTGGCGTCCCACTTTTATACAGCAATTGTAAACAGGAAATGTGTACACACTGTCCGCAATTTCATAACAGTTTGTGGTAGTTCACCTTTCAAGTGTCCTTTGTAGGCTACTTTCCAGACAGGCCTTTGTGTAGAGTGAAGTTTTGTACAGCAGGATTGTCTCCAGTATTGACCGTTCACAACAGAGGCCAAAAGAGGTGTGAGGATTGTTCACCTTGTTGGCATCAGCCAACCGGAAGTGTAATTAAGGAAAGACAAAAGCCTGGGTATCATATAAAGGGCCTGGTTCACCTAACACAAAAGAGTCTGTAGTTCCACCGTTCATCACTGCCATCCACCACATGGCAGTTCAGGAAGACTAATATCACTCCTTTCCCCGCTAAAGTCCTAATTTAATTCATGAGGGAGGCTTGTCTCCTCTTCCCTCACTTCATTGTCTAGATCACCTCTCTCCATCCTCAGGAATGCCAGCAATACACTTCCTCTGTCTGGGAAAATAACCTAATTTTAATCTTGTAGAAAAGGCCAGGTCATGGTTATCCAAAGTGGATCCCACAGGCTTCCATTACCCTGGGTCACTCACATGTACTATTCATTTACCATGCAGGCTACATAAACAGACAAGCACAACACACACTTGGGATGTTAGTGCTCGATTTAGGGTAAGAACATAGAAGATTAACTTTGTATGAGTGGACCAGTAGGCCACTGCTCTAGTGATACATATAAAACATTTGGTCGCACCTATAGATTCACAAGCCTTGGTACGTCACCACCAGGGGCTTATGTGCTAAATCTACAGCAGTGACAGTAGTCTACTCTCTGTCAATGTTGACTTGCTTACTCTGCCCTTCCAGTTCACCCAACAGGTCCCGGACCTTACTCTTGTCGAGGGACAGGCCTAGACCTCACCCCACATGTTAGATTAGGGTGATGGCAGGGTCAAACTCAAAAGCCAGGATACCAGATACACTTAATTAGATGCTAAACCTCGAGGAGTCTAAAGGGTACCAAATATGGCACCCTCCACCCAAATGCATGATATAAAAAACACCTTTAAGCGTACACTATTAAACGTTTAGTCCTTGGTAGTGGTTGCAATTCCTCACATGACTTAAGTGTAGAAGTTTGTTCTAATGACTTAGTATACATCCAACTGGTGTATGTGATGTAATGTCTGCTGAAATATGGTGAAGATGGCTGAAGAATTGTACCAGAAGTTAAAAAGAGGCACCTCTGGCGTGGATGAGATGCTGTCCACCTTGCTGTTTCTCCGGCAGTGTCTACCCCTTACGCAATTGCCCTCAGACTGTGAAGTGGTCCTAAAACTACAAGAATGAAGATGACCTGTTGAGAGGTAAGCCAGTGAAGTAAAGTGAATGTTTGTGGACCCTCGGCTCACACTCAGCCTGGGATCGTGGAATCACAGTTCCAAGCCACATAGCAGACTGTATGGTGCCTGCGGCCCCTCCAGGTGAGGGCTATGGCCGAGCAGGGACACTGCACCAGGGAGAAAGAAGTTTGGCACCCATGAACAAAGGAGGGGTGCCTTCAAGGTCTGAATCAGTCTTGGAGCAAAAAAAAACACATAAGAAGGAAGTTGAGAGACGAGGGTGCCCTGCACGCTTCTCAAATGAAACTACCATTGCTCATTCGATCTCTGCCCTAACCAGTAATAGATGAAAACCTGCACAGTGGTCCCGATGGACCAATCCTGTGCTGGACGCATGTGCGGGGACCCTCACAGGAGAAGGAGTAGGTAGATGAAAACAGAGGAGGCGCCCTTTACATATCCCTTAGAGGAATTTGCTTTCTGTTGAGCAAACAGGTACATTTCCAACAAGGATACTTTCCCAGCTAACACCTCCAAAAGACAACTCACAGACCCTGGAAAGCTACTGTGAGCTGGAAATAGCCTAAAAGGAGCAAAGGGGGGGGGGGAGGACATAGAGGCCAGCAATTTAGGAAACCTTCAGCATGCATTTTAAAGGAGTATTACTCTTAAGGAGTCCTTGGGAAATTGCTGCTACAAAGGCTATTAATGCCCCTACTAACACCTTCTAAGAAGCAGACCACAGACTGGGGTACATCTCCGAAGCACTTGCTGGACTATCCATTCCTGGGTGCCACCCACTTGCTGCCTGTGACACATTTTAGCAAATGCCATTGAAGAAGTCTTCACAAAAGACAAAAAATGCAATCTCGAAGCCTACAAAAGAGGAGGTGGATCTCCACTGATGGCCAGAGCGACTGAAGATGTTGCCCCATTCGGCAAAATGGAGATTTTGAAGTCTGACGTCAGAGACACTTTACAAGCCTTATGTAACTGAATTGAGGACCTAGATCATATTAAACCTGGCAAAGGAAGTGGCATACTCTAGTTTAGATCTTCTCTAAAGAATCTGCACCCTCTGCTGCAATGTGGATTCTGCAGACTCTAGAGTTATCAAAGTGGAAAGCAAAATCCAGTGACTAGAAGAAAACAGCCACAGGAATGTATTTGCAGGTTACAGATGCAAGCTCACATAACAATCCTAAAACTGGAAGATTTAAAAAAAATTGCTCTAGAAACAGTGGTGGTGCGCCCATTAGAGTGCTGGGGCGTTGCTCCACTAATATTGAGGCCCCATTCACAAGCGTCACACGCCGTCACTCACTACTTACTTTTAAGATTAATCACGGGCCGGTCGGCCACCGGGCCACGCTCAAGGCAGTCAGGAGTCAGAGGCTCCGAAGGGGACGGGCAGCAGGTTTAGTGAAGTCGTTGTCATGATGACTGACATCATGATGATCGCAAGGGTGGTCTGGTCGGCAGAGCGCACAGCAAGAGTGCATATGTTTGCTTTGGGGCTGATAATTTTTTCAACCAGCCCGAACATGCGCACTAGGCTGTACATTAGGAGAGCGAGGGTTGGTTCATGCTGCAGCCCCCGGCCTCCTAATGAGCGGTGAGTATTCCTGCTCAAGCCAATCCTGGCGCTGCTGGAACAGCTTCTGGATTGGCTGAGACGCACGGGTTTGCCAGGCCCCTCCGCAGTCCTGAGCAGGAGAGGGGAGGTAAGGTACGTTTTAATAAAAAAAAATGTAAATCTAATTACAATTAAAACCCCTCCCGCCCCCCCTCCCCTGCAACCCTCTCTCCACGCGCCCCGCGTCATGCCGGCCGCGACTGGTTACGATTCCTCAGCGGAATTTCAACAACTAGTATAATCGGTGTCAATGCTTTTGGAAAAACGCTAGTATGTGATGAATAGTAGTGCCCGACTGAAGAGCGTAGTACCCGACTGACAAATGGTGCTGCCGAAGAAGCCAAAACATACTTTAAATGAGCCGTAAAGTAAACGTTGCCCGTATGTCCCAAAGAGTAATGAGTAAATCACGTATGCCACAAAGACCCGAAACATAACAGCCATAGTTCACAGAACCAACCTAGCGCACAAAATTATAAATGTCAAGCTGGCTCAATGCACACCCTGTGAAAAATGCGGATAAACACAAACAAGATCTGCTTTATTGGAATAAAAGCATCATTTATCTCAACACAAGAGCTTTAGAGTGGTCCCTCTCCCAACTGCAAGGTGCCATAAGCCGAAATTCCACGCACGAGCCCCAGCAGGCAAGTTAGGTTTCCTCTTAAATTGTGATGAAATGGGATGCATGCGCACAACTGACCCGCCGCAATAGACGCATGCCTGTGGTGAAGGCTGGGCACTCGTTTCAGTAACATGCCATCTGGCATATTCGGGTTATTGTTCCCTTTATCGCTAATGGTTTGTGTTCGATTGAGCAGAACCCCTGACAGTAAACATTGCACAACAAGGTACTTTAACACTGTTATCGCTGGGTCCAGAATTGATTGAGCAAATCGAATGCATACACCCACCTCAGCGTGTTGCCTTATGAGTATTGCGGCGAGTTAGTGCAGAAAGCTGTTCTTTATCTGTAGGGATCTAGATTGTCAGTTCACACAGCATTAGCTTGTGCACGGTGCGCAACTTAACTTCTCCTCTCCTTTTCTGCAAATTAAACTTCTGTCAGTCCGCACAAAGCCTCATTAATTATCGGAACAAGTTTTGCTTCAAGTTTGTTGCAAGTTAAGTGTTTAAGAGCAATCATTTTCAAAATGTAAATTCAGCTACAGATGAAGGTTGTGGCATGTTGTGCCCCTTGTGGTGTAATGAATGTCTTATACTATGATGTTGATGATGAAGTCATTGTTGCTGCTGTGGGTTTCACGTTTACAACCATCTATATAACCCACATGTACTTTACTCTTAACAGTCAAAAAGGAGGTGAGCGTTGGCCTATACTAATTAATAATTAGTTTAGGCTAACCCTCACCTCGTTTTTGACTGTGAAGAGTAAAGTGCATGTGTTCTCAAATTTGCTTGAAAATGCACTATTTGCCCACTCATTTTTCATAATTTTCTCGGGGGGAGAACCCCCCAAACCCTCCTTAGCTCATTCGGGCTGCTCACTGCGCTCACCTGCAGTCCTGTGCTCCCCCACAACTTGTACGCCCTACCACTTTCAAATGTCACCAGTCGCCACTGGCTAGAAGAGAAAATGTGAGAATTTGAGGGCTGCTCGAAGGTTTGTATTTGCAGCTTTTTTGTGAACGTCTCTTCTCAACCTTGCTACTAGATGAACAATGGAAATAAAACTAGACAGAGTGTGCAGAGTGGGTCAATGACACATGGTTATGGTTTGCAGACCAAGAATTATCCTGGTGAAATTTTATGTCTTTCAAACTAAACAGAAAGCATTGACAGTGGCCCTTGGGCATGTGTTAAGTACAAGAACTTCCAGAATGTAACCCCATTTACCTTAGCACGCTGACATCAACTTAGATCTGTCATGGAGAAGCTGCTGTAGTATAGAATATGTTACAGCTGGTTTTACCCACTTGAAATAGTCTTTGAATTCCAGAACAAGACTCACCAAATGGCAAAAGTTTCAGAGGCAGCGTAGATTTTGGGCCTATAATTGGAAGAATGTCCTGTGAATGTCGTCAATAGAGAATAGGATTAACCCCCACTCCAGGAAGCGACCATCCGATGGTTCCATGGAGTATGATATGGGGGTTACACATCTAAGCACCAAAATGCTGTTTATGGAATTTCAGTCATTTTTAGATCTCGCCTGTCGATGCGCATGCGCATCGAGCTTGCAAGACTATGGGGGCTTATCCACTCTTTAACCAAGTTGCAAGGAATCGTGGCGATTCCTTGCAGTGCACGAGAAATTTAAGCTCAATGCGCATGCGCATTGAGCTTAAAAGCGCGTGCACATGCCCCCAGCCGCCTGCCTTGCCTACTCTCCCGCCCCCTCACTTCTTGATTGCACGGCCGCTAGGCCGTGCCTCCCCTACTCTCCTCCCCCCTCCCGCCTGCCTTGCCTACTCTCCCGCCCCCTCACTTCTTGATTGCACGGCCGCTAGGCCGTGCCTCCCCTACTCTCCTCCCCCCTCCTCCTCCTACTCTCCCCGTTTTACCTGTATCTGCTACCGCTTTTAAAACTTATGAGACGCAGCAACCTCTTAAAATGAGATCGCGTCATTGGTGATCTCATTATTAATGTGAATGAGCCCTCCTCAGCCGGTTACTGTTTCTTAATACCTGAACCGTTTTCACAGCATTCTATAAACTACTACGGGCAAAACATCCTCTTAGGATAAGGACGCACTGTGATGAATATATCTCTAGAGTTTAAGAATGGACTATGAAGGCAAAGCATGCCACTAGAGTTTAGGCGTGTTGTTAATCATGCAGTCCACCCCTTCCCTCACATGAGACAGTCTACCCGAGTACACTGTCCCATCCAGGTCTCCTTACCTAGTCGCCCGTATTGCGTTACATCCGACACGTCCTCTCTCCCATCAGCGGAATGAGGACGGACGGAGACTTGTGCTATTTATAGGGATATCTCATCTCACTAATTATTTAATGGGCATCTATTAACTAATTTACTTTTAACCTTTACCCAACCAATGTCGGGCGCCATTTTAGTAGTTTTTAACAATCAAACGCTTATGTTCCCCGCTTTACCGCTGCTTTTTGTAGTTTTATGGGTTTTTGTATCTTATTCAGTTCCGCGCATATCGTCATTTATTTACACTCAGTGAGGATTTAAAATCTCCCTCACTTATCCCATAATATATATTGCATTTATTCCCTTTTTTTTTCTTTCGGCGGTGTTTACTTAAAAAAGGGGCAAACTGCCGTCTAATCACGGAATGGCTATATCTCCACGATCGCCATTTTGGTAGTTTTAAGTTATATTCCGGAACTCGCCGGGCCATAAATCTCCCTGCTCAATTCGTCTCTATTCGAGGCATTCCGCTATACATCTCGCTACCATTAATTGTTATTTGTGGCAGATGTGTTGTATATATATATTGCAAACATCTTACCCATATCGCTATTGCAGTAACTTTTTGGCCAAATTATATTTTGTACAGGCATAGGATTAACATAGGATTAACATTGGTAACATCTCTATTGTAACCAGTACACCAATTATTTCAAACCCTTCATACGTTATATGGGATACTCCATTGTTTCCACAATATAAACATTCTACATGCCTCTCCATGTGTATTTAGGGATAACTCCTAAGCCCTCGTTGGAAGAGCTTAGAGTTCTGCTACGAGCGCACTGTTTCTCTCTCCTTCGTAGATAGAGAGAGCTGAAAATATGCAAGGCCCTCTCAGCAATGGTTACGGTTTACAACATTATCCTCTGTTTAATGGGAGCCAATGTAAAGGCTTCAAGTTTTACATAGTATTGTCTTTTGGGGCATACCAAAATAAGATAGGCCGCTGCATTTTGGACTAGTTGGAGTTTATTAAGAAGTCCTCTTGGTAGTCCAACTCACTCCCTCGCCCACCCTCACCCTCACACCCTCACTCATCCTCGCCCCCTCATCCTCATACACCCTCACTCACCCTCACACCCTCACCCCCCTCACAACCCTCTCACCCTCACTCAGCCTCACACCCTCACCCTCACATACCCTCACCCTCACACACCCTCACCCTCACACCCTCACTCATCCTCACCCCTCATCCTCACTCACCCTCACCCCCTCACAACCCTCTCACCCTCACTCAGCCTCACACCCTCACACACCCTCACCCCCCTCACCCTCCTCACCCTCGCACCCTCTCACCATCACCCCCCCTCACCCTCACACACCCTTACCCTCATCCCCTCACACACCCTCAGTCACCCTCACACCCTCACACCCTCTAACCCTCACCCTCACCCCTCACACACCCTCACACACCCTCACTCACCCTCACACACCCTCACCCTCACACACCGTCACACACCCTAACCCTCACACCCCCTCACTCACCCTCACACACCCTCACACCTCCTCACCCTCACACCCCCTCACCCTCAAACCCCCTCACCCTCACACCCCTCATCCTCATACCACTCAGTGCTACTACACATATTGTGTTACAATAGATGTCACATTTGCGAAAGATAAAAATATTGGCATTGTAAATAACAAAGCTATTAATTTCGCTATTTTCAAAACAAGCACATAAATAAAAAATGTGTCCTTTACAATACCAATAGCTCAAACTTTCCTAATGCGAGACCTATTGCATTCCTGTGCTTCTCTCCCCTGCTGCACTCTCCTGCTCTCTAGAGATGTGGCCTAACGACCAGAGCTGCCATCTAAGTCACGTAAATACAAAACATGTTGCATTCCAAATGCTATAGGAGTCACATTCGCGAAAGTTATAACTATTGGCGTTGTAAATGACAAAGGTATCAATTTAGCTATTTTGAAAACCAACAAATAAATAAAATAATTGTCATTTACAAGACCAATAGCTCCAACTTTTCTAATGCGAGACCTATTGCATTTCCAATGCTTGTTCTTTTCGTTATACTGTTTTACGCCACAAAGTAAGACTTCTTAGAGAGACACAGACCCACGAGATAATGGGGAAGAAACATTTCCATGTCACACACATCAATGTTATGTTATGTTATGTTAATTCTGCTTATATAGCGCATGGCTACCCCAGCAATGGGGCGTCCCAGCGCTGCGGACAAACCTAGAAGCAGTGCAACACAGCAGAGAAAGTGGAGCTAGATGGAAGAGAACAGCCAAGTTTTAATCTGTTTGCGGAACAGCAGGTGATTAGAAGTGGCCCGAGCCCCAAGTGGGATCGAATTCCACAGCTTCGGCGCCAGATGCCTAAAAGAGCGACCACCAGCTCGGCACCTACGGATCTTAGTCGTGCGTGCCAGTGACAGGTCGGCTGAACGAAGGGCGCGCGAGGGGGCATAGAAGGAACAGAGTCCCAGCAAGGTTTGAGGGGCGGTATTATACAGGATTTTATGAATTAGACAAAGGCTTTTGAACTGGATACGTTGTTTAACGGGAAGCCAATGTAACCGATGGGAGGATAGGGGAGGTGTGGCATTTTTTTGGCAGAGCGAATAGAATGCGCGCCGCGGCATTCTGAGCTCTCTGGAGTCTGTTTATCACCGTCAAGTTAGAACCTAGCATCAGGACATTGCAGTAGTCTAGATGGGATAAGACTAGGGCCTGAATTATAGTCTGGCGGATGCAAGGCTCAAAGAATCCGAGGATAGGTTTAAGAGAGCGCAGGCGACCATAACAGGTGCCTGCCACTCTCTTGGCATGAGTTTCCATGGAGAGTGAGTTGTCCAACATCACACCCAGGTTTTTAACAGCCTCTTTGGGGACAGGAGAGGGTCCCAGAGTGGGAGGCCACCAATGTGCGTCCCATTTCTCGGTATCCTTACCTACAATGAGTATCTCCGTCTTGGAAGAATTTAGCTGGAGATAGTTCTGTGACAGCCAGTTCGATATAGCCAGGATATCTTCCTGGAACTTGATTTGGTCAGCCCCACTGTTCTTAGAGAAGGAGAAGATGAGTTGTGTATCGTCCGCGTATGATGTTAATTTGATGTTACGATCCCTGGCCAGCATGGCCAGGGGGCGGACGTACACATTGAACAATGTGGGCCAGGGGATGTATGCTGGATGAGTACGGCGGGGCGTGCACTTGGAATGAACGGTCAGATAAGAACGACGTGAAACATCCCAAGGCACTCTCCCTGACTCCGATCTCCCACAGTCTCGCAAGCAGGATCCTGTGGGAGACCGTGTCGAAGGCCGCGCTCAAATCCAGCAGAACCAGGGCAGATGTCTCACCCTGGTCCAGCCCCTCCCTCAGATGTTCCGTAACGGCTAGCAGAGCAGATTCCGTGCTATGTTTAGCACGGAAGCCGTGCTGCGATTCGTCCAATATTCCATTCGACTCCAAGTAAGTGGTTAGAATGGAATTAACATGGGCCTCCATCACCTTGGCAAGATAGGGGAGCAAGGAGATGGGTCTAAAGCTGTCAGGTCTAGTGGGATCTAATGATGGCTTTTTTAGAAGAGGGACAACTTTAGCATGTTTCCAGGATGGGGGAATGGTCGCAGACTGAAGTGAGTTGTTAATCAACATCCGCCCTTCTCGTAAGATGGAATCCTGGAATAGTCTGAATAGTTCTGGCTTAACAGGGTCTTCCGGGGAACCAGATTTGACTCTTTTGATCAGAGAGTCCATCTCAGTTTGCTCAATAGATGGTAAGCATTGTAGTAAGAATGGCGAGTCGATGGACCCCATGAGGTTGGAATTAGCATTGGGTCTATCTGAGGTTAAAGAGTTATAAATCCCTTTGACTTTGTCTACAAAGAAACAGGCCAGCTCTTCACATTGGGCATCGGACGCAATTAAATTACCTGGACCTTCTGGTATCTTGGTCAGATCTTTTACTAAGGTGAAAATGGTTTTGGAGCGATTGGTGCTGGAGTTGATCAGCTCTGTGTAGTATTTGGCTTTAGATAGTTTTATAAGTTTGTGGTAGGCTTTAGTAGCTACTCTAAAGTTGATTTTAGCCAAATGATCGTACGACCTCCTCCAGAGGCGCTCCAACTGCTTACATTGTTTTTTCTGTAATGTAAGGGCCTCAGAGTACCACGGATGAGTTTGGCCCCTCTTGGGCCTAGAGCACTTCATAGGAATGAAATGGTCGAGTGATTCTTTTATCCACTCCCTATAGGCTGTATCGGCCTCGTCCAGGTTGCTCGGCCAAGTGGGGCAGGAGGAATGGAGTCTAGCTTCGAACGCTGCATTGTCAAGCTTGTTCCAGGGGCGTCTCTGCAGCGGAGGTGGTGGCTTTTCCCTGCATCTAGCTGGAATCTGGATAGTAGTAAAGACCGGAAAGTGATCTGTCCAGGTAAGAGGGCCGGGAATGGAGACAGACGCTTCCTGGATGTTCGTGAACACCGGATCTAATAAATGGCCTGCCTGATGCGAAGGCCCTTCGACCAACTGGATAAGCTGGCAGGCTTCCATATCACCCAGGAACTTCAATATAGTGGGCGAGTCACGACATTCAAGATGAAGGTTAAGGTCCCCCAGTACACTGAAATTAGCTGGCTGTAAGGCCAGTGCAGTGATGGTTGCCACCAGCGATTCTTGAAAGGCAGTGGCTAAGCCGGGGGGGCGATAGATTAGGAGCCCCGTAAGGGTGAAGGTGTCGGAAACCCGTGCCTTAAATACCGCACTTTCACAGTTTGTTATGGTTATGGGGTTGAGGGTGCAGGAGTATATATCTTTAAATATCACTGCTATACCACCACCTCTACCTTTTGGTCTATTCTGGAGGCATATGAGGTACCCCGGGGGTAGCGCCAAGGTGGAAATGGCCATGGTGTCGTCGGTTAACCATGTTTCCGTCAGAAATAGGAAGTCAGGGGAGTGGTCTACGAGGAACTCATGGATATCCTCATGATGTTTCACTAATGACCTGCAATTGAGACTCACTAAGCTTAACTTTGTAGGGGACTTAGCTGCTAAGGTTGCAGGCGCTACTAGTTGGCTAGTCCCTGAGGCCTTGAAGCCACACTGGTCGCATTGAGCGCAGAGAGAGCCAGGGGACCACAAATGAGGTGTACATCCTGCGTGTCTTCCGATAGTAATCAGCTCCTCCCGGACATAGGGGGCCATTGGCTGGCTAGACGGCCAGGGGTCAGGGCGACTGGCGACGGACTAGCGCGGACGGGCGCAGACGGGCTCGCCTTTGGCGAGCCTTCGGCGACCCGCCGGCTGCCCGCCGCGCGCGTCCGCTGCGCGTGTGTTCGAGATGCAGCCTAAATAATCACCGGTCCCGCCTATGGCGGAAGAATGACGCCCTTGGGGGCCGGTCTCGAGGTCAGGAACGCCCTCCACTCAAGCGGCACCAGCCGTGGTGGAACGAGGCGATGACCCGATGAAAGGCGAGTAGGCTTTTCCACAGAAAACAGTGAGTGTAGCAACTCAATAACGTACTTTTAAAAGCTGTGCACAATTACATGTAAGTAAGAATAAAACAAACACAAACGCTGCTGCAGCGCCTCGTATCTCAGGCGCGTCCGCTGCGCGTGTGTTCCAGATGCAGCCTAAATAATCACCGGTCCCGCCTATGGCGGAAGAATGACGCCCTTGGGGGCCGGTCTCGAGGTCAGGAACGCCCTCCACTCAAGCGGCACCAGCCGTGGTGGAACGAGGCGATGACCCGATGAAAGGCGAGTAGGCTTTTCCACAGAAAACAGTGAGTGTAGCAACTCAATAACGTACTTTTAAAAGCTGTGCACAATTACATGTAAGTAAGAATAAAACAAACACAAACGCTGCTGCAGCGCCTCGTATCAATATCCTAGCCATGGTGATATATGCTAGATTAACCCAAAGAATCTTGATGGGAAAGTTAGTTTGCAAAATTACTTCCAAAGATTTCCTAAGCATAAAGATTCCCACCTGAGGATAGGATAGGATGGCAGTGATAGACACAGGAGCTTTAACAAAAAAAAAATGAAACGCACTATGAAGGCTTAGGCTTGCATGACATTTCATGAGAATAACACAGTGACACCCAGGAATACTTATTCCTTTCACTCATCCTAGGACATTTTTGAGAATCAACTGCATACCAATAAAGAATGCTTTAGTTCATTTCATTACACATTCATACATTGGCTCGAATTATCTAGCAGCCCGTTTTGCTTGAATGTAGATTGGAAATTTAACCCAGAAATATCTTGAGGTGGATTTTCCACCCTCTCACAATCCAGCACTGTTTTCAGGATAATGGCAATGGAAAGGTGTCCTGATCAAACCAGTGGGATGCATGTAAGGTGGCCCTCCGGGAAAACTCTATTGGGCTCATGCCAAATGTCAAACGACTCAGACGCCATCACAAAGCGCAACTTGAACGGAAACTGCGAAATGCAGATTTAAATTACAAGGTGATTCCCTCCCCAAGCCTCCTCTGAGTGGTAACAGCTCTTAGAAGACATTTGAGGCCCTTGACAGTAACAGAGTAGAACTGTCTCTCTCGCGCTTAAAAAATACACACTTTGTTGAAGGGTTCAGGGTGGTCACATACTTATCAAGGCAAATTTAGGCATAATGAGAGGTTATGTCAGAACAATTATGAGATTTTCTGATGATACCATGACGAAGGAAGCAGATAAGATAATGGCATTCTGTCATTTCTACACTGCCCTATAAACGTCTGATTCACTCCCTGAAGAAACACAAATGAATTATCTAGTGAGAGACCTGCGACAGCTACTCCCAGAGCAGACAGAGTCCATTCGCTCCCAACTAATGGACGAGGAAGTGAAGGTAACTATAGAAATAAAAGATTAACAAGACAACAGTTCCTGATGGACTAACAGGTGGGTTTATAAAAGCATTCACAAAGCTTTTGATTCCAGATCTTATTACGCTATTTAATTCCTTTTCATAAAGGATGGGAGCCACCCCATGATAGCAGAAGTAACAATCTTCTTATTCATAAACAGTAGCCCAATTGTGCTAGATAGGAAAAACACGCAATTGAGTATGTTTCCTTTGTATTTTTGTTGCCTTTCTGTACATATGTTCATTATAACTAATTTAGGCACATTGTTAAAACATTAAATAAACAATTGGTTAAAACATTCAACAAACCTACATGGGAATCACCTTTTTCCGACCTGGAGGACTTGACTGCAGAGCATGAAGATTGACTGTAAGTACTGTATTCCACTTCCGTTTCTTAATATTGAGACACCTCCATTTCTTTTAAAGGAGACCTGGGATATAATCTTTTAATCTGATTATATGCTTCCATTTCTCTTCTATTTTACCGTTCAATATTAGGAGGATTTTATATTCCATAGAGAAATCTTGTCATTTATAGAAGATGGTCCTTGCCTGCTTGGGATGAACTGGCAGTCTGTTCTCTGGTCTGTCCGAAACTTGTATAAATATATCCCATTCCATTGGGTTCTATTTGTGGGTCACTTGTGTCATGATTTGTATGGTAAGATATAAGCCCAATGAATACAACTGACAGTGCCAATTGACCACCTGTTCCAGTCAAGATACTGAATAAAATTACCTTAATTAGGAACCAGGGGGAAATGGGAGAAAGAGTTAGCCACCGGAGACAGTAGTTCGGAATAGTGGCATTAGCAGCCTCGGAACGTGACAGAACTGCCACTCAGTAACTGACAAAACAAGAATGAAATATACAGACTTTAGAATACTTGTTGAAAACACAGATAGGCATGGGTGACTCAATAATATGTGGTGTTTGCATCTGATCCTTCATTTGACACTGGAAGATGTTATGAACCCAGGTCATACCAGACCAAAACCTAGAATGTAGAGCAGCTGAAGTGCAGAATCGTGGAAATGAGCTTTAGGCTGCACTCTGACTAAAAAACAATGTCAGAATGCTAAGTGTTCAGGTAAGTGCCAATAACGAAGGATTACGAGGGTCGAGACCAAGACATATGAGACTCAATAGATACCCAAGGATTCAATGAGGAAGGCAGAGAACAAGAGAAAAGGGACTCAACAAGGAGAAAAAACACATAGGTGGGAACGCAAAGCTGGGTGACAAACTGATATGACAGCGGAACTTGGAAAAAACAAAGGGAGGGGGCAAGGGACCTATTCAGTGCATGTGAGATGTTTGTACACTAGCTCTGCCCTGCTTTCCCTGGATGCCCTGCTCCCAACCTGGAAGTGCAACCGTGATAAACCCCTACAGTAGTTTCCATGTTTCCTCAGGTATAAAATCAATAACAGTCATATTCCCTATGGATTGGAAGGGTTATATGCCCCCTTCACATTAAAGGCAAAGATGTATTCGAACTCTTGCTATGCCGGAAGAATCTTTTTGCCTCAGGGTCTCGCCTCTTGCAGGTGTTCACCTGAATCTCTTTCCAAGGTAAAACAAGGAATAGGTTGAGTTGTATCTCTCTGAGGATGACAATGTTTTACCTACAAGACGAACAAAAATGAATTTCTGGAGTCTCACAGTAAATGTTGGGGTTGGTTTCTTCTGAGGGTCACGATCTAGGGGTTTCCCTGGCCCAGAGCTGCAGGAGTTGATTTTTTAATTCCTGGTGCAAGAACTTAGTTCAGTGTGCTAACAAGAAGTTGGACTGTGAGTCATACACAACCCACTGAGCAATACTGTGTAGGTGGCATCATTAGTCCCACCTGATGAGTTCAAGGACACTGTAGAACCCCAAACCCTCTTTTGTAAATGAATATCACACTCAAAATAGCACTAAGAAACATGGAATAAAACTTTAAGATGTGTATTTCTAAAACCCAAGTCTAGTACATAAAATATGATCTGTATTTGCACAGAATGAAAAACTACATGCAGCTATGCATGACTTGATCGAGTGAAAATAATATGGACATTCCTAACATGGTTAGTATGGTCGTGGTATCCTAACACCTCATCGGTACTTCTACACACTATGCTAAAATTTAGCAGGTAATAGCAAGCCTGTAAACCAGGGGCCAGATGTATCAAAGGGTTTTGCCCATTCTATGCCTATGGGGAAATGTGTTGATAAATATGGCCCCAAGTTTCTTAAGATGGGTCACACAGCATACCTTCACTAGGTAAAAAACAGCTGGGTAGCCATTTGCTATCTCAGCCCTTGCCTGGGTATGATCAACAGTACTGTGCTGAAGCCCACTTCTCAGAGCAGCCGTCGACTGAGGCTGGTTTTCATAACAAATTGGGGTGACTTCTAGCTTTATTGTTCCGTCTCAAAGACTCTCCAATTAATGGTCGGAAATCTGAGTTTTTATGGTATCTGATCGTCAGCTTTATCTCCTTTTTATAAGTTCATACACTGAAGTCCCAACAACGCAAAATAAATATGGCAATAAATGTGTCATCTCTAGTTACTTGTAGATAACTTGCCCCTATACCTTAACCAATAGAAACATCTCAGCTTTCACTGTAAGCATCCACAATGTTATGTCTTCTCCCTGTACTTATTCCTGTAACCTAATAAGCACTAAGTCAATCAAATGATCAATGACACTTGACTTTATCACATTTACTTTACAAGTCAATGATTCAAGGAAAAGAAAATATGAACTATCCTCCAAAGATAAAGTGTGACAACGGAGTACACATGAGTTGTGAACAAAGTGAAACAAAATAGACGAAACAACTCAAAATAAAGAGACAATCAGTTGCCTGCCATGATCATAATTCATAAAAAAAGATTGTTATATTGCTCATTAGTCATCCTTGAATGGCACAATCAATACAAAGCAAGTGTTGAAAGCTGTCTTGGGCCATTTGAAATATGGTAGGTACAAAGCCTGTGATCTTTGTAAAGAAACTAAGACATTTGAGCACTGAAGAAAGACATTTGTCTTGAAAGATGTAACTAATTGTAACACCATGAAATGTCATACGCTGGACTTTGTGCTTCCTAGTTTACAGGAATAATTACTGAGATAGGGTTTATCTAGACTCTCCAAAGTTTATGCTTTAGATTCTTCAAGAAGTCCATATGAAACACTGTTGTTATACTGATTGCTTTACCCAGGTTTTGAGGAATACAGGGTTGCCCCATCATTGTTGACTTCTGTTTAGAACAGGTCCACACCTGCAAGGACTTTTTCTTTGTGTGTGGATTGTTTTTTCAGACACCAGCCCTCATAAATATGTCAGATAAAGAAACACTCAACTCAAATTAGGACTATGTTAAGAAATTGCTTCAGAGTCCTTCTATTTCCTGGGACCCACAGTTTCAGTAGTAGGTGACACTCTACAGAGTAGCATCAAGAAGAGAAGGAGACATTTTAAAAAGTATTATTTAGGACACAACCTGACACAACTCCCTGGTCAATTGTTGACCAAGCATAACAGTCCAACACCACCCCTTTGGGTTTCCAGTTTAAAAAGGAACCAGTAATTTTTGTGGATGTCTCGAAGTTAGTGAAAGCTTTAGCTTTGTGGCCAATATCTGCTCAAGGCACTGGATGGTGCTTGGGGTAGATACAGTCCTTGAATATGTACATAAATTAGAGAAAGATATTGAAGAATTCACAGATGAAATCCTTATCAGCCAAGCTCTCACGAACACCAGGGTGAATTTAAATAAATTCAAAAAGACAAACCAAGATTTCCGAAGCTTTACACAGCAAAATAAATCAGACAAGTTAAATAGAACATTGAGAATTACGACAAAAAAGTAACATATCCCTACCTTTCTGAAGAGTACTATCAACAAGACAGTCAGGGAAAGTTCACTAACAGGGCAGCAATACAAGAAAAGATTGGTGACCATTTCTCACTCATCTGTTTGAAGTGGGTCTGACTTTATGAATAACCCTCAACCGGGCACTAGGTCCTCTTCTCACTCCAGGTCCACCCTGAGGTGACCACCAAAACGTCTTTGTTATAGTAAGAGCCAGACGGGGCACAGACCCAGGGAAAGGTGATGAAAGGGTCAGAGGAAGAGGCAATGTCACATACCCCACTGATGTCCACAGGTAGAGTCAAACCCGTTACCATCACTACATCTGGTAAATGACACAGATTTGGGGAGATATGGTCCCAATATTCAATGTATTTAAATATAGACTGGCAAAGGCTGAATCAGCTGCCTTAAGCAATGGCCTGATATGTGTTGTTACTAACAAACCTAATGGCTTCAACATTAGAATTTAGATACAACAATTATTTTTGTAAAGTAACATTACCATACTTTTTTGACAATTGTCCATCTCTTATGAGAACTGTTGTGACTGTCTGAGGGCCCCTTATTCCTATACTCCCCCTATGAATGCTGTATTTTCAAAGATTCTGACGTTTCAACAGGTGGCACTCTCAGGGATATAAATGCTGCACTAGAGGTGGGAATATGTTAAATATTACATACCCTAGCACAAATGGGATTCTCTTCTTTTGCTACACTACCAAAAAGATATAGTAATGAAACCAGCAGACAAAGGTGGTGCCATTGTTATACAGTATGCTGTTTATTAAAGCAATGAGGTGATGAACAATTAATGGTTTCTACACACTGCACCAAACTCAGTACTAACCTCACTTTGGAACTTAGTTTCCTCGTGAAACAGACTACTGAGAACGTTCTGCAGGCATATTTTATTATTTGGAATCACTTTTAATACCTGTATAAGACGTTTCCCTGCTTGCCTACAACCTACACACACCCTAAGATTCATAAGAACCTGGAATGTCCTCCGGGTAGACCTTTTATTTCGGAATGCAATTCCACTTTAGAACCACCTTGTAGGTGCATTGACCACTTACTTCCTCATGCCTTTTTGTATTGCTTACAATAGGTTTTGTCAGAGATCCCATGGATTTCATTAAGTTTATGGAGAATTATTCTTCGATTCAGCTCGGCAAATGCTAGTAACATTCCACATCAGAAAGCCCTGAATGTTGCCAAAATTACTTTAGACAAGAGCGATCTTCCAGCGCAGCTACCCATTCAGTCTGAGCATTTTAAAAGCAGTGATCAAAAAGATTTTGTTCTGTTCTCAGGGTGAATACTTATATTAAGTCAAAGTTGTGGCAATGGATGTAGACCTGTCCCAGATAAATATATTTCTATATTTCGCCACTAAGGCTTGGTCACGGTTACTGTGTACATCACTCCAAGATGGCGGCCATAAATGAACTCGACATTATGAGCTAACCCTTAACTTGATTTCCCTTACAATGTATTGATAATGAGCGAAATACAGCTTGATTTAATTTGCAATATATTTTGTTTTGCACTAGTACTATCAGTATAAATACATTATGACAATCTATGTTTAAATTGTTAACACCGTTCAAAGATGGCGGTCTAAATCGGCCGAGTAGATCTACTGTAGTCCTACCTCTATGCACTTTGTTTTCACCATGTAAATAGCACCATGAAATGTACACAGTAACCGTGACCAAGCCTTAGTGGCGAAACGCGTCGGTAGGGAGCTGCCGATTCTGTGCCTTAAATAAATATATTTTGAAGCATCCAAAGGCAGCCTAACAGGAGTGCTTGAAACGCGTTGGGCTACTGATGGATATATATATAAATATATATATATATATATATATATATATATATATATATATATATATATACTAGCAGCCCGCCCCAGCGTTGCCTGGGGGCAATGAGCTTGAGGGCCAACCGCCCGCCAAGGCCCCCGCCCTCCCCGACATTGTCAGACCAGGCCCCCCTCCCGCCCAACTTCCGCCCGACTCCCTCCCGCCCCCCTCCCGCCCGACTCACTCCTGCTCCGACATTTTCCTTTCCTAGCTGCCTCATATTAGAAAAAGATGATGACTGCTGCCTCTTCCAGCTGATAGCACTGCGAAGGTCCTTGTCTGCCTCACTTCACCCCCCCTGGGACGCCTCCCCCTGCATCACACAGTCTCGCACTGAGAGTTTAGGAAAAGCTCGAAAACTTTCCCTTTCCTTACCTGTGCCGCCGCTCCTCACTGCACAGCCGCTCGTCACTGCACCGCCGCTCCTCCTTCGTCGTCATCACGCACGTCGGGTCGCGGTCATCACGCACGTCGCGTCGCGGCCAGCGCTAATTCCCGGCCGGTGCTACTTTCAGGGGACTACTTTGTTTTCAAACTTAATTTTTTTAATTTACTTTTTTTTAAAATGTATATAGCCTATGTCCATCTACACACCCTGACATTTTCATAGATGTATCGGGTGTGTAGATTGGCGCTGTGGTTCCCGAGTTTACCTGGCCAAAAGGTGCAAGTTCTCTCTTTATAATAGTAGTATATATATATATATATATATATATATATATATATATATATATATATATATATATATTATATATATATATATATATATATGTTCCCAAAAAAGCCTCCAAGCTTCAAAGCAGCACTCCACAGGAAACTGTTCAAACCGAACCTTTATTCAAAATGAGGCATTTGTGCAAGCTGGTATTTCAAAGTCCCCGACGCGTTTCCGTGCACACCTGCACCTTAATCATGGGGTAGGCACACTGCAAAGTCCGGGCTGGACTTTCACTAATTTGAACATTGAAAAGTTTGGAGGTGTTTATACAAACTGGGGCCCAACGGAGGGTTATAACAAAATGAATTTAACATTGGTGAATTAAAATGAACTGCAAACAACGGACCCCACCAGAGGGGAAGAATTGGGACTGCCAGGCCCAGCCTGCATTTCACTGGAGAAACAGCAAGCTACAGATGGGAGAAATTCGTGAAAGTCCAGCCCGGACTTTGCAGTGTGCCTACCCCATGATTAAGGTACAGGTTTGCACGGAAACGCGTCGGGGACTTTGAAATACCAGCTTGCACAAATGCCTCATTTTGAATAAAGGTTCGGTTTGAACAGTTTCCTGTGGAGTGCTGCTTTGAAGCTTGGAGGCTTTTTTGGGAACATTTAATACACGGTTGCTCCAACCGTGAAAGCAGCACCGCCATTAACACTAGGAAGAGTCTGTGTGGCTGTGACCTTCACAGCCTGTTCCAGCGCAGGAAACATTGAAAACTTTGGAGGTGTTTATACAAACTGGGGCCCACCGGAGGGTTATAACAAAATGAATTTAACATTGGTGAATTAAAATGAACTGTAAACAACGGACCCCACCAGAGGGGAAGAATTGGGACTGCCACGCCCAGCCTGCATTTCACTGGAGAAACAGCAAGCTACAGATGGGAGAAATTTGTGAAAGTCCAGCCCGGACTTTGCAGTGTGCCTACCCCATGATTAAGGTGCAGGTGTGCACGGAAACGCGTCGGGGACTTTGAAATACCAGCTTGCACAAATGCCTCATTTAGAATAAAGGTTTGGTTTGAACAGTTTCCTGTGGAGTGCTGCTTTGAAGCTTGGAGGCTTTTTTGGGAACATATACATATATATATATATATATATATATATATATATATATATATATATATATATATATATATATATATATATATATATCAAGGTTGCTGCAACACACCACCTTTCGTCTCCTTGGTAAGCAGACACGGACCCAGTATCATTGCAAAAACTTTAGTTTATTCTTCGTCGGCCATATATATATATCCAAACTTCAAATTGTGGCGTGCTTAAGCCTCTTGATGCGGCTGGCACTCTGCAGGGTCGCCAACCCATTGAACACCAGGAGTGTGCATATGTGTAGTGAGGGGGTATAGATGATGTTTTATTGATATGGACCGGTAGTAAAAATTCTACTTGAGTCCTTTTTAGACGTTCTAAAAATTAGGACTACAGATATCCCATTCACCACGTTCATAGTAAGTCCGAGATTACATTCTTGGATGTTACCCTCAGGGTTGAAGATATTTATATGTATTCTACGCTATTCTATAACCCAAATGAAAGCAACACACTTTTGAGGTTTTCCAGCTACTTGCTCGTAGTCTTTGGGACTACTTACCATTTGGGAAGTTCTTGAGTGGCAGGAGATTATGTCCACTTAAAACTGATGAATTTAGTAAGTATGATTGCCTGTGCAGTAAATTTCATGAGAAAGGATACCGCCTCATGCTCCTAAAGCAATGTAGAAATTGGGCAGTTTTGCCCAGGAGGAGGCGCTATTAGTTAGGCCAAGAGCAACCAAATTGAAAAGATTATCAATAAGCATTGAGACTTGATTAAACATTGTCTTCAGTGCACTGAAAACCTCTCTTTAACAAGGGTTGAAATATCATGGAACTACTGGTGAGGGCCCTGTTACTTAAGAACAACCCATGTTATACTCACAGTAAAATTTAACTCCTACTTTGACCTTTTCAAATGTGGCCGTTGCAAAGTCTGTGATCATTCTCAGAAAACCAAGAAATGTCTTAAAAGAGATTACTAAGTGCCCCCATAAATGTTGTGTTTGCTGTATGGTGTCTGTCCGATTTTGTTTATATAGGGCCAACTAAGCAGAAAGTAATTGTGCGAATACTACAACGCTAGCAGGATCTGTTGTGGGACAGCAGGAGCACCACTAAATAGTTGAAACCATCAAGAACTTCCTACACAGCCCTGGGGATATCCAGTGGACATTATTGAGAGGATTGTTTCTTAATGAGAGGTGTTGACACGGCTACTATTCCTTATCTGTGATAATATAAATGGTAGACCAGGTACTTTCTTGGCCATGGACTTGATGAGTATGAGAAATGGGGGAAATTGATGTGCATTTCACACAGTGGTAAAAAGCCAAATGCACTATGCTTTGCTGAAATTGCCACCTCTGCCTTTTATATTTTAGATAAGTCTACTAAGACACAACCTTTTGATGTTCAATGGCTTGGTGAACTCGTTGTGGTAGGTTTTATCACTTTTTAATGAGTGTCTGTTTATTTTACTATAATGTATCTTTATCTAGGTTATTTGTCCTGCTATCCTAAATTCTGTCACCTTAAACCTGAAACTTACGAAATGTTGGTTTCCCTCTTTCTCTAACTTATTGGGGAATCATTATTCTAGCTGAGCCATCAAATGAGGTAAACTAGGTGTATGCCTTGCATGTTTGACTTTGGTATGCTTATCCACTTTCGTCACACATACCCAGTGCTGGGCTCAGTCTAAATAATTCTTAGCCATTTTTTGCATCAACAGTTGAGTTATTTGTGAACAGCACTTGTACCTCAAATTTCTCCGTCACAGCACAAGGCAAATTTATGGTATACACTGTTGCAGGCCTTAAGTGATTTAGCACTATTCTCTATTTTTTATTTTTTCATTACCTTTAATTTGTTCACTGATTCATATTATTTAGTCCCATTTAATCGCGTAAGCCCTAGTCCACTGCTTGTATATTAATACTCCAATATACCCTGATTGTTTCCCTATTACAAATTGTACTATATTTCTTCATTTAATTCTTGTGGTAATTTATTACACGAAGATTGTGTCTGCATCTTCGATGTTGTGGCACTTTTGAATTGCTTTTGTATTGATTGTGCACCCCAAGGATGACTAGTGAGTAATTCAAAGGTTTCTTGTTATGAATTGTGCACAAAGCTGCAAATAGATAGTTTTTTTTTTATTTTGAGTTGTGTTTTCTACTTTGTTGCCTAATGGTCACAACTCAGGGGCATTGCATCATCACAATTTATCTTTGGAGCTCCTTTCATATTTTGCTATTAAATTCTTACTTTATAAAGAAAATGTGATAAAGTCAAGTGTTACGGTCATTCAGAAATGCAGGACTTGGAAAATAAAAATGCAGGACTTGGAAAATTACAACAGGCGGTCCAATTTACGTCTAGTGGGCATCTCCGAGGGCCTGGAAGATAAGGATGTGGTAAAATGGTCAGAGTTCCTCCTAAAGAAAGCCATACCTGACTTGCAAGGTGACTTAACGATTACAAGGGCACACAGAGTCCCTGCACTCAAACCCAATAATCAGAAATATCCTCGCAAAATATTGCTTAATTTTTCGGATTATAGGGTAAAGAGAATCCTCAATACTGCTTTTTCGAAGAGAACATTTAACGTGGATGGAGTGAACAACTTTCGGATTTTCTCAGACATGTCAGCGGCATCTGCCCACAGACGCAGGGACTTTGTCAAGATGATTGATTCCTTCAAGACTAAGGGGGCTCAAGCCATGACTGTACAACAGTCTAAAACGAAGGTGCTAGTAAAAGGGAGATTTTTTATCTTTACAGATCTACAAGAAGCCCGGTCATTTCTTGAAGGACTTGGCGCATAATCACAGCCATACGCCGGATCTCTAAATAATTTCTGTTTGAGCTAGGAAGGGCGAGTCCATGGGGGGGTACAGGAAGCACACAAGGATGCAACAAAATGGCATCCAAAAAGAAGAAAAAGACACAGAGAAGGACGGAAGTAGGACACGGGGGTCACCGTCCACTCTAGGGGAGGATGGGGAGGGGGGGTGAAGGGGGGTGTTGCAGGGGGAAAAAAGAGAGTTCCTACACTAAGAAATTGTCTGGTCAAATACTGATACAGCCATGACACGGAAAACTTTAAGAATAGCCTTGCAGTAGGAGTTTGTTATATGCTAATTTATTTTTTCTTTTCAGCACAAGAGGATTTTAGTGGAGGTATCTTATTCTCATTAGTCTAGATCGTAACATTGTTCAAATCATGGTAGCTTGTCTCAAAGGAGAAAAGGCTGTAAGGTCTGAGTTCTTTGTCAATTGCACTTTAATTGCTTATTTTGCACAATGGTCAGATACACGAGGTTATAAATTCTCTCTTTCTATTAGCATTATTTCCATACTTTTGCTCGTTCTGAGGTGCCGGGTTTTTAGGAACCCGGTGGTGCCAGGGGATAACACCCGAAGACCTCTGAGTTCTCCCTGTTCCGGACCACAGAAACCAAGAGTCTTCTAGTTGAAGTCAGAGATCGAGTTTTATTGGCTGCAACCAAGTAACATGTGTCCTAGAAGCACGACAGCACGGGTCGTAAGTTCTCAGGAGACTGTTCGTTTTTACAGAACCAGTCTTCTCCTTTTATACAAAAATAACAGCTGCAGGCAAGAATTCTTTAGTTTATGATACGGTCATATACATATTTCCAAAATAGAACAAAAAGCAAAGTCATGATGACCAACCCATATTTTAGATGTCCAGATCGTGATGGATTACCCAGCCAGGCCCAGAACTCCCATCAGATATCGATGAAACCCCAATAAAACCGGGCACCTCCTTGTCGTAAAACTTAGTCATAAACAAGGAACATGGACAGGTGTATGTGTGTAGAAAACATGGCCTGTATGTAGTGAATGGTTTATGGCATGTTATGCATTGATGCTATCTTATTCGGCCACTGGGCGAGGAGCTGCCCAAACAGGTTTGGCTGGAGGCAGTGGAGTCAGTTTGGCCAGGTCATGGGGAAGTCAGCTAAGGTGGACGTGTCCTTTCGGATCAAACTCGGCCTTAATCGATTGACTTATATGAGGGCAAGCCGTAAGATGGATGCCGTTCACAAAATGGAGTCCGAGGGTTCAGAATGGAAACCATGATTTAAGGGTGTTAGCATCACTCGATCATGATGCAAATGTATAGGGATAATGTCCTACTCATTACCGGTCCGTAGACACCAAATTCGTCATGGTACGACGATATTTTGTGACACGAGTGTTGGACCTCGGTACCATATCACAGCAGGGTCTAGAATTTCGGAACAACAGACCCTCCTTTTGCCCTCATATTAGGCAATAACTCATGCTAATCTGAGTCCAAATCTGTATTAATGAATTCATGGAGATGCTGCTGTAGCATCATTCTGTTGCTCAATTCGTCCCTCGACACAGGCTTCCTTACACATGAAGTAGCACAGAGGCCACATATTGCAGGAGCGCACTGTACAAACAGGCAGAACATAAACAGAACGGCTAAGATCATCCCAATGAAGATCAGAGTTTTCCATCCCCAGGCAGAGATCAGTTCCCAGAACCACCCTAGCAGGGAACAATCCCCTTTTTCCACGTGAAGGGAATCGGAGATTTTGTGCAGTTTGGAGATGGCCTGGTACACTGTCGGAGCATTATCAGGGATGAAAATGCAGCAACTGGATTGGATCACCCTACATACACCACCACGGTCTGCAAGTATGACATCTAGGGCAACCCGGTTCTGAAGAGTCATAAGCCGGTCCGACTGGAGCTCAGCTGTCAAATTACTACGGGCACCGGCCGTTTCGGTCACAGCGGATTCGACTACCCTTGTTAGCTGGCAAATGTTCCTGCTGTTCACCATAGGCCCCCAAAACGGCAGAAAACCCTTTGCGAAGTCCCCAAACTCTTGACCCGCAGTGTCGTCTTGACTCACGACACCTGCAATCTGCCCCGGCCGTATAGGCGGGTGGCAGCAGAAACGAGATAAAACATGTGCCCGAGAAGTCAGGGGGCAACCAGGTGTATGCTTTGTCATGGCAGATGAAGTATGTACCCTTAGCTGCCAAGAATGGAGGGGAAGTTCGGGATGCAAACACGTACGTTTCTGTGCATACGCTCTTCCCCAACTGTGCTTTGGGATCCCTGCCAATACCTTGCAGACATAGGTGACCTCGGTGGGGTACTATCCAAACCGGGGAGAATTTCTTCGTTTTCTGACTCTCACTTAAGGAAATCCCATACTTAGTGATGTTCCATCTACTGTACGGGGTAAACTCATCTTTGGGAATTGTTCGGTATGTGTCGATATCCCTGCTCATATTCCTTACTCCTGCCACTAGTGCCTTGTTGCTGGAACTGCTGCCTGTGGGACGCGGGGGATATGGTTCTATGGCAAACAGGAACATTGTCTGGAAAGCCCACAGAGAACCATAGTAACTGAATGGCAGGACGAAGTAAGGGATGCCCTTATCGGTTGTGTGTGGCATAAGTCCACAGATCCAACAGTTCGATGTGTTCATTATAGACTGGTGCTGGTGTAGGAGCTGGATGAATGAGTTATTTACAAATTCTAGTCTTCTGGCCGACTCGTGTTCAGGTAGAGGGTGAAAGGAGTGTGTAGGAACAGTAGGAGGAGGTGTGGGCTGAGTGTTGTTTACAAAGGTAACTTGAAACGTGAATAGAGTATAGGCAATCAAGAACATCGTTATGCTACACAACATTAAAATACATAGTATCAGAAATCTTTTATTGGCCATCACTGTGCATATTTGCTTTTTAAAGTTCGTGGATCTAGCAGGTCTCTCTACCCTCGGAAACTCCATCCTCTAGTTGCTGCCCGCCGTGGGAGTTTGATTCTGCCAAGGAGTGCTTTATGTTCAGTCCGGGGTAATTCCCTCAGACCAACCAGAACCGTTGACCTAAACTTCCCCAGCTGCACTCCCCAGACTATCAACCGCGACCCTAGCAGCAGAACCGGATGGCGGTTCGAAAATCAAAAATGAGCAAGTTCCCTGGGCGAGAGAGCTGTAAAGTCAAAAATAGTTCTTAGGGGAAAAGAAAGTCGCATAAATTTGCTTTTATTAGTCCCTTTTTCTCGACCTCAGATTATATCGTTGTTTCCCAGGTACGGTGTGGTCTTCAAACAATGTTTCGGGTTCTGTAGTGTCCAACTGCATTGACGGTGGCACAAATCCTTGCAAAATATGATCACTCTCTTTTTCTGTACCAGTTCCTTTCAATTGTGCATCGCTGAAGGGTGCAAAGCGCGGTACGGACTCGGTCTCGGAGTCAGCGATTCCCTCCTGGACCCACCGGTCATATGGAAGAGGCAGAGGGACCCGTTTACAGTGGGTCCCGTGGATCCAGTTCTTCTTTCCTTCCTTCCGAACGGCTGATCTTGTGGAAAGAAGGACGAGGTAAGGTCCGGTCCACCTGGGCTGTTCGTTGTTCGTGCGCTGAAAATTCCGCACCAGCACCCAGGTGCCGGGTTCAATGGAGTGACCTGGATCATCAGAGGCTGGCGGAGAGGAGCTGTGAACCTGTTGGTGTAAAACACGCAATTTAGTTGTCAATTAGTGTAAATAGTCAAGCAGTACAGGATGCTCTACTTCGCTTATCTTCTTGGGTCTTGGCACGCCCCAGATGTTGGCTGGGCGGCCAAACACAATTTCATAAGGGCTAAGTCCTAATCTAGAATGGACAATCATTCTGGTAGACAGGAGTGCTAAAGGCAGGGCGTCAGGCCATTTAAGACCTGTGCTGGCTTGGATCTTGGCTAGTTTGAGTTTTAGAGTGCTGTTGTAGCACTCTACTAAACCTGCTGATTGGGGGTGTTTTGCAGCGTGAAATTTCTGGTGGATGCCCAGACATTTGCACACTCTCTTCATCACTCGTCCCACAAATTCACTTCCGTTATCACTCCAGACCATTCTAGGCATACCAAACCTAGGGAAGAATTCCTTGACAAGGGCTTTGGCAGTTGACAAGGCAGTGTTGTCCTTAAGGGGATACGCTTCCACCCACCTGGAGAAAGCGCAAACAACAACAAGCACGCATTTCAGATTGTTGCACCTCTCCATGTGGATGAAATCGAGCTGCAAAACCTCGAACGGATACGTTGGAGGCGCAAAATGACCAGCTGGAGTTGGGGTTCCCCTACCGGGATTGTACTTCAAACACACCATACAGTTCCTGACCAAATTCTCCGCGCATTTCGGGATACCACTATTCTGCCATACTGGGGCCAACAGTTTACAGATTCCTTTCACACTGATGTGCGCCATTCCATGGGCCATTGTCACCACTGCGAGTACATATGCGTCAGGTAATAGCCATCGCTGATGTTCTGACAATTCGACCCAACAACCATTCGCATCCAATCTTCCCTTGCTTTCTCTCCATTCATTCACCTCTTTTTCAGTGGCATCAACTTGTATGGACTTCACACTTTCAATAGTGTCCTCACACATACCCACATCAGCAATCCATCTAGCAGGACCTACAACATACATCCGACTCATTGTGTTCCTTGCAGTCTCTTTCGCAACCTCGTCTGCAAATGCATTCCCCCGACCAACATCATCTTGAATCTTTCTGTGTGCACTGCATTTTACAATCGCAACTTGTCGTGGCAAGGTCAGTGACTCGAGGAGCTCGTTAACTAGCTGACCATGTTGGATTTTTGCACCATGTGACGTCAGGAACCCACGTTCACACCACAATCTTCCAAAACTATGGGCCACGCTGAAGGCGTATTGGCTATCGGTATATACATTCACTCGCTTTCCTTTTGCCAACACACACGCTCTTGTAAGTGCAACCAACTCTGCTGCTTGCGCAGAATGGTGCGGAATGCGCGCGGTCTCTACAATCGTGTGCAATGTTGTCACAGCATATGCTGCAGTCGTATCACCATTTGGCAACTTGAAGCATGAACCATCAACACATAAAGTATCATTACATTCAGGAAGGGGAGTGTCCTGCAAGTCTACTCTCCCTTTTGTCTCTTCTTCTGTCCTAAAGCAGCAATCATGTTTTTCAACCTCATCTGTCTCTGCCGGAATAGGTAATAACGTGGCGGGTTGAGTGTATCACACCTCTTTATGTGTATGTGGCTCGCTAATAGTGTCAGCTCATAGCTGGACAGTCGAGCACTAGTTAAATGCTGCGTCTTCGTTCTGTTCAGTAAAATGTCTACTGCATGTGGGACCATAACGATCAGAGTATTATTCATGACTAACCCAGCAGACTGTTGAATACAGACAGCTGCTGCAGCAGTGGCCCTCAAGCAACTTGGTAATGCCTTAGCTACAGGATCTAGAGTCGCTGAGAAATACGCGCATGGGCGCTGTTTGTCCCCAAAGTATTGTGTCAGGACTGATAATGCGCAACCTTCCTTCTCATGGACATATAATGTAAAAGGCTTACTGTAGTCGGGGTTGCCCAACACAGGAGCTGAACACAATGCATCACGCAATTCGTGGAAACTTGTCTGACAATCTTCAGACCAAGGCATAGGATCGGGTGTGTCTTTGCGGAGTAGTGCCAACAAAGGTCTAGCCAATAGCGAGAAATTCGGTATCCATTGTCTACAGTACGATGTAATGCCCAAGAAGGCCTGAACTTCTCTTTGTGTCCTTGGAGCACTCAATCTTGCAATTGCCTGTATTCTTTCTGGGGTCAGTCTCCTTCCCTCCTTCGATAAGATGTGACCGAGGTAGGTCACTTCTTGTCGACAAAATTGCAGTTTTGAAAGAGAGACTTTGTGCTTCATGTCACACAAATGACGCAACAACGACAATGTGGCTTGTTTGCAAATTTCTTCAGTATCTGCAGCGGTCAGCAGATCGTCTACATACTGAATCAGAGTCGCGCCATCAGATAGAACAATCGTATCAAGTTGTGTTTTCAGAGCCTGACTGAATATCGATGGACTTTCACAATAGCCCTGAGGAGCGCGTTTGAAGCGGAAGCTTCGTCCTCCTAGATTGAAGCCAAAAATATCTCTGCTCTCCTCAGCAATCGGGATGCTGAAGAAAGCATTCTTCAGGTCAATCACCGAAAACCAAGTGGCTGAAGCTGGAACCATTGTCAATAAGGCAGTAATGTCGGGGACAACTGGAAACTGTGGTACAACAATCTTATTCACTTCTCTGAGATCAATCACAAATCTGTACACAGGGGGCTGTGAAGGATCAGTACGTTTTAAGACAGGCAAAATAGGACTGTTACAAATGTTGCCTGTCGTCTCCTCAATGACATCTTTCTCGATCAGATCGTAAATAATCGCCAACAATGCTTTCTCACATTCGCTAGAGATCTTGTGGAATACGTGGCAACCTAACATTGGCTTTCAATGTGATGATATACGGTGCTATCTCCAAAAGACCTACATCATTAGAACCACTAGCCCAAACTATATCTGGAAGAGATGACAATTCAATTGGAATATTCTCCTTTGCCATATACATTGGAGAAATCACTTTCTTACCAAGTGTAAGTTGTACTCCAGAAGGAGAACAGTACAAAGTAGCATATAATCTCTTTAACAAATCCAAACCTAACAAATTTTCGCCACAACCTGTTGTAAGGATGAGGGGTGCTTCTAATTCGCATGGGCCAACAGAAAGGGGCATAGGACTAGAAATCGGGTTTCTAACAGGGGCGCCAGAGAAACCTACTGAAATATTCATTTCGCCAGACAAAGGTGCGCCAGGAAGTTTTGAGTGCATAATAGAACTTTTTGTAGCACCAGTATCCAGCAGAAATGGCTCTGACACTCCTGATGTAATCACCTCGACATAAGGTCCATTCTGATCTACTGGAACTGAAACAACTCCCTCTCTTTGTCCATGGCTGTCCTAGCAATTATTAACTTCATTCTCGTTTTCGGCGTAATAGTCATCAGCATAGTACTGAGCTGACCTAGAGGACGCATTATTTTGTTGATCAAAGCTATTCATAGAATTCTGAGGCGGGAGAGAAGTGGTGTTCTGGGGGAAATTTCCACGGCCCCTACCCCTAAGAGCCTGTTGAACACCTCTACCTCTCGCACCAGAAACACCATTTAGACGTCGTGCCAGAGCTGGACAATTATTCTTGAAATGACCCTCTTCTTTGCAATAGGCACACTGATTCGGGCCGTACGGCAAACGCTGATGGGAAAATTTGTTTCCTTGCGGGTTTCTCGAATACTGCTGTGGTTGCTGATAATTGGGCTGACTAGGAGTGCGAGGCGGATAGGCTTGCTGGAGAAGAACTTTAGTTTTTAAGTCTTTAGTCTTTTTGTCTGCCTTATCTAGCTCGTCTTTGCGCCTATTTTCGTAGTACTGGGCTGTGGCTAAAATCTGCGCTGACGTGGAAACAGCCCAAGCACTCTCTGAATCTTTCAATTTATTGCACAGTTCAGGAAGCAAATTATGTACGAATTTGTCTACAAACAATCTTTGACAACCTTCGGTAGCCATATCCTGACCACTATGATCGACGAAAGTCTCTTCAAATCTCGTGAAAAAGTCAGACACATTCTCATCTTTCTTTTGCTTGCACGCAGACAACTTATCCCAATTGACACGCAATTCAGGCATTAAGGTCTTCATGTACGTGATAATTCTGCCAGGAAGTTCAGCTATTAAAGGCTCAGGTTTGGAACCACCAACTTGTCTAGTATCTGCAGCAGTAATATTAGCCCATGTGTCACCTAGTTCTTGATCATGATCTGCATGACGAATTTTACTCCATAAAGGCTGTGGAACGACGTTCCCAAACAACATGTCTACATCTGCTAAATTCATTATACATGAGCTGGCAGTCTGTGATAACTCCTTATAATACCCTGCAGGATTTTTACGTGGATCAGGTAATGTCTGCTTGAGTGCTAAAACTTCAGATCTTTTCCAGGGGACATGTACCCATACACGCTGGAAATGCGGTCGAACGGGTGGATGTGCATTCGCATCACCTTCCCTCCAAACTGGAGGAACCTCTCTCATAGGGTACTGTCGCGCCTTTTTCCTACCTGACACGACATCTTCATACAATGATCTAGAGACATTTCCCTTACTCCTATAGGATAATAACAGATCTATTGCTTTTTCAACATCGGCACCTACAATCATGCCTTCATAGAACTTAAAACGCATACGAAATAATTCCTGCATTTTGCGTTTGGGGTCATCTGTCTCCAAGTCTTCGCAAAGATATACGCACAATTATTTCGAATACATATCTCTGAGTGGGTGCATCCCATTGTCGGAAGACTTCCATAACAGACTGAACGTCATATCTAACAGTGTCCGTAACCCATTTGCGCGCTAACTCATTCAGCACTGTCTACGTCCTGTTTTAGGGGTCGTTTTAGGCGACCCAAAGAAAGGTGAGAACAGACCAGTGACAGTACTTGCTACTCTCTGTCGAACAGAAGGAGAAGCTTGTGGAGAGGCAGATGTGCCAGAAAAGACAGGCTGATGTAAAGAGGAAGTCGAAGCAACAGCAGAAGAAGTCGAGGCAGTGGCAGAAGTAGTATCAGGATAAACAGGTGGAGCGGTAGGCAAAGTTGTAGGAGAAGTAGACGGAGTATGTAGCAAAGGCGGCGGCCCTTGAGAAGGCTGCGCCGGAGAAGTAGGAACCAGCTGAAGAGGAGCTGGTGCTTGTGCAAGAGCTGCATTTCGTGCGCCGGGGCGCGGTATAACAAAACGCTTCAGGGGTCCAGTAATACTTGATGTGTATGGCGGTGGTGAATTCAATAAATGGGACATTAATGGATCTTTCTCAGATGTTCCCTTCGAGTCTTGTCCTTCATGGGGCAACATCGGGTAGCATTTATCTACTGCTAGTTTCTTGCTTCTGAGCATTTGTTCACTTTCCTGCTCTTCCTCATTATCCCTGTATGCGATGGCAGCTTGCACCATCGACATACCTCTTTTATTTTTCTTAGCTAATTTCATTTCTTTCTGTTTGGCTTCTTTGCGCCACAAGCGAAAAGAGTCAAACATCGCCGGCCGGGCTTTCTTCTTGAATAGTTTGACCTTGAGGTTATCTAAAATTTCTGCGTCAAAACTACCATATTGGGGCCATTTTAAAACACCATCCTTGCGGGTGTATTTTATCCATACCTCATTATACGTGATAGGGCCTACTCCGTGCTTGATATATAACTCATATGTTGGAGTTCCAATCGGAGGAACCGGACACGAATCCTCTAATCTGGAGTCCTTACTACAACCAAGACAAAACAAGTTTCTAAGTCTGCTAAGACCAGGCATCTTTGCTCACTAGTCTAGCTTCAAACTTCAAGGGATTATCTGATTAAGATGTTCTCGTGAATACACGAATCCCTCGGTTTGGGCGCTTGCAAGTTCCAAACAAGGTGTACCTCAAGGATACCAAAGACTAAGAACCAAACTAAGGACTAGGAGACGCTCCACTTATACTTAACTGAAGTATTGAAGATCGGTGACGTCACTAGAAGACTCGTCTATCGTTTCGCTCTACCAAGGATCACTGGGTCCAAAACAGGGCGATAGTCAGGGCAGCAGTCCTTCGTAGCCGTCGGGACGCGGGGAACCTCGCAGCAAAGACCTTCGGAACCACGTCAACATACAGGGGTCGCTGAAGTGGCTGGCCGTCCTCTGGAATTTTCACACGAAGCTCCTCACGAACATCTGGCTTGGACCGTCACCGCTTGATACCGCCCCGAGTTGGGCGCCAACTGAGGTGCCGGGTTTTTAGGAACCCGGTGGTGCCAGGGGATAACACCCGAAGACCTCTGAGTTCTCCCTGTTCCGGACCACAGAAACCAAGAGTCTTCTAGTTGAAGTCAGAGATCGAGTTTTATTGGCTGCAACCAAGTAACATGTGTCCTAGAAGCACGACAGCACGGGTCGTAAGTTCTCAGGAGACTGTTCGTTTTTACAGAACCAGCCTTCTCCTTTTATACAAAAATAACAGCTGCAGGCAAGAATTCTTTAGTTTATGATACGGTCATATACATATTTCCAAAATAGAACAAAAAGCAAAGTCATGATGACCAACCCATATTTTAGATGTCCAGATCGTGATGGATTACCCAGCCAGGCCCAGAACTCCCATCAGATATCGATGAAACCCCAATAAAACCGGGCACCTCCTTGTCGTAAAACTTAGCCATAAACAAGGAACATGGACAGGTGTATGTGTGTAGAAAACATGGCCTGTATGTAGTGAATGGTTTATGGCATGTTATGCATTGATGCTATCTTATTCGGCCACTGGGCGAGGAGCTGCCCAAACAGGTTTGGCTGGAGGCAGTGGAGTCAGTTTGGCCAGGTCATGGGGAAGTCAGCTAAGGTGGACGTGTCCTTTCGGATCAAACTCGGCCTTAATCGATTGACTTATATGAGGGCAAGCCATAAGATGGATGCCGTTCACAAAATGGAGTCCGAGGGTTCAGAATGGAAACCATGATTTAAGGGTGTTAGCATCACTCGATCATGACGCAAATGTATAGGGATAATGTCCTACTCATTACCGGTCTGTAGACACCAAATTCGTCATGGTACGACGATATTTTGTGACACGAGTGTTGGACCTCGGTACCATATCACAGCAGGGTCCAGAATTTCGGAACCACAGTTCTGACCATCTATTTTAGGGTTTGTATAACCGGTACGTATTTGCACTTTAAGTATTGAAGTTCAATACCTGTTTTTTACACTTGGAATATGAGAATTGCGTATTTTGCACAAAAGGGCGCTTTAATTTTTGTCTGCTCTAATTTCTAATCTCAATTGCGCATTTTGCACTTAAGGGCGTTGTATCTTCTGAATTACAGCCTTGTACTTTGCACTTTGCACTTTAATTGCTGCTCCTCCCTAATTGTCTGCCGCCATCGAAGTACTGCTTTGCTTATTTGCACAAATTTCCATAGTTTTTGTTTGCTTTGTCTTCTCATCTCGATTGAGTACTTTGCACAGTAGGGCGTTGTGTCTTTTAAATTCATCCTTGTATTTTGCACTTTATATGTTGCTCTTTTCTATCTGTTTGCTGCTATCGAAGTATTGCTTTGCTTATTTGCTTATTTGCTCAAGGAGAGGCTTAAATCTTTCCCGAATACATTTCATATTTACTCTTCTTCGAGGCATCTCAATCATTGAGCAACAAATAATATGTTGAAGTTTGTCTCCTTTAATGCAAACGGTTTGAACAACGTCCGCAAAAAAAATGCCATTGAGTGTTGGTTAAAAAGCCTCAGCCCGGATGTTATTTATTTACAAGAAACTCACTACAGTACCCAGACTGAATCGGACAAAATTTTCAAGGGCTGGGTTGGTCATAAAATCTCTTCAGTAGCCAGGTTGGCACAGAGAGGAGTATGTATACTAATAGGAAGACATGTAGGCTTTTCCCTGGAAGGGGCACTTACAGACCCCCGTGGTAGATGGGCACTCGCACATGGTAAATTAAATCATGCAAATATAATCTTTGCCACAATCTATGCACCAGTCATAGACGACCCTCTCCCAATCCTACAATTAAAACAAGCTTTAACGGGCTTACCCGGGCAAATAATATGGGGGGGGGGATTTGAATTTTTTACAAAATCCTTTCGTTGATTCCTCCAAAAAAGATTGGCGCCAGAACAAACCCCAAGTTGCTATTGCCATACAAAGCTGCAAACTAGATCTCGATGTCACCGATCACTGGTGATTCTGTAATACTCTTAAACGCGGATATTCTTGTCATTCCGCAAAATATAATTCAGCATCTAGGTTATACTTTTTTTTAACATCTTACGGATTGGAGGCACATAAATATGCCCACCTAACGAACGCGTTTTCAGACCATGCAGCACTTTATATGGAGTTAAAATTAGGGAGACAAGAATCAGAGCCACCAAGAAGATGGTACTTTAATAATTTAAACCTCTTGGACTTAAAATGGTGTGCAGATATTGAGGAAGAGATTGAGTAGTTCTTTGCACAGAATAGAGGCACAGCTCCACTAAATACGACCTGGGATGCATTTAAGGCCACTTTGCGGGAAATAATTACCTCCAAAGAAATACCAAAGCAGAAGGCAAGAAGGGAGGTGAAAATTAAATTACAAACAAATCTTACGCAGGCAACCCAAGAACACTATAGGGTGAGATCCGCACTTTCAGGGCAAAGGTTATCTGAAGCAAAGTGCAAAATGAAGGATTTCTATTGCGACTTAGGCGATACTAACAGTAACCTTTATGCCCAAAAGATATACGAGGAGAGCGAATATACAGGAAAACTCTTGGCCTGACAAGCTAAAGAAAATCAGGCCCTAAATAGGATAGAGCAACTAACTGACCCCTCAACCAAAGTTCATGTTAAGACTACTGCTTCCATTGGCGAGATGTTTTTAAAACATTACGAGGGAGTTTATCAAGCTACTGAAGGGGCTACATCTGAAACCATCGGGGAATTTTTAGAGTAACTCAAAATACCCAAATTAAGTCACGGGGATAAGAAATTGTTGATCGAGGACTTTACAAAGTCAGAATTAGATGAGGTTATTTCCTCTCTTCCCAACGGTAAGGCTAATGGTGACAATGGTATTCCTGTCGAATTCTTTAAAAATTTGAAGGCACTCTGCCTAAAGAATTCCTACTTTTAGCTAATTCTTTATTACAAGGAGGACCTCCCCCGGACTCTTTCCATTCGGCAGTGGTGGTTAGCATTTTTAAAAAAGGAAAGGATAAGGAAAATACAAACTCGTACAGGCCCATAAGTCTTTTAAACACAGATAAAATTTTTAGCGAACCGGCTGAACAAAATAGTAGGGTCTCTCATAGGCCCTGATCAGTGTGGTTTTATAGCAGGTAGGCATCTCCACACGTATACAAAATTTTTATTGGAGGCACTGGATTATTTTAAGATTAATAAGGTGAAAGCATTAATGTGGCTGTTAGATGCTGAGAAAGCTTTCGACTTGGTGTCATGGGACTGTCTGTTTGCTATTTTGAACAGCTTTGATTTTCCGATTGTTTTTATTTCCCTCTTAAAACAACTTTATATGAACTCCAGGGCACAGATTATCATCAACAATATTATTATTGGGACATGTCAGATTAGCAGAGGCACGCGTCAAGGATGCCAAATTTTATTTGCTCTATTTATCGAACCGTTGGCGATTGCAATCAGGGACGTAATGACCGACACAGTACCAGTAGTCGGAATGACAAATATAAAATTATATGCCGATGACATTGCCCTTTTTTTAGATTCAAAACCCTCAAGTCAAGTAAAAATCTTAAAAATCTTTTCTGACTTTCATAAGATAAATATCAACAAGACGGAAATAATCTTAGCTAACTGCACTGTAGACACTTTATTGCCGGAATTTAGGCAGATTTACAACACACGCCCAAAGAGATATCTGGGAATATTTATCTCGGATAACTTGGAAGACCTATATTCTTTAAATGATATACCCCTGTTAAAAAAGGTTGGGTCTCAATTAGATCGCTGGAATCTATTGCCATTGTCTATAATGAGACAGGCAGCTTTAATACGTATGTCTATTCTACCTCTTTTTTTACTTCCTTTTTAGTGGGGCCCCTTGTGCAATCCAGGTTTCCTTTTTTTAAAAAGTGGATGCTTTGATTTCCTCCTTCCTCAGGGCAAAAAAAAATTCTAGACTTGCACTAACACCTTGCACCTCCCATCTGCACAAGGAGGGCTGTCCCTCCCAAATATTAGAGAATATTACTTTACTTCTTTTGCACATCACAGTTTCAGGTTGGTTTTTTTTAGACGATCATGAGGCAGACAATTTTTTTATGAAGAAGATGTTGCTGGAATCTAAAATTACTGATCCTGCCAGAATTACGAAGGATCCAAAGAAGGTTCGCTATAAGTCCTTACAGTTGTTATTTAAACAGAAAACCCAGCTCTTGAAATTTTATGGTATTTTTAAAATAAGCAGTACAACGGATTTAATAAATTTTAGCTTTGGAGAAGGGGGTTGCCTGGACAATAATACTGCGAGACTTTGGAAGGAGAATGCCTTTGAGAAAATCGAGGACTTCCTCTTAGGGAATAGATGGAAATCCTGGGAGGAAATCTCTAGACAGATCCACCACTCCTGTACAATATTGAAATGGTCTTTTTTTATGCTCCACGCGGAGCTCAGAGAGCTAGATATAAGTAAACTATTGTATAAAAAAGACTTGTCTATAGCATTAAATAATCCAACACAAAAGAAGATAAGCACTTGGCTTAAAATATTAAAAGAAGACAACGTAATAGAATCCTTCAATAAGGTCAGAGAAAGGTGAAAAAAGAGGGAAGACAATGAAATTAGCAATCTGACATGGGATAAGATTAATACATTTAATAAAACCATCTTCCGCGGTGCTAATTTTAAACGTATGCAATTTTATAATAAATGGTTAATTTATAGAACTCCCTCATTCCTCCACAGTATTCATCCCCAAGTTGTCGAAAAGTGCTTCCGTTGTGAAGAAAAGGGCATCTGGAAGCATATCGTCTGGGAGTGCCCCAAAATACAGGAATTCTGGAAGGAAATAGAAAAATATCTCTGCACCACGACCAAAGCCATTATTTCATTTGATGAGTTAACTTCAGTCCTAGGTTGCTCCCCGAGCCACACTCCATACGATGAGTCCTTATTTATAGCATCTCTAATAGCTAAATCGCTTATTTTGCAGTCCTGGAAATCAGAGATAGTACCAACCCTACAAGCATGGAAGGCAAAACTAGTACGGATTCAGGGTAGGGAAAGAAAATACGCACTAAGATCAGGGGCCCTTAGGAAAGACGATTGAATGTGTTTGAATTCTAGTCTGAATCTCTTGGATATCAATTTTTAACTAATATTAGTCTGCTGGATCGCTATTACATTAGCACTATGCACACTGCACCTTTATGACTAAGTTTTAAACTGTTGAAATTTGAACATGTTTCTGTATTTAAATGAAGTTAGTGTGAGATGGGTTTGGTTTCTGATTTTTCTTTTTTTATATTAACTCTGCTGTTAATGCGCCATGCAATGTTTTTCTCTGTGTTTATGCACACGCACTTTACTCCGTACCGTATTAATTCTGCTGCTAATGTGTCATGTAATGTTTATTATGTGTTTATGAACTCTCAATAAAAATATAATTTTTTTTAAAAAGTGTACGGTCATTCGCTGGGCTTTTTGGGCCATTTCAAATGTGGCAGTTGGAAAGGTTGTGATCTTTGGAAGGAAACCAAGACATTTGAGCACAGAGGAAAGAAATTTGTCTTGAAAGATGTAACACATTGTAACACCAGGATTGTTGTAATTAGCTGGATTTTGTGCTTATTGATTTACACCAATGTTTACTGGGAGAATATTTACCCAGAATCTCCAAAGTTTTGCTTTAGATCTTTTAAAAAGTCGTTAAGAATCACTGTTCTTGTGCTGGTCGTTATACCCAGGTTCTGAGTAATACAGGGTTGCTTCCTTGTTGCTATCTTTCTCAGGTAACTAAGGCATGAATTTCAGTCTATCCTCTGGTCGTTTTTAATGCTACACTCATATAAAAGTGAGACTCCATGTTGACAAACATATTCAATATACTTAAGCTCGACCCCTTTTGTCGTTGGAAGTCAAGCTTTCTCATTTCCCAACAGTGCAGTAGAATTTATAACAAAATGCCCGGGCTTGCCAAGGCAGAGGCACCGTCCTTTTTTCTTTTTTGATTCTCGATTTAGCATTCTTTTAATTCCTCTTACGTTTACAGTTCTTCCTCCTGATGACATGGATTCTGTTTCCCCATGGGACTTATCCAAACACCTCTGTGAATTTCATCTTTTCTAATTCTTAGGCCAAGGTTGTTGCACATGAGTTTGTAAAGTTAACTCATTAGGGGCTGCTGGTGTAGCAAGGCCACATCACAACCACAGATGAGCTATCATTTCATTCTTCCTTCAAACCTTCATAGAAAGCCAACCCAGCAGTTTCATCAGTCCACAATGCCGCCAAAAAGAACTGTTGGAATCGACTAACTTGTTAAATCAAATCTTGTTTGCCTTATCTTACTGTTAAAAGATCTATGTAGGAAAACGACTTTAAATTATTTAATAAGTTGCTCATAAGTATTGACAACAGACAACAGAAAAGCAACTCTTGAAGTGTTGATAGGAAAACTCGAGCTTTGGCTTGAAAATGTAACCAACACAGACCAATAGCTGTTTGAAACAGTTTGCTTCTGACTTAATGGAAGTGAAAGCACTCACTCTGCAATTAGTCCAATGAACCGGTTAACTGGGTATATGGGAACGAATTGAGGGCTTTACGTTTTGGGAAATTGATGTTAGTTGATTAATCAGTCACAATAAGAATGCCCAGCCCTACTGAGCACTTTCGTATTTGTTTTGAATCTTTTAAATGATTTGTGTCATTATATGCAATGGAATTGGTACCAGCATCCCTAATTGGGAATGATGGAAGTCTGTCAACTGTCAGGATTTGTATGATAAGATGGTAACAAAGGAATACAGTTGACAGCCTCAATGATCCACCCATTCCTATCAAGATACCAAATAGTAATACCTCAATTTGGAACAAGGTGAAAAATGGGCAAAGAGTTAAGACAAAGGAGACACTGGTTTGGAATGGTGCCAACAGCAGCATTGGACTATCTCAGGAACACCTTCTGGTAATCATGACAAAACAAGAATGGAATATACAGACTTTACAAACATTGTTGAAAAGAAAATCAGGCATCTGTGACACGATAATCAGTGCTATTAGCTGCTGACCCCTACTCGGGTGCTGGGAGATATTTATGAGCCCAGATCTGCTTGTATATTGGACCAGCAGCCAAATCAAAGGATTAGGAGAGCATAATGGTGCACAAGACACAGAGGCTGCAATCTGAGTGGAAGATAGCATCAGGGCAATTAATGTTCAGGTATGTCAAGGTAATGCTGAGTATGACTAGGCTTGAGGCTACTGCAGAGGATTCAAGGGAAGCACAAGCATTTGATAAGGAAGGCAGGGAACAGAGTGAAAGAGAAAAAGGAAAATTTAAATACAACAAAGTTTAGGTGACAAATTCATATGGCAGGGGAAACTGAAACAGTAAGGGACAGTGCCAGACACTTTTCCAGGTCATGGTGAGAGGTATCTATACCAGCTTTGCTCTGCCTACCACAGAAGCCCCATTCCAAACCAGAAGTTCCTGTTTCCCAAAGTCTCTTGCCTCATCTCTTTGGAACATACATGAAGACTCTAACTCCTTATAGGAATCAGCTGACACAGATGCTCTTGCCGATGTTTTCTTCCACTTCCTGGTATTCCTGTTTTACGGTTATTGTACACCTTAGGACTTAAAGTTGATCTTCCTAAATGTCTTTCGAATAAGAAAACACATTTTATAAGCCTTTTCTGAGATTCTCTACCTAGTCATTGATTGTTCTTGGGCTTGGTACAAAACAATATTGTTTTAGCATCACCTTTCTTCACATAAACACAAAAGATCATCTTTTAATGGTGGATGCTGGAGTGATGCAGCGACCCATTAGCACCAGATGGAGCTGTAACCCTCAACTGCCACCAATATATTGGGGAAGCTATCCACGGTTCTAATTAAATCAAATGCATTTTTAACTGAGCAAAATTCAAGAAATCCATTTTGAAAATGGTTATTGATTAACAATTACTAGTACCTTAAGTTTGTGTTGCACCACCGTGAGGAGAACTTGGCATCCTAACTACTTTACAATCAAATGTTATAACCAAAAGGCTGGGCGTGAGACTCTTTATTCCACACATTTCCAAACTCAGCTCGAATGTTATCCCTACTCTAGCTGAAGATAGTAAAAGCACATTCATTAACATATGCAGTACGCATCCCCAAACGTCATCACTTTGGGCCTTATCACGAGTTTGGCCGTCTGACCGGCGGAGAACCGTGTCCAACCCCACGCCAGTAGCCCACAATAATGGAGGTCCAAAGACCACCATTTATGAGTTGACCACTGTGCCGACAGTGAGGCTGCAGAGATCTTGGGACTGTGATGAGTACTTTTTCCAAATACATTGATGCGTGTGTGTGTGCATTTCGAATGCATATGTGTCAGATGCACACACATGCATGATCCATCTGAAAAAATGCCATCAACCCATTGCCTGGATTTGGCCCATACGTGGGCAGTCCTGCCATTGGGCATATGGTATGAAAGGGACTCACCTGTAGATCGTCGCAAACGGGGTCGTATTCCTCGGGGTGAAGATCCGGCTATGAAGGAGAGACCTGAAAAAAGGTATCCACGCTGGAATCTGCCTGGAAGAATAAGAAAGGGTGAGTATGCACCCCAAATCCTTTGTAAGCACCACCTTGAAGTAGGCGTTGTACCGCTGCGGTAAGTTTGTGGAAAAGGCAACTCGTAATATGCACGGCGTGGCTGCTCCCCTGTTCTGCCCTATGGCAGCTGCCTCTCCCCGACTGCGAACCCGGCGGCCTGCTTGTGGTCTCGGCAGTTCAATTACGGTCTGCGCAAAGGTGATGCATCCAACTTGTAATACAGCAGTTGTACCGCCGAGCACTCCCCTCTCAGACTGCCATCGCTAGTATGGCAATGTTCAAACCGCCAAACTCGTAATTAGGCCCTTTATGTTTAATGTATGTAATGGAGGTTTGCATCCATGTGATAGTCTGACTGCTTGAGATTTGGGATTTTTTTTATTTTACCCAAATATCACTTCTCTAGGAACCCCTTGCCTGGCCATAACCAACAGAGGAGGCTAGAACTGAACAATTACTATCCCTGATTCGCTCAGTTGATGTCCGGTTTTCTTATGAGTGTTTCCCCTCACAGTTGTGGATCTCGCCTTGTTTTTAAACTAGTGCATTTGAACTATTTAATGCTCCTGTCCTGACCTGGATTGTCGCTGATTAGAAAGCTGAACTTTCCCTTGTCTCGTGGAGTCTCCCGCTGTTTGTCATCTGGGCGATAACGGGGAGTGCGGGACTGCGAGGCCCAGAGGTCTCTGCGCTCTATCAACTACGCGCACCTGGTGCCTCTTCCCGCCCCTCCTCTCTGCTGTTCCCGGTCATCTTTAAATACGACTCGCGTCCCCCGCTCCGCGGGAGCCGCTCGCAGTCGTGGATCTTGCCTTGTTTTTAAACTGGTGCCTTTGAACTATTTAATGCTCCTGTCCTGACCTGGATTGTCGCTGATTAGAAAGCTGAACTTTCCCTTGTCTCGTGGAGTCTCCTGCTGTTTGTCATCTGGGCGATAACGGGGACTGCGGGACTGCGAGGCCCAGAGGTCTCTGCGCTCTATCAACTACGCGCACCTGGTGCCTCTTCCCGCCCCTCCTCTTCCTACTTAAGGGAGGCACTTTACACAAACGCGGGACGTGCGCGGGACGGGGCACGGGGCGAAGCCTGGGCAAAGGGCGGGCCCGTTCGAGCCCGTTTGAGCACGGGCAAGACCGGACCGGGCCATTTCCCTTGGCTCTTCCCTGCCACCGCCCTTTTCCCTATTTTGATCCCGTCTAAAGGATAATGGCTACAAGAGAGACGAGGAGCAAAACCTCGCAGGCTGGTGGTCATCCAACAGGTACTTTGGATAATTACTTTGTCAAAGCTGGTTCACTTCTAATTGATGAAATCACTATACTGGAAAGGCGCATATCTCAGGAGATTGAATGGGTAAGAAGATCCTCCATGGGCGCCATAGCGCACGTCAGATCTCCCGTGAATGGACATGATCAAACGGACTATGAAAGACGGGATAACGGGCCTATGGGTGTGTCTGCTATACCCACTGCGACTTCGCTACAGAGGGATAATGAACCCTTAGGCACTGAATATACACGACCATTAACCCCACCCCCGCCCAATTACATCTTACCTCTCCTTCCCTCGTACCAACTACTCCAATTAATGAAACCCCTAGCGTTAGAGATAGTCACCTAAAACGTGGAGTCAGGGAAGGAGCAGTACCTAAAAGGAAGAGAGGGGCCAAAAATCCTGGGGGTCGTAGGGCAAAAGTTCCTAAGTACAACACCTTAGGGGAGGTTAACACCACGGAACACAGTAAAACTGCACCTTTACCCCCTAACGACATACGACAATATCCCTAACTACTCCACCTATGCGAGTCATCGAGCAGGTAAACTCGAGTCCCATAATTACGGAAGGAGGTGCTATCACCATCGCCAATATTGGCGCCCTCCTGAGCTCACTTCTTAGCCCCTTAGAAGCCTGTTTAACTAGGATCGAAGCTAGACTGTCAACCATAGAAAAAACCTCAGCACTAATAGTCTACGGTCTTAAAATAGATAACAAGGTTGGTAGGGGGGGGGCTTATCCAAGAACAACAAGGGGATAATAATAAGTTCTACCAAGGATGTTCCAATAGCTCCCAACACCCCACAACCACAGCCGTCTACCACTCACCCTGTAACTTCCCTCTCAAAGGAAGATGTAACTACAATTAACCCCCGTGAGTCTAACACTAAATCTAATCAGGGGGTGGCTGACAAAACAAACAAGATCATGTCTATCGATCTTCCCCCTGAGGCTAGCCCATTTGTAGTTATCCTTGCAGGCATACCGGAATTAAAACCAGAGACCAAAGAATCTGTCGCCTCATTAAAAAACAAGGCGGTTAATTGGCTCACCCTAAACAGACCCCTTCCCCTAGGAATAGCGAGTGAGGTACTTATGGTATGAAGAGTCCCCTGGCTAAGCAACACTAAGAAATCTATTAAAGGGGATTGTGTCCTAATACATTTCAGGGACCCTAGGACTGTATCTCACATATGTGGGTGGCCATACCGTGACCAGGGGACATCTATCCAGTCCTTACCCCTATCCTTTTTTTATCCACCCTGGTGCAATTTTTGTGAGGAGGAGGGCTGGGATTCAGTCCCTACGAGAGGGAGAGGTCGGGGAAGTCAGGGGAGAGGAGTATTCCACCGTCCGATATTGCAGGAGACTACCTATCCCACATTGTATAATAGGTTTAGTTGTCTGGACATGATAGACTGACTCCATCCACTAAGGAGGGGGGTGACCCATCACCCACATAGGGTAGAACAGGTGAGTAAGATCACCTCTCCTAGTCGAAGCACCGCTCACACCCCAGGGATCAAGCCTTGTGTAGTACTACAGCACGATAAGGAAAGCCAATACTCTATATCTGGGCCACCACCTAGAAATATGCAATTTTCAGCTAGACAGGGTGACCCAATTTACAATGCAACACCGCCGGCTAGTTTAATCGGCCAGGGGGTCTTCCCATGTCCTCTTTCTACTCCCGAACAACTTGGGCCACTATCTGGAAACATACAATCTTTAGCTAGAATGGAGGAATCAAATCAAACCGTATTATCGCCGGAAAGCTTATTCGGCCAGGGGTTATTTCAAGTCCCATTTCTAATCCCAACCCAGCTCCAGTAAAGATACTGTCTTGGAATCTGGCTGGTTTGGGAAATAAGCTCGATTAATAGACTGGAGCACATTTATAGATTCGAAAGATGTATGTATGTTTCAAGAAACTTGGGCAAGAGAGGAACACACTTGCCCTAGTTTTGCAGTATTCGCCATCGCCGCCCGATGGGGGGTAAGGGGCGTCCCTCTGGTGGCCTCGCCATCTGGGTGGCAACCCACCTGGGATGCAAGGCAACATCTTATCCCACAGCTTCCCAGGACGTCCAATGCGTCCTCTTGGAATGGCCAAATTCCATTAAACTGTCAGTGGTAAATGTCTACTCTAGGCCGGTAAACATCACTAGAGAGTCAAGTACCATAGAGGAACTTTCCACTTTCCTCAATGATATTGCCAAGGATATACCCTTCGTGGTGGGGGGGCGATTTGAACTGCCACTTTGAGCCACTTACAGGATTACTAGATGGACCAATAATGGAGGAGGATGCGCTGTGGCTAGTGCCTCCTACGGCGGCTCCTCCTCCCAGAGCCTAGACACCTTTGGCAGTTCAGATCACCGCTTTAACCCTTAAACATGCTATCAGGGCCTGTAATGGGCGTCTGAATTCAGACATCCCCCCTAAATGTACATATAATAAAGTTGGGATGGAGTCGAGATTGGACTACATTTTAGTCCAATTGTCCTCCTGGTCCAAAATCAAGGACTTTAGGGTGATAGCAAGGGATGACAGCGATCGTAATGCGCTTGAATTAGAATATTCTCTCCCTGGTCTAGCTAATGATCAAAGGGCTGGCGAAGATGTTGGAGCTACAGGGTTGTCCCTGACAAACAACAGACGTAGAGTGAGGTGGGAAAAGTTAGCCACTAACCCAGAAAAGGTCGCAAAGTTGTATCGCTATGTTATCCCCATACTAGAAAAGGTGAGTGCACTAGTGGTCCAATCTAATGTCCATGAGATGCATAAAAAACTCTGGTCCGCTCATGAGGACCTTATTAAGTATACTGCCGAAGTCCTTTTTTCCCCAGTACAAACCGGGGGCAGCACGCGCCACTGTTCCAAGTGGTACAATGCTGCCTGCCGAAAGGCCAAAGCTGATTTATTGATTTCCCTAAAGCAGGGTAACAATAGATCTGTAATGCAGGCAAGGAGAAGGGACTACAGGCGCTTGACCACCCATGCCAAAGCAGAATGGGATCAGGAGAAATGGGAGAATCTTACCGCCACATTAAAAGTCAGGGATTCACGCAAATTTTGGCGAATTGTAAACACGGGGTCCGGCGAGCCACCTGCGGCCATCGAACCTAATATCTCAGCCAAGGTCTGGCAAGAACACTTTCAAGCCCTCTACACGGGAGCTGAGGCGGATACAGTTGGGGCCTTAACTTACCAACTGTCAAACAGTGGCCCGCAACTGGAGGGGGACCTCTTTGTCGAGAAAGAGGTCTGGGCTGCTATTTTAGGGCTGGCATCTGGCAAAGCTCCAGGCCTGGATGGGCTCCCGGGTGATCTTTTTAAGCAAGAGCCAGACGTATGGGCTCCCTACCTTCTGATCATCTTTAATGACGTATTGAGAGGCATGGAGGTGCGCTGTACTTGGCTGGGCGCAGAGATTGTCCCGATATATAAAAAAGGTTCACCTCTGCTACCAGCCAACTACAGGCCTATTAGTCTCATCGATGTGTCACAAAAGCTATTCGGGAGACTGATATTAGATCGCCTTCAAGATTGGATCGAAGAGTTTTCTATTCTGAGCCCCTACCAGGCAGGATTCAGAAAGAAAACCTCAACAACAGATCAGATCTTTCGTCTTAATCTCCTATTCTGGAAAACTGCTACAATCGAAGGCGGCAGCTTGTATACGGTCTCCGTAGACCTGCGTGCCGCCTTCGACTTGGTGCCAAGACATAAACTGTGGTCCGTGCTCGCGGAGTTGGGTATTCCACTCGACATCCTGAATATCTTGATAAGACTACATCAAGAAAACTTTGCAAGGGTTAGGTGCGGCAGGAACGGTATGCTCTCAGCAAGATTCCCCGTTGACAGAGGGGTGAGACAGGGTTGTGTGCTCGCACCTTCTCTGTTCTGCCTCTTTGTCAACGGGGTAATCGCCCATCTAACTAGGATTAATGATACCGATGCCCCAAGGCTTAATTGCAGCAGGGTGCCCGCTATTATGTTTGTGGACGACACCCTGCTGCTGTCTAAATCCCCGATGGGGATACAACGAGTTCTGGATGGTTTCGTGGCATTCTGTGGGGAGCGGGGGCTGGAGATCAATGCCCTGAAAACCAAGTACATGATTTTTAACCCCCCCATCCTCAACTCGCCCCAACCCAACTATAGGTACATCGAGACTTAGAGGGTCCACACATTTGAGTATTTAGGGGTGACTCAATCAAAATATGACCTGGGACACTCACCGAACAAAGGCCAATCTTAAATTGGCGCAGCTTACAGGTGGTATCTCCAGGATGTCAAATAGATCTATCTATAAACTCCTTGGTCCAGTGCTCGAAATATATAAAATGCAGGCGAGGGGGGCGGTCACACATGGTGGGGAATTGTGGGGGCACACACCGGTACTAAATCTGATGATTACGGAAAATAAGTTCATCAGGCAGCTGGCAGCTCTACCTTCTAGCACCCTCTTCTCCCCCTTAGACTCGATTTGGGCCTCAGATCAATAGAGGAAGAATTGGGTTTAAAACCACTATCATTCTAGCGACGACTTTGGATTACTCCAGAGCTCTTGACATATAGGATGGAGTTGAAGGAGATTCTAAGTCTACCAAAAGCATACAAGACTCCCTGGTTAAAATATATAAAAACTACATGTGAGAACCTGGGAAGGCCAGAGCTATGGTCAGACCCTGAAAATGCTTTTAGTAAGGTTACACGCAAACATTTATCCAGGGAATATTAGGATTTAAAATTAAACATCTTACTAGGGAATGTGCGGTTGGGGTCTTTGTCAAGGTCATTCATCCAATTTAAAAACTCTTACCATCTGGAACATGTCCTTGATGGCATCTGCCCAGCCTTGACTAGGAAATTGTTTCTACAGTGGCGGTATGGCACTCTTCCCCTCAGAGTATTTACAAGTACCTGGTCGCTTTCTTCCTCTGCTAAGCAATGTCCTGCATCCTCATCTCAGCTAGAAAACGTAATACATGTTGCATTTTTTTGTAAAGCTTATCAAAAACCGAGAAAGTATTGTCTTATTCCTCTTTTGAAAATCCTAGGTTTCAGGCAATGCATCCCAGCCTATAGAATACTAAAGACGGATTTATCACCCCCAACTGTATTTGCGATAGCTAAATTTCTAACTACAATGTGGCATATGCGCACTCACTACATTCAGAATTCTGATACAGATTGTGTATAGGCCTCATAATCACTCTGTGTACAGACCAGTCCAAATTGGAATGATCCGTAATTGCTCTCACCATTCTCTAGAAATGTGACTTCCCATAGCATGTAGCAGTCGGATTTGTTCCCTGCACCAGCACTTTTGAACCTGATAATAAGATGACATTCGTAATTATTTTTTTTAACTACTGTTTTATCTATATGTATTAATTATGAATGTTTTTTTAATCTATGATGTACATCTTTTATGATCCAAGCGATCGAAATAAAGATTGAAATGAATGATACTGTGAAATTGTTGAACTGCCCTTATGTCAGCTTCTTCTATTCTTCCATGCCCTATCAGTTACTAGGCCGCTGCTGCACATCCTTACCACTAGAGAGGGTAAGGGCATTTCCCACTGTGAGTCCCTAGGATGGCTCTGGGTAATTGATGCTTGTGGTGATGTGCTTCTTTCTGCACTAGAAGAATCACTGTTCCATCACACATTATGGCTTTTCCCCAGGTTGTCTCAACAGAACTAGTTGAAATGTTCTTAAGGCTGTGCTAGACCATCTCTCCTCACCCAGGATGGCGTCAGTACTCTAACGGGTCTTTTTTTGTGTAGGGATACACAGTGCTTAGTTTTTTTTATTGGTGGCAGCTCTACTGTGCAGACGTCCCTTGCTTCTATGTCTGGCAACTAAGTATTGTACCCGTCTCTATGCTCACTCTCTAGTTCACACTGAGCATTGACATTTTACTGCAGCTTCGTGTTTTTCCCCCTCTGGTTTCCCTCGGGTTGCCTCTTTGTTAACAGCCACTGCCTTTAATATGGCTGTGACTTTTACATAATGTTATTGCTCAAGGCCACCAAAGCTGCCAGCCATGTAATATATAATGGGACATACAAACATGTATAGCGTTTGGCCAAACTCCGAAATTATAATCTAGGTTATTTGCCACTGTAATTATCAAAAGAATCTCTGAGGTAGGAGCATCCAATTCAAATAACAGTTTGATTAATATTAAAAAGAAAAGGAATAGCATTTTTCCTACAGTTGTGAGAAGTTAATTTCACTCATAAATTTCCTTTATTGAGTCAATATTAATTCGCTGTCAATCACACAAGGGTCATCACTCAATTTTACATGGACATAAAGCTGACGCTGACTTTTAGTAATTTGGGATATTACTGTTGCTTCTGTATGTCACTCCAACAAGGACAAGTGTGTATTAATAATGGGCTTTGCTTTCTTAGACTAATTCAAAATATTCTCTTTGAAACATGAACTTGGCACATTACCGTGTTCACTCAAGCTCACTACAGGTTTATTAAAAGAAATTGTGTAATCAAGATTATCGACAGATCCTGCCGTTGTGATGTTAGAAACTTGATTGATATGAAAATAAGTATCAGTTAAATGAATGGAACTTTCACTTAAGTGTGTTCAATCTCACCGACACATGTTTTTTTGCTTTGATTTATTATTTTCTTTAATGATCATCAAGTAAATAACGAGAACGTCTGTTATATGGGATTAATACATTCTTAATGGACTTAATAAATGTGAAAATATCTGTCATTTAGAATCTGTCTATTTTGTTCATTTCTATGCACTTGTTTCCAACTGTCATTTTCAGGGGTAGAGGTAAAATATTCCTCAGATTCTCTTTGTCTTGGCCTCACAGATCTTCGGGGCTATCTCTTCGTAATGATGTGCTTCTTTCTGCACCTGAAGAACACTGTTCCATCGCACATTATGGCTTTTCCCAAGGTTTTCTGGACAGAACTGTTTTAATCATCAATGCATGTTGATTCCGGTTCCTGTTGTGAGGAAAACATGCTTGACACAGCTTCTTTCGGTGTCTGGGTGTGAACGAAGGGCACGGGGTATAAAGGGATTCTTCCTGAGCCAGGGAGGAGCCGTGGTAAGCTGTCCAACAATACTGGGGCTCATGGAGAAAAGTGGCAAGCAAAGAGGGGAAAAAGAGTCTCTAATACACTTATCTTTGGATCGCAAGCATGAAAAGATTAAATTTTCTATCAACATAAATCACGCAGTGAATGGAAAAGTTGGAGTATAGGGTTAACTGCGACCAACCAGTCGGTCATTCATCAATTATGAGGGACAAGACTACCTTGAGATATAAAGGTGCAGCTCCTTGGGTGCTTTTCGTGTGGTATCATCTAGCTTTGGCTTGTGGCACTTTGAAACTGACTTCCATGTGGTTCTGGTGTTTGGAGACCACCTGAAGAAAAAGTTAGTTACCGGAAACCCAAGTATAATCGGCAAGAGGTCTCAAATTGGTATTGCTGTGCAGAAGCACTGGCCTTCAGGCCTCACGCCCCCTCCAGTTCACTGAGAGAAAGCAGCTGGGGAAACCTGCAGCGTAGCTCTGAACCGCCTCAGACTCGCACATTGCACAGACCATCCCACCACCAGGATTAAATGACTTTTTGGATCGTGTTCCCTCTCTGTAATGGTTTTACGATGAGATAGAAATTTATGAACATTATTCACGAGTCAATCCTCGCGATCTGCAATGTGATACAGGGCTATATAAACCACAATGTTGAGTGTTCACAGATGAGCGCTATTAAGAGCTACAATTGATGGAAACTTCGCTAATGAATGGTAATAGAACAGATTAATGCTCATGGCCGAGAATCCGGTGTGGCGGTGCTGTTTTCATGACCTATGGTGCTGTTCGCTAACAGGTACTCTCATTACATCTCACAACAGAGCGTGTAGTATGAAGACACCGGAGACCATCTGATTAGCAGATGATAAATGTAGGAACGAGGGAGCACAAGCAACATCGCATTGCAATTTAATATGTGAAGTGTGCAGAGCAGGTCATGTGGGAGACTCGTTGATGCTTCATGTCTGTTTTTATTTTCAGCATATGTACCCAATAAACTATTATTTATGTATATATCAAAATGTTGGTCGTCATTTCTTAAGGGCCCTTGTGTTCCTTTATATCCTATTGGGAATATGTAATTTTTATGCTCAATCTACAGTATTTTTTCAAAATGTACTTTTGGTATTCAAGGAAGAATAGCGGAATAATATATTTGTATGTAGACACCAATTAACAAGGCAGTTTAGTATGCAAGACTTCGCAGTTAATTAAAACCTCAGACCAGAACGACACTCTGACACCTGGAGACGGGGGTAATATGACGCTTAAGATCACCACTGGAAAGCCTCTGTGTGTCAAATAAAGGTCCATCTTCTCACTCCACAAATAAAGAATAGTATCGTAAAAGTGGAATGGAATCGAAACCTATGAGAAAAGCGTAATGGAACCTACAGCAGGGAAAAAATGAAGCAGCAGCGAAGACAGCTCAGGCTTGTGGAGCAACACCTCCCAGGTCAAAGTTGAAGAGACAGATGGTTTTTGCAGCCCAAGCAGAGTGCTGATCACTGACTGCTCCAGAACAAACTGAGGAAGAGTGGCAAAAAGAGGGCATGAGAAACACTCCATTTCTGACTCATCTGCACTGAAGATTGGGAACGAAGCTCCCCATTACCCATGTTCCCCTTCACCAGTCTGGTGAAAGAGCCATTCGGACACTCCGTTTATGCTTAGGTCTGGCCTAAGAAACCATGTCTGCTCATAATTACTTCTACCACTAAGTCTTGGCCACAAGAGCCGTTCATACCCACCTCCGCCATTAAACTGGTCAATAGGAACCATGTCTGTTATCCTGCAGCACTTGAACCTGGCCAGAAAGCCATGTCAACCCACATCCTTTACCTGTATCATTTAGGCCTAGCAAGAGCAGCTTGCCTGGTCATCTCTAACACTCATTCCTGGTCACTAGATCATGCCTGTTCACTTCTAGCACTTAGTTCAAAGAGCTGTGCCTGCTTACTTCCACCACTGACACCCAGTCAGTCGACATGTGTCAGCTTTGACTCCTCTCCTTTCCTCATGCCCAGAGCAGCTATGTCTATGCAACTCCGCTACTCCTGCTTAGCCTGAACAACAATGCCTACTACCGCCTACTCATATCCATTTGAGGAGTCATTTATACTTGACTCCTCCCCTCACACGTAGTGAAAAGAAGTAAAATGCCTAATTTTCACTACTCAGATCTGACATGGTTCTGGCATTCCCACATCCTCCACTCACTACAGGACTGAAAAACCGAGCCACGATTACCTCCAGCCCAAATGCCCAGCTTATGGAAAAGTGTCTCCATCACCTCCATTACTAACATAACACCCAACCAGAAGAACAATACCACCTTTGCCTCGACCCCTCATTCCCTTCACCAATAACTCCCAGCCAGTGTATTTTTGCTATACTAGTTCATCTCCAGCACTCCTAACCAGTTTGAGGAATAATGTCTGCTCACTTCTGCTGCTCTCGCCCAGCCTGGGGAGAGTTTCCTGTTCTGCATTGTTTATACCTAGCTTTAGCAGCTTGTTTAACTTCACCAAACGGGCCAAGACAGAGGAACAGGATGGTTCACCCTTGTAAGTGCAGAACTCCTCACACGGGTTGTAAAATCTGTGACACTAATTCACTGGTTTTATTTGGCATTCCCAACCTTTTTTTTCTTCCAGCAGACAATGTGTGTGCTCTATGTTTTGTGTTCAACAGTGGATCATAGATTGTACTACATATGGCGTGTATTTGAAATGTACCCCACAGATAGCCAAGAGTTGTTACGAGGTGATGGGAAGACTGGTGGTTAACTGCAGCTGTTTCTAGACCCAGAGGTACAGGTATTATTACTTGTACCCCTGGAAGGATAGGACTTACAAGTCCCCTCTATTAAATCAGTGCAGGCCCTCATAACATTCCTGTCATAGTTTGTGGTGCATTTGTGTTCAGTGTATCTTATGGTTCATGTTTGTATGGTGTCCCTTGAGTTAAAGGTGTGTGCCACCTAAAAGTGGTGGTTGAACCCCAGGTTGTCCCCTTTCTCCTGTAGACTTGACAACTTGCATGTCCATTATTTACTTTATTATTTGAATACTTTATATGCCATGTATAAGACCTAAAGATAGACACTTACAAGACAATACATAGCTAAGTGTATTGCAGAGGTAGCTCTAAGAGAACAATACATAAATGGTTTCCACTGCTTGTACCTTCTTAACTGCCAATTTGTAAAGCACTCTGATACCCTTATGTGGCCTGGTCCACGCCATATACAACTTTTTAAATAAATAAATAAACATATTATAATACAACAAGTACTTCTGTACAGAACAAAAGATGAGGAAAGCTTCTGGTAGTCACAATAAACAAGATTTAAGTATGTAAAATAAAAAAATAAGAATAAAAAGGTACAAGTGTAATAGGAGAAAATAAGGCATTGATACAGTATAACTAAACGATATCAGATTATCAAGACGTCATGAATGGAACTGTAGTATAATATATTAAAGAAACTGGGAGACATGGGGCTATTGACAGTGTCTGTGGAGAAAGGCTACTATACAATATATATGTTTGAGTGTGGGTGTATGAAAATGTGTAATGGGCCTTGATGCCCTTCTTTATTTGCGATAAAGAGGAATCTATCCAGGGGGGGGGGGGCAGAGCTAGCCAGGCTGCAGAAGGATGCCACCTTGTGAGACTCAGCTGATCTGGCAAATAATCTGTACATTATCCTCTAGTAGAGGCAACATCGGCCTGCGGCAATGGGCTGACTACCTTCCCGCAAGACACTGGCGTGGTATTGCAGCTTTTTTTTTTTTTGATGCTTAAGGAACTAACGCACTTAATTTGTGGTGGTGACTGGACTGCAGCCTTGACGGGCCCGACAGGTAGATCGAAGCTGTGAATTGCTGGGAGGGAGCCTGCTCGCACTTGCCTGTCCCCTCCACCCTTGGCACTAGTGCCTCTGTCCGATCACCTCCTGTGTTGCTTGTTCCCCAATGGCACACCCAGTAATCCTGCTAGGGCTAGGGGTGCGCATGCGAGGCGGAGGCTGTGCCAGATAGGCCAAACCCATCCCTGAAAGGAGGACGACAGTGGAGAACCCCTGCTGTGGCTCGAGGTCCCAGTGAGGCAAGTGGAAGGAACTGCCTGGTCTTGCGGGGGCTGGGGTGGGAACAGAGGACTTCTCCGCCAGACTGAACTCTCCTACTTACACCGGGGGAGTTATGGGCTACAGACTCTAGCGGCATGTGAGGCTGGGAGCTGGACCGCTCCTTGAGTGCATAAAGAGGTGCTACCATGGCACTCCTGACCTCCCTGGACTGGAGTCGGCTGGAGGCGTGCCACCAGGGTCTTGTAGATTTCCACTTCTGGGGCTTGCATGTGCCCCCTAGCTCACCAGGAAGAGGCGGGGCTCCCACCAGACTTGTGTGGCTGTGGAGGTGGGGATATCCGACAACCAGCTGCCCCCTCTTAGTTGCCAAGGGCACCTCTGAATGGTGTACTGAGGCGGCACCCTTTCTTCTTTTTACCAGAACGGTCCCCTTGCGCCTGGGGGAGGGCTTCGGTGAGCTGCCGTGGCGCACGCCCGCCCTCAAAACCATGCCGGCCTGATGCTCGTGAAGTAGTTAGGAACTGCCAGCTGGGCCCTCCATTTAGCGCTCCTGTGGCAACACATTTGCCTGGCCCTTCTCATTAGAGTCCTGGGTGTCCCCGAGGGTAGCGCTAAAACCATGTTTAAGAACTACATGAAAACCTATTTGGCAACCAGCTGACTGCGCTTCTCTCTGTTGAGACAGCTCACCGTACCCTGGGGCCTAGGCCCCTTCTAATATAGGAGTGCCCGCGCGACCTGTCTTCACCAACCTGCTACCCTATCGCGACCACGACATGGTCCTTCGCATCACACGTGAGAAGGGGGAACTGCAATACCAAGGTAATAAACTGTCTTTCTATCCTGACTTTACCCAGGCTGTTCAGCTGCCCTCAGGGAGATTTTTCCCCTTCAAATGCCAGTTGGCAAAACTGACTTTATCGTATGCTCTCTTTTACCTGCCCATACTCCATATCCTACTAATAAGAAGGATGCACTATTTACCTGATCCCACGTTGGCCATCAAATTCAGTCATAAACATGCCTGTAGCTTGGGCACTCCTGATTCGTGGGTGGAAACTGAGCCTGGCAGCCAATTCAGCAACAACTGACTACGTTGTGCTTGACCATAACTAAGCCCATCATGCCTGAGGGTCACACTTGCCTGTGTGTATGGCCCCAAAGTGGACTCCCAGATTTCTTTGCCACGGTCTGGAACAAAATAGTAGCCCTAGGCCACTCTACCGGGGGGTGATTTTAATTCAATCCTCAAATGGACAAATTCCACTCGAACTGGCGACCGCAACCACGCCACTACAGCAAGGAAGACAGAGCGGGCAAGACTTTAGTGACCTTAGTAAAGAAAAAGTGGAGCAGCTCCTACATCGTGCAGCTGAAGAACCCCACAGGGGAAGACTGCTACACGATGCCTGACATCTCACAGACCATGCATACATTTTATACTGATCTCTATACCTCCGATGGAGTACCCCCACCCAACAGACTCATATACTTGAACTCGATCCAGCTACTGTGTTGGACAACTGCCACAGGCAGTTCCTTGATGTCTCATTCACAACTGAGATCATATTTAGGGCAATTAGTGCTATGCCAGCAGACAGGGCCCCTGGACTGGATGGCATAACAGAGCAATTCTATAACACTTATGCTGCAGATCTTGTTCCATACCTTCTGGCAAAGTATGAGGAGGCAAGAGAAACTGGCTAGCTACCTTCCTCAGTCTGCGAGGATCTGATAGTCACCATTCTGAAACCTGGCAAAGAAGCTGCTCTCTGCGACTCCTGGGACCACTCTCCATGATTACCGTGGACAATAAAATACAAGCCCACATGCTTGCAACTAGACTGCTTCCCCTACTCCCTCTGATTGTCAGGCAAGACCAGTTGGGCTTTATCCCAGGACGCTCTTCTATGCACAACTTGTGCACCGTCTTCTCCTTGCCTCATACTTTACACCCGCAGCTGCAGCTCTGAGCATTCAACTCCTAGGAATGGGCCTTCCCCTTTGCTCTGGTGCAGTGCATCAGCATTAGCCCCTTGTTCCTGGGCAGGGTCTCCCTTCTTTATACTTCCCCGACAGCCAGACTCCGAATCAATGGCAGCGTCTCCGACCCTATTCAGATCTGCAGAGGTACCCGGCAGGGATGTCTCCTCTGTCCCATATTATACATCATGGCCATGAAATCGTTAGCAGGTCGCATGTGACAGCATCACTCAAACAGAGGCTTTAACTATACACCTTGTCTCATCTATGTATGCAGATGAATGTGTGAGATCCTGCTAAAAACTTCGCCCCAACACAACGTGAATTTACACTCTTCAGTGCACACACAGGCATGATGATTAACTGGTCCAAATCTGTGATCTTCCCCTTAACCAATGCTACAGACAAATTTGCTGTGGACTACCTGGGAACAAAGATCAGTCGGGTATTGTCACAGCTCTGGCTTGAGAACTATAGCAGGGCGCTTGCGTGGCTAGAGAACTGAAAGCTGACGTGTGAACACTCACTCACTGGCAGATTGGCCATGGTCAAAATTGTAGTTTTGAAAAAAGTGTTGGATAGTGTACGGGTAAAAATTACTATTCTAACTCCAGTAATTGCAACAGTAGGGTCAGTGTTGGATAGTGTAAGGGTACTATGCGTTGTAATGGTATGCGTTGTAATGACTTGTGATATAATGCCTGCGTTGTAGTGACATGCATTGTAATGCCATGCGTTGTAGTGACATGCAATGTAATGGCTGCATTGTAATGGCATGCGATGTAAAGGATGTTGCGATGTAATGACTGCTATGTAAAGGTAGTGCGATGTAATGACTGCGTTATAAAGGTTGTTACCCATTTTTGAGTCTGTCTGTACCGCTCACCAGGGCGTTCTTTGTTTGGCTTTGGTCCCTACTTGTGAACTTAATATGGGCTAGCTGGCACCCACAACTGACCTCGGAGACACTGACCCTGCCCTTTGTCCAATGCAGATTGACCGCTCCAGCCATGGAACTGTACTATTATTGTGCTTAAACCCAATACTCGTTTCCCTGGTTCCACACCACTTTATCCCTGCTGCATACAGCTGTTGAGGCGGATGATGCTGATCCATGTCTACTTACGACTGTGACTTGTCAGAAACCTACTCACACTAGGACTCTGTCAACACAGTCCAGTGCACTGTCTGAGCATGGGATCGGTTGCAACAAAGGGCGGGTAGACACTACTTCTACTCTGCTGAGCTGCCGCTCACCAATAACCCAGTGCTGCTTCCTACTAAAAAGCCAACAGCAATGTGCCATTTGATTACTCTTGGGCTACGGAGATTAGGGGTACCTACCCTGAGAGAGAATTTTTACCACTATGAAACTGTTTTTCTGTATTATGGCCGCCGAGCCCGGAGAACAAAAAGGCAGGTGACTCCCCTGCAAAACCAGGTTGTTTTGTGATCGATAATTTTGATGCCTCCAAAATATGTTTTAGGCCCCCTGTCATGGGCATGTGGCCCACCCCCACATAAATAGGGTGCCATTTTTATTGGGAGACTTGAGGGAAATTCTGGGTGAGTGGAAGTTTGTGACACCCATCAGATTCCAGAACCTTCCATCACAGAAATGTGAGGAAAATGTTTTTGTTTTTTTAACAATGTATGAGGTTTGCAAGGGATTCTGGGTTACAGACCCTGGTGAGAGCCATACAAGTGACCCCATACTGGATTCCCCTTGGTCTCTAGTTTTCAAAAGTGTACAGGGTTGCTAGTTTTCCCTAGGTGCTGGCTGAGCTGGGGCCCAAAATCCACAGCTAGGCACGTTGCAAAAATAGGATTCGTTTTCAGTGGAAAAATGTGATGTGTCCATGTTACATTTTGAGTCGGTGACTGTCGCAGCACTAGACTGACCCACCCAAGTGAAGTGCCTTTTTTATTGGGTGGCTTAGGGGAATGCTGTGTTGGTGGAAGTTTGTGGCTCCCCCGCAGATTCCAGAACTTTCCCTCACCGAAATGTGAGAAAAAGGTTTTTTTTACAAAGTTTAAGGTTTGCAAAGGGTTCTGGGTAACAGACCCTGGGGAGAGTCACACAAGTCACCCCATCCTTTATTCCCTTGGGTGTCTAGTTTTAAAAAATGTACAGGTTTGCTGGGTTTCCCTAGGCGCTGGCTGAACTAGGGCCCAAAATCCACAACTACGCTCGTTGCAAAAAAAAGGGTAAATTTCAGTGGAAAAATGTGATGTGTCCACATTGCAGACATTATGGTTAAATGCTTAGTATGATTGGGTGCAGAGATAAAGGCCACAGCCCTTTCACATTGATAACATGGCATATTAGGGGGTGCAATAATCAGAGGTATAGCAGACAAGTCCTTGCTTACTTATTTTTTTTTTGAAAATCTGTTTATTGGCAGAATAAGTAAGAGCAAACATAGTAAATTGACATAATCATAATTTGCAAATTTCTCAGTTCTTACATAGCAGTCGCATCTGTGTAGTAATTCTCATTTTCATTTTTCTTCTAAATGGCTCTAGTTATTCCCAACAAAACACCACCCGCCCTCTCCCTCCCTCCCTTGGCACTTACATTTGATCACTATAATCATTTGCGGTACTCGGCCTGGTCTAGTACAATCATTCCACAGTCGGTATCCCGTCTTAACCTCACAGAGGACTATTTACAGTTCTAAACATATATGAATTCTGCCCTTTACACCCGGGACTACTCTCAACATCCATAGTATGGGTGGCTAGAAACATAGCGGGGGTCACATGCACTTCAAGCATGTCACTCTTCATCTATGTAAGAGTGGTTAAAACAGTTGAAACAACGGACGCAGCATCATCCCCCGACTCAAAGGTCCCCAACAGAGTGTTCCAATCTAGTGATATTAATGTCTTCCTTAGTCCCTTACGCTCTTGGTGTTGCAATGTCGTGCCCTCAGCCTTCCCCCAGCGCACTACCTCTGCCTTCCACATCTCTGGGTCTGGTGGTCTAGTCGACTTCCATTTCATTGTTATGGTGCGTTTAGCAAGCAGTAAGGCTAGGTCAGTGAAACGCATGTGTACGCTCTTCTTTCTTTCCACAGGACCCAGCCCTAGTATGGTATACTCCAAGGCAGCATATGGTTTGGAAGGAGCTAGTCGGCCTAGGGTATCTTGAACTGACTTCCAATAGTATCCCAGTTTCGGGCAATCCCATAACATATGTATTAATCGCGCATCGTCCGTGCCGCACCGGGGGTATGTGTCAGTCGTGTTGGGGAACATTGCTTGTAAGCGGTGGGGTGTCAGGTATGCCCTATGCAGTATCATAAGCTGTATGAATTTAAACTTCGGGTTTCTCAATACCTTCCTCGGGAACTTTAGAATACGCTCCCACTCCTTATCCCTGACTGGTCTCCCCAGGTCGCCTTCCCATTTGTCTCGTAATGGCTGCAGTGAGACTGCCCTTCCCTCTCGAATACTATTCGTTATCCACTTCGTCAGGTGACTGCCCGATCCCATGAGGTACTGCATAGTTAGTAGTGGGTTCGTAAGTGGTTCTTCTCCGTTCGGCACCCATGTTTGTGTTACATACCGGCGCACTCCAGCATGTAAAAGAAACAGCCCTCCCGAGGTGTGGTGCGTGTTCTGAAAGTCCTCAAATGACAGAACCCGGCCATCCGCAAACAAATCCCCAACCTGTGACACTCCTGCATCGTGCCATGCAGTGAGTATTTGGCCCGAGAATGGACTCGGCCCTACAGGGAGTCCTAGTAGCGGTATCGTGGGGGCGTAAGAGGACGTGGGGAACGTGTATTTCACCGCCTTCCTCCAATAGTTAATTGCGATTCTAAGCAAGGAGGGTGTTGATCTCGGAACTTCTGCCCTTGGTAGTAACAGGGTGTGGATCCTCCCCCTATTCCAGTCTGCTTCTAACATGTCTATTTCATGCAAATTGCGCCCGCCAACCAGTAGGCCAGCCATTGCAGCTGACATGCGTAGTTATACACTTGTAGATCCGGGACCCCCATACCGCCCGCCACGGTGGGAAGCTGTAGTTTAGTTAGACTAATGCGTCGTCTCCCCTACCCCCACACCAGTTCCGTTAATAAGGTATTTAGCGTCTTAAACCTGGAAGCAGGGATCATGAACGGCAGGCTCGTAAAGTAATAAAGAAGGCGGAGTAGTACCACCATCTTAGAGATGGCAACCCTGCCTGCTACCGATAGCGGCAACGCAGTCCAGAACTGTACCTGTGATTTTAGCGCTGCGGATGCCCTGCCCAGGTTTCCATCAAGCATATCCCTCGCACCTCTATAGACCTGTATTCCCTGATAACGAAAGGTTGTCTCTGCCATCTGGAAAGTGTGCGGCGCGAAGGGCAGCTGGGTGGCCGCCCCTGTGGCGGAGAAGCAAAACCCGTAATACTTGTGCTCGCTGATGGTAAGTCCCGATAGTGTTCGGAAGTTTTCAAAGATTTCAGGAACAGGGTCCAAATCCCCCTGTAGATCACAGAAGTATAGGTTTATATCATCAGCATAAGCCGACACCACATGGGTTGTCCCATCTCTACATATGCCCCTGTGATGCGCCGATCGGCGGAGTTTGCAGAGCAATGGCCCTAGCGCCAATATAAATAATAGCGGGGACAACGGGCATCCCTGTCTTGTTCCCTTCGCTATGTCCAGTTGCACCGATATGCATCTGTTTGTGCGGACTCTGGCCGTTAGGCGGGTGTACAACAACTGGACCCAAGTAATATACTCGGGCGGTATCCCGAATTTTGCGAATGTCGCAAACATATAGTCCCATCTGAGGGAATCAAATGCTTGCTTCAGATCCAGGGAAATACAGCCCTCCGCTCCTGCCAGTGTTTGGTCACAGAGCATAAGTTGGCTGAGCCTCCGCAGGTTCATACCCGTGCTTCTGCCAGGCACGAAGCCGCATTGGTCGGGGTGTATCAGTTGTGGGATATACTGTGCTAGTCTAGTCGCAAGGATCTTACTCAATATTTTATAATCTGTGTTTAATATTGACAGGGGTCTGTAGTTAGCCAGGTCTAAGCCGTTCCTGCCCGGCTTCAGTAGTGACACTATTAGGGCTTGGAGCGACGATTGCGGCAGTCCCCCTGATCTTAATGCTTCCTGGTACACCACCTGTAGGCGCGGAGCTAGTAAATCAATAAATGCCCCGTAGAATTCAGCCGGGAGGCCATCCGTTCCAGGGGTTTTATCCCGCGGGAGCGTGCGTATAGCCTGGCGTACTTCTGCGATCGTGATAGGGCGTGACTGCTCCTCACTCTGGTGGTCTTCAAGCCGTGGCAAGTCTATTCCCTCCATAAATTCCTCGAACGCCGTGCTAGACAGTGGTCTATGTGGGCCATACAGTGTTTCATAGTAGTTCCTAAACGCAGTGTTAATGTCTATTTGAGTCGTGGCCGGTAGCCCTTCTTGATCGGTGACCTCTATTATAGGCAGATACACTGGATCATCACGCACAATTCGGGCTAGCAAGGGTCCAGACCTCTCCGCTTGCGCGTGTTGTCTGCATGTGTACTCTCTATAATCTAGCACTCGCAACTCCTCTAGTAACTCGGCGTGGTGTATGTGTGCCTCTTGCTGTGGGGTGAAAGGTATATTCGTGCCCGCAGCTTCGCTTTCCAGCATAGCCAAGCGCCCCTCTACCTCCCGAAGCCTCCCCATGACGTTATGTGTGTGTGTGTGTAGGCATTTATATAGCGCACTGCTACCCGTAGGCGTCCTGGCGCTTCGACCGCCGCGAAACCCTTCCTGGCTTCCCTGAGAGATGGTCCCTTAATGGGTATCTCCAGGGTGAGACCAGGCATCCCCGGCGGTCTGGGGGGCCGTTAGTGAAGATGAGGCAAGCTAATGCCCAGAGTTGCCGAGTGTGATCGCTGATCAGAGTGGGCACCGAGGCGAGAGAATTATCAAGTCCGCTGACCCTGGTCCAGAAACCTGCCGCGCCGGGAATCGAACCCTGGTCTCATGTCTCATGCCCACTCGTGTGCACATCGCCTCCCCTCTGATGGACACCTTAAAGGTGTCCCATTCTATCTGCCGGGACCTAGTGGAACCAGTGTTTATGTCAAAGTAACTTGTTATTGCGTCAGTAAGTGACGCCCGAAAGACCGTGTCTTCCAGTAAATCTATTGGAAGGCACCACATCGGTATAGGCGTTGGGACCCTACCCGACTGTACCGTAACTTACACCGGATTGTGATCAGAGAAAGTCTTGCCCATGTGTTCCGCTGAGGTCACCTCTCCCAGCAAAAACGCGGTCTATCCTGGTATGGAGCTTATGTGGTGGTGAGTAGAAGGTATACTCTCTATTCAACAAGTGTTTACAACGCCATGCATCAGCCAGATTCCATTCCTCCGCCCACTGCGCAAGCGCGTCAGCCTGTCTCCTACTCTCGGTGGCTTGTAGGGGTGGGTGTGACCTGTCTAGGGAAATATCTAACACTGCATTAAAGTCCCCACCTATAAGCCAGTGGCACTCTGCCCAGTCCGCCAATGCTCTATTAATGGTGGTCAAAAAGTCTGATTGGCCCGAGTTTGGCGCATAGATACTGCCAAGCACTACAGGTAGGTCGTCTAACATCCCACGGATGAATACGTATCTGCCCTCAGCGTCTAGTCACTTTTCTACCAGTTTAAAGGGAACTGAGTTCCTGAGCCACACGGCCGCCCCTCTCGAAAACACAGAATAATAAGTAGCAAACAGTTGTCCCTTCCATTTTTTAAGTAATGTCACGCTTTCCGTATTGTTCAGATGAGTCTCTTGTAGGCAGGCTATCATAACATTTCTTCGGTTGAGTTTTGCTAACAGCCTAGGCCTCTTGTGGACAGACCTCATACCTCGGACGTTCCAGGTGCATATTTTATAGGTGTTTAAAGTCCCCATTGCGGTCTGCGGCAGGTATTATCAGTAGGCTCTGTACCATTAAGTTTGAGCTTGTGATATGTAGTGACCTAGGTGCCATAATAACGTGTAACCCCACAACTTCAAGGTCCCCAATCAAAAACCCTCGGGGTCCAAACAGTACTGCCCAACGTGGGCGAAAGTTAAAGCGGAACATGTCTACGCGGTGGGGAGTGGAGACCACTTACACTTGCCCAGAGCCTTGTTGGTGTTACTTCGGCCTGCCCTTAGCTAGTGTGTCCCTCACCCCCGGTCGTTCCCTGTGTAAATTACATACTTTACCAACCGGAGTCTTCTAATGGCACAGTCAGAATTTATTCGCCTCTTGGGCCGTGATTTTGGGAAAGAGCTGTAGGCTATCCGCCGAGTCCGACACCTCCGTGTGTGTGCCAGAGCGACTGCCCATATCTGATTTGCCTTTTGCATCATGTGCTGCCAGTGCGGCCTCTGTCAGCTGGCCTATCTCCGTATCCTTTCTTGATCGGGCCGGTGTCGTCCCTCCACTCGCCGTCGACCCCTTCGCACGGTCCTCATGCGTATCAGTGCGTTGTTGTTCTCCCTGGCACGATGGTCCGTTGTCCTGGTCCTCTTCAAACGGGTCCTGCGTGTTTGGCGGTGACAGCGTTATTTCCATCCATTCCGCAGCGTCGTCAGGTGTATCAAAGAAATACGACTTGTTCTCATATAGGATTTTCAGGCAGGCTGGGAACAGCAGGGCGTATTTCAAGTTTCTTTCCTGTAGTTTACGCTTTACCCCCAGGAACGTCGACCTGGCTCTTTGCACTGCCGGGGTGAAGTCTGGGTATACTGAAATGGTTTTGTCTTCATATCTCAGCGGTGCTTTTTCCCTCGCCACTCTCAGCCCTGAGTCTCTGTCTTTATAATGCAAGAGGCACACTATTAGCGGGCGTGGCGGTGCTCCCGGCCAAGGTGGTTTCGCCGGCATCCTGTGTGCCCTCTCCACACTGTATAGTGGGGTGAGATCTTGTGGGCCCACAATCTTTTTCAGCCAGTTTTCCTCGAATTGCGTGGGGTTCCTCCCCTCACTGCGCCCTGGAATTCCCAAAATTGGCACGTTGTTGCGGCGGGCCCGCCCTTCAGCATCGTCCATCTTGTCCCAGAGCAGCTTAATCTGTTTCTCCATATTTTCTATTTTCGTGGAGTGATCCGTCTGTTGCGGTATCAGGTCATCAAGTGCATTTTTATGTTCCGATACCTTTTCCACCAGTTTGTTGTGATCCGCTCTGAGAAGCGACATGCCCTTCGCCATGGTGTCCATACGCAGCTCTAGTGCTTCCCTGGATGCCTTTATTTCGGCCAGTATAAGGTCCAGTTTGGCGTCTTGCGTGCACTTGCCCGTCGGTGGTATTATCTCCATGTTGGAGGAGGCTAGTGGATCCTCCGAACCGGTGGATTGAATGTCTGCACCGGCGCCATGTTCTTGTACCTTGGCTTTGTTCCTCCCCATGGCCCTCGTTAGCAGGGTGGCGGTGGCCAAGTCACTCCCGCACACTGGATGCCAATGTATGGATATTGGACCTTTAGCTACTGCACACTGAGGGCCCGATTCACAGAACTAACTTAAGACAAAATCCTAAACGTACTACTTTTGGTATTCACAGAAGTTAGGATTTTGTCTTAAGTTTGTCTTAAGACAGACTTAAGACAGACTTAAGACGGACTTAAGACAGAATCCTAACTTAAGTCTGTCTTAAGTCTGTCTTAAATCTGTATTAAGACAAAATCCTAACTTCTGTGAATACCAAAAGTAGTAAGTTTAGTATTTTGTCTTAAGTTAGTTCTGTGAATCGGGCCCAGCGAGTCTACAACTTTTCAACAGGTACCTATATATGCAGGCGTGCAGATGTATCTTCAGTCGTCATGGTCGCACCCGGCTCCAGTTTCAGGTTCCTGCTGCCTCCCGGTTCGACACGTAGTGGGTGTTTCGCTATTTTCCCTCGCAGTGTCCGGCGCCACACCACTGTCGGAGCAACCGTTGGGCGCTGCACCCAGCACGCCCGGGGCCTATACAGTTCACTAGCAGGAGGTCGGTTCCCGTAGGCTCTATCGTGCGCTCTGGTCCCAGCAGTCTCGGTTCTCTGTGGTACGAAATGGGCTCCAGCTTCTGGCCCGTGCCTGGCGCTGCGCAAGGGTTCTATACCCCTTTGTTGTTGGAAGGCACTGGACGCCGTCTCCTCCCGGTGTCTGCGCCGGCCGCGTAAGGATCTGTGCCAGTCCCAGCTGTATAACTACCCCCTTTTCTGAATCGTTTTTGGCCACTTTAGGTGTGGCAGGGTATACTCAGACATGAGTCCCTTGCTCACTGCACCATCAGGATTCAAGCAAGCCGGGCCGACGACGGCTGAAATGCCAGAAACTGGTCCCCGGAAGCTTGTCTCCTTTCTGGTGAAGAATTGGCTTGGTAGTTTAGTCTGCCCTGTTCCCATGATGCACTGGGCCAGGGACAGACTGATGTGCATATAGCCAGGTTCTGAGCTGGGATGGTGCAGTGAGCTAAATAACGGTGATGGATCAAGCCCTGATCTTTGGACTGGGTAAGAGTGGTCTGCTTAATTCAGACACTCTGTTCATCACCACCCCCTTTTCTGAATCGTATAATGGCAGCCGGCACAGCGAGTCTAAGATGGCGCCTTTCGGTCCCAGCCCTTCCGCAGCGACTCGTACCCCCGCTTGATTAAGTACTGGGCTCACTTACAGGTCCCGTGGGTGGGTGTCAGCGGCAATCAGGGCACTAGCTGTTAGCGGATCCGCCGCTGTCTGTCCGGGTCCGTTCTGCCGAGGTATTTCCTTGCCTCGGCGCTCCAGTCGCCGCCTCCAGCCACTCTTAGGATTGCTCCGCCGCCGGCCCGTGAAACACAGCCTCGCCGCGTCGCCTGCACCCCAAGCGTGTGGGTAGCTGTGGTACCGGCGCATGAACACTCCGGCCGTTCTGTCGCTGCAATTCGCAGCCCCGCTCAGATGGTTCCCAGGGGCCCTATGTCCAACAGCGCTCACCGGAGCCCCCCCGCTTAACAACTCCAGCCCGCGGCTTGTATCGGGGCTCCAGGCCTCTCCGGCGCCGATCGTCGTGCTCTCTCCCGGACGGACGTCGGGGTCTCCAGTTGATAGTCGAGTGTTCACATCACACACAGCGTGTTCAGGGATCAAATGGGCGACCGGGGAACACAGTGATGCAGGATAATCAGCTTATTTTTTGTGGGCAATGGACAGAGCTACTTCAGATCACGTCCGCCATGCTCGGCTCGTGGCCACCGGTCCTTGCTTACTTAAATAGGCACGTAGTGTATATTATTTTTTTACAAGAGATGCACCTTTCTCTCCTCAACTGGAACTCCTTTGCTTGCATATGGGTTGCTCACTGATACTTTTCTTCATATTCCACTTACTCCAGAGGGGTGGTCATTCTTTTTCATAAGTCAGTTCATTTTCAACATATACGATGTACAGTTGACCTCAAGGGTAGATTTGTGGTCATGCAGGACCTCATTAACAACACTCCTGTCATCCTAATCAATAATTATGGGCCGAATACAGACAGCCCTCGGTTCTTTCTTACAATAATGAAGCACTGTGCAGAGTTTGACCCACAACATTATTTGGGAAGAAGATCACAATAATATATAGACTACAAAGTTAGACTACTTTGACCGGAGGGGTCGATGGCACACTGAAACTCGCGAGACTCTTCTGGGGGTCATGCAACACTTTGAGCTGGTTGATCTTCGAAGGACAATGTATCCGGCTCACTGAGCGTACACTTTCCATTCATCAGTTTACAACACCTTTTCCCACATAGATGTTTGGCTGGGTGTGAGGGATGTGGTGGGCTGGCTTGGGAAAATGATTCATTTTCGCCAGACCCTGTCCGATCACTTCCCGCTTACGTTGGTCCATGATCTCCCCAGTGGTTGGAAACAGACATATTTATGGCCTCTCTCTCCTCAGAATGTATTACATAAAGTATTTTTTTTCTCAGACAATGAATTATCACAGTGAGCACAGCTTCATTTGCAAATCAACAATGCATATTGACATAGTGTAGATAAGTATTGGTAGTTCATTATAAGACATTATATAAAAAGGTTATCGGAGAGAAAAATCAAAAGCAATAAAGACAATGAATAATATCTTAAAGCTACACAATCTTCTCTAACCAATTAGTAATCAGGGACCAGATTTTTAGCCCCAATGCAAGTTTCTTTCTACCCCGCCCTTTGTAGACAGAGGATTCTATATTGTATAGCCCTAGCATCCGGGATCTCCAATTTTAAATGTTGGGGCATCTGGGCTAATCCACTGGGAGGTTATGCATAGCCTTAAAACAGACATGGCAATGAATAAAAAACTAGTCCCAGCCCTCCCAGGAAATTCTCCTTCTTCGTCCCCTTCAACACCCAAGATTGTCAGCTCAGAAGTGAGTGTTACAGGTGTAGCTAGAATCAGATTTAAAAAGTGGCTTATATCCTTCAAAAAAGTTCCCAATCCAGGACAAGTAAAAACAAGCATTTGCAATGCAATAGGTCTCGCATTATGAAAGTTTGAGCTATTGGTCTTGTAAATGACAATTTTTTTATTTATGTGTTGGTTTTGAAAATAGCTAAATTAATAGCTTTGTCATTTACAATGCCAATAGTTATAACTTTCGCAAATGTGACACCTATAGCATTTGTAATGCAACATGTTTTGTATTTATGTGACTTAGATGTATTGATATTACAAATAACAATGGCTTTTAATTTTTTTAAATAATTAATTCTTAAATAAAAGTGATTGTAATTTATAATGGCAATAGCTTAAACTTTTGTAAATAACGTTTGTGAAGATTATGTTCAGTGTATTTTATTGTGATGAAAATCCAAGAACAGAAGTGAAATATTAACATCTTTTTGTGACATTTGTAATAAAGCTTGAAACATTGAGAGAACATATTGGAACCAGTTGTTGTTGAATGGTTGCAGAGATTGATGCTGTGATGGCGCGGAGTGATGCTGGGGTTGCGCTGAGTGATGCAGGGGTTGCGCTGAGTGATGCAGGGGTTGAGCTGAGTGATGCAGGGGTTGCGCTGAGTGATGCAGGGGTTGCGCTGAGTGATGCAGGGGTTGCGCTGAGTGATGCTGGGGTTGCACTGAGTGATGCAGGGGTTGCAAGGGAAAAACGAGTCTAACAGAGGGCAGAAGGGCACAAAAAGCGAGCCTAACAGAGGGCAGAAGGGCAGAAAAACAAGGGAAAAACGAGTCTAACAGAGGGCAGAAGGGCACAAAAAACGAGTCTAACAGAGGGCAGAAAAACAAGGGAAAAACGAGTCTAACAGAGCGCAGAAGGGCACAAAAAACGAGTCTAACATAGGGCAGAAGGGCAGAAAAACGCGGCTGCGAAATAAAATTAAATAAACGCGGCCGCGAAATGAAATTAAAAGCGGCCGGGAAATGCGCATTCCTTTGTACTGAAGCAGAGGGCGGGGGAGCGGATGCCTTTGAAGTTAAGCTCACGGCCTCGCCAAACGAAAATTAGCCTGTGAAATAAGAGCTGCTTGTGTCCAGAATGGCACAATAATTGAATAAAAAGAAAGCAAAAAAACAGAGGTAGGGGTATAACGTTGCCAGGGTAATAAATCGTCTTTGATTCGTACTGGCAAGGACACAGGGCCAGATCCCTAGAAAGTCTTTGCTATAATTATAAAATCCAGTTTCAACATAGATAACGACCCCATCCTACCCTTAAACGGGACCAATTATTATGCACCTCTCAGAGCAAAATCCACAAAAAGTTGCTGCGCCGAGTGTGCCGACATACGTGTATAACCCAAAATGCCCCACCGCACGTGGACCCAAGTGTGAAAGGACTAGCAGCCTGTCCTGACCGTAGCAAGATGGCCCGTTCAATAGTTGTTCCAAAAAGCACCATTGATGGGTAATCTACACCCGAAAGTACGCAGGGATGTCACGCTCACTTCTTGGCACTTGAGAACTTTGTAGTGCCAGGTCGCTAGAGCAAGCGGTCAGGGGCCATGGTGCAATGAAGTGTTTGGATTGTGGCAAGCTGCATTTAGGACAGTTTAAAGTGCAGGTCTGTGGAACAATACATCAACGACAAAACTGAACTTAAAGCGCTGGATAGTGGGTGAAATGACTACTGTATCCTGCTTTATGCACCACGTCCAGAGATCTGAAAGGCAAAAGCAGGGGCATGCACGGTTCCCTGTTGGCACTTGTGGCGCATTATAACATGATCACAAAGCAATGGCTGAAGGGGGCTGACCGTAAGTAGGGAGCTCAAGGGGCTGGGCCAGAAGCCCACTGTATGTTAAAACAAAAAAAATCTTGGCTGCATTAGTATATTAAAGCAAGACCAACCAGCTTTGGCGTGCGGGGAGAATCAGACACTGACACACAATCACACGTCAGAGAGACACACACACAGACCGACACATACTCAGAGGCACACACACTGACATTCCCTTCCACGACAACAGTCTTGCAGAGCAGCAGACCTTGATGAATGAGATCTCATTAAGGTGATGTCAGTGCACAGTAAATAAACACAGCCCGGATGTCAGGTGGGACGATTGTTGTTAAGCTGCTGGTAACCTGCGCATTTGACCCCAGTAGCAGCAGATTGCAAAGGAGTTGACTCACTGCACAGCAGCTCTCGGAGAGCTGGAAAGATACACGGCAGAGTCCAGAAATCAATTACGAGGCTATTGTTCAGAGCGATGGTTTTAATAAAAGTACAGCGTCGCCAGTCTCGAGAGAAGAGATATCACATGCCAGCATTACAGACAGCAATAGTTTGGCTGAAAGAGAGTCAGAGAGCAGGGGCGCATTGGAGCGTGCTAGAAAGGGCGTGCAGATGAGAGTGTACAGGGGTTGGATCAGAATGCACGATAGACTGCAGTGATGAGCGTTCTTAAGAAACTGCACCAGAGCTAGTACAAGAGGCTGCACAACAAACAAGTCTAACAGGGGCAGAAGGGCACAACAAACGAGTCTAACAAGGGCAGAAGGGCGCAAAAAACGAGTCTAACAGGAGCAGAAAGGCACAACAAGCTTAAAGCAAAAAAAATGGAGAAAGTGAAATGCAAGCAAAGAGAAAAAAAACGAATACGAGCGAAGAAAGGAAGGGGGCAGGAAAGGGGGGCTTAAAAACAATGAGAAGAGGGCAGGAGAGAAGAGATAGGAGCGAGAGAAAACGGGCAGGAAAGGGGGAGGGAGGAAGTACCTGAAGCGACAGAGAAGAGAGGAGACGAGTTTGGCAGCAAACAGGGCGGTGGACACATGCTGGCAAATGGTGACCTGCAGAGCGCGTGAATGGGAAGAGCGGCCGTGGGAGGTGGGAGGGGAAGTAGGAGAGTGCGAAGTGCAGGCGGGAGGGGGCGTGGAGCAGAGCCTTTGAAGTGTGTGAGGCACTGACAGACAAATGGTGGTTTGTGACGTAGCTGGTTTGTGCATGTGTACGGAGCACATGAACTGTGGCAAATCTTCTGTTGGTTTCAGAGCTTATTTGGCCCTCAATACTCTAGTCTATTTATCACCTATGTGATAAAATAGTCGAGACCTAAACATGTGTAAAGTGTCGGCCCCCCATAACCTGCATCTGCTACAAGAGCTTCCCAGGGGGTGGGCGCATTAAGAAGTTTTGGCACGGGTGTAATATAGATCAAAAACCAACATAAAGTGCTGAGCTTTCAGCCTCCCAGATATAAGTGAACGGTTAGCAAGTTCCAACGTTGTTTCCAGATTTATCCCCATTCTCCCTAGCTTCCTCTCTCAGCTAGCATTTTGAATTGTTAAATCATCAGGGAGCTCTGCCAATAGCTCCTGATAGATTACTCCGATCCCTGGTTGTCTTCGCAATAGTTCTATTAAACTAATGAGATCCAAATTAACATTTACCCCATGCAACCTGGGGCCTAAGAAGCGAAGAATTTGTAGAAATTTGAAAAACTCCCCTCTAGGAAGACCAAACTTTTCCTGTAGAGATATAAATTATGCCAGTTTCCCTTCGTGGCTTAGGTCCCCCTAAAACAGTGATTCCTACATTACCCCAACTAAATGCAATTCTGTCCTGAAATATAGTTGGTAGAAGGCCACTTGCTGACAGAGGGGTATATGCCTTGATATTAGGTATCTTGAATCTACATTGGATTTTCTTCCACACTGAATAGGCCGATTATACTATTTAACATTTTGTTTTCCTATAATATCTTGGTTCCAGAATTTTAACTTGCCTTTGTCTAGCTTCCTCTCCTAAAAGCATCTCATATATTGAGGGACTGGTGGCCTCTGATCTAACTGTATTGCCATTCACTAATATTTCCATATGTTGCAACAGTGCTGCTGTTAGAATTGGGGGTCTCTGATTGGCACAGGTGAGTACTTGTGACAAGCAGGGACCCTCTCCTCTAGTCAGGGCAAGGGACTTACTCCTGAAAATAACCCCTGATCACCCTCTAGGCGGCGTGGCGCGAGCAGACAAGGCTAATCCCCATAGCGTTATGAGTTAAGCATTTGTAACAATATACAGTGACCCTTTGACACACTACAAATGGACACCAGGCTGGCTTTATGTAAAAATATAGTATGCTTTATATAAGATTTATCACAAGTCTCAATAACATTTAAAAAGGTTCCACAATACTAGCTAGCCGCAATCAGTTCTTTAGCAATGCTTGTTTAGAAGGCGGTGCGTGTCGTAGTACTCCTGTGCGACTCGTGCGGTATCAAAAGAAATGCTTCACAGAGTCTCACGCACCTCGCGGACCCTTCAGTCCGAGGCGCGGCGCACAGTACGAAGCGTACACAGTACCTTTTGCAGGGTTTGTCGCGCACAAGTGGGAAAAGCGAAGTTGATGCAAGCAGCTTCGTTGGCCTAGAACGGTGCGAGCTCCGGCTCGTTGGCGTCTTTAGTCCGAGGCGTAGATCGAGGAGCTGGCTGTGATGCAGGCGGACGGTGCGGATTGCGGGGGGTTCGCTTGTGGTGTCGAGCGGTACCTTTCGTTCAGGCTTGGGGACGTGATGCGGGCCAGGCGACACGGAGCGGCCAGTACGGTGCGTACGGGCAGGCCCCTTGGTGCGGCGCGGTCCCAGAGATCAGGAGCGTGGTGCGGGGCGGGCGGTACGCTTCGAGCGTATGGACCGTACGGGCCTCGCGCTGTGCCTCCGATCTCACTTCTGGCAGTGGGGGCTGCGAAGCGAGCAGTGCGGCTCGACAGGAAGGAGGAGGCAGGGTGCGGGTGCGGGTGGCCCAAGCAGGATGGGACAGACACGGCTCATAATGAATGGTTGGTGGTATTGCACTCCGATGATCAAAAATAAATCACTTGTACGGTATGTGTGCTGCACTAAATTGGTGCCTGCCAACACCCTCTATCAATGTATGTGGCCAGGGATCGCAAGATCACAAGGACTCGAGTGCGCACTAACTAAAGAATGAATATTTCAAATTTTATCATTTGCCTTATATTTAATTCAGAAATGTTCTATGGCTTATTTCATTTTAGATTCAAACGAATAAAGCATGATTCATTACAGTATATACATTAACAACATACAATTAGTGCCTTTGATAATACATTTTTTCTGAAAGATTTGTACACAACACAGTTTTAGTTCACAACCCAATGCATTTCGGGGTCTGCACCCCTTCGTCAGGGGCCTATAAAAGAAGAAGGAAGAAAGAAAAAGGAAACCCAATTAATTTCGATGCTATAAGGAAAGTTAATCTATATTGAACTGATAGTTATTGATTTCTTACCTAACTAACTGGTTGGAATGTGAATTACGTGTGATAAAAATTTCTTGTAGAATCTGAAAAAATTATTATAATCACATGTTTATATCTTTGCAAGCTTATAAAAAGCACAGTATTTGGTAGTATATTGACACCACGTTACCTTTGTTTCCGGGTGGTGAAAATTGCTATCTGTGGAGAATTATAAAAAATATATATATATCTAATCAAAACGCTGTCCTTTTTACACATGTCTTAAACAAACCAAAAAAGGTTTGTTTACCGTTTAAATTAACGCTCACCTGTGGATCATAGACGTTAGATAGTAACGTTGAGGGGATCTAATGAAATAAAAAGTGAAGACCATGAGAGACCAATCTTTTTTGGTATGAAGTTCAGAGATTATGGTCCGAAATAAACGCGAGAGTATTTGTTTACCTGCGAGCCTTATGTCAGTTTTTCAGGGTCTCGCTAGATGTCCGTATTCTCCCGCTCTACACAAAATAACAAGAATAAACAGTGCCCGTTTAGTGCTCGGTAATGAAAAACCGACTCTCCTCACGAAAAAACGTCTCCTTCACGATTGCGCTTACCGGAGACTTGAAAGAGGTGGCGTTGTAACGGCGTCTACCTTCGTGGTATATTCAGGAACCTCTAGTCCATTATTTATTTTAGTGCGACGAACCCGATCTTAAAACAAAGGACGGACTTGGACTTAAAAGTGCGGGCGCCATATTGAAGGGGTGCTTTCTTAAGTTATTTTCTCTTTACACTAGATATACAAGTATTTTAGAGATATTTCGAACCACTCTTGGTCAACTATTTTTAGGGTCTACAAGTATTTTAGAGATATTTCGAACCACTCTTGGTCAACTATTTTTAGGGTGATAAGTGCGTTATTTTAAATTCTTAGTAAAAAAAGAGGACAGAAAGAAAGAACAGGAAAAGACATGGTCATTGTCAAAAATAATTACAAACATTGCGGAATTTTGTGTCCTCAGCAAAATATTGACTGTGAATCAAAAGTTAATTTCCTCTGTCTAATGATTATACCTCGTATGATCTCTCTAATACAAAGTGCCACTATGTAAATGACAACCCTCGAGTGGTCGGTTATTAATTCTAGCCTGTACTTAAAGGAAACATATCATATCCAATTTATCATTAAGCCCATCCGGGACTACTGTCTGCAATTTACGAATCCAATATATTTCTCTCCTGAGAAGAATTTTGGCATTGTCCAACCCTAGACGCTGCGGAATTTGTTCTATGATCTGAAAACGAACTTGTGCTATAGTGTGATTCTTCTCAATCCAGTGTCTGGCTAGTGGCGAGGTTATATTTTTGTTGCGGATTCTACTCTTATGCTCTGCTAAGCGTATTTTCATTTTCCTGTCGGTTTTACCGACGTACAGTAATCCACATGGACATTTTATGGAGTATACTACATGTTCCGCATTGCAATTTGCCGAGTGTCTAAGCCCTATTTGTTCACCTGTTTTTGGATGAGATAGTTTACTGCCAGTGATTACATTATTGCAGTTCTTACAGTTATAGCATTTAGTTGTGCCTTTAGGACTAGATGTTTCTAGTATCATGTCGTCTGGTCTATTCAATAATTCTTTTATGTTTCTTGACCTAGAGTATGCAAAAAGCGGTTTCTGTTCATAAAGATGGTTGAAATCACTTTCCATTTGCAAGATATCCCATCTTTTAAGTATCGTCTTTTTGATTTCTCTTGTTGCTGTCGAATACTTTGAGACGAATACCATTCTCTTTTTTAATTCTTTTGTCTTTTTTTGTAGTAATTCTGTCCTTGGAATCGTTTTTACCTTTTCCATTTGCATGTCTATTAGCTTTTCGGGATATCCTCTTTTGAGATAACATTGCTTCTGTCTTTCAAAACTCATGGCACATTGAGCATCATCCGATGATATCCTTTTTATTCTCATGAACTGAGACACTGGAAGGTTGTTCTTTAAAGTAGTTGGATGAAAGCTTCCATACTGAAGTGCTGTGTTTTTGTCAGTTGGTTTCTTATAGAGTTCTGTCTTTATCCTATTCCCTTCAATTTTTACTTGCACGTCTAGAAGACATAACGTGGCAAACTGGCATTCTGTACTATAAAAGGTACATTGACGACATTTTCCTCATTTGGAAGAAACCTATGGAAGACCTTAAGCGTAATATACAAAGTCTAAATCTAATTAATCCAAGAATCAAATTCACAAGCCAAATCAGTACCACCACACTTCCTTTCCTGGACGTGCAAGTAAAAATTTAAGGGAATAGGATAAAGACAGAACTCTATAAGAAACCAACTGACAAAAACACAGCACTTCAGTATGGAAGGTTTCATCCAACTACTTTAAAGAACAACCTTCCAGTGTCTCAGTTCATGAGAATAAAAAGGATATCATCGGATGATGCTCAATGTGCCATGAGTTTTGAAAGACAGAAGCAATGTTATCTCAAAAGAGGATATCCCGAAAAGCTAATAGACATGCAAATGGAAAAGGTAAAAACGATTCCAAGGACAGAATTACTACAAAAAAAGACAAAAGAATTAAAAAAGAGAATGGTATTCGTCTCAAAGTATTCGACAGCAACAAGAGAAATCAAAAAGACGATACTTAAAAGATGGGATATCTTGCAAATGGAAAGTGATTTCAACCATCTTTATGAACAGAAACCGCTTTTTGCATACTCTAGGTCAAGAAACATAAAAGAATTATTGAATAGACCAGACGACATGATACTAGAAACATCTAGTCCTAAAGGCACAACTAAATGCTATAACTGTAAGAACTGCAATAATGTAATCACTGGCAGTAAACTATCTCATCCAAAAACAGGTGAACAAATAGGGCTTAGACACTCGGCAAATTGCAATGCGGAACATGTAGTATACTCCATAAAATGTCCATGTGGATTACTGTACGTCGGTAAAACCGACAGGAAAATGAAAATACGCTTAGCAGAGCATAAGAGTAGAATCCGCAACAAAAATATAACCTCGCCACTAGCCAGACACTGGATTGAGAAGAACCACACTATAGCACAAGTTCGTTTTCAGATCATAGAACAAATTCCGCAGCGTCTAGGGTTGGACAATGCCAAAATTCTTCTCAGGAGAGAAATATATTGGATTCGTAAATTGCAGACAGTAGTCCCGGATGGGCTTAATGATAAATTGGATATGATATGTTTCCTTTAAGTACAGGCTAGAATTAATAGCCGACCACTCGAGGGTTGTCATTTACATAGTGGCACTTTGTATTAGAGAGATCATACGAGGTATAATCATTAGACAGAGGAAATTAACTTTTGATTCACAGTCAATATTTTGCTGAGGACACAAAATTCCGCAATGTTTGTAATTATTTTTGACAATGACCATGTCTTTTCCTGTTCTTTCTTTCTGTCCTCTTTTTTTACTAAGAATTTAAAATAACGCACTTATCACCCTAAAAATAGTTGACCAAGAGTGGTTCGAAATATCTCTAAAATACTTGTAGACCCTAAAAATAGTTGACCAAGAGTGGTTCGAAATATCTCTAAAATACTTGTATATCTAGTGTAAAGAGAAAATAACTTAAGAAAGCACCCCTTCAATATGGCGCCCGCACTTTTAAGTCCAAGTCCGTCCTTTGTTTTAAGATCGGGTTCGTCGCACTAAAATAAATAATGGACTAGAGGTTCCTGAATATACCACGAAGGTAGACGCCGTTACAACGCCACCTCTTTCAAGTCTCCGGTAAGCGCAATCGTGAAGGAGACGTTTTTTCGTGAGGAGAGTCGGTTTTTCATTACCGAGCACTAAACGGGCACTGTTTCTTCTTGTTATTTTGTGTAGAGCGGGAGAATACGGACATCTAGCGAGACCCTGAAAAACTGACATAAGGCTCGCAGGTAAACAAATACTCTCGCGTTTATTTCGGACCATAATCTCTGAACTTCATACCAAAAAAGATTGGTCTCTCATGGTCTTCACTTTTTATTTCATTAGATCCCCTCAACGTTACTATCTAACGTCTATGATCCACAGGTGAGCGTTAATTTAAACGGTAAACAAACCTTTTTTGGTTTGTTTAAGACATGTGTAAAAAGGACAGCGTTTTGATTAGATATATATATATTTTTTATAATTCTCCACAGATAGCAATTTTCACCACCCGGAAACAAAGGTAACGTGGTGTCAATATACTACCAAATACTGTGCTTTTTATAAGCTTGCAAAGATATAAACTTATGTGATTATAATAATTTTTTCAGATTCTACAAGAAATTTTTATCACACGTAATTCACAATCCAACCAGTTAGTTAGGTAAGAAATCAATAACTATCAGTTCAATATAGATTAACTTTCCTTATAGCATCGAAATTAATTGGGTTTCCTTTTTCTTTCTTCCTTCTTCTTTTATAGGCCCCTGACGAAGGGGTGCAGACCCCGAAATTCATTGGGTTGTGAACTAAAACTGTGTTGTGTACAAATCTTTCAGAAAAAATGTATTATCAAAGGCACTAATTGTATGTTGTTAATGTATATACTGTAATGAATCATGCTTTATTCGTTTGAATCTAAAATGAAATAAGCCATAGAACATTTCTGAATTAAATATAAGGCAAATGATAAAATTTGAAATATTCATTCTTTAGTTAGTGCGCACTCGAGTCCTTGTGATCTTGCGATCCCTGGCCACATACACAGACACGGCTCAGGCAGAGCGGAGTCACCCGTGGCGGGGCGGCCCTGCACAGGCTGCACAATCGAGGGGGGATGAGGGGCACTTAGGGTCGCGGCTTCCAGCGGCACAAAAAGGGGTCGAGCAAACGTCCAGGAGCTCGTCAGGAAAGGCGGCGAGAGTCCAATGATCCCGGGACTCTGGTCAAGGGGCAAGCTCAGTTCCAAGCCCTTGGAGATTGTTTGAATGCACAAATAGTCAAAGTCTCTTTCAGTCCTTCTCCTCTCCTCCCTCAGCAAGGCGCCTACTGCAGGCCAGTCCCCCAGGTCAGGGACAGTATTCCTCCTCACAGCGTTTTCCAGGTCCTTCTAGTCGGGCAGAGGTTCTTCGTGGTCAAACAGCATCTGATTTCATAGGAGCAGGGCTCCTATCTTTATACCCAAAATCCTTTGTTGTTTCAGGCCAGGGGGGCCTTTGTCTAATCCAGTCCAGTTCCTGAGCACTTTGTTTTGGAGACTTTGGCTTTTCTTTCAGTGTGCAGGGCAGAGACATCAGATGCTTCCCAGGGGGTGGAGCCAGCATTGAGGTGGCAGAGCACAGCCCTATTCAGAGTCAAGGGACACTCCTCCCACCCATCCTGGTGTAATCTCTCTATTCACCACCTGGCAGCCCACACTGTCTTGTGGAATTCCCCAGCCCTGTCACTCACACAAACCAGACAGCAGATACACATAGGAGCAGAGGCGGGCTGAAATGGTTAGGCAAGCAAACACCAGCTTTCTAAAAGTAATGTTTGCAAACACAGTATATTAAAATAAACTTTACTAAAAGATGTATTTTACTATGCTGAGTTCAGGCTTACCAAACTTGACTTTCTACCATGTTCCCTGAGCCTGCTGGGATTATACAGTGTAATAATTCCAGCAGCCCATTCTGGCCTATGAGAACAGGTAGCTTTCTAATAGTGAAAAACGAAAATGGCTGTAATTCACTATTAGGACATGCCACACACATCAGGGCTTAACCTACCTTATGCTTAAAATGCACCCTGGCCTTGGGCCTACAATAGGGGTGACTCACATGAAGTAAAGGGGAGTTTTAGGGGCTGGCAAGTGGGTGCACTTGCCCAGCCAGCATGACAGTACCAGACTGCACGCAGGTTCTGCAATGGCAGACCCTAGACACATTTTACAAGGCTGCTTCTGTGGGTGGCACAACCAGTGCTGCAGGCCCACTAGCAGCTTTTGGAGTTACAAGCCCTGGCACTCCTGGTGGACTTTACTGGGGTCTGACAGTAAACCAAATAAGCCAATCATGGGAACCAATAACATATACACTTTTCATAGGGAGCACTTGCACCGTGGCCCTGATTGGCAGTGGCACATTGCATTGAGCAGCTAACACCAGCAAAACACAGGAGGCACATCCGCAAAAAGTGGAAGGGAGAATCACGCCAAGGTGCCAGGTCTAACAGCTGCCCAGTGATATAATAAAAAGTTAGGCATACCCCAACCGCCCCTTAATCTTTGGAGGGTCATCCACTTGATTGCTCTTCTAGTTCTCCAATAGCCCCATAAGAACCAAAAACAGATCCTTTCGATTTTTTTGATACAAAATGTAGGGAATATTAGTGGGATTGTTTGAAAGAAATCAAAACATTTTGGGAAAATGGTCATTTTGATGACGTTGCAACGGCCATGTAGTGATAAGTGCAGATGGTCTAATCTCTCCCAGGATTTGCTGACTGTGTGGAACACCGGTAAGATATAAGTCCTGGGATACGTTCCACTACTGCTTAATCTAATCCCCAGATAGATAGCCTATGATATAATTGGAATGTCTGCTTGAGGGGAGTTGTCTGAATGTAAGCATTGCGTTTTGTCCACATTTCGTTTGTAGCTGGATAGGAGGTATGTCGTTACAACGCATACTTTTACAACGCCTACCTTTACAACGCATTTTTTACACCGCAACATCCATTACAACGCATTCCATTACAACGCGTGCCTTTACAACGCATGCCTTTACAACGAAATCTTTGAAACTACCTTTACAACGCATTCCACCACAACGCATACTACATTTACAACACATACCATTACAACGCATACCATTACATTGCATGTATGGTAAGTATTGGATAGTGGAGGGGTAAAAAATACTATTCTAACTCCAGGGGGTGTAACAGTAGGGTAAGTGTTGGATAGTGTAGGGGTTAAAATTACTATTCTAACTACAGGGGGTGCAACAGTAGGGTAAGTATTGGATAGTGTAGGGGTAAAAATTACTATTCTAACTCCAGGGGGTGCAACAATAGGGTAAGTATTGGATAGTGTAGTATGCGTTGTAATGGTATGCGTTGTAATGACTGCGTTGTAAAGGTATGCGTTGTAGTGGTATGCGTTGTAGTGACATGCGTTGTAATGGTTGCGTTGTAATGGCATGCGTTGTAATGGATGTTCCGTTGTAAAAGTTTCGTTGTAAATGTAGTGCGTTGTAAAAGTTGCGTTGTAAGTGTTGTTTCCCAGCTGGATATTGCACCATACTGTTTTGCGTGAGCTTCCACAACTGGGAGAGCTAGCCTTAGGTTGTTTTTGAAGATCGCAATATCGTCGGCATATGCCAATGTTTTATAACTAGTATTGTTAATTTTAAAATGCTCAATGTTAGTTTCCCCTTCAAGTTTATCTAAAACTAGCAGCCCGGCCCGGCCTTGCCCGGGGCAGGAAGGGGCTGGGGGCAGCATTGCAGCAGGAGAGGCGCAGCAGAGCGGCCGCTTCTGCCCACGCTTTGTTTCCCCCGACGTCCCGACTTTGTGTAAAATGCTTTTTTATCACTCTCTGTTCATGGCCCCCGCCCGTCCCTCGCTGTGCACCCTTTATCACTCACTGTTCATGGCCCCCGCCAGTCCCTCGCTGCGCACCCGCGGCTGCTTGACTTGCCTCATCCGCCACTCCTCCCCGCGCTGCTGTGTTTACCGCTCCACTGCTCCTCCGCTTCTCGCCGCTCCCGACCGCTTGTCCGCTACCTCATCCGCCGCTCCTCCCAGCGCTGCCACTGCTCCTCCGCTTCTCGCCGCTCCTTTCCGCTTGTCCTCTGCAGCTCCTCTCCGCGCTCATGTCCACCGCTCTTCCTGTTGCTCCTGAACGCCGCTCCTCCCGGCGCTCCCGATGTCATCACGCAGACGTCGCGGCCTGCGCTACTTTCTAGGGACTACTCTATTTTTATTCGTAAATGTTTTAAATAACGTATATTTTTAATTTTTATATCGCCTATGTCCTTCTGCTTGCCCTGAGGTTTTCATAGATGTCTTGGGTGTTTAGATTGGTACTGTACTTTTCGAGTTTACCTGGCTCAAAGGACAGACTTCTCTCTTTATAATAGTAGTATATCGCCTATGTCCTTCTGCTTGCCCTGAGGTTTTCATAGATGTCTTGGGTGTTTAGATTGGTGGTGTACTTTTCGAGTTTACCTAGCTCAAAGGACAGACTTCTCTCTTTATAATAGTAGTATAGATGGGGTCAATATATAGTGAAAATAGTAATGGGGAGCAGGGGCAACCCTGCCTTGTTCCTCTGCTAATATTGAATGCTTACGAGGTTTGCCCTGATATTCGAATAGCGGATTCTGGTGTTAAATAGAGAGCTTGGACTACTTGAATAAATTCGGAAGTGAACCCCCTCCATTGTAAAACAGACCATAGGAACCGCCAGGAGACTCTGTCAAGCGCTTTTTCGGCGTCTAACATGATCATCCCAATCTGTGATCCAGTAGCCTGTGCCCAGTCAAAAAAGGCTATTGCTCTCTTAACATGGTCTGTTGTATCTCGTCCCGGGATAAACCCGTGTTGTCTGGTGGATACCATAGAAGTTATAACTGTGCCCAGCCTAGAGGCAATTATTTTCGAGTAAATCTTACTATCCGCCGTGATAAGTGTAAACGGTCTGTAAGATGTAGGGTCGAGTTCAGATTTGCCCTTTTTCTTAAACACTACAACGGTAGTCTTCTGCCCTGTGTCCCTGTCTTAGTTATTGTCTCTGTTTTTTGTCCATTTAAATTGTAATTGTATTTGCTGTTTGCTGTTTAAATTGTATTTTTTTCTCTCCTCCTTTGGTTTTCCTGGTTTGCCCCCTTCTGCCGCCCCCGTCTCATCCCTCCCCGCTTCCCGCCACCACCGCTAACCCCGCCCCTTTTCTTTCTGTACCCTCCCCGCTCCCGCCTCCCAGCTGCTCCGCCCCCCCGCGCACTTGGCCATATATGGCGACCGTGCGACGCAGGTGAGTGTGACCCAGTTCTGGGACACCCCCGCGCCGCACGGCCACCAGCTGCTGCGTGTGCCTTCCCGCCCTGTGCCTCGCCTGCCCCGTCTCCGCCGCGAGACCACGCCCCCTGCCACCGAGCGGCGTGGTCTGCACTCGCTTCCTGCCCTGTGTCCCTGTCTTAGTTATTGTCTCTGTTTTTTGTCTATTTAAATTGTAATTGTATTTGCTGTTTGCTGTTTAAATTGTATTTTTTTCTCTCCTCCTTTGGCTTTCCTGGTTTGCCCCCTTCTGCCGCCCCCGTCTCATCCCTCCCCGCTTCCCGCCACCACCGCTAACCCCGCCCCTTTTCTTTCTGTACCCTCCCCGCTCCCGCCTCCCAGCTGCTCCGCCCCCGCGCACTTCGCCATATATGGCGACCGTGCGAACGCGAAGCGATCACGCGCAGCGGGCGCGCCGATTGTGCGCCGAAGGTGCGCCAAAGGTAAGCCCGTCTACGCCCGTCCGCGCCTGGACCGCGCCCAGTGCCAGGACCCCTGGCCCACGAGGACCCCGACCATCCCGCCTGACGTACACAGCCGCCACCCTCACCGCACTCAACACCGGACGAATCCCAGGATGCTACCAAGCCACCCCACGACGCTCCCACGGACCCTTCAGCTGCCACGCCTGCAAGTTCACCTGCATCCGGACCTGCCCGGCACCAGCACCCGCCAAGCCGAACACCAGCAGCAACCACCTCAAGTGCATCCTGCTCAACACCCGCTCCGTCCACAGACACGCCATCGAACTCTGGAACCTCCTAGACGCCACAGCCCCTGACGTCGCCTTCCTCACGGAGACCTGGATGAACGCCTCTTCAGCGCCGGACATCGCCATCGCCATCCCAGAGGGCTACAAGATCACCCGGAGGGACCGCACCGCCAACCAGGTGGGAGGAGGCATCGCCATCATCCACAGAAACACCATCCGTATCACGACCTGCACCGACAACACCCTACCCTCCGCCGAACACCTGCATTTCCAGATCCACACCGACCCGAAGACCACCCTCAGAGGCACCCTGATCTACCGACCTCCGGGACCACGCACTCAATTCAGCGAGGACATCGCCGACTTCGTTAGCCCGCATGCCCTCCCCTCCGCTGACTACATCCTCCTGGGGGACTTCAACTTCCACCTGGAGAACAACAACGACTGCAACACCAGCACCTTGCTCGACAACCTCGCCAACCTTGGACTCAAGCAACTGGTGAGCACCCCCATCCACCTCGCCGGACACACACTCGACGCCATCTTCTCATCCAGCAAAGACATCGCCTTCAGCCACGCCACAGAACTCCACTGGACGGACCACAGCTGCGTCCACTTCACCTTCGAAAGAACGACGATCCACCACCACCAGCAACAGGTTGCCCGCAGAAGCTGGAACAAGATCACAGCCGACCAGATCGCCGCATCCCTGAGCCAGCACCCTCCTGCCAGCTCAGCGAACCCCAGCCAGGCAGCCGTCAACCTCACGAAGTGGATCAGCAACTGCGCAGACGAACTCGCCCCTATGAGGACCCCGCCCAGCAGACCCGGCAGCAAGAAAGCCCCATGGTTTACCGACGAACTCAAGAGCTCCAAGAAAAACTGCCGAGCCCTCGAGAATGCCTGGAGAAAGGAACCCACACCGGACAACAGGACCACCCTCAAGCTCGCCACCCGGAAACACCACCAACTGATCCGCACCGCCAAGAAAACGGCTTTCAAGAACCGACTGGACAACAACACACACAACTGCAAGGAACTCTTCAACATCGTGAAAGAGCTCTCCAACCCCAACGCCGGAAACAACGACATCACCCCATCGCAAGACCTCTGCAACTCCCTCGCCTCCTACTTCCACAACAAGATGGCGGACATACACAACAGCTTCAGCACCCAACCGACCCACGCGACGACCACAGCAACGCCACCCACCACCACCCTCCGAGCCTGGACTCCGATCAGCACCGAAGACACCGTCCGCATGATGAACTCCGTCCACTCCGGATCTCCGACCGACCCCTGCCCGCACCACGTCTTCAACAAAGCCGACGCTGTCATCGCACCCCACCTGCGGGACATTATCAACACCTCATTCGACACCGCCACCTTCCCCGAGAGCTGGAAGCACGCCGAACTCAGCGCTCTACTCAAGAAACCTACGGCAGACCCCACCGAACTCAAGAATTACCGCCCCATCTCACTACTCCGTTTCCAGCCAAAGTCATCGAGAAGACCGTCAACAAACAGCTGGCCGCCTTCCTCGAGACGAACGGATCCCTCGACCCCTCACAGTCCGGCTTCCGTGCCAACCACAGCACCGAGACCGCCCTCATCGCCGCCACCGACGACATCCGAGCCATGATGGACAACGGAGAAACAGCGGCCCTCATCCTCCTAGACCTCTCCGCGGCTTTCGACACGGTCTGCCACCGCACCCTAGTGCAGCGCCTCAGCAACGTCGGAATCAAGGAGAAGGCACTGGAATGGATCGTCTCCTTCCTCGACGGAAGAACACAGAGAGTCCGCCTATCACCGTACAAGTCAGAGGCCACCAAAGTCATCTGCGGCGTCCCTCAAGGGTCCTCGCTGAGCCCGACCCTCTTCAACGTCTACATGAGCCCCCTCGCGGCCATCGCACGCCAACACAACCTCAACATAATCTCCTACGCCGACGACACCCAGCTGATCCTCTCCCTTACCAACGACCCCGCCGCCGCCAGAGCCAACCTGCACGAAGGGATGAAAGAGGTAGCCGAGTGGATGACTACCAGCCGCCTGAAACTGAACTCAGACAAGACGGAGGTCCTCATCCTGGGCTCCTCGCCCTCCGCCTGGGACGACTCCTGGTGGCCCCCCTGCCCTGGGCACCGCACCCAAACCGACGAACCACGCACGCAACCTGGGCTTCATCCTGGACTCCTCCCTCTCCATGACCAGGCAAGTCAACGCCGTCTCCTCGTCGTGCTTCAACATCCTGCGCATGCTTCGGAAGATCTTCTGGTGGATCCCCACGGAGACCAGGAAGACCGTCACCCAGGCCCTCGTCACCAGCCGTCTGGACTACGGCAACGCACTCTACGCCGGTACCACCGCCAAGCTCCAGAAGAGACTCCAGCGGATCCAGAACACCTCAGCCAGACTCATCCTCGACATCCCACGGAACAGCCACATCTCCGGACACCTGAGAGACCTGCACTGGCTCCCCGTCAACAAAAGGATCACCTTCCGGCTCCTAACCCACGCACCCAAAGCCCTACACGATCAAGGCCCGAGCTACCTCAACAACCGAATCAACTTCTACGCTCCCAAACGCCACTTCCGATCTGCCAGCCACGCCCTCGCCGCCGTCCCACGCATCCGTAGAGCCACAACAGGAGGAAGGTCCTTCTCCTACCTGGCCGCCAAGACCTGGAACTCCCTCCCGGCCGACCTGCGCCTGACCCAAGACCACCTCTCCTTCAGGAAGAAGCTCAAGACCTAGCTGTTCGAGCAGTAACGGCACCCCCCCCCCCAAGCGCCTTGAGACCCTACGGGTAGGTAGTGCGCTCTATAAATGTCTTTGATTGATTGATTGATTCTGCCGGGATTTGGGGGTCTGTTCCCGTTGAGCAAGCAGGAATAAAGATATTAACATAGGACATAACGTTTGGCCGGAATGTCCTAAAAAAGCTGTAGGGGAATCCCATCTGGCCCAACTGCTTTACCCGAGGCTAAGGATCCGATTGCTATCTCAATTTCCTCCCCGGTGATTGGGGCATTGAGAGCCTCGTTTGTTCAGGTGTGACTTTCGGCCGTGTTTTGTTCATTTAAAAACTCCCTAATGCTTTCAGTAGTGGCTTCCCCTTCTGCATTATATAGTTGGTGATAAAAATATTGAAATACACTAAGGATTCCTGACGGAGTGTCTTGTATCTGACCCTGTGGGTCTTGAATCTTACCTATTCCGTTCGCAGTCGCCCTTTGTTGAATATGTTTGGCCAGTAACTTCCCAGTATTTTCCCCAAGCACATAAATATCAGATCTGTGCTGTATATACTTTGAAGCGAGCTCTTCTGCAAAATATAGATGTATTTTAGATTTAATGGCGGAGATTAGAAGTTGACATTCGTCTGTATTTTGAGCAGTGCTACATTTCTTTATGAACTCAGCTTCTGCACGCATTAAATCATCAATCCAACCTTTAATCTTAGCCTTGACCATCTTTTGATGATACAATGAAAAACTGAGTGTCTTCCTCTTGTAAAGCAGTTTTAAACGCGTCCCATTCTATGGTTTCGGGAGCAGTGCCCTTATTAGTTTCAAAGAAATCCATGATCCATTGGCCATATGTTTATGATAGACTTCATCTTATAAAAGTTTCTTATAAAATGTCCATGTCTGTATATTCCTAAAAAGTCCCCATAATGGTTTTTCCATTATTAACGGGTTGTAGTCAGAGATAATTCTAGGATATAATTAAATATTAGCATTTCCAGCTATTTGGTGTGAGCAAAAAAAGTAGTCCAGCCGAACAAATTTGTTGTGTGGTGCAGAGAAAAAGGTAAATCCTGGCTCTCCCGGTCTGTGTCTGTGCCATATATCCACAAGTCCATGTACCCTGATTAGCCCCTGCAGTGCTTCAAAGGTCTTAATCTTTCTGCCTGAGTATGGAGTATTACCAGCTAGATTAAAACTATTCTTTAGGTGAATGTTGAAATCGCCTCACAGGACCAACGGAGATGGCCAAGTAGCTAATTCAATATTAATATAATTCAAAATTCCAGGGTCATCTAAGTTTGAACCATACAGGGAGCAAATTGTAAAGAGAGAGTCTTTAATGTCTGCTTCTAAGATCACCCATCGCCCCAGTTGGTCCTCCTTCTTGCGTCTGCAGTCTATAACTCCATGTTTTGCTAGAATTGCTACCCCTGTGTAGTGGTGGCTTGACGTGTACAGGCTAATAGGTCAAGGCCAGTATGCCTAAGCCAGTTTTGTTTGCACCAGGATATATGTGTTTCCTGTACACATAGAACTTCTGTTTGCATATGCCTGATTATTTAAGCAAATAAGTTCCTTTTTTTACGGTCATTGAGCCCACAAATATTGATAGAACAAATACGTAGTTTGTCTCTTACCATTTTCCATGTTAAGTACCTGAGTTTTCATTGAACTGATAACATAGTACACATGATTCAAGTGGCTTTTAAAAGCTGCGAGATTCAATATTGCAAGTATTTCACTATTCACATGAAGGTGTACACACTGAATAAGTAAATTGATCATCACTAGTGCTCCCCACCCCTCCCCCTCAACCTGTGCTCCCCTCCCCCCCAGAAGTCCCCTCCCTCCATCCCCAGCTTCCCCACCCCAATCCCCCCAATTCTCAAGGCGTAGGGACCGTCTGTCCCTGGTGATGTTGAGCGGGGCTCCACCCCCTCCGCTAAGCTAAGCTTTCCCCCTCCAGGTGACAAAAATTAATTCTGGAAAAAAGGCAAGACATATTATTAAGCAGGTAAGGGGACAAAAGAGAAAAAAACCTACTTGCCCTACTTGTTCTCCCGTAACGAAAAAGTAAGAGACTTTCCCATTCTCTATTTCGGGTACCCCTACAGAACTATAATGAAGACAAGAATTCCTGCGCTTGAATCTCAGATTGAAGCAAATGTGTTTGCCCATAAAAAATGACTTGCAATTTAGCAGGATTAAGTAGAAAGACCTGTGCTCCATTTGCCTAAAATGCCGGCATTAGCTGCCGCAAGAGCCATCTTTTTTCAACCGTTGCTTGACAAAAGTCAGGCCTTACAAAGAAATCGCATCCCTTAGCCATCTGTTTCCTATCTGGTCTAGCCAGAACGTAGAGAACTTCCCTGGCTAAGAAATTTTTGAGGGATATAAGGATGGCGCGCGATCTGCTATCCGCCTGTCCTCCAGTCTTCTTTCGTAGATTAAAAGGGAATCGATGGAACCTCTGGAGTTGTATTTTCCAGTCCCAGTGTTGAAGTTCAGGAAAGGCTTCATCAAAAAGTTCAATCACGAATTGTCGGGCATCTTCACCTTCTTTTCCATCGGGAATGCCCAAAATATGAAGATTATTTCTCCTCGAGCGATTTTCAATATAAGTCAATTTCCACACTGTATCATCCTTCAAAGATTTGATGGTTTCTGTAAGATTTTTTTTAATAGTTAGCTTGTCTTCTAGCTGATCAATTCCAGTCTCAACTTCCCCCATTCTTGTTGCGAAATCAGAACATGACATAGCTACCCGATAGATAAAGTTCTGAAATTTACGGTAGGCTCCTTGCATCCGGGAGCTCTCTGCTCTAGTTTCCTCTCTAAGGGCCATAATGGTCTGATATATTTTGGAGAGCGTAATTCCTTCTGAGTTGTTGTCGTTGTCACTAGCAGTACCTGCCAGTAGGATTTCCTCCGAAACCTCCTTCCCTCTCAGATTGGGTGAAAAGGAATAATCCCAAGTCATAGAACCTGCCGCACCCTTAGACTGATGAGAAAGGATAGCTGGATCTTGTGGTTTGCACTCCATACCTTGTCTTAGCAGTATTTTCTCACTCTCCTCTTCCCAGTGTAGGCTGCTACTATCACTTCCGTCAGTGGCCCAATCATTGCCAAGATGTTCATCGCCAGAAGAGTTAGAATAATCTGATAGTGAATAAAACTTGTCTGCAGCGTCTTCTTCCTTAGTTAATGGTCTGTTTCCTTCATAATTGGCTATGTGAGGTGAGTCAGTTACTATTTTGGCCTGACCTCCCCCAGAAAGGACTTCAGCTCCCACAATGCATCCTTCTTGTTGTTCTGCTCCCAGTCCGTCCTTAACCACCGGGGGCCCATCTATGGGGGGAAAACTTGTTAAGGACCCAGGCTCCTCCCTGCCACCAGGGGGAATGAGTTGATCAGTGGTTGGCTCCCTGCCTACACAAATCTTCAACCCCGCAGTAATTTCATAAACAAGGGGTTCAGCGTGCGACAGCTCTATACCTTGAATAGCAGCATCTTGTGGAGTCAAAGCAGCCGCCGATACAGTCAGTGAAGCGTTGATTTTTCCGATCCGTTTGAGGTTGACTGCTGGCTCCTGCGCTGGTTTGTTCTTGTCGCTTTGTACTTTAAACAGTGCAGGGACCATCGATTTGCTCCACACTGTGCCGTTCTTTTTCTGTTGGCCACCGGAGCCGGGAGGCCCAGCCTCTGTTGTGGAGGTAGAGCGTTGTCCCTTCTGCTTGTGATTCTCCACTACTTGATCCGGAGTGGGTTGATGAGAGCCGCCAGAACTGATAGGCGGCCTCCGACCGTTAATACTTTTGACGCCGGTCTTCGGAGGCATTTTTGCAGCTGGGTAGATATAGCGTGAATAAGGAGAGAAAGCGCTGGGAGTCCTCCACGCCACCAGTCTGCAAGGCAGCGGTACTCCCCAGAGCCAGAACCAAGAGCGCCAAATCATCCGTGGAGGAACAAACAAAGGAGAGGTAAGGTCACCCTTTTTAGTTGTCTTTGCAAGGGTCCAGAATTTGGGAGAGAGAGGTGTTAGCGGGGAGTATGTTTAGGAGTCAGCTCACTCAGCCACCTCAGCGGCCGCCATCTTGCCTCATCTACAAACTTTCTAGAGTTAAATAGGAGTTCAGTCAATAAGTTGGCTACTCTGTCAAACACCTCGAAGGCTGTTATCTGCGGGGAGTGCATTGCCAAGGGTAATGGGATTTTAAAGTCCATTTGAGCTTGCTTTCATAGACTGGAGAGGGAATTACGCAACCTAGAACAGTGCTATGATACCTTGCAAGATTAATCCCTTCTAGGTCCTCTGCAAACTAAATTGGCGGAGTTTAAGAAGGAGGCGGACAGAAAGCTAAATTTTTTGGACAAATACGCATTAGCTCGAAGATATGGGGAGAAAGAAGGTCAGGGTGATCACTTTCCTCCCTGCTCAGGCATAACTGGGATGCCTGTCATATTACTCACATACAGTCTCCTGGTGGTAAGAACCTTCACATGCCTGATGCCATTATAAACACATTTGCTGCATTCTCTAGGGGCCTGTACATCTCCTAACTGCCGTCCTATGGTGCAGATATTCATATTTACCTAGAGTGGGCAACTTTAGCATGGCTGGTGCCTGAGGTGCGCACTACACTGAATCAACCTACTATAAGAGATCAAATCTTTGATTTGACAGCTTAAGAATGGTAGAGCCCCTTCCAGCGATGGCCTCCCGGCCGAATTTTATAAAATAAACGCTGAAGAATTTGCACCTTTACTTTTGGTGGCCTATGAGAAGGCTTTCAAGGCAGGCACACATCCACAATGTATGCTGGAGGCACTCATTATAACACTTCTTAAGGCTGATTAACCATTGGAGCGATGCAATTCTTATCTCCCTCTATCCCTTATAAATGTGGACAGCAACATTTTGGCTAAAATACTGACAAACAGATTATTACAGCTTATGCCCCTCTTGGTGCGACCAGATCAATCTGGTTTTATTCCAGTGTGCTCCACCGCTGACAGCTTACAATCATTGTTTGCTCTCAGGCATCAGTTGGACACTAGCCTCAAAGTTGCTGCAGTGTTTCTTGATGCTGCAAAGGCATTTGACACTTGGTTGTATCCCTTTGGGGTGCTGACTAGAATGGGGTTAGGCTGAACTGTGACAAGATGGATTCTATATTCTGACTCAATTACCCGTGTCAGGGTCAGTGGAGGGATGTCCACAGCTTTTTCGGTTAATAGGGGGACACCAAGGCTGTCCTCTCTCCCCCTTACTTTTTGCCTTGACTGTGGAGCCCATTTTGCATGCCTCCTTCGGGAGTTTCAATATCAGTGCACGATTATTCTAGGCGTCTGCAGAAGATGCTTTATTTGTGGTGCACGATCCAGACGTTAATTTAGGTCCTAATATTGATGCGATAATGCAATGGTTGATGGCTTTTAAATTGAATGGTCGAAGTCTATTCTAGTTCCCCTTACAAGTGCTATCCCTCCCTGTAGTTTCCGCAACAGTGGAAGACGTAGCCGGTATCATGTTGATCCACAGACGATCCTGCTTGAGAATTGTTGGACATATGTTGAAGGGCTGCATGCTAGGGTGTAACACTGAACTACTCTTCCTCTGTCTTTGGCGGGCAGGGTAGCCCTGACAAAAATGATACTGCCGAAGTTACTCTACATGTTTCAGAACATACCTATTCCTTTGAACAGGGCCGGACTGGCCGTAGCGGGCACTGGGCAATCCCCCGGTCCACCGCACAGGTGGGGCCAGTTTTGGGCCCCTAGGGGCCGTTTTTGTTACAGGGCCGTTTTTACAGCATAGCTGCAAAATCATCCCTGTAACAAAATCGGCAGAAAACCGACCCTGGCAAAGAGCTCGGCTGCACTACCAACCCCTCGCGGGAGGGGGGGGTGGCAGCTGAGCACTTTGCCAGGGCCGGTTTTGGTTCCCAGTCCGGCCCTGCCTTTGAACAAGGCCTTCTTAACTAAGCAGAACTTGCTTATTGTTCATTTGGCTGGGTGGGTAAGCCGCCTCATCTTAGTTGGAGTTGGCTATGTCTTCCATATGACTCCAGGAGGTTTTCAGCACCTTACTTCGAGGTGTACTATTTGGTGGATCAGGTTCAATTTATGCACCATTGGATTCCTAGTAGTTGGCATGCCCTGCACCTCGTTTTAGAACAGTAAGAAATGCTTCCACTTCCTATACAGGAGGCCCTCTACTATCAGTTTGCTAAACTAATGCAAGAGATCCACACAGTATGATGCATGGCCTGGGCCTTGTCTAGACTGGCTACAATATGTGACATGGCAGTGCCCTACTCACATTCATCCCATGAAAAACACTATAGCCCTCTTTGGATAGACCACTGGTCGGTCATGATGACTCATCTTCACAACAAACATAGTTATTTTAGGTGACCTGTTCCTGAATCATGATTTTAAACAGTATGAGGAATAACTGAGGGATTCAGAGGCCACACACATGGATACCATTACCAATGTCTCTCTACACCACGCTTTTCATAGTCTTTTTCCTACGTTTCTTAAAGAACCGCTGGTATGGTCAGTACTGTCCCTTCTATTCTTTTCTACATGCCCCACTAAACGTATTGAGTGCTCGTACTCTGTGGTCATGTCCCTAATAGATGTGGAGTCATCCCAGGCACAATTACAATAGGTGTAAGACTTGGGTATTGAGATCACGGATGAGATGCAGCACTATTGCTGTCAGCAGACTGGAGAGGTTTCCCTCAATGGTAGATATTAATTAATCCACTATAAGTTCTTACAGTGGGCATATCTTACCCCGAAAATCCTAGCTAAGTACACTCATTCTGAGGACACTCGATGTAAAATATGTGGGGTATGGGATGCAGATTTCCTCCATTTAGCATGGAACTGCTTGAGCATTGCGGTATTCTGGGACCAACTCCTGCAGGCTGTAGAGTCCAAGACCCAACCTGAACTACGGCTCTCAGTGGACATTGTATTACTAGGACACAAGCATGTTCCTAATGTTTTCCGCAAGCTCATCTCAACTGCGATTCTCTTGGGTTATCGTAGAATTGCCATGTTGTGGGGGGCTGTCGATCCCCTTGATTTCAAGAGTGGCTTAAAGATATAACTTTCTGTGAGGAATAGTCGGAAACACACTCTGCAACTCTTCCCAGCTCTTCAAGACCTAAAGACTTCTGTGAGCCATTTCGGACTTACCTGCGTTCTCTTGTTGAGCAATGAGAAAGATGTGTTTGGACAATATGTCTTAATTTGGGATTATGGGGTATAACCTTTCTGGATCTGATGATGTTTTCCATTATGGACCCATTGCAAGGATATGTTACTATGAATGTTTAATTCATATTATTGTGGGATGCTTTTGTACAACTATGCCTCTGCTGAACTATTACATACACATTTGATCGCCAGTCATATATGTTACATTGTCTATTATGCTCAACTGGTCATAACTACTTGCCTTGTATGTACTTACCTGCCTCGATAATAAATAAACATTTTTAAAAAAAAGTATATGCCACACTTAATAATATGCCACACTTAACAATGTTCAGCTCCCTGCCTTAGGGCTCGATAGACCTACCTTGGGAGAGACTTACATATATTATTAAGGGAAGGGACCAGGGTCCAGCAACCCTGCCTAAAATCCAACAAAAATGGTAAGTTACTCTGCTCCATAACTATACTCCTTCAAGCCCAAGCCATCGAGGTACACGTGCCCTCCTATTTGTCCAGGAAATGAGGAAATGCCTCATCCACTGTAACTTCAACAAAGCCAATCCCAAGGAAGGCAGGACCAAAACACCCATTCCCTTACAATGGAACCTCACCCTCATCAACTGCATATCTCTGCTACACCATAAGTTAGAACTTCTAACGCTTACGAAGGAGGAACAACGTGATGGCTATAGGACAATTCCACTCCAGGCGTTAACCAAGCGCTCCCCCTGGGATACTACATATGCAGGATAGACCACATGCAAAGAAATGGCGGGGTATTGCTATCATAGTAAAAAAATACCTATGCATATACAAACCCCTTCTCATCCCAGCACAGATTGTGAAAATATTTAATTCACTATAAATCTGTCACCTACATCATCCTTCTCAGGACTTCTAATTTATAGACCCCCTGGCCTGAGCTTTAGGGTGCAGAAGCCCTTAGTAGATAGTAGCTAGATTAGCTACGGAAAAAACGAACTTCACTCTCATAGGGGATCTTCATTTGATGAAATTGATAACCATATGATGTCAGGCATTCTGCATGACCTAAGCGACTTACAATTTATTCAAAGAGTAGAAGGCCCCACCCATGACAAAGGGCATCTTTTAACCACTGTGTTCAGTAATGACCCTAAAATAAAAATTGGATAGGCACGTCCTCTGTGTAATGGACAGATCACTCGTTGATCTCATTCACACTGGAGGGCACTAAACTTGCATCTGACAATAGATCCACACCTAGCCTAGGCAGAAGATGGTCTAAATTGGATAAGCAAATATGGACTTCCTCTCTAGCATCAACCAAACTTTCTTTAGTGGAGGATCCCTCAATTGCTAACTCCAGAGTAAAGAGAGAAATAAAGCAAACCTGACACCATGGTTCACCGCTCACCTGGTCTCCCTAAAAAAGGGTGCAAAAGTCTAGAAAAGGAATGGAGAAAAAATTATGAGTAACAACAAAAACTCTCCTATCAGCTGGCTACAAGACACTACCATCAGGAAATTCAGTCGGTCATAAAACTTTATTTTGGTCATCAGACCATAAAAGTGCAGGAGTGTACAGTTCATACAAAGATTTAAAAGCATATAAAATACATTAATAGTCAATTTAAAAGTGTTACTCCAATAATTAGGCTAATAATCATTATAAAAGTAAGAATAGCATGGAAATGCCTAAAAATCTCAGTTAGCAAAAGACTATGCCTAAACAAGGGTAAATGGCATGGCCAGCCATGCTGCCTTAATAATAAAAAATAGCATTATAATCAGGTCCAGATAAAAAACATCAATAACACATGGACCAATAGTAGTTAAAGGACAGCTTAAAAAGGGCTTAGACGGGATAGGCAATAACAAGTGTAGCAATCTTACAGTTTCAACACAGACCTTCTAAATGCCTACATATTACCTAGAAACCTTGCAACAACACAGACTACCATCTGGCTAGAGTCAGATTTTAGAATGCGTTGTGCTTAACGGTGACAGCGGGTGCCAAACCATTTACAGATTGGTACAAGCTATTTAACTCTTGGATGCAAGTACATTGGGCAAGCAAAAAATATGTGGCCAATTGACTCTGTGGCAAGAACACAACCTGAGCAAGACTGAGTCGAGGTAGAAGACTGTCGCCAGGAAGCTATAAAGGAGTTCAGAGAGCGAGAACCGAATCTAAATTGCATGTAGAGCTTCCTATCCTGCGGAATCGTGATAAACTCCAAATATTGTTTGTATGAACTGGACAGTTTGAATTCCATAAACTCTGTGGTTAGGCGGCCCCAGGACGGATACGTCAGTGAAATCTGGGCCACCCACTTCCTGTATTGTTTCTTTTGGAAAACCTTTATTTACAATCCAAGGCACACAGCTATTCAGCCTTACATCCTAGAGGCTAGGCAGCATTGTAGAGAATGGATGAAAGGTGCGCACAAATCAGATCAAAGAAACATATCAGGTTTAATTTTATAATATGAGAACAAAAAACCTATAAAAATTCTAACGATAAGAAAACACTAAGAAAAAAGGAATTGGCAAGGAAAATACAAAAGCGACAACACAAAGTCCCGGGAGGTGGGTAGGGCCAAACGGCTTCGTAGAGTAACCATACTGTAGAAAGCAAACTAACATGGGGGGAAGAAAGCCAGGATGTCAGCTAATTGGGAAGATGGTTGGAAGGGAGGGCTAGGGAGAAAGACGGACCTCTATCGGATCAGCATCGGGAGGTAAACAAATGTCGCCCCTATATTCGTTCCAGGCCCCCCAAACCACTCTCCACCTCCTGGGTTTACACCGGGCCACGTACACTGTCTTCTCACGGAGCATGCACCAATCCATGTTGGTTTTCCATAGGTCCACGGAGGGGGGAGATGGGGCCCCCCACTTCTGGGCGATATCCCGCTTAGCCACCATGTTTCCCAGCGTGACCCATTGAGTTTGGGCATTATTGTAGTCCGTAGGACCCCACACATTTAACAAGCAGCGCCGGGCCTCCGCTGGCAGGTCCACCCCCGTTACCTCACGCATCACTGCATGCACACGTCTCCAGTAAGAAGCTATAACATGGCACTCCCAGATGGTGTGTAAGAATGTGGCCAGTTCTCCACAGCCACGCCTACAAAGACTGTCTACTGAGAGTCCCATATGAATTAACCTGGGGCCAGTCATATAGACCCTGTGGAGAATCTTCAATTGAACCAGACGCAATCTAGCCGAAATTGCCACCTCTTTAGGGGAAGACACCGCACACTGCCAGTCCTCCTCGTCCAGCTCAATTCCATCACGCACCCACCGGTCTCTCACACCCAGCAAAAGATCCGTGCGAACATTGATCAACTTTTTATAAATCAGGGAAATGGCACTGTCTGGCATGTGGCCTTCCAGTACCCTATCCTCCAGCAGGGACGATTCGGGGACCTTCTCTTCAACCGGCAGCGCTGCCGCAAGGGCGTGTCGCAATTGGGCGTATCTAAAATACTCTGTGGCCCCCAAGTGAAATTCAGTTTGCAGAGCGCCAAAAGACTTTATCTCACCCCTGGCCATCATGTCATCGACTTTGGAGATTCCAATGAGGTCCCACCGGTCAAACCCCTTCGTATGCCACATCCTACCTAACAAGTCAGAGTCATAGAGTGGAGTGGCCATAGTAAGCCTACCCTGCCAACCCTGTGCTTTCGTAATGGCCCTCCAAATGTGCACCGCAGTCTTAGTGGGGCCAGTCATACCTCCATCCAGAGATCTTGAATATAGTGCGCGGTAGTACTTCCCATCGTCCAGGAGCCACCGATCTATGGCATACCCCGGGCTATCAGCCGGTCCATAAAAGCCATATTTGAGAGCAGCCAGTTGAGAGGTCCAGTAGTACCTCTGGATATCAGGCAAAGCGATACCGCCGTCGTACCAAGGGATCGTCAGCTTGGCAACAGCAATACGCGGCCTGCCCTCCCATAAGAGGGTCCGCTGCAAACCTTCAACCTCCTTAAAATATTTGGAAGGGACGGGGTCCTGTGTGTTCTGGAGCGCATACTGTGGAATTTTAGTTTACGAACTGAACATCATCTGCGCCAGCTTGTCACCCACGTACAACATGCACGACCGCCATTTTAGGTACCATGGTCTCCCTGTCCACGATCGATCGCCAGCGCGCCCCTCTCACCCAGCAAGCATCCTCCGCGCACCCTGGCTCCCCCTCCCTCCCCCTCATGAGCATAACCCTTCTGCATGACCCTGTCCTTGGGAGTCACGCCTGCGCCTGACCAGCATCTCCTCTCCTCCCATGAATGTCCCTCTGTTGATAAACCTTCCCTCCGCGCTCGATTGTCCACGCGGCATGAATACCACTCCTTTGATGACCCCTTCCCCCGTGTCCAGCTGTCCACACAGGTCCGAGGCCATCGCTTAAGCCGGGAGATATCATTTACTGCCCCTTATTGTATGAAGTCGCTCTTCTTCAAAGGACCCTCTATTGATCAAGGCCTCCCCACCCCCTGGGATATGATCAGGCGCACACATCCTAAGACTCGGCGGAATACTCAGCTGCGTGATGACCCCCTCCTCTTATCAGCAGGTTGAGGACCTCTATTGTGGAGGTATATGGGGGTGGGATTGACACGAGGATTACGGGGATGTTTTTTCCTTACTTCACAATGTTCTGATTGTAATAAAGAAAGGTCACATGCCATAAACCAGTGTATAAGAGGCCAGGCCTCCGAGAGGCTGTTAGAGCACCTCGAGACGATACCTTGTTGTCCGATCTGATGTGTTCTGCTCCGTCGGAATAAAACTTCTGTTTCCTGCCTTCTGGTCTCCGGCGCCTGCCTCATTGCTTGGTAATTTGAATGGTACAAAGGCGGTTAGCGCCGGGCAAATCTTGAAAAAGGTCATAGCCCTACCTTTTTCCACAATTGGCGCCCACTGTGGGACCCATCAGCGACACGTGGATCCAGTGGGAGAGGTCCCGACGACAGAGTGAACGACTGCAACGATCGGGAGAGCTCGTGTCCGATAGACCCTCGTCTGACAGCCGATCATCCGACCTTCACTAGTTCCGAACAGACCTCTCTCGAGTGATCTACGGTCCTGACTGGGAACCATCAGGAGTGCCACGGACATCACGAAGAAGAGAGGACGATCGGGCGCTGGATTCAGAAGACAGGAAACCGTCCATGCGGTCCGGGTAAGGTCGTGTAAACACGACAAACTGAGAAATGATTGTTTGGTTTGGATAATACTAGTATTACGCTTTATTGATACCTCTGGAGATTCACCGTCTGCAAACGGAGAAAACAACAGGCTCTCTCTTTGCAAGCAGTGAAGGATAGGTAACGCAGACTTTTGTCCCCATTGTAATCCGTCGTGCCTATCTTCCTCCCCCACTGTTTTCCTGAACTGTTGTTCGTGGATTGTTGTCTGGAGATTCTTTGTCTGCAAACAGGGAAGAACAAGGTCTCTCTTTGCAGGTAGAGAAAGAGTGGGTAACGCAAACCTTTTTCGTACCCACTTATTCTCCCCACTGATTGTTTGATTGACCGTACATTAAGTGTTCGGTATTGGTTTTTTTGAGGTATTCACGGCCTACAAACAACGTAGAATAGAAATATTCTGCCTAGTCTTTGTCCGCCGTGATAAGATAGGTAGTGCAGACCTTTGTCCCCGTTGTAACCCGTCATGCCTATCTTCTCCCCACTGATTGGTAGCCTGTACAGCCCGGACCGCTTATTAGAGATGAACCATCCAGCTCCACTGGAGGGCACCCCTAATAAGGACATGTTCACTAAGCATGGACTAGTCGCTATAGCTTATACTAAGCTATGGCATAAATATACAAAGAAGAACCCTGAAAGTCAGTGGCCACTGATAGGTTCCTTTGATGATCATAAAATTAAAGCATTAGAAATAGCGCTCCAGAAAAATAAGACTACGCCCACTATGCTCGACAGTATCGGCATGTGGCGCAAAGAAACGGAACAACGAAAGAAAAGAGAAGAAGCAAAAATAGGGAAAGAATTACGAAAGGCAGCCCACCTAGCCGCTAAGCAACTAGAAGAAGAAATAAAAGAAAGAAAGGAAGCTACACAAAACCAAGAATCAGGGTCGACAGGTCAATGTCCTGTTAGGACCCCCTCTGCGCTTTACCCTGAATTTCCCTCCAAACAGCGGGCGAACGATGAGTTACTACTAGGTCCCCCAATCATCTACATGCCCCCTCCGTATGCCCCCTGCCAACAACACCCGCAGGCCCTAAGTGCAAACGAGAACGACCTTAGCGCTAGTGCGCCGGCCCTCACGGCCTCCGCACCAGCCACATTAACAACATCGTCAGACGATCCCGAGGCTAGCAAACAACTACCAGCCAGACCAAATAGGTTGAGCAAAGATGAGCGGGATGGGATCGACAAAATAGCAAAGACATTAGTAGAACGAAGGGAGAGCGAAGAATACACAATGAACATATATAATTCACATGCCGACAGCCACAGACGGCATTTCATTTTGCGATTCAGCTACCACACCCTGAACGCATATGAAGATAGGTATCAAAGTAAGGGCCCCGCTAAACTAACAACGCTGTATAGGAAAATTGATGTTGGAGATGGGACTGAATGTGAGGCGACGGAGCTCTTCATGCAGATGCTTGAGGTCTTCCGCCACCTCACGGAACAAAAACCAGAAACCAAGGTTACAGTCCCTGAAACGACCTCAGTAGAAGTAGCCAATACTATGATGCCCATCAGAGAGGCGGCCCCTTACTGGATCCCGCCACGTGGTCAGGGAACAAGCGATGATATTAATCATGCAGATGCAAAAGGGAGGGTTGTGTACAATTGGGTTTACCAACCATGGGACCGACAAGATATCCTAACCTTTAAACAAACTCTGCCCGATTTAAGAAAGAACCCGACAGCATTTTATACCGAATTAGGCACAGCCTTGGGTTCGACGATAATGACTTTAGCGGACATTGACTTGTTCTTCGGGTTATGCCTGCCAGCTGACGTGTGGAAGCAAATCCGGAAGGCTGACCACACGGATCTGTTTGGACATACCTGGGACCAACTCGGTAAACTAGATAGACAGCGAGAGCCTGGAAGGAAACCAGTAAAGGACATACTAGAACTCCCAGACAAACTAGTTCAGAAGTTAAAGACACTGATCCCAGAAAGAAAGATAGATTGGTCGATAGTCACGGCCTGTCGACAGAAACCCCAGGAAGATGTGTCAGAATACTTCTCCCGATTCGAGACAGTGTTCTCCGACTACAGTGGCCAAGACATGACCACCGCAACCGGACAGCACCTGTTCGTACAAAATTATGTAAAGGGCCTATCACAAGAAGTCTCCCAAAAACTGCAGACGAGTGAGAGTAGTTGGGGGGCCTCCAAACCCGCAGCTATCCTTCAGATGGCTCAGTATTACGAGCACCAAAAGAATGAGAATGATAGGGCGTCCGAGAAAAAGAAGAAAGATTTAAAAGAAAGGGTGATGATAGCCCAGATACAAGGTATAGCGGTAGGACGGGAACACCAAAGGGGGAACTACCAATCGACCACCCCCAGAAATCTACCCCCTAAAGATCACACCCCAACACCCCACACTGGACGTAGAGACATTAGCAATGACCAATGCGCCTTCTGCAAAGGATTCGGCCATTGGAAATCCCAGTGTCCGGTTCTGCTAGAGATGAATAGAAATAGGGACCCCAGGGATGTGGCAGGTGGTCCGAGAAATAGAGTACAAGGACGAGGGCACACCAACGACACCAACGATGACAGATCAGGGAGATTGAACACATTTGACCGCCCCCGACAGAACCAATATCAACTGTCCGATGGTGAGAATGCCCCCGACTTTGCATAGGACTGCCAGGGGCAAGGGAGGGATCCAGTCGAGCTCTGTGTTGACCAGCAAGGTCCTTATGTCACCGCTAAGGTCCTGGGTACAGAGTCTCCATTCTTGGTAGACACTGGGGCGACACGTAGTGTGTTATCAAAACGACTGATTCCAAGGGCACCCTTGTCTGGCTCACACATTACGTCGATAGGTTTCGATGGAACGCCCTCCACTAATCCCCTGTCCATACCTATCACCTTTGACCTGGAAAACAACACCACTGACGCGACATTTCTGCTCTCCTCCAACTCCCCTGACGCCATTATGGGCATTGACTTACTGAAACATTTTCGAGCTACCATTAGGTGTTCCCCAGATGGAATCCGAGTCATCCTGTACGACAATCCAGACATACCCAAATCCTGCCCTGCACGGCACATGTGCTCCATAACTGATGCTGACCTATCCTTGCTCGATACCCTGCCTCCGTACCTATGGGCCAAAAATGACTCTGATGTGGGACGAATGATGATTGACCCCATTCATATAACTGTAAGACAGGACGCTATGCTCCCGAAACTCCCACAATATCGGATATCCCCCGAGGGCGAGAAGGCACTGGTAGCGATCATTCAGTCTCTGGTAGATGCAGGAGTGGTTGAAGAGGTGGTTAGCAACGTCTGCAACAGCCCAATCCTACCTATTGTTAAGAAGCAAGGCGAAGGAGATGAGAAAGCATACCGCTTCATCATCGACCTGCGAGAAATTAACAAAGTGGTTGTACCCCAGTACCCTGTGGTCTCCGATATCACCACCATTCTGACCCTCATCCCGTCCACTGCCACCACCTTCACTGTTATCGACCTTAAGAATGCGTTTTTCTCTATCCCCATCCATCCAGACAGCCGTTATCTCTTCGGCTTCACTTTAAAATCCCGCTCGTACCGATTTTGTAGTGCTCCCCAGGGGTACACTGAAAGCCCCAGCATTTACAGCCAGGCCCTAAAAAGACAGCTGGATGCCTTCCAGCTACCAGATGGAGTGGTGTTGATCCAATATGTCGATGATATCCTTTTGGCGGCCGACACCACCCCACTTGCAACGACAGCCACTGTCCAACTCCTACACTTTCTTGCAGAAAATGGCCATAAAGTCTCCAAAAAGAAGTTACAGTTCTGCCAGCCACAAGTGACTTACCTAGGCCATCTCCTGTCCAAAGAAGGGAGGAAACTTACACCTGACCGAATCCAAACCATCCTAGACACCCCCATCCCAAAAACACAAAAGCAAGTCCGCTCTTTGGTTGGCCTAACCTCTTTTTGCAGACAGTGGTTACCTAACTTCAGCCTCATTGTAAAACCCCTACTTGCCCTATTAACCAAAGATGCCTCCTTCCCGCTCCCTTGGACCCCTGAGTGTCAAGCATCCTTTTGTGAATTACGAAATGCACTCTGTTCAGCACCCGTCCTAGGAACCCCCGATTACTCCAAACCCTTCTCCCTCTTCACCCACGAAAGGGAGGGGTGTGCATTGTCTGTCCTAACTCAATCAATTGGTCCTAAGCAGCGCCCTTGTGCCTACTTCTCCGCCACTCTTGATCCTGTAGCCAGAGCTTTACCTGCCTGCCTTCGAGCAGTAGCTGCCGCTGCTGTCTCTATCCGTCAGAGTGAGGGAATCGTACTTTCAAACTCCCTCACCGTGTTAGTACCCCATGCAGTCGACACCCTTCTGAACCAAACCAAGACTCAACATTTGACAAGCGCACGACTGACAGGGTACGAATTGACGCTACTTGCACCCCACATCACACTAAAGAGATGCACGACTTTGAATCCTGCCACATTACTGCCCCTGCCTGAAAATGACCCCGACGTTCCTCCCATACACGACTGTGTGACCCTCACGGACGAACAAACTAGGAGTAGAATTGACCTCCGAGACACTGCTTTCACTGACCCCGATGGAGAGCTATGGGTAGACGGCTCATGCATCAAACTCCCAGATGGCACCACTTCAGCTGCCTATGCAGTAACGACAGCCCGAACAGTAGTTGAAACAGCCTGCATCACACAACGATCTGCCCAGGCAGCAGAGCTGATAGCCCTCACACGAGCATGCATCATAGCCACAGGGACCACCGCGAACGTATATACAGACAGCCAGTATGCCTTCGGGGTGGTCCACCATTTTGGGCTCCTGTGGAGGGAGAGGGGATTCCTGACGTCCCACGGCACCCCCATCCTTCACGGAGATCTGGTTTCGGCCCTGATTGAAGCAGTTCTCCTCCCCAAACGACTAGCAGTGATCAAATGTCAGGCACACAAGAGGGTGACAGACTTAGTCGGACAAGGGAATGCGCTGGCCGACATCACTGCACGAACCACAGCTGAGAATAGGACGGTGACACGCATGTATGTGACCAGGTCACAAGCAGAGAAATGGACTGACGCAAGGGAAATGATCAGAGACATCCAGTCGGCCAGCACCCCTCACGAACTGACTAAGTGGGCCGGGGTGGGTTTGAAGGATGATGAGGGCTGCTGGCGAACAAAGGATGCAGACAAATGGTTACTGCCTGACTCATACCTGATCCCCATACTGACAATGGCTCACTCCCCCGCACACATAGGATCTGCACCCATGATCGAACTCATTTCCAAAGTCTGGCACAACGACAAAATCCCCGACTCAGCCAGACGCCTAGTCCAGCAGTGCCTTATCTGTCTGCAACACAACCCCGGGAAAGGAACTGTGGTACCCCGGAGAGGGTTTGGGACCCCCAATCACCCCTTTGAGGTCCTTCAGATGGACTACATCCAACTAGAGAGATGCCAAAGCTTGAAGTATGTACTAGTCATCGTATGTGCCTTCAGCAAATGGGTAAAGGCCTATCCAACCCGTGACAACACTGCCATGACAACCGCCAAAGTACTACTGAAAGAATTCTTCCCTCGCTATGGCCTTTGTCGAATTTTATGGAGCGACAATGGCCCCCACTTCATAGCTGAGGTTATCCAACTAATCCTAAAAGGATTGGGGGTGAAACAGAGATTCCATGCGGTCTTCCACCCCCAATCCGCCGGCCTGGTGGAACGCCATAATGCCACACTGAAGTTGAAATTGTCAAAAATAGTGGCAACCACCAGACTTAAATGGCCAGACGCTCTCCCTTTGGCCCTGCTATCGATGCGCTCTACCCCCACCAAACACCATTTGACCCCCTACGAGGTTGTATTCGGGCGACCGATGAACCTCTGGACCGCTCCCAAGCCAGCCACCATTCATGACGTCCCGGACGTCCTACTATCTGATTATTTGTGCAAGTTAACTAAAACGTTGTCTGTCATTCATCAACAGGTGCAGCAGGCCATCCCCGATGCTTCCAGGGGCCCCGGCCACGACATCCAACCGGGAGATTTCGTTCTAATACGGAACTTCCAACGGACCAAGAGTCTGGAACCCCGGTGGACGGGCCCCTGGCAAGTGCTGATTACCACACGGACGGCGCTTCGAGTGGAGGGGAAGAGGCACTGGCTGCACGCACATCACTGCCGGAAGGTCTCTGCGAACCTGGCCACGACAGAAAACGTCAACACCCAAGAAGAGCTCCTGAGCAAAGACCGACCGACATTGAACTGTTATCCCGATACTGAGGCACTCGAACTTGCAAAATTCTCTGATCCCACTGTGCCATCCAGAGAAGGGTATTTCCTGCGTCGAAAGGAGGGAGCTTCGGCTAAGTAGGCCACGGACTAAGTTGAATCTCAGAACGGTGACCTAAGCACAACCAAGGGTTGCCGGGAGAGAAGTTAAACGAAGTCTGTGGTTCTGCCCGCTACCGAGCCCCTTGAAGGTGATGGAAGCGCCAGATAAGAAGATGATGGAAGCAACAGGAAATACCCACTATAGAAACCCAAAGACTGACAATTTGCACAAATCAAAGACAATCGCCCTCTTTATTGTCTTCCTCTTCTGCCTCCTCCTCATGACCTCCTTCTGGATTCTGGAGGAAAGCACACCGGCTCATGAGGCATTGCTACCTACTGCACAACCAACACCCCTGAAAGAGCATCACCTAATCTCTCTGTCGCCTCAGCTCCGAGAAAGGCGCAAGGAATTCTGGAACAATTCCTTCGTGCAACTGTTGCACCAACACAACCTTGCTGCAAATGCTACGAACTGCTGGATCTGCGGGTTGCTCCCGCATGCCACTGGACACTCCATCCCCTTCATCCCTTCTCCTTTCTCAGTTCACGGCTCCTGCCTCGCCTGGTTGATCCTCATGCAAGAGAGCCACAAGGACAACGCCACTTCCAGCCAGACAGTGTCGCACTTCTACTCTGGGTTCTGGCTGAACAAAACTGGAAAGACCTCTGCTCCCCTGTGTCCTGCGCTCACAGGCGCCACCTTCCTTAAAGACATTCCAGCCAAAGAACGAGTCGAAGTACAGGTACTCCACAATCCGGCTAGATCCACGTTCTCTCATCTGCAGAAACAAACTACCGCCACTCTGACCGTGGCTCTTTCAGTCATCAATGTCACAGGTCTTGTGTGTCTCGAAGGCCAGGGAACACAGCTGGTGGGTCACAGTTCCTGCCGAATCACCAGAACACTGAACTCAGTTGATTCCCCTTCCTTTGTTGCTTCTCCAAATATGTACTTTGTGTGTGGCACCAAAGCTTACACCTGGCTCCCGAAAGGTTGGAAGGGTATCTGTTACATTGCCTTCGTTCTTCCACCCACATATGTAGCCCCTGCCAACCATCACCGGCAGAGGCGTGCAGATGACATTGGACAAGCCAACTCCACTGGAGCACAGTTCCTAGATGCAGCAAAGGGACTTGTTCCTCTGTGGGGCCCAATGGCAAACAGCCGCGCTATCCGACACCTGACCCAGGCAGTAGAAACAACGATCAACATCACGGCTGGCATCCTCACTAACAACACGGCGGAGCTTCAGGCGGTCCGCCTTGTGACTCTTCAAAACCGCCTTGTTCTAGATGTGGTCCTAGCCGATCGAAGAGGAGCATGCCGCATCATCGGATCCAGCTGCTGCACCTACGTGCCAGGTAACTCGCCTTCAGTCTACAAAGCCATTGAACACCTCCACAGACTTTCCTCGGAGGTTCACCAAGAGCAGGAAGGATGGTCGCTTGGGAGCTGGTTTTGGGACACTTTGAGGAACTGGGGTTGGAGGTAGTTTTCCTTCGTACTGATACCTGTTGTGATATTATGTGGGTGTTGCTTGGGTATTCAATGTCTACCCTCCTTGTGCAGCTTCGTTTCTAACTGTATGTGCCCAAAGACTTTGAACTTCCGAACTGAGCACATGAGTCCCCTCTACGAAGTAGAAATACGTGGCCTTATGGGGATAAATCCGAACTGACAAGTTGGCGAGACATGTTAAAAGGGAGGACTGTGGAATTTTAGTTTACGAACTGAACATCATCTGCGCCAGCTTGTCACCCACGTACAACATGCACGACCGCCATTTTAGGTACCATGGTCTCCCTGTCCACGATCGATCGCAAGCGCGCCCCTCTCACCCAGCAAGCATCCTCCGTGCACCCTGGCTCCCCCTCCCTCCCCCTCATGAGCATAACCCTTCTGCATGACCCTGTCCTTGGGAGTCACGCCTGCGCCTGACCAGCATCTCCTCTCCTCCCATGAATGCCCCTCTGTTGATAAACCTTCCCTCCGCGCTCGATTGTCCACGCGGCATGAATACCACTCCTTTGATGACCCCTTCCCCCGTGTCCAGCTGTCCACACAGGTCCGAGGCCATCGCTTAAGCCGGGAGATATCATTTACTGCCCCTTATTGTATGAAGTCGCTCTTCTTCAAAAGACCCTCTATTGATCAAGGCCTCCCCACCCCCTGGGATATGATCAGGCGCACACATCCTAAGACTCGGCGGAATACTCAGCTGTGTGATGACCCCCTCCTCTTATCAGCAGGTTGAGGACCTCTATTGTGGAGGTATATGGGGGTGGGATTGACACGAGGATTACGGGGATGTTTTTTCCTTACTTCACAATGTTCTGATTGTAATAAAGAAAGGTCACATGCCATAAACCAGTGTATAAGAGGCCAGGCCTCCGAGAGGCTGTTAGAGCACCTCGAGACGATACCTTGTTGTCCGATCTGATGTGTTCTGCTCCGTCGGAATAAAACTTCTGTTTCCTGCCTTCTGGTCTCCGGCGCCTGCCTCACTGCTTGGTAATTTGAATGGTACAAAGGCGGTTAGCGCCGGGCAAATCTTGAAAAAGGTCATAGCCCTACCTTTTTCCACAATACAAGAATCTCGGCAGGGACATCATCTTAAACAATGCCGCACGTCCGAGCAAGGACAGCGGCAGCCTTTTCCAACCCTCCACGTCACGCCGAAGGCGCGCAAGAGGGGGAAGCAGATTATTAGAGTATCGTGCCCGGGTATCAGTTGATATATAAATACCCAGGTACTTGAATCCCTGCAGCGCGATCTGTATAGCACAGCCCCTAGGAAGACGTGGGGTGTCTCCACTAAGTACATAAAGGTAGGACTTCGACCAGTTAATAACTAGGCCCGAATATCCTCCAAAAGTACCCAGTACGTCAAAGGCAACAATCAAGGACTTACAAGGGGAGGTAAGGTAGAGCAGGATATCGTCCGCGTACAACGACACGCGGTCCTCGAAGTCCGGCGACCACTTAATCCCACAGATGTCTGGGTGGATGCGTATCCAAGCAGCGAGCGGCTCAAGCGCTAGAGCAAAAAGAAGCGGTGACAGAGGACAACCCTGTCTAGTGCCCCTGCGCAAGGCAAAGGAAGCAAATACACGGCCGTTGACCGTTACATTGGCCAGTGGGGAAGCGTATAAAAGTCTAACCCAACTGATAAAGTCGGGGCCGAACCCAAACTTAGTCAACACTACCCACAGGTAATTCCATTCGAGGGAATCAAACGCCATCGTTGCGTCCAATGATGCCAAGACGGTCGGCTTACAAAGTTTGTAAACCCGCGCCATGGCCGCGTGGAGCCTCCGAAGGTTGAGGGCGGTGTTGCGATGGGGTATAAATCCCGATTGGTCCGGGTGGACCAGATCAGCGATCACACCCACCAACCGGCTGGCCAATAACTTAGCCAGAATTTTAGGCTCGGCGTTCAGCAGGGAAATCGGGCGGTATGACCTACAAAGGTCCCTGGGCTTCCCCTCCTTGTGAATAACCACAATAGTAGCCAATCGCTGATCCAGCGGGAGCTCACCGGCCTCGCGCGCCTCGAGGAACATACATCGCAAGGGTACAGCAATGGTATCAACCTTAATCTTATAGAGCTCTACTGGAAGACCGTTGGGGCCGGGAGCTTTGCCAGAACGCAAGGAGCGTATCGCAAGCGCCACTTCGTCTGCCGTAATGCCTCTGTCCATGTCATCACGCTCGGCAGGCATGGAAGCTCAATCCCATCAAGGAAAGAAGCCGATTCCGACTCAGTCGTGGTAGAAACCGACGTATAAACGGACTCGAAGTAGTCGGCAAAGGCCGTGACTATGGCGTCGGGGTCAGTAACAACCACCCCGTCGTCACCTAACACCTCGGGCACCACACAGGAAGCCATCTCCTTCCTATCCAGCCAAGCAATAAGCTTGCCTGCCTTATCCCCTACGCCGTAAATCCTCCCTTGTTGTTCTCTGCCCATCACCTTGGCTGCGTCAGTAGCAGTGGCCCGGTACTCCGCCTGCTTTAGAGAGAGAGCATGTAACAGGGCAGGCGCCGGATCAGTTTCCAGTTGAGATTCAAGATCCTCAATCTCCGACTCCAACCGCACCACATCCTCATCCCTGCGTCTGCGCACCTCGGATATTAAGTAGAACGCTTCTCCTCTCAGGACAGTTTTGAAGGCCTCCCATAGGGACAGGGCCGACGTCACCGAGCCCGTATTCTCGGAGAAGTACAGATCAATGGCTTTGGCCAGGAGGTTACGAGTTTTAGGGTTACGAAATTACCATGGATTGACCGGCGCTACCCTAGACCTGTATTGTTTCTTAACCAGGTTTTTACTGGAGAGCAATACTGCATCCTTAACATTCCAGGATCCCTCTAGTCCTATTGCAGAGGGCAGCAGCATACCGAAGCAACTCAGGGGTAGACCTTAATCACAGCCAGAACAATAAGGTGCATAACCTGGCCTTGTCAGTGATGGAGGCTCTGCCCAAATCCAGCCTTAGCGGTTAGAGTGGGGTGCTCTGTGGCAGTGAAACCAGAGCCCTCAAGAATTTATTCTCAGAAATCAAGAGGCCATCCAACTTTTCAAATCCCTACAATTACGCACCATAGAGTGCAGAGGCTACAGCCTTGGAGTCATGTATGTGGAGTGGCACAGGTATCATATTATGAAGCCACAGTGGCTGAGGAAGCCAATGCCCCATGGGAACTTTTTCGCACTGTCAAATCACTTACCACACAGAAAGCAGAAAATGCGATGCCCACCCCTACAGTAGCCCACTGCAATGACCTCGCAGCATGCTTTGAAGATAAAGTCTCTGTCATTTGCAGCAACCTGCAACAGACAAAAAAGCCTTGCCCCCTCACCTGAGATACCTGTTCCGTACGGGGAGGCAATATACCTCTCAAACTTTCCCCCCCATCTCCAGGGAGGTACTCTCTATATTATTTAATAAAGTAAAATCAGGCTCACCTCTGGACCCGGCGCCACCACACATTATCCTATAATGAGCACTAGAGATATTCCCCAGACTAAAAGATCTCCTGAATCTATCATTTACCACGAGCCTAGAAACATGTAGTGATCAAACCCTTGTTTAAAAAGCTTACCTTGACCCCTCATGTCCCTTGAATTACAGACCTATCTCCCTGTTGGCAGTCATAGGAAAGATGTTGGAAAAACACATCAACCAAATCCATTCCCTCTTGGAGGAAAACCATCTTCTCAACCCCTCTCATACCAGATTTCGCCCACAACACAACACAGAACCCCCTTTACTAGCATTAACACAGGTGCTGAAGTTACTGCTGGGTAAAGGAGGCACCACAGTTATCATCCTTCTTGACCTGAGGGTGGCATTTGATATGGAAAACCACGATACCCTAGCACTCAGGATGACTGAAATAGGAATAAAAAATGCCACATTGATCTGGCTTACCTGGTTCTTAAATTAGATTTTTCAAATTTGTGAACCTCCATGCTATTCAGACACCTTCCTCTTAAAGTGCGGGTTTCCACAGGGATCTGCACTTAGCCCCACACGTTTCACCATTTATATGCGCCCATTGATAGATTTCATTAAGGAAAAGTTGTCTGTTGGATGTCTAACTGCTTGCTTAAACTGAACAAAGAAAAAACTGAGCTGATGATCCTTGGGAACAAGCCAACTCCCCAAACTACACTTGGATGGTCAAAGGGCCTGGGAACTCCACCCTTCATCGCCCATAAAGAGCTTAGACACGTGGCTGGATAGCTCCCTTTCCATGGAGACCCATATAAAAAAAAGTGACGGCCTCATATTTCAGCATGCTCAGCACCTTACACAAATTCTAGACCTTCTACCCACAAAATCTAGGAGAACAGTGGTCCAAGTGCCGATTCTCTTGACTGTGGGAACTCCCTTTACATTGGATCACCCAAATACATCACCAAGAGACTCTAGGTAGTCCAAAATGCTGCAGCAAGGACCATCTTTAAGCTCCCTAAACACCCCCCTTTGTAAAATGTTCCCTGACAGCCCTACCTTGGCTACCAGTGGAGGAAAGAATAAAATTCAAGGTATTCTATCTGGCACTCAGGGGAATCAACCACAAAGGACCCTTCCTGATCAGATCTCTGCTGTCACCCTACACCCCCAGCAGAGACTTAAGATCCCCCAACACTAGACTTATGAAAGTTCCTCATATTCACAGGACCAGATGGGTGGAAGGATATTTCTCAAATAAGATCCTGAAAATATGAAACACAGTGCCTGTTGAGTTTAGGAAAGAACTGAATGAGACCAGATTCAGGAAACAGCTGAAAACATGGTTTTTCCCCCATTAGCCCCTTCTCTCACAGACCAATTGAGACATTTGTCGGTGTACGCTATGACTCACGCAGCGCTGGGTAGCCTTCGGGTTGCTACACGCTTTATAAACCTGCATAACATTACATAACGTTTGAATGGGAAAGTTAACGCTAGCAGTTTTAAAACTGCTCTTCTAGCCTGCAGTGGCAGGCAGTTTGTACCTTATCACATGCAGTGTGGCTCAATCAGTGCAGCAGCCCTGGATGGACACTCTTACTTGCTCTGAGTACGCTTGGTACCATACTGTAGGGACTTATAAGTAAGTCAGCTTATGACAATTGGGGATGGCAAATTCAAAATACATTTTGTACTTCGTTAGAACACTGGCACAGAGGTCTGATTAGCAGGCTTCAGTACACTCTCAGTATCGAAAAAACTGGACAATCTGCCCAAATGAGGGCAAAATGTGTGGGGGGACCCCTTAAAACAGCTTGTTTCCTCGTAATCTTACAGGGGCCGTGCCATGGTGGCAGATCTCAACATCAACTACCTACAGTACCCAGCCAAACCTAAGAAATTCGAGAGATGGCCACTGGATGGAGCAACTTACGAATGGCTTCAATTGGCTTGGGTGAAGAGAGGAGCTCGCCCGCTGAGATTTCATGATCAAGGCATTGCACTCGAATAAGGCAAAACTGCATTTCCTCCTTCGAAACCTTATGCCCCTTTTTGGCCAACTTGGTAAGCAGGTAGAAAGAATCAGCATTGTAATGGTCTAAAGTAACAGATGCCAGTAGTAAATAATTGACATATTGCACTAGAGCAGAACCCCGGGTAAAGACCAGAGTGTCAATACATTTTTCTTTAAAGCTAGCAAAAGATTGACTGGGATTCTATAAATCTTTGTGGGAGCCGCTGCCACAAAAGCTGAGACCCGCTGAATGAGAACACAAGAGGAACAGACTCTTTACATGTATAGAGATGAAGAAGGCAGAACAAAGGTCCACCACAATAAACCATTTGGTCCTTGCGAGGATGCAAGCAAGAATGGTAGCAGGGTTAGTGACAACAGGCAAGCTAGGGATAACCATGTTATTGATGTCATGCACATATATCAATAATCTGTATACTTTGATCTTTCCTGTTTTCTTAGTAGGAAGGATCGGGGTATTCCATCTACTAACAATGAGTACTAAAACCCTTTGCTTATTGAGATTTGCTGTGACAAGACAAACCTCTGCCTTTGCTTCATACTTAAAGGAATACTGAGGAATTTGAAGCAGCATCCTATATGGAATAATCTTTATCTTCAAAGGTTCCATCAAAGCTATCAATCCCACATCATTGACCCCCCTATGGACCACAATGTGGAAAGCACTAGGGCAAGCAAATAGGCTAAATGGGGCGCTAACTTGTGTTATTCGCAGCAGGTTGACAGTTTGTATTCTCTCAAAGGAAAGACAGCATCTCATTCTCACAGAACAGGGGTATTTTGAGGTTGACTCCGTTGTGGTGCAGCTTGCAATTAACCTTACACAAAATATCTCACCCCAACAGATTGGTAGAACTGAGTAGGAAAGCATGCTTATTGGTATAGTGTCCAAGGGAGATAGAGGCAGGTTCAGAAATCTGATGGAGAACACACTGATTACAAGTACAAGCCTGAGAGAGGGAATGAGGGAAACTCAACATTTTTCAGGGTGAAGCTTCTAGGACCTGTCTTCAAAGGGCAAGTGGTGTATTCAACATTGATCAGGCAATCACCATAGGGATCTCCCTGATTTTCTCGAATTGGGGTATTCAGAGCACAGTCAGAACTGTCCTAAACCTCAGGATATGAATTCCGTGCAGCTTAGATTCAGGTGAGTCAGAAAGACCTGGCACATTTGGTCAGCATTAGGACAGTCCCTTTTCCGATGCCCCAGCTGACCAAAGGCAAAACGTGCTCCTCCTGGATCTGGCCAACACCTTATTCTGTTTGCAATCTGAAGTCTTTTGCAAGTTATTTTTCACTATTTACAGTAGGTACGCTTCTGCTACAGCATTTATCAACAAAGCAATTTCCATTTTCAGAGTCCCATACTTTCCTGGCTTCTGCCATGACCATGCCAACTTTCTACCAACCGATCTCACACTTCACTGGGTGCCACCAACTATGCACTGGCAATCGCTTGGGGTAGCATTCCAGCCCATTATGTCACCTCAGATTAGACCAAGCCATATGCAAATCATCGTTGACCCTTCTCCAGTAAGAACAGTCCAGCCTGAACTGCCAAGCCAGGTCCTACTCGAACCGGAACTTAAGCAACCCTGGGCAAAGGAAGATTCGGAACCGGGTCTAGCAGATGCAGTCCCAAAAGGGGACACTGTCTCTCAATTTGATTTTCTTGGGTGGACTGGGGAGGCTTAGCTTTAATTAGCAAAGAGTCTCTTAACTGCACTCTAGAGCAAATAATAACGAGTGTGGTGTGTGAAGCAGCACATTTTAGACTTAAACCTCACGCAAAGGGTTAATTTTGTGGGCCTTTTGATATATTGTTTCCCTGGCGTCAATAATGCAGTTCCTCACAAATTGGTGCCAGATGAGGGAACCATACATCTCACACCCTAATTTCACTATTTTAGGTGATTTTAATTTTCTTATGGATGATCTTTCCAATAAATATACTACCTTGCTAGTGGAGTTTATGGCTAACCTAGGTTTCATTCAAATGGTGAAAACGTCTACCCACAGTGCAGGTCTCACGTTAGACTATGTTTAGTAACTCCACCAGATTCCATGTAAAGGATATCTTTCTTTTGAGTTGGACGTGCCATTATATGTTTAGTTTCACTCTCTCTTTTCCTCAACTGGGTGTTAATCTGAAACTGCTAAAGAGGCATCTTGCCCATAGAAATTGGAATAAAATCAATCCAGATGATTTTTACTCGGCTCTTAGATCATCTGTAAGTGAGGTTGATATTCACTTAGAAACTCCGGATGAAGTGGTCTCTAAGTGGCTCGAGGAAGCCTTAGATAATACAGCTCCTCTAAGGCTGAGAGCTCCCCAAAAGAGAAGAGAGTCTGCCCCATGGTTCTTGGAGGAATTGAGAGAACTCAGGCAGCTCAGCTGTTGGCAGGGGAGAATATGCAAAAATAACAGTTGATGGATGCAGAACAATGTCATACATTCACCTCAGTACAGAGGTCTGGGCCTAAATCCATTGTTTTTCTGCTCACCATGCCATTCCAGTTTCGACCCAGCGATATGCAAATCAGTCTGACCCTGCACCCACTGGGAACAGTCCAGCCTGAACTGCCAGGCCAGGTCTTCCCTGGACTGGAAACAAGCATCCTAGGACCGGTTTCAGGCTTTCAGCCATCAACAGCCAGGATAGCTTGACTCCAGTGGCATGGAGAGCACAGGACCCACGTTTGGGCATACCTGTCCCACTCGGGGTGGCAAAGGCAAAAAGTTCAATTTATGGCAAGAATGCAGAACAATGTCATACATTCACCCCTGTACAGAGATCTGGGCCTAAATCCATCCTTTTTTTGCTCACCATGCCATTCCAGTTTGGAACCAGCCATATGCAAATCAGTCTTGGCCCTGCGCCCAATGGTAACAGTCTAGCGCGAACTGCCAGGCCAGGTCCACCCTGGACTGGAAACAAGCATCCTAGGACCGGTTTCAGGCTTTCAGCAGTCATCAGCCTGAATAGCTTGACTTCAGCGGCATGAAGAGCACTGTGTCACTGGATTCAAGCCAGCCTGGCTGATGAAGGGTAATACCCAGAAACCGGTCCCAGGATGCTTGTTTCCAGTCCAGGGAGGACCTGGCTTGGCAGTTTGGTCTGCACTGTTCCCATGAGGCACAGGGTCAAGACTGATTTGCATATGGCACGGTGAGCAAAAGAACGATGGATTTAACCCAGATCTCTTGACTGGGGGTAAATGTATGATTTATTCAGCATTCCATCCATCATTTGTTTGTGTAGCACTTTTCACACTAAGTGGGATGGGTATGCCCAGACGTGGGTCCCTTGCTCACTGTGCCACTGGATTCAAGCTAGTCTGGCTGATGAAGGGTAATACCCAGAAACCGGTCTCACGATGCTTGCTTCCGGACCAGGTAGGACCTGGCTTGGCAGTTCGGTCTGGACTGTTCCCATGAGGCACAGGGTCAAGAACGATGGATTTAACCCAGATCTCTTGACTGGGGTGAATATGTGATTTATTCAGCATTCTGTCCAACATGTGTTTGCGTGGCAGGGGAGAATATGGCACACCAAATTAGATATTGAGGAGAAGGACTAACATAAAGCCATCCTTGTCACATACAAGGCTGTGACCGTGAAAGCTAAAACCACTTATTTTACAGTTCAAATCACTTTAGAGAAAAACTCTACTAAGGAGCTTTTTAAATATGTTAAGAACTTATCTAATCCCCCAGTAAACAAGAGACTAATGTTGCACAAGCTTTTTGTGACAGTCTGCCTACGTTTTTCAAGGATATTATTCTCAACATTTACGCTGAATTCATCTCAGTTGCGACCCATGTGGAGGATGGGTTCAGCCAAGATATTCCTGGTGGTGCTCCTCTATTGTTGTTGTATCCATCTATGTCAGTGCTTCAGGTCAAATAAGTCCTTATGAGGATTAAATCTGGGTCTCCCAGGCTCCACTGGCCCCCGAAAGTTGTGCAGTTGGCCCCTGATCCTGTGACTGAGTTCTTGAAAAAAGATGTAATTATGTTTTAAGATGTGGCATTTTCCCTGAGGGATGGAAGGATGCTATTGTTATCCCACTCGCCAGAAAGCCTAACGTAGATCCGGATGAACTGAAGAATTACCATCTTATCTCTCTTCTTCCCACTCCTGCAAAAATATTTGAGAAACACCTGAAAAACATGTGAGTCAAGTTCATCACGACCATCATCTCCTGGACCCTTCTCAAAATGGTTTTACAAGTGGCCATAGTACTGAGTCAGCTCTCATTGCCACCACTGTTGCGACGAGAATGCAGTTGAACCAGGGTGGGACTTCTGTCTTCGTCCTACTGAACTTGCCGGCAGCCTTTGATACCATCTCTCCATTTCATATGTTTAGGTGGCTACAGCAAGTGGGTGTGGACGACAAGGCATTGAAATTTCTTCAATTGTTTCTGGTGGAGAGATGTCAGATTGTTAGCTGCGGTCAGTTCAAGGCTAAGGCTTTCAGTCTCTCTTGTGGAGTACTGCAGGGATTAACACTTAGCCCCACTTTTAAACCTACTTTTAAAAATGTGTATGTTGTGCCATTGGCAGTCCTGTTGGGATCTTTTGGTTTCCAGATGCTGTCATATGCTGACGATACTCAAATCATTGTGTCCTTCACTAATAATCAGTCTGAAACAACTGAAAGTTTTAAACGCTGCATGACGTGGGTAAGCCACTGGATGAAGGTGAACTTTCTTTAATTAAATGCAGACAAGACCGAAGTGATGGTCTTTGGAGCCCAGCATTCTGCCTGGTCAGCGCTTTGGTGGTCAGAGTCATGTGGACCCGTCCCCTTCCCTCCCCTGTGGAGTCCGTTGAAGACCTTGGTGTAATATTAAATACTTTTAATTTCGTTCTACAGGTAAGTCGCACCTTGAGCAGCTTCCTTCTTATTATTTGTGTCCTCAAGATGATCTTTCCTTTTATTCCTGAGGAACTTTGCAAATCAGTGGTTATTGCATTGATCACCTCATGTCTATACTATTGTAACACTATGTATATGAATATCAACAGCTACACAGAACAAACTTCAGACGGTGTAAAATGCTGCTGCGCAGCTCATCCTCAACATCCCGAAACATCTTTCTGTAAAAGGAGGGCTTTGGAATCTTCACTGGTTGCCAATTAGAAAGCGTGTGATCTTCAAGGTACTTACTATAGGGCATCTTGTGCTTCATGATAAGGGATCAATGCAATCAGGTCCACCTTTCAGTGGTACAGGCCAACCAGCCATTTGAGATCAGCCTTGGGCAAGAAAGTTGTAGTTCCTAAATTTCAAAGTGCAAGATGGGGCGATTGCTCCTTCTCTGTGGCAGCTGCAAAATTATGGAACACCCTGACTAAATACATAGGAATCGCAAAAGCCTACATTGATGCATGTGCCTGGTGGTGTATAGAATATATGCACAAGGGAAGGGGTCCTAGACATATGTTCAGAACAATGAGAAAGAAGGGGACATCAATTTGAACTACATCTCTCTGATGAATGTTCTATGGGTGTTTCAAGTGTTTCTTGATGGCCTTGACATATTAATAAAGGAATATTTGTTCCAGACTGTCTGTCTCATAAGGTGGTATATCTAGGTAATTATCAGAATCCCTTGACACTTTGTCCTCTTCTCAGTTCAACTAATGATAGGTGCGGACAACATTCATGGTATTCTTGTTTACAGCAGATATTACAGAATTTGGAAGGGGTGTAGTCCGAGATCAATAACCGGGCCAGATTGGAATGGAGTTAGGCATTTGTTTCAATTCCCTTGGCCACTCAGGGTATTACATCAAACACACTAAAAGTCATGGGAGGAATGCTTTCAAATAGCCTCTAACAGCTGTCAATCACTCAGGTTGCAGTCCAGCCCATTGTTTTTTTGCCCATGATGCAACCTCAGATTAGGTTCAACCATATGCAAATCAAAGTTTGTACTGCTTCAGTAAGAACAGTCCAGCCAGATCCTCTCTGAACCAGAACACTGGCAACCCAAGGCCAGGTTTGGCCTAGTTAGGCCTCTTAACTCGGGTGCAACTTGGTTCTAGCGCCACAGTGAATACTTGCACACCTCCACCAGGTGCCTTGTTGTCAGTCACATTGCAAAGCTTGCTTGCGCGTTACATCCTTGTGCTCACTTGGACGGAGGTCCTGCAGGTGCTGCTTCATTTCCAGGTGCATCAATGGCTGCACAGTCCCCTTGGCCAGCGTGAGAAAAACACCCGGCAAATCTTTCTCTTTTTGGTCTCTGCTCTCCTTTTATTGTGGTTCAGTGATCTAAAGGAATAGATAGGGTGGAGGCGGAGCAGTAGAAGCCCAATCTTAAACTCTGTCCCTGAGGAAATTTATTAGATATTCCAGTTTCTCATGGGCATTTTTCAGACCACTGACTTGCGATTCATACTTAGGTTTATGAGTCTTCTTGTACCATTGCAAAACGAGTTGCCACTGTTCAGCATCTGTCTTGTTTTTAGGATCTTTTAACTTCTTTTGTAAGTTCAGTAATTTCTCTACATCAAGGGTACTGTGATCAGGAAAGAACTTCTTCCCATCCGTATTAATAAATGCCACCCGCTGTTTCAGATGCTTGCACATAGCTTTACAGTACTGTGGGTACTTAGGGGTCGATTAGGATCGCGGACGGACTTGAGTCCGTCCGCGACCCCAGAGTATGAGGGAACGTCCGCATGGGCTGCGGCGTTCCCTCATGTGCGATTAGGATGTGACCGCCACCCTGGCGGTCACATCCTGGATATTTAACATTGCGGCGGGTGCTGCTTCAAGCAGCACCGGCCGCAATGTTAAAAGTGCATGTGTAACATTTACATGCACAAAGCGGCAGGCACCGCGCGGTGCCTGCCGCATTGTGCATGTAAATGCTGGGGGGTACCATAGGTACCCCCCATGTGCACCCCCCACCCGCCAACACCCTGGGGGCCCGCAACGGGCCCCCAAAATCAAAAGTACACATGCTTTTCCACGGCGGAAAAACCGCCGCGGAAAAGCATGTTTTCAAATGCTTCCTAATTTGGCCGGCGGTGTCTGATAGACACTGCCAGCCAAATGAGAGCTTTTCCACCGCGGTTGTAATCCGACCGCGGCGGAAAAGCAGCGGACAGAAACCAAGACCCACCAGCCATCGTAATGCGGCGGTGGGTCTTTGGTGAGTCCGCAGAGGATTTTCCGCCTCCTCCGGGCCGGAGGTGGCTTCCGCCGGCCCGGAGGAGGCGGAAAATCCTCCATCCTAATCGGCCCCATAGTGTGGGCAGGAATCCCTTTCAGTGGGGGCTTGCTCTATTTAGACACTTCAGGCCCTATTACTATGTATTTTCTCATGCACAACTGGAAAACAGGTAGTGGGGTCTGCTGGCCTTGTGTTTGCAGCTCATCCCATTGATGGTGCGTAAAGGAAACTAGAAACAGGGTAGGAATTCTGTAATGTATTTCTAACTGATCTTATGAAGGGAGAAGGAAATGTATTGTATACTCACACCCAAAGATCCCCCTGTGAGAGACTAGCGAAGAAGCTGGGGTGGCTGGATCAAAGGATCTCTTTCTTTCACATATTCATTCTTCAAGGGTCTGTGTTTCGGAGCCTGGCGCTGCTGACTATCTTCTTATCCTCACATAATTTCCAGAGCTACCCTTCTGCCATTTTCCAAAGTGGCGGCTCTACAATGATGTGTTTTAGCCATCATATTGGTAATATATATTAATATTGATTTTGTTTCAGGTTTTCTGTTGATTCAAATTCGTAAACATGAGCGAAGCAGGTGGTAGCAAAGGATCTTTACCGCCTGACGAAGTGTTGCTAACTACAAAATCTGAGGACTCCTTCAACGAAGAAAAATGTGTGATATGCCATACTAATCTGAAAGAAAAGCTAACATCAACTGCGGCTGGAAAGAAGAGAGTTTGAGATGCTGTAGAAATACTGCAAGGCGAAGTTCACAAAAGATTGAAACTGATGGGTGAAGAGGATCAAATATTTTATCATTGTAACAACAAGTGCTACATGTCATATACAATGGAAAAAAGCCTGGAAATCATTTGTCAAAAAATAGCAGACACCAGTGAATCACAACATTAATCTGAGACGTCTGAGAAAGCGACAACAACAAAACCCAATGCCCATCCACTTAAAAGATCAATGGCTACCCTTACTCCACCTCCAACAACTGATCAGAAAACAGAGGATCTTCAATGTGTTAGCTTTGGTTTAGCCATAACAAGGGCCAAAGGTATTGACGAAAGATTAAAGTACAGAGTATGTGGGTCTCAAAAGATAAACTTGTTTTCATCTTGGATGAAACTAGCTGCAGATAAAGTTTTCGGCCGAGTAGCTGATCTAAACAGCGAGGTTAATGCATTTGCAGCCAATTTGTATGCCCACCCAAACTGCATGCATGCTTACATTTGAAAATATGGATGTACAATGAGCTCCCAGCAGCAATGTAACCGTCAGCCTTCAGTTAGGTTGGCTCTCTTTGAAAAAGCAAATTACGTTTTAAAGCCACTCTTGAGTGCTGGCTACGGGTTCACACTCACTGAAATAAGAGAAATAATGGTCAACATTGATTAAATGTATTGATTCATAATAATATATCAAGATTTTTCTGGTGAGAATGTGCAATGACAGAATTCATGGTTTGTAAGTCTAACAAAACAATGAGCCATTTATCGTGTTCTCAGCTGATTTGACTTCCGAAGTTCTTGCTACCAAAACAAGATCCTAGGATGCAGTAAAATCAACAGGAACCATTTTAAGAAACTTCCTGAAAGATTTAGATTTTGGACTTAGTGAAAATATTGTGATGTCCCAGAGCAGCGCAAATCATGGGTGTCAACAAGAATGCCTTATATTGTCTTAGCATTTTTTACATCATTGTTTAATATCAGCAAAGCAAAACGATTACAAACAAATGTTCTTGAATTTGAAACAGAAGCCACAACATTGATGATGGCTTTGATGATATAAGCGAAGAAGTGGAAGTCAATTCCGTGAACTGACAGGCTTTTGCTGTGCATATGTACTGTCTTTTCCAAATCATGTTTTATGAATTACATCATGGCAAAAAGAAAACTCCGCCACACATGATGACTGCCCACGCAATCTATGATTAGTGCAAAAGTAGAGAGCTAATCACTCAATGAACAGGATTGGTGTATTGAGTTATAATGACATAGTACGTAGCAGGAACTTGTTAGCAGCTCGTGCTAAAAATGTTGTGAATCCGGCAGCACTACACTTCCAAGTCACTTTACCAGAAAAAGATTTTCAATTGTCGCTCTTGATAATTTTGATTTTGAAGACAGCTCTTCTTTGTGTGGAACATCCACCACACATTATACTGCCAGGATGCTTTTATAAGACTGTACCAATGAAGTAGCTGCTGGAAAACAAGCTGTGTCAGCTGTAGGCATAAACAAACAAAGCTGCAAACGTATAACTCAACTGCCTTGCCAACATGTGCAAAGTCACTACAAGCCATCAACACATCCCATTCAATCAGAAAGTTACAAAGTAGTTGAGGACATGGATTTTTCTTCTACCGGATGCTGCGGTCCGCAACGTTGATTTAACTGAATTTATCATATCACTTATTCGGTGCTGACTGAAGGATGAAGAAAAGGCAGTCCCCCCATGCGATTCAATTTATGCTCTGATCTCCCAAAATACTGTTTTACCGAAGAAGGTTGTTTTTTTACCAGTAATACCATCTCCAGTCACAAACTACGCAACAGTATACACAGCTCAAAATAAATTCCACAGTGTGAGTGCTCAGCTTGACGACCAACCTATCTTGACAATTTTCTGCGATGAAGGTTTTTTCCATGTTTTAGATGACATTTTTATGAGTAATCCAGTAGGAATTTGATGATTTTTATCCAGTGATGAGCGTTTTTCACATTACAAAAGTTGTGTTGCGGTGTGCAGGACATTATCTCAGTGGATGTGACATAGACAAAGCACTTATTGAGGATGAAATCTTTGGAAACAAAACTGTCCAGTCAGTATTGAACGGAACTCATTAGGTTTGTTCATTGCAAGGTATGCTCATCTTATCTAAGGCTATAAGAACATTGCGTTGGAATGCTTTCTGGAACAAGAATGACAAATTAGGTTTTGCATATCTTATCTCAGAAGTGCACAAGGCAAAGGGTGCACTTTGTTTAAAAGACATAATGCAAAGCCAGGCATTGTTCAATACACTCAGTGTGTTCAAAATCAGAAAGCCTGGAAGGAGCCTAGCGACGAACAAAGATGGCCGCATAAGCTCTCGGCTCCGTCGACCTCCGCCTGTCGCTTGAAGATCCTGACATATATCCTGCTTTTGCGCCTCACCCCCGTGCAGGGTAATCTTTGCTGACACTGGCGGTGTGGTCCCGAGAACTTTCCCACCCGGATTGGCGGAGTTGTCCCGTGTGAAAGATCTTGGCCCAGAGTCGCCTGTAAGCCGGGACCTCGATTACTGACCCAGCCGGGCTACAGGGCAGCAGCGGCGGCTGGGTTCCCCAGACGCGGTCCGGATGATTAACCTGGAGTGTTTCCCAACCCTATATTGGTGAGGTGCCTGCGGTCCTGTACACACTGCGGAGGTGTACGTATCCTGAAGGAGGCTGAGAGGTCGGGGGTCCCCTTCCCGGCGGCTGGCCCCCTCGCCGGGCTGGTGCCCCCGCCCGAGAGGGCCCGTCACTGCTCGGAAGTGCGCCTCCAATCCCCGCCTGCCCGACCCGCACTTCGGTCCCCGGGGGAATCGGGTGCTCCGAAGGGCATTCAAATGTCTGGAGCTGACCGTGTGGAGGCGGTGCGGGGTAATAAAGAGCCGTCTTTGAGGACCGTGATGGCCGCCATTAGGGAGCTGCGATCCTTCATGGCCTCTACCCTCCAGAAGACGATCGCGGATGTCACCGAAACTGCCCGATCGTGCAAGGACCCTGACCGGCCTGGTGCCCCTGAGCTGGCTGTTTTGTCTACGCTATTCCCGGTACCTACGAATCGAGACTCCCTTCATGTCGAAGCCTCGCAATTATCGCCTGGAACACTATGTGCTAGTGGACCTGTTGTCTCAGAGAGACGCCCGCCATTATCGGCGCATCCGTCCACTGACGTGTTCGTGGCCTTCTCTTCTCCTGAGCCTACGGCTAATACGACCCGGCGGATGCTGCGAACATTACTCAATCGTTTTGACTTTGCCCTGAGTTTGAAATCGACATGGTCGTACTTTGGCTGGAAGACGACAAGTGTCATGGCGGCTGTGGATCATGACGGACTGAGGTGCTTGATCGGACTCCTTATGCAGGTCCACAGACTGGCTGGAACTTTGATTTTTCTGGGATACGTGCTGGTGCAGTTGGCTGAACTCATTGTGAACATTCGGAGGGGTCAAGGGTGAGACTGCTGTAGATCTCGACTTTAGGGGTGCGTGAAGTTCGGGGGATCCGCCATTTTGTTGCTTACGGGTGGTGGGGTGGTGTCGGACGCCTTCCCTGGGTTTTATTTCCAATAACTTGCTTATATACTCGCTAGTCTTAGGACTGGGGCTGTGCGTCGCAGGGGGGGTAAGGGGACCGAGGGCAAATGTGATTTTTCTCCTCCTCCGTCTTTCTTCCTTTTCTTATTTTTTCCTTTTTCTATCTTTATATATTTCCCTTTTCTTGCTATATTTCGGGTTTTTGGAAGCTGGGCGATAGGCACGCTGCTAAGGGGGTAGGCCGTAGCCATCTGCAGAGGTGCAGGGTGGGGGGGGGGGATGGAGTATTATTGTTTCTCTGTTTCTTGTTTCTATGGCCTTCTTTTTCTTCATTAGTTTAACTGGATTGTCTGTTCTTTTTCCTTCTTTCTGGGTACTGGGATCGGTTCAGTAAATTACCTGATTTTGAATTCTCGACGTTGGGCCGTGGGTTTCGCCTATAAGTGTTCCTCATTATGCCTCTCCATGTACGGGCGATAGCCGGGTGTGCTTAGTGTTTGATTGCACGCGTATACTGATTGCCCCCCTTAAAGATGCCGATAGATATGTTGAACTTGCTTGCTCACGCGCCCGATTGTTTTATATGATCTAGATTCTATGACTGATCCCTCCTTTCTTTCTCGTTTTCTGCTCTTTTTTGTTATTATATCGAAATTCATTCCTTCTAACGGTAATTATCCTGTGTTAAAAAATTTAAAATTAACCTCATTCATCCTGTGCAAAGATTCGTGTGTGCTGCAACAGTTCTGGTCTCTAATCCTGCTGCCGTGCCTCCGGGATGTTCGGCTGAATAGCTGTGTGCACCTTGTTTATAAATAAAGGTTTTCAAAAATTTTTAAAAATAAAATAAAATCAGAAAGCCTGAAAACCAAGTTCAAAGAATGCGAAGAAAAATCAGAACTTTGCAAGTACTGGGGAAATGTTTTACACATGATAGCTGTAGTGAAAAACTTGGTACATGCTGATCGGGAAGGTGATTTGGAACTGGAAGTAAAGACTGTGGAGTCACTGATTACTGAGGTTCGTGAATTCGATTGCATAAATTACCTGAGATATTGGTCCTGGTATTTGGTAAGAGTGAAGAAGCTAGAGGTAGAAAAATCATACCACTAGAGAAAATTCATCCAAAGACATTTTGTGGTGAAAGATACAGAGGGAAAGTTCAATGCTGTGGCCCCCGATATGAAACTGGAACAGACGATCCAGAGAAAGCTCCAAGGGAATGGTTGGTCAGACATGGAAAAGTGAATATTTTGCTTAATGGCAGCTAGTTTACCAAGAAGTCCTTTCTATTTGCAATGTTATCAGAGAGATGAAAAATTCAAAATGAATGGACCATCATGAAACTCTTCCTCACCGTGAACTTGTGGGAAAGAGAGGGGAACAGTTTAATAAACATTTTGATAGCCTTCTTCATTTCATGCACCAACAAGGAAACTTATTTGAAATGACTGAGCCTGTGCAATTACACAACTTTGTGACCAAACAATATGTGGATAACGATATAAAGACACGTTTACTAGATGTCCTGGAACGTGGATTTAAACTATATGCAGAACTGAAGCAGGAGAGATTGGTATTATGAGAGAAAAAGCTGTTTGACATAAACACTAAGCTAAACTTCCACAATTTAATTGCCATAGAAAGAGTTTTATCCAACCAGCCACTACAAAACAGTTTATAAAAAAACTAATTTTGCAAGCACACAGAGAGATGGATGTAGCAAAAGAAATGGGTGAATTTATCAAGGACATTCTGTTGCATGATCTTATTCCAACAAAAGTTGTATTTGATGGAGAAACTGCAACCAAACCAGTGCAACACAAAGAGCTTAAAAAAAACCTATCACCTGAAGAATTTCAATTCGAAAATGTGTCCTTATTGAAAACTGCTATTGTTGTGGACTATATGTCACAATTGCGAATGGCCAAGTTTTCATCAATGCAAAACTTCGGAGAGGTTATTCAGACTGTTCAAAGTTAGTGTGCACCTTGCAAGAACTGCACATTGTCTTTGACAGTTATCTTGAAGTATCTGTCAAATAATGTGAGTGAATCAGACGAATGTCTACAAGTGGAACAATTGACATTGCCTGCATCAAAAATTCGACACCTATACCTGTGCAACTTGATAAATTCCGGTCATCAATATCGAACAAGATGAACTTAGAGATGTTAACTTGCCAAAACATTGCTGAGGATTTTGTCAGTGAACACTGAATGTCCAATTATTGTAAGTGGAATGATTGTCAATGAGGAGTTGGTGCCTGCAGAGACATATTCAAAAGGCATGGGCCATATTGTTCAAGAACTTAACAGCAAATTGGAGGAATCTGACCTTTATGTTTTGCCACATGTTGTGTGTGTTGTTCGAAATGGTTCCAATCAAGTCATTGTACTGTCAAATGACACAGATGTTAATATTGTGCTACTTAGATGTGTTACAATGTTTGTAAGTCAAGGATTGTCAGAGTTAACGATACTTAATGGAACAGTCAAGAAAATACACTTAAACCCTCTTCGTATTCTGGACAAGAAACTTGACCCAGAGATGCCCAGTGTTCCTATCAAGGCACATATTCTTATGAGTGATGATACTATGAGCAAAATTGGAACAAAGCTTAGAGTTTTAACTGCTGAACCTGTGACATTTCTAAGATAATATGCTGAGACAGAAGAAGAATGTGACTTTGAAGACATAGAAAAATATCTTGTGCATGTGTGGAAAACTAGTTTTGACTGACACACAATAGACGATCTTTTGTACAGTGAGTTCAAGAGATCAGTCCCGCTAAGTGACCTTCTACCAACATCATATTCTGTGTGTGGATACATTAAAAGAGTGTTCTACTTGATCAGAAGATGTGTAAATGTTTTGGATCATGCATTTGTAGAGAAATATCTGTGTGAATTTGGCAAGATATTGATGGGGTGCCAAGCCTCTACTCACAGAACTTACACTAACATGTACTTGCAAAACCTGTGCTACAAACAGATGTCCCTGTCAATATGCTCTTCTCAAATGCTCAACATTCGGCAAATGTACCATGAGTGATTGCCAAAACAAATAAATAAAGTGAACTATGAAAATATGTCTAAAACAGAAGAGATGAACATTATTTTTCATATTCAGATAATAAACATTGTTTGGTGTATACATAAAAAGATTTAAAACCATTATTATTTGTTTCATTTCTATATATGTCTCTTCTTCCTCTGATACAGTCGCCATTTTGGGAAATGTTGGAAGGGTTGCTCTGAGGAGGTATTTTCTGTCTTTATAAGACTATGTTTTGACATGAAAATTAAGTATATAGGTCTCATGGTTCCAGAAATATTACATCATCACTGCAACACATCTGCCAGTTTTCAAAATGTCATCCAGAAAAATTTGGCATGGGTTAGCACTTGATTTGCAGCAGTGCAGCTGTGCTTCGTGTTATGTCTGGGTGCGGGGGACTGACCAGAGCAGAATAAGAAGGGACATTGTTTTTCGACCTTGCACATCATGTGCAGACAAAAACCACAGAGAACAGCAAGGAACGCGAAAGGCAGACGGGTCTCACGTGAACAGGCTCAAGCAGAGTCTTAGTGAAAACAAAGCCATGTAGTAATGTGTGCAACAGCAGCAACATGGCAGCCAGGCTTGTGCTAACTTATCAGTGTCTGCAGTCAATCCACCAACCTCACTACAGGGCCATGTCAGCAGAGTCTGTAAAAGTTTGGTAGCTAACATTTTTTATTTAATTACTGAGGAAGGTGAGAAAATCTATCAAGAGTGGAACCTGAGTGCAGTGCTTAGCACAGGTGACAATCGTGAGAAACAGAAACTTGCCTATGTATGAAACTGAGATTCAGAAACTAATCTCGGTAATAGTTGGGTACTGGTTGTGGTACAGAATCTTAGGGAAAGATATTGTACGGAAACCATAGGATGGCAAAAATGTAAACGTGCTGATGTGCAGCCAGGAGGTACACTACGCACAACATTGCTTTGTTATATTACTTTTAGCCAGAGTTAATTCTATGTTGCAGAAAGGGGTCAATCAGTTATTGGTTGCCCTATCAGGGGAGGTGGTAATTAAGTTAGACCCTAAGTCTGTGTAGGAAACAAGACCATTTTTGTTTTGAAGAATTAATAGTAAATTTAAGATTATATTTAAATCAATCCCCATTGTGGTAATCAGATTGGATAAGTGATGTTTCCCTCACGCACAGAATGAAATTGGAGGAAATGTTTGATGATTTATGCAAAAAGGAGATCATAGATTCAATAGAGTCTTCACCACAGGTATCTTCTGTGGTAATATCTCTAAATAGTTCAGAAGACTTGAGGTTGTGCATAGACTTGCACAGTTTGAAAGAGGCCATTTGGGTGGATTGGTATCTATTACCAAATTTGCATGAAAGTATGTATTTGTTAGCTCCAGCTATTGTCTCACCAACTTTAAATTTGGCTGGTACCTGTTATCAGGAGCTCATCTTAGCTTAGCATCGTTTAGTTTAGCTTAGTGATCTGTATTTGTACAGTGCATGACTCACCAGGGAGGGTATCCTGGTGCTGAAACAGCGGCTGGGCGAAACCAAGGCCAGAGATAGGTGAAAAACCAGGTCTTCAGTTTTTTTCTGGAATTCAAGAACAGAGGAGGCCCCTCTGATTTGGAGCAGTAGGTTGTTCCAAGCTTTAAGAGACCCCATAACCGTCTTATCTTGTTCTGCATTGCATGGAAGACATCCGTTACAAGGCAGTCTTTACACCGCAAAATGTTTACATCGTGGCCATTACAACGCAAGTTGTTACAACGAATTGCGCTGGATGGCGCTATACACTAAGGGATACTATGATTTACTATTCCAACACCTTCCCTACTGTTACGTAAGCTGTAGTTGGAATAGCAAACCATACTATTCCTAAGTCCAGCGCCCTCGGCGCAAGTCGTTGTAACGACTTGTAATGACTGCGTTGTAGACGTATCGCGGTGTAAAGACCGCGCTGTATCACACACATTCACATTGCATGAGGTGTGTGAGTAGGACTCTGGCTAGTGGGGTGTCTGATAGGTTTGTGGAAGATTATGAGGTTGTTGAGGTACTTGGGGCCAGTGTTGTGTAGGGCTTTGTACGTGTGCATGAGAAGTTTGAAGAGTGCCCGTTTGTGGATTGGGACCAAGTGGAGCTCTTTGAGGTGTGGGTCGATATGAGTGCGGAGTGGGAAGTTGAGCGTGAGTCTTGCCACTGAGTTTTGTATGGTCTGGAGTCTTCTGGTTAGTTGAATGTTAATTCCGGCACAGAGTGCATTGCTGTAGTCCAGTTGACTGGTGATGAGGGCTTAGGTGATGTTTCTGCAAGTGTTGGTGGGTAGTCATTTTAAGATCTTCTTGAGAATCTTTAGTATGTGGAAGCAGGAGAAGGAGACTGCGTTCACTTGACTGGTAATGAGTTGGTTATTGAATGCTCTCGTGAAATTCTTTGCATATGTTGCTGGGAGGGGTGAAGATATTCTTGAGCATCCTGAGTGTGTGAAAGAAGGAGAAGGATACTGTGTTCACTTAGTCGGTAATGGTGAGTTGGTTGTCAATTACTATTCCAAGGTTCTTTGCTTGGGTTGCTGGGAAGGGTGTGGATTTGAGTCTTTGCCTAGGATTAGCACTTCTGTGTTGAGCTTGAAGCAGTTGGTTTTCATCCATCTGGCAACTTTGGTCATGTTGAGTAATTGGTACGGATGTTCGGCATAATGTTGGAGAGGGAGAATATGAGAGGGGTGTTGTCAACATAGAATATGATGATGATTCCGAGTGCGCTGATGAGGCTCGTGAGTGGGGTCATATAGTTGTTGCACATGGCGGGGCTGAGTAAGAATCCTTGTTGAAGTGTTCTAGGGATTTGGCACAAATATAGCTCTAGGCATCAGACACCATGATAGTTCTTGGCATCTGATAGCATTTGTTACTCTTTTTTCTTTTATATCTTTTTATTAAACAAAGAAACAACATAACAATATAAAAGCATCAGGTGAGCAAAATATGACAACATTGCAGGGTTAAAACTGTCATTCGTACAAAATCATAGCTACAGTATACAAAATGTTCGGGATCAGGGGGATTCCAGCGCTACAACTTCTATCAGTGTCTTCTGGGGTGTTCATAAATCGCCGCGGTGGCTTTTCCAAGCCCCCCAAATCTTCCCCCACTTCTCCGGACGACCCCTAGCAACATAAACTGCTCTCTCTCTAAACATGCACCAGTCTAGATCCTGGACCCACTTGGTAGGCTGGGATGGCTGGCTGGCTCCCCATAACTGAGCAATGTTACGTTTCGCCACCATACACCCCTACGTCACCCACTGTTTCTGATATCCATTCAAGTCCGTGGGTTCCCACACATTCAATATACATCTGCAGGCTTCCGGTCGTATCACTTCTCCCAGCACATCACCCATCACATCATGTGTTTTCATCCAATAGTTTTGTATCTCATCACAGTGCCATAGAATATGTATGAAAGTGCCCAATTCACCGCAGCTCCTCCTACAGTCTTTGCTTGCAGCTCTCCCCATTTTCACCAATCTAGGCCCTGTGACATATGATCTATGTAGGATTTTAAGTTGCACCAATCTAAGCCTCATCTGAACCGCAACCACTTTTGGGGAAGAGACCGCCTCCACCCAATCTGCATCATCCCACTCCAATCCATCCGCAGTCCACGCACTTCTAATGATACCAAGTGGATTTTCCATGTTATTGATTAGCTTCTTATAGATCAGGGAAACTGTCTTTTCAGGGAGGTGCCCATCAAGTACTCGGTCCTCAAGGGGGGAAGCCTCCGGAGGTTCTGTGTCCGGCGCCATGTGAGCGAGAAGGGCGTGTCTAATTTGCCGGTATCGGAAGTGTTCATTGACATGCAGGCTGTATTGTTTTTGGAGAGACTCGAAGGTCTGCACACAGCCCTTCCCCCACATATCTTTGATCTGACTAATTCCGATAAGGTCCCATTTGTCAAACCCTTTAGTCCTCCACAGGCTCCCAAGCTTCTCCAAACTAAACAGGGGGGTTGCCATCGTCAGCTTCCTCTTCCCATCCCAAACCTCTGGTAGCCGCATGCCAGACGTGCACCGCATGTGCCGTCGGACCCAACAGTGTAAATCTCCCTGGTTTGGCATACAGTGCTCTGACAATATCTCCGCCTGGAGCCAGCCCACAGTCCATGGCAAAGCCGGGGTTTTCCGGGGGGCCATAGATCACGTGATTCACTGCCGCAAGATGAGTGGCCCAATAGTATTTCTTCAAATCCGGCAGTCCAATTCCACCATCATACCAAGGAAGAGTCAGCTTGACAAAGGCAATGCGAGCCCTGCCATCCCAAAGAAGCTGCAGTTGGAGTGTCTCAATCTCCCTGAAATACATGATAGGCACCGGGTCCATGGAGTTTTGGAGTATGTATAAGAACCGAGGTAAGGCCATCATCTTGAACAAAACCGCCCTTCCAAGCAATGACAAGGGGAGAGTTCTCCAACGTTCCACATCCCTTCTAAGCCGGCTCAAGGCGGGCTCTAGATTATTAGCATATCTCGCCCTTGGATTCAATGTTATATATATGCCCAGGTATTTAAATCCCACTAGTTCGATCTTTATAGGGAACGCCTGTGGAACCACAGGCGGATCAGTGGATATGACAAACAACACCGACTTCGTCCAATTTATCGTGAACCCGGAGTATCTACCAAATATCGTCAGCACATCCAAGAAATTACTCAGGGATGCTCTGGGTTTAGTGAGATACAGCAAGATATCATGTGCATAAAGCGAGATTTTATCCTTCCAGTCTGGTGTCCACCGCAATCCACATATCGACGAGTCCCATCGGACCCATGCCGCCAGCGGCTCCAACGCCAGCGCGAAAAGAAGTGGGGAGAACGGACATCCCAGTCTCATGCCCCTTGAAAGGGCGAAGTCAGCTGATTTACTTACCGGCCTTATCCCCGTGTTCATACACCCGACTTTGCACGTCATTATTATGTGCGATTGCCTGTTCCCTAGAGAGACCCTTGTATTCATCTTGTTTCAACAAATGTATGTCTGCCTGAGCAGTCATATCGGCCACCCTTTTATCCAAGTCTGTTACTTCCGCCTCCACTCTGACCACCTCGGCCTGGTGCACCCTCTTTTTACCTGCGATCAAGGAGTGGACCGCACCCCGCAGTACTACCTTATATGCCTCCCACAGGGACTGTGCTGAGTCGACCGTGCCCTGATTTTCCAGGAAATAATGTGCCGATACTTGGCATATCTCCTTCTTTGTGGCAGGGTCCCTCAAATGCCATGCGTTGATCGGAGCGATTCTACCCACCGCTGACTGTCCAATCTCGAGTTGCAACCACATCAGGGAATGGTCTGAAATACCCCTCCCCAGGTATCTTGCCTCTCTAATTGTGTGTGCCATGGACGCTAGAACCAACATGTAGTCCAATCTAAACATGCTATTGTGTGCGGCTGATATTTGAGTGAAGCATTTCTGAGTCGGGTTACATACTCGCCAGCCACCCACTAGTCCCAGTGATTCGAGAAAGTCAGGGAGCCACTTCTGTGATGTCGCATGTGGACGTGGCGGGAATCTATCCACTCCCCCATCTAGTACAGCATTAAAATCACCCCCCAGCACCAGGAGACCCAAAGGCAGGGTTAGAAAGATAGCGCTCAGATCTTTAAAGGTGTCGGACTGAAGGCCTGGCGGCACATATGTGGATAAGAAGGTAACTGTCCTACCCCCTAACTGCCCTGAAATACCTACATATCTGCCCCTCTGGTCCGACCATGTAGCCTGTAGATCAAACGGGAAGGAGCTTTTAAGCAGGATACCAACTACCCTAGAACCAGATGTAAACCCAGCATGTGCTACTAGCTGGTATCCCCCTCTATGTAGGGCCATACACCGATTTCTAACAAGATGTGTCTCCTGCAACAATGCTACCTCTGGGGAGTGCCTTCTAATTAGCTGATTCACCATCCCACGTTTGATCTTGTCTCCTAGCCCGTTGACGTTCCAACTCAAAACTTTCATCTCTGATCCCTGATTAGTACGAGACATTCACCCCACACCACTAGCATAGAAATAGGATATTGTCACCTGATGCGGAAAAAAAAACATAAACAAAAAAAGAACCAAAACACAAAACAACTCACAAAACTGAGCCCCCCTCCCCCACCCTGCACCCCTGCATGTAGCTAACGCTAATCCCCAACTAGCAATGTGCCTGTCGCCCCCAAACTAAGCTAGTGTTAACTAAAGGTGGAAAACAGAGGAGGGCCAATGGGCAGACCCGCCACCCTCTTCCCCCCCCCCCCGACCCCCTCATCGCCACCCCTGTACTGTTTACTTCACCGACATAAATACAGAACTCAGCTAGGCAGCTTGCAACCCTTGAGGCCTTAAGATCACGCACTTCTTGCTGCAACAAGTTCACATCATCTATGAGGCTAGCTGTCTTGACTTCTAGCGATTTGACTTTCTCACTTGCTTTGTTTTAGATCCTCTCTTATCAGCCCCACCTCAATTGTAACGGTATCAAGCTTATTGTCCAAGGCCTCCATCATCTGGCCCAGGGACGTCTGAACTCCAGTAATGGCCGCCATGAGATCCGTCAACGGCGGCTCGACGCCGGAAGGAGCGTCTTCTGCCCCCCCCCCCCCCCAGTGCAGGTACCGCTATCATTTCGTCAGCGCGGTCTTCCTCATCGCCTCCAGCCGCAATTATCTCCTCTGCGGGATACACAGTTTATGCCCTCCGGAGCCACGCCGCAATTCAGTGTCCCAGGGCAGCATTGCTGCGGTGCCTAGCGCCCTTCTCTCCCAAGGCGTACTTTAAAAGAATGGCTGGTGGGGGACAGGCACCCTCTGCTCCTCGAGGGGAGGGGGGTAACTCCCACCTACGCGTGGGTCTGATCCACACTGCACAGTCACCGCACCCACCGGGCACCATCCATTCCCCGATCCACCGGGGCTCTCACTGGCCAACAGTCAGGCAGATTTGGGGGGCAGCTCCGTGTCTATGCCCCCCTCGCCACCGCCCAGCCGACACTACTTTGCTGCGGGGCCCGGCGCACACCTCAGGATGACCGCAGTTTACTTTTCGATCGGGCCGACCCCACCCACCCGGCCCGCGGCGGCTGATGTTATTTTACCGGCGGGCGGGCGCGTCACCACGCGAGGCCCCGGCTTCGATGTAGGCCTTGATCCTTGCGATGATGTTTCTCCGCCGCCGGAGCACGGAGGCGGCTCGAACAAACACCCGCGGGCGTCGCTGAAGCTCCCCCACAAGGGAATATGGTTGGGGCTCAGGATGATGGTCAGGATGCCGAGTCAGGAGAGGTGGGTCGGCGGAGCCGAGCCCCTAAGCGGCCATCTTGGTCGCCGACGTGGCTCCTCCTCCAGCATTTGTTTCTCTTGATGGTTTGTTGCAACATTGTTGAATGCATTTTGGGCTAGGCAGTGGCCTCAGTTTTACAATGTATGGAAGCATCTTAAGGCCGTTTTGGAAGCACCATCACCAGAAACTAAAGAACAACTAGTTTTTCTTTAGTACTTACTGAATTTATTAAAAATGTATTGACTGATATGCAACAAAGATTCAACCCTTTAGGAGTCACTGAAGAAAGGCGCTAAGTTTATTTTGGACCAGCCTGAAGACAGAGCTTTTAAGTTATTCGAGAATTAAATAGTTAATGCGCCATGTCTGAAGTCATTTGTAGTTATCAAAGAATGCATTGTGGCTGTAGATACTAATAGCTTCTGAATAGGGAAAGCCCTGATGTTAGAGAATAGTAATACTGAGTGGTTGGTATCTTATGATTACAAAACTTTAAGATTGGCTGAAAGAAATTACTCAGTAATATAAAGATAGTTGCCTGCTTTTGTGTAGGCTGCTGGAAATTATAGAATGTTTCATTCAGGGGCAAAATCTACGTTAAGAGAAGACCATAAATAGTTAGTGTATAATGGACTTATTTCAAGTTTGGCTGAGATGGTACTCCGTGGCAATGGCTATGCAGTACTCTCGTATATGGAAAACAGAGCCTATTTAGAGTGGGTGGTTGGATGGCTTTTTTTTGCTATCCATTGCCAGTTAAAACATGGTGGTGAGGAACATTAAAAAAACAAAATGACCCCCCCTCTCCTATAAGTGGTGTTTGGGCCATTACTTTGCTTTATCCAAAAATAAACTCCCTCGTTGGGAGTTTATGTTTGGAAAAAGTAAAGCCTTGTAAACATTTGACAGACAGTTGTCCTTTTTGAGGGAGCCATCTGTCAGATTTTTACAGCATTACAAGGAAAAACTGTGACAGTCGTTCCTGACAATGTTTTGAGTTGTCCACGGGGCTGGTGGACAACTCTAAATATGGTGGCAGAGGTCCCTCGGGATGCGGTGCAATGCCCCCCACCATTCCGACAGAGTAGCTTTCAACAGCCGCATTGTAATTACCCCCATGTTATTGCCAGACAGAGGTAGATCCAAGATGAGATTGGCTTAATTGCCAGATTAACTAAAATCCTTCTAGTATAGGAAGGACCACCGTAATTATGCTACAGGGTAGGGCCAAATTGTGTGGCAAGGTTGATTAAATTATGTGGTAAGAAAAGACAAATTATGTGACTTAATGTTGCACATTTCCTAATAGTATTGCTTCATTATTGTGTCATTCCTATATTTGTTAACAGTGTCTGGGCATTGGTTGCATCTCATTAGTACCAGTTTAACTGTCAAACATAGCAATAAGCAACAGAAAGTTGACAAGTTAAACTTTGCAAAGGGCCTTCCACTGTGCTGCAACATGCGTCTCTCCGTTTTTAGTAACGTTTGAACCATTAGAGCTAGAAACGACATTGTTTGGCCAAAATCTGCAGATTATGCTGCAGGTGATGGATCATGTGGCAAATGCAGTACATCTATAATTATGCGAAAAACACTGTGCTATCGCATAATTCCAAGAACCCTGAGTATCGGATAGGATACCCCTGGGAAGAAAAACATTCATGCTGATTGTCCAGAGTACCCTTAAGGTGAGAAGATAAGGCTGATGAGGATATGTAAGAATGTGAAGTTGCCTTTTACTATAGCTGATGTAGGAATTGAAGTGAAGAATGGTCATGTTAGGGGCAGGAATATGAGTAGTAATTCAGCTATTAATGCTGTGTTGAAGTGTACCAGTATATGTTGGCTTGAAGAATTGAAAGTACTTTGCTTTAGGTGTATCATCATAACTCCAAGAATTAATTATATGTTATTTACAGTATTTTGTCTAGAAGTGACAAGATTTTTCCTCCTTTTGGTTTGAGGAGGACAATGTTTGTCCTTTGTTAGGAAAGGAAATTTAGGAATGTTCAGTGCTGAAAGGCAAGCCTGGGGTATTCTTAGTGGCCAGCAATGGATCCATATGAGACAGGTGGGTGAGAGAGTAACTTGTTCATGAGGAGTGACAAGACAGCCAAGGCATGTATTGTGGAAGCTCAATCATGGAACTACTGGAAGGACATGAACGAAGTTGGGTATTGATTTAACTTGTACCTTCTCTGTATTACCTATACAAAAACAATTTGTTAGTTTTCTTGTAGACTGTTTTTGTAAATGACTAGAAATTAAAATGTTATGTAAGGTAGCTTTGGATGCAATTGTGGAATTCCAGAACAAAGATTGCCTGGCAGACTTCCAAGTGAGCTCATATCTGACAACAATCCCCAATTTGTGAGCTCTAAAATAGACGTATTTTGTATTAAATGTGTGAAGCATAAAAGGATATCTGTGTTTCATCCAAAATAGAAAGGTCAGTTTCAAAGGTTGAACAGAGTTGTAAAGGAGTCAATCCAATTAGCAGTTATAAGTGGAATGGAAGGAGACTCTAGATGCTACTCTACCTACGTATAGAAGAACTCCCAATGCAGTATCAAATGTGTGTCCCTTTGAACATGTAAGAGAATGCAGGGATGAGTCTACATTAATTTAATATTTGTTGAAGAATAAAAGTGGGAAAGAGAAGAAACTATCTAAAAATAAGGAAGACAGTCGATGCGTATAAAGAGAAGATAAAAGAATATATGAATGGTAGAAAAGGGAAGTGTTGTAGGATTAATAAAAAGATTGGATACTTGGGTCAGGTCAAGAGGCCTTTGGATTCAGGGAAAGGGACCTGTCTCTGGTCTGACCAAGTAAGAGTAGTTGATGTGTAGAAGAATGGCAATAGGATGAAAGTAGGGAAGGTGTAGAATCTTAATAGTGTTTCAATATGTAAAAATTGCAAGGTGGAATTGCTATGAAGGATGGAGGTAATCGCCAAAAGAAGAATGGATGATAATGTATTCATGGATGAGTCAGAATCTATAGTGAATGTACATGATAAAGGATGTCTCAATCCAGAAGCTGTGACGGTTTTACGAATCTGTCACTTTAGGATCAGCAGTGAAACATTAGCCAAAATAACTACTTTCAAAAATAGTAAGTGGCAAAGACACATTCCGGCTATATTACATGACTACATTTTAGGGTAGTTCTCGTAGGATGCCGCTCAGCTTTTGCTATATGTTGCTATTTTTTTTAAGCCTTTTCTTTATTGTTATTATGCAGTGTTATTAAAGGGGATGTGCGTGCTGGTGCATGTTTAGGAGTTGGAATGTGGAATCAGCGTGAGTGAATTGTGAAACATGTACAATGAGTGAGAGAAAGTAGAGTTTGAAGCATTTGGAATCGTAGTAGTATCGTAGTAATGTACAAACTGCAAAGTGTTGTGCTTCTATTGTTTAACCTATTTTTCTAAATAAACGGAAAGTTGAAATTAGCTTCTTTGTTTAGACAACATCACATTTTCTACAGTAATCCCAAACAATAAACTTAATATCGAGCTGAGTTATATTTTTTACGATGGTTTAATTTAAAGGATGGGCATATAGAATGAAACACCAAACTTTCGCTACCAAAGGAATACTTCCCACCAACAAATGTCTTCTTATGACATGCACGCAAAGAGTCTCCACATGTGCAAGTGTTTTTAGAAGAGGCTGTTTAACAAGGTTCTCTGTGTACCATGTTTATGATGGTAGGAAAGATGCAACTGAAGATGAGGAGTGCAGGTGCTGTGGAGAGTTATAATGTGGACAAATGGGAAGAACGTTTGAGTGTTGCTGAGGATTTGAATACACTTGTGGATATAGTTATGCTAACATGGAAGAATGATATAATTCTATTAGTATGTGTAAAGTGCTAGAAGGCCCAGAAGGCAACCACATGCCTGCCTGACCAGTAAATAAGCCTGAGCTTAAAATAACCAAGTTGTTAACAGTTTCTTGAGAGTCTGATGAGATGAAGTGTTGTCCATTTCCTTAGCAAGGTTGTTTGACAAATGACTACATAACTAAAACAAGCATACATAGAATTGAAAGTGAGATTAAAGGTTTTTAAAAAGTACTAATACGCCATGTAAAGGCGGTGGGCAGACACTTTCAGAGTAAAAAAAGATAAAAATTAACCGTTGCAATGCTTGGCTCACCAGCCCAGGCAATGAAGCATACTATTTTTTTAGGTGGATGCGTACATATGATTAAGACAATGCTGTCATTCAATGTGCAGTAATCCAATGGCTGAAGTCGACTGATCAATTAGCCTTGTTTCATGATGTTTTGGGCAAAGACAAAATGTGAATTACACTTGTACAGACCATTGGATGAAAAAGGCGCACAAAAGTCTCTGGAGCAGATTTACAAGCCCCTTGAGCCACTTTTGCGTCACTTTTACCCATGTTAAAATTGACGCAAAAGTGGCGCAAGGGGCTTGTAAATCTCCCCCTCTGTATATATGTATATGCATGTAATTTTATTTGTAATATTTCTAATTACATGAGGCTGGCCACATGGCTCAAACGGTCTCTAAGTTAGAATAAAAATGTTTTTAACCATCAAAATCATTAGTGTTAATGGTTGGAACCACCATCAGAAGCTCATCTTTTGAACAAAGGCCTTTCTTGTCACTCTGTTGGGACTCTCTTAGGTTCATCGATGGTTATTTCTCTTTTTAGACACTCTGGTGAGTTTAAAAAAAGAGCCATGTGTGGAATTTCCGTACTCATATGTAGCCTCCTTGATCGCGCCAGCTATGACCATATAAGTTTGGTTCTTGCAAACCAGGTCTCACGTGCTTTGAAAACCTTAACTAGTACATTATTGTGCTACTCACTGCATTCAGTTGGGCCGCCATGTCGGTACATGAGTCCAGATAGATTATGATTGTTTTCACTATGACAGCAGGTTCCATGACTTGGTAATGGACCACGATTTCTTGCTACTGACAGTATATTCTGTACAGTTTTTGAGATTCCTCACTTTAGAATACTCCCCAAGTATCAGACTGGATCCAGAAGCTCAGCAATGCCTCCGCGCAGTGTTAGGTGGCCCTATACTGCCATGCACTGGTTCTGTAATGCCCCAGAAGTGACACACTGGAGCCACGTATTAATAAGCGCCTCCACTGTGCGCCGATGTCAGTTTCTTTTTTGCTGCATCTACCGATGTGGATGCAGAGACATTTATCAGCCTATGACGATTTGTCTAATTGTAAAAACAGCCAGTGTTCTAGGGAACGAAGTCCCTTCTTCAAACCACACCGTAATTGCAGAAAACAGATGTCAGTCAAGAATCTGCACTGGCCAAGGCTGATTTAAATATGTCTTGGGTCCAAACTGAGGTGGCATGGTGTGCAAAATAACAATCGACTGCGATGCGGTCCTAAGTAATTTCCAGTGACTGGTATTAATTCAGGTATTATAAACATCTCTTTTTTGTATACTTTAATGTGGTGCCCTAAGTGGGATGATTATGCCTAGACGTGGGTCCCTAGCACACTGTTCCGCTGGAACAAAGCTATACCCGACTGATGAGCCCTAACAAGGGCAAAACAGGTTGTGTGCGAGTGACCGATCTCACTCCTGGGGCCTTTCTTGCAGGATATCCACCTTGCGAGTCAAAGAAAAAAACATTAAAAAGTGGAGCAGGACTCTACCCCACCCCTCTATGTCCAAGGAGAAGGCACAAGGACATTATGATGTTGTCGGCATGGAGCTAGTTCCCTATCTGATCCCAATATGGCCATCGGCAACAAGCAAATCGAGGTCTTTAGAGAGACCAGGCTAAAGATTTTCAGCACTCTCTGGCTGTCTCTAATATGCATTCAGACCCCAAGAGTCCGCATGGGCTTCCAGTTACCCCACAAGACCTTAGGGTTTCTCTAGTTCAAACAATTCACGACGGACATGATGCAGACAATTACATGATTCGTGCAGACCTATACACTACTGACTGTCTGGCGCGAGAGGCTGGCACAATCGTTGTTCTCCGCTGCCATAATTTAATGTGTTCCACAGGATTTTCTGGAGATAATTAAGCATCTCTCGTAAATATCCCTTTGCTGACTCATGCCTTGTTGGTGAAAAAGATGATTCTGCCCTCAAGAGTTTTAAGGACATAGAGCTATGGTAGTCTGGGATTGTTGACACCCACTAAGCTGTTCCCGCATTCGTTTTGGAAATTTAGGGGCTACTCCAGGGGGTTAGCTTACAGACAATGCCAATCGCCCTAACCATTACAGCAGTCACCTCACTCCTTTAGAGGCTGAGCTTAGGGGTCTGGCAGACATCGCACAGCCCAGCAGCGGGTTCCAGCCCTCTCAGTCCCCCTCATGTGTGGCAACTTTAATTTGTACATAGTGGCACACACCCATCTTGTGGGTGGCAGAGTTGAATTTTTCCAACTAGGATAGTGATCCATCACATGTGACAGAGGGGTTGTGCTAATCGTTCAGTATAGTCATGTCCTACTCTTTCTGCTTGCTCCTCCACAGCTCCACCCCCAATATCCAATTGACTTAATGAGAAGCCACTCTCCATTCAGCTGAAGAAGGTGCGAGTCGTTTGGACAAGATTGTTACTCTCACTATTTCCTTGTGCTGAAAAAGAATGGAGACCTCCGGGCTGTATTGGATCTTCAACTTCTAAATGCCTTCCTGCAACAAGGCAAATTCAAAATGGTCATGTTGGCACAAATCTTGCCCGTCTGGACCTAGGAGACTGGATGATTTCCATGGAATTTCAGGATGCTTTTTTTCCATATACCTGTTCTGCAGTCCCATAGGCATTACCTGTGGTTAAAAGACAGCCACGGAACATTTCGAGTTTGCATTGCTCCCTTTTGGCCTCACCACTGCCCCTCAGGTGTTCATGAAAGTGATTGTAGTTGTTGTGGAACACCGTAGGATGTTGGAGACATATGTTCTTCCCTACTTCATCCACTGGCTGATGAAGGTGGGTTCGCTCCAGTCGGTCTAGGCTACTTCAGGACCTCAGCAAACATTTTGACATCATTAGTACTCACGAGCAATGAGTTTAAGTCGCACCTGACTCTGATCCCCATTGGCAACCTGACTCCATATCGAACGCTGTTTGGCTGATGTTACAGGCCTCCCTGCCATTCATCAAGGGGAGACTCCAGCAGATTCTCATAGACAATAATACCGCCACGTGAGACTGCAACAAGCAGGGCAGAATGGAGTTATGTGCCAGGAGGCTTTTCGCCTTTGGCAGGGCGAGGTGGGATCCTTCAATGCCAGAGTGGATGCGCTCATTTGGCGTGATCTAGTGGATCACATATGGTATCTACATCTTGAGGGATGTAGACACAGTATCTGACAATGAGGAGAACCCTGGCTAGATCTGTATCACCACTGTCAAGAATACACAGATTTTGCACATTGGAGTTACCGTAAAGAACTCTCCAGGAGATTCATTCTGGCTGAATTGGAACATGGACTCCCATACACCTTCCGCTCCCTGCCTCTCCTGCCCTACGTTCAGAAAAAGATTAGGATCAACTGGGCCCAAGTTATCTTAATGGTTATGGATTGGGCCTGGAGAGTATGATACCCCAATCTTCCAGGCATGAGACCTACCCTCTGATCAAGTACCCACTGCGAGAGGATCTACTGTTGCAGCAGCAGAATGGGTCCTTCACCCAAATCTATGCAATCTACACTTCCATGCACGGACATTGTGCAGCAGCAGATAACTCCTATTGATCTATGACCTAAAGTGGTGGTTGTCATCCAGGCACATTCCATTGACACCAGGGCTTTGGGACAAATTTGTAGCTTGATGTGGTATCCTCAGTACAGACCCTTTAAAAGACAAACTGCCAGATGTTCTCTTGCTCATTTTATCTTTGGCTCAGCAAAGCCTTGTGTGGGCACTATTAAATGTAATTTGTTGTTCCTTTGGCCTTTCAATGTTTGCTGGTTCAACCATCTGTGTTTAGAGTACCTGTTGAGATGCAGTTTATCAAAGGTTTGACACACATGTTTTCTCACACACCGTTTATGTTGCTAAAGTGCTTTTGTGTCTGCTGACTAAAAGGATTGTCTTCTTTAATGCGATCATTTCATCTCGTCGCTTGAGTGCTGCCTAAAACCACCTTTTTTCTGCTTAAATTTGTGCTGGGGACTCGGGCAGTCTTATTGCCTAAAGTTGTTATTCCCTTCATGTTGGGCAATCCATCACCCTGCTAGCATTCCTCGCCCCTTCTCATCCCTTGGAAAAAGAAGAGGAGAGACTACTTTGGCTGAAACCCAAAAGAACTTTTAACTTTCTACACTGTTTACACCAAGAACTGTCAGGTGGATGATCAGCTTTTTGTGGGGTTCTCAGAGGCAAAGAAAGGGAAGCTGGTGCAGAAGAGTACCCTGTTGAGTTGGATAGTCCTCTGCATAAAGATCTGCTACATCCTTGCCTACTCTACAAGGGCCAAGGTTACTATCACTGCGTTGGCACATGGAGTGCCTGTCCTTGATATAAGCCAGGCTGTGACATGGACGCTTGTGCACATGTTCACGATGTACTACCGCCTTGACAGCCAGGTCCAACAGGAAAGGCATTTCTCTCATTTGATCCAGCAGGACTTTTCTGTCTGAGTTCCCTCCACAGACCCTCTTTCTTGGAGAGGTTCTGCTTTGGTATCTATTCTTAGGTGAGGAATCTGGCGTTAGAAGTATCCATGGTAAGAACAAGTAATTTACCTTTGGTAGATCTCTTTCAGGTGGATACTCTATGTAACAGCAGTTCTCCAGTATTAGGGGTGTCTTTCATAGATTCACATGCTTGAATATTCCCCGTCGTCGAAGTGGGAGTCCCACGGTACATAGAATAGCAGTAATATATGCATATATAAATAAAACTTACCATAATTATATATATATACATACATAAATACAGTAAAAAATCCAAAATTTTAAAAGTACCATAGAACAGAATAGGCCCATAGAAAGCCTTAAGGGAGAACTCACTTTAGTAACATATCAGTGTCATTATGTATTGGTCCACATTCTAGCCAATCAGGCTGTAGCTCCCTCTAGAACCTTCCCCTCAGAAGCCCAAGTCCTCAGATTTTCTACCGCACGTCGTGTGAAGGGAGTCTCCCTGAGCTCTGCTCAGTTTTTCTACTTACATAGCTACTTTTTCTTCTCAGATGTCTTCCTCATAGAAATCTTTGTTCAAACCATGTCCATCATGTGGAAAATTGCGTCTCTTTCATGAAGATCAACACAGTAAATGTATTTACTGTCTCTACCCGGACCATGAAGTGAAGAACTGTAAGTACTGCTGTACTTTTCCACCTAAGACTTTAAGGGACAGACAGGCTCGTCTCCTTCTGTGGCTTCAGAAGTTGAAGACTACTGACTCTGTGGTCTCGGAGGATGAGAGTGTCTCTTCTTTCCAATCAAGGACCTCTCAGAAGCGTGGGTCGGAGACAGAGATGCCTTCGCTTTTTCTCAAGAAAAGTAGACTTGTAGAAATCTCTAAGGATATCTCCCCACAGGATTTACCTCCAATTGCGCATACGAGACCTGGTTCTCTGGCGTCACTGTCCAAAGCCGTGCCATCATCCTCAAAATCGGGCATTGGCTCGTCGACGGGCTCGTCGACGCGTCCGTCGACGACATCGACGACAACAAAATCCGTGAATGCTGTCTCCACGTGGTTGACGACATGTTCTATGTCTTCCAAGACTACGTCGACGACGTCCACCTCGTCGACGGCTTCCCATGAGGTGAGACTCATTACCTCTGTCTTAAAGATCTCGTAGACGACTATCAAATCAACTCCGTCGACGAAGAAACCACCGTCAACGCGTCATTCGTCGACGCAATCCTCGTCGGCGACCAAGATTACAGCATCGTCGACGGGCCGTCGTCCGTCGACGGGACCTTCCTCGTCGACGACTACTTCGTCGACGGCTACCTTACCGTCGATGACTTCGTCGACGGTTACCTCCTCGTCGACGGTCCAACCTTCGTCGACGGGCCCATCTTCGTCGATGAAGGCTAAATCACATCCGTCTTCAGTTTCGGATTCTTTGTCCTTGGACACAGCGCCAACGCCTCAACCGGCTTTGGGAGCATCTACCACCACGTCGACGGGCTCGTCGACGCTACACCATCCCTTGGCCACGGCTACCACCTTCACAGTGATCACTGCTTCCACGCTTAAAAGGGTGCCTCTTATACAGTTGAGTCCTATCAAGAGTGGTTCTACTCTTCCTGACCAGTTGTTTCAATCTGCGGAGGAGGCTTCCAATGATGGTTCAGAAATGGACAATGTCTTTAGACAGGCGACTAGCCCATCCGAGTTACACATCAAGTGCCAAGATTATGATGAGGAGGAGGAAGAGAACGTCGAAGATGGGGCAGATCTATTTCCTGTGGACAGGTCAGAGGCACCTATGGCGGAACAAACGACACAGATACCACTGTCTTTGGTAATGAACTGCAGCACATGCTGGACGATTATAATCGCAGATTCCCACCGTCTAGGCCTGTTTCTCCAACGCCGCAACCTCCTACACAGCCTCAAACTCCTGCATCAGTTCCACCCAGGTCACCAGTGCGTACCCAGCAGGATACGGATATTGAGGATCAAGACCCTCAAACGCAGATCAGAATGATGATGACGATAACGGTCTTCAAGAGTGGGACGATTACAGGGCTCACACACCTTCAACCCCACCAACGTCGCCATTAGCTTCACCTCCTGTGGACATTGGCAGTTTTCATAATTTGATGGTCCGCGCTGCTAAGAGGTTTCACCTCACTTTAGACGTTCAGCAGACTGATTGTTTTCTTTCTGATTTTAAAGACTTACCTCAAAGGCAAGCTCACACTATTCCGATTATCGACCGCATTTGGAATGAAGGTCTCAAACTGATGGAGCGACCAAATTCGATTCCGGCTGTCCTACCAAGGCTTGATAAAAAGTACAAAGCGCCGGCAGATTCTCCGACATGCCTAGTGTCACAGCCTAAGGCGGATCCCGTCATTACTCAGCCAGCTCAAAAGAGGCCCCGCAATCCTGCCACACCTCTCACGTCTTCCCCTGATCAGGAAGGTCGAAAGCTGGACTCCATAGGAAAAAGGTTTACCACCATGGCCGCCACGACTGTAAGAGTGGCTAATGCCTTGCCCATTCCTGGACGGTACGACCGCCAAATGTGGTCCGAGATCGCAGCATTACTTCCACAGTAACCGGATGCCATCCGAGCGGAAGCACAAGCCATCATTCAGGAGGGAGAAAAGATCTCTTCAGAGATCATTGACTGCGCCATTGATATCTCCTCTACGGGGTTCAGACAATTGGCTGGGGCTGCTGTTTTGAGGCGTCAAGGCTGGTTAAAATCGACAGCATTTCGCCCGGAGGTTCAAGCTAAAGTACTCGATCTACCATATGACGGTGATTCGCTCTTCGGCAAACATGTCGATGATGTCCTCGAATCTATTAAAAAGGATACGGATACGGCCAAGGCGTTAGGCACTCTGCAATATAGAAAACTGCCTTTTCGAGGAGCACGTGGTAGAGGCGGCAATTCTTCCACTTTTCGTGGATCAAACCAATATCGCTCCTACAATGATAACCGGCAAAGGAGTAATTACCAGTCCCAAAATCGACAGACCTCCTCCAGACCATACCAGAGGAAAACCACCTACAGAGATGGTTCAAATGCAAAGAAACAGTGACAGTCCCAGCGTAAATTTTCCACCGACTGTAAAAATTGGAGGACGAATCTCAAATTACATCTTGAATTGGTCCAACATCACCTCCGATCAATGGGTCCTGGACGTGATTTCAAAAGGACATACCCTGGAGTTTGCAAAATTTCCTCCCAATTGCCCTCCTACTGGTCCGTCCCCTCCCCATTTCGAAGAACTATTGGCTCAAGTAAAATTAATGATCAGAAAGGGTGCTATCGGGATCGTACCACCAGGCCAGCAAGGCAAGGGGTTTTACTCCCGCTTCTTTTTAGTCAAGAAAAAGTCGGGAGAGTGGCGCCCCATTTTGGACTTAAGGGCCCTGAACAAATTCATCACGTCAAAAACATTTCAAATGTTGACCTTGCTTCAAATTTTACATTACCTCAATCCCGGAGAGTTCTTCTCCACGATCGACCTCCAGGACGCATACTTTCACGTGCCGATTCACCCCAGACACAGAAAGTATCTCCGTTTTACAGTCGGGCATCTGCATTTCCAATTCAGAGTTCTGCCGTTTGGCTTATGTTCAGCACTGAGGGTCTTTACCAAGATCATGGCCCCGGTAACTGCTTTTCTGCACCTATAAGGCATTCAATTTTATCCATACCTGGACGACTGTCTTATAAAGGCTCCGAACCTCCAGATGACAAACCAGCACACTCAGTTTTGCATCGATCTTTTTCAAAACTTGGGCCTTTCCATCAATTGCCAGAAGTCACACTTTCGCCCGTCTCAGCGGTGAGATTTTCTAGGAGCCTCAATAGATTCTCGGCTGGAAAAGATTTTCGTCTCCCAAGAAAGACAAGACCGCATGCTCAAGATGGTGCGATTCCTACAGTCAAAGCTGTACGTTTCAGTCCGGATGTTGAAATCATTCCTAGGCATGGCTTCTTCGGCAATACAGTTGATCCCCCACTGCAGGCTACAAATGAGAGTCGTTCAAGAGAAACTAGACAAGCAGTGGAAACAGATTTCAGGATCATTCAACAACAGGATCCTTCTAACGCCCCGCATTCAGGTGGCATTGGAGTGGTGGGCTAACCCTCCGAACATATCCATGGGTCGATCTTTTCAAGATGCAACTCCGACTTTGACGCTCACAACCGATTCATCCCTGGAGGGTTGGGGAGCGCATCTCAAAGGAATGTCAGTCAAGGGTAAATGGACTGCAATCCAACGCACTTGGCATATAAACCACATAGAGCTTCTTGCGATCTTCCTTGCCCTGAAATCTTTCCAGAGGGTAGTACAGGGCCAATCTCTGCTGGTGAGGACAGACAACACCACCAGCATGCATTACCTAAACAAACAGGGCGGCACAAAGTCCCTGCTGCTTTTCCGACAAGCATAGTAGATATGGGAATGGGCGTTTCATCATCAAGTTCATCTCACAGCCATCCATGTGCCGGGAGTTTCCAATGTTCTGGCGTACTCACTCAGCAGGTCTCTCTCAGACAACACAAGTGGGAACTTAACCAACCAACTCTCGAGTTCATTTTCCGTCAGTGGGGCCAGCCGCAGATGGATCTCTTTGCGACTGCCACCAATAGGAAATGCAAGTCGTCATCCCCACAGAGAGTTGAGCGGAAATGCATTTTCGATCAACTGGTCGAACGAATTCATCTACGCTTTCCCTCCGCTTTCTCTAATTCCGCGTCTGTTGCACAGGATGAAGCTTCACTCCTGTCATGTCATCCTGATCGCACCCAAGTGGCCACGACACCCTTGGTTCTCGGACCTTCTTTTGTTCTCCCAGAACGAGCCAATATCACTTCATCCTCTGCCTCACCTCCTAACGATGCAGCAAGGGCAGATTTGTCACCCAGATCCGGCATACCTCCAGCTCCATGCCTGGAACCTGAACACACTGAATTTGCACGTCTAACCATCGACACAGATTGCAGAGAAGTGTTGGCGCACGCTCGCGCTCCTTCCACCATTAAAACTTATCAACTGAAATGGAAGCGTTTCTGTGTCTGGTGCCACACCAAAGCCTTGGATCCAATGACCGCCAAACCGGAACAGATTCCGCCTTTCTTCCTATCCCTTGCAAAGGCAGGACTTTCTCACTCCACTCTTAAGGTAGTTTTGGCAGCTCTTTCCCGCTTCCGTCACAATGGTTCCACCTCACTGTATTCCTCTAGAATCATCCAACAGTTTTTCAAAGGCCTCTTCCGGATGTTTCCACCCATTTGTCGTCCTCCACCTGGTTGGCGCCTAAATCTAGTGTTGTCTCTGCTCCTCCTACCTCCTTTTGAGCCCATCCACTCAGCAGGCTTAAAATTCCTCACGTGGAAAGTTGCACTATTGCTTGCCTTGGCATCATCTAGGCGTGTCAGTGACATTCAGGCATTCACAATTCAGCCTCCTTTTCTCCAGTTCTCCAATGAGGCTGTTACGCTACGTACTAATCCAAGATTTATCCCGAAGTTCCAAGTGATTTTCATCTCAATGAACCTGTAATTCTAAAGACTTTCTTTCCTGATCCAAAAACTCCTGCGGAACGTTCATTGCATTCCTTGGATTTGAAACTCTGTCTTAAGTTTTACATTCAGCATACTGCATCATTCAGGAAATCAAACCAATTATTCGTGGCCTATGGCCAAATCTGCAAAGGACAGCCTGTTACCAAAGAGACTATTATTAGGTGGATTTCTTCCACCATTACTTTTTGTCATCAACGGGCTGGCAAGCCCCTTCCTGCTCCAGTACGGGCTCATTCAACTAGAGCTGTGTCAACTTCTACTGCCCTCTTTGCGGGGGTACCTCTACGACACATTTGCAGAGCTGCTACGTGGTCGAGCAGCCATACTTTTACGAAGCACTATTGTCTGCAATCAACAGACGCCACGGATGCAGCAGTGGGGCAAGCGGTGCTGCGGAATCTTTTTCAATAAGGTGAGCCTCTGTTGCTACCAGCCTCCAGTCATAAAGGTTTTCTCTCTTGAATTTTGATGTATATTACATATTAAATAATATGTTCTTGTATACTTGCAGTTTTGTGTTACCTTTATGACTTATATGATGGTTTACTGCTTTCTACTCTTATTCAAGCATGTGAATCTATGAAAGAAACCCCTAATACTGGAGAAGAACATAAGTTACTTACCTGTAAACTGTGGTTCTCCAGTATTGGTGTCTTTCATAGATTCACATGCGACTCTCCCTTCCTCCCCTCAGAGGCTCTCTTCTACTCAGGCACTTTTGGTTACTTTGTGCTACGAAAATCTGAGGACTTGGGCTTCTGAGGAGAAGGTTCTAGAGGGAGGTACAGCCTGATTGGCTAGAATGTGGACCAAACATAATGACACTGATATGTTACTAAAGTGAGTTCTCCCTTAAAGCTTTCTATGGGCCTATTCTGTTCTATGGTACTTTTAACATTTTTGATTTTTTACTGTATTTATGTATGTATATGTTGGACCCGGCCTCGTGGCGTGGTCCGACCCCTCCCGCAGGGCGGGTCCCGGACTACCATTGCCCCTGTTCCCCAGACAGGAGCCGCACCTTCCGCCCCTCCGGGCCACCCCAGCTATTCCCCGACGGAATTCAAACTCATATCCGCACCCTTCTCGGCTGGCCCGGACCCTTTTCCCGGACCACCGTCCCCGGCCCAGCCGCCATCTTGGACCCTCCACGACCAGGCCTCGTGGCCTCGGGTCGACCTCAGCCTCAGGCCCAGCCAAGCCCCGACATCGAGGCACCACCATCCACCCAGGGGGTAAAGAGACCACTTGGCGAGTCAATGGGAGAAGGAGTGTCGATGGCTCCCATCCGCCTGGTTTCGATCGCCCCCGGCCTCCCTGGGCGCTGGCTCCACCCCCCTGCTGGGTGTCTGGACTCCCTCATCCCAGACCCCCCGACCTCCAAGTACGAGGGTCCGGACATCAAAGGGCACCAGACCTATAACTGGGGCAGCTCCAGAGCAGGAAGCGAGTTGTATCCTGGAGTCGAGAGACACCGAGACGAACTCAGCCTTGGAGGCCTGCTGGCGCTGCCGCGGCCCATCCTCGTGAACTATCCTTGAAGGCCTGCTGGCGCTGCCGCGGCTCATCTTCGTGAACCATCCTTGAAGGCCTGCTGGCGCTGCCGCGGCCCATCCTCGTGAACTATCCTTGAAGGCCTGCTGGCGCTGCTGCGGCCCATCTTCGTGAACTATCCTTGAAGGCCTGCTGGCGCTGCCGCGGCTCATCTTCGTGAACCATCCTTGAAGGCCTGCTGGCGCTGCCGCGGCTCATCTTCGTGAACTATCTTTGAAGGCCTGCTGGCGCTGCCGAGGCCCCTACCAGAGACCCCTCCAGCTCGAGGATTGAGAGCTGTCCGCACGATACCCCTGTACCAGACCGGCACTAAGACTGTCCCGCTACCCTCTTCCCACAGAGACTAGAATTGCAGGGATCCCAGTATCCTGCTCTTTCTGTAACGTTCCGATAACCTACCTAAGAATACTGGTAAAAGTGTTGAGAACCTATCTTTGTGTGGTGTCCATCTGTGGGGGGGTGGTTGCCCGTCCGTACGATCTGAGGAGAGGACCCTCGCCAGGAGGCCTCTCCCCCTTGCTCGGGCGACCCTCAGGTTTCCCGTCTAACATTGGTGGCCAGCGGCGCGATTCGAGCCGACGCAAATCGTACGGAGAATAACTCGCCCCACTACAAAACGAAAAACACACAGCGACCATGTCGACAAAAGAAACCGGAACAACCGCAAAATTCCAGATGGAACGGCTGGAAGACTACAGTCACAAGGAATTGAAGCAATTCTGCATAGACTTGGGTATCGCTACCACAGGACTAAGTACCAAAGACGATCTCAAGCACGCCTTGCAGACTTGGGTGGAGACGGGAACATCATCACCCCAAAATGAAAACATCGCGACCACAGAAACCATTGCAACCCCCGAGGAGGAGAGAAGCGCGGGCCTCTCTCCCGAGGAGGCCCGAGAACGAGAAAGGAGCCGGCTCCACGAGTTAGAACTGGCTAGACTCCGCTTAGACGGGGAACTGAAACTGGCAGAAAAAAGATAGCCCTTGAACACTTACGATTACAGGGAGAACGGGAAGAGAAAAAAAGCCAGAGGGAGCTGGAGGAGAAGAAGCTCGCGTACGAACACGAGCGCGGGTTAAAAGAACTAGAAATTAGAAAACAAAACAGGGACCTCGGCGTCCCCGAGAGCCATAGCTATACTCCCTCTACGGACACCAAGGTCCACATTCCCAAAGATGTTGTTCGAGAGTACTACCGGAACGACGGCATCCAGCAATGGTTTAAGGCATACGAAGTAGCCATGACCTCCCACCGTGTCCCGCGAAAAGACTGGGGGGCCGGATTGTGGGGGAGATTCGTTAACGAAGGAAGAGATGCCCTGCTACAGCTCCCCGACGCTGAGATGACCTCTTACGAGCATATGAAGGCCGCCCTTCTCACTCGCTATGGGCTCACGCCCGAGATGTACCGGCAGCGGTTCCAAGACTGTAAAAGGATCCCCCGTACCACCTGGGTGGAATATGTGAACTTTTTTAGCAGAGCCTTAGAGGGGTGGATCAAAGGCAGCCAGGTCACCACCTACGAACAATTAGTCGATCTCATTGTGTGGGAGCACCTCTCCAATAACTGTTTCGTCGAACTAAGGCAGCATCTCCTCGACAGCAAGCTGACTGAGCCCAGGAAACTCGTCATTGAAGCGGATCGATGGGAAAGCACCCGGGTCCCCAGGACTTGAGCGGGTGACCAAGGCCGAGCCTCCCAGGGGTCCCACCACCCGCGAGGAGGAGGAGGAGGCCAGGGTCGGGGCCGGGACACCACCACGGTGCCCCCCACCAGCACTCCACCGGCCGGAAGAGGAAGCCCTCCGACACGGCCGAGATTCCGCACCAATGTTGTCTACCACAAATGCCAGCTACCCGGTCATTACGCCAATGACCCCAACTGTCCCAGAAACCAGCCAGGCCAGGCCACGGGTCAGCTGACCCGCCGGATCACCGCCGTCGCCCTCGGAGAAGAGCGAGGCGAAGAAGAAGCCGAAGATTGTGAACCATACCCGGCAGAGTGGGAACCCGCAGCCATGTCCCTGGTGTGTCTAGGGGAGAGAGACATGGTCCCTCGGGCCCCCATCCCGGCCAACACGCAGAAGTACAGCCAGTGGGTCACCATCAATATACACCGGGCCGAAGCCCTCCGCGACACGGGGGCCAGCGTAACAGCCGTCCGTTGCCATCTGGTGACCCCAAATCAAATCTTGCCCAACGTACTATGCCCAGTACGGTCTGCCGACAACTCTGAAAGCCTGTGCCATATGGCCCGCATCCCCTTCGAATGGGGGGGAGTATCGGGCATGCTGAAAGTGACCGTCCGAGACGATGCCCCCATGGACTGCCTCCTGGGGAACGACCTGGAGAGCTCTCCCTGGGCGGCCGTTGAACGTAGGGAGCACCTGGGGATGCTTGGCCTCTTTGAATGGGTCTGTGCGATGACCCGATCCATGGCCGCCCGCACCATCCCCTCCACTGAAGAACCCGAGTGGCCCGAACCTCCACCGCCCGTCACCTCTGAGGACGCCACCCCTGACGCCGACCCACAGGGGCCCGAAGACGAAGTATCGGAACCACTCCGCGACCTCCCGTAGTTGGCCCAGTGGCGCTAGGAAGGTGGCCCCACTCAAGAACAGTTCCGCCAAGAACAAAAAACGTGTCCCTCCCTCGAGGGGATCCGACAGCAAGCCGCAGCCCAGAGCGCAGGGGATGCCTCGGGGGCTCACTGGGTCTATTGGGACAATGAGCTTCTCTTCAGCGAGCAGAAGATTGCCGAGCTAGGGGCCAGCCGGGTGCTGGTGGTCCCCCTTCGCTTCCGAGACTTCCTCCTGAACCTGGCTCATGATGTCCCTCTCGCTGGGCACCTGGGACAGGACAAGACTTACAGCCGCCTGGTGACCCATTTCTACTGGCCCAAGATGAGGAACGATGTGATCAACCACTGCCGAGCCTGCCCCACCTGCCAGGCCAGCGGAAAGAGCGGCCAAAAACTGAAGGTCCCCCTGCAACCCTTCCCCATCGTCAACACTCCCTTCGAACGGGTGGGGATTGACATTGTGGGGCCCCTGGAGCCCCGGACATCGCAAGCTCACCGGTTCATACTCGTCCTGGTGGACCATGCCACCCGCTATCCCGAAGCCATACCTCTCCGGACCGTGACAGCGCCCGTGGTGGGCCGAGCCCTGATGGGGATCTTCTCCCGGGTGGGCTTCCCCCGAGAAGTCGTCAGTGATCGGGGCACGAACTTCATCTCCCGATACATGAAGTACCTATGGCAACAGTGCGGGGTCACCTACAAATTTACGACCCCCTACCACCCGCAAGTGGAACGCTTCAATCGCACCCTCAAGGGTATGATCATGGGCCTGGAGGAGCCCCTACGACGCCAATGGGACGTGTTGCTGCCCTGCCTCCTATTTGCCTACCGGGAGGTCCCACAGAAGTCCCTGGGATTCAGCCCCTTCGAACTATTGTATGGGCACCCCGTCCGGGGTCCCCTAAGTCTGGTCAAAGAGGGATGGGAGGTGACCCCCCGGAATGCCCCTCCTGATGTGTACAAATACCTCTTGACCCTCCGGAACCAAACTCGGCGATTCAGGGAACTTGCCAAGGCCAACCTCGAAGCCAGCCAAGAAGACATGAAACGATGGTACGATCAAAACGCCTCATCCATCGAGTTCGAGCCGGGACAACAGGTCTGGGTCATGTCCCCGGTCGAACCTTGCGCCCTTCAGGACAAATGGACAGGACCCTTCAAGGTGGTGGAGCTCAAGGGCCCCGTCACCTACCTGGTGGACCTGGAATCCCCCAGGAACCCCCTCCGGGTCCTCCATGCCAACAGACTTAAGCCTCACTTTGTGCGCTCCGAACTTAGTCTCCTGATGGCTACCAACAGTGGGGCTGAAGAGGTCTCCGAGCCCCTCCCTGACCTCCTGAAGACCCTCGAAAAGGACGGCTCCGTGGAAGGAGTCAACCTCTCTTCCGCGCTGACCCCAGCACAACGCCAAAGCTGCCAAGACTTGCTACAGCAGTTTGCCGATCTGTTCTCCCTCACCCCTGGGGTCACTCCCTGGTGCCTCCATGATGTCGACACCGGGGATAGCCCCTCCCATCCGGCACAGGGCCTACCGAGTGCCCGATCGAGTACGCGCCTGCATCCAGTTGGAAGTGTCCAAGATGCTGGCTCTGGGAGTGATCGAGCCCTCCGACAACCCCTGGGCCAGCCCGGTCGTGCTGGTCCCCAAGGCCGCCGCCCCTGGTGTCGCCCCCAAACTCAGATTCTGTGTGGACTACCGGGGCTTGAACGCCGTCACCCGAACAGACGCTCACCCCATCCCCCGGGCTGATGAGCTGATCGACCGCCTAGGGGCCGCCCGCTACCCGAGCACCATTGACCTAACTGCGGGCTACTGGCAGATCGGCCTCACCCCGGGCGCCCAAGAGCGATCCGCCTTCTCCACTCCGGATGGCCACTATCACTTCAAGGTGATGCCCTTCGGGATGAAAAACGCCCCCGCCACGTTCCAAAGACTCGTGAACAAGGTGCTGGCGGGGCTCGAGGAGTTCAGCGCCGCCTACCTGGACGATATTGCCGTGTACAGCCTCTACTGGGCCGAACACCTCCAACACCTCCGGGAGGTCTTGGCCGCCCTCCGGCGGGCAGGACTAACAATCAAGGCCAGCAAGTGCCAAATCGGCCAGGGGTCCGTGACCTACCTAGGGCACCAGGTGGGAAGTGGCCAGGTGGCCCCCCTTCAACCCAAGATCGCCGCCATCCGGGCCTGGGAACCTCCGGTCACCCAGACAGAAGTCCGAGCCTTCCTGGGGCTCACCGGTTATGGTAAATTTTATTTATATATGCATATATTACTGCTATTCTATGTACCGTGGGACTCCCACTTCGACGACGGTGAATATTCAAGCATGTGAATCTATGAAAGACACCACTACTGGAGAACCACAATTTACAGGTAAGTAACTTATGTTCATTTCCTCACTGCCCTCCTGCCTACCTGTTTTGTAAAGTGGCCTCTTTTTTAAATCTACAAAGGTCCTAAGTTAGGATTCTGCACATCGGTACTAACAACTGTTTCACGTGCAGAAAAGGGTATGCAAGAAACTGACATCAGCGCACAGGGGTGGTGCGTATATGCCACTCCACTCTGACACTTCTGGGCTCTACAGAGCCAGTGCCCAGCTGCACAACGGCTCTACTGGCATGAAGGGGCATTGCTTAGAAAGTTTCTGGATCCAGTCCAGCACCTGGGAAGTATTCTAAAGTGAGGAACCTGCTGCTAGATATATACCAGAAAGAGTGTTACCGAAGGTAAGTAACTAGGTCATTCCTACATCATTTAAATTGAGTTTGTTTTTCATCCGTAATTGGATCCCACCAGATAATTTGCAATCTGACAGAGGCTGTTTAATGGTCACCAGTAAATTGAAAAATAAGTCTTTAACCTAAAGTTTAAACCACACGTCCATCGAGTTTAACAAGCCTTACGCTGGTTGCACCTGGAAGTAGAGCAGGTCACAACAAGGATTGACCCTCGCAGGACACCACAGAAAGACTTTGCCATTTTAGATACAACCTTCTCTCAGGCTACATCTCTCACCCAGTCCTAAAAACAAATGGAAACAATTAATTGCCTTTTCTCACTGGCCTGCCACTGTAGTCAGCCATTCTAGAAGTAGATCATGATACACAATGTCATAGACAGCCGAGAGATCCTATAAAACCTAAAAGGCATGTACTCCTGTATCTAAAATCTCCAACATTCTACTCTGCATGACTGTGAGGGCAGTTTCAGTCCCTCTTCCATGGTGGAACCCTGACTGTAGTTATCCCACACAAACATTAGACTAACAGTAGGTCTTAAACCTGGCTAGCTTCTACTCACACAAGGATTTTTTAAGAGGATTGGTGTGCCGGAGACTAGTTGGTAACAGCTGAGTTCCAGACTGGCCTTCTTCAGCCAAGAAATAAAGTCGTTTTTCCCCTAGACTAGCAGGGGCCAGAAATAACTTCAAACAAGCATTTGCAATGCAATAGGTCTCGCATTTACTTGAGTTTGCGCTATTGGCATTGTAAATGACAATGCCTTTTATTTATGTTTTGGTTTTTAAAATAAATAAAAGGGATTGTTATTTACAATGCCAATATCTTAAAGTCGAGTAAATGCAAGACCTATTGCATTGCAAATGCTTGTTAAACTGAGCAATGGTTTTGTCTTTGCTTTAGGGACTAGGGAAGATAAAAACAGTATGTGCGGCATAGAAAGACATAGAGTGATACGTAACGTTGTGGAGACGAAGAGAGGGCCAAGGAAGAGTGCAAGGGAGAAAACAGAAGACTAAAAACAGGACAAGTAAGAAAAGGAAAAGAGTATCCTCCCTAAGCCCCACCTTATTCAATCTTTATGTTTCCTCTCTTGTCCCGGTGACCCGATCCTACGGGTTCGAGCTAACATCGTATGCCGATGATACCCAGATTGTGGTATCATTGCTCCCGGGAAAAAACCTAGGAGTTGCTGCCAGGTTTCAAGCCTGTATGAAAGCAGTCAGCATAGGATGGGAAAAAGCTGCTTAAAATTGAATTCCTCTAAAACAGAGGTGCTACTTTTTGGGCAGAAAACCAATCTTTGGAGCCTGGATTGGTGGCCGGAAGATATGGGTACCCCCCCTCCCCCGCGATAAACGTGAAGAATTTAGGAGTAATTATTGATGACCAACTCTCCTACAAACCCCAAGTGAATGCGCTTTCATCATCCATTCATTGGACCCTGAAAATTATCAGGAAAATCCTTCCCTTCTTACCAATAGGGAGTAAAAAGACGCTGGTGTCAGCCCTGGTGCTTTCACGCCTCGATTACTGTAACAGTCTACTACTTGAGGCTCATCAGGGGCTGCTTAATAAGCTGCAGATACTGCAAAATGCGGCGGCCCGTCTTATTCTTGGCCTGCCGAAATTCGCCCCTGTTTCCAGGGAGTTGGTTAAGCTGCATTGGCTCCCGGTGCAGAAGCGGATCAGGTTTAAGGCCCTATGCATTGTTTTCAAAGCGCTCCATGGAATAGGCCCAAAATCCTCAAACAGCTCTTCCAATGGTATACGCCGGAAAGACAATTAAGATCGGCTAACCTGGGGCTGTTCAAGATCGCCCGCATTAGGAAGGTGAGTTGGGGGGGCCGAAGCTTTGTGAGAGGGGCAGCGCTGGCCTGGAATGCTCTTCCTTTAGCCTTGAAGCAGAGCGCCAACCTTCTGGCATTCCGAAAAAGTCTGAAAACTTGGCTATTCTCGAGCTAGATCTGAGATTATAATCCCAGGGAGTTACCACTTTAGCTCCAGGACACCGGTTGGTATTAGTGCGCTCTATAAATGGTATAAATAAATAAATAAATAAAACAAAAATAACAAAGAGAAAGAGAGAGTGAGAGTGAGATGGAGAGAGAAAGAAGATGAGAGCAGGGTAGTAAGAAATGTGGCAAGTGTAATTGTTATGCAGCCAATCAGTGTAAATATATCATAGAAAAAAGAGAGGAGAGAGTTTACATACACGTTAGCACTGTAACCAAAACTACAGACTTTTACATTCATGCTCATGGTAAACAGGATCGAGCTCAAGTTTGACAGTTCTGACGGCGCTCGGACTTTGCAGTGAACGCCTCCGTCCCCATTGCCCACAGCTCGTAAAATTCGGGATTGACCTTCCGGCTTCCCTCCAGGGTGTGATTATTCCTCCTGCTATACCAGACCCCCATGTTCCCCCCCTTCCCTCCCTTGTCTTGATAAAGACCCGCCGCGACCACCAATTGGGGCACAATAGGGTCGAAACGTCGACGCTCAATATTGGTCAAGAAACCTCCAGGAACTTGCACAGTAACCATCTGTTTCCTAGGAGCATCAACTCAGAACTCTGACCTTCAAACTAAGAACCCCCCCCCCCTTTTCCCCCTGTATAAATTTGTATATACGTGTCACTAAATTTATTGCACTAGTCACTTTTGTTCACCAACAGCCACTCATCACATGTTTTAGCATTAATTGAAACTAAAAAGGAATGAAGCAATTCCTGTGTATTGTAATTGTGTTTTTTACTATATAAAAGTTTTTGAATTTCACTTGTTTTCAGAGAGGTTTAATTTATTGTGTAATGAGCTGAGATAGCCTTCCTTCAAAGCAATTCTTTCTGCCACCCAACAGAACCACCTTTGTTTTTAATCATGGTAAACAAGGCCCAGATTTTCTTTTTTTTTCACACAGTGCAGCATCAAAATTAATTTATTGCGCTGATTTCTGCAAGGATAAATATACAGTGCATCCCCTGCGCTGTCACACAAACAGGGCTGCCCTGTGAGACAGGTAGCTTCACACCAGGGTGCACAGGTGAGTGTAAGCTTCTAGCATAGGATTGTACTTGAGGCACAAATTTACACCACAAATTTCTATGTGTAGACAAACTCAAAAGGTTGCCACACATTGGATGTGTGCTGTGGACTGTATCACACATACAGTGTGTCATTTATGGGAGAAATTTTCATTTAAAAAAAAAAAAATTATTGGCATTTTCAAACAGCATACAAAACTTATCAAGAGAAGAACAACGTAAGCCAGTCGTTATGCATCGTACATATCTGATACTAGTGCGGACCGGTGCCATATGTTCAAATAACAATCATTTGATAGCGTTATGCCATATTCATTAACATAATTACATATATTTAGATAGTTGCACTTGTTCGGGGTCCTCTTCCCAACAGACTATATCGCCACAAATCAATGGTAACGTTACGGTACAATATATCTTCTGCATGATCTTAAAACATTTCTCCGAAAGCAACTCGAAAAAACGCAGTGACACAATATCTTGTGTGCCGTTCATTAACCATATCTATATACCAGCCTTCCAGCACATGGCACGCTCATGCAACGCCCTCATCCTCACTCCCATCCTCAGTCTGTCGCCCCCTCATCCATTGTGTAAATGGTTCCCAGATGGTGCGCGTCCTGGAAGTGGGCGGCATTAGTTCCCAAAAGGTCCCCATTTGAGTGTGTCCCTAGGTGACATCAGCAAGCCAACCCCCAACGGACAGCGCCCTGCGCCTCCCCCAGTGTAGTGCCACTTGTCGTTTAGCGTATAGAAACAGCAGCGCATGTAATGTCCTGGACGTTTGTCTATACCAACCCTATACTAGCGATGTTTTATCAAACACAATGGGAGGGTAATTTTGATCTGCTTTGTATTATTATATAGGTCCTACGCTTTATTACCTGTACACACTACCTTGGGATGATTACTCTTACGGACTCCCAACCACTTGTCTGAGTTTGACTACAAATATAATTATGGCCATCGGATACACATAGGAGGTTGGTGCCATAGTACAATTTGATTTACCCATATGGGCTTTATGTTCCACCGAGCTAAATTAAAAGTAGAGACGCTTCATGCCTTTCCTTTCCTTGTATTGCGCTGATGGTTGAAACAGGCACATTGGCCAGATAAAAAGTCCCAGAATATTTGGGAACTATTATGCACCGTATTTTGAATACTTGTGTCAACTAAAATATCGCAATTTCCTTGTCCCCTTAGCCAACTAATTAAGGTGACAGTGGTCCTTAATTGCATTTGCTACTACGCTACTTACTGAGATACTACGGAACCTAAATTGGAGACCGTCAAAACTATCTGGTAAACTTGAATATCACTTGAGTTCCGTTAGACCTTGTGGTCTTTGATTGGCATGAACTATTAAAAACTTTTAGGAATATTCGGCAATCAAATATAGTAGGCCGCCATGAGATAGGTGGACTCTATGACGGATGATGAACATTCTTTCCTTTTGAGCAGTTCTACCCCTCTGTACTTATATCCTCTCTATTCCTGTCTCTCCGCTCTCCTTCTCACCTATTCTGGGCTGATTTGCCCTTCTTTCATTTTTCTTTGTCAATTTTTGAGTATATTGTAAAATCTGCAGTTGGCCTCCCCCGCTGTTGTTGCCACTCCCTTCTTCTTTTCACCACTAAAGTTGGCCTTTCTCTTTTCTCTTACTATCGATTTGATCATGCAACTCAGGGAGGGTAGTGGGTTGTTTCCTTCATCAACAGGTTTCTATCAATAATTAATTGGGCTTTATATATGCTCTGTTGCATTTCCTGATTTTCATTATAAGTGATGTGGGATTTGAACATTGGTCTAAAGAAATGTTACTATTTATGTCCTAAGCCTAAACAATATGTCCTACATATATATGCACTTCTTATTGGGAGAGAAACGCGTTGGCTGATTCTTGTATGATTGAAATGATGAATTTTTTCTACAAGGCTTGATGAATAAAGAAGGAATAATTTTGATACAAACTTTGCTTTTTTGGACTTTGTGATGGTGTGCCCCTACTATTCTTAAAATTTTCTGAATTTGGGCGCTGTGTTTTTCACATACCCCAAAACCCACAGTTCAGCTCTCCCCACAATCTGATTTATTGACACCAAAATTCTCCTAGCTTTGCGCACGACTATGTCTTGTGTAGAAACGTTTGTAGAGATAGAAGGATGACCGATCTCGGTGGTATTGGCGCTTTACAATGTATAGGCTCTTATTATTAGTTACACCACTAATTATATATATAGTTGGGTGCCTAGGCATGGGTTGTCATCCTTACCCCAAGTAATCCATAGATTAGGTATATAAATGCACAAAGCCTGTCACACCAACAAGAATTATCAATGGGAAATTTTCGACAATATTTCAAATTCACAAATGTAATACAAGTTCGATAGAGATTAAACTTCATTTAATTTTTAGAGGTTTTCCTCCAGTCCAGCCAACACGTGTTTCGTCGATTGGGATGGAACCCACGACTTCATCAGGGCTGGGAAAAAATACAATACAAAAATTGTTCGGGTTATGAGATAAATTATCCCATCCACATTAATTATACATGAGTCATTGTATTCATACAGTAGCAAGTGGGCAATCATAATCACCATATAAGTCCCTTAGCAATGCGGGATCATGCATTAGGAGAGGAAATTGCGGCGGGAGTGTCAGTAATCTCCCATGTAGAGAAGGAGAGGCTCTCTCATTGTCGAGAGATGGTGCGGGTCCCCACAGTTCGTGACATTCCATTCTATTATTGTGCTATACTATATAGTAGAATAATTTCATGTGCTCATCCCAGTTTTATTGTGACCACGTAATGTGCTACCTCCCGTGAGGAATTGTGTCGGTTCTGATTAATCTATCAACGACAGTGTATCATTTGTGCTCTGTCAAACCTATTTAGGTTGCTGAGTACATAATACTCAGGCTTACCTGCTATTGGACGTTCATACAGTTTGCGCCTGAAATTATCAAGTAGTTGGGAGATATTCAAATTTTCAGCTTATTAAGACATTACATTGTCCAAGCTTGATACAGTTACCATTCTTAGAGTACCAGTATAAAGAGCGTACCTTCTGACTGGTGATAATTCCGACCCAGCCTTATGTGGCATGGGTAGTAGTATGCATCTGAATCTTGAATCTTGTATTAGTAAAATCTATAATTTACAAAAAGATCTTATTTAATATTATGTATAAGTTGGGAGGATATGTATTCCTCTTTTATCTCATCATTATTTAGGTCATGGGCTTACCTTATGAAAATATTGTGTTCCGTTATGTTATAAACTCTTCACTGGAACCAAGATTATATTTAATCTGTCCTTCCTCCCAGGTTTATTATTTGAAGCGAAGTTGCTCCCTGCTGTTGAGAGTCAGAGAAAAAACGGAACTATTATGGCGGCGAAAACTATGTAAGGGACGAGCGATTATTCTCTCTATGCTTTTCTCCAGATCAGGTCCTTGATTTGAACTTACCTTCTATATTTCGAAGTCCAGGGGCTGCGAGAATCAACTGTCCGTGGCGTGGTCTTCCGTGTTTTGGAAGTCCGCGTCTGTAACCCGGAAGTTGTTAATATACTTCCGGTTTCTGTTTGAACTCGCGCCCGAGTTATTTAGGTCGTGTCTGTCCGCCATTGTTAAGCGGTATCTATCTATTATAATGTCCTCGCCAGATTAATAGCGTGTTGGGTAGTGCGCTTAATAATAGCAATATTCCGTGCAGGCGAAGATGTGCTTTTGACTTACAAACAGTCCAATTATATTGATTGGTCAAAGTGAATCTAATAGAGAGTAAAAGTGAAATTATCTCAAAATTCGTGCATTTGAACTGTGGGGTCTCGAGTACATGGTGTTCAATATGTGTCATTAGACATATATATAAAGAATATTAATATCCATCGGCATATGCATTAGTTCAACTATGAGTATACATAGCATTGCATGTCACAAATTAACAGGTTATGTAATCTTTACATTCATTGGGCATTTCGAATGTTATTTCTAAATTCCCAAGATCCCATTTATAATATGCAAAAGAAACAAAGAACATCATTAGAGGGTACATTTGCATATAAGACATTCGTCTAATGTGTGCAATACAGTGTTTTTTGGCATTCCTGAATATAGAGGTGGTGTTAGTATTATATCCACTAATATATCTCAGTTACCCAAAAAGTAGTGTAGTTCCTGATCAGCATTCATGCCGTACTCAACTGCATGCATAGTCAGTATCCATGACGCTTCCCTGCGTCTCAAGGCTAATTCTCTGTTACCTCCTCTCGGGTCGTTCTTTACCTGGTCTATTGCACAAAAGCTAATGATTTTCTGTTTGCCTTGTTTGGGACATAGGTTTACATGTGTAGCAGTGTTATATCTTGTGTCCTGATATTTTACGGCTCTTATATGCTCAAAGATTCTCTCTTTGAGAGGTCTTATTGTGCTGCCTATATAGAAGCTACCACATTTGCAATTAATCATATAGATTACAAAGCAACTATTGCAGTTCAGTAGTTGTTTGATCACAAATTCCTTGCCCCTGTAATTACGGAATGTTTTGGTTCTGTTCATTGCCATGGGACATAGCTTGCATGTCCCACATTTGTGAAAGCCAATACTTTTCTGTGTCAGCCAGTCAGGAACTGTTTTTTTGTTCATTGGGTAGGTCGGACTAATCCAGGATTTTATACTTCTTCCCTTTCTGTATGTTATCAAGGGATTTCTTGTGATATATTGGTAGAGAGATTTATCATTATTGAGAATCCACCAATGTTTCCTCATGCTGTTTCTCAATGTCGTTGCAGCATCATCATAATTCGTAATTAGTCTGATTTTGTTACTAGTACTGTCCCCTCTCTGTTTTTCACAGAGAGTCATTTCCCTAGGGATTTTGTCTATTCTCTGTTCAGCCTTGGTAATCATATCCATATTGTACCCCCTAGATCTGAACCTGCTCTTCATATTATTCTTGCACTTTGCAAAGTCCTCATCTTTACTGCAATTTCTCCTTGCTCGAGTAAATTCCCCAAATGGAATGGATTGAATTTGATGTCTTGGGTGTGAACTCCCAGCATGTAAAAGGGAATTGCATGAAGTCGGTTTCCTGTACAGTCTACTTTGTATTTTGTTATCTTCAATAAACAGTAACAGATCTAAAAATTCTATTTGGGTAGTGCTTATCGAGTGAGTTAGATGTATTCCCATCAGATTGGAGTTAAGATATTCACAGAATTCTAGGAGACCATTCATGTCTCCAGCCCAAATTAACAGACAGTCGTCTATGTAGCGACCCCAATAAATGATGTGTTCACTCCACTTTGTGCCATGTGGACCCCAGATCCACTCCTCCTCGAACCTACCCATAAACAGGTTTGCATACGAAGGAGAAAATCTGGAGCCCATGGCTACCCCCTGTTTTTGACGGTACCAGGTATTGTCAAATAGAAAGACATTGTTTTGTAGTATCAGGTTCATCATGTTTAATAGCATCTCGGTGTGGGCCCACTGAGACGCTGGTCTTTTATCTAGAAATTTTCTGGCTGCCAGGAGACCCAGATCCGTCCTGATATTGGTGTACAGGGAGGTGACATCTAGACTTGCCATAATCATGCCATCCTCCCAGATTACATCTGACAAATGCTAAGGATGTGCTTGGTGTCCTTGATATATGCTGGTAAATTGCGTACCAGTGACTGTAGGAAGTTATCGACATACTGCGACAGTCTCTCTGTTGGGCCCCCTATGCTTGAGATAATCGGTCTCCCTGGTGGATATTGTGAGTTCTTATGTATCTTGGGTAAGGTATAGATACAGGGGAACATTGGTTTATCTACTTTTAAGTATGTTAATTCCTCCCTACTGATGAGGCCCTCATGCCACCATTTTTCTAAGTTGGTGTTGATGTTAACCTTTAAGTGTCCCATTGGATTCGCTGTCAGTCTCTCATAGTAAGTGTCATTCCTTAATTGTGGGGCCCAACAGAGAGACTGTCGCAGTATGTCGATAACTTCCTACAGCCACTGGTACGCAATTTACCAGCATATATCAAGGACACCAAGCACATCCTTAGCATTTTGTCAGATGTAATCTGGGAGGATGGCATGATTATGGCAAGTCTAGATGTCACCTCCCTGTACACCAATATCGGGACGGATCTGGGTCTCCTGGCAGCCAGAAAATTTCTAGATAAAAGACCAGCGTCTCAGTGGGCCCACACCGAGATGCTATTAAACATGATGAACCTGATACTACAAAACAATGTCTTTCTATTTGACAATACCTGGTACCGTCAAAAACAGGGGGTAGCCATGGGCTCCAGATTTTCTCCTTCGTATGCAAACCTGTTTATGGGTAGGTTCGAGGAGGAGTGGATCTGGGGCCCACATGGCACAAAGTGGAGTGAACACATCATTTATTGGGGTCGCTACATAGACGACTGTCTGTTAATTTGGGCTGGAGACATGAATGGTCTCCTAGAATTCTGTGAATATCTTAACTCCAATCTGATGGGAATACATCTAACTCACTCGATAAGCACTACCCAAATAGAATTTTTAGATCTGTTACTGTTTATTGAAGATAACAAAATACAAAGTAGACTGTACAGGAAACCGACTTCATGCAATTCCCTTTTACATGCTGGGAGTTCACACCCAAGACATCAAATTCAATCCATTCCATTTGGGGAATTTACTCGAGCAAGGAGAAATTGCAGTAAAGATGAGGACTTTGCAAAGTGCAAGAATAATATGAAGAGCAGGTTCAGATCTAGGGGGTACAATATGGATATGATTACCAAGGCTGAACAGAGAATAGACAAAATCCCTAGGGAAATGACTCTCTGTGAAAAACAGAGAGGGGACAGTACTAGTAACAAAATCAGACTAATTACGAATTATGATGATGCTGCAACGACATTGAGAAACAGCATGAGGAAACATTGGTGGATTCTCAATAATGATAAATCTCTCTACCAATATATCACAAGAAATCCCTTGATAACATACAGAAAGGGAAGAAGTATAAAATCCTGGATTAGTCCGACCTACCCAATGAACAAAAAAACAGTTCCTGACTGGCTGACACAGAAAAGTATTGGCTTTCACAAATGTGGGACATGCAAGCTATGTCCCATGGCAATGAACAGAACCAAAACATTCCGTAATTACAGGGGCAAGGAATTTGTGATCAAACAACTACTGAACTGCAATAGTTGCTTTGTAATCTATATGATTAATTGCAAATGTGGTAGCTTCTATATAGGCAGCACAATAAGACCTCTCAAAGAGAGAATCTTTGAGCATATAAGAGCCATAAAATATCAGGACACAAGATACAACACTGCTACACATGTAAACCTATGTCCCAAACAAGGCAAACAGAAAATCATTAGCTTTTGTGCAATAGACCAGGTAAAGAACGACCCGAGAGGAGGTAACAGAGAATTAGCCTTGAGACGCAGGGAAGCGTCATGGATACTGACTATGCATGCAGTTGAGTACGGCATGAATGCTGATCAGGAACTACACTACTTTTTGGGTAACTGAGATATATTAGTGGATATAATACTAACACCACCTCTATATTCAGGAATGCCAAAAAACACTGTATTGCACACATTAGACGAATGTCTTATATGCAAATGTACCCTCTAATGATGTTCTTTGTTTCTTTTGCATATTATAAATGGGATCTTGGGAATTTAGAAATAACATTCGAAATGCCCAATGAATGTAAAGATTACATAACCTGTTAATTTGTGGCATGCAATGCTATGTATACTCATAGTTGAACTAATGCATATGCCAATGGATATTAATATTCTTTATATATATGTCTAATGACACATATTGAACACCATGTACTCGAGACCCCACAGTTCAAATGCACGAATTTTGAGATAATTTCACTTTTACTCTCTATTAGATTCACTTTGACCAATCAATATAATTGGACTGTTTGTAAGTCAAAAGCACATCTTCGCCTGCACGGAATATTGCTATTATTAAGCGCACTACCCAACACGCTATTAATCTGGCGAGGACATTATAATAGATAGATACCGCTTAACAATGGCGGACAGACACGACCTAAATAACTCGGGCGCGAGTTCAAACAGAAACCGGAAGTATATTAACAACTTCTGGGTTACAGACGCGGACTTCCAAAACACGGAAGACCACGCCACGGACAGTTGATTCTCGCAGCCCCTGGACTTCGAAATATAGAAGGTAAGTTCAAATCAAGGACCTGATCTGGAGAAAAGCATAGAGAGAATAATCGCTCGTCCCTTACATAGTTTTCGCCGCCGTAATAGTTCAGTTTTTTCTCTGACTCTCAACAGCAGGGAGCAACTTCGCTTCAAATAATAAACCTGGGAGGAAGGACAGATTAAATATAATCTTGGTTCCAGTGAAGAGTTTATAACATAACGGAACACAATATTTTCATAAGGTAAGCCCATGACCTAAATAATGATGAGATAAAAGAGGAATACATATCCTCCCAACTTATACATAATATTAAATAAGATCTTTTTGTAAATTATAGATTTTACTAATACAAGATTCAAGATTCAGATGCATACTACTACCCATGCCACATAAGGCTGGGTCGGAATTATCACCAGTCAGAAGGTACGCTCTTTATACTGGTACTCTAAGAATGGTAACTGTATCAAGCTTGGACAATGTAATGTCTTAATAAGCTGAAAATTTGAATATCTCCCAACTACTTGATAATTTCAGGCGCAAACTGTATGAACGTCCAATAGCAGGTAAGCCTGAGTATTATGTACTCAGCAACCTAAATAGGTTTGACAGAGCACAAATGATACACTGTTGTTGATAGATTAATCAGAACCGACACAATTCCTCACGGGAGGTAGCACATTACGTGGTCACAATAAAACTGGGATGAGCACATGAAATTATTCTACTATATAGTATAGCACAATAATAGAATGGAATGTCACGAACTGTGGGGACCCGCACCATCTCTCGACAATGAGAGAGCCTCTCCTTCTCTACATGGGAGATTACTGACACTCCCGCCGCAATTTCCTCTCCTAATGCATGATCCCGCATTGCTAAGGGACTTATATGGTGATTATGATTGCCCACTTGCTACTGTATGAATACAATGACTCATGTATAATTAATGTGGATGGGATAATTTATCTCATAACCCGAACAATTTTTGTATTGTATTTTTTCCCAGCCCTGATGAAGTCGTGGGTTCCATCCCAATCGACGAAACACGTGTTGGCTGGACTGGAGGAAAACCTCTAAAAATTAAATGAAGTTTAATCTCTATCGAACTTGTATTACATTTGTGAATTTGAAATATTGTCGAAAATTTCCCATTGATAATTCTTGTTGGTGTGACAGGCTTTGTGCATTTGTGTAGAAACGTAGCAGGGAGTGCCCACACCGCCAGCACCTATCCTCCTCCCTTATCCCCATTCTGTGGAGACTGACCGGCGTCCTATAGAATCTGTGCAAATATTTAAAATGGATTAACCGCAACCTGTCTTTGAGAGATAGTTCCGTAAGTTGCCCGCAGCAAAATTCCCATTGCTCCTCAGGAGGATCAGTGGCAGTGGTCCTCCTAGACCTTAGTGCGGCCTTTGATACGGTCAGTCACCAGGTTCTAACCCACCGTCTGGGGACTGTTGGGGTCAAGGGCAGAGCCCTGAAATGGCTTTCGTCCTTTCTCTCCCGACGCTCCTATCAAGTATGGGAAGGCGAAAGCCGCTCCTCCTCCATCCCCCTCCAGTGCGGCGTGCCTCAGGGCTCCTCCCTGAGCCCTACGTTGTTCAACGTTTACATGGCCCCACTGGAGGAACTTGTCTCACCCTTCGGAGTCACTATCGTCAGCTACGCCGACGATACACAACTGGTGGTTACACTCTCCCACCCTAAGCTCGAGCCCTCCAACCTCCACGAATGCCTCTCCAGCGTATACCAGTGGATGAGCGACTCTGCTTTGAAGCTAAATGGCTCCAAGACAGAGATCCTGCTCCTTGGACAAAAAATCACGAACATCCCTTCTAACATCTGGCCCGCCTGCATGGGCGAACCCCCCACTCCCAAGAAGGAGGTCAAGAGTCTCGGAGTGTGGCTGGAGACTGACCTTACCTTCCGGACCCAGGCCAGAAAGACGGCCGGCACCTGCTACGGTTTACTTAAATCTTGCAGGAAAGTAATCCCACTTCTTCCTTTCCAGTCACGCCTCATGCTGATCCAGGGCTTAATTCTATCTAGGCTGGATTACAGCAATGCCATCTACTTGGGCGCCCCGGAATCCACTTTTCTAACTCTGCAAAAAGCACAAAATGCCGCCGCTCGACTCCTAACAAACACCACGGCCAGATCATCTGCCAAGCCCGCTCTTAGGAAGCTGCACTGGCTCCCGATTAGGGAAAGGGTCACTTTCAAGGCCCTCTGTCTTGCCCACAAGGTTCTCCATAACACCGGCCCTCCCATACTAAACAACTGGATCACCCCTTACAGACCCACGAGAGCGCTCCGCTCGGAGCACGGAAACCTTATCACGATCCCCAAGGTGAAAAAGGCCCGCATAGGTGGCCGTCGCTTCTCGGTAAATACTGGAATCAAGTGGAACGCACTCCCTCTGAACCTCAGAAGTGAACCTAACCTCCTCCGGTTCAGAAAAACCCTTAAAACTCTTCTCTTCCCCTAATTGGGCACCTTTCCGGTCCTCCCCCCCTTATGAGTAACAAGGTTTTAGCGCTGGGATACCCTCGTGGTGACTACGCGCTCTACAAAACTTTAAAATAAATAAATAAATAAATCAGTGAGTGGGGCCGGAAGCTCGTCATTCCATTTTTGCAGTGCTGTGAGCTGGACTATGGGAGCGCTTTGTTGCATTTGCCTATATAGTCTGGTAACCAGTTTCCGAGGAGATTGGGAACTCAATAGATTTTCTAGCGCTTGAAAGGTTGGGGGAGCCAATGGAAATTTGTGGGAGAAATTAATACATTCCCCGTTGTTTGCACTTGCTTTAAGTAGACATTGCTATTTTAATGTTAAGCCTAGTCTGGCTATTTTCGTAGTTGGGCCTGGAGTCAAAATCTGTCACTGTTTGCCCCTTGACTCAATGCAGGGCCTTCCATTTTTTTACACTGTGAAATTTGCGCCTTTCCAATGCAGAACTGCTGGATAGTAAATAGAATGCCATGCTGTGCATCATGCTACCACTGGCCAGTGCCTAATTTATAAAACAATATGTGCCAGGGCTCTCTTAATGAGGCTACCACAGCTCGCACTACCCATTGCCCCTGCCAGTGCTGCCAATAATAGGAACAACACAACTTCTAGCAATCACACTCCTACAAGTGTGAGAAATCAGACTCTTTCATGTCCCAAAGCTACAAGAATAGCTGGGACGCAAGGTATTAGTAATTTATAATGTCTTTTGAATGAATAAACAATTGTTGTTATGCTCATCTCTGAATCAAAAAAACAGTGCCACCGTGTAGCAGACAGCTATTATCACACTTAAGTGCAGGTGCTGAGCACCGGAAACCTAACCGGCACAAATTAAGCACTGATTGGCACACTAAAACTGGGCTCAAATGTACTTTTCTGCAGATTGGTGTTGTTTTAAAACGTGATAAACAATACATTTTACGGTGTGAGCAACTTGTTTCCTCTGAGGGTTTCAGCGAGGAACAGGCTGGACGTTTATATCTCCCAGTGCAGCTGCGCCTTTCATTTATCAGTGTTAAGCATTATACTATTCTAATGGCTTCTTTAGTTACTTTGTTCCTTTTCCAATATAAATTGCTTTTTAAAGTTCAATAAAATTATCACGTTGAAACAGCGCATAATAAAAATGGGAATAAGAAAACAGTGACTAATTGACTGGTGTTTTAGAAGTGTTCTTCAACCAGAGACAATAAAGGAATGATGTAAAGAAAACTGGGAACCACACACTGAGTTGAGTGTAACTTTACACGTCTCCCTCTGTTTGGCATTTGGTTTACAAGAGTACACAAGCTGATCTTCGAGCAGAGATAAGCTTATCGGCAACAGCTTATCAACACAGCAGCCACAGTTCTTGTTTTCGCATCCTGTTTGAAAGTGTCACATTTGCATGTGAAATGGGACAAACTAAAACCAGAGTAAGTCCACGGCCGGGGCAGCTGCGAGGACCAGAAAAGGCAGCCCTTTATAAATAAATTCCTGAGGACCTTGTCAATCGTCTATGGTTGGATTTAACTGAGTTACACCTATGCACTTCAAGTGGTGCACTGTAGAACCAGGGAACCGAGTACAAGCCCACGCCGGCATCTCACCTTTAGGCTGCGCAGTTTCATGTAATTCACCAAACACGCACTGCGGTTTTAGCACATACTTTATAAATGTCGGCACTCCCCCCCATCTCCCCCGCTGTGCATGCCTACTCTCTTTAATGCTAGGCTTGTGTCTTACTTTAATGCAATTGGTGTTGATTTAAAGCGCTCTGATACCTGTGGGTAAAGTTTGCGCTATATAAAAGTGAAAACGAATAAATAAATAAAACAAAGCCTACCTGTACCACGTCCGTTCTTATTCTGCGATGCCACATATCTTTGGGTCCCTGTACTTATTAACTGCACCCGGCTGTGGGAAACCTCCAGGGCAGGAACAACGTGTTGCGGGGCAGACACAGGCAATGTAGCCACTGTGCTGTGGCTGCACCACGGGGTAACAGTGTAGGGGCAGGAAGGCAGGCAGTTGGTAGTGCTGTGCCATAGCAGTGTAGTTCTCTGTGTATGCTCGACATGGGGGTGGCTGTTGGTTGACAAGAAGTGGTGAGGAGGTGCCGGTTCGGTATGCCTGCCTCCTGATCTTGGGCCGGCGACAGTTAAAAAAAAAATGTATAACTGACTTAAAACGGTCCATAGACAAAGAGCCACACGAATTAAGGGAGAAGAGATCACTAATAATTATAAAAACAGTTGAAGAAGGTAATTTATGGGGACACTAGAGAAACGATGGCCGGCAGCTCGTTAATGCATGACTGGCGCCACCTCCGAGCCATAATGAGGGTTAAGAGGACAGGTGTAGCGTAGCATGGTGGATGGCACGGCCCGGCTGGGTCAGAACACGGGTCACACAGAAAGATGCAGTAAGAGGGAGGCAGAACTAGAGAATATTGAGACAATAAACACAAACTAGTAATCGACGGAGACAGCACACCTAAACACCGTGACTCTTAGCAATATGCATAATGAGAGCTGGCGGGTTAGAGAATACTTTCCCGCAACCCTGCACGGTACAGAGAATGTTGCTTTGCCCTCCCGTGTCAAGTGGTAATGGACGGCTTCACAATGTCCCAATGCTCACAGGAGAAATCGGCCCAAACCCATGGGCTACCGCTCTTAGATATCCTTGTGGCAGTAGAGACTTAGGCAGCTGAGCTGCAATGTTGCCGCACGACGGAGCAGCAGCCTCAAAACACTCAGCAACAACACCGCTGTCATTTCCGGGGCAGAGCTAGGTGCAAGTTAAGTAACGATAGAAGCCCAGCTATCCGAAGAACAAGCATATAAGTACAATCAAAGGACGCGCCCCAGGGGATGTAAGGGAAAGAGGCTCAGCTATCATGGAACCCCCATAGCCCGATTCTCGGCCACCGATCTATCAAGGCCGAGGAGACCCCGCGGCACAGTGACACCCTGAGAGCCGTTCTTAAGAACCGCATCACTCACCTCTTACCCGGTGTTGTAGCAAGTCTGTGTAGAGGGTCGCATCACCACCCCTAGCATCGCTGAGCTGAGAACTGCACATTCGGGCGGGAACCCCCATAGCCCGATTCTCGGCCACCGATCTATCAAGGCCGAGGAGACCCCGCGGCACAGTGACACCCTGAGAGCCGTTCTTAAGAACCGCATCACTCACCTCTTACCCGGTGTCGTAGCAAGTCTGTGTAGAGGGTCGCATCACCACCCCTAGCATCGCTGAGCTGAGAACTGCACATTCGGGCGGGGAGGGTACCTGGGAGGGGCGAGGGCTGGCCGCGCATGTTACATTTTGCATGCGCTGTGGCTTGCGCGTGCCAATGGTGTATGCAGCGCCTGTCCCCTTCCTGGGCTTCCGTGATGAAGAGGGAGCTCCGGCACCAAAGAGGAAGAAGATAGCAGTACGGGGCTCCTATGCCTAAGAAGGAAGCGCCGCATCATGTTGCTAGAAATTTGAAGGAGCTGGAGATTGACAGCAGCCAGCCCCCACACCTGTTGAGTTTGCACGTTTCCTCTTTTTGGAGGGGGGAGAGGGCTTGGTGGGGCGGGGAGCCGGTCTTAGTGGCGAGAGGAAAACGCAATTGTGCTGGTGTAAAAGGAGCACTTCTATGCGCTGTGATGGGCCGTGGAGCCGACGGTGGAGGGGGGAGGGAAAGTGAAAGTAAGCAGAAGGCTTGCAGGGGAGACAGGAGATGGGCACAGTTTACGTGGCGAATGCGCATGTGCAACTATCCGATCTGCAGCCTGCGCGTGCCCATCTCCTGTCGCCCTTTCAAGCCCTTGAAAGCAGAGTCGACAACTATAGGTCTCGCTGGCAACAGCGCTTCGCGCTGTATCGCCAGGTGCGAGACCTAAAAACAAAATACCTCTCTCAATAATGGTGCTAGAGGTGTGACTAATTTCTTGATGATGGCACTGTGAGCCACAGATACATAATGCTGTTTGTATATAGCATATTACAACTATTTTGTAAACCGCAGAGGAGATTTCTGTTTGTAATTGATCTGCAAGACCTTCTTGCACCCTCTTAAGTGCAAGGTACCCACTACCTCCATAGGGTACAAAACACATGCTCGGGAAGTGTTTGACACAATAAAAACAATTGATACAGGAGCTATGGATGCAGGATGGAATGACTGGAGGCACATTCAAATTGAAACGGCATTAATAAGGAAAGTTAGTGATATCTTCAGCCCACACAATCATAAGACACAGCCTCTGCAGAGATGTAGGCTCCTGGTCTCACCCAGAAAGTCTTGATCAACTGTCTAGAAGTGATTAATCTGGATTTGGAAAATAAACTGACTAAACAAATCGAGAAACCAGATATATTCACTAGACTATTAAAGACATCCGGGATGTCATCTCGTTTGCAGGAAATTGTTGAACTTCTCACAGGATATCACAGGAACCCAGAACACTACTGGCTGAACAATATTATAGGAAGCTGGCTCTGTATATACTATACCAAAATAAAGTATAGTGTGCACAAAGTCCAGTAGGCAGGCAGGCCCAAAGGTAGGCAGAGGTAAAAGTAGATAGCACCGTACTCTCTATTTGTGGTAGTGTGGGCGAGCAGTAAGGCTTTATCAGAGGATAGTGTTTAGCATTTGTTGTACACACTCAATCAGCTAATGATGTTCACACTCAAAGACTGAACTCGGACAAATTTTGTTTGTATCAAAAATAGTATTGTTATTTTATTTCTAGAACCAAGCCAAGCCTAGCACAGGTAAGTGAAATAAATGCTTTAAAAAATATTATGCAGTGTTTACACGTGAATGCAAGTTAAAAATGCAGTTGTTTGAGATACAGGTAAGTCAAGTTTTTGAAATACTGTACAGATGACTTTTTTGTTACTTTTTAGATTACTTTTTCTACTCTGTATGATATGCCTAGAAATCACACTGGGACATTTCCTAGAGAAAAGGTAAGTAAAATCAGTTTTGCACAATTGGTATTTTTCTGGTTTCCATACAAATCAACTCCACACTTGAACATTTTTCAGAGAAAAACAGTCAATGGATTCCTATGGAGAGAAATTAAGTTATCTGTTACCAGGTAAGTATTCGGTCTTTAGGGTTGAGGACTGGGGTTAGAACAAGGGTTCCCCCAGGGTCAAGGATGCACTCTTGTTACACCCTCAGCGGCACTAGGGCAGCCGGGTGCAGAGTACTGAGGCCCAATGTTATCCAATGGGGGATGAGGGCCTCCGGTTGGTGGCTGTTCACGGGCATACCACAAGGTTGTGGGAGCAAAGCTCCTGGGGTTAGGCTCGGGGCAAAGGCAGATCCAAATTAGCATCCACAGTGCACCTGCAGCGGCGGCTGGATGCAGGGTGCTGTTTTGGCATCTGGTGCCCTGTTGTTTTCAATGGGGATTTTCGTTTTTGTTTTTTAGCTGCAGGCTCAGGCCTGGAAGACTTCCGGGAGGAACCAACAGCTGGGCAGGTAAGTTTGAGGGTTAGGGACATAGGTGCACCTCAGGTTCTTATCTCCAGGGCACAGAGCGGATGGATGCAAGGGTGTCTTTTGAGATCGGATTTCACCTCACCGGGCCACTCGCGGTTGGGTGGGTTCTCCATGCAGAGACTACAGGCAGCATTGGGGAGTCCTGGAGGGATCAATCCACAGTGGACTCGGACTCTGGAGCGCTGGGGAACCTCGCTGGGACCGGTGGTCCACTCTTTACTTGGGCTGTGGGCGTCGGGTGCAGTGGTGGTTCCAGGTGACGGGTTTCTTGTCCTCAGCAGGCTCGGAGTCTTTCTTGGCTGTTTTTTCGAACAGAGCTGCTGTTCACAGGAGATCTGGTCTTTGATGAAGGCAGTCAGTCCTCCCAGGGTTCTGGAGGTCGCTGACTGCAGGACAGGGCGACTTCTGGCGCAGGATCTGTGGAAACTGCAGACGGGCCAGTATCGCTGGGGCCAAGTCACTTGTTCTCTGCAGTCCCCTCTGCTGGGCGTCTTCTTTTGTCCTTCTTCGTAGGTTGCGGGAATTTACCGTCTTAGTTCAGGGCTGCCCCCTAAATACTGTATTTAGGGTTTTTTTTAGTGTCTTGAGGTCAGTAGCCAATGGGCTACTGATCTTAGGGTGACTACACCCTTTGTGTGTTCACCCCATATGAGGGGGTGGGCACAATCCCTAATCCTGATTGGAAAGTGCCTGCCATCTGCAAGATGTTAGGCACTAAAGAGTGGGCTTCAACTCGTCTCCCCCACCTGAGGGGTGGGGTTGGCAGATTTGGGAACACCTTCTGGGCTGTGCTAATTTTTCCGGCCTGTCTTCCCACCATAAAGGAGAGGAGACAGGAAGGGGGCCTGCTCCTGATAGCAGGAGAGGCTGAGGTTGCATTACAAAGGCTGCAAGGCCTTTGATACTCCCTGCAACAGATGGCTCTTCCTGGCCTGGGGGAGATGTGACCACATCCGCCCAGGAAAGGCTTTGTTTCTGGGCTCAAGGAGAGAAGGCTCCCACCCCAGGGGTCTAGAAACATGTCTTGTGGTGGCAGGCTGGTGTGTACCAGTCAGGGAACCCACCAGAGGCTGGTTGTTTTTCAGGGGGCCTCTCTAAGTGCATTTTTAATTAAATCCCACACTGGCATCAGTGTGGGATTCTCTGAGAAGAATGATACCAAACTTCTCAGTTTTCAATAAATCCATTTTGGTGCTGTGGAGTTCGTAATGATAATCTTCCAGTACCATATACTCTTAGAGGCATTACTGCACCTACAATGTCTAGAAATTAGTCTAGACACTGATGGGGAACAGGGCTCATGCAACTGTACCCTCCCCACTGGTATAGTGTACCAAGCTAGAGGGGTTGCTGGCCTATGCCAGGGCAGTCGGTTGTAGGTATGGCACACAAGGATGTGTGCCATGTCGACTCTTCACTTTGTTCTGCACCAAAACACGCAGCCTGCAAAGTGTGTGTGTAAAGGTACAGGGCCTCTAAGGGTGGAACAATAAGTGCTGCAGCCCTTAGAGGCCTTACCTGGCCACAGTGCCCTTGGTGCCCATGGTACCTTTTACAAGGGACTGACATGTGGCCAGAGAGGTGCCAATTGGGGGTACAAGGTACAGTTTTTGAGAAAGAACACAGGCCCTGGGAACCTGATTGGCAGGGACCCAGTGCTTATCAAATCAAAGTGCATCAGTAGTCTGGCATAAAGTGGGGGGGGGTTACTGCAACAGAAACCCATCTTCCTACACATATCCAATAGCACTAGAATCTTGGAGTGTATAAGCTAATAAATGGCAGTAAAGGTGACGATCAGAGGACTTCATACCTCAGCTCTTTGTGCACCTCGCTCCATAGATCCAAGAACATGGTTTCATGCTTGACAGTGGTGCCAGAGAGAAAAGATGTCTCAGTGAGATGGTCTTGAAATTTCATTCCTTCACCACTAAGGAAACAATCTTTGAAATATCTAGAGAAGCCTAGGGGGGTCAATCCAGCAGAGAGCTGTACCTGCTGTCACGCCAGCACGCCGAGAGCAGCTCCTGGGTGGGGAACGCTGTGAGTCTCGCCGCCGCTGCTCAATCCTCGCGGCTGGAGACTACAGCTCCCAGTGAGCTTTGCGGGCACTTCCTGCCTCCCGCACTCTTCGCGCCCGGAGGCGCTACAAAGAACAGACGCTCCCTCGGTGGAGCGGGGGGTCAATCCAGCAGAGAGCTGTACCTGCTGTCACGCCAGCACGCCGAGAGCAGCTCCTGGGTGGGGAACGCTGTGAGTCTCGCCGCCGCTGCTCCATCCTCGCGGCTGGAGACTACAGCTCCCAGTGAGCTTTGTGGGCACTTCCTGCCTCCCGCACTCTTCGCGCCCGAAGGCGCTACAAAGAACAGACGCTACAAAGAACAGACGCTCCCCCCGCGTCGGAGCCCGGGCAGAGGGCGGGCCGTCCAAGGACGAACAGGGACGGGACGGGCCACATCCCTTACATCATGGGTAAGCGTAAACTAGTAACATCGGTGGTAGGCGAAGTAAAGGCTAAGGTTCCTAAGTACACCACCAGCATAATCACCTATCTGACTACGAAAGTGGACGAACTCTCTACCCAGATTGCGGTGTCAGAGCGTGAGCTGGGCCTCGAAACTATTCCAGTGGGCGCAGGCACACCGAACACTTCCACCATCAACTGTATTCCGTTGGAGCCAAGGGTCATTATTGAGTCTTGCAGACCTGTCATGCCCCAGTCCCCCACTGTACTTCCTATCCCGGTATTGCCAGAAACAGTGATACCTCCCATACCTGTGGTCTCTGGTGACAAAGAGAGCATGGCAAGCAGTCAGACTGGGGATCAACGTGCTATTTACATTACTGAGGATTGAATTTCGTCTCTACTAGAAAAACTCTTCTCTGACATACTTGAATCCGCCCTAATCCAGATTGCCACTGATATAACTGAGACTCTGAAGGATTGTGTTAAGGACCTTTTGGCGAAATGCGACCGCATTAATGATTTTTTAAATAATCAGGCCCTTACTTCGTCCACACAAATGTCGCCATGTCCTCCAGCTGTACAGGTTTTTGCACCCAAGGTTGGCGGTCCCCCAACTAACACGGTTACTAATATGGTCACTGATAACCCTGTGCATAATAAAGGAAAAGCCGAAAAGGGTAGATCCACACCTATTTTGGAAGCTGTGCCAAGTTTAACTCCAATAGAAAGGCCTCAAGGTTTACAGGGGGGGACGGGCGGGAATGGTACCCCCAGTAAATTTACCACCGGATGCAACACCGTGTGTAGCAATACTGGTAAATGTGCCCGAACTTGCAGACGGGGAGGTAGAACAACACGAAACCCTTCTTAAGCATATCAAACAATGGTGCAATGCGAACTGTTCGGGCGATAGTAACATTGCAGATAATATACTGACAGGTAGAAGGGTCAACTGGGTGGGCAAAACTAAGAACTGTGTAGCAGGGGATTGTGTAATAGTAAACTTTAATCTCGCAATGTCTCTAGCCGCCTCTTTTGGGATGCTTCCCCCCTGGACCCAGTAGGTAAGGGAGTTCGCGCTATGCCTCTGGGTTTTTTCTATCCCCCAGCACATAGGACAGGTGGCAGCGGGAAACCTAGGCCGCAGCATATTAATAACGTATGGGTAGAAGATAGACTAATTTCGCCTTTACAAGTTAATCAGTGGGTGACAAAGCAATCCAGGGTTGGTGGTACAGTTAATATCTCTAGGAACATGCCTATTGACGATATAATCTTGTCGAATAGATTTACGGGTCTTGCAAATCAGGCAGATATTGACTGACTAGAGCACGATCAAACAAGCAAGAAAGCCCATGGCCATGATAATACTATTATTATCCCATCATGTAACATATCATCCACAGCCGGTGAAGGCCGAATAGATTTGGGCAGGGGAAATGTCAGGTTACTATCCTGGAATATTGCGGGCTTACGCGCAAAGCAGGAAGACCCGATTTGGCTAAAAAAGTTAAAAGAACATGATATAGTGGCCCTACAGGAAACTTGGGCAAGGGAAAATGTTTTTGGGTTGGATGGCTATACATCGTTCTTTGTTAAAGCCCAGAGTTCCCCGGCGGGAAGGGACAGAGGGGGCCTGTTGTTTCTAGTGTCTGTTAATATAGCAGGCAGTGTTAAGGAAATTCCCAGCTCCTCATACTATTTTCAGCTGTTGGAAATCCTCCAAGCAGATAAAAATAAGATAGTTTTAATAAACTGTTACAATTCTATGCAGGGGGGCTCCCCAAATTTTGTTCTAGAAGGTTTATCTTCTTTTTTAACTGATTATATGTCAAAACAAACCACTGTTGTACAACTCATATTAATGGGAGATTTTAATGTTCCTTTGTGTGAGCTACATTGCCAGATTGAGGATGCTGCTGGTCCTGATCACACGACTCTGCCACATTTTGAGCACAGCTCAAAGGGTTCAGCTATGGAAGATCTGTTATCATCTAATGATTTATATGAACCGGGGTTTTCTGATTTAAATGATCGTGTGGTCACATACAATGCGAGGGGAAGTGAATCGATTATTGATTATATTTTTATGTCCCCTGGTCTTCTCCGCTATGTATTGTTTTATAACGCCATAGTAAGCGGGTTCAGTGACCATAACCCGGTGTCGCTAGTTATGGACGGCTCTCTTGGTCTATGCAAAGGGGCCTTGCTGGCCACCTCTGTGAAGGATGTAAAGAGTAAAGACCAAGGAAGGCGTCTAAAATGGTGTAAAGTATGCCCTGAGGACTTTTTAGGTCTAATTGAACAAGAATTGGCAGTGGAACTTGAGAGATGTAGGGATTCAGACATGGGGGGGAAAGAGGTAGTCGCCGCCTTTGAGGCTATCTGTGCTAGAGTGGAAGTTGAGCTCACAGTTAGCCCAAAGAGGGGTCCTGCCCCAGCTTATGGTTGGTTTGATCATACATGCTCTAAAGCTCACTCCGCACTGTTGAAAGCGCTTAAACATTCCCCCAGAGACAAGTCACTGGTAGCACAACTGAGGAAGAAATACGCTGAGGCGGTGAAGACACGGAAAAAAGTTATTAAAGAAGAAGCATGGGACTCTTTAATGGATTCAACCACCCTCAAACAAAGTTCTAAATTCTGGTCTATAATTAATAACCCTTTATTTGCCCAATCAAGAAATATAGATCTTGAAGTAAATATCCCTGAAGCAGAATGGCTTAAACATTTTTCTGCAATATATGGGAGTAACAAAGTTTCTGAGACATTTTATATGCCTTGCCATTCCATTTCGCTACCCAAATTACAATTTAGTGTAACTGAAGTCAAGGTTGCGATAAAAGGTTCCGCTGAGAACAAAGCCCCCGGACCGGATGGGGTTCCTTTGGATCTTTATAAATTAAACTCAGAGATGTGGGCAATGATACTAGCGAATGTTTTTAACTGTGTACTTGTAGGGGGTTTTCCTAAAACCTGGTCATGCTCAATCATAGTTCCTATTTTTAAAAAAGGGCTAAGAAGTGACCCCAAATGCTACCGCCCTATATCCTTGTTGGATTCTTCTATGAAGGTCCTGGGTAAAGTATTGCTTGCGAGAATTAATAAGTGGACACTGGAAAATGATATCTTATCGGACGCCCAGTACGGGTTCCGTTCAGGACGAGGTACAGAGGACCAATGTTTAAATTTACATTTGATAATCTCAAAATATACAACAGCAACAAAGGGGTCAATTTTTGTTGCATTCATGGATCTGTCCACAGCCTTCGATTTAGTTAACAGAGCTCGGCTGTGGTCCATGTTGTTAAAATTGGGACTTGACCCTCCTCTTGTCCACTTTCTGGCTGAACTTCACAAAGACTTAAAGGCATCTATTAGAATGGATCAAGAAGGAAATCGTACAGCTTGGATTAAATCGAGCAGGGGTGTTCGGCAAGGCTGCATCCTTGCCCCCATGCTGTTCACTTTACATATAAATTCTCTGGGGAAAAATCTTTTAACTGCTTCTGTGGATACACTGCGTGCAGGAGATACTCGTATTCCTGTTCTCCTGTACGCGGATGACGCTGCACTAATAGCCCGGACACACTTAGGTCTTCAGAGACTTTTAAATGCATTTAGTGAATTTATGTCCTCACTTGACCTAGTGGTAAATAATTCTAAATACCATGTTATGGCATTTGGGGCTGTTAAAAACAACACCAAATCCTTCTATTGTAATGGTGAAGCGATCACTAGTTTCAAAGTTTTTACTTACCTTGGTGTAATTTTTGATACTAAGGGAAGCTGGATCCCACAAATAACAGCCAAAACTAAAGCGGTGAGGAGCTCGGCAAATGCAATTTTAAGCTTTTCAAGGAGACTTGGTTGGAAACCGAGCGGTGCATTATTAAGCTTGTACAGGGCAAAAACACTGGCAATAGCTAGGTACGGAGCAGGTCTGTGGGGCTATGTGAAAAGTGAAACCATCCAAAGGGAGGAGAACAAGTTCCTCCGGTTTATATTAGGGCTCCCCCAGTCGACAGCCACCTTCTCAGTTCATCAGGAGCTTGGATCAGGTACATTACCGATATCCTTTCCATGGCACCTATTCTTTTATGGATTAGGGTTTGGATTAACAACAACTTAGGTTTGAATCATAAAATACTGATGGATTGTTTAAAACTGGACAAATTTAAAGATATTGACTGGCTGTCATATATCTATAAGTGTTCATTAGAACTTGGACGCCCGAGAAATTTTCCTCCCCTCTGGGTTTGAAAAAAGCAGACCTACATTGGGTCAAGCTTAACTTTTTTAAACTGAAGAGCTTGGAGAGAGAGGAAAATCAACTAACAAAACCCCCGGTCAGAGCCCATTTTTTGACGATTACTTGTCTAGCTATTCAACCATACCTTGCCATAGTAAACATCCCTTTTCACAGGTGGCTTCTGGTTAAATTTCGGTTTAACCAGATTTATACGGTTCTCTGTGATAGTCATGGTTGGTACAAGCTTGAGGATGCACCTGTGTGTAATTGCGATAATTTTTCTCTCCAAGATAATATGCATCTAATGCTGTTCTGCCATTTTTAACAATATCCCAAGACACAAGTATTTGGTGCCTTTATTGAAGGGCAAAGCTTTTTCACAGGCAAAACCAGCTCTCCTGTATTTACAAATGTTAGAATCACCCTTGGTTATGTTTAGTGTGGCTAATTACCTTGTTGCTGCTGTCAGGATTAGGAGGAGGAGAATGCAAATGTAATATAGGGGTCTGTGTTGGAGGATAAAATGTTTCTTTTTTATTCATTCGAAAATGTTATCTTGCAATTATTTTAAGCCGTTTTTAAACTGTGTATACATATTGCTATTGTTGTATGAAATTTTTTATGAATTTGGATTGCCTTTTTTAATTGATTGTAGCATGCTTTTATGATTTTTAACTAAATCGAATAAAGTGGTTTTGACTTGACTTGACTTGACTAGAGAAGCCTAAATCATCACATTTCAAGGTGAAACGCTGGCTCTGTAACAAGATATGGTATAAATCATGCTGGAAACATTATCCTAATTAAAAAACATAAATAAGATTCTTCAAGCAAACACATTAAAGTGCATAAGGCTGCATCCTTTTGGGCTCCTGTTCAGGTGGAATGAGAAAAAATATTTATTTTGAAAGTTTTATAGAGCGCGAACAAGATCCTTACGGATATCAGAGCGCTTTACACACAAATGGGATGAAAAGACAAAAGAATAATAATTAAACAAGGCATTTTGTGCAAAGATAAGCAAATGGTTATCAATAGAATCAAGGCAAGGTAGCAAAGGTGCATGGGTGGTCTGGCTGGACATAGTCATAAAAGGAAAAATAATGAGTTACGAGATTTCCTTAGTCTGTATTCATGTGAATTTAGCTAAGAGGATTTTTTTTTTAAGGATGCCGTCAAAGAGATAAGTCTGGTTTCTGGAGGGAGGGCATTCCAGATCCTGGGCGCCATCCCTGAGAAGGAGCGTTTATATGTTTTTTTCTTGTGGAATCTTTGAGGTTTCAAAAGAAGATTTTCTGCGCCTCTTGTGGTTCTTGAGCCACCCAAGATTGTCAGTTTCTGAGCGAGGTAACTGGGCAAGCCTTGTGTGTCATGCAAATGATTTTCAGGTGTATTCTAGCTTCTTATGGTTGCCAGTTCAAGGATTTTAAGTCCGGAGAGATGTGTGAGCGTTTTTTTGAGCCAGTGATGAGTCTCGCTGCAGCATTAATAGAGGCTCTTAGGGGTGCGGTTGTCGATATGGGAAGGCCACAGAGGGCGACACTTCCATAATCTACTCGAGGGATAACTAGGGCTTGGACTGCAGTCCTGAAGTCATTGGCTGGGAGGAAGGTTTTCAGCTTCCTCAATGTATTGATTTGAAAATTAGCTCCCTTCGTTGCATTGCTGATATGATGCTGCATATTGAGATTGCAGTTGAGGGTTATGCCTAAAGATTTTGCTGAGTCCACGATGGTAGGTTGAACGTTGAGTGCAGTGAGATGTTTAAGCCAAGCCTGAGTGATGGGGACTTTGGCAGGAGGTGCTATTAGGAGAAATTCCCTTTTTAGAGCGTTAATTTTGAGATGTGTCTCTGCCAAGTCTGTGTGTTCGTAAGCGTTGTGTTGACTAGTTTGTTGTCTTCAGGGGTGTGTATTTTAAGGTAGAGTTGGGTATCGTCTGCGTAAATGTGAAATTGTACATTAGATGCTTGAAGCAGTGTGGTGAGTGGTTCCATGACTAGATTGAATAATGATGGGGATAGGGAGGATCCTTGTGGGACACCTAGTGTTACTGGAACAGGAATGGACATAGTATTGTTAATCTTGAATTTCTGAATCCGGTTATGAAGAAAGGAGGTAAACCACTTGAGTACTGTCCCTGATAGACCCATTCTGAGATTCAACAGATTGAGTAAGTTCTCGTGTTTGACCGTATCAAAGGCTGATGAGAGGTCGAGTAGGATGAGGAGGCAAGTACCGTTTTGATCAAGAATTTGAAGCGTGTCATCAATTATGTGTGTCATGGCTGATTCCGTGCTGTGGCCTGCTCGGAAACCTGATTGGTGTGAGTTGAGGAGGTCAAAGTGCTCGATGTGTTTTGTCAGTTGGAGGTGTACACATTTTTCTAACAATTTGGCCAAGGTAGGGATATTGGAGATAGGGCGATAGTTGTTCAGGGTCTTCTGTGGGTTTCTTTAGTATGGGCGATACTTGTCCCACTTTGAGGGAGTCCGGGATGCATCCTTGTTGAAGTGAGCTGTTAATGATTTTGGTCCAGAGCGGGAAAGGCAATGGGATAAAGTCCTTTACAGCGTTTGCGGGTAGAGGGTCAGTGAGGTGATTGGAGGGCTTCAAGGTGCTGAGAATCTTGCCTATAGTTTCTTCCGTGTAAGTTTCGAAGGACGACCACGTAGCCTTGTTTTTTTAGATTAAGGGGTGTTTTGCTGTGGGGGCTAGAGTATAGGAGATCTTTCCTGATGTTATCTGTATTTAGATTAAAGAAAGTAGAGAAATATTTACAGGTCGGTAGTGTGCTGGTTGTGTTTTGTAGTCGTTGAGGTTCTTCCTTGGATTGAGTTTTGATTAACTCGAACAGTTTTTTTGGCTGGTTTCTTGCTTGGTCTAGCTGGTGGCTAAAGAAATCTCCTTTCGAGCGTTTGATTTTTCTAAAGTAACGTTTCTTTTTTTCTTTAGTGTTTTGAGGTGCATAGCCGAAGGGACTGATCTCCAATTGCGTTCCGCCAGTCTCATAGCTCGTCTGTCTTCGTTAAGCAGCCTGTCGTACCATGGTTTAGAGTTTTTAGAGGAAACTCTCTTTAGCTGAAGGGGGGCAACCTCGTTGATAATAGAGGTCATCGACTTGAGGTAGTGGTCGGTGAGAACCTGTACGTCGGAGGTGCCGGTAGGGTGTAGGAGAAGATTGTAGCTGGGAGAAGGTAATGAGTTGGGATTGAGTTTCTTCAGGTCTTTCTTCCAGACCTTTGGTTTGGTGGATTGAGCCGGGTTAAGTTTCACGTTTTCATTGATGAAGAATGTGATAATGTGGTGGTCATACCAGTCACAGGGTTGGATTGACTCGAGTTGGATGGAGTCGCCTTTGGAAATGATTAGATCCAGGATAGGGCCTTTATTGTGAGTAGGGCTGTTGCAAATTTGGGTGAGGTCTACAGCGCTGAGGAAGTTTTTGAGACTATTGACCAGAGAGTCATTGTGATCGTTCCAGTGGAGGTTGATATCACCAAGGAATATTTGTGTGTTTTGTCGTCCAGAGTTCATTGTGACCATGTCCATGAGGTGTTCAATAAAGGTGAGGTTGTCCCCTGGTGAGTGGTAGATAATATGTAGAGAGCATACAGGATTGCCTTCGCTGTTGATGTCGAGGCAGATGTGTTCACAGGAGGAGAATATAGGGGATATGGCTCTAATTACTGAGAGGTTGCTCCGGTGAATACATGCGATTCCACCCCCTGTCTTGCCACTCCTATCCAGTCTGATGATGTGGTAATTAGGGGGTACTAGAATGTCAATGAGTGGCGAGGAAGATTCTGTTAACCAGGTTTCGTGAGTATGGTCAGGTCTAGGTTATGTGCGATAATGAGGTCGACTATGTCTGATGTGTGTCTAGGGCCGATCTACAGTACAGGAGTGTGCATTTAAGCCGGGGAGTGACAAGGGAGGTGGAGGGGTCCAGAGTGAGTGTGACTTTTTAAAGATTAAAGATTAAAGATTATTCATAACGATACCTCTATTGTTTTGTGTGGAGGACATGTGAGGGTTGGGGTGGATAGTAGGGATAGGAAGGTGTGTGGGGGCAATGTGGGTCATGAGAGCGGGATCATTAGAGTGCATGAGGGAGCGTATGTCGTACACCGAAAGTGGATTGATGCTTCGCAGAGGGCGGGTGGTAGAATTACGGGAGGGAATTAAGGTCCAGTAAGGAGGATTATGTTTGTATGAGAGTGGAGGATGGGTGGGGGCTTGTTAGGTGAAAGGTTTCTGGGGGGTGTGGGGTGCCTGGGTTGATTCGAGATCAACTCTTTGAAAGTATGAAGTTCATCTTTAATTTGGAGAAGAGTGGACATAATCTTGTCCAAAGTGGTGATTGGAACAGTAGTGGTGGTAGACCGTGGTATGAGTAGAGGTGGTTTGGCTCGGTTTGATGTGAAATCTGATGAAGGTGAGGGAGGAGTAGGGGGGTGATGTGTAGAGAGTTGGGCACGTCGTTGGCATGGATGTATGGGTAGTTGGAGTGGTTGGTGGTGGGTGAAGAGGTGTGGTAGGTGTGTCCAGGAGTGTAGTATGCTCTGGTGTATGATTTGGTGGAAACGTGTGAGAGGGTGTAGCGTGTGTGATTAGGAGAGTTGTAGTTGCAGCTAACTGGGTAATGGGTGCTTTTTGTAGGAGAGGGGGGTGGGAGGAGTAATAGGGGGTGGGATGTGTTCTAAAGGAGGATTAGAGGGGGTGGAACGTTCATTGAGTGGTCATGGTGAGGAGACCTTTTATAAGCCACATGGTGAACACAGGGGTGTTGGCTGGGATGGGGGGGTTCAGAGTTCGAGGTGACCACATGGAATGGGGAAGGTGCAGGGGAAGAGAGAGTTAAGGTGGGAGAGCTGTTAGAGGGGGAGTGACCTCTGATTGGAACCGGTGGGGTAACAACTACTATAGTGGGTGCATGAGTGGTTTCAGTACTGGGGTGGGGGAGGAAGAAGGTGTCGTTGTGAGGCAGGGCGGAGGTAGGGGGAGGGATGGTGATGGAGGAGGTGGGACTAGAGGTGGGGGGGCTATGGTCGTTCCAGGGGACCTAACAGATTGAGTAAGGGGTGAGTTTGTTGTTGCAGTCATGCAAGTTGGAAGTATGTGAGGGTTAGCTGAAGAGAGGAGACGTGTGTTGGAGGGTATGGTGGAAGAGAGAGCAGATATCATGGGCATCAGGCACCCAAAGAAAAAGAGGGCAGCCACACGGCGGAAATGGTGTCGTTGACCAAGGTTGGATGAGAGTGGCAGTGGAGCTAGAAAATAAAAGAAGCTGCAGATATGAGATGTCATTACCTAGGCTGTAGGCGCCCAGTCAGCAGTAGCCAGTCAGCTAGTGCCATTTGTTCACAAGTGGCAATGCAAGGACAAACCTAAAGATGCATTTAAAATATTTTGGGGCAGATGTATCATCATTACATTTTGAGAGTCCTTAATAACGAATTTTAGTGATTGTACTAGTAGTGTATGAAGGTTTTACAATAATAATTGCCATTCCTACATATTCCTAGAGGCCCATAGGAATGAATGGGAAGACAGTCGCAATTTTCGAGTACCCAATAGGTTCACGCAAATTGCGAATGCAATTTCAAGGGTGTAGGGGTGCCAAAAGGACACCCTGTTGCACCCCTTAAATATGCATATGTGCACATGTGGCACACATACATGAACTAAGGGCATGTATGTGCGCCACATTGCACTTTGAAAAATGCAAAAAAGTGCATTTTTCTAGGAAATCGCAAATTACCACCAACTCACAGTTGGTGGTAGTTTGCGATTTCTTAAGGCAAAATCACACAACTTGGGTGCTTCCAGGATTGCATTTAAGGAATCGCAATTTGCAATTCCTGAATGCCTTTGCAAAATAGGGAATCGCAAATTTTGAGAAATGTGTCCACATATTTAGACATTGGTTCCAGTATCGAGTCACACCTGGGGAAGTTTTTACCTGAGGTCCCTTCATATCTACGGGATACCATGGACTTTATTAATAAAGTTCAAGACACCCTTTATGATCAATCGCAGCAATGGCTTGTCTCCTTTGATGTGGTTTAATTGTATACTCAGATCCTGCAAGATGAAGCACTGGGAGCAATGGAACTCTTTTTAGAAGCCATAACACAACCACACAGAGTCCCCAGGAGTTTCGTCCTACAACTAGCTGAAATGGCATTTAAAAAGAAAAACAATTCAGATTTGATGAGACATTCTACTGGCAAATCAAAGGGACATCCATGGGTTGCCCCTTTGCTCCAGGGATGGCCGTACTCTTCATGGCTAAGTACGGGGACACATTTGTCTATAAGAACCAATTCAAGAAGAATTTTACCCAATGGTATCGCTATATCGATGATGTTTGGTGTCTCTGGAGTGGGGCTGAGTCAGAATTAAACAATTTCCATGAGTGGCTCAACCATCGACATCCGGACATCCAATTCACCTTTACGAAGAGTCGTACAGCACTTACTTTCCTAGACATAGAGGTCTTTTCGTATCAGAACAAACTTGCTTCTACGCTTCACAAAAAGGTGACAGACAAGAATGCCATCCTGCATTATCGCAGTTTCCACCATAGGAACCTCAAAGATAATCTTCCATATGGGCAACTTATTAGGATCCGAAGGAACTGCTCCCTTAATGATTACTTCCAAATACATGGAGAAGCGTTCTGCGAGCAGATGAAGGAATGGGGGTACCCTAAAAACTGCTGAAACATGCATTCAAACATGCATGGTGTACACCAAGAGAGTCTATACTTATCAAACAAGTCAAACCCAAGATGGAGAAGTTGATGTGTGTCTCGACATATGGACCGCATACTAATGCATTCTGATCAATTATACAGGAAAAATTGGCACCTTATACAGATTTCTGAACTTGGGTTTGATGTCCCTCTCATCGCTATGAAGAAGAATATGAGCAATGGACAAAGAATTGTAAGAGAAGATTAACCCCCTTCCAAAAAAAAAAAAGATCTCAGAACAATGTCTAATATTAAGCCTTTGATTGGCCACCATAAATATGGTACCTGTATGAATTGTAGTAACACGATAGTGGGTATTGACTTTATACACAATGACATTAAGTGGACAAGGAAACAATTTCCAACTATAAGACAAAAAATATCAAGGATAAGAAATAAAGTTGTATCAGCACCTATGGTGAACCACTTCATTGACTCCAATCACCACAAACTTTAGTTTAAATGGACTGTGGTATCAGTCATTAAACCATCACCAAGAGGGGGTGTTGCTGAGGCTTCATTGTTAAGAAAAGAAGCCTACATAATAACTCGCTTCAATAGCATCACCAAAGGACTGAATGGAATGCAATAAATGGGTAAATGCTAAAACAGTTCCAGCCAGGTTTTGCATTTCCAGTTTGCACTATGAATCAAATATTTTTGGAAAAATGTATATATTTTTAATACCAAGCTACACACAAACTTTATAAATATATATATATGCTCTATCTTTCCCTTAGAATATGATTTACTCATTGCACAGCTAATTTTCAGTAGCTTCACAAACTCACTTTACCATAATGCAATGGGATCAGGTCACTCTTTAACTTCCTGTGACCCAGAAGCATTCTCGAGAGAGAAACTGGGAATGAGACACAATTAGATGACCTTCACAGCCGATTACAAGTAAGACTATGCAAACTTGTGGGGGGCGCTAGGTGGCGCTAGTCCGAGATGGCTGCTCTAGCGTAGAGCTCTCGCCTTGCCGGGACTTAAAATCGACATAACCCCCATCCTGCCTTCATGTAAGGGGCTGAAAACATCACTGACATAAAGAACACGACCTGCTACACGATCGGTGCAATTCTTGGATCTGCAGCGGTATCTACGGGCCAGATATCGACGGAGGAAGTTGCTGCGGCACAGGGCGGCCTGGTGAAACACGCGAGGCCGGGGAGGTGAGGGCCTGCGAGACGCCACACTTCGTGATTTTGGCGCGAAACGTCCCTCCTAGCTACGGACTCACCGACTTTCTACCGGGCACGCTGACCCCCCCCGCCAATTTTGCTGTGGTGCCGGATCGGAGGTGAGTGGCGGCTGCCCCCTCCCTACCACCCTTCCCCCGCCGCTGACGGCTGCCTTTGCCGGTCACAACAGAAGTGAAGAACCTCCTTAAGGTGCCCGACATGACCTGGGAGAGGCAGGTCAGACCGGAGGACTTTGTGGGGGATCTAGTGGCAAAGAAACACTTGCAGGGGGGCCATAGCTGGAATTACTGCGCCCTGCGCTGTTAAGCCTACCATCATCTCGGCTCCGACTCACCCATGCCGTCAGGTTATTGCTGTACAACCAACACTTGACCACCCTGTGCCCTCATGCCCTAAACGGACCGCCGTTGCAGCTACAGACTGGTACAGCTGAAAATCAGACGACCTACGTGCTAAACTAACTGCAGCGGACCGCACCATTCCCTGCCGCCATCTTACATCGGGCCGGAACGCGTGCACAGCACCTCCAGCTCCACAGCCCGCCTCACGGACATACCTTTGCTGCTCCGCGTGCCTCGCACATGAGAGGGCCCCCACACTCCTGGAGGGATGTGACGCCACTTAAGGGGGGACGCATCAAACGATTAGCCATGAGCCATACTGCGACATGTTCCTCTTACCTGTCTGAACGCTTTTTGGCATTGACCCTTCCCTTCTTCGCATAGAGTGGAAGCCTGCATTACATTGAGGCCACCAGCGGCTGCGGAGACTTAAGGGTTGCTAGCGCCATTTGGGAAGCCCTCGTTGGCTGGGCATACAACATCGGTCTGGGACTAAAACGCTCCCCCCTCTTACCCTCGGTGCCTGGACGCAATTAAGTCTTGAAGACCCACGGGAACTGGCTCGTGTGAACACCTCTCGGATACCTTCCTAACCTGGACCTGCGACAACAGCCAGGGAGCCGCGCCGGGGCCTCCCACTCACCTACCTTGCCGTGGTCAAGCACCACTCAGCCTGCCAAGATGGGCAAAACGGAACCACGGCAGTCAAAATTGCTCTTTGACGGGCGCAAGACATCTGGCGCAAACTCCAAAACCCAAGGGGAGGACGACCCACCAGATACGCGAGATGAAGGATGGAAGACTCTTCTGGTAAGCATGCAACAGAGTCTCACCTCTATAGATTCCAAAATAGACTCCATGAATCAACGGTTGGACAATGTTGTGGCGAAACTAGATGGCCACGAGGAACGCCTTAAGGAGTCTGAGCAGAGTATTTCCGACCTTTAAGATGGAGTCACCTCTACTCGGCAACAAATGGCTCATATGGACAAACTATTAAAGGTAATAGCAGATAAAAATGAGGAGTTGGAAGCCCGCTCCCGAAGAAACAATGTTTGTATGTTTGGCCTGGCGGAAACAACCAACACGGGCCGCCTAGAAGACTATATGGAACGCATGCTATGTGATCTCTTTGGACGTGACTCTTTTTCAGCGCAATTAGTCATCAAGAGAGCACACCGCTCCCTGGCACCTAAGCCCCCTCCGGGAGCCACACCACACCTGATTATCATGAAATTCCTCAATTATCAAGACCGGGATACTCTGCTACGACTGGCGAGGGAGAAGGGAGAAGTGCAGTTCGAAAACACAACCTTGTCATTTTATCCCGACTTCAACCAGGCGGTACACGATGCCCGGCGGAAATTCCTCGCGGTGAAGAAGCAACTTCAGTCACGCAGTATCCAGTATGCGATGCTCTACCCTGCCAGACTACGGATTCACCATCGTGGCAGACAGCATATTTTCCAGACACCCCAGCAGGCCGAGTAGTATTTGAAGCGCAACAGGAGAACATCCTCACGTGAGGCGGCTGAACGTCGTCGCTTTCGCTCCCACTCTCCACTGTCGGAGCCTTCCTGAGACAAGGCCTCTACGTGGCGTCAAACTCGAACTGTGGGTCTCCCTGGTGACATGCTGCAATTCCGCTGGTTGGTGATGTATAATACTTATATTGACTTTAAGGAATTTACTGACTCCCGGCCGCTCACCTCCGTCCCATTAGTTCGACCCGTGTGACCCAGGTGGATGTAGATGGGTGAAATAAGGAGTAGCAGTGCAACGAACTTGAGCCCCTAGTTGCCCCAATAAAGGGCATTACCCATTGTTACTTAATGATTGTTATAATTTGGGACTTTTTAGCCTGGGTGCAGCAACTCAGCGAACTGTTTCGGGGGGGAGGGAGATCTTTTCCTGGCAAGTTGGGGTTGCCAGTGTGGGTGAGGGGGGGGGGGGTTACTTGTGACTTTTGCACTGAAATGTCATTGATATTTGTATGGTATCTAGAAGGTAAGGCGCTTTCCTCATTGCTCTCCTTACTTTGGTCTCCGACCTCAATCCACCCGTCGCCTCTTGTCCTGTACACCTATGTTTTAAATGAACAGTCCTAAGACGGGCCCGACTATCAAGTTAACCTCTTGGAATGTCAGAGGCCTCAATGACCCCAGAAAGCGTAGACAGATTTTGGGATATCTAGATAGGCATGAGATAAATGTAGCTCTCCTATAGGAGACGCACCTCGCTCCTGGGCACACTACCCACTTCGCTGCCAGATGGGCCACAAGTCGAATTTTTTCTCCCTATTCTAACTATGCTAGAGGCGTTACTGTCCTGATAAAAAAAGGAGTGCCCTTTACGCCTACGGCTTTCGACAACGACAGAGAGGGTAGATTTTGTTTGGTATGGGGCGTTTGTACACACATGATGTCCTGTTTGCTAATTTTTATGGCCCCAACATGGATGACCCTTCCGCCTTGCTTATATTATGGAGTAGGATTCAAACGCTTGGCGTCACACACGTCATTTGGGGTGGTGACTTTAATACGGCACTGCGACCCGCTTTTGATAGATCTAAACCGCTCCCTGCACACTACACAAACACCCAACGCACACTCTGCGACATAGTTGAAGATAACCTATTGACAGATGCTTGGCGACATGTACATCCTACACTACGGGAAGGAACACACTATTCTTCCGTGCACTCCACCTGGGCCCGCTTGGACTATGTCTTTGTTTCTGCCGGGGTGACTCCCTGGTATGACGTGCTACCCACCTGGCACGCACATTCTACGATCATTCACCAGTCCTTCTAGAATTGCAAATTCCTATGATTAGTTCCCCTTACCTGTCCTGGCGTCTCAACCCTGCTCATCTCCGTGATGCTGCCTTCAGAGCTGAAATGGAACACAACATTAGAGACTTTTTTGAACGCAATATCTCATCTGTAGATAGTTTTGTAACCGTATGGGAAGCCTTTAAGGTAACCGTTAGAGGCTGGTGTATTGCCAAAGGAGGCGGTGTCTTAAAATCCTTACGCACAGATCTGCATAATTTGGAGCTAGAACTGAGAGACTTGGAAAGGTCCATTGACTGTTGCCCTACGGATCTCAGGCTACATGCACGCATGCGAGATAAACTCTCAGAGTACACACAGGCAGCTGACAAAGAAAGCAAATTCCTTGGGGGCCTTACATGGCATGTATATACGGAGAGGGAGATAGACCCGGGAAAGCATTAGCAAATGCGGTTAAGCCCCCTAGATTTGCCAATTACGTTGCGGAAATACACGATGAGGCTGGCAACATACATAGGAACCTCCCTGACCAGGTTTGCATATTCCGGGACCACTACCAGGCACTATATTCCTCACATAGAACGGACCCCCTAGATCTTCCCACATACTTTGTGGATGTTGCGCTAGCATGGTTAGGGGATGCTCAGCAGAAATTCCTCCACGCAGCCCTAGAATTAGATGAAATTACTGAAGCTATTATGGGCATGAGATCAGGCAAAGCCCCAGGGTCCGATGGCCTTCCTATTGACTTTTATAAACTCTTTGCTCCCATCTTGGCACCCATTCTGAAACAGGTTTACTATACGGCACTTGAGGAAGGCAGCCTGCCCCGTACTATGAGTAAGGCTTTAATCACTTCTCTGCTGAAACCTGGCAAGCCCCCCTCACACTGCGACTCCTACCGCCTGTTATCCCTCTTAAATTGTGACACCAAGATCCTTGCCAAGGTGTTGGCTACACGACTCAACCTCCTTATGGAGCGTCTGGTGCTGCCGGACCAGGCCAGGTTTGTGCCCAATTGTGCTACCTCTCATAATCTCTGCACCCTCAATGCCGTGCTTCAGGACCTCAACCCCAAATGCGACGCCGTGGCTGTATTCCTAGACGCCACTAAGGCCTTTGACTCGCTTGAGTGGGACTACCTACTTGGCACCTTACAACATATGGGAATTGCTTTTAGCTTCCTAGACTGTGTGAAACTGCTCTATCACCAGCCCACAGCCACAGTGCTACTTAATGGTTCCAGGTCTGCCCCGTTTACTATCCAGAGGGGAACCCGCCAAGGTTGCCCCTTATCCCCCATCCTCTTTGCCATTGCAATCGAGCCCCTGGCTGCAACCCTTCGACAGAAGCATAACCATTGCTCCCTCATTTATCGGACTCGGCCGATCCTAATCTCGCTTTACCTGGATGATATGACGCTGTATATGGAAAAACCCTGTGATAATTTAAATCCGGTCCTACGCGAAATCAAGAAGTTCGGAGGCATTGCCGGAGTGCAAATAAACTTGGCCAAATCTGCAATTTCCCCGCTCACGAATAATACACACCCAATCCCTCTGGACTACCCACTCGTGTGGGAGCAAGACGACTTAAAGTGCCTGGGCATTCACATCCACAGGGACAAGGAGGCGCTGATGCGAGCTAACTATGGCACTACACTGGATAAAATCACAGACAATGTTACTAAGTGGCTACATCTCCCTCTTTCGATGGCAGGCTGCATCGCATTAATCAAAATGACTCTCCTGCCCAAATTGTTATATCTTTTTGTAAACATCCCATATAACCCCGGCACCTTTTTTTTTTTTTTTAAATTAAATTTTTGAAACCTTTATTGTGCAACATAAGCATACAGTTACGGGCCCACAACCATACTGGCCGGCCTCGAAAGCAGTTGGCAGCACAAAAAAGTAAGGATAGATCAACCCAGCAGTCCCAATGACAAAGAGCAGCAAGTGTCCAAGACGTGACATATGGAAAGAGGGACCGCCGGGTAAAGGAGAAGTTAGGTTAATTTTAAATTTTAGATAAGAAGGATCAGACGCGTTCAATCCACGAAAGCACATAGCAGGCAATGAACCCAGCAAGTTAGCAACAAAACGAAGGATAATAATCGAAAAATCAGCAGACAATAATAATTATCAGGAGGATAGCACATTCCAACAGTACATACTGGCCATCGCCCGCCCCATGGACATAGAACACCTAAATCCACAAAAGTAACAGGACCAACAGCGGAAAGAATAAGTAGCGCTACACCTAAGCACCTTGCTGACCAGAGAGAAAAAGAAAAAGTAAAAGAGAAACCAAGAAGAGAGAAGAAAAAGAAGGCCCATAGAAACTGAAACGAAACAAAAAACCCATCCCCCAACCCCCCACCCTGCACGCATGCGGAGGCTACGGCCTACCCCCCCCCCCCCCCCCCCCCCCCCCTAGCAGTGTGCCTGTCGCCCATAATCAACCCGAAATTTAGAGTCAGAAAAGGGAAAAGGAAAGAAAAAGAAATTAACACAGTACACATAAGACCGGAGGAGGGCCATACGGATACACCCAAAACTACCAGCATGTATTACTCTGGCCGCCCTTTTCCCGACCCCGTTACCGATACAAGACCAATGTTCAATAGCCCCGGCAGCCCATCAGCATCCCAGCAGTACGAGCAACAGCAATCCAGACATGAGAGGGGACCCCCTCAACCTTGCCCCCTGCGGTGCGGTGTGGCGACATAGTCTAACTTCATGGTAGACATCCAGAAAAAGGCGAGTGAACAAGATGACCATAGCAGAGTAGGAAGATGTCCACCAAAGTCCATCCGACACATAGCCATGTGATTAGCAGTGGTACAAGAAGAAGCTACGCACGGCATTGAACCTCCAAAATCGGCTAGTCCAGGCAGCAGCCACCGCTTCAGGAGAAGGGGATGAGTCATGCCAGTAGACCCCGAAGGAGTCGCTAGACATGGTGTCCGGCGACGGTTCCCCAGCCATAGCACAACACCAGAATCTTCGGACCTCTCCATGGATGTTCCAGCCGTCACCTCAGCAGTATTAGGGTCTCGCACCCCCACCGTTTCGGTGGCGACCGGGGCGATGACGCCACAGAGGTCAGACACAGGGTGTGGCGTAGTGTCTCGCTCTCGAAGGCATCCGCGGCCAGGCAAGGGTGTTGCAGACAAAATCGCATCCAGCCGGTCCCCTAAATCACGGGCAGCAGTACTTAGGGCAACTCTCAAAGTGCCTAGGGCGCCCAAAATGTCACCAATCAACATTGGTGCCTCAGGGAGGGAGGTTGCAGCGTCCCCCTGTACACGGGCGAACAGATGCGGAGCTGTCCCGGAAGTCGGCTGCCATCACCCTCCGCAAACTGTTGATCACCACGCCAATACTTATCATGGCACAACCAGTCCAGGGGCATAGGGGTAGCACATTCCATCACCCCACAGTTTCGAAGTGGTGTGGGCAGACGTCCGCGTCTTCAATAGCCTCCCAGGGTCCTCACTCACAGGAGCTGAAGGCAGGAAGTAAAATGGCGCCCAGCACAGCCCTCGGGGAAACAAAGTAGCAAGCGGAGCCGTCCCCGGGCTGGAAAGACGATACAATATTTCACCCTCAGCGGCGGTGCCCAAAGCCGGTAAAGCGGTGAAACAAGATGCGGAGATAACGATGCGGCTGCCACGTCCCACCGGCCGGCTCCGTTCCGCCTGTAATGGCTGCTGTTGCTGTGTGTAGAGCCGGCCGCATCCGGAGAACAAAGACCCGGTCACAGCCGCGCAGCGTCAGGAGGAGGTGAGGGCGTCTCGGCACTTTCACTGCCGGGATCGAGCAGAGAAGCACATCAGTAGATCCGGGTTCATCTCCCGTGTCCGCCGACACCACTCGGTAACAGGAGAGCCAGCAGGATAGGGCGGAAAACGGGAGAAGGGCGAGAGGGTCGGCGGAGCCGAGGAATCAGGCGGCCATCATTGTTGCGAGCTAGGCTCCTCCCGGCACCTTCTTTTTTAGATACCTCAGGTCCCAGATTACACGGTTAATTTGGGGTGGGAAACAAGCATGCCTCAGTCTTGACACCCTTATGCTTCCTTTTCATCTTGGTGGGTTCAAAGTGCCCAACTTTGAGAGATATTACGACTGTGCCCAAGCACATTTCGCCGCATACTGGTTTCATCCACCACCTTATATGGCACATTTGGCTGTCGAGGACGGCAATATGGCTCCCACTGTCCCAACAGCCTACATTCTTACTTCTGTTAGCCAAAAAAGTCGAGATCCCTCCACGGTAGACTGTACAGTACAGGCCTGGGATCGATTGGCAAGAACCCTGGAATGCCCATTTGTCTACTCGCCATGCCTTCCCTTACTAAATGATCCAAGACTACAAGTCACCTGCAAAGTCATGTGCCACAAACTGCTACGGACACTGGGAATAAGCCGCTGGGGGGACTTGTACGTGCATGGCACTTTCCGAACAACGGAACAGTTTTTCGGGGAGTTGACCCCATCTGGCATGGACCCCTTTCTTTTTGCTAGACTGAGACAGAATGTCTGAGCCCTTACCCCGTCATTCCCCAAAGAACCAGACACATTTGCTCCACTACACGCTATAGTGCAATCAGAAACCCCACGACACGTAGTATCCATGCTTTACAAACATGCACAGACGGCATCCAGTGTCAATCACATTAGGGCCAGAGCGGAGTGGGATGGCGACCTGGAGGCACCACTTACAGACGAACAATGGGAACTTAGTTGCACCCAAACACGCGCAATTACAGGCAATAATAGGCTGTGGCTACTACATTATAAATTCCTTCATCGCATATATCATACGCCTGCCAGACTGAAAAGATTCCATCTGCGCGACTCAGACTGCTGTCTCCGATGTGGGGCTGCTGGTGCAGATTTTATACACCTTGCGTGGTCCTGTCCCCAGGTTGCCAGATTTTGGGAACAGGTTTTTGATGGCCTTGCGATCATGCTCGGAGTGGAATTGACCCCATGTCCATTAAAGGCGCTATTGGGTTTAACGCAGTCAGTTGTCACTAAACACAAACGGTTCCTAGCTCTCAGTCTCTTACTTGCCAAACGCCTAATTGCCTGCCGTTGGGGCAGGGGTCGAGCCCCAAAGTTTAAATGCTGGATTCGTGCTTTGTCCACATGGCAAGAGAGATTACATGACTTTGCGGAACTCCTACCCCCACAGTCAGAGCCTAGGGATGTATGGGCGACCTTCACGGCGTATCTTCTTAGGCAAAGGGCAGAAGAGGAAGATGAGCGTGTGGGGGCGGATATAACTCCTGTAAGCGCATCGCAAGCTTTGCCTATGTAATACCTCACTCTGCAGGCCTGTTATAACCGCCCAATGTCTAGTTGCAACATACTGGAATAGCCCTTGGTACATCCTATTGCGTTGCCGAGGCCCACTGGCGAACCTCTATCTAGGTGGTAGCACCGACACGGGTTGTGTGGGTGTCTCCTGGGGCACTGACTTGTGTGCTGCTGGGAACGTCCAGCTAAAGTTTATCAATAAAGTTCTTTGTAGAAGACGTTTTTTTGTATGTATCCAAAGTATTTTATTCATACTTCTGTGAAAGTTCAATATTTGTTCAAATTTTCTTAACAATCCAATTCTTCATTTAATAAATCACAACAATCCTTCCAATGCATTTCGGCACTAGGCCTTCATCTCTATCTAGGCCACTAAATGTAAGTTATGCCTTCTGAACTGTCTTACGAATCTGCTCTATTTCAGATGTGGAGGCCTTTCCCTCCAAGAGGATGTTTTGGGATTTGCCTATGCTTTTTGTTTATCATTTCAGATACTAGACTACTGTTGCATTACAAGACCTTCGGGGTGGGTGGGTAGTTGAGGGGCATTTGTTGAACGTCATTTCCAGCGATCAGTTATTGTTTAACGCCACTTTGCATGGGAAGATGTCATTATATTGTTGAACTACATTATGTATACATGTCTGACGGGAAGCTTGTATTCTGGGGCTCTACAATCGCACAAAACTTAACAAAGTGCAAGCGAGGTTCTGGGATATGGGATTAATCACAGCTAAACGCTTACTGACTAAGCACTGGAAGGCCAACACCCCCCCACACCAGACATTGGCACACATCCTTCACTAATTGGGCACGGGCAGAAGGCACGGTGGTTCTTCGTGAGGAAACTGCGGGACTCCGGAAATTCCCCATTGCTCAGCTGTGGGGTGATCTCCTCACGGCCTTCCAGCGCACCTCTCAAGAACAGGGGATAACTTGAGCCGATATGACCCCACACCACTACGAAAGTGAGGACACCTGCGGACACCTCGCAACCCTACCCCATCGGTCACCGATGCTACCGCCCCCCCCCCCCCCCCCCGGTACTTGCGCAGCGCCAACCTCACGCTCACCTAGTCATCCCTGCTCGCCTATCACAAGAGCCTAATCATAGATAGCGGTCAGGCACATCTGGCGTACTGGTTGCTATTCCTTACATGACAGGCCGGTTAAAGTCCACTGATGAAGGTTCTCCCCACCGGCAGGAACACCTGTCACATCCCCCCCCCCCCCCCCCTGACCCCCTCTGCGCTATCCCTCCCAAGCTGAGCCCGGGCCCACGGAAACCCCTCACTGAGACTGCACCTGCGCCCCCCCACACACATATCGCGCCCATGGACACATCTGATCCCTCATCCTCTCTTCCCCAGTTCTTTTATTAGGAAGTTAAATCTGATATTGGTTCGTTTAATGGTCACGTTCCCTAACCGAACCCTTTACTGGAGCAGACGTAGATCCAACATACTGTGTCTAAGTCGCGAAACGATAAGGGCCCGTAATTGCGTCACATCTCTGAGGTCGCGACAAGCCACAACGCAACGCATGCACGAGACGAAACTAACACCTGAGATAATTGCAATGAGACGCGAACAGTGCGATCCCGTATTCGGACTTCCACCTATGACGATCGTGCATACATCATAGACATAGGAGGGTCCGACTCACACCGGGATAACAGCCAATTGAGAATCCGCCACGGCAACCGTTGCGTGGCGCCGTTGACTATACATGACTGACATTTTGCGTTAAGTGAGCTATACCACTAGTCGGTAATCCGCGATACAATGACAAGACGGACACAAGAACTTGCTACCCTACCCTTCAGTTCACATACTACCTGCTATTTGCAGCTGCTGTTAAAATGTGCTCTGGACTTGAATGGTACCTCCTACAATGTCGATACTGGATAGTCAGTGATGTGAACAGCCCAATGTCAAATAATAAAAAAAAATTTAAAAAAATTGTAGACCTCACAGTTGAAGCACTGTACACTGCATTATGTCTCCGGACTCATCCTAAACTACGCCGCCGGACCCCGGGTTGCCGGCTAATTGGCTGTGTCACACCATCAATGTTACATCTTAATGTTTATTATTAGTGCCTGCACCTGAGGGCAACAGGCCACGTAGAAAGTACAACTGTGTATTCTTGATTTATGTGCATAATAAAGGTCTTTAAAAATAAAAAAAATAAAAAATGTATACATGTCTGACGCCATTGCATTGATGTACCATGCTTTCAAGATTCAATAAAGGTTTTTGAAACTTAAAAATAAAAAAAGTAAGACTATGCAAACTTTTGCTACACTGGCGCGCTAAATTCGTTTTTGTAGAATAAGACACACGCTGATATGTCCTTTTCTGTTCACACAGAGACACGATGCTGTCCGTTTCTGTGTGAACTTTAAAGGAAGCAACTCTTTTTACCGATCTGTGAAATCGGCAGCGGTGCGGCACTGTTCAAGCTATATGTTGAACCGACTGAGAGCTAAAAGGAATCATTAAAGAAAACATTGCCAGCATGGCGCAAGTGTTGCATTTAGCCCACAAAGCTACAATGTCTCTATTTAGAAACTCTATTGATGTAGCACTCATTTCTGTTTATAGATCGTCAAACCAAAGTTCTTCTAGTTGCAGAACATTTACATTTACCAAACCATGTTTATGACTGATGGTGGATCTGTTCTCATTTTAGATTGTGCCATCCACATTTTAACCTGCCTCTTCTCGCCTGCAACGTGCAAATTTATTTCTCTATTCAATCAGGTACTTTTGAGAAATCACAATATAACTTGAGTAATTGGGAAGTTTAGATTCCCTCCTCGTGTATAATTTATACCCCGTTCTTGTTCCTTAGGTAACTCAGTTCACCAGTTCACTCCCTGAAGAGAATCCCACAAACCACCTTGGGAATTGAAACGCTTTGGCATTACACAACGTGGGGACTTTCGCTTTTAATTAAGTTTCCCCCAGTAGAAATTTTATTTGAATTGTCTCACTACTGGCCTAATGTTTCTCTTTTCCTCATGGGTAGCAGCTCTTTGAATTTGTTACACAATGTGGATGCTAAAGGTTGTCCTAGTAGCTGCACCGTTTGTGAACTAAGACTGGTGTTATAATGTTTAGATAATTGTTGTTATGTATCACGCTTCACGTATTGTTTGTAATATCATATTGTTTGATCACAAAGTTTGTATGTTTTTGTTTTATTTGTTGCGGTAATATGTATAATTTGTTTGAAACGTATCCGCACTTACCTGACCCATGATTAAATGTGGAGTAAAGTGCACAGAACGAAGCAGCAAATAAATGCTTATAGTCCATATTACTTGAATTGATAGGTTTTAGTCTGCTAAATTGGTTTAGCAGCATTTGAATGGGACGGCTAGGACAAACCCTCCCTTTCTCTTAGTTTGCACCTATAATAAGCACCCAAGATATGTAGAAATATCTGGACCCATTCAGATCCGCTGTAATATCGTTGATGGTGGCCAGATATGTCAGTAATGTTGAGAATACTTGGATGGTGCCATTATACCCACTGTGGAAAACCTGGCCAGGTTGTTGTGCCTTTTAGATGGAACAAGCAAGGACACCCAGGGCTCGAGGCATGAGACCCAGTGATGCTCACAGGCAGCTTCTAGTTGATCTTCTGCTCCCTGATGTGAATACAACAGCAATCAGGGTTGTGGCTTAAGGTGGGAGTTTGGGGTGTTACACCCCTCTAGTAAATGTATTTTCGGGTAAACAGTTGGGTCCAGTTGCTTTCAGCCTCGTATGGTGAATGTATGTTGGATTCCAGCAGGACTTGTTCTATATACACAGACAAACAGGCTCACACAGTCAAACACTCTCTCCCTCTCTGTTTTAAAAGTCTTCAATAATGTTGATTATTCTACCAAATATTTTGGTTTCTCTGACTTCTTACTCCTACCAATCCGCATTTGTCGCCCTTTCCACTGTTTTTTTAGCCCTTCTCATGCATCCTGCTTTTCATATAATGGATTTTAATATTATATACCAGTATCATTGTTGGAAAATCTGAACCTCAACCCCCTCCCGCCCTCCCAATCTTGCAGGTAAGGCTACGCCCCTGGCGGTGATGTTAATAGGCTAACAGGCTATGGGTTGTTTGCAGGTGTTAATGTGTATTTTTGCCTTTGATGCAGGATGCAGCCCTTCCCTATGAACAGTTGTGAAACTCTTCAACAGAATACCTTCCACGATGCGCCTGCTGATGTGCAGTACAAACTGGGCAATCCTCAATTCTTTGGCCTTCTGACATCTAGGTAAGGGGCCGTTCCCTGCTTCTGTGATGAACAGTTTTTTAGGTCGAGCGTAGCGATGGACCTCGTGTATACTTTAGTATACCTATTTACTGACTTGAATATGGGGACACGAGTCGGAGGCGCGCATTTTCCGTCTCGGATTTGGCCTCGTGAGCGCGCTTTTGCTGCTGGCTGTTTGCGTGCGAGCGCGACTCTGCCATGCGCCTTGAAAAACGAAACCTAAGAGCCGCGCGACGTGAGCTGTCTACGGTAAAAGCTCACGCGCGCGGCTCTTAGGTTTCGTTTTGATTTGTTCTGTTTTGGATCCATTTCACATGGGTGCAAATAAAGGAATGGAAGAAAGAGAGGGTAAAACCAGTTTCTTGGGGTCTCTGTTTTTAGGCCTGACCCAGCGCATATGGCGATCCTCGTCATTCTCATTAAGCACATCGCGCATCGCCTTGAGCGCGATCACTTTCACTTTTGCGGCCGCATTGTTTGATGGCTGTGCGGCCAATGCTTGCTTTTATCCCAGGCACGCACTTCTGTCTCCACACTTCTAACCCACTTTTTCGCTCTATTCTTCTCCCTTTTCCCTCTCCCGCATTGCTCTCTCTCTCTCTCTCTGTCTTTTCTCTCTCTCTCTCTGCGCTCTCACTGCTAGTTTCTTCTCTTTGCTTGTCCAAGGCGGTCATCTCTTTCTTCAACAACCCCCCTCCCCTGGCAGACTCTCCCAACGCTAACTGGCGTCTTCCGATGGTTCACGGCCAAAGTAGTTAATGCACCTGCTGCTACTGAAGTTGCGTGTAAAGCCTCTTTGACGGAATTGACTTCTTTCAGCCTTTATCATTTCGAGGTCGATACAACATCCGTAAATGTTATAATACATCTCGATAAATGTTCATCCACGTTTCATCTCTTGTTTTTTTATTTCAACTATGATGGTCTCGCATCAGCTGGAGCTGGGCGAGCCAAGTGGTTGCAGGCTGGATGGAGAAGCGCTGTGGGAGCAGCGAGGAAATGAAGACGCTTCACAATTGGAGCCCGTGATTGAGTGGGGGGCGCAGAGTGTCTGAGTGTGTGGGTGCGTGTGAGGAGTGGGCCACACGGGGGCTACGAGACGAAAATAAGTCCTGATGGGAGCTCTTCGATTTCTGCAAACCAGGCCCCTACTGTCACAGCTTCGTATCAAAGCAGCTAAAAACAGTATTTTGTCTGGATTTCAGGCGCTGTACTTCTATGCAGGCTGGCAACATTTTACACGACGTTGTATCACTCATATTTTAAGTTACATGTCTGCCCGAGGAGGAAAACTTGTCAGCAAATCCCAATAACCGACCTTTGTTTATATGCCACATAATACATTTTCAATACATTTGAGTGGCATGTATTAACTTCAGTGTACCTGACCCACAATAGAATGCTCGTGACCACCAGATATATTTATTGACCAACCACATACCACACGAGCCTACCAATTATGCGTGCAGAACCGAACATATTTGTTTGTTGTGCATATATGCTCATATATATCCCTTTGTTCCTCTTTTTACTCCAATATCTTGCCAATCACTGTTGTTTCTACGGACCTACTGGCCTACCTCTTTTGGTCCGGGAACATCTGTAGCGCTCAGATACCCGCCTGGGTCTTGTCCGCGCTACATAAAACTTTATATAAATAAAGCATCCTCGAAGAAAGTAACAAGGGAACTATTACTTGCCTCTCTGCATGTCCAACCAAAAATAGTGCTTTGGTTTAAAGTGAGGCGATTAATCATCAGCTTTGATTACAGCACCTCCTCATATTGCAGACTACACAACACTCATTCAGAGAGTCCAAGTAAAGAATTAGGCACTCTCATGAACAGGTTGGCGCCATTTGAATGTAAGATCAACTGTCATTACCCTGAGGGCATCTGAATAAGCAAAATAATAAACTTTTAACAATTAGTTACAATACCAGAAATTTATTGATTATTCCTCTCTGATGATTTGGAGTACACAACAGACTGACACTGCCTCCTTTTAGATGCCTTACCCCATCAGTCAGTCCATGACCAATCCGCTGGCGGAGATATTGTTTTTGTGGAATCTCAAATAAAAAATTTATATTTTTTTTCCTTATTTATACCCCTCTCTCTTCTTTAAACAGTGTGGAATGACACCTGCCACTCTCTTACACGCAAGAACAGCTTAACTTGTTGTTTAGGAATAACTTGGCCATAGTCCTAACACATGAAGGATAGGAGGTTTTTGTTCTAGAAAGATTTATTGCCTTGGCCTTTAAACACTATTCCAAAAGCGTTGTTGTCCCATGAACAGCACCTTACATGTGCAGTTCTTCTGGGCTTTCAGTCTCTATGCCCCAGTGTAGTAACAAGCCCCAGCCACCACAGTTGATGCTCTCAAACAAAAAGTCACACATAAATGTAGCCTGTATTTTAATAAAGACTAGAGACTCTGGGAGACCATGGTATTGAAAGACCTGGGGCGTACAGAAGGGTGGCGGTTTTGGGATCAGCTGAGTATCTACAAACTAGAACTCCGCCCTCCAACTCAAACTCCACCCTCCAACTCAAACTCCACCCTCCAACTCAAACTCCACCCTCCAACTCCACCCTCCAAGTCCACCCTCCAACTCAAACCACCCTCCAACTCCACCCACCAACCCCACCCTCCAACTCAAACTCCACCCTCCAACTCAAACTCCACCCTCCAACTCAAACTCCACCCTCCAACTCAAACTCCACCTCCAACTCAAACTCCACCTCCAACTCAAACTCCACCCTCCAACTCAAACTCCACTCTTCAACTCACACTCCACCCTCCAACTCAAACTCCACCAACTCAAACTCCACCAACTCAAACTCCACCCTCCAACTCAAACTCCACCCTCCAACTCAAACTCCACCCTCCAACTCAAACTCCACCCTCCAACTCAAACTCTACCCTCCAACTCGAACTCCACCCTCCAACTCCAACTCCACCCTCCTACTCCACCCTCCAACTCCACCCTCCAACTCAAACTCCACCCTCCAACTCCACCCTCCAACTCCACCCTCCAACTCAAACTCCACTCTTCAACTCACACTCCACCCTCCAACTCAAACTCCACCAACTCAAACTCCACCAACTCAAACTCCACCCTCCAACTCAAACTCCACCCTCCAACTCAAACTCCACCCTCCAACTCAAACTCCACCCTCCAACTCAAACTCTACCCTCCAACTCGAACTCCACCCTCCAACTCCAACTCCACCCTCCTACTCCACCCTCCAACTCCACCCTCCAACTCAAACTCCACCCTCCAACTCCACCCTCCAACTCCACCCTCCAACTCCACCCTCCAACTCCACCCTCCCCCTCCACCCTCCAACTCAAACTCCACCCTCCAACTCAAACTCCACCCTCCAACTCAAACTCCACCCTCCAACTCAAACTCCACCCTCCAACTCCACCCAACTTCACCCTCCAACTCCACCCACCAACTCAACCCTCACCATAAAACTCCACCCTCACCCTACCCCCACCCTCTACTACTCTACTCTACTACTCTCTTCTACTCTCTCTACTACTCACTCTCTACTCTCTACTACTCACTCTCTACTACTCTCTATCTACTACTCACTCTCTACTACTCTCTCTACTACTCTCTACTACCCTCTACTACTCACTCTCTACTACTCAACTCTACTACTCTCTACTACTCACTCTTTACTACTCACTCTCTAATGCTCTCACTACTCACTCTAATACTCTACTACTTACTCTACAACTCTCTAATGCTCCCTACTCACCCTACTCAATCTCGACTACTCTCTAATACTCACTCTACTACTCTCTACTCACTCTCTACTACTCACAATACTCACTACTACTCACTGTAGTACTCACTACAACTCTCTACTACTCACTCTATTAATAACTCTATTACTATCTAGTACTCACTCTAATACTCTACTACGCACGCTCTACTACTCACTCTCTACTACTCACACTCTACTACTCACTCTCTACTACTCACTCTCTACTACTCACTCTTACTCACTCTACTACTCTACTACTTACTCTACAACTCTCTAATACTCCCTACTCACTCTACTACTCAATCTCGACTACTCTCTAGTACTCACTCTAATACTCTACTACACACTCTCTACTACGCACTCTCTACTATGCACTCTCTACTACTCACTATTACTCACTCTACTACTCATTCTTTACTACTCACTCTTTACTACTCACTCTTTACTACTCACTCTTTACTACTCACTCTTTACTACTCACTTTCTACTACTCTGCTCTACTCACACTCTACTAATCACTCTCTACTATCTACTACTCACTATCTGCAACTCTACTAACTCTATATTACTTGCTCTACTACTCTCTACTACTCTACTACTCACTCTCTACTACTCACTCTACTACTCTCTATTCTCAAATCACTATACTACTCGCTCTATCTACTACTAACTCTACTACAACTATTCACTACTCACATTTGCGAGAGATTAAGCTATTGTCATTGTAAATGGCAATGCCATTTTTTATCTGTTTTCAAAAACAACATATAGAGAAAAAATTGTAATTTACAATGCCAACAGCTCTAACTTTTGCAAAGGCGAGACCGTTGCATTGTAAATGCTTGTCGTTAATTTCTTACAGCTGGAGTATGATGTCACTGGTGACTGGTTAACCCTTTGTGGTACGATCTCCTGCAGTTTAAGTTTTGGCTTCAATATGCTGACACATTCACAGTGGCTCAGGTGTCTGTCAGGGCCAACACTTCTGGCGTCTCAATGGCGATTTAGCATTTGTGATGGACCCTACATTCATGACTTATTTGTTGCACCAATAAGATCCCATGTGCATCTTCTTTTTTTCGGGGGCATCTGAAACATTCGAGCGGTGAGGGGATCTTCACCCTCATATTTATCTTTTCTGAATATTTCCCCCTTCAGGAAAGTGACTTCTTTTTTTTTGTACAGCTTTTTATTGGCATTTACATAAAACAATACCAAGATGTACATTGAGAGCAGAGGTTGTGCGGCAGGAAGTTACTTCTTTGGCATTTCTTCCCTATCTTAGATCTACAGACTTCCGAATGGTTTATCATTCCGCACGCTAAACCCTTTCACTTCTTAACTCGGAATCCAACATGGAATGGGATCCTGCCACTGCATTAGCCACACAGAAGTTTTCCTTCTTCATTTTGCTTTTCCGAATATGTTAGCACACCTTCCTTTTGGATTCTCCATGTACCAAGCCGTGACATCGGATTACACCAAACCTACAATTTTGAATGTAAAAAAAATAGAATGAAACACTTCGGGGAGGACAAACACCTGAAACGATAAAATCAGTAAGGAACATGCGAGCACAAATAGTGCAAGCGAAAGTGTTAAAAAAGAAAAAAGAAAGAGAAAAGAAAAATGTAGGCGTTTTAGGGGGTGGTCTTCCCCATCAGTAAAAACAACTAGATTGCAACTATTTCGTTTTAGACTAAAATGCATTTATTAATCGAAAGTTATTGAAAATATAAAAAAATAGTGTGTGAAATGAATAACCGATGTATCGCCTGAGATAAATCTCGGAATAACTTATGCTTCCGATTTTCGGCTTGATGTGCAAACTGTTTTTGCACTCGCAAAACAGGCAGTGTCAAAAACGACACAGTTTTGCACATTGCGATTCGGAAATGGGTCTACAAATCACAATGTCCACATTGCGTCTCAGTGTGGTTCGAAAGTAGGAGGGGGTCTTCGACATTCGATTTCATTGTGGATCATTACCAGTGTTTGTGAAAGAATAAGGGGCAGATTTACAATTACTGGCGCATCCCTGCATATCGGCAAGGATGCGCCAGTAATTGTGTGCCGCAGCTCCGCCACCCTTGATGCGCCGCATTTACAATGCAGCGCACCACAGGGCAAAAACGGCACAGATGCGTCACGAATCTGTGCCTTAAAAGCGGCGCATTGCTGGAGTTGCGTCGCAAGCGCGACGCAGCTCCAGCAATGATCAGGGCGTCAATCCTTACGCCTGCTTCAAGCAGGCGCAGGGTTTTGACGCAAGCATGGGCCCAAAAGTGACTGAGTGAAATCTTGTAGATTTCACTCAGCCACTTTTAGGAGGCGTTCCTGCGCCGGAACGCCTCCCCCTGCGATGGTACGCCTCTTCTGGCGCAGGGCTTTACAACGTGACGCATCTGGGAGATGCGTCACGTTGTAAATACCGCGCACCATGACGCAACGGTGGCGTAAAATTGAAGCAAGGGGCTTGTAAATCTGCCCCTAAGTGCCGAGCTCAAAGGGGTGCTGTATACCAAGGCTGTATAGTCTTGATTCCCCCTCATGCTTCTTTCGTCAACCACCAGGCACTCTATGCCCCTTTATCTCACTGTTGCAGGTTCTTTTTCATCCCTGCTCTCTTTATTTGTCTCTGTTTTCCTTCTTTCTCTTCCTCCTTCTTTCCTCATATAGGGCCAGATATAGGTCGTCCAACACCGGTCGGTAACGGCCGAAATTACCGAATTTCAGCCGTTACCGACCGGTATTGGGCTTTTTAGATGTAGGTGGCATTTTTTTAGGATTCAGTATTTTATCGAATCAGTAATTTACGGATTCAGTAAAATACCAAATTCTTAACATACCGATTCGGTAAATTACCGAATCCAGGATGTAGGGAGCACTCAAGTTGGTGCATTCCTCAGTTAAGGATTCGTTATTTACCACCAACTACAAGTTGGTGGTAAATAATGAAAACCTTTGAAAAAGCATTTTATTTGCTTTTCCAACAGTGCGATGTGGCAGACATACATTTCCTTAGGGCATGTATGTGTGCCACATGTGCACCCATACACAATTGAGGGGTGCAACACGGTGTCAAAGTGACACCCTGCCACCCTTCAATGTTTTTCCCCTTTTACCGAATCAGTATTTACCTTCAGGCCCATAGGAATGAATGGCAATTACCGAATCGGTAAATACCGATTCGGTAATTACCGAAACTTACCGAATCAGTAATTTTTAACGAAAAATTACCTACATCCCATTTACCTATTCTTAAATACCGAATCAGTATGATTCGGTATTTAAGAATAGGTAAATTGAGATTACCTACATCTGGCCCTGAGTGTTTTCTCCCTCTTGCCCTGGGTTAAAATCTGTTGAGGAAAAATAAGTGGCAGTGGGCGTCGCCTTCAAACACGGCTCAAATTAAGCACTGATAAATGCCATATGCCTTCAGAGAACAGACCACCTCGTTTCTTTCGGAACTCGAACAAACCAATTCCATCTCCCCTTCCATTCCACATTTATTCAAATCACAGGCTCAAACCCCATGAAATCAGTTTCGTCACAATTGTATTTCAATATATTCCGGGCTTTCTCTGGATTTTAATCTATTGAGCGATGTTTATTCGTTCACAAAATTGAAAAACGCTGACATTGGTCTATTGACCTTAAACTGTGTGTTATCACATCTATCTGAAACTTTCTTACTTAGTTACAGAGCTGCATTTATTACTTCATTGTTTGTACAAATTGTTGCACAACATTTCACTCAGTTGCTAAGTTGGGCTAATGGCCATTTGATGTTTAGTCTAACATGTTTTAATACCATTCTCGTTTTCAAGCCACTTTTCTAATGTGGATGAATGTCTACAGAGACAAGTGCTATTAAGATAGCACTGCTTTCCTTTCTGGTCGCTCCAGACGCTTTTGGGATCTATCCCAGAAAGTCTATAAGGCCCTCACAGCAGCCATAACAAACAGTTTTTTGTGTTAGCGCAATCACAGATGCTGAAAGTACCGCCAAATTGCAACAGGTCAGAGTGACGCATCTGAAGAAAGCCGATAAGGCCCAGGACATTGTGTACAAAGAGAGGGGTGTGCAAGAGACATGACACTGTCTAAAGGACAAAGGTGCCTAAGGCCCAGCACAAGGCAGTGCCTAGAAGATAACAAATGTATAAGAGACAGCACAAGGGAGGGTGTTGGAGCCGAGGAATGCAAGGCACAGGACGTTGTAAAGGGTGATGAAGAAGGCATGAAGATAGATATGTAGGGCATTTTAACAAATGGCATAGGGCAGTTGTAGGAAGTGAGAACTGTGTAAGACATAGTATGTAAGACTTGGCAAGAGACCGTGTAGTGTGCAGAGGAGGATATTTAGAAGATGAGTGGGACTGGACTGTCTGCAGGGGTCCCAGTCCAGACCAAAGTGTTCTGTTCTCTAAATATTCTGGTGGCAGTGTTGAGTGCCTTTGAAGGATGGGTAGCCAGTGAAGCAGGTGAGAGCTGATGTGACGTGGGCCCAGAGTGCAGCAGCTGCCATGCTCCTGCACATTGGAGGCGGCATTTTTAGGTAGAATACATATCTGTTTATCTGTAAATTATAAGTCAGGATTCAGTGCAGTGGACACAGTGCGTACATCTCACAGCAGGGGTCAGCCCGTGTGTGTGTGTGTGTGTAGGATGAACAATATGCAAGGCGTCGCACAAGTCACAGTGCAAAGGACAGTGTGCAAAGCCCGGTTTAGTGAGTAACAGACAATGGCTGTATAGAGGTTGGGCAATCTGACATACACATCACAGGGCTGTGTGAGGAGGGGTTTTGGCGAAGCATGTGAAAAGTCAGTGCGTGGAGTAAGAAAGGTGTGAAGCACGTTACAGGTCATTGCACTGTGTGTAGATTGAGGTGTGTGTGAGGTACATCAGTGCTCAATGTGTGCTTTATTTGTAAAATAATAAGTGTCAGGGCCCTGAGTTTAGCTCTGAAGCCCGCAGTGGGTGCTGGAGGGTTGGGGACGTGAATACCAAGGCTGTTTAGTCTTGATGCCATCTCATGCCCCTTTCGTCCTCTACTCTGCACTCCCTGCCTCTTTATGTCACTTTTTGCAGGTTCTTTTCCATCCCTACTTTCTCCCTTTGGCACTCTTGTGTAGTGTCCTGCCTGGCATATAGAGACACGGACACACGCTGTGATTAGGGAGCTTCTTTATTGTTGTCCTTCCTCGTCCTGGTACATCGGCTAAATGCCGTTCTTGGTCCCTGGCTCCTCCCTTTCCGCCCGCCCTCGGCCTTCCTCGGGCCGGTCCTAGTGCCCCTGTGTGTGTCCATCATTACATCTCCCCCCTCTGTAAACAAAATAGAAAAACACAGCAATCTATCTACACCCTTTGCTTTCACGCCGCTGACGATTGCCGCTCAAAGTTCTTCAATGAGGCGAGACGGTTTTCTCGTGATCCGTTTGGAGCGCGACTGATGATCAGGGATGTCTTGCTCGTGTTCATCAGCAATCTCCATCAGTACTTGACTGTGGTTTGGTGGTGTCTCTGGTTTTCTTTTCTCAGCTCGCGGTTCAGTCAGTAGTTCTTTGACATTAGGGCTGCACTTCTTAAAGTGCGACACATTCCTGGTGACTCGTCTTCCTTCAGTTTCAGCGGTAATCATAGTTCCTTTCTGTTGCACCACTTTTAGCGGAGTCTCGTGATATTTGCAGTCAGTCTTTCAGGGCTGCTCTTGCCACGCCAGCACCCAGTCTCCTTCTCGAATTTCAATGTGAGAGGCATGTCGACATTCATCACCATAGCCCTTCATCTTTTCTATCTTCAGCTTGTCTATGGCCGCGATCTCCTCGTGGTCAGAGTCGGGATACTGTTCACACGCTGGGATCCTCATCATTGGTAATCTAGTGTGCACTGAGCGGCCTAGCATGAGGGTGGCAGGACATTTGCCCGTGGTGGAGTGGGGCGTGTTTCGGTAGGCTCGTAGTACCTCGTTGAGTGCTGTCTGGATATTCTTTCGGGTGAGCTCCGCCTGCTGAATGGCTTTCTTGACCGTGGCCATGAAGCGTTCAATCATTCCGTTCGCCTGAGGCCATAGTGGTGTGATCTTCCGGTATTTGAAGTTTAGGTGTTGAGCAAATTCGGCGAAGTCGTGGCTGTTGAATGGGGGCCCATTGTCAGATTTCACCACGTGAGGAATGCCCCACGCATCAAATACTTCCTCTGGAATTGGTATGGCGCTGGAGGCTTTTGTGGATGTGCACAACTGTGCAATCGGGAATATTCGTCCATGATGACCAGGACATATTCGCCCGACTTGAATGGCCCAAAGAAATCAATGGCAACATGTTGCCAGACACCCTCCGGCAGTGGAGACATTTGCAGCGGTGCAGGGGGATCTCGACGGCTCACTAGCTGACATTGTGGGCAATCCTTCAGTGTTGTTTCCACCATTAGATCCAGTGTTAGAAACCAGACTCTCTCGCGGAGTGCTCTTTTCGTGGCTACTATGCCCTGGTGTCATTCATGTGCTAGATTTATTACCCCTTGTCTGAGTTGTCGTGGGATCACGATTCGAGTGTCTCTTAGGATGAGCCCATTTGTCGCTATTGACAGTTCTTCGTGGACGTGTTTGAACGCTGCCATCTCTTGGTCGTTTTGTCCATTTGTTTGTGCATGTCGCCAGCTATTCGTTTGTATTCGGCGTTTCACTTCTTGTAGGGTGACGTCGGACTGTGTCGCATCACAGATGGCTTCCAGCGGCACTGCAGGAGGTTTAGCCTGATCTACCACAAAGTGGATGTATTCATCCGCAATCGATTGTTCCGATTCGCTGGTCCTGGTGGGGTGTCTTTACATGTAGTCTGCAGGGTTTGCGGCTTTCCCTGGCTTGTGTATGATGGTGTAGGGGTACTGTATTCTTGTAGCCTGAGGCCCCATCTCTCTATTCGTGGTGGCATTTTTGCTCGAGGGTTTCCGAAAATTGTGATCAGAGCTTGATGATCAGTGACTAGAGTGAAGTGCTTTCCGAAGATGAATATGTGGAAATGTTCACAAGCCCATACGACAGCTAAACTTTCCTTTTCTGGCTGGGAGTATCCTCTCTCCGTGTCTGTTAGACTCCTACTGGCATATGCTACAATGTGCCTTTGGTCCTCATCTCTGTCATATTGTGCTAGGATGGCCCCTAGCCCTACGGGGCTGGCATCCACTGTTATTTCAGTCTTCTTTTTTGGATTGAAGTAAGCCATGTTTTTAGCCGACTCCACAGCTTCCTTGACCTCTCTGAACGCCCGTTCACATTGGGTGGACCACTGAAACGGCTGCCCTTGTTTGGTGAGCGTTCTCAGGGGGTGGCTTATTGTGGCGTAGTCTGGTATGTATCAGGAGCAGTAGCTAGCCATGCCCAGGAATGAGCGTACGTCACCAACGTCTTCTGGGCTCGGTGTGTCATTGAGCGCTGCTACCTTTTCGGGGTCAGGTTTCATGCCATTTCCAGAGAAGACGTGGCCAAAAAATTTCAGTGTTGGTTTATGAAATTCACACTTGTCCTGATTGAGTGTGAGGTTGGCTTCCGTCAGTGCATGACAGACCCGATCTAGCGCCCTGTCATGTTCTTGAGTAGTTGCTCCATAGACCAGGATGTCATCGCTATAGTTTAGTATGTGGGGAACATGATGAATTGTTCTTGTGATTGCTTCTTGAAAGATTTCTGCTGCTGAGGACACCCCAAAGCTTAGTCTTTTGTATCTGAACAGCCCTAGATGTGTTGAGAATTTCGTGATGTATCGGGACCTCTCATGCAACTCTAATTGGTGATATCTTTTGTTAAGGTCCAGTTTTGGGAATATCTTGGCTCCGTTGAGTGACGTGATCATGTCACTGATGTGAGGGCCTGGGTGCCTCTCCCTCTCTATTGCCGTGTTAGGTGCTCTCATGTCCACACATAGACGGACTTGGTTTGTCTCTCCTTTCTTTGGAGCCACTACAACCGGGGAGACCCATGGGGTTGGCCCATCAGTCCTCTCTATGATGTCAGCCTTGAGTAAGTCTTGGAGCTCTTTCTCCACGGCTTCCTGCAGATGAAACAGGATTTTCCGATGGTGTTGTGCCACTGGTGTGATTTGCTCGTTGATGTGCAGTCTGATTTGGCAGTTTTTCATCTTCCCGAGGCCTTGGAAGAGTGTGGGGAACTTCTTTAAGATGTCTGGTTTGTCATCCACTTTGTACAGAATGTCTACCAACTTCAGTCGTTCAGCGGTGGCCAGACTTAGTAGGCAGTCTGCCTCAGGCCCCTCGATGACGTGAATGTAGGCTTGTATCGTGCAATCTTGGTAGGATAGATCGGTCGCGAACTTCCCAAGAGAGGGTAGTGGTTTCTTTGACATCCACGTATATACTCGCACATGGGCGTTGACCAATTTGGGAGGTGGCTTCATTCTTTGATATTCCGCCACAGGTAGGTAGTTTAGTGACGCCCCACTGTCCTGCACAAACTTGGTGTGATGAGAACCGATTCTGATGTCTAGCCGTGGATACTCTTTTAGCCGATCAGGATCTGCTACAAAATATACATATTTGTCTCGGTCTTGTGAGAAAGGACATAGGGATCTTGACTCTCTTGATGATGATTGTCGAGATTGATATGTTCGGCAGGAGTGACAGCTGGATTGTGGCGACCCAGTGGATGAGTCTCGCCTATCCTGTACTGCTCTGACATGGTGACGACTGCTCGAGGGGCGATACTGCCTGGTATGTTCTCGTTGGTCGTCCTTGTGTGACGTCCCACACATGCTTTCAAAATGGTTGTCTCTACCACACTTCCGACATCATTGGCCTAGGGCCGGGCATGCGTCTGCATGTGGAAAGTCATAGCCACATCTGTAGCACTTTAATTGTTTTTCTGACCTTTTCTTGGTGCGACTTGCGCTTCTGTGTCGATGATTTGAAGGGTGGTATTGCTTGTTGGGTCTGGAGGAGCGTGCTTGAGGTGGGGACCGTCCGTGCACTTGTTGTGACTGCATCCTGAACGCCTGTTCACATTTCTCACTCCTCCCGGCTTCCATCTTCTTCACATGCTCGTCTGCTTGATCATCAACTCTTGTCATCTCCTCAATCTCCTCTAGCGGGTAGCTTTTCTTGAGCAGTTTGCGTCTCAAGGGCTCTGAAAGACAGCCTTCTATGGTTCTCAGTCGGAGGGCATCCTCGGTGGAGAACTTGTCAAAATCACAATATCTTGCTAAACGTCTCAGGCATGTTACAAATGCACTCATTTGCTCACCTTTCTCTTGCGATGCCAGGTTGAATGTGTACCGCTCATAGTCGAAATTTTTTTTGTGTAAGAATTTGCAGTTGAGTGCTTCGCAGACCTTAGCATATGAACTGTCTGACTCAGCAGGCAGCTCTTTTATGATCTGGCCCACTTCTTTGCCTACAGGATTCTTGAGAGCGATCAGTTGCTGTCCAGCCTCAGTTACATGGGACCCCGTCATGAAGTCTATGAAATCTTCCAGCCATTCTTGCCACCGCAAGCCTATACCCCCACCAGATTCAAGAGTGAGGGGCTCTGGAGGACATAGAAACGATACTCCCAACACGCTCATGGGTGCGGGGTCAGCCATCGCACACTCCCGTTATTTCAAACGTGCCAATAAAAGTCCTTTTTGTCGAATCTGTGATTGGATTTGCACTCGCCAGTGCTTGTTTACTGTTCCAGTTGCACTCACCAGTGCTTGTTCATTTTGTTTCTTGCACTCGCCAGTGCTTGTTTACTTTTCCAGTTGCACTCGCCAGTGCTTGTTTACTTTTTCTTGCACTCGCCAGTGCTTGTTTTGCTTTTACTTGCACTCGCCAGTGCTTGTTTACTGTTCCATTTGCACTCGCCAGTGCTTGTTTTGCTTTTACTTGCACTCGCCAGTGCTTGTTTACTGTTCCATTTGCACTCACCAGTGCTTGTTTATTCTTTCATTTGCACTCGCCGGTGCTTGTTTGCTCTTTCAGGCCCTCTGCCTGACTCCAAAACGGCCGCCGAGGATCCCTGACAGGGGATTGGGCAGAATTGCCTGACTTCAAAATGACCGCCAGGAGAATCTCGTGTACAGCGAGATTTTGCCTGTTGTTTACCGGAGACACCGATGCATTGATTTTTCACTCGCTCCCTCACTCACCGATCGTCGATTTCGGCTGGCACTCTCTCTTCAGCCGGAGCACCAGGTGAGACAGCTCTTTTCTTTTTTGTTTTCTGGTCTTTATTTCATCGCCGGGGTGGGCTCCCGGCGAGCAGGCAGGCAGCAGGCTCCAGCCCCCAGGACGTGCCGCATGCACACGCAGTGCGGCGGAGCGAGCTCCGGTCGGGTCACACACTCCGCCAGATAGGTGGGGTGGGCTCCCAGCGTGCGAAGACGCTAGCGCTGTGACTCGGTCACCACGCAGTCACCGGCCCACAGTTCTAGGTGCCTCCCCACTTCCAGGGACGTGCACCGAGTTAGCCGTTCTTCCAACACACGCAGAGGTTCTTGATACCTTCGTCGCCAGATGTAGTGTCCTGCCTGGCATATAGAGACACGGACACACGCTGTGATTAGGGAGCTTCTTCATTGTTGTCCTTCCTCGTCCTGGTACATCGGCTAACTGCCGTTCTTGGTCCCTGGCTCCTCCCTTTCCGCCCTCCCTCGGCCTTCCTCGGGCCAGTCCTAGTGCCCCTGTGTGTGTCCATCATTACATCTTGCTCCGCCTTTCTCTTCCTCCTTCTTTCCCAATTTTTTGGTTCTCTCTGTCTTGATTTGGATCAAAGTCTGTTGAGGAAAAATAAGTGGCAATCCCCAAAAATAAGTTACGGTGGACACAACTGCAGTCACCGGCTCAAATTAAGCACTGAATTGTGTGTAGCAACAAATGTCTGATGGGTATCACAAGTGAGCATATAGATGATGAAGCATTTGGGAGCCAAGGCATAGATCTGAAAATTGCAAATGCAAAGTCTGGGAGGCATATTACAGGTCATGTGAGGAATGTGTGAGGATGGGGTAATAGATGTAGAGAATGAGGAGTGTTAAAGAAGCCCCACCCCCATAATTTCAGATCTAGAATTTTGCATATCAGTTGTAGCAGACACACATTTTTGTACAGACCACACACGCATGCACTCACACATACACACACACAAGCTCACACGCACTCTCAAACACATATATCACGGTGTGTGTGTATATATGTAATCTGTTCATGGATGCCATATGAATGGGTTCCCTATGTTAAAGAGAACTGTGAGTGCGATATATTTCTCAGCCCACTAGAGGAAAGAAATTGGACCATATGGATATTTAAAGGTAAAGTGCGGCGTGGGGTTAGCATATTTAGGAGCAGGATCATGTAATCACCATAAATGTACAAAATATTTCCCACTATGGGATTTGAGTGTTTGTCCACTTTTGAGATTGTTTTTATTGAAATATTTGCTCCATTGACATTACAATAGCCAACAAGGAACTATAGGGTCCAAGATTACTTTGAATGAAACTATGAGACGGTCACACATGTTCGCAAGGTGTTAAGTGTAACTACAACTCCCACAGTGACCTCACCATTGATAGTATAGAAGCACTATAAAGTAGAATTATAGTAGGTAGTGTAATTAGTGAGCGCAAGCCTCTGGTCGAGATGCATCTTTTTAGCTTGAGCCGGGAGGCAGTGCGCATGTGCTGCTCTGCGAGGCATACTGTAATCCCTCTGTGGAGTTTGAACACACCCATTACATGCCCACCGCTTTTCATTGGTTGCTTGGTCTGCCTTTATAAATTCCTTATTTTTCGCTAGTGAATAGAGTACATCTGTCCTACCTTATGTGTGTTTTGTTCCCGCCCTGCGGACTACCCCTACTACATGGATCCTTTAGAAATGGGCCATATACTTTGGTATGCTCACTACTTTTTCTTTTGCCTCGGCTTGTTTTGTAACTTTTCTGTTCGTCTTTCACTCCCCCTCCCATGCTCAGAGAGCCATAGCTATGGGCGATGTCTGGTCAAAGAAATAAATCCAAAACAAGTCCAAGCTATTGCGGTGATGGGAAATGTGCATTTTAAAGAATGTCATACATGTAACATTAGTAGGAACTTGATATCATTTAAAGAACTGATTACAGAGAGGGTTCATAGCTTATGAGAAGGAAACTTTAACAGGTCTCCAGATGGAGGTATTCCCCATTCCAAAACCCCGATCGGGGCAGCATCAGCATCTGATGGTTGAACACTGGTGCGGCAGCCCTACGTGTGTGAGGGTGTGAAGAGTCTTCTTGTTTAAATGGCTGTATTTGCAAGTTAGTTTCAAGTAGTCCAAACTAGAATATTTATTCGAACTTCATAATATATAATTTTTTATTTACCATATTTGTGTTGTGTATTTGTTTTAAATTATCTGCCTGGGTAAGACGGCTGGAATGCCAGAAACTGGTCCTCGGAAGCTTGTTTCCGGTCCAGGGAAGACATGGCTTGGCAGTTCGGGCTGGACTGTTCCCATGAGGCACAGGGTCAGACTGATTTGCATATAGCCATGTCTGAACTGGGGTGGCAGAGTGGGCTAAAGAACGGTGATGTATTAAACCTAGATCTTTTGACTGGGTGTGAGTGTTTGATTGATTCAAATGCTCCGTCCATCACCACCCCCTTTTGTATTGCTTTTGGACGCCATAAGTGTGGCAGGGTATGCTCAGATGTGAGCCCCTTGCTTACTGATTCAAGCAAGCCGGGCTGAAGACGGCTGGAATGCCAGAAACTGGTCCTCGGAAGCTTGTTTCATGTCCAGGGAAGACATGGCTTGGCAGTTCTGGCTGGACTGTTCCCATGAGGCACAGGGTCAGACTGATTTGCATATAGCCATGTCTGAACTGGGGTGGCAGAGTGGGCTAAAGAACAGTGATGTATTAAATCCAGATCTTTTGACTGGGTGTGAGTGTTTGATTGATTCAGATGCTCTGTTCATCACCACCCCCTTTTGTACTGCTTTTGGCCGCCATAAGTGTGGCAGGGTATGCTCAGACGTGAGTCCCTTGCTTACTTTACCACTGGATTCAAGCAAGCCGGGCTGAAGACGGCTGGAATGCCAGAAACTGGTCCTCGGAAGCTTGTTTCCGGTCCAGGGAAGACATGGCTTGGCAGTTCGGGCTGGACTGTTCCCATGAGGCACAGGGTCAGACTGATTTGCATATAGCCATGTCTGAACTGGGGTGGCAGAGTGAGCTAAAGAACGGTGATGTTTTAAACCCAGATCTTTTGACTGGGTGTGAGTGTTTGATTGATTCAGATGCTCCGTCCATCACCACCCCCTTTTGTACTGCTTTTGGCCGCCATAAGTGTGGCAGGGTATGCTCAGACGTGAGTCCCTTGCTTACTTTGCCACTGGATTCAAGCAAGCCGGGCTGAAGACGGCTGGAATGCCAGAAACTGGTCCTCGGAAGCTTGTTTCCGGTCCAGGGAAGACATGGCTTGGCAGTTCGGGCTGGACCTTTCCCATGAGGCACAGGGTCAGACTGATTTGCATATAGCCATGTCTGAACTGGGGTGGCAGAGTGGGCTAAAGAACGGTGATGTATTAAACCCAGATCTTTTGACTGGGTGTGAGTGTTTGATTGATTCAGATGCTCCGTCCATCACCACCCCCTTTTGTACTGCTTTTGGCCGCCATAAGTGTGGCAGGGTATGCTCAGACGTGAGTCCCTTGCTTACTTTGCCACTGGATTCAAGCAAGCCGGGCTGAAGACGGCTGGAATGCCAGAAACTGGTCCTCTGAAGCTTGTTTCCGGTCCAGGGAAGACATGGCTTGGCAGTTTGGGCTGGACTGTTCCCATGAGGCACAGGGTCAGACTGATTTGCATATAGTCATGTCTGAACTGGGGTGGCAGAGTGGGCTAAAGAACGGTGATGTATTAATCCCAGATCTTTTGACTGGGTGTGAGTGTTTGATTGATTCAGATGCTCCGTCCATCACCACCCCCTTTTGTACTACTTTTGGCCGCCATAAGTGTGGCAGGGTATGCTCAGACGTGAGTCCCTTGCTTACTTTGCCAATGGATTCAAGCAAGCCGGGCTGAAGACGGCTGGAATGCCAGAAACTGGTCCTCGGAAGCTTGTTTCCGGTCCAGGGAAGACCTGGCTTGGCAGTTCAGGCTGGACTGTTCCCATGAGGCACAGGGTCAGACTGATTTGCATATAGCCATGTCTGAACTGGGGTGGCAGAGTGGGCTAAAGAACGGTGATGTATTAAACCCAGATCTTTTGACTGGGTGTGAGTGTTTGATTGATTCAGATGCTCCGTCCATCACCACCCCCTTTTGTACTGCTTTTGGCCGCCAAAAGTTTGGCAGGGTATGCTCAGACGTGAGTCCCTTGCTTACTTTGCCACTGGATTCAAGCAAGCCGGGCTGAAGACGGCTGGAATGCCAGAAACTGGTCCTCGGAAGCTTGTTTCCGGTCCAGGGAAGACATGGCTTGGCAGTTCGGGCTGGACTGTTCCCATGAGGCACAGGGTCAGACTGATTTGCATATAGCCATGTCTGAACTGGGGTGGCAGAGTGGGCTAAAGAACGGTGATGTATTAAACCCAGATCTTTTGACTGGGTGTGAGTGTTTGATTGATTCAGATGCTCCGTCCATCACCAGCCCCTTTTGTACTGCTTTTGGCCGCCATAAGTGTGGCAGGGTATGCTCAGACGTGAGTCCCTTGCTTACTTTGCCACTGGATTCAAGCAAGCCGGGCTGAAGACGGCTGGAATGCCAGAAACTGGTCCTCGGAAGCTTGTTTCCGGACTAGGGAAGACATGGCTTGGCAGTTCGGGCTGGACTGTTCCCATGAGGCACAGGGTCAGACTGATTTGCATATAGCCAGGTCTGAACTGGGGTGGCAGAGTGGACTAAAGAACGGTGATGTATTAAACCCAGATCATTTGACTGGGTGTGAGTGTTTGATTGATTCAGATGCTCCGTCCATCGCCACCCCCTTTTGTACTGCTTTTGGCCGCCATAAGTGTGGCAGGGTATGCTCAGAAGTGAGTCCCTTGCTTACTTTGCCACTGGATTCAAGCAAGCCGGGCTGAAGACGGCTGGAATGCCAGAAACTGGTCCTCTGAAGCTTGTTTTCAGTCCAGGGAAGACATGGCTTGGCAGTTCGGGCTGGACTGTTCCCATGAGGCACAGGGTCAGACTGATTTGCATATAGCCATGTCTGAACTGGGGTGGCAGAGTGGGCTAAAGAACGGTGATGTAATAAACCCAGATCTTTTGACTTGGTGTGAGTGTTTGATTGATTCTGATGCTCCGTCCATCACCACCCCCTTTTGTACTGCTTTTGGCCGCCATAAGTGTGGCCGGGTATGCTCAGACGTGAGTTAATTGCTTACTTTGCCACTGGATTCAAGCAAGCCGGGCTGAAGACGACTGGTATGCCAGAAACTGGTCCTCGGAAGCTTGTTCCGGTCCAGGGAAGACATGGCTTGGCAGTTCGCACTGGACTGTTCCCATGAGGCACAGGGTCAGACTGTTTTGCATATAGCCATGTCTGAACTGGGGTGGCAGAGTGGGCTAAAGAACGGTGATGTATTAAACCCAGATCTTTTGACTGGGTGTGAGTGTTTGATTCATTCAGATGCTCCGTCCATCACCACCCCCTTTTGTACTGCTTTTGGCCGCCATAAGTGTGGCAGGGTATACTCAGACGTGAGTCCATTGCTTACTTTGCCACTGGATTCAAGCAAGCCGGGCTGAAGACGGCTGGAATGCCAGAAACTGGTCCTCGGAAGCTTGTTTCCGGTCCAGGGAAGACATGGCTTGGCAGTTCGGGCTGGACTGTTCCCATGAGGCACAGGGTCAGACTGATTTGCTTATAGCCATGTCTGAACTGGGGTGGCAGAGTGGGCTAAAGAACAGTGATGTATTAAACCCAGATCTTTTGACTGGGTGTGAGTGTTTGATTGATTCAGATGCTCCGTCCATCACCACCCCCTTTTGTACTGCTTTTGGCTGCCCTAAGTGTGGCAGGGTATGCTCAGACGTGAGTCCCTTGCTTACTTTGCCACTGGATTCAAGCAAGCCGGGCTGAAGACGGCTGGAATGGCAGAAACTGGTCCTCGGAAGCTTGTTTCCGGTCCAGGGAAGACATGGCTTGGCAGTTCAGGCTGGACTGTTCCCATGAGGCACAGGGTCAGACTGATTTGCATATAGCCATGTCTGAACTGGGGTGGCAGAGTGGGCTAAAGAACAGTGATGTATTAAACCCAGATCTTTTGACTGGGTGTGAGTGTTTGATTGGTTCAGATGCTCCGTCCATCACCACCCCCTTTTGTACTGCTTTTGGCCGCCAAAAGTGTGGCAGGGTATGCTCAGACGTGAGTCCCTTGCTTACTTTGCCACTGGATTCAAACAAGCCGGGATGAAGATGGCTGGAATGCCAGAAACTGGTCCTCGGAAGCTTGTTTCCGGTCCAGGGAAGACATGGCTTGGCAGTTCGGGCTGGACTGTTCCCATGAGGCACAGGGTAAGACTGATTTGCATATACCCATGTCTGAACTGGGGTGGCAGAGTGGGCTAAAGAACGGTGATGTATTAAACTCAGATCTTTTGACTGGGTGTGAGTGTTTGATTGATTCATATGCTCCGTCCATCACCACCCCCTTTTGTACTGCTTTTGGCCGCCTTAAGTGTGGGAGGGTATGTTCAGACATGAGTCCCTTGATTACTTTGCCACTGGATTCAAGCAAGCCGGGCTGAAGACGGCTCCTCGGAAGCTTGTTTCCGGTCCAGGGAAGACATGGCTTGGCAGTTCGGGCTGGACTGTTCCCATGAGGCACAGGGTCAGACTGATTTGCATATAGCCATGTCTGAACTGGGGTGGCAGAGTGGTTTAAAGAACGGTGATGTATTAAACCCAAATCTTTTGACTGGATGTGAGTGTTTGATTGATTCAGATGCTCCGTCCATCACCACCCCCTTTTGTACTGCCTTTGGCCGCCTTAAGTGTGGCAGGGTATGCTCAGACGTGAGTCCCTTGCTTACTTTGCCACTGGATTCAAGCAAGCCGGGCTGAAGACGGCTGGAATGCCAGAAACTGGTCCTCGGAAGCTTGTTTCCGGTCCAGGGAAGACATGGCTTGGCAGTTCGGGCTGGACTGTTCCCATGAGGCACAGGGTCAGACTGATTTGCATATAGCCATGTCTGAACTGGGGTGGCAGAGTGGGCTAAAGAACGGTATTGTATTAAACCCAAATCTTTTGACTGGGTGTGAGTGTTTGATTGATTCAGATGCTCCGTCCATCACCACCCCCTTTTGTACTGCTTTTGGCCGCCATAAGTGTGGCAGGGTATGCTCAGACGTGAGTCCCTTGCTTACTTTGCCACTGGATTCAAGCAAGCCGGGCTGAAGACGGCTGGAATGCCAGAAACTGGTCCTCGGAAGCTTGTTTCCGGTCCATGGAGGACCTGGCTTGGCAGTTCGGGCTGGACTGTTCCCATGAGGAACAGGGTCAGACTGATTTGCATATAGCCATGTCTGAACTGGGGTGGCAGAGTGGGCTAAAGAACAGTGATGTATTAAACCCAGATCTTTTGACTGGGTGTGAGTGTTTGATTGATTCAGATGCTCCGTCCATCACCACCCCCTTTTGTACTGCTTTTGGCCGCCATAAGTGTGGCAGGGTATGCTCAGACGTGAGTCCCTTGCTTACTTTGCCTCTGGATTTAAGCAAGCCGGGCTGAAGACGGCTGGAATGCCAGAAACTGGTCCTCGGAAGCTTGTTTCCGGTCCAGGGAAGACATGGCTTGGCAGTTCGGGCTGGACTGTTCCCATGAGGCACGGGGTCAGACTGATTTGCATATAGCCATGTCTGAACTGGGTTGGCAGAGTGGGCTAAAGAACGGTGATGTATTAAACCCAGATCTTTTGAGTGGGTGTGAGTGTATGATTGATTCAGATGCTCCGTCCATCACCACCCCCTTTTGTACTGCTTTTGGCCGCCATAAGTGTGGCAGGGTATGCTCAGACGTGAGTCCCTTGCTTACTTTGCCACTGGATTCAAGCAAGCTGGGCTGAAGACGGATGGAATGCCAGAAACTGGTCCTCGGAAGCTTGTTTCCGGTCCAGGGAAGACATGGCTTGGCAGTTCGGGCTGGACTGTTCCCATGAGGCACAAGTTCAGACTGATTTGCATATAGCCATGTCTGACCTGGGGTGGCAGAGTGGGCTAAAGAACGGTGATGTATTTAACCCAGATCTTTTGAGTGGGTGTGAGTGTTTGATTGATTCAGATGCTCCGTCCATCACCACCCCCTTTTGTACTGCTTTTGGCCGCCATAAGTGTGGCAGGGTATGCTCAGACGTGAGTCCCTTGCTTACTTTGCCACTGGATTCAAGCAAGCCGGGCTGAAGACGGCTGGAATGCCAGAAACTGGTCCTCTGAAGCTTGTTTCCGGTCCAGGGAAGACATGGCTTGGCAGTTCGGGCTGGACTGTTCCCATGAGGCACAGGGTCAGACTGATTTGGATATAGCCATGTCTGAACTGGGGTGGCAGAGTGGGCTAAAGAACGGTGATGTATTAAATCCAGATCTTTTGACTGGGTGTGAGTGTTTGATTGATTCAGATGCTCCATCCATCACAACCCCCTTTTGTACTGCTTTTGGCCGCCATAAGTGTGGCAGAGTATGCTCAGACGTGAGTCCCTTGCTTACTTTGCCACTGGATTCAAGCAAGCCAGGCTGAAGACGGCTGGAATGCCAGAAACTGGTCCTCGGAAGCTTGTTTCCGGTCCAGGGAAGACATGGCTTGGCAGTTCGGGCTGGACTGTTCCCATGAGGCACAGGGTCAGACTGATTTGCATATAGCCATGTCTGAACTGGGGTGGCAGAGTGGGCTAAATAACGGTGATGTATTAAACCCAGATCTTTTGACTGGGTGTGAGTGTTTGATTGATTCAGATGCTCCGTCCATCACCACCCCCTTTTGTACTGCTTTTGGCCGCCATAAGTGTGGCAGGGTATGCTCAGACGTGAGTCCCTTGCTTACTTTGCCACTGGATTCAAGCAAGCCGGGCTGAAGACGGATGGAATGCCAGAAACTGGTCCTCGGAAGCTTGTTTCCGGTCCAGGGAAGACATGGCTTGGCAGTTCGAGCTGGACTGTTCCCATGAGGCACAGGTTCAGACTGATTTGCATATAGCCATGGCTGAACTCGGGTGGCAGAGTGGGCTAAAGAACGGTGATGTATTAAACCCAGATCTTTTGACTGGGTGTGAGTGTTTGATTGATTCAGATGCTCCGTCCATCACCACCCCCTTTTGTACTGCTTTTGGCCACCATAAGTGTGGCAGGGTATGCTCAGAGGTAAGTCCCTTGCTTACTTTGCCACTGGATTCAAGCAAGCCGGGCTGAAGACGGCTGGAATGCCAGAAACTGGTCCTCGGAAGCTTGTTTCCGGTCCAGGGAAGACATGGCTTGGCAGTTCGGGCTGGACTGTTCCCATGAGGCACAGGGTCAGACTGATTTGCATATAGCCATGTCTGAACTGGGGTGGCAGAGTGGGCTAAAGAACGGTGATGTATTAAACCCAGATCTTTTGACTGGGTGTGAGTGTTTGATTGATTCAGATGCTCCGTCCATCACCAACCCCTTTTGTACTGCTTTTGGCTGCCCTAAGTGTGGCAGGGTATGCTCAGACGTGAGTCCCTTGCTGACTTTGCCACTGGATTCAAGCAAGCCGGGCTGAAGACGGCTGGAATGGCAGAAACTGGTCCTCGGAAGCTTGTTTCCGGTCCAGGGAAGACATGGCTTGGCAGTTCAGGCTGGACTGTTCCCATGAGGCACAGGGTCAGACTGATTTGCATATAGCCATGTCTGAACTGGGGTGGCAGAGTGGGCTAAAGAACGGTGATGTATTAAACCCAGATCTTTTGACTGGGTGTGAGTGTTTGATTGGTTCAGATGCTCCGTCCATCACCACCCCCTTTTGTACTGCTTTTGGCCGCCAAAAGTGTGGCAGGGTATGCTCAGACGTGAGTCCCTTGCTTACTTTGCCACTGGATTCAAGCAAGCCGGGCTGAAGACGGATGGAATGCCAGAAACTGGTCCTCGGAAGCTTGTTTCCGGTCCAGGGAAGACATGGCTTGGCAGTTCGGGCTGGACTGTTCCCATGAGGCACAAGGTCAGACTGATTTGCATATAGCCATGTCTGACCTGGGGTGGCAGAGTGAGCTAAAGAACGGTGATGTATTAAACCCAGATCTTTTGACTGGGTGTGAGTGTTTGATTGATTCAGATGCTCCGTCCATCACCACCCCCTTTTGTACTGCTTTTGGCCGCCATAAGTGTGGCAGGGTATGCTCAGACGTGAGTCCCTTGCTTACTTTGCCACTGGATTTAAGCAAGCCGGGCTGAAGACGGCTGGAATGCCAGAAACTGGTCCTCTGAAGCTTGTTTCCGGTCCAGGGAAGACATGGCTTGGCAGTTCGGGCTGGACTGTTCCCATGAGGCACAGGTTCAGACTGATTTGCATATAGCCATGGCTGAACTCGGGTGGCAGAGTGGGCTAAAGAACGGTGATGTATTAAACCCAGATCTTTTGACTGGGTGTGAGTGTTTGATTGATTCAGATGCTCCGTCCATCACCACCCCCTTTTGTACTGCTTTTAGCCGCCATAAGTGTGGCAGGGTATGCTCAGAGGTAAGTCCCTTGCTTACTTTGCCACTGGATTCAAGCAAGCCGGGCTGAAGACGGCTGGAATGCCAGAAACTGGTCCTCGGAAGCTTGTTTCCGGTCCAGGGAAGACATGGCTTGGCAGTTCGGGCTGGACTGTTCCCATGAGGCACAGGGTCAGACTGATTTGCATATAGCCATGTCTGAACGGGGGTGGCAGAGTGGGCTAAAGAACGGTGATGTATTAAACCCAGATCTTTTGACTGGGTGTGAGGGTTTGATTGATTCAGATGCTCCGTCCATCACCAACCCCTTTTGTACTGCTTTTGGCCGCCTTAAGTGTGGCAGGGAATGCTCAGACGTGAGTCCCTTGCTTACTTTGCCACTGGATTCAAGCAAGCCGGGCTGAAGACGGCTGGAATGCCAGAAACTGGTCCTCGGAAGCTTGTTTCCGGTCCAGGGAAGACATGGCTTGGCAGTTCGGGCTGGACTGTTCCCATGAGGCACAGGGTAAGACTGATTTGCATATACCCATGTCTGAACTGGGGTGGCAGAGTGGGCTAAAGAACGGTGATGTATTAAACTCAGATCTTTTGACTGGGTGTGAGTGTTTGATTGATTCATATGCTCCGTCCATCACCACCCCCTTTTGTACTGCTTTTGGCCGCCTTAAGTGTGGGAGGGTATGTTCAGACATGAGTCCCTTGATTACTTTGCCACTGGATTCAAGCAAGCCGGGCTGAAGACGGCTCCTCGGAAGCTTGTTTCCGGTCCAGGGAAGACATGGCTTGGCAGTTCGGGCTGGACTGTTCCCATGAGGCACAGGGTCAGACTGATTTGCATATAGCCATGTCTGAACTGGGGTGGCAGAGTGGGCTAAAGAACGGTGATGTATTAAACCCAAATCTTTTGACTGGGTGTGAGTGTTTGACTGATTCAGATGCTCCGTCCATCACCACCCCCTTTTGTACTGCTTTTGGCCGCCATAAGTGTGGCAGGGTATGCTCAGACGTGAGTCCCTTGCTTACTTTGCCACTGGATTCAAGCAAGCCGGGCTGAAGACGGCTGGAATGCCAGAAACTGGTCCTCGGAAGCTTGTTTCCGGTCCATGGAGGACCTGGCTTGGCAGTTCGGGCTGGACTGTTCCCATGAGGCACAGGGTCAGACTGATTTGCATATAGCCATGTCTGAACTGGGGTGGCAGAGTGGGCTAAAGAACAGTGATGTATTAAACCCAGATCTTTTGACTGGGTGTGAGTGTTTGATTGATTCAGATGCTCCGTCCATCACCACCCCCTTTTGTACTGCTTTTGGCCGCCATAAGTGTGGCAGGGTATGCTCAGACGTGAGTCTCTTGCTTACTTTGCCTCTGGATTTAAGCAAGCCGGGCTGAAGACGGCTGGAATGCCAGAAACTGGTCCTCGGAAGCTTGTTTCCGGTCCAGGGAAGACATGGCTTGGCAGTTCGGGCTGGACTGTTCCCATGAGGCACAGGGTCAGACTGATTTGCATATAGCCATGTCTGAACTGGGTTGGCAGAGTGGGCTAAAGAACGGTGATGTATTAAACCCAGATCTTTTGAGTGGGTGTGAGTGTTTGATTGATTCAGATGCTCCGTCCATCACCACCCCCTTTTGTACTGCTTTTGGCCGCCATAAGTGTGGCAGGGTATGCTCAGACGTGAGTCCCTTGCTTACTTTGCCACTGGATTCAAGCAAGCCGGGCTGAAGACGGCTGGAATGCCAGAAACTGGTCCTCGGAAGCTTGTTTCCGGTCCAGGGAAGACATGGCTTGGCAGTTCGGGCTGGACTGTTCCCATGAGGCACAGGGTCAGACTGATTTGCATATAGCCATGTCTGAACTGGGGTGGCAGAGTGGGCTAAAGAACGGTGATGTATTAAACCCAGATCTTTTGACTGGGTGTGAGTGTTTGATTGATTCAGATGCTCCGTCCATCACCACCCCCTTTTGTACTGCTTTTGGCCGCCATAAGTGTGGCAGGGTATGCTCAGACGTGAGTCCCTTGCTTACTTTGCCACTGGATTCAAGCAAGCTGGGCTGAAGACGGATGGAATGCCAGAAACTGGTCCTCGGAAGCTTGTTTCCGGTCCAGGGAAGACATGGCTTGGCAGTTCGGGCTGGACTGTTCCCATGAGGCACAAGTTCAGACTGATTTGCATATAGCCATGTCTGACCTGGGGTGGCAGAGTGGGCTAAAGAACGGTGATGTATTTAACCCAGATCTTTTGAGTGGGTGTGAGTGTTTGATTGATTCAGATGCTCCGTCCATCACCACCCCCTTTTGTACTGCTTTTGGCCGCCATAAGTGTGGCAGGGTATGCTCAGACGTGAGTCCCTTGCTTACTTTGCCACTGGATTCAAGCAAGCCGGGCTGAAGACGGCTGGAATGACAGAAACTGGTCCTCTGAAGCTTGTTTCCGGTCCAGGGAAGACATGGCTTGGCAGTTCGGGCTGGACTGTTCCCATGAGGCACAGGGTCAGACTGATTTGGATATAGCCATGTCTGAACTGGGGTGGCAGAGTGGGCTAAAGAACGGTGATGTATTAAATCCAGATCTTTTGACTGGGTGTGAGTGTTTGATTGATTCAGATGCTCCATCCATCACAACCCCCTTTTGTACTGCTTTTGGCCGCCATAAGTGTGGCAGAGTATGCTCAGACGTGAGTCCCTTGCTTACTTTGCCACTGGATTCAAGCAAGCCGGGCTGAAGACGGCTGGAATGCCAGAAACTGGTCCTCGGAAGCTTGTTTCCGGTCCAGGGAAGACATGGCTTGGCAGTTCGGGCTGGACTGTTCCCATGAGGCACAGGGTCAGACTGATTTGCATATAGCCATGTCTGAACTGGGGTGGCAGAGTGGGCTAAATAACGGTGATGTATTAAACCCAGATCTTTTGACTGGGTGTGAGTGTTTGATTGATTCAGATGCTCCGTCCATCACCACCCCCTTTTGTACTGCTTTTGGCCGCCATAAGTGTGGCAGGGTATGCTCAGACGTGAGTCCCTTGCTTACTTTGCCACTGGATTCAAGCAAGCTGGGCTGAAGACGGATGGAATGCCAGAAACTGGTCCTCGGAAGCTTGTTTCCGGTCCAGGGAAGACATGGCTTGGCAGTTCGAGCTGGACTGTTCCCATGAGGCACAGGTTCAGACTGATTTGCATATAGCCATGGCTGAACTCGGGTGGCAGAGTGGGCTAAAGAACGGTGATGTATTAAACCCAGATCTTTTGACTGGGTGTGAGTGTTTGATTGATTCAGATGCTCCGTCCATCACCACCCCCTTTTGTACTGCTTTTGGCCGCCATAAGTGTGGCAGGGTATGCTCAGAGGTAAGTCCCTTGCTTACTTTGCCACTGGATTCAAGCAAGCCGGGCTGAAGACGGCTGGAATGCCAGAAACTGGTCCTCGGAAGCTTGTTTCCGGTCCAGGGAAGACATGGCTTGGCAGTTCGGGCTGGACTGTTCCCATGAGGCACAGGGTCAGACTGATTTGCATATAGCCATGTCTGAACTGGGGTGGCAGAGTGGGCTAAAGAACGGTGATGTATTAAACCCAGATCTTTTGACTGGGTGTGAGTGTTTGATTGATTCAGATGCTCCGTCCATCACCAACCCCTTTTGTACTGCTTTTGGCTGCCCTAAGTGTGGCAGGGTATGCTCAGACGTGAGTCCCTTGCTGACTTTGCCACTGGATTCAAGCAAGCCGGGCTGAAGACGGCTGGAATGGCAGAAACTGGTCCTCGGAAGCTTGTTTCCGGTCCAGGGAAGACATGGCTTGGCAGTTCAGGCTGGACTGTTCCCATGAGGCACAGGGTCAGACTGATTTGCATATAGCCATGTCTGAACTGGGGTGGCAGAGTGGGCTAAAGAACGGTGATGTATTAAACCCAGATCTTTTGACTGGGTGTGAGTGTTTGATTGGTTCAGATGCTCCGTCCATCACCACCCCCTTTTGTACTGCTTTTGGCCGCCAAAAGTGTGGCAGGGTATGCTCAGACGTGAGTCCCTTGCTTACTTTGCCACTGGATTCAAGCAAGCCGGGCTGAAGACGGATGGAATGCCAGAAACTGGTCCTCGGAAGCTTGTTTCCGGTCCAGGGAAGACATGGCTTGGCAGTTCGGGCTGGACTGTTCCCATGAGGCACAAGGTCAGACTGATTTGCATATAGCAATGTCTGACCTGGGGTGGCAGAGTGAGCTAAAGAACGGTGATGTATTAAACCCAGATCTTTTGACTGGGTGTGAGTGTTTGATTGATTCAGATGCTCCGTCCATCACCACCCCCTTTTGTACTGCTTTTGGCCGCCATAAGTGTGGCAGGGTATGCTCAGACGTGAGTCCCTTGCTTACTTTGCCACTGGATTTAAGCAAGCCGGGCTGAAGACGGCTGGAATGCCAGAAACTGGTCCTCTGAAGCTTGTTTCCGGTCCAGGGAAGACATGGCTTGGCAGTTCGGGCTGGACTGTTCCCATGAGGCACAGGTTCAGACTGATTTGCATATAGCCATGGCTGAACTCGGGTGGCAGAGTGGGCTAAAGAACGGTGATGTATTAAACCCAGATCTTTTGACTGGGTGTGAGTGTTTGATTGATTCAGATGCTCCGTCCATCACCACCCCCTTTTGTACTGCTTTTAGCCGCCATAAGTGTGGCAGGGTATGCTCAGAGGTAAGTCCCTTGCTTACTTTGCCACTGGATTCAAGCAAGCCAGGCTGAAGACGGCTGGAATGCCAGAAACTGGTCCTCGGAAGCTTGTTTCCGGTCCAGGGAAGACATGGCTTGGCAGTTCGGGCTGGACTGTTCCCATGAGGCACAGGGTCAGACTGATTTGCATATAGCCATGTCTGAACTGGGGTGGCAGAGTGGGCTAAAGAACGGTGATGTATTAAACCCAGATCTTTTGACTGGGTGTGAGGGTTTAATTGATTCAGATGCTCCGTCCATCACCAACCCCTTTTGTACTGCTTTTGGCCGCCTTAAGTGTGGCAGGGAATGCTCAGACGTGAGTCCCTTGCTTACTTTGCCACTGGATTCAAGCAAGCCGGGCTGAAGACGGCTGGAATGCCAGAAACTGGTCCTCGGAAGCTTGTTTCCGGTCCAGGGAAGACATGGCTTAGCAGTTCGGGCCGGACTGTTCCCATAAGGCACAGGATCAGACTGATTTGCATATAGCCATGTCTGAACTGGGGTGGCAGAGTGGGCTAAAGAACGGTGATGTATTAAACCCAGATCTTTTGACTGGGTGTGAGTGTTTGATTGATTCAGATGCTCCGTCCATCACCACCCCCTTTTGTACTGGGTAAGAGGTGCGGCATCTGTTTTAATGGTCGCTATACAAGTAAACAATTTTTTTTAATTGCAGCCAGTTTGTTTTGTTTGCTATTGATTGCTAGACGTGTTTTTGAAATGATTTTACCTGGATGTATTATGCCACTTTTACCCATTCAAATATGAATAGCCATCAAACACCTTGCCTGGATACCTCCAGCTCTGTGGAATGCTACCCGAATCCAGCCGAGCGCCATTTCATACTGATTGCTATCGGAATGCCATCATTTCAGACAAGAGTAGCATGGAGTAAGGTTATTGTCCAAAGTAAGGATATTATTTAACACTGATACAGTAGTTTAATAGGTAAAATGTCTGTTATATATGGTAGAATTTGAGGAGTGGTGGCAGGAGAGTTGGGGCAAAACACTTAGGCCGCTGTGAACCCATCTGCCTCAGAGAGTTGCGCCTTGGATATGACAGTCAGAATTTCTTTCTTGTCTAGTGATTTGTCTAATGTCTCCCGTTCTAGTCAGCTTAACATAGGTAGTTGGGCTTCCAACAGGTATTGTGAGGCTTCCAAGTAGCCTTTACATCTGCAGATTGACGAAATGTGGACAATTACATTTCTTTCAGGCAGCAGACACCCTTGTTCAACTCTGTCCCTCCCTCAGCTTCACAACACAGGAGACTCTCTTCCCTTCCACATCAGCCGAGGCATCTCAAATGTCGAAATTAACAGTCTCGCAATGGTTGCCTTTTAACATAAAGTAGGAGAAATGTTTGTATCAAATAAAAAAACAAGCATTTGCAATGCAATCGGTCTCGAATTTGTAAATGACAATGCCATTTATTAATGTGTTTTGAAAAAATGCAAGCGGTGCATAAATACGCACTTTGTACGTATAGTCCTTTCTTGGGAGAAGCAAGGCTGTCAGTAACTGCACTTCTTTTACTGCCTGCCTTGCTTCTTATAAAAAAGGAATATAAGTACAAAGTGCGTATTTACACACCACTTGCAGGTCTTCAAAACACATAAATAAAAGGCATTGACATTTACAATGCCAGTAGCTAAAACTCTTGCGAATGCAAGACTGCTCGCTTTGCAAATGCTTGTTTTTGTTGCTGTGGTTTAATTAAATTCTCTCCGAGTGCGGAACGTCTTGAGTGCCACTTTTGTGATATTAATTACAACAAGGAGAATTACAACAAGGAGAATGGTTTCCCCAAGAGGCTCGCCGCCAGCACCAGCAGCTGGGCATTGCGGTACAAACAAAATGATTTATTGACAAACTGTATTTCTCCGCAGTGTCCGATTGATGGATTGCGGAAATGGAGGATTAAAGTTCAAACAAGCGCGGCCAATTGGAGCCGGGAAGTAAAGATGCAAGTCTCCTGGCAGGTAAGCGTGTGCTTATGGATACTGCTGATGGCCCACACTATCAGTTGCATTGCTACATTATCTGAGCAAATGAAAGGGTTATACAAATTAAAAATCTGAGTTTTAAGTACTTACAATGGGATGTGCATGAGAAAATAATTATTAAGAATATATTTCTTAGTTCACCAACTGGAAAATCTCAGAGAAGCTAATCTAGGGATGGCTCTCCGTTCCCTGAAGACTTGCTTTGCCTTTTGGCGGTCCTTTAAGATACCTATATTGGCCAGGATTTCGCTCACTGAAATAGTCATGTTCCCAAAACTCCTTTATTTTTTTGTGAACCTACCAATGGGAATGCCGCTCACATAGTTTAAAAACTTGGATCCCCTGGTGCGGGACTTGATCTGGGATGATAATCTCCATAGTGTGCCTTGGCCAATCTTCAGCGCCCCATGGAAGAGGGCGGTTTGGGCGTTCCAGACTTCGAATTATATTTTTTGGCCTCCCAGCTCCAGTGGATTAAATGATGGCTTGACCGAACTGCTCAGGGTGGGTTGGGGACGATCAGGCCCCTCGGCACATATGGAGACCTTAGTGACTGAGCTAATTGGCTCACCAACGATTTTCCAGAGCCCAGGGGTGCTACTTTCTGTAGCATTGAAATGGTGGCGTAGAACCATTTCAAAGACTACAGGTGAGCCCGTCTCTCTTAACCGCTGGGCAGATGTCAGCTTGGACAGTAGTTGTACTTGTCACAGTGGGTGATTGCTACCACCAGGGTCATTTACTGTCGCTGGACGAATTAATGGAACTGTACGATTTGCCACGGGGACAGTTCATCACATAAGAAGCACTAACATAAACCTTCAGGGAGTTGTGTGTGTGGGGGGGAATCAAGTAGAGCATGTGACACATGAAGTTCTATAATTATTGGTCTCAATGGGATCAGCTAGGCACCTATTGACGTGGCTCTATCGATCCCTTGCAACAAAGGTTTGTAGTCCTCTAGTGGCCCTACGGAACAGATGGGAAAAGATCCGAGAACTGGAATTTTCAGACCCGGAATGGCAGAGAATATTGATATCCCCATGGAAGATCTCTAGGCACACAAGGTGAAAATATACTCAATTCAACTATATACATATGACATATATGATGCCTCATAAAACACAGGTGGTATATGGCGGGGAACCTCACCCATGCCGCAGGTGTGGTCACTTAGGTTCCGATTTTGCACACATGGTATGGCATTGTTCTAAATATCAGCCCTACTGTTAAGCAGTACATATGACAGTGGCGACGGTGCTTGGCCGTTCCCCCCTGCACCCTGAAGGCCTGCCTCCTGTGATTGTTCCCGAGACCGAACACACAAAATGTTGGCCTGAGGTTCATAAACTTAGCACTGGTACTAGCAAAAAGACGGATAGCTATGACTTGGAAATCGACTAGTGGTCCTGGGGTCTGTGCCTGGAGGGAAGATGTCACCCAGTGGGCAAGGGCAGAGGAGCGGGCATTGACCAGGAAATAGGCCAGGGGGTGCAGGCCTGCCCTATTGCAGACTTCTGGACAGAGGTACTATTGAACTGGGAGTACCCAGATGATGGTCAACGGGGGGGAGTTAGCGGAGAGTGACTTTCAACCAGAGGGTGACTTAGCTGAGACACCTAGAGGCCAGACGGACGGAGGTGGTCTAGGAATAACCAGGAAAATACCAATAAGGTACTGAGCTTTCCACAATGCCCAGATGGGGGACAGAGAAGTGACTAAATCATTCTACACCACACACTATGTAATGGGTACAATCAGAAAGGTACTGACTAGCCTTACAGACGCTGGGAAATAGCTCCCCTGGGCCCCTGATCTGTTGCAGGGATTCTGCACAAACACAGAACTATGCACAGGATTATGGGACCTTGGTGTATAGGGACTGGGTCTTCCTACCACCTTAGTACCCAAAAGCACAGGACCGACTAGCTATAGCGTCTCACTTGCTCTCCTACTCACACATAGAGAAACAAATGATTAGACACCCAGAACACAACACTCCCAGATCTCTCAGGAATCGCGATAACAAGACGCACACTTTCGCTCGTACTCTTGCACTTGTTCACAATAATTTATAAATATTTATTTTAACTAATGTGCCCTAACATGCAGTATACATGTCACAACAAGCAGGAACATGCATATTAAAAATATAGTCAGCATAGCAGCTAGTCCATAAACCATAAAGGGAGATGTCATCATAAAAAGACAATGGAGCCTAACCCCCCTCCCCTTGCTACAGAGCAGTATTATTATATATCAGAAGATTTTTATGTTTTGTCAGCAGGCCCCATACCTTAGCCTATAGATGGTAAATCTACATCATAGGCGCTGTCTCGTTCTTCTCCCTGGAAATGTACCTCTCCAAGTGTGTGCTACCTATTTGTGTATTCTAATAAAACCCAAGTACATTTGTCCAAACAACAGCTGCATCAGTATGTTTTGTCTAAGGGCTAAGGTCTGGCCAGAACAAAATAACAAGCGGCATTGTTGTTCGACCTTGCAAATGATGTGCAGTCAAAACCCCAGAAACATGCAGAGACACAACAATGAGTTCTCATGTGAAAGCAGCCATAGAAAGTATTGCAAAAAATAAAGACGTAGTAACATGCGCAAAGCAGCAGGCAGGCTGCAACGTGCTCATGCTAACTTAGTGAAGACGACAATGTCCCTATGGTCCCGGTGACAGATCCACACACCAGTCAAATGAAGGCCATGGGCAACTGGGGATCAGATACTAACTTTTTCATCTCTAAGTGTGCAGTCTCCCTGTCTATTTGTATTTTTTCTTTCTGTTACCTACTATTGATACTTTGGTTCAACTGTTGCATAGCTGGCTGCTTAAATCTCGACATGCAGATCCACAGTACAGTTGTGATCTTTACATGTCCACCTTCGTAAAAGCACAGGGTTATTCCCACATGATTTATGTTAATAAGGCTATGTGTTGCCCTATTATCTTGTAATACCCTGCTGTGTCAAGTTCAATACAAAATGCCAATAAAAAAATACTTTAAAAAAAAAAAAGAATATATTTCCCTGCAACATGGAAAGCATAAAGGCTGAAAAAGGTCGCGAGTTGTAACATAGCTGTTAGATGAATAAGTTAGCAGGAGAGATTAAACTCAACAACTCTGACACAAAGAGTGTAACACGTGACTTGGCGACAAAAACTGAAATATTTGGAAAGGTTTAAAACTAACGAAATAGAATGTGTTGGTAAATCACTTCATTTGGAGAGTACTTGGTAGTAAGCAGGATCCCACGAAGATTACAAATCTTTTTCATGCCGAGCCATCGTGATGCGAGTGGAGAGACGTTGCAAGAATGGAGTGCTGAGAATATGGCATGCTTCAGGCGCAAAAATGAAATTCTACTCAATATGATCGTATAGCACCCAATACATTGGAAAAATGAATAAATGCGGTTGAAAAGGAGATAAAAAGCCGGGAAAATACAAGTGAAATAAAGCGCATAAATGACTTGCCAAGGGTCGGAAGCGCTATATAAATGCAATTTTCAATTCAAGAACAATGGACCAAATAGAGGAACGCCATAAAAAATTCATTTTTTTTTTTTTAAAATATATTTTTATTGCAGGAATTAACACAAGTTACTTGCTGACATCCAATTGAGAAAACAGTGTCAATAGTAGTAAAGGGGACCACTTCAGGAAGTAATTTGGTTACACAGCCTGTTGGCCCACATCCGGAGGCTGGGCGGCGCTACCTAATGTCCCACACAGAATGCTCTGGTCGTCACGTGATGTCAGCCAGGAGTAATGTAAGTCGTCATCTGCTTTTCAAAATAACTAAAATAAAACTCCCCCCCCCCCCCGCAGTCTAACCCCCCCCGGAAGGCCCGAGCTAAATAAACAATAACGTTACCGTCCTAATGAAAGTGAAGGAGCAGCGCCTAGCCCTCCTGCCTCCCCCCACCCCCTCCCCACCCACCCCGCCGTTGGTGTGTTAAGCATATGTCTAGAGCTAGCTGTAGGGAACAAATCCTATCAGGAAGGAGAACACGTCGGAAGAAGGTCAGTGGGCTGGATTGTGTGCATCATCATCGCTATCTGAGTCACTGGAAGTGAGGTAATCTCGCAGGGCCTGCACTAGTGTTTCCCATTCCTGCGCCGCCTCTAACATCTTCTCGTTGCGTTGCCGCGCTGCTAATTGGTACCTAAGGGTGCTTTCTCCAGCTGCCCATTTCAAGAATTCGTTGCGCCATTTAGTGCCCGTTGGACCATCTCGTGCCTTCCAGTGTCTAGTGATCTCACGTTTTGCCAGCAGTAGGCCCAGGTCAATGAATTTACTCGAGAGCTTGATCTTGGGAGTATGGGGGAACCAGTGCAGCACTCCAACCGCGGCATCCATTGTCAGGTCCCTCCCGGTCCCCTCTTTTAGAGTATCCCCTATCGCACCCCAGTAAGAGGACAGCGCCGGACAAGACCATAGCATATGTATTAAAGTAGCTACCGGCGTTCGGCATCTGGGGCAAATCGCTGAGTCCGAGGCAAAATATTTCCGCATTTTCTCTGGGGTCAGGTAGGCCCGGTGTAATATATAATAGTGGACCAGTTGAAACCGGGCGTGACGAGTGCCCTTCCACGCACGGCGCACCAGCTGGGCCCATGTAGTCTCCGGTATATCCCTTCCAATATCAACTTCCCATCTGGTTATGAGGGCCTCCAGGGGGGGGAGCCCTGCATTAATCAATCTGGAATAGAGACACGTTACCGCCTTGACTGTCCCAGCCGACATCATGACGTACTGGCAGGCCTCCGACGTAGGGGGTTCCTCCTGTCCGGACCGCCAGTGCGCCTGAACCGCCCTCACCACTGCCGCATGTAGAAGGAAATCGCCGCGAGGAACACCAAAACGCTCCAGTATCGACTGGAATGGCAACAAGACACCTTCCTCGTATAGATCACCCACCATCTGCAGCCCTGCATCTTCCCAGATACTCAACCGGGACCAATCACCACCGTGTGGTAGGGCAGTGATCATCCCCAACGGGATCTCCGGAGCATAGGGGCGCCTCAGCTGCACATGAGCATGTACTCGGTTCCAGCAGGACCGAATGGCCCGTTCCTCGTGTGTGAGGTCTCTCAAGGTCAGCCGTTGCCGTAAAGCGATATAGGACAAGACGTGCCTAGGCATGCCGCGCCCTCTCTCATCCTCCGGTCCCCGGAATTCCCGCGCAATTTCTTGAGTGTAAGTCTGCAGTTGGGCCGCTAGATAATAGTTCTCAAGGTCCGGCACCGCTAACCCCCCCCTCCGATTTTGGTCTCATTAGGGTCCTAAGTGCCACCCTGCGGCGGCCCGACCCCCAGAGAAATGATACTAGCATGGAATTCAAGTTCCGGAAGGTAGCCGGGGGGATCCAGAGCGGGAGCGTCCTAAAGTAATATAATAGCCGTGGGAGCGCTACCATTTTCAGCAACGCGATACGACCGGCCACTGACAGCGGCAAGGTGGCCCAAAAGCTCATGGAGCCTCTCAGCGCTCGGATGCAGCGAGCAATATTACCGTCTAAGACATCCGCCTGGTCGTGGTACACATAAACCCCAAGATATTTTAGGCAGCACAGTTCCCATCTGATCTCTCTGGCGGTGGCAGGTTGGGGCTCACCGTGTCGGACCGGGAACAGACAAGTTTTTGCCCAGTTCACCTTCAAGCCCGAGAGTTCTCCGAAGGTGGTGAGCGCCGCGTCAGCTCCGGTCAGGGCAGCTTCGGCATCCTCTAGGAACAGCAATAAGTCATCGGCATAGAGGGAAATAAATTGTTGCCCCGAAATGGTCTGCAGTCCCCCAAAATGGGCTCCAGTGCGGATCGATAGCGCCAGAGGCTCCACCGCAAGCGCGAAGAGCAGGGGAGACAGGGAGCACCCTTGTCTCGTGCCCCGGGACACCGAATACTGCCGGGAGATCAGTGGGCCTGACCGCACCCTGGCCGTTGCCGAGGCGTACAAGACCGCTGTCCACCGCAGGAACCCCTCCCCCACACCAAAACGCGTCAAGACTCTGTGGAGGTATGCCCACTCCAGGCTATCAAAGGCCTTTTCCAGGTCAACTGATAAGACCAAGGGGCAAGGTGCTCCTTCGTGGGCCTCCCCTAGTATTCGAAATAGGTGCCGGATGTTCATTACCGTATTGCGTCTGGGAATAAAACCCGCCTGATCAACATGGATCAGGGAGCTCATGTGGCCCAACAGCCTTGATGCCAAAATGCTACTCAGGATCTTATAGTCGACCGTGAGCATCGATAACGGTCGGTAAGAGGTCGGCTCGTTACCCTCCTTGCCCGGTTTGAGGAGCGGGACCACCAGCGCCTCGCACATCGACTTCGGCAGGTGCCCCAAGCGTTTCGCCTCCCGATATACCACTAGCAATTTAGGGGCTAGGAGGTCCATGTATGTGGAGTAAAACTCCACCGGAAGTCCGTCCAGTCCCGGCGTTTTATTCCTAGCCATCCTTTTAATGGCTCCTCGGATTTCCCCTAGCTCTACATCCCTCCCCAAGTCCTTCGCCTGTTCCGGCTCCAAAGTGGGGATCGGGAGCAACTGCAAGTAATCATCAATGGGGGTGGTGTCCTGCGACATCTTACTACGGTAGAGTTCCTCATAATAGCGCAGGTAACAGTCTAGGATCTCGGGTTGGGTATATACCTCACCGCCCTCCTCAGTGCGCATGGCCATCGTGGGGGTGGTGCGTCTCAAGGGATTGGCCAGCCACGCCAGGAGCGCCCCCGACCGATCTCCCTCCGCCAATGATCTAGTTAAGTAGATCCTATAATCGAAGCTCCGAAGTCTTTCGACTTCAACTGCCACTGCCTCTCTCGCCGCCAGTGTTTGCTCCTGTAGCTCCGGATTTCCGGGACGGCGAAGTTCTATCTCACGGAGTTTCCGGTCCGCTTCAGCTAGCTCGTCCAAGATAACTTTACGCATCCCCACCTTCTTTGCTATACAGTAACCCCGGACCACCACCTTAAATGCGTCCCACTCCGTGGCTCTCGACCCGGCCGTACCGGCATTCGCTACAAAATATTCGGTAATTTTGTCCTCTAGCTCCGTCCTAAACACCTGATCTTCCAAAATCTCGGGTCGTAGTTTCCAAGTAGGGACAGCAGAGGTACCCGGAGACCACTGAAAGACAGCTAGCAACGGGTTGTGATCGGATAGAGTCCTGGACAGATATTCAGTCCTCACCGTCGCGGCCATCAGGTCCGCCGACCCCAGCAACCCGTCCAGCCGCACGTGTAGTTCGTGCATACCCGAGAAGTGGGAGTAGTCCCGGGTATGCGGGTGCTGCGCTCGCCACAGATCCGTCAGTCCCCACTGGGATTGCCACTCCCTCCTACCCTTGGCCACCCGTCTGACCGGGGAGTCCGGGAGGGGGGGGTGGGAACGGTCGAGATCGACATCCACCACCGAGTTAAAGTCCCCCCCAATAAGAGGGGCCCCGAAAAACAGTGGGCTAATGAGCCCGACAGCGCGGTCAGAAAGGAGAGTTGGTCCACGTTGGGCGCATAAATGCAGCAAATATTCAGGGCCCTGCCCCCCAAATTACCTGTGATGGCTACATACCGCCCCTCCGGATCCACCACCGATCTAGTCACCTGCAAAGGCACCCCGGCTCTCACCCAAATCAGTGCGCCTCTCGCATAAGCTGAGTATGTCGTGTAGTATACCTGCCCTCTCCACCTACGCTGCAACGCTAGACCCTCCTGCTTTGTGAGATGTGTCTCCTGGAGCATTGCTATCTGCACCCCCCTGCGCACCCGATAGGCAAGGATCTTGTGTCGTCTGGACATAGTGTGTAAGCCCCGCACATTCCAGGTAATGCATTTTAGGTTAGATGCTTCAGCCATTGTCCTTCAAAATCACAGTTAGGCTCCCCCAGCAATGCTCAGGTTTGATCGGACCGCTTCGTAGACACACACCATTGGCAGTCATCTCCCTCAACAACAACAAAACACCCCAAGAAACCCAACTCCCACCCCACCCCCCTAGAACAGGTCCCAAATTGTGCCATCTAGTCCCCATCCAAACCATTACCCCAAGATCCCTCTCCCTCCCAACTAACCTGACGGTAGTCACCGCAGGTGTGCCTTAAGGGCTGAGTGGGGGCCGAGCGCCAGCAGGGGGCTGTCACGCACCTGCGCTACTGAGACGTAAGTGTGCCCTAATCATTTATGGCCCGAATGGGATCCAACCCCAGCATCCCCCCACATCCATGAACCAGAGCTCCTCCCAAAGATCTACTCACATACATTGTCTCGCCCTACAACCGGAGTTAGCTCACCCAGGGTTATCCTTGTCCATCCAGCAGGCCCTCCGCCGAATCCGGGGTAATCACGGGCAGAGTGACACTGTCTGTTTCCGAGTTCTCCGTGTTCTCCGTGTCCGATCGATGCCCACCTGTACCAGTCTCCGAGTCTTCCACCCCCGGCCCGCCCAGTGGGCCAGATAGGTTGGAGACCAGTTCCAGCACCCCTCGTCTCTCCGTTGCCGTTTCTACCGTTGACGGTCTGCTCGATCTGCCACGGCGATTCCGAATCCTCTTTGATCTCCGCTGAAGACCTAGCTCCGACATAGCCTGGGAAGAGGAGCCAAGACCGTCTTTGCCTGCCCGATACAACTCAAGCCAAGCGCAGACATCCTCCGGGTTATCGAAAAACTTGGTCGTGTCGTCCAGTATGATGCGGAGTTTCGCAGGAAACAACAGTGAGTACTGAATGCCCTCACTTCGGAGTTCCCGCTTAACCGCCAGGAAGGAGGTACGTTTCGACTGGGTCTCGTAGGAGTAATCTGGGAAAATGTTCACCTGGCTGTTCTCCACCTGAAATGGGCCATTGTGCCTGGCGGCGTCGAGGAGATGATCCCTGTCCCTATAGTGTAGCAGTCTCGCCACCACTGGGCGTGGGGGGCGGCCCTGCTGTAGTGGTCTGGCCGGCACCCTATGGGCTCGCTCCAGTGTGTAGAAGGAGGATAGTCCCTCAGGGGCCACCACCGTCCGGAGCCAGTTCTCGAGGTAGGACACCATGTCGCCGTTTTCAACTTTCTCCGGAAGGCCCACCACGCGGATGTTGTTCCTTCTGTTGCGCCCTTCCACGTCCTCCGCACGCCGTTCCAGGTCTCCGACGCGGGCCAGTACATCTTTCATAGCGGCAGCCAGAGTCTTTTGCGCAGGTTCAATCGTTCCCAGCGTACTCTCCACCTCCTTAACCCTGTCCGAGAGCTTGCTGTGGTCCGCCGAAGCAGTCCCAGACTCGTCGCCACCTGTGCGATGTCCTGTTGGAGGGCAGATCGCGTGTCCGCAATTGCCTCGAGGATTCTATCGAACTGTAGCTGTAACTGGGGGTTCCCCGGGTTCTCTGGGGTCATGCCATCGTCTTTATCGGCTGCCTCCGTGTCCGAAGTGGCCGGGGCTCCCCCCTTGGGGCCCCTCGGTTTCCCCATAAGGATCGTGGCCTCCGGCAGGGGCTACCGAGCCCGGGGGTCAGGGAGGTCCCACTCACTGCCGTCCCCAGGCCCGCTCTGAAGTCCTCCGCCGTCGATTGCCAGTTGTGCCCCTATAATATAACGTGGGAGGGGCCTCGGGACTTTAGCCCCCTTAATGGTATGCCGTGAGCCCGGTCTCGGGAGCCCCCCGGGAAGTGGGAAAGCCAAGGAACAATGGCCGCCGGGAGAATGCACTGCCTCTGTGCTCGCCAATGTCACCAGCCGCCACCGCTGAAAGTGCGTGCACCCGGGCACAAGCACCACGTGGGCCGAATCACACACGATTCACCGCTCTCGGTACAAATTTCAGGCTGTGGGGCTCCCACCTTCGTACCTGCCCACCTTCTTGACCGGCTGCGCCGTGTGTAATCAAGCGCCCAAGGAAGGCGCCGCTATCAGCTCCGCCGGTCTCCGTGCTGCTTGTTGGGCTGGCGCAGGCTCGGCAGACGTTCCCTGCCCTCTCCGCCAAAGTCCCGGTGGAAACAGAGCTCCGTTCTCAGCACTCCGGTGCCGGGTGAAGGAGCAATGGAGAGGAGCAGTCCCGGGTCCCGTCCAGACACAGCTGTGGCTCAGACTACAGGGACGGAGCGGGCGCCATCTCGAGCACCGCTCCGTTGTTGCTGCTGCTTCCCAATCCGGAGCCACCAGCCACTTCCCGGGTCTCCCGAAGGGTCCTCCGTGACGGGTGCACCAGCCCCGGGTAAAACACTCGAAATGGGGGAGCTGAGGTGCCCGGGGACCACTCTTATCAGGATCAAAGACGGCACCGTCTCAGAGCTGAGCGATCAGGCGACCTCCGCCATCGGCGCTCAAGCCACGCCCCCCGCCATAAAAAATTCATATAAGAAAACAGAAACAATTTCTTTGAAACAAATATGATTATGAAAATGGGCAGATTTACGCATTTGCCTAAAGGTTTGAATCATTAGGTAGCAGAAAAATAGCAGATAAGTTAAATGAAACACACAGAAGCTCTGAACGGAGATAGAGTCGAGTGATGAGGGAACGACCTTCATGCAGATCTTGAAACAAGAAAGGCTTACTTTTGTAGCCAAAATGCATCTGATGCATCTAGGGCAGAAACCAAGCTAAGAAAGAAGTCTTGAGTGAAAAAAAAAACAAAGAGAAAGACTGGAAGTAACGACAGTGGCAAAGACAGTGGCGTAACGAAACTTCCTCCCATCCTCTGTGCCAGTCTAGAGCTCTCAGGCCAGAGACTCGCCATACTGCAGGGGATGCGGGGCTATTGTTACGCCACTGTCACCAATCCAGGCGTTATAAGTAACACTGGATGGTGGAGTCAAAGGTTGGGTTTAGTCTGCCCGCAGACTATCATAGGTGGTGGTCCATTCATTACAGGGTCCCTGCCATCAGTACACCGAGGAAGTTTGCCCAATTTTAGGTGGGTTTCCTAATGCAGACTCCTGTCATGATATACAACATCGGGCCCACTCATCGTTCAGTTTTGACAAAAGTGCATCCACTGCTCCTTCTCGTTTCCGTTTTAAAACATTAGACAATGCGACAAGAGCAAATTTTGATAATACATTTTTATTAGTAGACAATAGCAATCTTAAGAGGCATTGCATAGCTTCATACACACTGTGACCCCAATTCCATCACAGTCTCTCTCTCTCTCTATCTCTCTCAGTGAGTCAGTCTCTCTGTCTCAGTCAGTCAGTCTCTCTCTCTGTCATTCAGTCTCTTTCAGTCAGTCAGTCAGTCTCTCTCTCTCTCTGTCAGTCTGTCAGTCAGTCGGTCTCTCTCTGTCAGTCTCTCTATCTCTCTCAGTCTGTCAGTCTCTCTCTCACAGTCAGTCAGTCTCTCTCTCTCTCTTTCTCTCTGTCAGTTTCTCAGCCAGTCAGTCTCTCGGTCAGTCAGTATTCAGTCTCTGCCTCAGTCAGTCTCTATACTCTCTCCACTGTATCTCTCTCTCTCCATTCTCTCTCTCAACTCTGTCCACTCTCTCTCCACTGTCTCTCTCTCCACTGTCTATCTCTCCACTGTTTCTCTCTCCACTGTCTCTCTCCACTGTCTCTCTCTCTCTCTCGCCACTCTCTCTCCACTGTCTCCCTCCACTGTCTCCCTCCACTGTCTCCCTCCACTGTCTCTCCACTCTCTCTCTCCCTTCTCTCTCTCCCTTCTCCCTCTCCCCTCTCTCTCCACTCTCTCTCTCTCCACTCTCTCTCTCTCTCCACTCTCACTCTCTCTCCCCTCTCTCTCTCTCTCCACTCTCTCTCTCTCTCTCCACTCTCTCTCTCCACTCTCTCTCTCTCCACTCTCTCTCTTCTTTCTCTCTCTCTCTACTCTCTCTCCAATCTCTCCACTCTCTCTCCACTCTCTCCATTCTCTCTCTCCACTCTCTCTCCACTGTCTCTCTCCACTCTCTTGCTCACTCTCTCCACGCTCTCTCCACTCTCTCTCTCTCCACTGTCTATCTCTACTCTCTCTCTCTCTCTCTACTCCCTCTCTCTCTCCACTGTCTCTCTCCACTGTCTCTCCAATCTCCCTACTCTCTCTCACTGTCTCTCTACTCTCTCTCCACTGTCTCTCGTTACTCTCTCTCCACTCTCTCCCTCCACTCTCTCTCTACTCTCTCTCCACTCTCTCTCTCCACTCTCTCTCCACTCTCTCTCTCCACTCTCTACTCTCTCTCTCTCCACTCTCTCTCTCCACTCTCTCCACTCTCTCTCCACTGTCTCCCTCCACTCTCTCTCACTCTCTCTCCACTGTCTCTCTCTCCAGTCTCTCTCTCCACCGTCTCTCTCAACCCTCTCTCTCTCCACTCTCTCTCCACTCCCTCTCTCTCCACTCTCTCTCTCTCCACTCTCTCTGTCACTCCACTCTATCTCCACTCTCTCCCACTCTCTCTCACAAAGTAGTGTGCGTTGCCAAGGGCATCCGCAGAAATGTTTCCGGAGGGGGCACATTTTTAACTTCATCACCATCCCCTTTGCACCCTTCTCCCCTCTGCCTTGCACCCTTCTCGCCCTCCCCCTTGCACCCTTCTCCCCTCCGCCTTGCACCCTTCTCCCCTCCGCCTTGCACCCTTTTCTACCTTGCACCCTTCTCCCCTCTGCCTTGCACCCTTCTCCCCTCTGCCTTGCACCCTTCTCCTCTCTACCTTGCACCCTTCTCCCCTCTGCCTTGCACCCTTCTCCTCTCTACCTAGCACCCTTCTCCCCTCTGCCTTGTACCCTTCTCCCCTCTGCCTTGCACCCTTCTCTCTGCCTTGCACCCATCTCCTCTCTGCCCTACACCCATCTCCTCTCTGCCTTGCACCAATCTCTTCTCTGCCTTGCACCCTTCTACCCTCTGCCTTGCACCCTTCTCCCCTCTGCCTTGCACCCTTCTCCCCTCTGCCTTGCACTCTTCTCCCCTCCCCCTTGCACCCTTCTCCCCTCTGCCTTGCACCCTTCTCCCCTCTGCCTTGTACCCTTCTCCCCTCTGCCTTGTACCCTTCTCCTCTCTACCTTGTACCCTTCTCCCCTCCCCCTTGCACTCTTCTCCCCTCTGCCTTGCACCCTTTTCCTCTCTACCTTGCACCCTTCTCCCATCTGCCTTGCACCCTTCTCCCCTCCCCCTTGCACTCTTCTCCCCTCTGCCTTGCACCCTTCTCCTCTCTGCCTTGCACCCTTCTCTCCTCTGCCTTGCACCCTTCTCCCCTCCACCTTGCACCCTTCTCCTCTCTGCCTTGCACCCTTCTCCCCTCTGCTTTGCACCCTTCTCCTCTCTATCTTGCACCCTTCTCCCCTCTGCCTTGCACCCTTCTCCCCTCCGCCTTGCACCCTTCTCCTCTCTGCCTTGCACCCTTCTCCTCTCTATCTTGCACCCTTCTCCCCTCTGCCTTGCACCCTTCTCCTCTCTACCTTGCACCCTTCTCCCCTCTGCCTTGCACCCTTCTCCCCTCCCCCTTGCACTCTTCTCCTCTCCGCCTTGCACCCTTCTCCCCTCCCCCTTGCACTCTTCTCCCCTCTTCCTTGCACCCTTCTCCCCTCTGCCTTGCACCCTTCTCCTCTCTACCTTGCACCCTTCTCCCCTCTGCCTTGCACCCTTCTCCTCTCTACCTTGCACCCTTCTCCCCTCTGCCTTGCACCCTTCTCCCCTCTGCCTTGCACCCTTCTCCTCTCTACCTTGCACCCTTCTCCCCTCTGCCTTGCACCCTTCTCCCCTCCCCCTTGCACTCTTCTCCCCTCTGCCTTGCACCCTTCTCCCCTCCCCCTTGCACTCTTCTCCCCTCTTCCTTGCACCCTTCTCCCCTCTGCCTTGCACCCTTCTCCCCTCCCCTTCCACCCTTCTCCCCTCCGCCTTGCACCCTTCTCCTCTCTACCATGCACCCTTCTCCCCTCCGCCTTGCACCCTTCTCCCCTCCGCCTTGCACCCATGTCCTCTCTGCCTTGCACCCATCTCCTCTCTGCCTTGCACCCATCTCCTCTCTGCCTTGCACCCTTCTCCTCTCTACCTTGCACCCTTCTCCCCTCTGCCTTGCACCCTTCTCGCCCCCCGCGGGCACCCACATAGTGTGTTCTAACAAGAGTGCTTACCTGAGGGCACCATTTTGCTGCCTCATCCCTTCTCATATGAGCTTTGCCCTGGAGAATGCAGACTCTGAGGGTCCCCACTCCCACCCTTGTCAGGGTCCTGAGCAGTGCTCTGTGCTGCTTCCTGCTCTCTGGGGCCCCACCCCATCCTCTTTCGGCCTGGAGCCCTCTGACTGAAGAGAAACAATTTAAGTTGTTACTTTGTTTCTCTTCAGTCAGCGGGAGGAGCTCAGAGCAGGCTCCAGACAGCCTGCACCTGCTTTGGAGGGAGAGAAGCTTGCTTTAGCGCAAGCCTCTCTCACCAGAGCTGAGGGGGGCCTGGGCCCCCTTCATTTACTGAAGAGAGTGGGGCCCCCCCCGCACCGTGGGGGCTGCGGGGGCGTTTGTTACGTCCCTGAAGAGGAAGCCAGAAATAAAAACATGGCCAAACCAATGGAGATGTGGTATGGAAAACCAGTGAACTGCAAAAAGAACTAGAAATGGCAGTTATACATGTATCAGAAAGAGAATTAAGCAAAGATGAGGAAAATGTTTTAAAAAGAGGTTTGAATTTCCTCCCTGAAATACATCTCAGCCTGATAGATAAGAAAATCGATATGTACAAATTCATCAGAAAAATAAAGTTAGTGAAATATGCTTAAAAGAAACTAAGAACACCAGAGAAATCAGCAGCCATGAAGATAAACAGGAAGCACATTTCATTATAGGGGATCTTGAGACTCTGTTGGCTCTTAGTAATCTAGCTTATGAAGATAAATATGGAGTATTTTGCTGAGGACGATGTACTTGAAGAATTGGAAATCGTCAAATGGGAGCAGGACTGAGTAAATTACAAGTAAAACAGAAAATCAGCCCTACCCTTCAACCGGGCAATAAAGTTGACCTATTCTCAAAATGTGTCATGAAGAGTTTGGATACAATTACTAGAACAAGAAGTAAGAAAGGCCTTTACTGACTAAAATGAGAAAAGCATTGTAATAAAGAAAGTTGATAATTGTCATTTAGTCAAAAGAAAGTTACATGAAAGAAGTGTATCAAGAATTAAATGACCAAAAGTGTTATTACGAATTCTGGATAATCTTATAGAACAAATAAAAGAGATGTATGAGGAAAAACCTGCAAATATGCGTGATGATGAGGGGAGGTAACGAACTCATGGTAGAATTTCTGATAATCCTAACAATGTGTTTCTCCCAAAAGTGCACAAAGATACAAATAACCCTCCCAAGAGACCTACAGTCTACAGTATTGAACTCTCTTTGAAAATACGTCAAAGTTTATTGATGCATTTCTGGCACCAAAGATGAAACAACTGAGCTCATATGGAGAGGATACTATCGATTTCTTGTGCCATCTACAAAATATTTTCTGGCAGGAGAATTACTACATGATAACAATGGATGTAACATTGTTAATATACATGCATCGACCATGATTTAGGTTTGAAAGCCTGCCTTAACTTCCTGGACAAAGAAAACATTAATAGAAGAGAACATACCAAAATGATAGTCAAAATGATTGAGGTTACACTAAAAAAGAATTCCTTCCTGTGTGGAAATGAGGTTTTTCACCAAATCTGCAGCATTGCCATGGAAAATTTCTGTGCTTCCCCCTACGCTAATTTTGCATGGAGAGGTGAGTGGGGGAATTTGCATAGTAAGACAAACGCTAATAATATCTGGATAAAATCATTTATCGCCCCACTCTATAGACAATGGTTTCTTGATATGGTTCAGAAAAGAAGGAATTCTTAGATACACGTGCTTATGTGAAAAATTATACATTTGAAACAGCTATCTTCAGAAAAAATGCAACTACGAACAGTGTGCTTCAAGCCGTAAGTCATCATGACCGAAGATTAAAATAGAGCATACTGTATGGTGAAATGCTGAAGGTTAAGAGTATTTGTTCCACAGCATAGCAATTTGGCTCTCATCTTACGGAATGTCTGGAACCTGCTCAAGCAGAGGAGTCCCGCAGACAAGAGTTCCACGGAGTACTTAAATTCCACAGTTCTTTCCTTTGCTATTACTGCTGGGGACTCTAATGCCCAGGCAGGGATACTCCCTTATGTGAATGAGCAGAAAGCTCGTAGTTTCACTATCACCACTTCTGCGATTCACAGTAGTACTGATGCACAGTTGTCCCAGAGAGCTTTGTCCCCCCTATTAGCAGGCGAGCACTTCTTTTCTGTCTTGGACGGCTCGGACTCCGCAGTTGAGGGGTGTTCATTCACCTCAAGTGACGGGTATCAATCTGGTTTCAAATTGTGGTCATTTTGCCAAAGAAATCGGCGCTGTCCAGCGCCAGAAAACCACCTCCAGCAAGCGAATGGGGTGACGTCCGCAAAAGCATAGTCTGCTAAAATGGGTTTACCCTGGCTGACAACTCATGTTTCCGTATAGCGAAGAGTCCGGCAAGATCCCGGTTCAGAAAATACGGGAGCTACAACTGATTATCCTGAAGAACCCTCCTTAAAGGCTATCTTATTGTCGATTAAACAGTTTAAGGAGGAAGTGCATACAGACAGTAGACAAACTAAAGGGGCAGCCAAAAATTTTCAAGGGGGACTTAGAAAGCTGAATAAAACCTGTTAAGACATTGGAGAGCGAGTCACTATGATGGAAGGCCACACCAAAAGTTTGGAAATAGAAGTTACCACCCTGAAAGATCTGTGCTCCACCCAAGGCGCCTGCACGACAGATGTCGTGGAAAATGTAAGACCAGGAGAACAGACAGCGCCAAAATAACCTTTGTCTGCTGGGGATCCCCGAAGGAGTAGAGAGAGAAGATCCCCACTGATACATTGTGAAAGGTCTGAAGGGAGCTTTCCCCGATCATGCTGAGTGGAACTGGGATCACGAAATACAGAGGGCCCACCGCTTCCCCTTCATCCCTGAAGAAACAACATCCTAATGGTGGAGAGAAACCCAGACCTTTTTTGGTGTTCTTTGGGAATTTTTTACTCAGACAGTTGGTCTATGAACATGCACGACAGAACCCTCAGAAGGGCATTGAGGGGGTATCTTTTTTTGCAAAGCCTGATTTCTGCCATCTCACGGTGGAGCAAAGGTGGTGCCTTCGCCAGCTATTTCCCCCTTTTCAGCCGTTGGGCACACAAGTATTTCTTATGAACCTTGCTAAATTCAAAATTATTGTGAATGGCTCTTCACGTACCTTTATGCCAGAAGTCAAGGCCCAACAATATCTCAGTGAAATTAAGGCTAGAAAAGGGCAGAGCTAGTTATTGTCATGTTCAAGAATTGATAGACCTAGATTTCCTTTACTCATTTCTTTCTTTGGGAAAAGGCCGAATGGGGGCTCTTGGGAAGGAGAGGAGGCCTTGGCACTAGGGAGTCTTAGCTTTGGATGGGTTCAGGGGTCCCTTTTTTTCTCCTCTTTTTCCTCCATTCTTCTTGCTGCTCTTTATTGGCCTAAAAGGGTTAAAAACCTTGTTTAAGTTCACGGCGGTGCCGGGTGGCGGGGCTTTACTATAGACATTCATCATTCAGGTTAATTCTGGTTGCTCTATTATGTGGGGGGGAGTGGGGTGGGGGGGTTTGGGGCGGGTGGAGAAGGTGGGGAAGGGTGGGTTGGGGTGGGTCTTTCATGTTCTTTGCTTTTGTTCTATTATCAGAATGTATTTTTGTCTTGATGAGTTAGAAAGTGCAAAAATTTGGTGCTTCTGTATTTTTAGACAGATGGTTTCTTATTGTCGGGCGGGGTCCTCTTGTGGTATTGGTATTGCCTTGACGTATGTTCTTATGTATGCTACTCTATCAATGAAATTAGTATTGAGTTAATATGGCAAATGTAATGCATTTTAGAACTGTTTCATTGAACATTTGCGGTCTAAATGATGCACGAAAGAGAAAGATCTCTCAAGGTTTGCGTCTGCTGGCCCCTCTCCAAGTGTGTGTCCTACCTATTAGTGTAACCCACTAAAAACCAAAGTATGTTGTCCAAACAACAGCTGCATCAGTATGTTTTGTCTAAGGGCTAAGGTATGGCCAGAACAAAATAAAAATGAACATTGCTGTTCGACCTTGCACATAATGTTCAGTCAAAATCCCAGGAACATGCAACGAGTAAACCAAGCGATGAGTTCTCATGTGAAAGCAGCTATAGAAATTATTGCAAAAAATAGAGACGTGTAGTAACATGCGCAAAACAGCAGGAAAGCTGCAGCGTGCTCAAGCAAAGTTAGTGAATATGACAATGTCCCTATAGGCCACGTGACAGAGTCAGAACACAGAAATATAAAAAGTGAGCCTGTTAGCTTTTGAAAGGGTCAGAATGTCAACATATATAAAGCATATGTATTGTCTTTAACAGACGATTATCAATAATTAAAATAAAATGTATATTTCATTAATTCAAACAGTTCGATGTTTGATAAAAGTGATTGTCATTAAAAAACATTGTAATGACGTATTAAAAAAAAAATACGTCTTTAATTCTTTTTTTAACAATATGCTGGCTACCAGATGCAGCCATAGAACTAACCACAAGGGGACTCTCCACTATACCTGAAGAGCATAAAGCTCCAGCTAGGAGTGCTTTAAAAACATATGGTAAGCTCTACTTAGGTCATGGATTTAATATCCTAAGAGACTTAATGTTTTTTTTATGTTGCTAGGGGGCTGCTGCACTCCCTGTAGCTCCCCAAAACAAAAAAACAAAAAAAAAGCTTGGCTATGCTCTACCCTATTTCAGGAGCAAAAAGAAGTGATGATGGATGGAATGCTGAACAAATCAAACAATAACGGTTCTGTCGGGTTTGAACAACAGATAATTTATCCAAACAGTTTTTCAATGCTGCTAATGGAACCAACAGAACACCTCTGAAATACTGTGACAAATCCTTATCATAAATAAAGAAGGAAGGCCTAACTATTGCTTTATAGTATCTTTATATTGTTTTCTAAGTCAAAAAAGTCAATTATGTACATTATATACATTAACTGTCATTATATCAAATACAGTGCAAAACCAAGTGACATTAGTGAATAGTGAATTTGTTTTTTTGTGAATTTGCTACCAAGCCGCCCCAGGACACACCCATGGACCCTTCACCTGCCACTCCTGCAAGTTCGACTGCATCAGGACCCACACCAAATCCACAGACTCCAATCAGAGCTCCGACACTAACCACCTAAAGTGCATCCTGCTCAACACCCGCTCGGTCCACAGACACGCCATTGAACTCTGGAACCTACTCAACACTACATCGCCGGATGTCGCCTTCCTTACAGAAACCTGGATGAACGCCTCATCAGCACCCGACATCACCATAGCCATCCGGGACGGCTACAAGATCATCCGAAAGGACCGCACCAACCAAACAGGAGGAGGCATCGCCATCGTCCATAAGAACACCATCCGCATCATGACCAGTTCCGACGACAACCTCACATCCGCCGAACACCTTCACTTCCAGATCCACACCGACCCCAAGACCACACTCAGAGGCACCCTCATCTACAGACCACCAGGACCCCGCACACAATTCAGCGATGACATCACTGACTTCATCAGCCCACACGCCCTCCCCTCCGAGGACTACATTCTACTGGGAGACCTCAACTACCACCTGGAAAAGACAAGCATTGGAAATGCAATAGGTCTCGCATTAGGAAAGTTTGAGCAATTGGTATTGTAAAGGACACTTTTTTTATTTATGTGTTGGTTTTGAAAATAGCAAAAGTAATAGCTTTGTCAGTTACAATGTCAATAGTTTTAACTTTTGCAAATGTGACACCTATAGCATTTGTAATGCAATGTGTGTTGTCTTTACGTGACTTAGATGTATTGATATTGTTGTTGTTATGTTATGTTATGTTAGAACTGTATTTCTTGAGCGCACGGCTACCCGGAACGGGTGTCCCGGCGCTTTGGCAGAGAGTCCTGAACACAACCAAGAAAAAACCCAGCGGCAGAAACACTGTAGGCCCACTGGTTAGGTGGAGAATAGGAGCGTCTTGAGCTCCTTTCTAAAGGCCAGAAGATTATTAGCCTTGCGGAGTGATAGAGGGAGCTCATTCCACAACCTGGCCGCCATAAACTGGAAAGACCGGCCTCCCATCCGCACGCGTTTGATCACTGGTATCTCCACTTTAGCCAGGTCAGCAGATCTTAAACTCCTCCGAGGAACGTAGCGAACAATCCGCTTCCTGAGGTACGCTGGGCCGATGCAGTGGAGGGCTTTAAACGCCAACGTAAGGACTTTGAAACTAATTCTGCTGGGAATAGACAGCCAATGCAGTTTTCCACGCAGTAGAGAGGCACTGGCTCTCCGTGGAAGGCCAAAGATGGCTCTGGCCGCCGAGTTTTGGACCACTTGCAATCTGGATACCAGATATTTAGGCAGACCAGCGAAGAGTGCGTTAGCGTAATCTAGACGCGAACCCACGAGTGCTTGCACAATGTTCTTGCGATATTGAAGGGAAAGCAGTGGGAGAAATTTCCTCACCGTCCTCAGGATACCAAAACATTTTCCCGCCAGGCCCGTGATGTGGGGACGAAAGGAAAGACTGTCGTCGAATACCACACCCAGATTTTTTACTTGGGCAACTGGTTTCTCAGGGGGGAACATGTCGGAAGGCCACCACGATTTCCAGCCAGGGTCTTCAGCACAGCCAAAAAAGAGCAACTCGGACTTATCCGAGTTACACTTCAGGTTCTGGTGCTGAAACCATGCAAAAACAGCACTTAGGCAGTCTCTGATTCTGTCGCCATTAAAAACCTCTCCCTTCCTACAGGTGAACAGGAGCTGGGTGTCGTCAGCGTATGAAATGACCCGGGCTCCAAATGCCTCCGCGACCTTCGCCAAAGGGGCCACATAAATGTTAAAAATGGTGGGGCTCAGGATGGATCCTTGAGGCACCCCCACCTCTAGCGAAGGCATTTCCGCGGAGAACGGAGGAGCCCAGATCACCTGCCGACGGTCGGTTAAGAAGGATTGAAACCAGTCCAACACCGTCCCCCGCAGACCGACCTCCCAGAGTCTTCGGAGGAGGCCGGCGTGTGGGACGGTGTCGAATGCCGCCGACAGGTCCAGCAAGACCAACATGGCCTTTCCCCCAAGATCAAGCGTCTCCCTGATGGCGTCGGTCACCTCCACAAGAGCTGTCTCCGTACTATAGTTAGCACGGAAACCAGATTGGGAGTCATGCAGCAGATTGTTATTCTCTATAAAGGTGGTAAGAGTGTGCTGAACATGTTTCTCCGCCACCTTCGCCAGAGCAGGGAGGAGGGAGATTGGTCTATAGTTGGCCCACTGTAAAGGGTCGAGCAGAGGCTTCTTAATGAGCGGGAGAATAAGAGCATGCTTCCATTCTTTAGGGACCACTCCAGAACTCAGAGACATGTTGAGCAAGGGGTTCAGCAAGTTGTTAATAGCTGGTGCCACCGAGCTCAGGCATTTGGCCGGACACGCATCCAAGGGGGATCCAGATTTCAACCGGGAAAGCAGCTCCAGAGAGGACTCGCAGGATAACGGGGGGAACGTCGAAAGAGTGGGCACCTGCTCGGCTGCAGCGGATGGAAGGACCTTCAGATCACTTTCCACAGCTGCGTCCACTTCCAGGGACTCCACCCGATCGAAAGAGTCCTGAATCCTACGGATCTTGTCAACAAAGAAGTCAGCAAGCTGCTTGATCCACTCCTCAGTATGGGAGTGAACCCTAGCGGCCGCTACCGGTTCTGTGAATTCCTTCACAATTCGGAATAGTTCCCGGCTCGTGTTATCAGCCTGGTCTATTCTATGCTCGAAGTAGATCTTTTTAGCTTCGGCAATCTGTCTGTGGTAAGATTTTATCGCACCCTTGTACTTCAGTTTCTCCTCAGGCGCGTAACTGCGCCGCCAGAGCCTTTCAGACCTTTTGCAGTCCTGGCGTGTTTTCCGCAGAGTAGCGGTAAACCAAGGAGCGGAATCCGGGCAGGGGGCTGTCCTGACCGGTTTCCGAGGGGCGAGCTCCTCGAATCTTGTCCGAAGCCAGTCCTGGACTAGCGGCAGGTCGACTTCTAAGTTCCCAGTCGTAATGCAAGGGTGTGCATGGAGTGCATCAGCGAGCATATCCGCTGACACCAAGTGAAAGGCTCTCGCTTGGCGAGACCCATCCTGGTAAGCTCTTTGGCACGTCTGGAGCTCAGCTAACAACACGAAGTTAATTAAATAATGGTCGGACCATAGAACCGGCAAAGGGGAGGACACCTTAATTGGCACAGTGGAAAAGATTAGATCCAATGTATGCCCTTTCACGTGCGTTGGACTATCGATGAAAGAGGTCAGTCCGAGCATCTCGGTAATGTCCCGTAGTTTAGATGCATCGGCGTCAGTTGACAGGTCCATGTGAAGATTTAAGTCGCCCAACAGTACACAGTGAGCCGATCGCACACAGGGTACTGACAGTGCCACCTGTAAATCCACGAAGAACGAGCCTAAAGGCCCTGGCGGTCTATAGATCAGAATTCCTGTGCAGGTATGTGAAGCCGACAACTGGAGACTAAAGCCCAGAGCTTCACAGCCAGCGATATTATCTACAGGATAAGAGGTGCAGACAAGGGACTTGTCAACAACTAAGGCCACCCCACCACCTCTGCCTCCAATTCTATCCCTCCTTAAGATGGTAAAGTTGGGGGGAAGGGCACTAGCGATGTCCGGTTCAGAGCCAGCCCCCAACCAAGTCTCTGTCAAAAAAAGACAGGAGAGTTTCGAAAGCGTAAGGAGGTCCCAAATTTCCATGGAATGACGCGCCAAGGATCTGGTATTTAACAAGGCGCACTGACATTCCAAGGGGAGGGAGAGGGGAGCGCGAGATGGAGATGATAAGGGACGCCAAGAACAACCAGGGCACCCTTTAGCCAGATGTCGACCTCCAGGGAAAAGACAGATACAGCCACTTTTGGGGGGACGGAGCGCACATAAAGCGGCCGCACTATACCTAATCATCCCACACACCTACCCTAGATGCCAGAGTCCCGCCTCGGCCGTCTCCGAGACGCTGACGAGCGCAGACGGGCAGGACTCTGGCACGACTCAGGCGCAGTGAGGGCGCCACCGCTGCGCGAACCGCTGCGCGATTTCAAGCGAGCTTTAAATAGCGTGCTCTCCGCGTCCCAGCTCACCTGGACGCTCCAAGATGGCGCTCACACTCCACTCCACTACCCAAGGCAAGATGTCCGCCGTCAACTACAACCTCCCCAGAACCGGACCCGCCAAACAGCGGTGGTTGTTCCAGAAATTATGTGCAAGGTAGGGGGCAAGAGGGGAGCTAAAAACGAGGGATAATGCAAATGAAAATAAAAATAAATGCCAAAAAACGGGGCTTTAAAATGCAGCAGTGCAATGCACAGGAAACGCGACCAGCGCGACCAACAGCGAGGCGCCAAGTGAATTCTCAGCCTCAGGATACCTTACCAGGTAATCCCCTCGTGATGCTCGCCCTAAATAGCGTGCTCTCCGCGTCCCAGCTCACCTGGACGCTCCAAGATGGCGCTCACACTCCACTCCACTACCCAAGGCAAGATGTCCGCCGTCAACCACAACCTCCCCAGAACCGGACCCGCCAAACAGCGGTGGTTGTTCCAGAAATTATGTGCAAGGTAGGGGGCAAGAGGGGAGCTAAAAACGAGGGATAATGCAAATGAACAATGGCTTTTAATTTTGTAAATAATTAATACTTAAATAAAATTTATTGTAATTTATAATGGCAATAGCTTAAACGTTTGTAAATTAATTTTGTGAAGATTATGTTCAGTGTATTTTATTGTGACGAAAATCCAAGAACATTGCATTTGCACCTGGTGGTGGATGTGGTGGTGGTGGGTGTGGTGGATGTGGTGGTGGATGTGGTGGTGGATGCGGTGGTGGTGCATGTGGTGGATGTGGTGGTGGTGGATGTGGTGGTGGTGGATGTGGCGGTGGATGTCATGGTGGATGTGGAGGTGATGGTGGATGTGGTGGATGTGGTGGTGGATGCGGTGGTGGTGGTGGATGCGGTGGTGGATGTGGTGGTGGTGGATGCGGTGGAGCATGTGGTGGATGTGGTGGTGGATGTCATGGTGGATGTGGAGGTGATGGTGGATGTGGTGGATGTGGTGGTGGATGCGGTGGTGGTGGTGGATGCGGTGGATGTGATGGTGGATGTGGTGGTGCATGTGGTGGATGTGGTGGATGTGGTGGTGGATGTCATGGTGGATGTGGTGGTGGATGCGGTGGTGGTTGTGGTGGTGGATGTGGTGGTGGATGTGGTGGTGGATGTGGAGGTGGAGGTGGATGTGGTGGTGGATGTGGTGGTGGATGTGGTGGTGGATGTGGGTGTGGTGGATGTGGGTGTGGTGGATGTGGGTGTGGTGGATGTGGTGGTGGATGTGGTGGTGGTGGGTGTGGTGGTGGATGTTGCGGTGGATGTCATGGTGGATGTGGAGGTGATGGTGGATGTGGTGGTGATGGTGGATGTGGTGGTGGATGTGGTGGTGGATGCGTTGGTGGATGCGGTGGATGTGGTGGCGGTGGCTGTGGTGGTGGATGCAGTGGTGGTGGTGGATGCGGTGGTGGTGGATGGGGTGGTGGATGTGGCGGTGGATGTCATGGTGGATGTGGAGGTGATGGTGGATGTGGTGGTGGTGGATGTGGTGGTGGATGTGGCGGTGGATGTCATGGTGGATGTGGAGGTGATGGTGGATGTGGTGGTGGATGCGGTGGTGGTGGTGGATGTGGTGGTGGATGTGGTGGTGGTGGATGCGGTGGAGCATGTGGTGGGACCAACTGACGCTTGGGAAGAAAGTCACTCATAGAAGATGCGATCGCTGTCGCATGCCTTGTCTATGAAGGAAAAAAAAATCATACCACCCAGGACCACTGTTTTCTTAATGGGGGCAAAGGGCTGGAGACGCAGTCTGCTGTACATTGAGCTGCGCAATTCAGGGAGATTGAGTTTATGTCTGTGACATCATAGCGGAGATGCTCTACCCACTGCAGCACAAAAATGCATTTTACTGACTTTCTCTTCATTATCAATAAGTGCAAGAGACGGGAGAGAGGGATGCAGGCAGCACATGGATAGCCCAGGCAGAGGGGAGGAGGGGCAGAAGAACCCAACAGATTAGCTCTAATGATCTCGGACATCTCCACTCCAATAACCAGGCGGGCAAGCACAATATTTTGTCTCAATTTTCCTGTCTTTAAAATGTTACGGCAAATCACTTTCTGATAGCCGCTGCTTAGACTCAGCTGCCTGATGGGCGAAAGGCTTCTCTGCTACATAAGTGAGAGAAATCATGTCACTGGGTAGCGACTATCAGCAAACTCACCCGAGGTCTGCAAAAATGGATCAGTCCGCATGTGTGTCTGTGTATGTTCCTAGTACTCGTGAGTTGATAATGAAACAAAACTCCCACGCTAACCAGGACACGGCGGGCAGGGGAGGGGGCGGAGCGGGGAGAGGTGCGACACGGCAATCAGGGGAGGAGAGTAGGAGGAGGAGGGGGAGGAGAGTAGGAGGAGGAGGGGGGAGGAGAGTAGGGGAGGCACGGCCTAGCGGCCGTGCAACCAAGAAGTGAATGGGCGGAGCTGGGGGAGGCTGTGAGAGAGAGAGTGGGCAAGGCAGGCGGCTGGGGGCATGTGCACGCGCTTTTAAGCTCAATGCGCATGCGCATTGAGCTTAAATTTCTCGTGCACTGCAAGGAATCGCCACGATTCCTTGCAAGTTGGTTAAAGAGTGTTTAAGCCCCCATAGTCTCGCAAACTCGATGCGCATGTGCATCGACAGGCGAGACCTAAAAAACGACTCCAACACCACCACCCTTCTGGACAACCTGGCCAACCTCGGACTCGAACAACTTGTCAATACCCCCACCCACTATGCCGGACACACGCTCGACCCAATCTTCACCTCCAGCAAGCACATCTCCTTCAATCACACCACAGCTCTCCACTGGACGGACCACAGCTGCGTTCACTTCAACTACAAAAAGACCACGACCCACAACCCCCCACAACCTATTCCCCGAAGAAACTGGAACAAAATTACTACCGACCAGCTCTTCACATCGCTTCACCAAAACCCTCCTGCCAAATCGTCGGACCCAAACCAAGCAGCCACCAACCTCACACAATGGATCACCCACAGCGCAGACGAACTAGCATCCTTGAAAAACCATCAAATCAATCAAGGTAACAAAAAAGCCCCCTGGTTCAACGATGACCTTAAGAAATCCAAGAAGCTATGTCGCACCCTCGAGAAAGACTGGAGAAAAAACCCAACCACTGACAACCTGACCACCTTCAAGAACGCAATCCGCAAACACCACCAACTGATCCGATCCACCAAGAAATCAGCATTCAAGGATCGACTTGACAACAACGCCCACAACAGCAAGGAACTATTCAACATCATCAAAGAATTTACCAACCCCACCGCCGGCACCAACGACACCCCTCCCTCCCAAGACCTCTGCGACTCCCTAGACTCTTTCTTCTACAACAAAATCGCCGACATACATAACAGCTTTGATAACCAGTCCGGGGACCAGTCCACTCCACCCACCTCCGAACCAACACCCCCCTCTAACAACCTTTGCGCCTGGAACCCAATCTCCACTGAAGACACCATCCGCCTGATGAACTCCATTCACTCAGGATCGCCAACCGACCCATGTCCCCACCACATTTTCAACAAAGCAGACTCCATCATCGCACCCCATCTCCGAGACGTCATCAACTGCTCCCTCAACTCCGCTACCTTCCCGGAAAGCTGGAAACATGCCGAACTCAGCGCCCTTCTGAAGAAACCCACAGCAGACCCCACTGAACTTAAGAATTACCGCCCCATATCGCTCCTCCCATTCCCTGCCAAAGTTATTGAGAAAGCCGTCAACAGTCAGCTCGCCGCCTTGCTCGAAGCCAACAAATCCCTCGACCCCTCACAATCCGGCTTCCGAGCCAAACACAGCACCGAAACCGCACTCATCGCAGCAACAGACGACATCCGAACTCTACTGGACAATGGAGAAACAGCTGCCCTCATCCTACTTGACCTATCCGCAGCCTTCGACACAGTCTGTCATAGCACCCTCATACAACGCCTCAGCAACGTCGGAATACAAGGATAAGCATTGGACTGGATCATCTCGTTCCTCACCAGAAGAACCCAGAGAGTCCGCCTCCCCCCTTTTAGATCAGAGGCCACCGAAGTCATCTGCGGCGTGCCACAAGGATCATCACTCAGTCCCACCCTCTTCAACATATACATGAGTCCCCTCGGATCCATCGCACACCAACACAACCTCAACATCATCTCCTACGCAGACGACACCCAGCTGATCCTCTCCCTCACCAAAGACCCAAACACCGCCAAAACCAACTTACACGAAGGAAGGAAAGAAGTAGCCGAGTGGATGAAGAACAGCCGTCTAAAACTGAACTCGGACAAAACGGAAGTCCGCATCTTAGGATCATCCCCCTCCGCCTGGGACGACTCATGGTTGCCACCAGCCCTTGGAACCGCACCCATACCTACGGACCATGCATGTAACCTGGGCTTCATCCTGGACTCCTCCCTCTCGATGACCAAACAAGTCAACGCCGTATCATCCTCATGCTTCAACATCCTACGCATGCTCAAAAAAATCTTCCGCTGGATCCCCACCGAAACAAGAAAGACAGTCACCCACGCACTGATCACAAGCCGACTGGATTATGGAAACACCCTTTACGCCGGAACCACAGCCAAACTACAGAAAAAACTCCAACGCATCCAAAACGCCTCAGCTAGACTCATACTGGACATCCCCCGTCAAGCTCACATTTCCCGTCACCTGAAAGACCTCCACTGGCTCCCCGTCAACAAGAGAATAACGTTCCGTCTCCTCACCCACGCACACAAAGCCCTCTATGACCTAGGACCCGAATGCCTCAACACGCGACTGTCCTTCTACACCCCCACCCGCCAACTACGATCATCCAATCAAGCCCTCGCCGCAATTCCGCGCATCCATAGATCCACCATGGGGGGAAGAACCTTCTCCTACCTAGCGGCTAAAACCTGGAATTCTCTCCCCACCCAACTCCGCCTTGTACAGAACCACCTCTCCTTCAGAAAGCAACTTAAAACTTGGATATTCGATAGGTAAAGTACCCCTCCCTCCCCCAAGCGCCTTGAGACCCTCTGGGTGAGTAGTGCGCTATACAAATTTCCGAACTTGAACTTGAACTTGATAAACAAATTATATCCAAATTTCATATAGAAAAACTATACACGTATATACAAAATATTATTTCATAAGACCATCAACTAATACAATCCCGGAACCCTATCATTGCTTTTAAGTCTGTTGAGGGCTCCAAGTTTATGTGGCCTGTGAATAGATGTCGACGTTTCGACCCTTAAAGCGCCAATGTTTTCAGTCGCGGCGGGTCTTTATCAAGACAATAATATACGCAGCACGACAGTCTACAAAGTAAGTAAAAAGAAAGGTCAGGAAGGGTTCTTTTTATTATATCTGGTTCTGTTGGTTTCGGGTGCAGTCGTGGTACTCACCCTATCAACCAGGTGCGTTAGTCACATGGAAGGGAGGTTTTTCTTTAGTCTGAAAAAGGAGGGAAAGAATGTATAAATCCCTGAGGTTGCACCTAAGTTATTTGAGTGCATCACTGAAAGAATTCGTGCAATTGTGTCTTAAAACTCAAGCTCAAAAGATGAGTTGGTGAATGAGTTGGCTGATATCCAGGATTTAAGCTACGACATCAGACCTTCACTTGTATCACAATTAATTAAATACACACTCGAGCGTTAATAAATGTGCATAAATGCTAAAGTCGAAGAGTGTATAATCATTCGACATCTTATTTTATGGACGCGTTTGTTTGCCAACAGTGGTTTTAATAGTATGGCAGTGCAGGTATTGTCTCATTCAACATCCGATATCTGGGGTTTTAAACTACGGCATCAGACATCCACTTATGTCATGATTAATTAAATACACACTGGCGTGTTAATAAGTGTGCACCTATGTCGGAGGTTTAAACTGCGACATCAGACATTCACTTGTATCATGATAAATTAGAAACACACTGGCGTGTTAAAAAGTGTCAGAGTCGTAGAGTATAAAGTCATTCCACCTCTTGTTTTGGGCGCGTTTGTTTACTAATGATGTTATTAATAATTGGCAGTATGGGTTGTGCCTCAAACGGCATCTTGTTCCATGGGCGTGTTGGATTGCCAATGGTGGTATTAATAGTTTGGCAATACGAGTTGTGTACGCCAGAACTGGTATATTAGCGCACTAGGGGACAAGCCGTCTAAAGATAATGTATTATCGGTCTTACCGAGATTTTCGTTGCAATAGACGATCTGGATACTCCGCCTTGTGTCTCAAATCGGCTGCTGGAAATCAGCTTACCGCCGATACCCGGAAGCAATCTATAAAAGTAACGTCGTACGGGCGTCTTGGATTCCTGGCGTCCTTACGTCATACGGTATTGCGCCGTTGCTGCGGTAACAGCAATACATTTTATCGCGGCAACCATGGCACGATCTGTGAGTGTAAGCTCACTAGACCGTGTTAGTAAAATATGCAAATTGCATGTAGGCAGTGCAGTGCTTGACGCAAACCTAACGAGTGTGTATACCAATGAAATGACTTATTTTTTGCCCATTCCTGTAACTTTTTTGTATACCCCAATAAATGAACGTACTATTGAATCATTCCTATCCCAATGGTAGAGGTAATCTTTAACCGCACAGGTGGCTTTGAAATAACCATTCAATGCGGGTCCATCTATGATCACAGCTACCTGTGAATATAATGAATAAACATTGCGTAGCTTGTATAAAGACATGTACAACTCTACATTTACAAATTCAATGCCGACTTGTAATAACAGTAACAAGGTGTATTACAACTTGGAATATACGATGATATAGCAACCTCAAACTAGAGATATTTTAACAACATCACTGTGCTATATATTCACTCATCTAAGTCATGGTCTAGTATTGAGTGAGAACTTAATAGAACTCTATCTATTTGAACCATGATCTTTAAGATGCAACCCTCCCGTGTGGTATATATTACAGTGTATTAGTGAGTCTTCATTTACAGCAGACCCATTTGTTTCGCAATTTCTTCATGCTCATTAAGGCCACATGTAACAGAATCCAAATAGTGAATCCATGTACATTCTTTTTTATTTAGAACCAATGACAGTGATCCACCTCTCGGATTGACTGTGACTTTCTCCAATATCCTCCATTTCAAGCTTTCAGCAGGGTGATTATGAATGTTAAAATGTTCCACCATTGGTGCTCCAGGTGTCTTACAACGTATCCGACTCATATGCTGTAATATCCTCTGCTTAGCTTTTTGGGTAGTTTGGCCAATGTATGGTTTATTGCAAGGGCACAGGATGATATAAATTACATTAGATGTATTACAATTAGTCAAGGATGGAAGTTTGTATGATTTGTTGTTATAGTCAAATGTTTGGCCTTCCATACTTAATGGGCAAACCTTGCAGTTACCACACTTGAAGAGACCTACCACCGGAGGCAGGTTTAAATGATCTCTCAGAGTCGGCTGTTTTTCAGGTGCCAGATAAGCTTTTACCACATTGTCTTTCAAATTGCTCCCTCGTTTGAAAGCAAATAGGGGGGGCTTGATCTACCTGTATTTCCGATGCCACCAGATTCCAATGCTTTTGGATGATCGTTTTGATGTTATTACTTTTTGAGTTAAATGTTGTGACACATACTAGATTTTCCGTGTCAGTTTTCTTTTCTTTTGGTATAAGCAATTGGTCCCTCGGATAATACCACGCCCTTTTTCTGGCTCTTTTGAGAAGACCCAGCGGATAGTCTCTTTCTCGCAGTCTTGTGGTCAGTATGTCAGTTTCTTTAAAGAAATCCCCTCTTCTAGTACAATTTCGTCTCAATCTGAGATATTGGCCAAACGGTAAATTATCACGCAAATTGCGTGGATGGCAGGAGTCATATTTTAATAGCGTGTTTCTTTCCGTTGGCTTCCTAAATAGATCACAATAAATTAGGTTGTTTTCTACTTTAAATGTCAAATCCAAAAAATCAATGGTTTCATGATTGAATGATATAGTGAATTGAATGTCTTCACTTCTTTGGTTTAGCCAGATAAAGAAGTCTTGTAACTGGGATTCCGAGCCTGACCAGATCATTATAACATCATCTATATATCTTTTCCAGACAGCTACGGAATCGATGTACGGATTATTATGTGAATAGAGGTGTTCTTCTTCATAGCTGTCCATATAGATGTTCGCCAGGCTCGGTGCATATGTAGCTCCCATTGCTACTCCCTTTCACTGGAAGAAAAATTGCTGTTGGAATACGAAATAGTTTCTTTTCATTGCTATCTCCAGCAGGTCTATTAGGAAACTAGTGGGCACCCAATGTGGTGCGGGACGTCTATTTAGAGCGTCTCTGATGACATTTATGGCTTTGTCTTGTGGTATTGATGTATAAAGAGAACATACATCCAAGGTTACCATGAGTTGTTTATTGGTATCAAAAGACTGATTCTCTAGTAGTTGTATGATATGTGTGGTATCTCTTACAAACGATTTAGTTTGTGTGACTAACGGTTGCAGAAAAAAGTCAATAAATTGATTCGCTGGTTCCAAGACGGATCCGCAACCCGATATAATCGGTCTTCCCGGAGGTCTTTCCAACCGTTTATGCACCTTTGGCAAGGTGTATATCGTGGGGATGCGAGGTTCTTTTTTGATCAAAAATTCTTTCTCCGGTGGACTGAGAAATCCATTTTTCACACCTTCCTCTGCCAGGTTTTCAATGAGGGTCCTGATGCTGTTCGTAGGATCTCTCATGGTGATTTGGTAACTGTCACAGGCTGCCAGCTGCTGTTGGATCTCACTAATATAGTCTTTTGTGTTTTGCAGCACAATCGCTCCCCCCTTGTCTGCAGCCTTTACTACGATAGAGCTATTTACTCGGAGTTCAGTAAGGGCCGCTCTTTCCTCTTTGGTCACATTATATTTTATATATTGTCTCTCATTCAGTAATTTCATGATTTCTTCCATGACAATTTGTTCGAAGGCTAGAATCCGCTGACTCATGCAGTATGCATTCGGTGTAAATGTCGATGGAGGCTTGAAGGGAGTAGCAGTGACTTTGGATGTATATATGTTCCTTCCAAAGTAATACTTCAACCTTATTTTGAGGAAAAATCTTTGTAGCACCAGTTTAGTGGTGAAAGTATCTGGTCAGCAAGTTGGCACGAAAGATACACCTTTTTTGAGAACTTCTCTTTCAGCTGTTGTCATTATATGATCCGAAAGGTTAATGATAGGATCAGAAGGATTTAAACAAGAGGTGGAATGACTTAATACTCTACGACTCTGACACTTAATAACACGCCAGTGTGTTTCTAATTTATCATGATACAAGTGGATGTCTGATGTCGCAGTTTAAACCTCCGACATGGGTGCACACTTATTAACACTCCAGTGTGTATTTAATTAATCATGACATAAGTGGATGTCTGATGCCGTAGTTTAAAACCCCAGATATCGGATGTTGAATGAGACAATACCTGCACTGCCATACTATTAACACCACTCTTGGCAAACAAACGCGTCCATAAAATAAGATGTCGAATGATTATACACTCTTCCACTTTAGCATTTATGCACATTTATTAACGCTCGAGTGTGTATTTAATTAATTGTGATACAAGTGAAGGTCTGATGTCGTAGCTTAAATCGTGGATATCGGCCAACTCATTCACAAACTCATCTTTTGAGCTTGAGTTTTAAGACACAATTGACACAAATGTATTCAGTGATGCACTCAAATAACTTAGGTGCAACCTCAGGGATTTATACATTCTTTCCCTCCTTTTTCAGACTAAAGAAAAACCTCCCTTCCATGTTACTAACGCACCTGGTTGATAGGGTGAGTACCACGACTGCACCCGAAACCAACAGAACCAGATATAATAATAAAAAACCTCCCTGATCTTTCTTTTTACTTACTTTGTAGACTGTCGTGCTGCGTATATTATTGTCTTGATAAAGACCCGCCGCGACTGAAAACATTGGCACTTTAAGGGTCGAAACGTCGACATCTATTCACAGGCCACATAAACTTGGAGCCCTCAACAGACTTAAAAGCAATGATAGGGTTCCGGGATTGTATTAGTTGATGGTCTTATGAAATAATATTTTGTATGTACGTGTATAGTTTTTCTATATGAAATTTGGATATAATTTGTTTTTCACAAATTCACTATTCACTAATGTCACTTGTTTTTGCACTGTATTTGATATAATGACAGTTAATATATATAATGTACAGAATTGACTTTTTTTTTTGAAAACCTTTATTGTGCGAAGAATAGCATACAAATACGGGCCTACAACCAGTCTGGCCGGCCACGATACATTATGCATAGCACATCAAGCAATAAGGAGGTGTACGATAGCACCCAGCATTGTGCAGGCAAACAGTAACATCAGGAAAGGGCTGAGCACTACTGCCGAAAACAGGATCAAAGAAGGTTAATTTTTATGTTTAATAGGGAGTATAGCAGGATCAGGTGCAGTTTCAATTATCTGGGTCTCCATAGCGGGCCACGAATCAAGCAGCAAGATAGAATGGCATCAACAAAGAACAGTTATCAACTACAGGTCGCAGCAATTGGAATATAAACGCCATATGTCAAGTCTGTGCCCTCCGTGACCCGCCATTTATTCACCACCCACCCAAGCACATATTAATACAGGACGGAGGAAACAGAACAACAACAGTGGTGACGCGCATCCTCTGTACCAACCTAAATAATAGGAAAAAGAATTGGGGGGGAGGTGGAAGGGGGAAGTACTATAACAGGAAAAGAAAGAACGCCGCGCTGAAGCGCGCGCCCCATAGCGACAGAAGCGATCTAAGGAATGTAAGAAGCACACTATCAGGGCTGGGGCGCGCTTGTCATAGCATACATGCAAACAATACCCTAAAAAGAAGGACATCGCGCCCCCCAGCCTCACCTACTGTCACTCCACGGGAGACACGCCCGGGGACGGCGCCCCGATAAAGGGATACAAAAGGGCCATAGAACAAAGAGAGAGAAAACAAATAGAGAGCCTAAACCCACCCACCCCACCCTGCACCCCTGCAGAAGGCTATGGCCTACCCCCCCAGCAGCGTGCCTGTCGCCCTAAATAAGAACCCGAAATGTAGAAAAGCCAGAAAGAAGGAAAGGGAGAAAAAGGCAAAAAAGGGAGAGGAAACCAGGGGGAGGGGAGGAGACCAGCAGTCAAGACGTACGGCCCCTACCGCCCACCCCCCCCACACACCTATGCAACATTAATACGAGACCAACACAATCTCAGGTACCATGAGGCCCTGAAGGGATCGTCCATATTATCGTGATCGGTAGCATCCATCTTCTCCAACCGGTAATCAGCAGTCCTCCGAGTTCAGCCAGGCTTACCCCTGTCTCTTCCTGGTCATAGTCACCATACGTGATAGAATGGCGGGTGGCGGGTGTACGTCAGAGGAACCCGGCAACCAGCAGCAAAACAAAAACCGTTCACGACAGTCTAGATTTTCCAGTGTTAATAGCAGGAGCAGCAAGCCGTAGAAATGCAATTTCAGCGTACAGGGAAGCAAAATCTCTCCCTCAAGGCAACAACGGGACCTCGCCAAGGCAAATCGGGGCAGCAATTCGCGTCGTTCTCCGGACACTCTAGCAGGAGCAGGCCCCGGCATGAAGTCCACAATCAATCCTACAACAGCCAGGCCAACCCGGGGATGCGGATCCGCAGAAGTAAAGTCTTGTCGACACCCGGCGGCGGCACCCCCCGCTACGACCAAGGGGGACGAAGCAGAGCACACTCGAGGCCGAGCCTCAGTAGCGGGGGACGGCCCAACAAACATGGCGGCGGACCGCCTATCTGGCGCTGGGCGGCAGGGGCCATGGCCGCACGTAGAGACTGCAGGGCTGCAAGGACATCACCGAGCGTGGGCTCGCACTCACAGGACCAGGCCCCCGTACATTCCAGCAACACAAAACCATTGTCCTGAGGAAATCCGTGGTCCAGGGCGTCGGCTGCCATCTTGTGAGATCAGCCGCGTCTCTGCGCTCCACGACTCCCGGAGCGGGCTCTTAAGCAAGGCCACCGCCGGACTTCACCCGGGTCCCTGGAATGGCAACCCTGGTGCAGAAAGGAGAGCCACCAAACGGGGGTCCGCCAGCGCCTCTGCCCCAAGGGGGCCTCGCCGTCTCTGGGCGCAGGGTATCAAGATGGCCGGACAAGGCAACAAGGGGGGGGAACCTTCTTGCGCGGTCCACCCCCATCCACGGCGTGCCGCGCTCTACCGCCGGGCCCACAGGCCGCTGGACCGAGCCCGGACAGTATCCTCCGGCATAACCGCACAACGGCCCTCACAGCCGACCCCTCTCCACCATCAGGGGCCGTCGCTGACACCACCTCTCCGGCCAATCCAGCCAGGCAAGTCCCCGGTCTCCACGCCACGAGGGCCAAGGATCGAGCAGGAGCACAGCTTCGGGTCCACAGCTCGCAGGAGCCCCGGGGTCAGATGGTAAGTACGAGCATCACTTACTCTTCCAGATTTCTACCGAGTGTGTCGTCTCGGGACAGGATTAATGGCAGGATATGCGTGCCGGGAAGGAAGGCTGGCGGAGCCGAGCTACAGTGCGGCCATCACGGTCGCGAGCTTGGCTCCTCCCCCCAGAATTGACTTTTTTGACTCAGAAAACGATATAAAGATACTATAAAGCAATAGTTAGGTCTTCCTTCTTTATTTATGATAAGGATTTGACACAGTATTTCAGAGGTGTTCTGTTGGTTCCATTAGCAGCATTGAAAAACTGTTTGGATAAATTATCTGTTGTTCGAACCTGACAGAACCGTTATTTTCTAAATTACATATTACCCAGGTTCTGAGGGACACAGGGTCAACCCCGTTGTTTTTATAAAGAACAAATCAAACATTCAACCCCAATCACAGATATGTGTTTAATTTGTCGTTCTTTTGCTCACCACGCCACCCCAGCCATATTCAAATCAGTCTTGAGCCGGCTCCTCATGGGAACAGTCCAGCCCGAACTGCCAGGCCAGATCCTCAGTTGACCAGAAACAAGCATCCAGGGGCCAGTTTGGGGATTTAACCGCTCATCAGCCAGGCTAGCTTGAATCCAGTGGCACGGTGAGCACGGCACCCACGTCTGGGCATACCCTTCCCACTTGTAAGTGTAACCACACACATTACCTCTTCCAGCTATCAAATCTAACAAACACTCATAACTCTCTTCCATCCCCTCTCACACACCACATACACTCTTTTTCAAAATACATCACCATCCCCTTTTCCATTTAACTTCCACTCTCCAACAACACTATACATACAGATCCTTCTCAGAAAACCACTACATCATCATCTCCACTCCCTACTCCACAGAAACAAAACATAACACACATACCAGTGCAAGAAAATCTCACACACACTAGTTCATAATACATTCCATCACAAACCAAAAACATACACTCACTCCCACCCTCCTGACTGCACAAATAATATGCATTCTAAACCATCTTTACTGCCAAGCTTTCTCTCTTCCTCACACCTAACACAAATACACCTACACAACAACTCTCATTCAACCACCTCTCACCCATTGCACAATTCAGAGCCTTACAACACGACCCACATGTTACACCACCACCCCTAAACAGATTCAAACAAAATAAACAACATGCTACTCTTCACAACTTTGCATCTCCATCTTTATTACACAACATAGCTCATCTACTCACTCTCAAACACCATCTCCACCACCTACACACACAGGCCCATCAAAATGCATTCTAAGTCTGCTGGACAAGGCATATGATGTAGAACAGCAACACTATTGCTATTTACATAAAGCTAATGCCAGCACTAATGACACACCTGTTGCAAGTTCTAAAAATATTGCTCTCTCTTCTACAAAACAAGGTCACACCAGCACCAAAACACAATCTCTAAACTGACTACTAATAAATGCTTGATTACTCTCTAAAAACAAGCATCACATCTATAACCTACTCACTGACGCTACCTGACTTACTCTGTATACCTGAATCAAGGTATGGAGATGACATGGCTCCAGTGTTGCATGAAGCTGTTCCTCTAGGATATCAAACTATCACACAAAATCGAATAAGCAAAAGAGGAGGTGGACCGGCTGTGATATTCAAGCAAACAAAAAATCTCACTAAATCTGAAGACGTCTCCATACAAGGTTATGAAGCTCTCTTCACCAGATGCAACCCTACACCATCTTACTCTTGTGACTTCCTTCTCCTTTACAGACCTCCACCTAGCTTTGCGAAATTCCCAGACACAATTATAGACGCAGTTTCAAACCTGAGAACACTACACTCCAAGACACAAACAAGTAAGGATAGGGCCTTGAGGGAAAGTTTAAAGACTTATGGACTCAAATCCCCCAGTCTTATAATAACTTTACAAAAAGGAGTCCAAAAGGTCTAATAGTGAAGGAGTGTCCAAACTAAATGAACAGACCAGGTCGCCAGAGCTCAAGAACTGTAGCACTAGCAAACCCCTCAAATGCGAGAAGTAGTGAAAAAAAGTGTGGGAGAAACACTAATAGCAAGAGATGCAAGACAAAGAAACGGACTCTGTAACTGGTTAATGGTGTCCCATCATTACACATACCGTGTCCAGTGTCATCATCTGGGTTACCAACATACTATACTTTGCCAGCCCTCTAGCCATGAGAACAGATGGCGAAAAAGTATAGTTGTACCCTCGTTACTCAGTTCCTTATCTCAAAGATAGCAAAAGAGGGTAAGAATGGTGCAGTACAAAGAAAAAAGAGTGATTTAAAAAGGGATAGGCATCAGAGACAGTAATATTTTATTCCAGACAGTTGCCTCAAAGCTGTCTTCCTATATAAAAACAGTGCAGAATAATTAATCAAGAGTAGTTGTAGTGTATCACTACCCTTATGGTCTACATGTTTCAGCTATAATGGGGTAAAGAAAACTCCCTAGCTTTCTTCAGGACCTTGATGCTAGATCAAGGAGCATCCATGCTGTCACCAATATAATACATACATTTTTGTTGAATTCACAAAATGAAATTGATTTCAAATCCTCCAAGTTGGCATGATGTCTTATAGCATCTGAAAAAGAATTATAGGAGGGACTGAGATATAGAAGTTCAAATATATACTGCATCTCTTTAAAAAGTGCCAAACCATACAATTATAACGGCAATGGTAAACTTACCAATGCGCCAAGAGGACATTACCTCACCTCACCGGGCACCAGCGTGTGTCTGAGAGGCCCCGCTCTGTAGAGAAGATTGATGTACAGAGTAGGTAAATACAAAAAATGATAATATGGAGAGAAAAAGAACAGTGAAGAAAGTGAGAAATCGTCCGACGGAATCTGTTACTAATGAAAAAATGTCTGTGTCTCCCGAAAGGTCTTGTCATATAGCTACTTCTTTTCTACATACTGTGTTAAGTTAGCATGAGTTTATTAAATGTTTGCACGCCGTTTTCATTCTTGCTTCACTTTTGCACACAACACATAATTGTTTTAGCTTTCAACCCAGAAGAGCTTCGTGATTTATTAGAGAAATAATATGTTATTGCTCTGATATCAGTTTTGTTCTGCACTCTGTCTGCACAGTGAGTGCTGAAGGCTACACGGATAACTTAACCCAGTGTTGTTGTAAGGTCTGATCTTCGCACCCCTATAGACATAACACACATGCTGCTGCCAAAATCTGGCTCTAGGCGAGTATTATATTGTTGTGCTGAACGCACAAAAACACACTTGATGTGCTTCGCATGCAGAGAGCTGGTGGAAGATGATGTGATCCTCCTGCCACTGAGATTTTGAGGTATGGGCCCGCCCTGCTAAAACCCAAATGAGACCTTCATAGATATAAAATACTATGCTAAATAGGGAGGGTGTGAATTAGACGTTATTAATTTCTATTCATTTCAGCATGTTAGTATGCTGTCACCATTTGCCTTTTATGGACTGATAAGTATGCTGATAACTTTGTTGCTTATAATATGTTTGCTAGTATTATACAAGATACTGCGTTTGAGAACCTTGCATTAGTAAATAAATATTTCAAACATGCACGTGTCCTCTTTTACTCCACGTTCTGGTTTGTGATGATTATATAACGAAAGAGTGTTCATGTGTTCCACGATACCTGAGGTATTCTAAGTTCATGTTCTGGTCTGTCTAAACATTAGGAGTTTGTTATGACCAATGAGACACTGTAGCTAGCTCGGTAAGGGGATTTTGGGTACTGAGGTGAGTTTTGGGCCATCCTAATTCACCGAGGTTCCAGGTCTCTATGCACAGTTCTGTAGGAGAACGGAATTCCTGCTACAGTCTTACTTTTCCAAGTAATGGTTGCTGATTATTGATAATCCCTTCTTTATGCCCCCTATTTTGAGAAGTAACATCTTTCTATACCGATAGTACATACAGCGTACACACCTCTGTATGGAATAGGGCTCACCAACATTGATTCGGCATCTGGTCATATATCACACAGATATCGATAACTAGAGACAGTAAGAAATAACTAATATTAGGTTTTGAAATCACATGTCTTGTTATCATTATGCATCGTGATCTCAAATATAAGTGTGTTCCCCACTACGTTTAACTTACAGGAAGTTACGAAGTCACAAGATTGTTGGGCTACTCTAACTAAATTTTCTGAATGAAAAGATAAATAAATAAATAAATAAAATTAGTTATGTATCTAGAGATAAATGCCAAGTTGATGTAACCAAAATAGTGGACTACACATCACATTACCATTGACACTGCGCACAAAACTACGTAAAAAGAACAGGAAGGAGAACAAACTTTCTTTCCCATCGGCATTGCGCTTTTTGCGTAGTTCATACTGACGCGCTCAATACGCGCCGAGTCTTTTACACTCAAGTGTTTGGCGTATATATCCGGGGACCGAACGCGGAAGCCGCACCTCCATCCCAGCGGTGTTCCGGTTCGAGGTACCGACAGAGAGGTAGGACGGCGTTTCTCTGTTTACTAACACTAACGGGCAGGGATAGCGATCTCCACTGCTCGACACTAAACTACACCGCTCAGGTTCTTTTTTCAATTTTAGGTAGGCATTTAGCAATGTTTACTCTAACTACTATCGCAGATTTTTTGCTGCCATTTGAGATCGAGGTTAGTTAAGGAAGTAACTAGCAGAAACTATTTTAGGCATTTTAAGTTCTCTCTCGCAATAGCGTTACTTTAAGTTTTTCAACATTACAAAAATATAGCGGTCCCTTTCGCATTTGCATTTAATACAAAGTTTCAACTAGATTTATTGCTGGATTTCATGTGTGCCTCCAACATGTCTCTGACTCTTGCCATACTGACAAGGGGGTTTACGCGCTGTGCATAATAATGGTTTTATTGAATGTCTGTAGTAAGATACTCTCTATTTACAGACATTTTTTCGTCAGTAACAGATTACGTCTGACGATTTTCTCACTTTCTTCACTGTTCTTTTTCTCTCCATATTATCATTTATTTGTATTTACCTACTCTGTGAATCAATCTTTTCTACAGAGCGGGGCCTCTCAGACACACGCTGGTGCCTGGTGAGGTGAGGTAATGTCCTCTTGGTGCATTGGTAAGTTTACCTAGGAATCTAGGAGTCACCTTTGACAATCAGCTGAACTTCATGGCTCATGCCAATAAGGTAGCGTCCACGGCCCACTTTAAACTTAGAATAATTAGGAAAATCTTGCCTTTTTTGCCTGACACAGCCGCCAAGACCCTGGTCACGTCATTGGTTCTAAGTTCACTAGACTACTGCAACGGACTCTTTCTGAATGTACAATCTAGAGTCACAAAGAAGTTGCAGATGGTACAAAATGCGGCAGCACGCTTGCTGTCCAAAAAACCAAAATTCGCACCCATCTCAGATACTCTAAGGTCCTACCACTGGTTGTCCATTCAAAACAGGATAAAGTTTAAAGCGATGTGCATAATTTACAAAGTAATGCAGGATCAGGGGCCTCGCTTCCTTAAAGATCACCTAATACCCTATAGTCCGGCTAGAAAGCTACGATCCTCAGCACTTAACCAATTAGTGGTCCCACGTACTAGAACTGTGACTTGGGGTGACCGCCGTTTCCTGGTTGCGGCCCCCAAGATCTGGAACACCTTACCATATCACATTAAAACCAGTCCATCGCTCCTACAGTTTAGGAAAAAGCTGAAGACGTGGTTATTTAACCAATAAAAGTAGCACTCCAGCCGCATCCTCACCTCTAGGGAATGACATTACTGCAGTCCAGCGCCGAGACACCCAAGGGTAATTGTTCGCGCTTTATAAATGTCAGAAAAAAATAAATAAATAAATAAATAAATAAATAAATACCATTGCCGTTTAATTGTATGGTTTGGCACTTTTTAAAGAGATGCAGTAAATATTTGAACTTCTATATCCCATATCCCAGTCCCTCCTATAATTCTTTTTCAGATGCTACAAGACATCATGCCAACTAGGAGTATTTGAAATCAATTTCATTTTGTGAATTCAACGAAAATGTATGTATTATATTGGTGACAGCATGGATGCTCATTGATCTAGCATCAAGGTCCTGAAGAAAGCTAGGGAGTTTTCTTTACCCCATACGACCATAAGGGTAGTGATACACTACAACTACTCTTGATTAATTATTCTGCACTGTTTTTATATAGAAAGACATCTTTGAGGCAACTGTCTGGATTAAAATATTACTGTCTCTGATGCCTATCCCTTTTTAAATCACTCTTTTTTCTTTGTACTGCACCATTCTTACCCTCTTTTGCTATCTTTGAGATAAGGAACTGAGTAACGAGGGTACAACTATACTTTTTTGCCATCTGTTCTCATGGCTAGAGGGCTGGCAAAGTATAGTATGTTGGTAGCCCAGATGATGACACTGGACACGGTATGTGTAATGATGGGACACCATTAACCAGTTACAAAGCCCTTTTCTGGCTCTTTGTCTTGCATCTCTTGCTATTAGTGTTTCTCCCACACTTTTTTCACTACTTCTCGCATTTGCGGGGTTTGCTTGTGCTACAGTTCTTGAGCTCTGGGGACCTGGTCTGTTCATTTGGTTTGGACACTCCTTCACTATTAAACTTTTTGGACTCCTTTTTGTAAAGTAACACTACACTCCAACCTATGCATTCTTGGTGACCTAAGCATTGGATGACCGTGGGCGCACATGGTTTGTCTCCCTTCGCTAGCAAAAGCCACAACAATAGAGGCTCACTAAGGTGAAGCAGCGCATGCGCTGCGTTCGCTAGGTGAGACCTAAAAACAAATTTGTGCAGATTGTACAGTGCAGGGATTGCCCTGTGTATTTCACTAGCCATGTATAATCTAGGGGGGAGAAGGAGGAAACAACTAAGTCACCCTTCTAGGACATGGCATGAGAAAATGAGAGCCCCAAAATGTTGGGCTCCAAGACCTAGTTTGTATAATGGTTGCTAATCAAATTGATAATTAAAACCAAAAGAAAGAAACATTTCTTTCTAGAGTCCCCTCACTCACCGGGGTTGCCCCACGGTGACATGCTTCATCATTGGGGCCATCCCAGTTCTCTACGAAAAGGGGCAGGCTGCAACGTTACGAACTACGTAGGAGCACTTTTTTTGTGAAGGACTATGTGTGGTGCAAAAGGGTGTGGTGAAGTGGGTGTGAGTGAATTAAAAATACCGTACTAGTGGGCCTCAACAATTGTATTCTGCTCCTAGGTCGGTATATTAAAAATTGGGTTTGTCACTGTATTCCAACCTGTAATATGGGATGGATCAGTGTACGGTCGACATGTTTCAAGCTACCCCTAGCTTTTCTTCAGGACCATACTCCTGTACAGGAGTAGGGTTCTCATCGTCTGTGCCATATTTAGCTGTTAAAGCCACAACTTTCTTTTTCTGACACAGGTTTTATATTGAGGAGGTCTCTCCTGCTTCTTTATCTTTATGTCAGACGAGCTTGGTGTCTTCCATTTTGGTTTCACATACTCTTCTTGTCTGCGTTCAGATCGCCCTCCTCTGTCATCCTGCTGATCAAATGATTCCTGACAGGAATGAAGAGAACGTGTATCAGGAACCTGATACCTGTCTGGAGTCTAGATTTTAGTGTGGTCACGAAAATTGTATTGCCTGTTAGAAAACTCTGGGGTTGGAGAAACTCCACAAGGTTTACCTTCCTGTGGTCGTTTAGATTTACCCCATTTATTTTTTTTTTAATATATTTTTATTGCAGAGTCATAGTGTGTACAACCAGTTTGTCGATCAAGCCAGCTACCCACTTTTGCGTAACACAAGCTCCTAAAGAAAAGTCTTACACGGCCATTCAGCTCACACCACAGAGGTCGAGCGGCATTAGACAGGAGAGCATTAGTAGCTGACAGATGCATTGAGGCTCACATACAACTGTTCCTCAGGCAGTACTCAGGGCTGCTTTTCTTTCCGCCTGGTTTTCCCGCATCCGGCCTATTGAGCTCTTATGAAAATCAAACATCCCCCCCCCTCAACTCCCCAACCCAAGCCCCTCCAACCCTTACCCCTCTACCCCCTATCCCCCTACTCCATCCCCCTGCTCGCGCTCGTCGTTTAGATTTACCCCATGTTTTTTTTTTTCAAAAACCCACGGGCCTGCTTGGCTTCCCTGTCTGTATCATGCTTGCCAAGAGTTGGTTTAGTAGGTTTGGTTCCCAAATTATTGCATCCAAAGGATGTGTAGACGTCAGCAATAATTATAGGCAACTCACGTTCACGGTCAGCTTGCGCAAATGCTGAGTGCCGTTGGCGTATACCCAGTTTGGCTGCTTCACCCTTAACTTTAGAAAGAATCATTGCGGACACTACTGGAATATTCTCCATTTGTTTCATCCCCAAATCCAGGGCAGCATCTGCCTGTGATCGTTCTGTATTTGTTTGAGTATGCTGGGTAAGACGTCCATCGAGGGAGTGCTGTGACAGACAGTATAAACAGCAGCAAAAATCATCCCCCAGGTGTTACAGTTTCCAACACTGGTAACCATACCATTCCATTGAGTAAGCAGAAATGCGAAATAAGTTGATACATTTTTTGGGGCTATCCAAAATTGAATTTCCTCTCAGTTAGTGGGTCTTTTGTCCATAACTGAATTCACAATTCCAGGACCTATAGTAGGCACTGCAGGCAACTGGGCTTGCCCCTGCATGCCAATCCTAGCTGGGGCTGCCGACAAGGTACGCAAAACAAACATCTGTATAAGGCAACTAAATCGGTGTATAGAGCTTGTGATTGCACAAGATTTTGATTAATCAAATCTGGATAGGGTGTATATGCTAATGCTGACCGAGCCGCCCCTCTCATTACCAAGGGGGCCCAAGTGGACCCTTCAGCTATGTGGGGAAGGATCATAATACACAAGACCTGATTATCAGGGAACACTGTACTTTTTTAAGCTCACTAGGGGCAGTCTGAAACTTATGCTACCAAGAAGCTGGCTTCGCCACACTGCCAGTCATACCTAGTTTCCAGGTGTTCAATTTTAAAATGTTTGTCAATACACCAAATAACACCTCATCTCATGAGACAAACCAGAAAAAAAGTGTGAGAGATCAGAAAGTACCTCATGTAAGCATCACCAAGGGAGCTGTTGGTTGGTACTCACCAGTTTGCCCACGCTATCATCATTGGTAACTTTCATGACCATGCAAAAAGAAAAATAGTGTCCTAATTTTTAGAGGTGAAGAAAGAAAATTGGAAAAGAATGCAATATCGATGCTTATGTTATTCTTACCCAACCAGACCCCGTTGTGAGAAACAGATCTTGGTATACTAGTGAGGTATTTTTTAGGCCAAAACCAAAGAGGCAACGGAGGGGGAGGTCAGAGGGAGAGAGGCAGGGGCTGTCCAAATCCGGAACAAACATGGCAGGCATATTCCCCTTCGGATAACCCGCATCAGGGGCCAGATGCGCCTGTAAACAATATAGTGGTTATTTATCTGACCACCAACTATCTCCTGCAGAGGTGCAAGTCTTAAACAAAGGGCTGGGATACGTGCCAACCCCCAAACATGACACCTTTAAGTTTAGGGCTGAGTTCTTTGAACTAATGAGGAAAATAAAACTCCACAAGTTCTTTGCAGATAAGGCACTTGATCCACCTTCCGTTTTCTCGACTAATTTACATCGCCCCTCTATGTTTTGCCCCCGGCTTCCTCTGTGAGCCTAAAGTGGCATTTTTTTAACAAAGTGTACTGCAAGATATTGCCTCCTTCGAACAGTTGCGTAGTCAACATAGTTTTCGAAACATGAATAAAACTGACTGGCTAGCGATCAAATCACTACAGGATAACAAGGTGATAACAATAAACCCAAACGATAAAGGCAACTTGGTCGTGGTTATGGATACCAAAGACTATGAAGCTGAGGTTCTCAAACTGCTTGGGGTACGTTGCCAATTATCAACCTTTGGCGAAAGATCCCACAGGAGAGCTCGAGGACACAATCAGGGCTATGGTGATGGATGCTAAAGAGAAGAATTGGGTTAACTATAAGGAAGCTGATTTCTTGGTGAATCCAAAGCAACCGGCATTTTATATCTTGCCGAAGATTCATAAACAAAACAGGTGATGGACCGAATGTGGATCAATGTCACACATTCATCCCAGTCCAAAGATCTGGGCCCAAATCCATCGTTTTTTTGCACTCCACACCACCCTGGGTTAGACAATGGCGATATGCAAATCAGCTCTGACCCTGTGCCCCATGGGAACAGTCCAGTCCGAACCTCAAAAGCCATGTCCTTCCCAGAACGGAATCAAGCATCCGAGGACCGGACCGGTTTCGAGGTAATACCTCTCATCAGCCCGGCTAGCTTAACTCCAGTGGTGTGGAGTGCCTGGGACCCACGTCTGAGCATCCCCAGCGCACTTAGGGCGAATTTGCAAACAAAACAGGTGATGGACCGAATGTGGATCAATGTCACACATTCATCCCAGTCCAAAGATCTGGGCCCAAATCCATCGTTTTTTTTGCACTCCTCACCACCCTGGGTTAGACAATGGCGATATGCAAATCAGCTCTGACCCTGTGCCCCATGGGAACAGTCCAGTCCAAACTACAAAAGCCATGTCCTTCCCAGAACGGAATCAAGCATCCGAGGACCGGACCGGTTTCGAGGTAACACCTCTCATCAGCCCGGCTAGCTTAACTCCAGTGGTGTGGAGTGCCTGGGACCCACGTCTGAGCATCCCCAGCGCACTTAGGGCGAATTTGCAAACAAAACAGGTGATGGACCGAATGTGGATCAATGTCACACAGTCATCCCAGTCCAAAGATCTGGGCCCAAATCCATCGTTTTTTTGCACTCCACACCACCCTGGGTTAGACAATGGCGATATGCAAATCAGCTCTGACCCTGTGCCCCATGGGAACAGTCCAGTCCGAACTACAAAAGCCATGTCCTTCCCAGAACGGAATCAAGCATCCGAGGACCGGACCGGTTTCGAGGTAACACCTCTCATCAGCCCGGCTAGCTTAACTCCAGTGGTGTGGAGTGCCTGGGACCCACGTCTGAGCATCCCCAGCGCACTTAGGGCGAATTTGCAAACAAAACAGGTGATGGACCGAATGTGGATCAATGTCACACATTCATCCCAGTCCAAAGATCTCGGCCCAAATCCATCGTTTTTTTGCACTCCACACCACCCTGGGTTAGACAATGGCGATATGCAAATCAGCTCTGACCCTGTGCCCCATGGGAACAGTCCAGTCCGAACTACAAAAGCCATGTCCTTCCCAAAACGGAATCAAGCATCCGAGGACCGGACCGGTTTCGAGGTAACACCTCTCATCAGCCCGGCTAGCTTAACTCCAGTGGTGTGGAGTGCCTGGGACCCACGTCTAAGCATCCTCAGCGCACTTAGGGCGAATTTGCAAACAAAGATTCATAAGGCACAACGACCACCCCCGGGTCGCCCAATTGTGTCAGGGATCCAGTCATTACTGGAGCCGTTATCACAGTTTGACGACTTTTTCTTGAGGGAATCCGTCATAACTCAGCCCTCGTTTGTCCAAGACAAAACTGACATCCTCACATCCTGGGTCCTGTAGACTATGATCCTGAACGCCAATTTTTGGTGACAATAGATATTGAATCACTTTATACCAGCATTCCCCAAAATGCCACGCTAGTGGCAGCAGCCCGGGCACTTGGGGCACGGGAGGAGTTTTACGACACACCACCGTCCTTTATGTTGCAGTGTCTGGAGTTGGCACTCACACGTAACTTTTTTGGCTATATATATCTTCAGGTCTCCGGGACATCTATGGGGGCAACCTTTGCGCCTAGTCTGGCTTGTATTTACGTCGGCCAGTTTGAGGAGAATTTTATTCATCATGTCTCCAACCCCTTCCAAAAGAACATCTCACTTTGGAAGAGGTTTATTGACGACGTGCTGTGCATCTGGACTGGGCCAGAGGATAAACTGCTTGACTTCCTAAGATGGCTAAATGAGGCAGATAGTTGCCTCCGTATTACATGGACCATCAGTAGGCATCCGTCTATCTATTTAGATCTGGACATTGCTGCAATTGACAATAAACTTCCAACTACTGTCCATCAAAACCCACTGATAGAAACTCATTGTGACATTATCATTCCTTCCACCCAAGGGCCTTGCAGGATAATGTTCCAGTGGGGCAGTTTTTCAGATATCCTCGGAACTGTACATCTACAGATATGTACATAGAACAATCTGAGGACCTGATGAAAAGGCTTGAAAATGGAGCGTATCCAACTAAGGTGGTAAATGGGCACGCAAGAGAGTGCGTAACATCCCTTGTGAGGAGTTGCTAGAAAGAAATGAGAGACACAATGAGACCTGTCTACCAGTGGTCACCACTTTTGACCCCTTGCCTACTAAAATTATACAGATTATTAGAAAGCACTGGACATTGCTGGACACAAGTCAGACCAACATATCTCCTCCAAGGTTTGCATTTAGAAGAGCACCTAATCTAAGAGACCGGCTGGTCCACACCCGCCCAATCCATCATAAAAGAGAATCAGGTATACAATCGGGGCACTTTCCATGTGGGAGTTGCACGGTGTGTGATCTTACGCAGGTGTCCAAAAGTGTCCAGTTGACGGATGGCAGAACTTGGCATCTAAATAAGTTTAGCAACTGCAACACCACCAATGTAATTTATAGACACTTGTGCGTGTGGATTGCATTACATTGGCCTCATGTCTTGCACATTGAAAGTGAGGAAACAAGAACACATCAGCACCCTAAAGACAGGGAAATTGACTATGCGACTGGTCCGGCATTATCAGGAGCAGAAACATAATTTGAGAGATCTGAAATGGACAGTGCTGGAGAGAATAGTGGGAGACCCACATAGTGCTGAAGATATACTGGTCAGGATCTGGATTTTTTTTAGAAAAGGTGGACCAAATAGATTTGAACGACTGTATTGAGTGGAACAAGGTGAGCAGGTAGAAGCTTGTCTCATTTGAGACATACCTGGGACATCAGCATGTGACGGGCTAGGGTGAGAGAAGCCTGTATTACATATGGCATGCCTGGTAAGGATAGGATGGGGACCCCATCATGATTTAAAACAAAGGCCGTAATAATGTTACACCATATCCCTCTGTTATCACTTGTTTGAGGTACACCATATAAGACACCTAGAGATCCATATGAGCACCAGCGGGATGTGGTCATAATGATCGGTCATATTTAGAGCATGACTGATATAATCTGATGGAGAGTTATATACTTCTCTCCTCCACAAAAATTGATTGGGGTTTGATTGCCTTTTCATTATACCAGGCTTGCATATTACTGCCTAGTCGATCAACCTAGTTTAGCAAATATGCTGTTTCCTGTGAAATACATGAAGTTACAACTGCCCCTTCAAAAACAAAATGAAAGCCTTAAGAAACTCTACAATTATGAAACAATGTAGATAGGAATCTAAAAATATCACTATTCAAGCACTGTTTTGGCGTTTATAATCCCTTTCCAAGACGGCGCCCGTGTGTGAGCAGGACGTGCACCAGTGTCCTGTTTCACACTACGAGGTGAATGCCGATCGAGGTCAGTGAGTGAGCTTCCCGATGTGTTTCCAGGACACGCGCCATGCTTTTTAAGGAGCTTGTGAGCACTCTTGGCGTCCTGAACGATTGCAGAGCAGAGACAATTACGAGTGCGGTAAGAGTATGTGTGGGGAGTGAGGCTGCCAGATAATGGACAAGAAATAGCGAGAAACTGCCGGCCATGGCTAAGTACGGCTGAGTGCTGGGGCATTTTGGTTGGTAGTGCCCCAAAGACAGGAATATTATAGAATACAGTCAGTGATGCCTGCAGTGTTAAACGATAGTACAGCGAGGCTGCAAAGGTCTAGAATATTACCTAGCAGGATAGGTGTATGGATGTGAGATGGGCACTCACAAATCATTAGGTGAATATGGGTGACCCCCAGGAGACATGATCGGTGCATATTTACTAACATTTTTGTGCATATACCCACTGGTTGAGGCGCAACGATTGCTACTCTATGCAGTGGATGCCTGGCTAAAAATGTGTGCATGCTCCCCTTATGGTGTGTTGCTGGTACGAACTCTGTTAGCAACCACCTGGTAAATAAGGTATTACCTTGTACATTTGCATGCATTAATGTCTTGGCAATACTGCCAGTAAACAACAAATTCCAATGTGTGTTTAAATGTTTGGCACCATCTTTCTTTTATTGTTTGTCAATCACCACAGGTAATGCTTGAAGTACTGGTAATGTGGATACTGGTCTCCGACCCCTGATGAAATTGCCAAAAATAAGTGGCAATGAAACATGTCAGCCTTTTCTAACTGAAATGGTCTAACACGTGGTCACTGCGATTAATAGAGTAAGTATACCTGCAAGTGAGTCACAACTCATTTGAGCTTGGAAAAGCAATTCTTTTCTTTCACACGGCGGGGTTAGGTTGGCTAAGAATGACTTAAGCATTGATATTTCATACTTTTCCACTTTTCTTTCTTCGCCTCTAAAAATTAGGACACTATTTTTCTTTTTTCACGGTCATGAAAGTTACCAATGATGATAGCGTGAGCAAACTAGTGAGTACCAACCAGCAGCTCCCTTGGTGATGCTTATGTGAGGTGCTTTCTGACCTCTCACACTTTTTTTCTGGTTTGTTTCATGAGATGAGGTGTTATTTGGTGTATTGACAAACATTTTAAAATTGAACACTGGAAACTAGGTATGACTGGCATTGTGGCGAAGCCAGCTTCTTGGCAGAGATAGTTTCAGACTGCCCCTAGTGATGCTAAAAAGGTACAGTGTTCCCTCATAATCAGGTCTTGTGTAGTGTGGTTCAGTGAGTTGAGGGCGACCTGGTTATTTTTCCCTCTTCTGTTCTTCTTTGTTGATGTGGGGAAGGGTGCCAAGGAACCAATTTTTGAGTTCCCAGAAGGTGAGAGGAATCTCAAGAAGTGCATAAGGTCTATATGCATTAGGCGCTGCAGGTGTAGTGTATGTATTGAATCTATTAGTGTTTCTATCCATAGCTGGAAATGTGACCCAGGAATAAAAACTTCAGACCATCTGTTCTGCAAAAAAGATAAGAGGACCACCTGCATTAGGATGCCCATGTTGAGCTAAATGGCCATAAACTGCAAGTCTGCAGTTGACCATAATCGCAACAGGTTGTGGCACTGCCATAACCTAAGCAATATAGAAAACAAAGTGTAAAACAAAATTGGGTTGGATCCTTTGAAACTTTCACGCTTGAAAAACTAACAGAATTAGGGGCTTCCTAAATACTGTGAAGAAATAATCCCCAACACCACAAACGTCTCCGATAGAAGGTGCTAGGGTATTGTGGACAAGCACTACTCAGGAGACCCAAAAATTTGTACCAGACCAAACGTTGGTGGTCTCAGATTATATGACAAAACATGTGTTTTCAAAAACAGCAGCTGGGTGTCTCTATTATATCTGGATGCTTGTGTCCGACCACAGAGAATAACAAAAAGCAGTGTTGTTGGACTTTGTCTAGGCTGTGTACTTTGGTAATGTGTGCAAAGAAGAAGCAGCCTACAATGTGCATAGTTAGGCTAACATAGGGAAAGGGACAATGTCTGTGTAGGAAACATACAGCAAAGCTGGTATCTCACCGGTTGGGCATTAAATAAATACATACTAGTGGTCTCGTAGAAAGGTACAATGCCACCTTGAAGAACACCCTAAAGACACTATTAGATCTGGAGACCCGGAAATGGGAGGAGTTGCTACCGCTAGCCTTTTTTGCTATAAAGTGTAGAGGTCCAAAAATAAAATGGGTTCTCTCCCTTTGAGTTGCTCTTTGGCCGACACCCTCACACCTTACTCGACTTGGCCCCGGAGGAATATGAGCAGGAAAAGGATGACACCAGACCTCTCCTGGAATATGCCACCATACTTAAAACCCACCTGGACGAGATAAGGGAAATAGTCAGAACCAATGTAGAACAGGTAGAAGTGCAGAAAACCCAATATAACAAAAAGATGAAGTTACAGGTTTTTTCCTTAGGGGATCCAGTCCTCTTAATTTTGCCGTCCTCAGAACATACACTTCTGTGTACGATGATGGAACAAGTTACCCCAGTTACCTCCCATACGCTTAAGGTCATATACAATACCTGAGGCCCGTGGAGGGAACATTGAAAAAGAAGTTCAGAACATGCTACAAATGGGAGTTATCGAACCATCTGTTAGTGAGTGGAACTCACCTACCCTCCGTACCAAAGCCAAGTAAACACGTTATCAAAATTCAATACATACCCCCTTCCCCTTATCGAAGAATTGATAGGGAGGTTGGAAGAAGCCAAATATATAAACACTTTGGACCTATGCAAAGGTTAATTGGCGGGTTCCCCTCAAACCCCAAGATAAAGAAACAGCCTTATCTACCCCAGGGGGTTATACCAGTTTACCATGTTACCCTTTGGGCTTCACTGAGCGCCAGCTACTTTCCAGAGAATAATGAATGTGTTCCTTAGACCCCGTACTACGTACGCTGCCATGTATATTGATGACATAGTCATCTACGGTCCCACGTGGGAGGATCATCTGAGACATATTCAGGCAGTCCTACAAGCCTTAGGGGCCGTCAGATTAAAGGTAAACCCAGTCAAGAGCCATTTCGCAGCCAAACAGGTGAAATACTTGGGTTATTTCTTAGGGGAAGGCCACATACAACCCCAATCTGAGAAGGCAGCAGCGATTTCTCAAACACCCTTTCTTAAAGCCAAAAGAGACCTCTGTGCCTTCCTTTGCCTAATCGGCTACTTTCGAAGGTTCATCCCCTTTTCTCACAACTGGCGACACCCTTGACCGACCTATTGAAAAAGACTAGGGAAGCAGAACAACACTTAAAACAACCATGCCAACCATTATTGGAGGCCTTTCGGATACTGAAAACCTCCCTCACATTGGAACCAGTGCTTTGGAGCCCTGATACTTCCCGACCCTTTAACCTCCACACAGATGCCTCTGGCGTGGGCCTGGGGACAGTCCTGTCACAATCCAGTGATGTTGGAAAGGAAAGATCTATAGTGTATATTATCAGAAAGCTCTTCCCAAAAGGAAAGAACTATGCAGTAGTTGAGAAGGAAACCCTGGCCATCAAATGAGCAATCAAATCCATCCGATATTATCTGAAAGGACTTGAATTTTTCACTTTATACGGATAATGGCCCCCTAGAATGGATGTCCTTTAGCCAAGGGAACAACGATCACATTCTGCTATGGTTCTTGGCTCTGCCGCCTTTTCGGTTTCAAACCTGTCATCGAAAAGGTATAGAGAAAGCTAATGCTGATTACCTTTCATGATACCCGCAGAACTTATTTCTTCCTAGGAAGAAATCCAGCATACCTGGGGACCAGTGAAGGAGAGTCAGGATCTCAGACGAGCTACGCCAACACCTTTGAGGAGGTTCCAGAAACGTGGTCTGATGAGTGGTGGACGCCGCCGAAACACATGCATTCACCGGTCATAACTCCGGAGAGTTGTAGCAACACAGCGAGTACCTCAGGAAGAGGGAATGGAAAACTCTGTCACGAGGGCTGACTGCGAGGGTGGGGAGCACATGCTTTTGTTGTGAGATGTTCTGTACTGTTTGGAGTATTACTATTTTGAACACAGGGTGCACTACCTCGTCTCTATTTTTATTCTTCTTTTTCTTTTAATTCTTTTTATTAACAGATTCAAGTCGACTTTACAAGTTACTACTAGTAAGGCAGAAACTTAGAACAAAATTCTTCATGATTGCAGGGTACAGAGATAATTTGAGATGATTAACAATGGCTATGGGATAGTCAGATATTCTGGGACAATGGCGGGAACACAAATATTGCCTCTGTATTCGTTCCATTTACCCCAAATGGAAGACCACTTTCTGGGGCACCCACTTGAAACATACACAGTTTTCTCACGGAACATGCACAAATCCATGTCTTTCTTCCAAGATGTTACCTTGGGCGGTCCTCCTGCCCCCCCCCCTCCCCCTCCCCAAAGTTGTGCAATATTCCGTTTGGCCACCATCTGACCCAGTGTACCCAGATTTTGTCTTTGCTGCTAAGATCAGTAGGTTACCAGATGTTCAACATACATATTTTTGCTTCCGGCCTCAGAGCAGCCCCCAACACCCTGTTCATACACTCATGTATTTTACCCAAGTAGGATTGGACATAATCACACTCCCATATTATATGCATAAAGAAGCCTGGCAGCCCACATCCTCGTCTACAGTTGCCTTCCTCCGCCGGCCCCATTTTAACTAGGGTTGGGCCTGTGACATATATTCTATGGAGAATGTTCAATGGCACAAGACGGAACATAGTTGAAATGGCCACCTCTTTAGGGGATACAATTGCCTCCTACCATTCCTCGTCGTCTATTTCTAGTCCGTCCCGTTCCCAATGTTGCGTGAGTGACGTCAGGGGGCCTGGAGAATTAAATAATCAGTTTTTTATAGGTCAGGGATATCACTTTGTATGGCATATAACCGTCCAACAACCTGTCCTCTAGTTGTGAAGAGTCTGGCAGGGAGGTACCCCTGGATATGTTAGATAGTAGTGCATGCCTAACTTGTAGGAAGCAAAAGTGTTCCGTGCTTGTGAGCTCATGACTCTGCTGCAGTGCAGTGAAATTGACCACCTCCCCCTGTCCCATAGATCCCCTATTCTTTAGATTCCAAAGATGTCCCACTTTGAGGTACCTAATGTGCCCAGCTGTTCGAAGTCCCATAGTGGGGTGGCTTGTGTGAGCTTCTCATCCCAGCCCAGGCTTTTGTTGGCTATGTGCCAGATCAACACTGAGTGTTTGGTTGGGCTCGTCAGAGAATATTTCTGCGGCCTCAAGTATAGGGCCCTGTGGTATGTCCCCCCTGGGAGTAGCCATCTATCTAGTCTGAATGCCGGGTCCACGTCTTGTCGGTAGGTGCAGTGGTTAATCGCCACCAGGTGCGCTGACCAATAATACTTCTTAATGTTGGGCAGTCCAATACCCCTGTCGTACCAACTGAGGACCAGTTTTTTAAATGCTATTCTGGGTCTCCCCTCTCATAATAAGTCACATTCTATACCCTCTATCTCTTCAAAGCATCTAGCCGGGACTATATCTGGGGTGTTTTGCAATACGTAGAGGAAGCACGGCAGTGCCATCATTTTAAACAACGCCGCCCATCCTAGCAGCAAGAGAGGTGCCAATGTCTCTTTTGAGCCTCTGTAGGGGAGGGAGCAGGTTTCGCTCATATCTAAGTTTGGGGTCCTCCGAATTATAAATATCTAGGTTGCGGAAACCCTCTTGCCCCGTCTGTGTAGGTAAGTCTTGGGGCAGGGGCGGAGGATCCCCCTTTAGGAGATACAACAGGGACTTGCTCCAGTTTATCCTGTATCCGGAGTACTTTCCAAAAATTGTAAAAATGTTGACTACCTAGAGGATGGAGGGCTTTGGGGAGGCCAAATATAGAAGGATGTCATCTGCATACAGGGAGATGCGGTCCTCCCAATCCATCACCCACTTAAGTCCCCTGATAAATGGGCTCCAGCAGATCCAGGCCGCCAATGGCTCAAGGGAGAGGGCTAACAGGTGGGGGAACAGTGGACATCCCTATCTGGTTCCCTGGCCCAGCCCGAAGACCCCGGATTTCTTGTTATTGACCACGACTTGCGCCAAGGGCTTCGTGTACAGGAGTTTGATCCAGTCTATAAAAGCAGGCCCAAACACCAATTTGATTAGCACAGCAAATAGGTAAGACCACTCTATTGTTTCGAAAGCCATGGTGGATTCCAATGAGACCACCACTGCTGCCTCCTGAATTGTGTCAAGTCTGCCGAGCACTCCGTTCATGACGGCATAGATTTAAAGCCATGTTACGATGAGGCATAAAGCCGGATGGGTCAGGGTGTACTAACTTGCCGATTACTGGGATGAGCCGATTTGCCAGAACTTTCGCTAAGATCTTGGGCTCTGAGATAAACAGAGAGATGTGTCTACAGGAGGAGCATGTAGCCTTGGGTTTACTCTCCTTGTGGATTGTTACTAGCGCGGCCACTCTTTGGTCTTTTGGCAGCAGTCCCTTTGCCTGGATGTCTTCAAACATTGCTAGTAATTGTGGGGCAACAGCGTCCAGTTTTAGTTTGTAGAGTTCTATTGGTAGGCCATTTGCGCTGTGGCTTTGCCGGGTCAAAGGTCTATGATCACCTGCACCAGTTCATCATTTGTAAAGGCGCTTTCCAGCACATCCGCATCCTCCGCCAACAAGGTCGGCATTCGGATATCATGGGGCAACTCCGCAGAATCCTCCATGGAGTAGGTGAAATTAGAGCAATAAACTGAGCCAAAGTAGTTGGCAAATTCATTGGCTATGGCCTGCGGGTCGGTCACTGTTAGTCCCCCTTCAACCTCCTGTTCTGGGACCAGCCGGCTCACCAAGAACTTTTTGTTAAGCCAGGCAAGCAGCTTCTCGGCTTTGTCCCCAAGATCATAAATCCTACGTGCTCTGTCCCTCCCCGTTTCCTTGGCCAGGTCGGTGACAATGCTTTTGCATTCATCTCTCTTGAGTCTCAGGATGTGGAGCATTTCCTCCATGATCTCTTCCCCGTCCGTCCCCTCCAGGTGGAGAATCTCACTCTCCAACTTCTCCAGTGTTTTACGTCTGTCCTTAAGCGTGCCGGCTATCGAGGAGAGTGCCTGTCCCCTGATTTTTTTTTTTAATTTTTTTTTTTTAAATATATTTTTATTGCAGGAATCAGTAAATTTTTACAAAGCGACCAGCATTATAAGTTCAATCAAAATTAATAGAATACAACCCTCCGTCCCCTAGCAGGATGAACCATTACACAGCCATTCAGCCCGCAACCCGAGGGTCGGGCGGCGATACCCAATGGGGACTCAACAGGAAGTCGGAGCTGGTCCGGATGATCCACTATCCGTCATCTGCTTTTCTAAACCATCCTACAAAGAAAGCCAAAAGAAACCCCCCCCCCTCAAAACACTAAAAAAAAAAAAAAAAAAAAAAAAAAACCCAACCCCGCCATCAGTGCCCAGTAACAGCCGTAATAGGATCTGTGAGAGGACCCATGAGGAGAGCAACAGACATGTAAAGTGCAATCGTCTATCGGGACTCGGGGCGAGCTGCATCTTCGCTCTCGGAATCGCTGGGAGCGCAATAATCCCTGAGGGCCTGCACTAATGTCTCCCATTCAAGCGCCGCCTCCTGCGCCTTCTCGTTATGTTGTCTCCTAGCTAACTGGTACCGCAGCGTGCTTTCCCCCGCCGCCCATTTCAAGAGTTCGCTGTGCCATCGGGCCCCCGTTGGACCAACCCGTGCCTTCCAATTCCTGGTCACCTCCCGCTTAGCAAGGAGAAGCCCCAGATCAATGAATTTACTAGTGATTTTATTTTTGGGGGTATGTGGGAACCAGTGCAGGAGCCCCACTGCCACATCAACCGATAAGGATCTCCCCGTCACCTCCTCCAGGGTATCCCCCACTTCCAGCCAATAGGAGGACAGCCCCGGGCAGGACCATAACATATGAAGAAGGTCTGCAGCAGGCGCTTGGCACCTGGGGCAGTCCGCGGAGTCCGTGGCAAAATATTGTCGGATCTTCGCCGGGGTCAAATATGCCCTATGGAGTACGTAGTAGTGGACCAATTGAAAGCGGGCGTGTCGCGTGCCCTTCCAGGCCCGTCTCATGAGTTGGGACCAGGTCGTCTCCGGGATCTCCTTCCCTATGTCTTCCTCCCAACGGGTTCTTAAAGTAGTAAGGGGGGCCAACCCCTCACTGAGCAGTCTGCCGTACAGACAAGTGACCGCCTTAACAGTTCCCGCGGACATCATAACGTATTGGCACACCGGAGAAGTAGGAGGTTCCTCCTGCCCGTGCTTCCAGTGCGCCTGAATCGCTCGGACCAGGGCAGAGTGCAGAAGAAAATCACCGCGAGGAACCTCGAAGCGATCAATGAGCTCCTGAAAGGGCAAAAGCGCCCGTCCTCGTAAAGGTCACCCACCAACTGTAGGCCCGCGTCCTCCCAATCCGCTAATCGTGACCAATCACCACCATGAGGCAGGGCCAAAAGCATGCCCAGAGGTATTTCGGGTGCATACGGTATCCGCAACTGGCCCCGGGCGTGGGCACGGTTCCAACACAAGCGAATGGTCTTCTCTTCAAGTGTCAAGTCCTGCAAGGCCAAACGCTGTCGCAGCGCTATGAAGGAGAGAACATGCCTAGCTATCCCTATGCCCCTCCTGTCCTCTGGGCCTCGGAATTCCCTGGCGATCTCCTGGGTGAACGTTTGCAGCTGCGCTGCCAAGTAGTACTTTTCGAAGTCCGGCACCGCCAGCCCACCCTCAGCTTTCGGCCTCGTCAGGGTCTTGAGGGCCACTCTTCGGCGGCCCGAACCCCAGAGGAACCCGATCACCATTGACCGTAACAGTCGAAATGTGGCTGGTGGGATCCAAATCGGCAGCGCCCGGAAATAATATAGCAACCTGGGAAGCGCCACCATTTTAAGCAGAGCGATCCGTCCAGCTACCGAGAGCGGTAGAGTAGCCCAGAAGTCCATGCTACCACGCAGCGCGCGAGTGTGCGAGCTATGTTCCCATCCAGGAGGTCTGACGGGTCATGGTAGACGTATACCCCCAGGTACTTAAAGCAGTCAGGTTCCCACCTAATCTCTCTACTAATATCAGGGCTAGGTGTACCCTTACGAACCGGGAAAAGACAGGTCTTAGCCCAATTCACCCGAAGGCCCGAGACCTCCCCAAAAGCCGTGAGCGCCGTCGCAGCTCCATTCAGGGCAGCAACTGGGTCCTCAAGGAAGAGCAACAGGTCATCAGCGTACAGCGAGACATAATGTGGGCCCAAAGGCGTCCATAAGCCATTATAATGGGCTCCCGACCGGAGTAGCAGCGCCAGAGGTTCCACCGCTAATGCGAAGAGAAGCGGGGATAATGAACAACCCTGTCTCGTGCCTCTCTCCACCGGGTATTGCGAGGAGATCAGCGGGCCTGCCCGTACCCTGGCCGACGCTGAGGTATACAGTACCGTGGTCCATCTAACGAAACCCTCACCGAGGCCGAATCGTAGTAATACTGTGCGCAGGTAGTCCCATTCCAGGCTGTCAAAAGCCTTCTCCAAATCTACCGAGAGGACTACCGGGCACGGGGCGTCCACGAGCGGTTCTCCCAGCAAGCGGAACAGCCTCCGGATGTTCATGGTTGTGTTTCGCTTGGGAATGAATCCAGCCTGGTCCTCATGCACCAGAGAGCTCATGTGACCCAGCAATCTCGATGCCAAGATGCTGCTCAGTATTTTATAATCGACCGTCAACATTGATAAGGGACGGTAGGACGCCGGATCGGACGAGTCCTTTCCCGGCTTGAGGAGGGGAACCACTAAGGCCTCGCACATCGAGCCGGGGAGCCGACCAAGCCGCTTCGCCTCTCTGTAAACGATCAGCAACCTCGGTGCCAGGAGATCAGCATAAGCGGCATAGAATTCAACCGGAAGGCCATCCAGACCCGGGGTCTTATTCCTTGCCATCTTTTTAATGGCGCTGCGAATCTCTCCCAGTTCAATGTCGGAACCCAGGGTTTTCGCTACGTCCGGTTCCACCATTGGGAGCTCTAGGGGTCGCAGGTAGTCATCAAGCCGGTCGGGGTCTCTGGCAGAGCGACTGCGGTACAAACGTTCATAGTAGTGTAGGTAACAGCTCAGAATCTCAGGTTGAGTGTGCACTTCGGTCCCATCTGCCGTGCGCATGGACGTCGTCAGAGAGGTCTGGCGCGTAGGATTAGCTAGCCACGCCAGCAATGCGCTCGATCTATCCCCCTCTGCGAGGGACCTAACAGTATAGGCCTTATAGTCGAAACAGCGCAGCCGTTCGACCTCCGCCACTACCGCCTCCTTCGCCGCTGCCGTGCGTTCCTGGAGTTCCGGGCGCCCGGGGCGACGGAGTTCCAACTCACGGAGTTTCCGATCTGCCACTTCTAAGTCATCAAGGATGATTCGCCTCATGCCCACCTTCTTGGAAATGCAGAAACCTCGGACCACCACCTTAAAAGCGTCCCACTCTAGCGCCCTTGAACCCGCAGTGCCCCCGTTGGACGAGAAGTATTCCGAGATCTTGTCTTCGAGGTCCGCTTTGAATACAATGTCCTCTAAGAGTTCGGGACGCAACTTCCAGGTGGGTACCGCAGGTACCCCCGGAAACCAGCGAAGGTCCAGCAGGAGAGGATTATGATCTGAGATGGTCCTGGTCAGATATTCAGACCGGACCGCCGCTGAGACCAAGTCTGTCGAGCCCAGAAACCCGTCCAGACGGACGTGTAACTCGTGCAAGCCTGAGAAGTAGGAATAGTCCCTAGTGTCGGGGTGCTGCGCCCTCCAGATATCCGTCAGACCCCAGTGCGTCTGCCAGTCCCTCCTACCTTTAGCCACACGGCGAACCGGAGAGTCAGGGAGGGGGGATGTGAGCGATCATTCTCCACATCTACTACTGAATTGAAATCCCCGCCGAGCAGGAGGGGCCCGGAAAAAAAGTGGGCTAACGAGCCCGATAACCTGGAAAGGAAGGCAAGCTGGTCCACATTGGGTGCATAAACACAGCAAACGTTTAGGTCCCTCCCCCCTAGAGTGCCCGAAATGGCCACATATCGACCCTCCGGATCCACCACTGACTTCGTAACCTGAAAAGGAACCCCAGCTCTGATCCAAATTAGCGCCCCCCTGGCATACGCGGAGTACGAAGTGTAAAAGACCTGCCCCCTCCACCTGCGCTGTAGCGCCGCCCCTTCCGCCTTGTTAAGATGGGTTTCCTGCAGCAGCGCCATTTGCACCCCTCTACGCACTAAATAAGCGTGGACTTTGTGACGTCTAGACATGGTGTGAAGCCCCCGTACATTCCAAGTAATACATTTCACATTAGCAACATCAGCCATTGTCCCATATTGTTCGTGCAAAGTCTCTCCATCCGGGCCCCAACAAAGAAAGAGCAACAATCAACCCAGCACTGATGGCGGCCATTTTCCCCAACCAAAACACAACAACCCCAGTGCGACCCAAACCCTTGCCCACCCTCCCCAGAACAGGACCCAAATAGTGCCATCTAGACCCCATCCAAACCATACCCCCAGCAAACCCTCTGTCCCCGACTAATCCTGCAGTCGCCACCGCAGGAAGGCCTTAAGGGCCAGGTGCGGGCTGGGCGTTGGCAATGGGCCCTCGATGCTCGGGCTACCGAGACTAAAGTGAGCCCAAAACAATAAGAGGAAGCCCTCAAGGCACGGGCAGGGCACCCCACCTCCACTTCCCCGGGAATTATGAGCAATCGCCTACCCCCGCCACCCCCGCTGCGGGCCCCCACCCAAATGTACACAGCTCACCCCGTCAACCCTGTCCATCCAGAAGGTCCTCTACCGAGTTCGGAGTGATCACCGGGGTGTGGACACTGTCGGTCACCGAGTCCTCCGAGTCCGTTGGTATCCCCTCGTCACCAAGGTCCGCTTCCTCTTCTATGGTACCATCCCGTGAACCAGATAGCGCAGACAACACCTCCAACACTCCCTTCCGCTCCGTCGACGTCTCCGCGGTCGAGGGTCCGCCTGACCGGCCACGGCGACTCCGAATCCTTTTGGACCGCCGTTGCTGTCCAGGCTCCACTGCTAGTTGAGATGAGGAGCCAAAGCCATCCTTTCCGGCTCTATAGAGTTCTAGCCAGTTACAGACATCCTCCGGGGAATCAAAGAACTGAGTCTTGTCATCGACAATTATGCGGAGCCTTGCAGGAAACAGGAGCGAGTATTGGATGCCCTCGCTCCGGAGCTCGCGCTTGACCGCCAGGAATGAGAACCGCCTGCGCTGGGTCTCATAGGTGTAATCCGGGAAGATATTCACCTGGCTGTTCGCCACCTTGAAGGGGCCATTATGTCTGGCGGCATTAAGGATGAGATCTCTGTCCCGAAAGTGTAATAACCGGGCCACCACCGGTCGCGGGGCACGGCCCTGTTGCGGCGGCCTCGCTGGGACTCTGTGTGCTCGCTCCAGGGTGTAGAAGGAGGATAGACCCTCCGGAGCCACCGTGTCCCGCAGCCAGGCCTCCAAGTAGGCCACCATATCGCCATCTTCGATCTTCTCCGGCAGGCCCACCACTCGAATGTTATTTCACCTATTGCGACCTTCCGCGTCTTCCGCTCGCCGCTCCAGGGCATCAATCCGGGAGAGGGCATCCTTCATCGTCGCGGCTAGAGTTCTCTGTGCTGGCTCCAAGGTTTTCACCGAGCCCTCCACTTCCTTGACCCTATCCGAGAGCTTGCCATGGTCCGCTCTAAGGAGGCCCAGACTTGTCGCCACCTGGGCAATGTCCTGCTGGAGGGCCGACCGTGTGGTCGCGATCGCCTCCAGGACCCGGTCAAATTGTTGCTGCAATGGCGCTCCACCAGAGCTCTCCGGGTCTCCACGTTCTTCTTTGTCCGGGGCCTCCGAGTCTGAGACGGCTGGGGTGGTCCCCTTGGCTCCCCTCGGTTTTCCCATGGCGCAGGAGTCACCCGGTGGAGAGCCAGTCAGAGGCGCCACCAATTGCGGGTGTCGGCTATGTCTCTCTCGGCTAGTGGCCTTCGGGCCGAGGGCGGGCGATCTCCGTCTCCAGGGCCTGTTGGACCTCCACAGATTCGGGCCGCGCCACCACCGCGTCGTCGGAGGGCACTGAGGAGGAGGCGGGGACAATCGGCGCCAGGTCGGGCAGGCCCGTTTGGCCGATGAGGATCTGGAACGAGGGTCTCCAACACCACCGGAGACTTTGTGGCGCCAAGGCGCCGTGCTGCCCATGGAAATCAGTCACTCGGGGGGATGCAGCCAGGCGCGGCTCAGGGGATCGGCACCGCAGCCAGGGCCGCCAGGCGTCCGTGGGTCGAGGTCCACTATAGTGAGGGCATCCGCTCATCCAGGAGCAATCACCTTATTCAAAGTCCGATCAGAACGACCCCCAGACCATCACATCACAGGGAGATGAAAAAGTGGAGGGTGCGCTGTAGATAACGATGCTCCTCCAGCCTATAGGTCCCGACCAAGGGGACAAAGAGGTCCGGGCGCCATGTTGGGCCGTACTCCGCGGGACCACAAACTTCGACTTTCCGTCGGATCAACTCATGTTCGAGTTGCACCAGGTGCCTCGGCAGGTCCCAGTCAGCCTGATCGACGGTTTGCGGGGACTAGGGTGCCCCACGGCCTCCGATCTGCAGGATAATCACGGGCTCATTCCCGGAGCCGAGCTCTCAGGCGACCATCGCCATCGGCGTCCAAGCCACGCCCCTCCCTGTCCCCTGATCACTGTCTTAAATGCCTCCCATATGATTTGGGGGGAGTGGACCGAGCCCACGTTCTCGATAAAGTAGTTGTCTATAGTTTGCAGAAGGGAGTCCCCAGGTCAGTGACAATGCTTTTGTATTCGTCTCTCTTGAGTCTCAGGATGTGGAGGATTTTCTCCATGATCTCTTCCCTGTCCGTCCCCTCCAGGCGGAGAATCTCACTCTCCAACTGCTCCAGTGTTTTACGTCTGTCCTTAAGCGTGCCGGCTATCGAAGAGAGTGCCTGTCCCCTGATCACTCTCTTAAATGCCTCCCATATGATTTGGGGGGAGTGGACCGAGCCCACGTTCTCGATAAAGTAGTTGTCTATAGTTTGCAGAAGGGAGTCCCTTCTTACCGGGTTATGGAGGTACCAAGGGTTGATGGGTGCAACCCTCCCCACTGGTTGTCCCCCCAGGACTACCTGAGTCCAGATCGGTGAATAGTCCGAAATCCTCCCTGCCATATGCCTAGTCTTGTGCATTTCAACAATCTGGGCCGCTGGAACCAGTAGGTAATCGATGCAGGAGCGGCTGCTGTGGGCTCCCGAGCAGAAGGTGTGTTGGATAGTGTCCGGATGGAATGTTCGCCACGTGTCCACCAGGCCCATTGCATCTAAAAATTCTGGGAGCCACCTCTGATGGGCACCAATGTCTCCAGGAGGGTGCCTGTCCAGGCGCCCCAACACTACTTAGTTGAAGTCTCCTCCTACCACTTGTTGTCCCTCCGGCAGAGCGAGTAACAAGGAACCTAGATCCCTAAATGTGCAACCCTGGAGTCCAAGGGGGATATAGAGTGTCACCAGGTTAAGGGTGGAGCCCTCCCACTGCCCGGAGACTGCCGCATATCTTCCCAAGTCGTCAACCCATGTGCACTGTATATAGAACGGGAAGGAGTTTTTTAGTATGATACCCGCTCCTCTGTATCCAGTGGTAAAGCCAGAGTGCACCACAAGTTTATAGCCTCCTCTGTCTAGTGCTCTGCAGGAGTTGCTCCCAAGTTGAGTCTCCTGAAGGAGCACTACCTCTGGGGAGTGTTGTTTAATGTGTTGCAGGACTATGCAGCGCTCCAGTTTGTCCCCTATCCCATTGACATTCCAACTTAGGAGTTTAAGGTTTCACACTTGGTGTGTATCTGTCATAATAATCTGTTTCTGCTTTTGTTTCTACCTGTACAAAGAATAGTTTAGTCGACATAACAACAAACAATAATGGTTCCTCTTGTCCCTCCCAACTTCGCCCCACCCTGCTCCCTCCACCCTGCTCCCTTGCACTCTGGGCCTCAAACTGCCCACCTAACATACTTGCATAGTGCCTGTTGCCCAAAACTGTACTAACTGTAGTTAACTTGGGGGTGGCAAAGCTGTAACCCTCCCTATATGGAAAACGATCAACCCCCCAGCGCCGGATCCCTGGTTTACAATTAGGTTAAACATTGCCAGTTGAGTCCGCCAGCCGGTTGTACTCCCCCCGCTTTGTCCCAGGAGCCTCTCACTCCCCATCCACTGTGTGTATACTGGCCCCCAACATATACTACGGTACTTCTTACAGTTCAGTAGACCAGACAGTTCTTCGCCAGGATAGACTCCTTTGTAAGTTGTATGGCACTCCCCTCATCCACGACCCTCTAGCCAGTCCGTGATCGAAGAACCAGGCTTTACCTTCTGTCTCTACCCGTAGGCAGGCTAGAAACAACATTCAATCAATCAATCAATCAATCAAGCATTTATATAGCGCACTACTCACCCGTAGGGTCTCACGGCATTAGGGGAGGGGGGGTCCGCTACTGCTCGAACAGCCAGGTCTTGAGCTGCTTCCTGAAGGCAAGGTGGTCCTGGGTCAGGCGGAGGTGGGTGGGGATGGAGTTCCAAGTCTTGGCGGCCAGATAGGAGAAGGCCCTTCCTCCTGTGGTGGCTCTTCGGATGCGGGGGACGGCGGCGAGGGCGTGGCCGGTCGATCGAAGCTGGCGTGTGGGAGCGTAGAAGTTGAGGCGGCTGTTGAGGTATCCTGGGCCTTGGTTGTGTAGGGCTTTGTGTGCGTGGGTGAGAAGACGGAAGGTGATTCTCTTGTTGACCGGGAGCCAGTGCAGATCTCTCAGCTGTCCGGAGATGTGGCTGCGACGGGGGATGTCTAGGATGAGTCATGCTGTGGCGTTCTGAATCCGCTGGAGTCTCTTCTGGAGTTTGGCGGTGGTTCCGGCGTAGAGGGAGTTGCCGTAGTCCAGACGGCTGGTGACGAGGGCCTGGGTGACCGTCTTCCTGGTCTCGATGGGGATCCACCGGAAGATCTTACGTAGCATGCGCAGGATGTTGAAGCACGACGAGAAGACGGCGTTGACTTGTCTGGTCATGGAGAGGGAGGAGTCCAGGATGAAGCCCAGGTTGCGTGCGTGGTCTGTTGGTTTGGGTGCGCTGCCCAGGGCGGGGGGCCGCCAGGAGTCGTCCCAGGCGGAGGGTGAAGATCCCAGGATGAGGACTTCCGTCTTGTCCGAGTTCAGTTTCAGGCGGCTGTTCATCATCCATTTGGCTACGTCTGTCATCCCTTCGTGTAGGTTGGCTCTGGCGGTGGCGGGGTCGTTGGTGAGGGAGAGGATCAGCTGGGTGTCGTCGGCGTAGGAGATGATGTTGAGGTTGTGTTGGCGTGCGATGGTTGCGAGGGGGCTCATGTAGACGTTGAAGAGGGTTGGGCTGAGTGAGGAACCTTGAGGAACGCCGCAGATGACTTCGGTGGCTTCTAATCTGAACGGGGGAGGCGGACTCTCAGTGTCCTTCTGGCGAGGAACGAGATGATCCATTCCAGTGCCTTCTCCTGGATTCCGACGTTGCTGAGGCGCTGCACTAGGGTACGGTGGCAGACAGTGTCGAAGGCCGCGGAGAGGTCTAGGAGGATGAGGGCCGCAGTTTCTCCGTTGTCGAGCAGGGCTCGGATGTCATCGGTGGCTGCGATCAGGGCGGTCTCGGTGCTGTGTTTGGCCCGGAAGCCAGACTGCGAGAGGTCGAGGGATCCGTTCGTCTCGAGGAAGGCGGCCAGCTGCTTGTTGACGGTTTTCTCGATGACTTTTGCAGGAAACGGGAGCAGCGAGATGGGGCGGTAGTTCTTAAGGTCAGTGGGGTCGGCTGATGGCTTCTTAAGTAGAGCGCTGAGTTCGGCGTGCTTCCAGCTCTCCGGGAAGGTAGCGGTGTCGAAGGAGGTGTTGATAATGTCCCGCAGGTGGGGTGCGATGACAGCGTCGGCCTTGTTGAAGACGTGGTGAGGGCAGGGGTCGGTCGGAGATCCGGAGTAGATGGATTTCATCGTGCAGACTGTGTCTTCGGTGCTGATCGGGGTCCAGGCGCGGAGGGTGGTGGTGGGCGGTGGTGGTTCAGTCATGGCGTGCGTCGGTTGAGTGCTGAAGCTGTTGTGTATGTCCGCGATCTTGTTGTGGAAGTAGGAGGCGAGGGAGTTGCAGAGGTCTTGTGAAGGGGTGATGTCGTTGTTTCCGGCGTTGGGGTTGGAGAGCTCTTTAACGATGTTGAAGAGTTCCTTGCTGTTGTGTGCGTTGTTGTCCAGTCGTTCCTTGAATGCAGTTTTCTTGGTGGCGTGGATCAGTTGGTGGTGTTTTTGGGTGGCGAGCTTGAGGGCAGTCATGTTGTTCGGTGTTGGGTCTCTGCGCCAGGCTTTCTCGAGGGCTCGGCAGTTCTTCTTGGAGCTCTTGAGTTCGTTGGTGAACCATGGGGCTTTCTTGCTGCCGGGTCTGCTAGGCGGGGTCTTCAGAGGGGCGAGGTCGTCTGCGCAGTTGCGTACATTGCGTACTTGATGCTTTTGTCTCGCAGGGTCTTTTTTTTACCATGAGAAATTACCTTCATTGCTTCTGCACAGCTAGGGTAAAATCTGGGAAATTAATTATCACTGAGCTTTCGTAGTGAAGAGGCGGGGCAAACCTGCCATTTTGGAGGATAACATCTCAGTCTCGAAAGTTCAGTATTCTTGCCAGGATTGGTCGAGGCGATGCCCATGGCTTTGGCCTTCCCCCCGGAACCCTATGCGCCTTCTCTTTGACGAAGAACTTGGACAAGCCCTTTGGCTGGAGGTGAGTGAATATGAGATCCTCAACAAAGAGGTCAGTCGTCTGCTCGTCTGCCCCTCTGCCTTCTCTGTAACCCCAATAATGCACATGTTGTTGTGGCAGCTGCACCCTTCATAGTCATCCAACTTGTCCTCTGCCAGCTTGCGGAAGGCCTGCAGGTCCCTGATCTCGTGCTGTAGTTGGGAGGTGTCCTCAACCAGGCTGGACGTGGTATTATTAAATCTGCCCTGAGAAATGTTACCTCTGATGTGATAGCATCCATCCTTTGTTCCAGGGACGTCTGTACCCCCGATATAGCGTCCATTACGTCTTGGAGCGTGAGTTCGGCTGGACCCCTTTCCATGTTCGTCTTGGTAGTAGCCGCTTGCTGGAGTTCCGGCAGCGCTGACTTAGAGAAAGCGTATTTATCCAGCTTGTTTAGTTGCCCTGGTTTGTGGCCTCTGGTCCCCGACATCGTTATAGGATTTCCCCCACCCCCAGCACAGAGGGGCGGCGGACCCTGTGGCGGTTCTTCACAAGACCTGCTACTACACTGGTACCAGGACTAGGCCTTCAGGCTGTGTCACTGTTGATAATTACACTGTGGAGGGGGGCCTGAGTCTGTGGTCTCCAATATGGGGCTCAAAGGCAGATCTGAGGCACACAGGAAGAACTGGGGGATGAATTGTCAATGCGCCACCAGGTATTACTCAGTGTCCCGGCTATACGTGAATTATATCACCCCTAATGCGCCGGCGATGAATCATTCACTTGTGCCCCCACCAGCAAACTCCTGCCGCCTTCTCCCCCAGATGACCTCACCTCATCACAGGAGGGTCAATCCTGACTCAGGCCTATGAAATCACTGCAGGAAGGCTCGCAAGGTAATCGCCTTGTCCGGCTGGGTGGTGCTTTTCTCACCCTGATTCAGCTGCCTGAGAGCCCGTTCAGGCGGCGCCTGGCTCACAACCCCGGGGGCGGCGGAACTCCAGTCCCAACAAGGTCAAGCCACTCCCTGGGCTGACTGCATTCGTCCTCCGCAGGCCCAGGTCTCAGGACTTCAAGGTCTCTACGCGGCCGTGCCCGCGCACCCCCGGGAATTCGTTCAGTGCTGGTCTTGGCCCAAGCTCTGACCGAGGATTTCCGAATTGGGGCGACTCGATGGGTTACATCGTCCGCCCTGTGCTCATTACCACAGTCCACGGCTCAGGCCGCCTGGGAGGCCGCAGGTTCTGATGGTCACCGCTTGTCCGACATCTGGCCCAGGCAGCCGATGGAGGGCTCCGCCACAGCAGCACTCCTCTGTAACCCGTAGCTGGGGATCTGGATTTGTGTGAGGATGTTAAAGAAAAGGGCTCATGAGTGCCGGAGCTCTGTTAACTGGTGGCCATTTTGCTCTGTGGCTTGGCCACGCCTAATTCATCATTTTTTAAGGTATTTGAAGTCATGTATTTTTCTGTTTAGGATGCATGAAGGGATGTCTGTAGGAAACACGCCCGGGCTCGTAAATGTGGGAGTATCTGATAAACCCCTTATGTTCACTGGACGCAGGGAAATTCCCTAAAACTGACCAATAGGAGATGAAGGAAAACTAGTGAGGGGATAATACAAACCAGTATACTGGAGGCCATAATACCCACTGTCCCTTTTTACCTATTTCCCAGAGGGTACTGGTGGTGATAGCTTCCTGGAAGATATGCAGAGAAGAGGAGAAATTCTGCATCAACAAAGACATCCCCTATCATCTAACTCGAAGATCTATGCGTGATATCCTCTACATGTTAATTCAGTACTGTGATAGAAATAAAACAACAAGATTAGCAAAATCAACACAGCCTCCTCGTCGACATATCTGCCCATCCCTCCTACACTGTCTTTTTCATTTCGTCTCGTTCTTTCAACTTTCCTTCTCTCCCTCTATGTTCCACTGTTACTTTTTCTCTGTCCCCTCTATTATTCTCTCTATCACATCTTTTGTATCCTTCTCTCTGTCCCCTCTATTATTCCCTATATCACGTCTTTTGTAACTTTATCTCCTTTCTCTTCTGTGGTGCTTTTATGTTTTTGAGTCAATCTCTTCCTCCTTTGCCTTTTTGTGCTCTATTTCACACTAATGGTCTTCCTTTTTTTCTTGCACTCTTTGATATTCTTTCTTACCCTCTGTCTACATCTGCCTCCTTTTTGTCTTTTGCTTACTATCTGTCTTATACCTTTTCTCTCCACTTGTCTGATTTTCCATTTCCAATTCTATTATCCACATCTGTTCAGAACTGTTTTTGTGTTTCTCTCTATCTCACTTATACACCAGTTCTCTCTCTTTTTCAATAGCTTTTTATCTCTCTATTTCTCTCTTCTCTCTCTCCAAGCATCTTTGTATTTATGTCAATCTCTTGCTCTGTCTCCTTTTTTGGGTTTCTGTTCCACACTTGCTTTGTCTTCTTATCTCTTACATTCTCTGTCTGTGTGTTGCGCTCTGTGTCACTCATTGCCTCTCTCTATCTCTCCTGTGGGTTTTTGTCTGGTTGGAATTCCTGATACATCTCTACTATCTGATAGAGACTTCTAGCTGCTGATTCCTTACCTTAGAGTTATCCCCAGGTGTCAGACTGGTTCTGGAATTTTATGGGGTGAGCAGTGCCCTTGCACACCCATGGTTTGACTTTGCGTGGCGTTGTTGGCACCGGATGTGATGTGTGCAGTGCCTAAATAAGGGCCACCCCAGAGCACTGATATCAGTTCCTTTCTTTTCACGCCAGTCAGCGCAGATCTGGAGAAGAGCTACACTCAGTCACTTTTTGACTGACCGTTTTTGTTTTAGACATTGTCTCCTGGTGTGGCAGGGACGTCCACGAGGGAGGCTGGTTTTAAGCACTGTGACGCCTTTCACCAGCGAATGTCGGTCACAAATCCACACCTAGTCTTCCTCTGGTGTCTCGAGCTCGACCACAACGTCAAGACCTGTGTCGATTGTCAAATCATGCACCCCAAGGGAGCGATCCCTCAATTTCCTTGCCACTTAATGTACAAAGCCCTCAATCCAGGTTGAAAGGATGGTCCTAGTATTGGTCGCAGAGACAACAATCTTTTTGCAGTCAAAATCATCCGGACGTAAGTCCCACATGAAAAACAAAAGCAAGAAGTTGAAGAGGTTCTCTACTTTACCACATCCGTCAAAGTCATCTGATGAGAAGAGGGTACCCAGTATTCAAGGGCTGGCTCCGCGCTTGAGCCTGCATCTGGGCCGTCTCTGGGACTTCCAGAGTTTTCTGGAGGCAGAGCGACCCCTACCCAACTTGTGACTTTTATGAGGCCAAGCTCATCATATCTAGGTTGCCTGTCCCCGCTGATGCGCCTTACAGTCCGCAGATTCAGAAGGCGCCTCTACCAATTTTCAGCCAGCGGGCTTGCCCCCCTGTGCCAGTCGGGCCCCTTGGATTCATGGACAGATCCAGACTGCCGCCGGTCGAGCCAAGTTGACCTACCCCAGCGTTGGTCCCTTTGCCAATGTACCTAGCACCGCCGACCCCATTCTTATCCCCGACAGGGAGGTGAATGGGCGTCGTCCAACGCGGACTCTGGCATCGACCCAAGACATTCCCTCCAGGCTGGAGCTTGAGCCCTATTCCTTTGAACTAGGACTTGAGGAATATTGGGAGAATCCACTGGGCCCATATGCATATCAGGACCTAGACCCCAGTCCACCTCTCCCCCAGCAACCGCAGCTTTCAAGCCTCTTTAATTTGCCCTCAGACCATCTTGAGTACCCAGTGGGAGGCAGGATGCGCCATCACCTGCATCACTGGAGGTCAATAACACCCTAACATTGGGGTCTCCAGATTGTCCGAAGGGGCCACTCCCTCTCCTCATGTCTACCCTTCCAACCATGCCACCTACCTGTGACAGGCTGACGGAGGACCACATCTCCTTATTCCACCAGGAAGTGGTGACTTTCTTGTCCAAAGGAGCCATAGAGAGGGTGCTGGCGTCAGAATAGGTTGTGGTTGATATTACTGCTACTTTCTGGTGCCCAAATAGGATGGAGGACTTCGTCCTATTCTATACCTGCGCCCTCTCAATTTCTTCCTGTAAAAAGGAGAAATTCAAAATGCTCACACTGCCCTTGACCCAGGAGTCTGGATGGTAGCGTTGGAGTTGCAAGACGCCTTCTTCCACATCCCTGTCTTCTTGCCCACAGACGTTACCTGCAGTTCACAGTAGGCCACAAGCACTTTCAGTTCACCATGCTCCCCTTGACCATACCAGCATCCCTTAGGTGTTCACCAAGGTGACGGCGGTGGTTGCAGCTCATCTGCGGAGATCACGGGTGCCCTGTCTCAATGACTGACTTTTGAGGGCGGGTTCACCCCAGGCAGTCGTCTCCCTCCTCCAGTTTACAGCGAACCTCCTGCATTCACTGGGTTTCACTTACAATGTGCCTAAGTCACCACTGACCCTTTCTCAGTCGCTTCATTTAATCTAGGCTGTTCTGGACTAAGCATGGGCGGAAAATCCGTTACGCTCGCGGATTTTGCGGATTTTTGGGAAATTCGCAATCCGCGAGATTCGCGAATTTCCCGCAAAATCCGCAAATTCGCACGCAGCAGATTTTTTGGGCGGCGCGCGGCGTTGGTGATACAATTTTTGCGGCGCGCAGCGTTTATCATCGTTTGCCGAGTTGTTTTTCTCGATATTTTGCGAGTGCTGCGCCATTTTGGATATTGCTGTGTGATCCCGCGGGAATTTGGCGAGCGCGATTACGTCATCGCGGCTTGCCAACTTGCACAGCGAGAGTTTGTCAACGCGAGTACGGCGAGATCACGTCTCGCGGTACTTCGCAATTGCGAGATTTGAGATGCGGCGAGCGAAAATATAAATTTGCAATTCTGCACAAGAAATCCACCAGCAAGCAGCATAAACCTTCTAGAAATGATGATTTTTATCTGAATAACTCCTTAGTTTGACATTTGCCTGCACTTTTTTAGCGAGGAGTCCATTTTGGGGAGGGGGGCAGGGGGGTGGGAGGAAGGAAGTGCCCCACAGTCTTCAACTTCCTGTTCCTGTTCAGCAGGCTCCTCCCAGTGCTTTGTCCATCTCCTGGTCACTTTTCATTTGGGTCTGGAGCTGGAAGGATTACTTTTTGTGGATGCTGCTGGATATTTGGATTTGAGGCCTTTTTGACTTTCTTTGGATCACTGTTGGATTAGAAATTTTACAAGTAAGTTTGTTTGGGGCATTACAGTTGCTGCAATTAAAATTTTGGAATTTTCGATTTTTGGGCTGTTTTGGGGCCTTTTGCCCAGGGGTACTCAGTGGTGGGTGGACTGAGTCTTTCTGTGGGTTGTCTTGAACTTAAACATCATGGAGGCCATGGATGAATTGGGATTGTGCTGATTTTTCTGTGTTTTTCGATTTTTGACCTGTTGTTGGGGCCTTGACCAGGGGTAGTGAGTGGTGCATGGGCCTAGTCTTTCTGTGGGCTGTGAGGAAATATAAATTCTATGGTCAAGTAATGTTCCCTAGCGTGTACCCCACCGTCTCCATGTACCAGCTTAAAGTGCATGTAACTTCCCTCCTGTGCCAGCTATGAAGACGCAAATACATTTGCGTCCAACGTTAACATGTCCTTTTTCAGACCCACCCTGAATGGGTTGAATATTCCGTTTCCAAGTATGCCTTGCCAACGTCTTTTTATGGTGTACTCCACACGTTTTTCAGCTCTGGCAAACTAGGCCCTGAATTCTGCCATCGAGCCTTTTTTCCTCTGCTTTCTGACTCTGAGAGTCTCAGCCCAGGCTGTCTCTGTACTCGTGACCTCTGCCTTACTCCCTGTGCGGCTCATGGCGCTTAGCTCAGCCTGCTGCCTGCCAAGACTGTATTCAACCTTCGAATTATCTGTTCCGCTCCTCGAAACTGCATTCCTGCCTACTAGTTTAAGTAAACATCCCCCCAGCTGCAGAGCGAAGGGCCCGGTCTCACTGTCTCCATGCAAGTAATTCATAGCCTCTGTTACCATGGAAGGCCCATGCCCCTCGCATCTCATGCAGACACTTAGGCGCTTATACACGCACTCACAGTCAGTATAGAATAGCTTCTGCCCCAGAGACCTTTCCCTCTAGATAGTATGGTTCCCAAACATCAGATATCAGATATGATAGAAGTACGAGTTGATCTGACATGCCAGACTTCTGTCTCTTTTCTGCCAGTGTAAATGTCAAGTCCCCTGCACCCGTTTGTTTCACGTCAATCATACGTCATGCAGCTGCGCGCGCATCCATGCTTCCGATTTCTGTTGACATTACAAAATTCTGCTTTGTTGCCACCCACTGTGACACCTATCTGTGACGTTTCTAGTACACACCTCCATGTGCACGCCCAGTTCACGCCTTCTAATTACGTATCACTATCACGTGGATGCTGTTATCTTGTTTCTCTCAGCTGTTACGCCTACTATATTGGTTTCTATAATGCAAGTCAAGTATATAAGCTATGTATTGTCAATAAAATATTGCTCTATCCCTTCCTGAACCCCTGTGGTTGCAGGAACATGATATCCAGGTCATGACCATTCCTTTTTAAGGAATAAAACCCCTAAGAACTCTAACACCACGGACTCTGCCTCTTTCTTTCCGATTGAGTTATTATTGATTAAGTACTTACCTGCATAGAAATTAGGACGGTAAATCAAATATTTACCACATTATTTTGGCGCCCGAATAGGGACCCCTCCCCCACCCCACGTGCCGGTTGGTGCGTTGCAAGCTCTGTCCCCTGCCATCAGTTAGACGGAAACTACGCGTACTGGCAGGATTTCCTGTATCTCCCTCTGGCCCACGGAGGTGACGAAGACTGCGATCAGCACCCAGACGAGGCGGTGAGGAGTGCGGAGGATCCCGACCAGAGCCTAGCCGAAAGAAGCAAGGTCCGAGGTGTCAAGAGGCCCACCAGTTTCCGAAGTATCCACGTGTCGAGTCGAGTCGAGTCGAGTCCAGTCCGGTCCAGTCGAGTTTTCCGAGGCCTTCTGTTTCCGTGCTTCCCGGTGAGTACCATTGCTGGGACGTATCAAGACGGGTTTGGGTACACAAACACGGTCTGCACTGTTTTAGACAGTGTATCTGTACTGTTTAGCAGTATATCCGTTATTTCAAGTTTTTGCACTGTTCTTAGCAGTGTATCTGTGCTGTTTAGCAGTACATCCGATATAGGGGGTAGTCATATATTTTTCAAATGTTTTCCATGTGATTTATGTCGTGGTATGAGTGTGACTGTTTTTTTGTGCATTATTGTGTTCTTGTACTAAGTAGCAAGGATTGAGCATTCAGTATTAAGTAAACAAGATGCCGTTTTTCAACAAGTTAAAGCAGATAGGAACTAGGAAAGGGATACTAGAGGAAGAAATTCCTATCCCCCCTAGGGACACTCCTGGAAATTTTATGTACCACAAGCATGGCTTAGATGCCATATTGTATCTAGATTTATGGGCCGATTATACTAAGCATCTAGACGAAAGACATAGATGGCCTGTTACCGGAACATGGGATGCCGAGTGCATCATGAAAGTAGAAGAAGCACTATGGAAAAAGAAAGCCAGACAATCTCAGAAAGACGCCATAGAATTTTGGCGTAAAGAATCACATAAGCGTGCTGAAAAAGCACTCCGTAGAGAAGACAGACTTAAAGAATCAGATAAGGCCCAAGAAAATGAATTAGTTACTGAAGGGATCCGAGTAAAATCAGAGCAAATAGACCGTGCACGAAATAATCTCGTAAATGGCATGTATCTAGTGGCCGAGGGTTCGCCTGAGGTCACTTCAGGGATACCGAAAAATCTGCCGCCACCACTGGTTCCAACTAAAGTAAATCACAGAACTACTAAAGACATATTCCTGAATTCCTATCTAGAGGATGGAGCACCCGCTTACACCAATCTGCCTGTCCGCGTCCCGCCTACTGACGGTGACGGAGGTGGCAACCCGCCCCCAGACCCTACCCCGCCATTACCGCAACAAGGTTTCCCTGTTCGACAGTCCTCCGTTCCTGCACCTCCACCACTTCTCGCACCTAAGATTGATATACCGAAACCTGATCCTACTAAAAGACAAGTTCAAGTACACATACAGACTCCACAGAGAGATAATGTCCAAGCTTCCGCCTCAGGAGGTGCGACCGGGGGTTACCGGACCCCACCAGCAACACACAGATTACACCTTAGGGACATACAGAACCCTTTCACGTTCCAATCACCCCGTCTCGACATGCTGAAAGAACCGCTTCCAGTTTGCAGATACGATCCAGTACCCGGTAAAGACGATAGGATGTTGATAGCATCACTACGATTGCGACAAGCTACAGATTACCTAATATTATTCTCAGGAATGAAAGAGCACTTAGATAGAATATACCATTTTGTCCAGACTGGGGAAGACCCTGAAAGTATTAAAGAGGCCATGGCACACCAGAAAGTTGACACTCAAGCATATATATTACGTTTTTTCATAAATTGTCTAATAAGAGAACGAGACAGGCCTGAGACAGAACAGGATGAAATAGAGGCACTCAACAAGTGGGGTCAAAATATATCCGAAGGAAAACATGATAAAGGGGGTTGCATAGCCAGTATGTACAAGAGAATAAGAAAAGCAGTGATAGAAATACACGAAAAAGAGAAAGAAAAAGCTTCCTCCGAGGAGGAGGAAGAATCTGAAGAACAAGAAAAGACTACAGACACGATAGCGTATGTAGGTAAGGGAACTTACCTTAGGAAAGGCATTCGTCCAGAAAGCAAGAGAGTTTTTCTCTCTGGCATAACAAAACCGAATTCTCCGGAACATCAGTTCCAAGAGACTGATAAAAGGCTTCGAGAACGAATGGGGTACCATGTACTCAATTCTATGGATGAACAAGAACTAGCCCGGTCAGCAGTATTATGGGCTGACAATCCGAACATATATAATGATGACACAGTAGCGCAGACATTTCTGAACCTCTCCCCAGACGAACAGAAATTAGCAGGTGTATACATGATTCAGCACCTCCTTACGTTATACAGAAACCAACATTCTGATCCAGGTCCCTTACCCGATACATTAGACGCATTACTCATGGACAGATGGAGAGGTCTAAGTACCAAGTTAATACAAATAATTCTAGAACAACGACATAGATATAACACTTTCTTAAGTACAGAATATGACCCCGCTCCGCCCCCAGAAAGAAAAATGTATCATATGGAGCGTCTGCATGGCATTGAAAGTCAGAACCCCTTACGGGAAGTGCATCCAGTTATGGGAACCGATAATAACCTGAAGCGTGTGTATGTACACACGCCTCTGACCAAGTTAGAACTATTGGAAATGAAGAAACTAGTACCCTGTCATGATAAAGACCCTGCAGGTTTTCACAGAGAACTTAAAGATATGTTACTGATGGGAGATTACACATATGAAGATATCATGAAAATGTTAAAGGTACTGCTGCCCACGGGCATCTACGAGAAGCTCAAGGAAAAAGAGTGGGAGGTGGGAGACAAAAAGATTGTATGGGCAGAAATAGAAGACGAGGAAGAAAAGCGTACCCCAGGGCTAGGCCTTGGGGAGAAAACTAAAGCATTACCAGGTTTAATAGTACAGGTTCTGCCAAGATTACTGACAACTAGAAAGGAAGATTGGGACGCAATTTCGGCCTGTAAACAGAAGCAAGATGAAGATACTAGTGATTTTTATTCAAGATTCGAGAAATGTTTCATTATTAATAGTGGTCTTAAACCGAGTAGCGAGTCGTACCCGCATCTTTTTGTATCAAAGTTAGTTGAGAATTCCCTGTTAGCAGTTAAAAACCGTGTATACAAGGTTGAGAGTACATGGCAAGCAAATACGCCATCACAGATGTTACAAATGTTACAATACCATCAGAACAGAATCAGAGAAGAACAGGATCATGAACAGAAACGCATGAAAGACACGAAAATGAAAATGTTAGTGGCCCAATCAGTTCCAGCCGACAGCCAGAGAAAGGGTACGACCCAGACAGGTCACGCCGCAGCTCCCGTTAAAGGGGCATGCAACTATTGCAAGCAGCCAGGTCACTACGTACATGAATGCCCAGTCCTGAAACATAATATAGCAACAGGCAAAACTAAGGAAAGACCGCATCCACCTAGACAAGATCAGGTCCAGCAACAGACTTCACAGAATACACAGCCTGCGCATGTTTCATCTCATACAGCACAGACGGTAGCGGTACCACAGCCACAGCCCATTGCCGCGACTCAGCAAGTTTCACAACAGATGTACCAGTATGCCCAATCTGCTTACCCCGATTATCCACGATACACATGAAACAGCCTGGAGAGGGAAGTTGGCTTGCCTCTTATTGAGATTCCTGTAGATCAAGAGGGTCCTTATGTACACAGTCAAGTATTGGGAAAAGACAGAAAGTTTTTAATTGACACAGGGGCAAGCCGCACAACAATCAGCCATGATGAAGTTCCAGGGGCACCCCTCTCAGGCTCACAGAATGTTTCCCTTGGTTTTTCAGGACAACCTATTGTAAATGAGGTATCAGAACCAGTTCCCCTGGCTGTGGGTCCATTATCACGTGTTACAGACCTATTACTTACAAAATCATGTCCAGAAAATCTGTTAGGAATAAAGACATTGAAGGCTCTAGGAGCAGTGATATGTTGTTCTCCGGAAGGAGTTAGACTCTTTCTGCGAGATTTCAAGGGTCACTATGTATTACGAGAGTTTGATATCAGATTGAAAAATGTATCAGATCACCTGTGGGCACAAGGCCCAACCGATGTAGGCTGCATGCACATTACCCCATACCGTGTTACACTGAAACCAGGTGTTGTTTTACCAAGAATCAGACAATACAAGTTACCGCCTGATGCTGTAGTGGCTTTACTGAAAATTATTGAAGAGCTCATTGCCCAAGGAGTGGTCGTAGAGACCGACTCCAATATCTGTAATTCACCTATCATTCCGATTCTTAAACGTACTGATCCCAATGCACCGCCAGTATATCGGCTGGTGATTGATTTACGAGAACTGAATAAATGCATTGTTCCACAGTACCCTGTGGTTCCCGACATCTCTTCCCTATTGACTGCTATTGATTCAGAAGCAACGTTCTTTACTGTAATTGACCTCAAGAACGCCTTCTTTAGTGTGCCTATTGATCCAGAGAGCCAATATCTTTTCGGATTCAGTTTAAATGGACGAAGTTTCAAATTTTCACGCGCACCTCAAGGATTCACAGAAAGCCCCAGCATCTATAGTCAAGCACTGAAAAGACAACTAGATTGTATTCAAATGCCAGTTAACACCGCCTTACTGCAATACGTCGATGATCTGTTGATCACCGCACGAAGTGAACCCGAATGTGAACAAGCATCACTGACAGTTTTACACTTTCTGGCCGACAAGGGACACAAGGTGTCTCCTTCGAAGCTACAATTCTGTGTTCAGCAAGTTGTGTACTTGGGTCACTTGCTGTCCAAAGTGGGGAGACAGCTCACTCCCGATCGCATCCAGTTAATTATAAATATGCCACAACCCCAGACACAAAAGGAAGTGCGGGCCTTTATAGGCCTCACCTCGTACTGTAGACAATGGATTCCTCAGTATGCATTTCTAGCTAAACCACTCATTCAGTTGACAACACAGGAGGCAGCAACTTCGACTGCCCTTCCGTGGACTCAGGAACATACACAAGCCTTTGAAGAATTAAAGAAAGCTTTATGCCAAGCACCAGTTTTAGCGACACCATGTTACAGCAAACCTTTTACACTTTTTGTTACAGAACGTGATGGTACGGCGTTGTCTGTCCTCACTCAAGATCAAGCAGGTTCACATAAGCCTTGCGCTTATTTTTCAAGTACATTGGATTCAGTAGCCCAGGCACTCCCTGCGTGCTTAAAGTCAGTAGCAGCAACAGCACTAGCAATCAGACAGAGCGACTCAATTGTTTTAGGACATCAATTAACAGTACAAGTTCCACATTCTGTAGAGGTTCTTTTAAACAGAACTCAGACTCAACACTTGACTATGGCACGACTGACAGGTTATGAATTAACACTATTCCAGCCACACATAGAAATCAGACGCTGTAGCATTCTTAACCCCGCTACATTATTACCTTCAATAATGACAGATCCAGCCCCGCATGATTGTATAGAGATCATTAATGCAGTAACAAAGCCCAGACGAGACTTAACAGATGTTCCATTGACAAATCCAGACCTGACACTTTATGTGGATGGTTCATGTATGAGAACAAGTACAGGAGAATTAGTGGCCGCATATGCAGTGACCACTGAAACTGTAGTCAAAGAAACATATCGTATTTATACACTGTCTGCTCAAGCGGCAGAGCTTATTGCTCTGACCCGAGCCTGTATACTAGCCAAGAACAGAAATGTTAACATATACACAGATTCCCGTTATGCGTTCGGAGTCGTACACGACTTCGGAATGTTGTGGCAAGAACGAGGTTTCTTGACCTCTCACGGTGCCAAGATCCAACACGGTCCCCTCATTCAAGCACTGTTAGAAGCAATACATCTGCCTTCAGGCATATCCGTCATGAAGTGTAAAGCACATACTAAAGTTACGGATTCTGTTTCCCAGGGTAACGACCTGGCAGACCAGACAGCAAAACATACAGCACTGACTCACACCCAGATAACTGACGTGACAACGACAATAGTACCGACACATTGTATGACAGTTAGGGATCCCGCCCTAGATGTAATCGATATTCAGACACATGCTACTGCAGATGAAATAAAGAAATGGACCGAACTAGGAGGGATCCAGACAGATCAAGGATGGATGACGAAGGGAAAATCTACATGGTTTCTCCCCGACTCTATGGTTCAAGTTACAATCAATACAGCACATAGTCCAGCACATCTAGGAGAGAAAGCGATGTTAGACAGTTTACAGAATCTCTGGTATAACAAACACTTACGAGCAGCAGCAAAACAGAAAGTGCGTACTTGCATGATCTGTTGTCAGTTCAATCCAGGTAAAAGCGTCCCTGTAGAGCAAGGTGGATTTCATCCTCCCGATCACCCTTTTGAAGTCCTCCAGATGGATTATATCCAGATGGACCGTTGTCGAGGATTCAAATATGTCCTCGTAATTGTTTGTGCACTTTCCCGTTGGACCGAAGCATATCCAGTCCCAGATTACACTGCTCCGACCACTGCCAGGCAGCTGGTTCGAGAATTTTTCCCACGATACGGCTTGCCTCGTGTCGTGTACTCAGATAACGGACAGCCATTCTCATCCGAATTAATGAAGCAGGTTTCCCTTCTGTTAGGGTATCAGTGGAGATTCCATTGTGTCCGACATCCCGAAGCCGCAGGCCTTGTAGAGAGGCATAACCAGACATTAAAGACCCGTCTTGCTAAAGTTTGTAAAGAAAAAGGGGTCGACTGGATAGTCGCCCTGCCAGTTGCACTGTTCTACATGAGGATGGTCGCCCACTCGCGATCAGGACTATCCCCGTATGAAGTGGTTTTTGGCAGACCACCGAATATGTGGGGGACGCCCATACCGAAGAAAATTACCGATGTTGATTGTAATATGCTGACAGATTACCTTGCCTCCTTGATGTCTGCACTCCAATCATGTCGTTCACAGGTTGCCGCAGCCTTCCCTGACAACACAGATGTAAAGCCGCATGATGTCCGTCCAGGAGACCTGGTCCTAATTAGGAACTTCGACAGGAAAAGTCCGCTGGAGCCCCGCTGGAAAGAGCCGAAGACCGTCCTTCTCACAACGAGGACCGCTATAAAAATCGAAGGAAGAAAGGGGTGGATCCATACAAGCCATGTAAAAAAATACAATGAACTAATGCCAGGAAAAGACTCGTTCACCCCTTCCAAAGACTGTATCGAACCTAGTGACTTTAAAGTTCCGAAACAAGAGAAAACTCCCCAAGAGGAGTATAGACTGAAACTCCGATCTAGCAAGTCAGACAGTTTAATTGTTTAAGTCCTCCCCTAGGTGAATCGGTTAAATAGTTTCTGACATGTATCCCCTAGATCGAGATAGAGAGAGAGAGAGACAACTCAAGAAACGTACATATTGTAAATCACTCCGTAGTCACTGTATAGTGACATTATTGATTATGTTTTTTCTAAGCCTTCTGATTATTGTTGCTAGTATATTGCTTTCTATATATTATCCTATTTTCAAGCGTGAACAATCTGCTTATAATGACACTGCCGAACATTCCTTTTATGAATTACCTCCCCACGAACTTTCTTACAGACTTGCGCTGCGCAACAACACATTCATTAGTATGTTACATCACTCCCATCAGACTCACAACGCTACAAACTGCTGGATATGTGGCCGACTCCCTCCCTACCAGAAATACAAGGGAGTTCTGCCCCTCTTTCCGTACCCGTTCACACACAATGGCTCCTGTGGTGCCTGGTTTAGAATAATTAATTCCGTAGATCCTGATATTGCTGTTTTTAAAGGGAGCTGGGTTTGGGGAAACTTGAACTTAGTTCTGCTAAATGCCTGTTATCCTGACAAGAAGGGACTTCCCATTAGAATAGGAACTGATCTAGAAAATGAAGTATATGGATTAGGTAATTATACAATTAACCTTATGATTCTTACTGTTGAATCCGAAGCTGCTCCAGTTCTCCCTGCTATGTCAGTATTACCAGTCACAGGTGAATTATGTGTCAGTAAGAAGGGTTCAGTACACTTAGGTCATAGTAAATGTACTACAGTGGTCGAATTCAGTGACCAAGGTAAATCTTCTTTTAGAGCTACTCGTCATTCCTACTTTGTTTGTGGTCATACCGCATACATACGCTTACCCCCAGATTGGGATGGTACCTGTTACATTGCATTCCTTCTGCCACCTGTTTTTCTAGCTCCTCCTGATTATCACAGAAATACAAATCTAGTAAAGAATAGACTCCGAAGAGATCTCCCGATTGTCGACTATACTGAAACGGCATGGGAGCAGTACACAGATTTCAATAAAGGATTCTTTTTCTTCACAGGCCCCGTCCAAAATAGTAAGCTAATCCGCAGATTAACTAGAACACTTGAAGCAGTAGTGAATGAAACTGCCTCCGCCCTGGGTAACTTAACAGAGGAGCAGTCCGCCATGCGGGTTGTTGTCCTTCAGAATCGTCTTGTTATTGACGTCATCTTGGCAGACAGAGGCGGAGCTTGTAAGGTCATCGGGTCAAGTTGCTGTGTTTTCATCCCAGAAAACGCGCCAACAGTATATCAAGCTATTACACGTCTTCATAAAATTGCAAATCTGATACATCAGAATCCAGGCACCTGGACTTGGTCCGGTTGGTTCTGGACAACGTTAACCGCTTGGGGATGGAAGATCCTATCCTTCCTAGGCATTGCCCTCGTCATAGTATTCAGTTGTTGCCTGTGCCTACAGTGTGGGCCAGCGATATGTGGACTGTGTGCCACATCGTGCATTGAACATTCCAGTTTTCTCTCAAAACGTGAAAGAAAGAAAGATGAGCAAATGATGTTACAAGAACAGACTGATCGATTCATGAGGATCGATATATCATGAAGGGTCCGTAGGGAACAAGGAGGGAATGAGGAAATATAAATTCTATGGTCAAGTAATGTTCCCTAGCGTGTACCCCACCGTCTCCATGTACCAGCTTAAAGTGCATGTAACTTCCCTCCTGTGCCAGCTATGAAGACGCAAATACATTTGCGTCCAACGTTAACATGTCCTTTTTCAGACCCACCCTGAATGGGTTGAATATTCCGTTTCCAAGTATGCCTTGCCAACGTCTTTTTATGGTGTACTCCACACGTTTTTCAGCTCTGGCAAACTAGGCCCTGAATTCTGCCATCGAGCCTTTTTTCCTCTGCTTTCTGACTCTGAGAGTCTCAGCCCAGGCTGTCTCTGTACTCGTGACCTCTGCCTTACTCCCTGTGCGGCTCATGGCGCTTAGCTCAGCCTGCTGCCTGCCAAGACTGTATTCAACCTTCGAATTATCTGTTCCGCTCCTCGAAACTGCATTCCTGCCTACTAGTTTAAGTAAACATCCCCCCAGCTGCAGAGCGAAGGGCCCGGTCTCACTGTCTCCATGCAAGTAATTCATAGCCTCTGTTACCATGGAAGGCCCATGCCCCTCGCATCTCATGCAGACACTTAGGCGCTTATACACGCACTCACAGTCAGTATAGAATAGCTTCTGCCCCAGAGACCTTTCCCTCTAGATAGTATGGTTCCCAAACATCAGATATCAGATATGATAGAAGTACGAGTTGATCTGACATGCCAGACTTCTGTCTCTTTTCCGCCAGTGTAAATGTCAAGTCCCCTGCACCCGTTTGTTTCACGTCAATCATACGTCATGCAGCTGCGTGCGCATCCATGCTTCCGATTTCTGTTGACATTACAAAATTCTGCTTTGTTGCCACCCACTGTGACACCTATCTGTGACGTTTCTAGTACACACCTCCATGTGCACGCCCAGTTCACGCCTTCTAATTACGTATCACTATCACGTGGATGCTGTTATCTTGTTTCTCTCAGCTGTTACGCCTACTATATTGGTTTCTATAATGCAAGTCAAGTATATAAGCTATGTATTGTCAATAAAATATTGCTCTATCCCTTCCTGAACCCCTGTGGTTGCAGGAACATGATATCCAGGTCATGACCATTCCTTTTTAAGGAATAAAACCCCTAAGAACTCTAACACCACGGACTCTGCCTCTTTCTTTCCGATTGAGTTATTATTGATTAAGTACTTACCTGCATAGAAATTAGGACGGTAAATCAAATATTTACCACAGCTGTCTTGAACTTAAACATCATGGAGGGCATGGATGGAATGGGATTGTGCTGATTTTTCTGTGTTTTTCGATTTTTGACCTGTTGTTGGGGCCTTGACCAGGGGTAGTGAGTGGTGCATGGGCCTAGTCTTTCTGTGGGGTGTCTTGAATTTAAACATCATGGAGGGCATGGATGCCATGGGGATTGTGCTGATTTTTCTGTGTTTTTCGAATTTTTGGATTGCTCATGGGGACAGGCCATGTGGGTGGGGGCCATTTTGAGTGCTGGTACAGGCAGGCCCTGGCCATGTGCTAGGAGGCAAGTGGCCATTTTGAATGCAGGCTTTGTTGTTAGGCCTCTAACCATTTTGCCTACTTTTCAACCTTTATTTATGCCCAGGGGTAGTGAGTCTTGCATGGGCCTAGTCTTTCTGTGGGTTGTCTTGAATTTAAACATCATGGAGGCCATGGATGGAATGGGATTGTGCTGATTTTGCAGTGTTTTTCGATTTTTGGGGGTGTTCATGGGGAGGGACATGCCATGTGGCTGGTGGCCATTTTGAGTGCAGCTACAGGCACTGGCCATGTGCTGGCAGGCAAGTGGCCATTTTGAATGCAGGCTTTGTTGTTAGGCCTCCAACCATTTTGCCTACTTTTCAACCTTTATTTATGCCCAGGGGTAGTGAGTCTTGCATGGGCCTAGTCTTTCTGTGGGTTGTCTTGAATTTAAACATCATGGAGGCCATGGATGGAATGGGATTGTGCTGATTTTTCAGTGATTTTCGTTTTTTGGGCCTGTACTTGTGGCCTTTTCACCAGGGGTATTTGAGTCTAGCATGGGCCTAGTCTTTCTGTGGGCTGTCTTGAACTTAAACATCATGGAGGGCATGGATGGAATGGGATTGTGCTGATTTTTCTGTGTTTTTCGATTTTTGACCTGTTGTTGGGGCCTTGACCAGGGGTAGTGAGTGGTGCATGGGCCTAGTCTTTCTGTGGGGTGTCTTGAATTTAAACATCATGGAGGACATGGATGGAATGGGATTGTGCTGATTTTGCAGTGTTTTTCGATTTTTGACCTGTTGTTGGGGCCTTGACCAGGGGTAGTGAGTGGTGCATGGGCCTAGTCTTTCTGTGGGGTGTCTTGAATTTAAACATCATGGAGGGCATGGATGGAATGGGATTGTGCTGATTTTGCAGTGTTTTTCGATTTTTGGGGGTGTTCATGGGGACAGGCCATGTGGGTGGGGGCCATTTTGAGTGCTGGTACAGGCAGGCCCTGGCCATGTGCTAGGAGGCAAGTGGCCATTTTGAATGCAGGCTTTGTTGTTAGGCCTCCAACCATTTTGCCTACTTTTCAACCTTTATTTATGCCCAGGGGTAGTGAGTCTTGCATGGGCCTAGTCTTTCTGTGGGTTGTCTTGAATTTAAACATTATGGAGGGCATGGATGGATTGGGATTGTGCTGATTTTGCAGTGTTTTTCGATTTTTTTGTGCTCTATAACTGAACTGATGTTCCTCTGTCTTCCATTTTTTTTAGGTGCACAAGACTCAAGAGAACCACCAGTGCCAGGAAGAAGTCCTGCAGCGGTGTGTGTGTGCAGCATAACATCACGCGACGTCACGTCTGGCCTCAGACAACTCTACAATTCGTGCAACTGCGGCCTGCTGTCTGACCTGCTCTGAAGAAGATGGCCCCAAAGAAAGTTCTCCGTAGCTCCTCTAGCAAGAAAGTTGCTAGTAAGGAGCAGAAGAAGCAAGTTACCAAGGAGGCTGGTGTGCCACCCGCCACGTTTTTTGGGAGAAAAAAAAAAAGTACGCCTGCAGCAGCAGGATCTGCTGGGGACCAAGCTGGGAGCAGCACCCCTGCTCCATTGGGTTCAGTGCCTCCACCACCACGCCGACTTAAGTCAAAGCCCTTGAGTGCTTCAGAGGCAGTCAGTGTACTTCTCCAATCACCATCGACCAGTGATGTTGGCTCATCGCAAGAAAGTAGCAGCAATGTCCCTAAATCAACACAGGTTGTTGTAACTCATCTGACAAGTGTTGAACAACCACAGCCGCAACAACAACACCATGTGCAAGTACACGCCCAAGTACATGTGGAAGGAGAGGCAGCAAAAGGAGATGCGCAAGCAAAGGTGCATGGAGGTTCACAAGTGCCCACAATAGTTGTTCCTCCCGAAGTAGGGGCACATCAGGAAATCGACAATGAAGCCGAGGTATCATTGGAAGCCACTCCTCCTGATGATCATTCATTGTCTTCCACATCCCTAGCAAGGAAAAGATCAAGGGGGGTGTCTACATCTTCTTCAAGCCCACCTCCTTCTGATGATACAGATCCAGCTTGGGAACCACAACTGCGGTCTGACAGTGAGGCACACCATGATCTGACACCGGTACCTAAGCGTAAAAGGAAGGTCGTCCAAAAACTCAAACCTATGGAGTGTGATGAGGCTCAACAAGAAGTGACAGATACTGCTGGTGATGAAGCCTCTCACGATGACGACGAGCCAGTCATCACAAAGGTCACTGCAGCCCCACCGGGCATGCAGCAAAGAGACATTTTGACCCTATCCCGAGAAGCTGCTGAGCGTGATGATGATGTCGGCGAGGAGGCAATGGAAATGGAATCATTAGATTTGGAGTTAAGTAGTACACCAAAACCTACCGCTTCCATATTTCTTCCTCGCAAGAAGGTACCCACCTCGTCCTCGACCTCAATTCGTGGTGGTGAAAGTGCAAAACGTACTGAAGTTCGGCAATCCACATCCTCCACTTCATCTGGCATTAGCAGCAGGACCACCACCACCAGTATCGCCGCCTCCTCCGGCCCCCGAAGACATTTCAAGTCTCCAGTTTGGGACTTCTTTAGTGTTTGCCCAAAAAAGGAAAACGTAGCCATTTGTAGCATTTGTAAGCTTCGAGTTAGTCGTGGTAAGTTGGGTTCCAACTATGGTACCGGAGGCCAGAGAGGTCATCTTAGGAGAACGCACGATGTCCAATGGTTTGCGCACCTACACTCGATCAAGGAAGCCCGAATTGCACGCAATGAAAACGTTGATTTTTCATCTGATGATGACGAGGAGGAAGAAGACGATTCGAACACTTCACTTACACCCAGTTCCCCTGTCAGCAGCACACCCCATGGGAGCCACACTAAGAGTGTGGGAGAGAGTGAGACATCAATGCGGAAAAGTTCATCAGCGAGCGTAACTGGGTCGAAGAGATCATCATCATCCCGTAAATCCTTGGTCCAGGGCAACATTAAAAAGATGTTGTTTACAGAAGCGCAATATGAACGCAACCACCCAATGACCCGTCTGTATAACACTAAGCTGGCTAAAATGCTAGCTCTGGACCTTCTCCCTTTTTCTTTTGTAGAAGGGGTTGGTTTTCTAGAATTAGTGGCAGCGCTCTGCCCTAAATGGAAGGTTCCTAGCCGGTTCTATTTTGCCCGAGTTGCGGTTCCAGCACTACATGAAGATGTTCTGAAGGTGATTGGGGCAGCTTTGCAGAAGAGTGCTGTTCACACTATACATCTGACAACAGACATGTGGACCAGTGGCGCAGGCGCTGATTACATGTGCATCACTGCACACTGGGTCTCTTTTTCAGGGGCTAAAGCAAAGCTAAACGCAGGTGTTGACACGAACATTGTTTTTAAAGGTGCTCGGAAACATGCAACACTAGCCATGTTTGGTTTGGAGAAACGTCACACAGCAGAAAACATTTTGGATGTCTTTAACACAAAGGTCCTTAACTGGCTGTCCCCACTAAAACGCAAGGTTGGTTATGTTTCCACGGACAATGGCGCCAATATAGTTAAGGCCATGAGGGACGGTTACTATTTCAGAGTGCCGTGTTTGGCGCACTGTATAAACCTGGTTGTCCAAAAATTCTTGGGTAATAAAGGCAGTGCAGCGTACAGTGTATTGGAGACCTGCCGAAAAATGTGCAAGCATTTCAGCCATTCTTTTAAGGCCCGGAAGCAGCTGAGGAGCCTGCTATATCAACGTCAAATGCCAGTGAAAGCACTCATCCAGGAGGTGGTAACACGTTGGAACTCAACCTTCTACATGCTTGAGCGTCTGTATGAGCAGTATACGGAACTCGATCAATATTTCCTTAAAGAGGGTACAGAGGAGCTGAGGATGGGTGGGCCGCAATGGAACATAGTTGAAAGCCTGACACGCATGCTTCGTCCTTTTGAGTTCTTCACGCGTGCAGTCAGCAAGGAGGACTCTAATTTGGGAAAAGCTATCCCATTGTTGTACATGCTGGAGGACCAACTGAAGGAGGTGTGTTCTGTGTTTGGAAAAGATGACAAAAACCAAGACTCTTTGCTTCTGGCTGAGCAATTATTAGAGCTCCTACAAGGTGATGAACGTCTTAAAAAGATCCACTCAGAACAGCATTACATTTGTGCTACTATTCTGGATCCACGCTACAAAAAGGCGCTGGCAGGCCAAGCATTCTTTCCTTTTGATGATGAACATGTTCCAAAGTACAAACGTTGGCTAGCCTTGTCAGCCAAGAGGTTTGAAACAGAACGGCTGGAAATTGAAGGAAATGGCAGTACATCAGCAGGCCATCCCCAGTCAAAACAATCCACTTCTGCACCTGTGGCTGTGGCACAAGTGACCTCTCAGCCGTTAAAGACACCGGCAACCGGATCATCTGCACGAAACACAACAGAAACATTGGAGGCTGAAGAGGATTGGCTAGCTCTGCGTGGGTTTGGTTCTCAAAAGGTCAGAGGCACAGCAAGAGCTAAGCAAAGTGGAGGAACCTTGGATGAGGACCTTGAGTCGATGGTGAAGGACTATCTGAATGACTCAACAGAGGTCTATGTTAATTCTGACCCATTGGCGTATTGGCATGGGAAAAAAGAATTGTGGCCACAGCTCACCAACCTGGCTTTAAACTACTTGTCTTGCCCACTCGCAAGCGTGTCTTCTGAACGGGTTTTCAGTGCGGCTGGTGGGATTGTAACTCCCAAACGGAGCCGCCTCTCGCCCAAAAATGTGGAGAGGTTAACAATGATCAAGATGAATCAGCACCTCATACCACCAGATTTCAGAGTACGAGAGAGCGTGCCGGATGAAGAGGAGGTGGCCAGCAGCATAGATGAGGGAATTTCTACTCTGTCAGGTGACACTGAGCTCACCCTGCCTGAATTCGCAGAGTATGATGACGAAGCCTTATTCTCATTCCTGGACCGTGATACCGAGCCCTGAAAATGAGACAACGAATCAATAACTTTCTTTTTCGTCCCTATTCACTTTTATTCCTGTGTGTCTGTCTTTCTTTGTTGTGCACAGTTAATATATTTCAAACTTTAATCAGATAATCACAAAATCAAGCCCATCAGCAGAACTGTCTTCGCTGGTTTGCTAATTGATTTGAAGTTGCCGCAGTCTGCATTCCTCAGGTTCACAAGTTCAGAAGAACATGCTCCTCTATCCTCCTCCTCCAGACTCCTATTTCCATCAAACCAGAGGGCTGGTTTACGCCCAATGAAGAAAGACTCAGCACTTGTGGGGGTGTTGTTGTACCTCTTTGCAGGTGAGTTGACGGCTCTGGGACCATTGTTGGGAAGCTCTAATACCGGATAAAAGTGGTTTGGACCAAATCCCAGGAAGAAATTTTTTTGTGTTTTTGATGACTTGCTTGCCTTTTAGGTGCTCTTAGGGGGGGTTCCGTCTGTTTGTGGGTGAGTTTTGTGGTCTGGGAGCATTGCTGGGACACTCTAATCTTGATTGCATTTGCTTTTCAGGAAATCCGTCGTGCCAACCCCGACTTATGGCCTAGCTACGCAGCGCGTTTGGACCGAAGGCCCAGAAATATTGCAAGTATGAGATTTTGCTTTTGGCCTGTTTGGGGGTGTTATGCTTCTTGGCGGGTGGTTTGGCGGGTCTTGGGGCATTCCTGGGAAGGTCTAATACCGGGTAGAAGTGGTTGGGACAAAATCCAGGCCGATTTTTTTTTGGCTATTTCTGACATTTTGCTCTATGTAGCGTTTTCGGGGGCCTGTTTGGGGGGCTTCCTGGTGTTTGTGGGTGAGTTTTGTGGTCTGGGAGCATTGCTGGGACACTCTAATCTTGATTGCATTTGCTTTTCAGGAAATCCGTCGTGCCAACCCCGACTTATGGCCTAGCTACGCAGCGCGTTTGGACCGAAGGCCCAGAAATATTGCAAGTATGAGATTTTGCTTTTGGCCTGTTTGGGGGTGTTATGCTTCTTGGCGGGTGGTTTGGCGGGTCTTGGGGCATTCCTGGGAAGGTCGAATACCGGGTAGAAGTGGTTGGGACAAAATCCAGGCCGATTTTTTTTTGGCTATTTCTGACATTTTGCTCTATGTAGCGTTTTCGGGGGCCTGTTTGGGGGGCTTCCTGGTGTTTGTGGGTGAGTTTCGTGGTCTGGGAGCATTGCTGGGACACTCTAATCTTGATTGCATTTGCTTTTCAGGAAATCCGTCGTGCCAACCCCGACTTATGGCCTAGCTACGCAGCGCGTTTGGACCGAAGGCCGAGAAATATTGCAAGTATGAGATTTTGCTTTTGGCCTGTTTGGGGGTGTTATGCTTCTTGGCGGGTGGTTTGGCGGGTCTTGGGGCATTCCTGGGAAGGTCTAATACCGGGTAGAAGTGGTTGGGACAAAATCCAGGCCGATTTTTTTTTGGCTATTTCTGACATTTTGCTCTATGTAGCGTTTTCGGGGGCCTGTTTGGGGGGCTTCCTGGTGTTTGTGGGTGAGTTTCGTGGTCTGGGAGCACTGCTGGCTATATATACTTTACTTTGCAAGAGGTTTCAAGCAAATCCATGGTGGCAGAGGGGAGTTAGGGCCTAGCTGCAGAGCGCGCGCGGAGTGATTTGGGAAATTTGTGAAAAATTGACTAAGTCCCCATTTTTGTACTTTTGCTCTTTGGCTGTTTGGGGGTCTTCTACTCGTTTTCTCCTGGGTTGACGGCTCTGGGGCCATTGCTGGGAAGCTCTAATACCGGATAAAAGTGTTTTGGACCAAATCCCAGGCGGAAAATTTTTTGTGTTTTTGATGACTTGCTTGCCTTTGAGGTGCTCTTAGGGGGGGTTCCGTCTGTTTGTGGGTGAGTTTCGTGGTCTGGGAGCACTGCTGGGACACTCTAATCTTGATTGCATTTGCTTTTCAGGAAATCCGTCGTGGCAACCCCGACTTATGGCCTAGCTACGCAGCGCGTTTGGACCGAAGGCCCAGAAATATTGCAAGTATGAGATTTTGCTTTTGGCCTGTTTGGGGGTGTTATGCTTCTTGGCGGGTGGTTTGGCGGGTCTTGGGGCATTCCTGGGAAGGTCTAATACCGGGTAGAAGTGGTTGGGACAAAATCCAGGCCGATTTTATTTTGGCTATTTCTGACATTTTGCTCTATGTAGCGTTTTCGGGGGCCTGTTTGGGGGGCTTCCTGGTGTTTGTGGGTGAGTTTCGTGGTCTGGGAGCATTGCTGGGACACTCTAATCTTGATTGCATTTGCTTTTCAGGAAATCCGTCGTGCCAACCCCGACTTATGGCCTAGCTACGCAGCGCGTTTGGACCGAAGGCCCAGAAATATTGCAAGTATGAGATTTTGCTTTTGGCCTGTTTGGGGGTGTTATGCTTCTTGGCGGGTGGTTTGGCGGGTCTTGGGGCATTCCTGGGAAGGTCTAATACCGGGTAGAAGTGGTTTTGTAACTTAGGGTTCGTTAGGGTTAGCCCTAGCAGCAGGATTGCATGTGTTTCGGGGTGTTCTAGATTTTTCCAACTGAGTTCTGGGGTCTTAGAGCACTCGTGAGAATGTGTAATTTTGGTTGCAAGTCATTTGAAGAAAATCCATGGTGGGAAAGGGGGGATTTGGCATAGTTAAAGAAAGCCTTTGCCACTATTCTTAACTTAGGGTTTGTTAGGGTTAGCAGTATTTCTATTGCATGTGTTTGAGTGGGGGGGATTTCGAGTCTTGGAGCGATGCAGGCTATGGCTACTTTTGCTTGGTTGCTTGCAAGTGGTTTGAATGCAATCCACGGTGGGTAATGGGTAATTAGGAAGGGGGTACTTCGGCCTACTTTTACTTTCAAAGTAAGTTTTGTCACCAGTTTTCTGCTAGGCCTCGTTTTTTGAGATTTGATTGGGGGTCTTCTACATTTTTGCGACTGGCTTTAGTAAGGGTCTGGGTGGGAGCACTGCTAGGAAGATCTAATTTTGTTCTAAAACACAGTTTACAGTACACCTAGCTTGAGGGGCAAGATCCCCTACATTAATTTGCCCATACTTATTTATCCTTCAAAAGGTGACTCAGAGTACGCACTTTCAAAAATATTGTACTGTCTACTAGGAAAATCAAATTGTGACTTTTTGCACTCCACAGCCTACATACCTTATATTTATTTATCAGTGGTGTTGTAATATTATATCACTTCCTGTTTTTCGTTGAATAATTACAGGCCGGGTTTCAGTCTCTGCAATGGGGAAAAAAGGATGGAGTCAGGCTTCACAGTAGCGAGCCACAATTCAGCATCAGGCAGGCAGTGGACAGGGTGTCTTCTGGTGACCAACATCGATGGACGAAGCGTCGGCTGCAATGGAGGAGTGCCGCTAATAGGAGGATTTTTTTTCTGCAGGCAACTTACTTACCACTTCCAACAGGACCACTACAACCACATAGATACAGTATCCCTTGCCTTTTTCTCTGACTGTGACTGCATTTCTTGGATCTCTCTCTGCTTCTAAATTGATCCCTTAACACATCACTTAGTCCACTCCACTATCACATCTGCACCACACATAGTCATTTGTAAGTGCTCCTACGTAATTCGCAAGTCGCAGCACGCCCCAGGCCGTAGAGGACTGGGATGGCCCCAATGATGAAGCATGTCACCAAGGGGCAACCCTGGTGAGTGAGGGGACACCTAGAAAACAAGCAATTTCTCCTTTTCTATCTACTATACCTTCCAGACCAACCCCACTGAGTGTTGTTGTGAATGGATTTATAGTGACCAGCAAGGCATTCGGGTATCTGGCTAAGTACAGAGACCTTATGTTGAATATCGTTATCAATAATTCCACACAGGCCCTGTACTGTCGCATTCTTTCTTCCACAGTTGTCGAATGTACTACTTACTTTTCACTGACATGCATGCAGTAGTGCATGCACTTTCAAAGATTGATGGATAGGTTTGTACCCAAAGAATTGTTTATGTTCCATTGTTTGTCTATGCTGTGCTTTTTTTTACAGGGTGTCTTCTGGTGACCAACATCGATGGACGAAGCGGCGGCTGCAATGGAGGAGTGCCGCTAAAAGGAGGATTTTTTTTCTGCAGGCAACTTACTTACCACTTCCAACAGGACCACTACAACCACATAGATACAGTATCCCTTGCCTTTTTCTCTGACTGTGACTGCATTTCTTGGATCTCTCTCTGCTTCTAAATTGATCCCTTAACACATCACTTAGTCCACTCCACTATCACATCTGCACCACACATAGTCATTTGTAAGTGCTCCTACGTAATTCGCAAGTCGCAGCACGCCCCAGCCCTTAGAGGACTGGGATGGCCCCAATGATGAAGCATGTCACCAAGGGGCAACCCTGGTGAGTGAGGGGACACCTAAAAAAAGCAATTTCTCCTTTTCTATCTACTATACCTTCCAGACCAACCCCATTGAGTGTTGTTGTGAATGGATTTATAGTGACCAGCAAGGCTCTCAGGTATCTGGCTACAGAGACCTTATGTTGAATATAGTTATCAATATTTCCACCCACGCCCTGTACTGTCGCATTCTTTCTTCCACAGTTGTCGAAAGTACTACTTACTTTTAACTGACATGCATGCAGTAGTGTATGCACTTTCAAAGATTGATGGATAGGTTTGTACCCAAAGATTTGTTTATGTTCACATGTGTTTGTCCATGCTGTGCTACTTTTTCTTGTCTCCCAAAACCTTTCCCAAAAACCCCCGTACCCATCCATTTTTCAAACCCTAACCCTCTTCCCCCGGGCTGTGTGGTTTTGATTGATGTGTGACTAAATTACAGCAATAAATCCACACACTTGCTGGGGAGGATAAGGTGATAGCAACAGGCTGGTGAAGAAATCCGAGGATATATTCTTACTCTGCTTGACAAAGACCCATGGCTAATGTCAAAGAACTTCAACCGAATTAATTATACTTTAACATTTGTTAGGCTACAATGTGGCACTGTTCTAGTGTACTTCTGTCACCTGCTATATTCTGTATTGTACCTTTGTATTGCTCAGGAGGACAAACCAGATTTCATTTTCTTTTTTTTCATAGGCAAGCAACTGCCACTGTGTCACACCACTAGTACCACCGCTATGAGGAAATTTTATCCGCCCAGGATTGCCAACCTTATTTGCTGTTTCCCGTGGAGCCAGCCCTGGGCCTAGCCCTACTTGCAAACAGAAATTACAGGTAAGATAGGCGTTTGGTTGGAGGTAGTATAATGGAGTATTAGGAGAGACGAGAGATTTGATTGACGGTAGTACTACTAAAGTCCTAGGACTATTCAGGAAAACAAACTTACTGTTATGTTAAACCCCCACCCACCAGACTCAAAAGCAGTAAAAAACAGGTATGGTCAGATAAAGTTTCAAAAAGTATATTTTTATAGCCCTAACAAAAGAATCTCCCGCAAGACCCTCCCTAACCCCAACGATTGTCCTTCAAAAGTCCCCAAAAATCACAACTCCCAATTCCCACCCCCCAAAAGTCTCTAAAAAAGGGGCAAGGGACACTATGGCAGGGTGCTGTTGGAATTAGCAGCCAGGGCATCATGCTCCTTGCGGAGGGTGGCAAGTTCGAAGCGGAGGCCCTCCACCACGTTCTTATAATTATGGACCTCCTGCTCCAGGTAGGACAGTCTGAGGGATAAGCGGCGCCGGTGTGCCTTGCAAATCCTGTGAGGGGCAGCTGCTTTCTTTGCTGCTGGGCGGTGGCGTTTGGCTTTGGTAGCCCGGCTCCGTACCGCTGGAGCACTGCGCTGGCTGGCAGCACGCACGGAGGAGGATGCAGCTGTCCCAGTGGACGTTGTTGTTGTACCAGACTGCGTCTCCTCCTCCTCCAGGGCCACCAGCCGCCGATATTCAGCAACAGTGGCATCCAGCCTCCGTTGCCGGGCCATTCGAGCCAGCTCCTTCCTCCTTGATGGTGTCTTGGATTTGGAAGGAGCAACTACATGAAAAAAGAAAGACATAGTCTGTAACCAATGCTCCTTAAGATTAACACAAAATGATTGAGCAGAAAGTTGTCACAGTACAAGTAGCAAATTGAAAGCACAGTGCATAACTATTTAGGACAGTATCTATGTAACCTCCGACTTCTTCATCCTTGCTCTAACATTAGTGGGAGTTTAAGGAACAAATTCTACGAGCACTATGGACTTCTATTACAGTCGACTATGACAGTACACCACTCTTATTCTTCTTCTTCTCTCTTGTTTAGGAAAATTGGTACGTTATCTTATGCAAGCCGGCATAATGCCAGCGCAGTGAACTTGCACCCGAGAAAAACAGACGCACACCATGGTGAGTGAGACAGACTTGCGTTACTGTACCGGTCCAGTACATGCAGGTGGTGAAGCTCTTACTTTTCTATTACGGGTGGCACTGAGAATACTCTGTTAAAAGGGCTACTGCTTAATTAATTTAGCTTTCACCCTACAGTGCAAATGAGTATTAGAAAAGGAAAATGAAGAAGCTAAATTATCGGATTATCTATCACTTCACATGGGATGTATTTGATGACATATGGGATGACTTTAGGTGCTTTGCTTATTATTGAGTGAACAGTGATACCCCCACACATGAATGACGTACTACTACTAAACTAAAGTTATTAAGGGAGGTAGGGAGTGTCCACCGTAATAACTGGATATATGCTGTGCTTGCAGTTGCAATACAAACTACCGCTACTATTCATGGTAGTCTTTGGACAACGTTACAACTTCTTTTCCTTCCCTTTCCTACACTGGAACGGACGTGCGTGTGCGGTGTTACATGCTCTTCAAAGTAACACTTAGTTCATCCAGTGACCGTCTACTCTCTCTAGATTCACATATGCTATCTAAGAGTCAGATAGTACCATGAATGATCCAGGCATCCATCCATTCAAAGTATATTGCACACATACAGTTTCTGTCTCACCCACCCAGGCTGTTCTCCTTCCACCCATCCTTGCTTCATCATTCACCCAGCCATGCACCATACCATTTTCTTACCTTCCCAGCCACCTCGGGGACCAAGCAAACACATATCATTCTTCTTTGCCAGTCATCATTACATTTCTCGTGCTTCCACACTTACACCCTTCTTTCGCTTTTCGTTCATCCCATCCATCAAGTTCACCTCAGATCTGATTGGGATTCTTCTCGCCAAAAACTTCACAGCTAAGTCGAAGTACATTTAGAGGAGGCTACTACCTGCTTTTTTTATAATACACCCGTGCAGAAAGCACACTCTGCAGTCTTCAATCCCAATGACTAAGGAATGTATAGCTTACCTCTGCCCGCCACCACCGTGTGAACCCTCACAGGCATGTCCTTGTCCGGCACTTGCACCGCCTCCTCCCCAGAGTTGTCCTCCTCGTCCAATGCCACCACCACCTCCGCGCTGGCCCCGTCTCCAGATGTTCCACCTACAAAGTACATTTAATAATGTTAGAATACACCACTCACTACTATATAATATTTGGTCTAGGAGGAAGAAAGAAATGTGAAAAAAAGTGTACAATTTAATAATTTTTGACTGTGTACTCTAGAGTAAAAATGTCCCTTTTTCCAGGGAAGGCTGTTGTCTTGCTGCACTTTTTGGCACAACTGATGAATGTTTGCTTTTTACTTTTTAACACGCACCACTTTTTCTCCTAACAGACAGAACCTTGACTTCTAAGAACACGAGCAGGATCAAGTTCAAACCAGGTGAGAGCTCGGCTCGACCACAAGAAATGTGTCCAATTAATCGTCAGCACTAAGCACTTTTCCATTTTCAGTTACACGTTCACTTTTATGACAAACTTGAATTTAATAAATGTGTTTACTTTTAATAAAGCTTTTAAACTTAAATAGACTCTGTGGTTTTTGGTCCTCCAGACTAGAGTGGATGAGCTAAAGGTTTTCGAATTTTTGCAAGCATGAGTCCGTGCCTCTGCCATCGGTGACTTTGGGAGCTAAATGACTCTGCCACACTATCTAGTCAGTAAGGAGATTGGGGGTTCAACTACAAAGTCTGTTATCACTGAGGTATGTGGAAAGTCTAACAGTTACAGCACCTATTATAATTGATAAACTAAGCGATGCATTATTTAGTGTCCATAGTTCTGTTTGTGCAGATTTGTCCCTGCAACAGTAGTAGAATGGATTGTCCTCCTATCGAAACCAAAAGTAAAGTAGTATCTTATTATTTCTTGGTGGTGGTCATTCACCTTTTTATTGTTGGCAATGGTCAAAGCATAAACATTTAGAATACTTGAAAAGACATTATGGACAATCCCAGAGGACTACACTCAGTGCATAGAGCTATTGCTGACTAGAATGGGAGTCCAATGGAAATGCCAAATGTGCAATCTTAGTTAGCTACACAGACAGACTAATAAGAATAATCTAGTAATACCACACAGAGTCATAGTCGAGGCAGGATAAGAATTTAGATCCTGTCTACAAGAAGATCAAAGACGATTTAGAAAAAATCGAATGAGGAACGCTAGGAAAAAATAAGTACTCTATATTAAAATTAAAACTTACTGGGGCCAGCAAAGGAGCCCTCGACTGCCCGGTCCTGGCCTGCATCGACAACAGCACCCTCCTCCTCCTCCTCCTGTGTCCTCCTCTTGCCCCTGGGGGAAGCTGATGTACAACATGAAAGAAAGAAAAACAGAAAACATGGATGATATTTCTCAACCAAATCAAACATTTAAAAAAGAACTAACAAAGTAACAAAATATTTTTGCGAAATAGCAAATAGGGAACGACTCCACGGGATATATTATTGACCAATCTCATGTGGTCGACTACGTCATTACTTTAGTATTGCTTGATTTGAGGACCGTCGAATTGGAAACTACCCTATGTAACTCACTAAACAAAGTACTAAAAAGGTTTGCCTAGGATTGGCAGGCAGCAGTCCGCAGCACGCAAAGTGACAGCCAAAGTCCATCGTGATTGAAGATCAGCGACAACACTAAAGTTTCCTACTACATTCACCAGTCATTAAAATACTCAAACTATTAATCCACCACCACTATTTCTTCTTATCGCCATGTGTACAAAGGAAGGACTGGACTTGAGTCTGTAGGGGCTGATTTAGAAGGCCCTTCCGGCTCTTTTGCTCCATTGTTGCGTGACTTTTGTGACGCAGCGACAGCACAAAAGAGGCGCAATGGTGCGGCGTATATTAACAACGTGACGCATCTGGGAGATGCATCACGTTGTAAAGCCCTGCGCCAATAGGGGTGTTCCGGCGCAAGGGAGGGCGTTCCTGCGCAGGAACGCATCCTAAAACTGGCTGAGGGAAATCTACAAGATTTCAATCAGTCACTTTGAGGACAATGATGCGTGACTCAAACCCTGCGCCTGCTTGAAGCAGACGTACGGCTTGACGCAGCATTGGGGAGATAGGGCACCCCAGAGCATTGATGGAGCTGCACCATCGTTGCGACGCAACTCCAGCAATGCGCCGCCTTTACGGCACAGATACGTAACGCTTTGGTGACGTTTTGGGCCCATGGCGCGCCGCATTGTAAATACGGCGCACCATGGGTGATGGTGGCGTGACGCACAATTACTGGCGCATCCCTGCAACTTTGCAGGGATGCGCCGGTAATTAAAAATCTGAACCTTAGTGTGTAGCATTACGCAGTTCTTTCAACTACACTCATACATAATTTCACAGGCCAATGAAATGAACACAAAATCTAAAACAAATAAGCATAGTAGCAACACTACTGAGAAGAAGGAGAGCAGTGTACCTGAAATGCACAGAAGATTTTGAAATAAAATTTACCTACAATGTAATGAGCAGCATTATTGCTCTTGGTAAAAAACAAAAATTTGCAATATAATAACACAGCAGGAGAAAACATTGTAGTAAAGACATAGCTACTACTACTCACCAAGCCCGGGGATCTCAAGGCCAAGGAGGTCGAGCAGATCTCGCTCACGGGTCAGGACATCCGTCCAGCGGTGGGTGGCCTGGTTGTAGGTGCGCCAGACCCGAGAGTGGTGGTAAATGGCCTGGCACACCTTCTCCCACCGCTTCCGGCGCTCCCGGGCCCCGTACCCGGCACTGATCTTGCCGCCTCCCATGATGGTCCTGGGGAGGCGGCGCTGAACATAAAAAATGAGTTGGGCCACCTCCTCCGGGGTAAAGATCTCCCGTGGCATCACTAGCTCCCCCCTCAAACGCCCGCACGGGAGCCGGACACGGGGTGCGGGACCCTTCCCCTTCTCGGGATGCTTCCCGGCTCCCTTCACCATGGTCTGGGCGGAAAGGAATAAAGAAAATAGAATAGGGAAGAGAAGAAAAGAAAAGAGTTTACAAAAGTAGTTTAAAATTAACCAAAAGTAGCAGTAAACACAAAAATATAGGGCTAGAAAAATAGAGGGATAGATAATAAGTAAAATAGATCAAAAAAAACTTCAAACAAGCAAAGGATGGCAGAGATTGACAGAGGATACAAAGACCATGCCCAGAACCATAGCAATGAATGAGAAACAAGATGGCCGCGCCCGTTCACGACCGCGCGGGTAAGTTCGCGCGAGATTTTCCTTGCGAACACGCGCGAGACTGAACTGGCAAGCCGCGGACTTTGCGAGATTACACTTCGCGCCCGGAAACGGAAATACGTCAGGCAAACAAGATGGCTGCGCCCTTGAACGACCGCGAGGGTAACTTCGCGTCTTGCGCTACGAGCGGCTCGCAAAAACGCACAAAACCTTGCCAACTAACACGCCGCAAAAAAAACAAATTGCATATTCGCACGACTTTGCGGCTTCGGAATCCGATCTCGCGCGTGTTCGCACCCCGCGAACCCCGCGAAATTGCAGAAAAACGAGTTTTTCAAAACTGAAAGCACTCTGCAGGGGCAAGAGTTCAAACTCATCATTAGTAACAATTCCCGGTAGTGCTTCCTGACTGGGGCCCCTCCAGAATTCAGTTGCTAGTTGCAACAATTGTATGACCCTGCTCTGACCCTCACAGCAGGCTCATACAATAGCTACAAGTAGGCCACAAAGAAGGTCCTGGGGAAAAAAAATGCACTGCAACAGAAAGCAAAATTACAGATAAGGAAGCAGGTGCCAGACTGGAATTTTAAAACAGTGACACATTAATAAACTAACCCCAAATTAATTAATCTCAGTTGAAGCAGGGCTGGTGTGCTTGCTTTTCCCCCCCATAATCTACAGTAATGATGAACCAGAGGGTGGCATTGATGTAACAGAGGGTTGCAGTGGTGAAACAGAGGGTGCTGGGAACCTGTGATGATGAACCAGACGTAGAAACAACATAATTCGCGACCGTTGCGCGACGAAATGTAAGTTCGCAATTGCGAACTGGTACGAACCCCTCGCGAACTGGCAGAAATCCTTGCGAACACAAAAAAAAAAAAAAATCCGCAAATTCGCAAGAATTCGCGAATTTTGCGGATTGCGAGTTCGCAAATCCGCAAAATTCGCGAACGCGAGATTCGCAAAATTCGCCCATGCTTATTCTGGACACAGTGAAGTTTCAGACTTATCCTCTTGATCAGCAAGTCCTGGATATTCAGGCTATGATACCAACGTTTTAGCCTCTATCGTGGATTTCTGGGAGACTGACTCTGAGGGTACTGGGCCTCATGTATCCTGCTTGTGACACATGCCCGCTGGCATATGCAGGCTCTACAGTGGGATCTGAAGTTCCAGTGGGTGCAGCAACAGGGGGAATCTCTCTAACGTAGTCCTGATCTCGGACGGCAAAGCAAAAAATCTGCAGTGGTGGTTAACAAACTGCGATTAGGTAGTGGCAGACCAGTCTCCCTTCCCCAACCAGATCTAACAGTAGTAACAGATGTGTCACTCCTGGGATGGGGCAGCCATCTGGGAGAGGTGGAGATCAGAGGACTCTGGTCTGCGGCAGTATCTGAACTCCACATTAGCTTGTTGGGCTTCGAGCAATCTGACTGGCATTGAAATCCTTTCTACCCTCTTCTAAGGGAGGGCTAGTGCAGGTGTTCATAGACGAAGCTGGCTAGTGGATCATGAATAGTGCCAACATCGGGAAGTGGCACATGGTCTCTTTCAGCAGTGGGAAGAAACTTGGTTAGATCTGTTTTCCACTGCAGTGACCGCGCAATGTCAGCACTTCTGCACGTTGGAGTTTCCAAGGTGGCTCTTGCTCGTAAATGCTCTTCGTCTCGAGTGGAGCTTCTGTCTATTGTACGTCTTCCCGCCCATACTATTCCTGCCCAGAGTTCCTAAGAAGATCAACAACGATCGGGCCCAAGTGATCCTTGTGGCTCCAGACTGGACTCGGAGAGTCTGGTATCCTGAGCTATTGAGCATGTCCATCGGTCCTCCGATCAGGCTGCCCCTTTGAGAGGATCTTCTGTCAAAGCAGCAGGAGAGGGTTCTGCACCCAAATCAGTCGATGCTCTGTCTTCATGCGTGGAGATTGAGCGGCAGCAGTTGACAGCTTTCGACTTTCCGTCTGTGATGTTATCTTGGCAACTTGGCGTCCCTCCACCAAAACGGTATATGCCGGCCGTTGGCACAAGTTTGTGGCTTGGTGGAAAGCCAAACTGGTTGGTCCCTTATCTGCCCCCGTTTCTCAAGTTTTGTTGTTTATCCTTTCCCTCTCCCAGCAGTGCTCTGCATTGGGGATCTTAAAGGTCATCCCTGCCTTCCTGCAGCTGCCACATCAACCTTCCCTCTTCAAGTCCCCTATTGTAAATAGATTCATTAAAGTTTTCCAGCACATATTCCCACCAACTCCATTTGTTATGTCTCAATGGGATCTTAATTTGGTTTCTACTTTTCTGATGCACGCTCCCTTTTAGATGCTTCATATCTGCCTTATTAGGCTTCTCACCATCAAGACTGCCTTTCTGGTGGCAATTACATCAGCCCGGAGGGTCAGTGAACTACAGGTGCTGTAATCTCAGCTTCAATATGTGAATTTTTTCCATGACAAACTGGCCCTTCGGACTCAAGCTTCTTTCTTCGCAAAGGCAGCCATCCCATTCCACGTAGGCCAGTCCACCACTTTCCCTACCTTTTACGCTCTTCCTCATCCCTCTAAAGAAGATGAGAGACTCCTTCAGCTGGACCCAAAAAGTGCGTTGTTGTTCTACAATGACTGCACAAAAACATTCTGGGTGGAAGATCAACTCTTCGTGGGATATATCAGGACCATGAAAGGGAAGGCTGGCTTGGGTGATTCCAGGCCTTTATACTTGCAATTGTTACATAGGGGTTAGGGCTGTACCCCACAGCGTGATAGCACGCAGAAACACTATACTTTATTCAGATTCAACTAAATCACTTTCAACATAAGAATCGATTAACTAGGTGTGCAGGTCCATCCACATACAAGGTACTTTTAGAAAGATGGCATTTTTCTGCTCCTAACCCTGTGTGCCTGCAGCCTGTCGCCAATAAACATCTGGGGTGGTTAACAGTTGGTCTTTGTGCATTCCCTCTGGACAGCCACACATGATGGGAGCTTAGGTGTGACTTGATGTACCATCCACATCCTGATGGACCATCCTGGTCCGGACTTTAGGGAAGAGGTGGGCACAGCCTTACACTTACACCTGAATAGGTTGTGTCCTATCACAACACAAAGGACTGCTTAACTCCATGGAGTGAGTCTGGCACCAGGGCAGGAAGAGAGGACCTCTGTGCACTTAAAAGCCTTTCTTTGGAGTCTCCCCCACTTCGAAGGCGCCCCACTGGGTATTAGAACTGGACTTCTGACCCTACTACTTCGGTACACTTCTGAACATGTGGATACGCTGCCAGGAAGAAGGATTGCTCTGCTGCTGAAGGACTGCCACTCTGCTGGACTCCAGTTCTGGAAAACTGCTTTCTTGCTGTGCTGACCTGCTTCCTTGGGTGAGAAGGACTGGACCCACATTGCTTGAATCCAGAACCAGAGTGACACCAAGGGCTTGCTGGCTTGCCTCCTGATTGAAGTCTCAGGGACATAAAGGTCTTCCAACTCACTTGGGACTATACCATCTGCGAGTCTGCCCGGCCAAGTGGTGCCAATCCAGTCCTGGGTCCTTGGAAGCCGGTTTAAAGTGCTGCTCAAGCAGAATTCACGCATCGACGTTGACGCAAGGACTTGGAACCGGCGCATCGCCTCCACTGCAAATGCATTGCTTCCTTTGCAAGGATCGACTCTGATGCATCGCCGACTCCATTCTCTACATATCATCGCCATTGCGCGGCTCAGAACTGAAGCATCGGCTTCCTTTGTGGACTGACGACGATGCATCTTCTCATCTGTACCCCATATCTCACATTCGAAGACAATGCAACTAAGGTACTTTGCAACGGGTCAAGGCTGGTCCCTGTATCTTACCCATGCTCCATCGCAGTCGGCCTGAACTTTTGGATTTGACCCTGTCTAACGCAACCAGATAGCCTCTGTTGGAGCTTTATTCTTTTAAGCACTACCTTTCAGTTTATTCTTTAAATATTCATAACTCAGGTTCTACCTATTGGATTTTTGTCATTTTGGTCTTGTTTTGCCTATTAAATTAAGCTCTATGTTTCTAACCTGGTGGGGTTTGTTTTTTTGGGGTGTTTTCACTGTTTTACGGTTTGAAGTGCTGAACAAATACTTTACACATTGCCTCTTAAATTAAGTCACCCAGCTCTCTGCCAAGCTACCGGAGGGTGAGAACAGATTAATTTTAGGGTGTACTTGTGCCTTACCCTGACAAAGTGCGTGGTCCCAGCTTTGGTAGTGTGCATACCTCTGCCAACCAGAAACCCAATTTCTAACACTATCTTTCTGTCTTTCTCCCCCTTTCCATCCTGACTTTTCTTTGTCTCCCCTGCATTCTCTGTACTTCTCTCCCCCTTCCTCCCTCCTTTCCAGCCTCCCTTCCTTTCTCTTTGCTAGTCTCCTTCACCCTTTCTCCCCCTTTCTCCCCCTCTCACTGCCCCCCTGTATTTTGCTCTCCCTTCCCTGCCTCCCCTTTCTGCTTCCCTCTGTTTCCCCCTCTCTCTCTTTTGTTGCATCCCTTCTCTCTCTTTTTATCCCACCCTCTTTTCCTGTTTCCCTTGTTTTCCCTCTGTCTCTCCCTTTCTCAACTTGCCTCCCTTTCTTTCACGTTCTCCTTTTCTTCTCTTCTACCTCAATCTTTCCTGTTCTTCCTCCCTCAACTCCCTTCTTTCTGTTACCTCTTCTCTCCTTTCCTAGCTCACATTCTCTTCCCCCCACTCTCTTGCTTTCTCTTTTTCCCTGCCATCCTTTCACTCCCTCTATTGCTATATCTTTCTGCCTCACTCACTCTATCCCTGCTTTCCATTTTCCCTCCTTATCTCTTGTTTACTTTCCTGCTGCACTCACTTCTTCTCATTTAATCTTTTTTCTCACTCTATTGCTTTCTCTCTGCTAGTGCCTCTCTCTGTTTCTCTTTAAGTCTTGTCTCTCTCGCTAACTCTTGCGTCTCTCTGACTGTTTCTCTCCTTCACTTTCTCTCTCTATGTATCTTACTGTGTCACTGTCTGCATTTCTGTCTCCCAGTTTGAGTGTCTCTGTTTACCTCGCTCTCACTTTCTTTTTCTCGCTTTCTCTCTGTTTCTGTGTGTCGCTATCTGTTGCTCTCTCTGTCTCTCTCCCATGCTCTCTATTTTACTATCTTTCTGCCAGTGTTTCTCTCCCTCTCTGTCCATGTCTTTCCCTCTCTCACTGTATGTCTCCCTGTGTATATGTGTCTCTCTCGTTCAAACTCTAATTTTTCTCTCTCTTTATCTCTCCTTCCCAGTATGCAGCTCTCTCTCTCGCTCCTCTATTGCTATATCTTTATCTTTCTACCTCCCATACTCTATATCCCTGCTTTCCATTTTCCCTCCTTGTCTCTCGTTTACTTTCCTGCTGCACTCACTTCTTCTCATTCATTCTTTTTTTCACTCTATTCCTTACTCTCTGTTAGTGCCTCTCTGTCTTTCTCTAAGTCTTGTCTCCCTTGCTAACTCTTGCATCTCTCTGACTGTATTTCTCTCTATCACTTTCTCTTTGTATGTCTCTTTCTGTGTCACTGTCTGCATTTTTGTCTCTCAGTTTGAGTGTCTCTGTTTAACTCGCTCTCTCGCTTTCTTTCTCTCGCTCAAACTATCTCTCACTTTCTCTCTGTCTCTGTGTGTCACTATCTGTGGCTCTCTCTGTCTCTCTTCCATGCTCTCTCTTTTACTCTCTCTCTCTCTTTCTGTCAGTGTCTCTCTCTCTCTGTCCATTGCTCTCTCTCTCTCTCTCACTGTTTGTCTCCCTCTGTATATGTGTCTCTATCGTTCACTCTCTCATTTTTTCTCTCTTTATCTCTCCTTCCCAGTGTGCAGCTCTCTCTCGCTAGGTCTCATTTACTTTATTCGTGTCTGTTTATCACCATTGTTGATTGTGAGGAGGGGCCATGACTCATAAGAGGTGAAGCCTCAACAGTAGCCATAAATAGAATATTACTGTCTGCAGATCTGCATATGGTATACGATTGATCGTGTGTGTGTTTATTAGTTATAAACAAAGGGGGTTGACCAGAACCAGGACAAAAGGGTTAACCTTAATTCAGTGTGCTAACATTGCATTGAATAGGCCTTGTGATTATTAGGAAAGTGTCCTCTGCAAAGTCATTGTAACATCCAATCTGTGAAACATAAAGCTGTGTTTCTCTCACTCTACTATAATTATAACATGGAATTTGTCCTTTGCACTGTTGTAATCTATAATGCATGTTTATGAGTACACTAGTTTCAAATACCATGTTTTATTTTCACTAACATAACCTAAACCCCAGGACACACACAGATGTAGATACCCACATGCAAACACACACACATGCTTCTGTCAAGCCAGTAGGATACTGAGATGTCTCAGATCCCATATATGTTTACCAAAGCAAATAGATACAAACATCTAGCTATTACAGGGTCTGGTGGCAGCAGTTCTCTTTATAAAAATTGTAAAAGAACAGCACATTCTTCAGACTTCTCTGCAGGCAGTTTGTTTTGGATCTTATCCCTTAAGTGCATGAAGCTCTGTTAGCCCCACATATACCCTCATTAAGGGAACTGACTCTCAACAACAACATTTGCAATAACAACTCTACACCCAACACAGCCCAATAATTAGCTCAAACAGTCAAAGAAAGTAAGGTACTCAAACACCACTTCTCCGAACCTCTGAAGCATAATGCATAATGGCAAGAATTCAGAACCCTCACAGAAGATAACGTCATTAAAATAATTTCAGAGCTAAATCTCACAACCCGCATTGCCAACCCACTATCTTAACAATGGTCAAGGAACTCAGACATCTCCTAGCACCCCTTCTGGCCAAAATAATCAACACATCATTATCTTAGGGGACAATCCCAGACTGCCTGAAACTAGGAGAGGTCACACCACTCGTCAAGAAACCAGGATCCGATCCTAAAGACCCGAACAAATTTCGGACTGTACCCAATCTCCCATTCTTAGCAAAACCCCTCAGAAAATGTATACTGACATCTTAACCAACACATAAAAAACCACGATCTACTCGACATCTTCCGGATACAACCCGGAAACGGCTGAGCTCAATAAAACAGATGACATCTTCAAGACTTAGGACACAGGAAACTCCTGCATGCTCATAGTGCTGGACCTATTATCAGCAATCAACACAGTCAGCCACAAAACATTGCTAAACATATGCATGGGTATAGAAGGCACAGTTCTTAATTGGCTCACCTCTTACCACAACAACCAAATGCAACTGGTAAAACAGAAAGATACATGCTCTGAACCATCTCCCATTCACCAAGGAGTCCTTTAAGGCTCAGTTTTATCACTCATCCTATTCAATCTCTACATGGATTCCCTGACAACAATTCTGAAATATGTTAAACTTTCTTACCATCTATAGGCAGACGTCTACCAACTCTGAAAACTTCTTCACTTGATGACATCCTCCATCTAAACAAAACACTTAAAGAAGTTCAACACTGGCTAGCCACATACTCCTTAAAACAACCCCCTGAAGACAGAATTTCGATTACTATCTCTGCCAGTGAATTCACTCCCTCCCAATCCAGGAATTGATCACACACTTTGATGCCCCAAGCTGTGGTCCCAGCCATCACTCTACCAAATCTCTAGGAACCACACTTGACATAAACCTGAACATGGCGAATCTCATGAATTCCACAATGAGAAATGAAATCTACAACCTCTAGCTCCTAAAAAAGGTCAAACCTTTCATCCCAGAGGAAGACTTCAAAACCATGGTACACTCACTCCTTAGTACTATTCGAGACTAGACTGTGGCAATGCAGCTCTTACGGGCACACCAAAATCTCACCTGGCCTCTATGACAGCCACACTCAATGTAGCAGCCAAGCTTACAACAGGAGACCGTCAACATGACCACATAACCCCCACACTTGCAAAACTAGACTGGCTCTCGATAGCACTGAGATTTATTTACAAAACAGCTTGTATCACACACAAAGCTACTCACAGGGATAGACTGAAATACCTGTCAGAGAAACTAGAAAGGGCAGGAAAATGGTGCACCCTCTTAATCACTGACTCACTACTACTGGCACTACCCCGCTTCAAGAAGGAAAGGATCCATGCCTGCTCCTTCTGGGGCAGCACACCTGGAATTGGGAACTCTCTTTCTCAAGAGTTGCGCACTAACCCATCACTGACCAACTACAAGAAAAAGTTTAAAGCAATATCGTTTGAGACACCTTGGCGCGAATGGGTTTTGAATACCCCTACAAAGCCCCCAACAATCCACCTAAACTGCCTACTGAAAATATCAAGAAATCGTATCAGACCATCTATAGTTTACATATAGGTCTTCCAGGTCTACCTCAGATGGAAGATTATGAGGGAACATTTGCTTAACTGAGTATGTATAGTGTGATTGTGTAACATCGTTCTCTATTACATATGATATAGATATCGAAATGACCATTAATCTATGCAACCACTCCTACAGGTCCATAATCCATAGCTTACAAAGAAGGCTCCCAGGTCTACCTTGGATGAAGATTATGAGGAGGGAGCATATGCTTAATAGAATATGCATAATATTATTTTATGTAACTTCTACTGCAGGTTGATACCTTTCTCTATTATGTTTCAAATGTATATTTAACTGACCATGATTCTATGTAATCACTCAATCAGGTAGAATTGTCATGGTCAGCGACTGGCTGCCGCCCCCTCCCATATGGCCACACCAACCCCCGGACACATGAACATGAAACATGGTTATCTTTGGAAGGCGGGGGGTCGCAAGACCCCCCGGCCGTATTTATTAAGGTATAAAAATTAATAAATTTTTAATTGCATGGTAAACAATGTATACAAAAATCAACAGGACATTAGATACAATATTGTCAACAAGTTTGAGAGACTAACCTTAACAGAAACTCTAATACAGATTGTTTCCTAACCAAGTCTAACATCCTCATCTAGATTTTTGTATACTACATTTCTGGCCATATGGCAAGGTCGCTAACCGGTGTCAGGTCCTACTAGCTGCGCCTCACCTAGAGATGTGCGCATGCGCAGCCGGGCCTGGTAATTACCCGGTCCACGCCGTCCTACTAGCTGCGCCTCACCTAGAGATGTGTGCATGCGCAGCCGGGCCTGGTAACTACCCGGTCCACGCCGTCCTACCAGCTGCGCCTCACCTTAGAGATGTGCGCATGCGCAGCCGGGCCTGGTAATTACCCGGTCCACGCCGTGAACTCCATTTACCCACTAAAGGAGGGCCCTTACTCTGCGCCATCCGGTGACGTCATGAGTATGCGCGCGCGGGGTGGCTACCAGCCTAAGGAAAGCGTGACTACTCCAACCCGCGCTCCTTTGAAGCACCAGTTACCTTGCCCCTGAAGTTCTAGGAGGGGCCAATGCCCTCCTCCCCCTGGGCGGGAACCTCCATAGGATGATGCCCGCCCCCTCAGACCTTAAAATAGCTGCTCACCGGTCATGACCTTACCGCATGCCCCATACCTAATAAATACGACGACCTATGGAAAAAAGATTCTAAAGGACAACTACACTGGCTAAATTATGCACGCATCAATGTCTCGCTACAAAGGGAAAAAAGGCCTAAACACAATTGCAACATCACAAAACACGTTTGCATAAATGTATCGCTACAAAGGGAGAAAAAGGCCTAAACACAATTGCAACATCAAAACATATTTGCATGAATGTCTCGCTACAAAGGGAGAAAAGGCCTAAACACAATTGCAACATCAAAACACGTTTGCATAAATGTATCGCTACAAAGGGAGAAAAGGCCTAAACACAATTGCAACATCAAAACACGTTTGCATAACTGTATCGCTACAAAGGGAGAAAAGGCCTAAACACAATTGCAACATCAAAAACACGTTTCACCCCAGTCCACTAAAAGGGGAAAAAATTCCTAAAGAAAGCATCATCAGCGTAATATACAAACCAGATAAAATTCACTTACGCATGGAAAATTATGGTCACAATATCCTAGCAAATTACACCTAAACCAGACTAGTAAAGCATCGACCATTTAGTTCCAGGGATGGTGGGTGGGCAAACAAAAAGCCCCGAGCGCGGGGCACGACGCGATGTGGGAGGTGGGGCGTCCAGGGAACAAGAGGGTCTCCCGGGCGCTCCCCGCCTCTTTATCCATGAGGGGCCGGATGTGGAGTGCTACGCCCCCAACCCCGCCCCTCCTGCGGCCCGCCACCCTGACCCGGATGTCCTATACTACCATCCGGATCAGGGAGGGCGCCAACCAATCGGTGGTGGGGCGCGCCCAGGAGGGCACGCCCCACCACCGAGAAGCATGTAAGGAGGAGGCGGTCGCCGCGCCGCCATGCGGGCGGGGGGGCCAAGGGCCCCCCCTTTTCACATGGTCAGCGACTGGCTGCCGCCCCCTCCCATATGGCCACACCAACCCCCGGACACATGAACATGAAACATGGTTATCTTTGGAAGGCGGGGGGTCGCAAGACCCCCCGGCCGTATTTATTAAGGTATAAAAATTAATAAATTTTTAATTGCATGGTAAACAATGTATACAAAAATCAACAGGACATTAGATACAATATTGTCAACAAGTTTGAGAGACTAACCTTAACAGAAACTCTAATACAGATTGTTTCCTAACCAAGTCTAACATCCTCATCTAGATTTTTGTATACTACATTTCTGGCCATATGGCAAGGTCGCTAACCGGTGTCAGGTCCTACTAGCTGCGCCTCACCTAGAGATGTGCGCATGCGCATCCGGGCCTGGTAATTACCCGGTCCACGCCGTCCTACTAGCTGCGCCTCACCTAGAGATGTGCGCATGCGCAGCCGGGCCTGGTAACTACCCGGTCCACGCCGTCCTACCAGCTGCGCCTCACCTTAGAGATGTGCGCATGCGCAGCCGGGCCTGGTAATTACCCGGTCCACGCCGTGAACTCCATTTACCCACTAAAGGAGGGCCCTTACTCTGCGCCATCCGGTGACGTCATGAGTATGCGCGCGCGGGGTGGCTACCAGCCTAAGGAAAGCGTGACTACTCCAACCCGCGCTCCTTTGAAGCACCAGTTACCTTGCCCCTGAAGTTCTAGGAGGGGCCAATGCCCTCCTCCCCCTGGGCGGGAACCTCCATAGGATGATGCCCGCCCCCTCAGACCTTAAAATAGCTGCTCACCGGTCATGACCTTACCGCCACAGGCCAGCATTGTTGACCGACGATCTGGCCTCCCCCTCACCTCCTCTAGAAAGGTCATACTCACCCTGCAACCCTTCGAACCATGCCAGTATATCAGTAGGCCAGAGCATATTCCCTGCCAAGTCGTGCCCCACCAGGTGAAGTATCACCACTGACGGGGGTGTGGCATATAGAGAGAGTGGTTCCTATACTAATCCCTACTCGGCTTACGCATAGTCTTCCCACGAGGGCGTTGTTGAGCCGCCTTGTCCATACTACTCCAACCATGGTAGCATACCCTTCGCACCCCACTTGTATGACACCTCCCACTTCCACCTTAGGGAATGGGTAGCACTTACACCTGCCAGCACCGCTTGAGCCCTTGGGTGTCCTCTTTCTCTTGATCAATCACCACCACACTTGATGTTGCTGCTTGCAGTCGCCATGCTGACGTACGCTTCCTTTTCGCCGTCCACCCGTCGCTGATGTTGCGGTGTGGAGCACCCCTCAGATATCCGCCATGGGCCCAGCCATGAAAACAAAGATAGACAAACACAAACAATTAGTGTTTCGGGCTTTGTGGCGAAAACTGCATTACACAAGCCTGTCTACATTGCCCGTACAAGCCATGTCTTAGCCATGAGTAACGCCCCAATGTACTCCCAGGGACACTTCCCGCTGCAATAGCAACAATTTTTATTCAGCCATGGCCTGACCAGTGTTCCCTGCCATTACTGACCTTGGCGAGGTATAGCTCTGTCCTAGCCCCAGATAGCATCCATTCCTTTGCTTAAACAGTTGCTCTAGTTCCTTATTAGGCAGAGGGTCAGGTCCCGGGGCCTGTGCACTGCGCATCCAGCCTAATTTGGAATGGCACTCGGATCCTATGTGCCTAGTCGGCCCCCCCTCCCCCTTAGCTTGGTGCCCAGGGTAGCTTGGTCACATCAGTGGCAACAAATACAATGATTACGGCTCTGCCTCCCGTAAGAAAAGTGTACGGTGGGTGCATCGTGAGGGAACCCCCCGATCAGTGCGCCCGTAAATGCCCGAGACACTGATAAAAGTGCCCTGTGATTACCCGGAAGGCAGGAAGCGTACCCTATCAGTGAGATGTGCTACTAAAGTTGCGTAAAGCAACCAGACTCGTCCCTGCCACCGTGTTTCCTGAAGATGTATTTAAACAAATGAATAAAACTCTGGGTAATTTTCCTGTTCTACACCGCTGCACTGTGCCCCCTGATACCCCTGTGTTTTCAGGACCCAGTGCCTGCCCTTGTGCAGCACTTCTATTAAACGCGTGCTGCTTACAAAATATGAAAATTGAGAGGGAACTTATAGAGTAAGCGATAAGTGCAGTAAAGTCATAACTATGTGGGCTCCTGCCAGGGCCGCATAATCTATCAATTTCAGCGGACCAAACTAGGGTACAGAGCGAGGGAAAACCTCTGCGGAAGAGGCCTGTAAGAACCCCAAGCTCCGGAGGGGCACGTACTATGGTATTAGGAACATTTATTTGAGAACAACATACCCTCAACTTTCCAGACGGATATAAGTGGAGTGTACACTATCTTTTGAAGTGAATGCTCATACTCCGACTAATTGGGGCTTCGGCACCTCTACGTTTGGCATATCTGACGTTACGCTTGATCAGTGCATGTTGACCTTGTCACCCAGGGCATGTCTAGAGCTTGCCAGATGAGTTTACAGACGGCCCTATGTCATGCTCATGTAATTTTAAAATTAAGTGAGGTCGTGGCAGTTTGTCTGACCCACTTGCAAAGGTGAGTCTATATTGCTCATCATTGCCAGTTCACGCATTGTTTCAAACATTGACATTGTTGCGGCTAGCCAAGTTTAACATTACTGCCTAGTACAGAAATGAGACACTATCCTGTAGCATTTCAATTATCTTCCCCTAAACGAACATACACTACTGGGACCCACTCATCTCCAAATATTATGAGTTAATATCACACACCCATGCCAGTGACTAACCATACCACACCTAATAAAAGATGTGCTTCCCCCGACTATCTATTCTCGCTTCATTGGGCGTGGGGTAAATCTTGTCTCAGTTCTGTCCCTATTGTGAAGCGCCTTGATGCCTTCGGGTACAATCCGCGCTATATAAAACGCATTCCTAAATTAAGTTAATAAATACTACTCTTTGTGCTCTGCAGCTCAGAAACTAATTGGTGTGTCCAACATGGACGCAGTGTGTTTGCGTTCTGCTTCCGATACGTGCTCTGTGGACTGCACTACAGTGGATGCCCTTTGAAACGCTAAAAGTGTGGGTGTAAAATGAAGACCCCTTAACATATTAATATCCTTGAGTTGGGCACGGGGTGATTAAGTGATTTGCCCCGCATCACAGGAGGTTAGTCTTGTGCATTTACTCCTGTTCTTATCTTATTTCAGAGTTTACCTGTTCGTATCTTATATGTATTCATGCACTCGAAGTTCTTATGTAATGTAACTCGTTCTTTTGTGAAGTGACACCTCCGGGTAAAGTTTGCGCTATATAAAACGCCTAAATAAATAAACCCCCCGCATCTTTGTATCCGTGACTCATATGAGAGTGTCACATCTTTTGTGCCTCTGTCCCTAAACGTTGCCGCGTCAGCCCGTGTACCGATGGGCTGCGCAAGTGCCCTGTGTTTAAGAGGTATAATGCAGTTAAGTAGAGAGAGATCCTATATATGGCTTGAAGGTCATGCTTTTGAAAAAAGGCATTTTTGTAAACTTTCAACAAACGATAAAATTGCCCTTTCTTCCATCGTCAGCCAGACCAATTCTGCATCAGCCGCGTGACTGTGCGCTGATGAGCGATTACATTTATTTAAGCCCCCAGGGCTTCAAGGCGCATCCGTGAATAACGGGCAGAAACTGTGTGTATGTTTAACTATGATTTTATCACGTTTTAACTGCCTCAGACCACTCGGTTCATATCATAGCGGTGAGAAACGACCTCCTGAAATACATCGCTAATGTAAACGCAAAGCCCTTGTTGACGGTCGTGGTGTATTAGCTTTCAGATCTACTGTGTGTACGCACTGACAAGGTGAAAGCTAGAGCCTCCACTGGGATGGATATGGACACCGAGTCATGAAGAGCTATTTTAGTTTGGCTGAAGCACCTTAGGTTTAACAAAGTCCTCAGGCGGGAATGCTATCGACCCAGGAGAGTGGTGATGTGGACTCGGAAGATAAAGGGGGTTTTGTCCTGACTTGACATTAATGTACTGTGAAACACCTAGCTTGAACAAACCTGTTAACTACAACTTTTGGAATAAATCTATTCCTGCTCATGATCAAAACAGGTTATGTGGGCGCTCGTTCTTATACTCACTGTTACTTAAATTCGGTCAGCGCCACAAAAGGAAGCCCTCAAAGCAGCTGCAAGATTGATCATTGACAGTAAGAACGTTGATCACATTGAGTGTGTATTAAGTAAATTCGAATTGATTCTCCCAGCTCGCTGTGGACCTGAATTAACTTCCCGTAGTCTATTCCTATCATAATCAACCATATTCTTAATTTGTCAATAAATGTGAATTTGTATTATACTCCTCAAGCAAGTTATGTGATTTTAACTTTCCGCACAGGTCTCTGTAAAGTGCTCACAGCTTAAGTTAACCAGGCTATACAAATTGAACACATAAAATACATAACAGTAAACGTTATTCGTTGTAAACATGTCACGAACACCAATGTATAAATATTATTCCACATGCCTATACAATAAACACCTGACCACTGTAAACAGTGTTCCAGTGTATACACAGCACTGTAATTAAAATAAATATGCAGACAACAAGCAATTTGCTCTGAGTCATCGTGGTGTAATTTTTCGAATCCACCACAGTTATATGGAGGTATTCTGCACGTGGAAAAGGCAATACAGTATTCCCTGCAGGCTGCAGTTAACATGAAGCCATTTATTAAGCAGGGCGAATATAAAAACTGCCGTTTAGGTAAACTGTACATATTAACATGAAAACACAAGCTGAAGATGTTGGGATCGAACCCTGAATCTCTGGGCTGGCAGGCAAAGGCCTTGCCCCTAGGCCACGATGTCTACATTCCTAGAGTGAATCGGAAAGCAAGAGTGAGGCGAACACTGTAGGGGCAGACTGTCACCTGACCTGCGCCTGCACAATCTCAGAGTATGTGTCTAACAGCCTTATCCTGTTGAACTTGTTTTCAAAATCCATCATGAAATTATTAAGAGGTAACAAATTGCCGCTAAAACTCAAACCGGGCACTCAAGGAGATGAAACGGCACAACAATATACTTTTTTAAATGTAGACAGAGTGAGTACACCTTTCTGGTTGACTTGCTGGTATTCGAGCGAGGCCCATGAAACAAAGCAAACAAGCATTTACAATGCAATGGTTTCGCCTTTGGAAAAGTTAGAGTTATTGGCATTGCTCATGACATTTCTTTTTTTTTTTTTTTAACTCATAAATAAATGGCATTGTTATTTACATTGCCAACAGCTCTCACAGCCCACACAGCTCTCTCAGCTCACACAGCTCTCACAGCCCTCACAGCCCACACAGCTCTCACAGCCCACACAGCTCTCACAGCCCACACAGCTCTCACAGCCCACACAGCTCTCACAGCCCACACAGCTCTCACAGCTCTCACAGCCCACACAGCTCTCACAGCCCACACAGCTCTCACAGCCCACACAGCTCTCACAGCTCTCACAGCCCACACAGCTCTCACAGCCCACACAGCTCTCACAGCCCACACAGCTCTCACAGCCCACACAGCTCTCACAGCCCACACAGCTCTCACATCCCACACAGCTCTCACATCCCACACAGCTCTCACATCCCTCACAGCCCACACAGCCCTCACAGCCCTCACAGCTCTAACAGCCCACACAGCCCACACAGCCCACACAGCTCTCACAGCCCACACAGCTCTCACAAATGCTCATCTCAATTCCACTCCAAATTACACATAGAAGCAAGTTTTCAGATTGCCTATGTGTGACATTTTCTTATTTGTAATGCAATTATGAGTGACATTCAACTACTATGAGTGACACTTTCTCGCGAGCAAAGTCAAGCAATGAAGACGAGGGAAATGCATAAATATCAGAAATTACACCCATTTGAGCAACGAGAAACTCTAAGAAAATCTTATAACTGCTACAATGCACCAGGAATGGAAGGGCACTCTGAGAACCAACTGTATCAAACAGGACGGTGAGGCCAGACTGCCTGCAAATGAGCCTCTTGTTCCATAACGCCCACAACTGTGTAGTTTTCAGATTGCTTATGTGTGACATTTCAGTGGTTCCAGTGTACCTATGAGATTCAACTGCCAAATGTGTGATACTTAAGTGACACTTTTGCATGAGTAAAATCAAGCACTGAAGTGCATGGAGATACATAAAGATTAGAAATTAGACTTTTGAAAAATTAGAAGTTCTAACAGTAGCTTAAACCCGCTCCCACACTCACACAGACAATGTCCCCATTGCACAGATTAGTAAATGCTCTCTCGCTGGACTTACCTGACCTACGAGAAGTCTTCCCTGCAGTGCAAGACTGAGGCAGAGAGCTTCTTTGGTCCGTGAATTTGGACAGGAGAGCAAAAGTGCTTGCTGGCAGTGCTCCTGTCGTCTGTAAGTGGCTGCAGCTCGCAGTCTCTGGTTTGGTACTTTGCGTTTACTTTCAAAACCAAACAACTTGCCCACGTGTTATTCCAGCAAGTGGAAGTAGAGCCTCAACATGGATGTTGTTGTCCCTATCAGCATTAATGATACAAGTCCATCATGGTTCATTTATCCCTGTCTTTTGTATACTGACGAGGCTTACAGCTCATTTGGCATTTAGAGGGTCAAATAGTATTATTGCATTATGCTGGTCTTAAAATTTTTTGTATGAAATGCTGGCACGAATGCTCACGTGTTATAGTGCTTCTGCTGGGTGTCCATGACTCATAGGCTGCACTTGCCTGGTTGTTGCACACTTCCCAGGCACCACACAGGGGGCCCGAGTTTCCAGGATTTTAGTAAAATCTTAATGGCAGCACGAGTTGACAAGAGTTGAGCAGCTGTTTTCTTAGGACTCATTACGGAAGGCTCGCCCAGGAGACAGAAATTACTTTCTGGGGGTGGGGGCTGCAGGAAACCCCCTGATTGCTGAAATTACGCTGCCTCCCCTGCCTATGCCGGCGTGCACACAGTGCACCACCAGTGAGGTTTGGCTCACGCCCTGTGGACGTACCAAGGTGCGAGCCCTACTCAGAAAGGTTGTATAGAGCCCGAGGCCTTGTTTAGAAGGGCTGATGTCAAAATGTTCACGCAGAGTTAACAGGCACTCGGCACGTATGGCTCATGCTTTAACGTTAAATATAATTAGGATGTATGTTACCTGTGTCTAGACTCAGGCCTCAAGAGTGAACGCCACGGTACCGCAGACAAGCTTTTAGGAGGCAGCAGGCCCCAAACTCGACTCCGGCAGTTATGGTCCGGACTCATTAGGCGCGCTGCAAGCTCCTCTTAATTTCTCTCCCGGACTGAACAGCAACAGATCCAACTCCGGTCCAGACGCCGCAGCACCTTGGAGAGGCACGCACCATACAAGCCGGCAGTGCGAATAGCACCGCGCTCCACTCCAACACACATTAATCTTTAGGAAACTGATAACTGGCACTCGTTGGGTCGGGTGAGTCCAGTAGCAGCCACTGAGACACATTTTTGAAAATATTTCCTGCGTGCGTGTGAGCAGAGGCGCGCTTATTGCGCCCGGCCTCACACAACTAATTTCAGGCACGGAGAGAGCAAGGCAATGCAAACACCCACTGACGCTGCAGTAAGGAAGTCACGTGCGGTGCTGCTGCGTGCGCAGCGCTTGTTCTTCAAACGGCGGCCCGGACGGCACTGGCCCGTTGCGGCGGCCTTCATAATTTATTTGGGTACCCCCCCTAGCTACGCGCCTGCAGTGACCGCCCCACGCTGTGACATGCTGCCTGCCCCGGCCCCCCTCGGGAGACCCTGCCATCTGACACCCCACGGCAGCGCACGAGCCACCGAGCATCCTCGGTTACTTACGGCAGCAGGCAGGTCCTTGACGCCTCAGGCTCTCCGCACGTCCCCCGGGGCTGGGGTGTCCGCCGGCTCCTCCCGCTGCCAAGGGCCTGCAGCCACCGTCCGGCAGTCTGCGCCGCTCTCGTACCTCCTACCCGGCTCCCTGTCCGCAGTCTCCTCCCCGACAGCCCGGAGCAGCCACTCAGAGCCGGGCGGACTGTGCTGCCGCCGCTTCTAATCAGATGTTGGCAGCTGAAGGAGAAGCAGGAATGCGCGCTCGTGTTTTTGCTGCTGCCTAGGCCAGGCAACTCCCCCTCCGCGGCGCCGCTCGCCGAGATTAACTATTTCTGTCCTAGGAGAGCGGCGGGGATTATTTTCAGGATTGAAAGAGCCTCCCCGAGCCCCGGAGCAGAAGACGGGCACCAGGAAACGGGAGTGGGCGGGAAAGGGGGAGGAGAGGCCGGGCATCAGGAAGCAAGCGGGAGGGGGCGGGAAAGGGGGAGGAGAGATATTTTCAGGATTGAAAGAGCCTCCCCGAGCCCCGGAGCAGAAGACGGGCACTGGGAAACGGGAGTGGGCGGGAAAGGGGGAGGAGAGGCCGGAGCAGGAAGGCAGGCATCAGGAAGCAAGCGGGAGGGGGCGGGAAAGGGGGAGGAGAGACGCTGACGACGGCCGGAGCAGGAAGGCGGGTGCCGGCAATGCCGGACCAGACACGGGGGCGTTCCCGGCGTCGCGTGACGTCGGCAAAAGCCAAAGAATGTCGGGAACGCCCCCGTGTCTGGTCCGGCATTGACGGACAGGCCCCTCGTCCAATGGCAAGGCTCCGTTTACGGAGCCAGCCAATCAACGACGAGGGCCGAACCAAAGCACCCTACGGTTCTCAACAGGATTTCGCCTGCGCGGAAAAGCTGCGCAGAGCGCAGCTTCCGCTAGGCGAAACCTAAAAAGGGGTGAGCCCGTGTCTCACAGGGCTGCCTGCTGTAAATCGCTGAAGCATGTAAGGAGGAGGCGGTCGCCGCGCCGCCATGCGGGCGGGGGGGCCAAGGGCCCCCCCTTTTCATTCTCTTTCGTTCAGCACTCTTATACCTCCGGGTCACGTTCCTACTAAGGAAAACTCTCAAATAAATAAATTCAGATGTCACATTTCTTTATTTCGGCCGATTTGGCCATAAAAGAACATTAATAAATAAATAATAAATTAATAATAGAAAGGTAGAGCATAATTTATGTGTAGAATTTTGCGCTACCTGATCACGACTGGCCTGGTGTTCCCAACCAGCCAGTAAAATCGCATGGGGCTTTATCTGCAACAGAAGCCACACCTCTTTCCCTGGTACATGACAAATCTTTATCTTTTTTGCAAAAGGGAAGCATGTCATTCCCTATTCTGAGAGGTCTTACATGTAACATGTGCAATTCGATGCAGAAATGCTAACCAGTGACAGTAATTCCAGATGCTGGGAATCTCTGAATGGAATTCTGTCTAACTCACAATCAGCGCCTTAGAAAGACATGAGCTCAGTGAATAATTTATAGCTATAACATAGGCCCTATTAACTACAGGACCTATTTATAAAGGTAAATCAACATGTGTAGATTTATTACAACTACATTTACACTTTTGAGTAACCTTACTACTTTTGGCTCTTTACCATTTAGGAATGTAAAGTTACTCAAAAGTTTAGACTTTCATATCCCCACCCCCGAAATTGGGAGTGGAGTAAGTAAAAGCGTCAAATATGACTGTGCTTTACTTTGGCAACGGACACCACTACAATTGGGGTGGAGATCTCCGTTTCATAAAGTGTAGGTAAAAGTTTATTAAAATTGGTATAACTATTTTCCTGTTCAATATATTAATGGTAAATCATTTTATATGTTTATTTTAAATGTAGAATAATATAATAAAATGTTACAGTATTTACAACTTTTGAAATAAAAAATGTAAATATTTTGAATATACTAAATAAGTTATGAAAATAAAACTCTTCTAAAGTAAAAAAGGTAATTCATTTATTAAAAATTATTAAAAGTGGTGTATTGAATGAAATTAAAGAGTTTTAATTATTTTTAACATAAATTAATATTACAGTATGTTTTAATTTAATAAAGGTTATTACACTATTTAAAATACCATAATATATTTTATTTATAGATATTGTAAAACAATAAATTAACTGTATTTTATTTTTAAATAATATAATATAGTTTAACATTACTTCCTGTGGGATTTTTATTTTAAGTGCCAACCTCCATCGTTTTCTAAGAGAGAGTACTGTAGTACCAGTGGTTGGTCATGTGTGATTCTGGACTTCCCCTAGCTATAAGCTGGAGTACATTTACTACTGTTTTGTGTTGTTTTTAGCTGTAGTTAAATAGAAGGGCAGTTTGTGAACAGCAGTGGGCTTACTCTTATGTGGATGTGTCCATGTCACTCTCTGACCCTCTCAGCCCATCTTTTCTTCTCCCTTACCTCCTCTCCTTTGGTAGTAAGTATCCTTATTTTCCATTCACTCTTCTCTGTCTCTTCCACATTTACTACCCCAAAAATATGTGTGTGGAGATCTCAACAAAAAGGCGGAGATCTCCACATAGAAAAGATAGGAGAGACGAAGACGTATATCTCTGCATGTAGGTATCTGAATAACATTTTGTAGTACTACTAGATGTACTACAAAACGCAGTTTGTGAATAGGCTGCAACACAGTACTTAATTTGAGACAGTGGTTTCCTGTGCTCGGCACTTGTGCTTAATTGTCAACATGGCCGTGTACCATAGCCTGCCACATGATGGCGCTTTCTATCTAACTTAGAGATGAGCACAACAGAAGTTGTTTATCTATTATACATTAAAAATTACTAAAACCTGCCGCGCAAGCCATAGTTTAAGAACCCAGAATAGTCGTAATTGTCACACTTGTAGGAGTGTGATGACTAGTAGCTATGTTGATACTGTCATTGGCAGTGCCCGCAGGGACAATAGGTGGTAAAGTCAGGAGCAACCGATATGCTGGAGGAGCAGGAGGGCACATGGGCAGGAGAGGGAGAGGGAGGGGGAAAGGGCACTAGGGGTCGTGGGGAAATAAAAAATAAATACAAAACTTACCTGTAGCCAGCCCTGTTGTGTTCTTTCGCTGCTCTTCACCTCTTCAGGAAGGCACAAGCTCCTAGAATGCCCTGTGGCCAATGCTGAAGCTGTTCTTGCGCATAAGAGCAGCTTGAGATTTGACCTGCGTGCCCTCAATTTTGCGCTCCAGGACAGACTGTGAGTCTGTGCCTGCTCTGCCCAACCCAGCTGCGTTGCTGCGTTGGAGAGAGCTTTCATTGCTCATGATGGTTTGGAAGGCCTGAGACGGCCGGCCAAATCATCATGCACAATGATAGGAGTGCACTACCACTCCCCTAAGTACCTGTCACCACCAAGCACCGCCCCCAAGACTCTGCACGAAAGGAAAAATAAAACTAGTGTAGATTTATTTTTCCTTTCCCTCCGTTTTTTGGAGAGTCGACGCTCCTCCAGCTTAGCGGAGGAGCTGTCACTGCCCAAAGTCCCATTTCAACTGCCTTGTTATGGTGGTTGGACCGCCATTAAAAGGCAGTTGGAATGGGCCATCGTAATCCCTACGGCGGTGACTGAGTATAGATCGTATATTAAACAAACAATCTGTTACCCACCAAGTAAGTGGTCCACAACTTTGAACAAACACTGGTAGTTGGTGCAGCAAGATATACCCTGCCACCGTGCCTGTATGTATTAGAGTGCTCCAGTGCATCTGGGCCCGGGCCAGAACATTAATCACAGGCAAGCAGCCCAGAAATTTCAGGGAACGCCGCCAGGAGAAGGGAGATGTGGCGGTTTGTCTACAGGTATGAAGGAATTGTGTCTGGTTAGAATGGAGGGTACATGGCAGCGTTGCAAATCGGTAGGTGTGGGGGACGGGGATCATTGCTGGTGCAGGGAAGAAGGCAGGGAGAGTAGCAGTCAGTTCAGCAGATGGCACAGGAGAGTGGGAAGGCCAGTGATAAAGAGAATTGTCGAGAGAGTACAGGCAATGACAAAGTAGCGGAAGCCAAAGTAGAGAAAAAGAGCAAGGATGGGGCTCAACACAAGAAAAGACTACTATAAATGGGTTTGATGATGCTCTTGGGGTCGCACATATCAGAGAAAACAAAAAACAGGATTTGGAAGCACAAATATGTGGATGTTTTCAAATTACTGCATAGGGACATTCAGACTAAGGAGGGATCTAAAGAAGAGGAGTGGGAAATGGCCCACCAGCCCAGGGTACCCATTACCATGGAAAACTGGACATCAGGAATTTTAATATATGCCAGCATTTATTGTGAGAAGCATTCGACAGAATGATTACGCTGTACCAGTACATGGTTGTGACCCGGAAGGCACAGATGCATTTTGGGGGTTATGCACAGCTTAGCTATGACAAGGATTACAGGGCTAGAGTCAGTATCAATCTGGACAAACCTTGGGGGGAGGGTGGTGCTGTAGACTCGGAGCTGTGGTTGCAGTGGCTGTCTTCCACCCAACCACCAGCTGATACTCCATAATTAAAGGTAAAGATAATAGCAAGCTCTGGTGCTACATTAACAGCTTGTCATCAGGAGGCGTACACAAGGTTAACAGTGTTGGAGGAAAAGTGTGGGAACAGTATGCAAAGGGGCTGTACACCTGTGAGCCAAAGCGGATGTCTCACTGCATCACCGGGCGGTCCAAGGCGGCGGCAGCTACCATCAGCTATGAAAGTGCTCCCAACGAAGAATCAAGTCCGACCCGACCTGGAAAATTCTCGGAGGCGGAGATTGCAAAGCACATCAAAGCCATCAGAACCGATGGTGCCCCTGGACCTAACGGGATCCCCGCACAGGTTTTTAAGAAAGATCCTGCATTCTTCGCTTACAAACTTACTCCTCTATTCAACCACGCATTCGCAACCGCAACCCTGCCATTTTCCTGGAAAGGCTCAATCCTCTTTCCCATTCACAAAAAAGGTGACCACTCTAACCTGGCTAATTACAGACTGATAGCCCTCCTTGACATTGAAGCTAAGGTCTATGCCCGCCTTCTACTTAAGGACCTGGAAACTTGGGTGGATAAGAACGGCATACTTCCATACTCACAGACTGGCTTCAGGGCTAACTGTTCTACGCTGGACAACATCATAGCACTTTCGTACCTCGCTAAGAAGGCCAACATGCGGAATAAGCTGCCCCTGTTCTGTTGCTTTATCGACTATTCAACGGCCTTCGACCGCGTGAACAGAAGCCGGCCCTGGGCAAAACTAGAGTCTTGGGGGATCCCTAGAGCTCTTCTAAAGGCCATAAAAGCACCTTAAGAGGGGACCTGGGTTCAGGTGAAACTAAGCGCCACATCTGCAACCACAAGAATTGCCACTAACTCGGGATTAAAGCAGGGGTGTGTTCTGGCCCCCCTGCTTTTCAACTTGTACACTGCAGACATGGGGCACGCCCTGAAAGATGCTAACCTAGCACCGCCTAGATTGGGGAAGCTGGTTCTGGGTACGCTCCAGTACGCAGATGACACAGTAATTATGGACCATACCAGGGTAGGCCTCCAAAGAGCCTTGAACAGTCTCGCCAAGTACAACAAGGAGAACGAGCTACATATTAATGTGAGCAAGACCAAGATAATAATCTTTGGCAAACGTCCACACAAAACAAAAGCTTCATGGCCTCTGAGGGAACATCGAATCACCACGGCCCCATCCTACAACTATCTGGGCACATGGGTATCAGAGAGGGCCACTGCATTCAAACATCTGAAGACGCTTAAACCAAAAATTGACAAAATAATTACATCTTTAAGACGTCTAAGCCACGGCCTGGCCAGTCCCTCTGTAGATCCGATGCTGACAGTACTCAGGGCTAAATTGATCCCCGCCATCACGTACGGCCATATAGCCTATCCAGGGGCTTTTGAGAAAGTGGTCCAAGCGGCACAGGTGAAAGCATACAAGATGGTGCTCCGAGCCCCCAAACAGGCACGGAATAACAGGGTGAGACTGGAAATAGGCCTGAAACGTCCTGAACTGGTACTACTGGGGGAGTTGCTAAAATACTACATCAGAGTTCTGAAGTCGCCCGAAAACACCTTGAAGCACTCGCTAAAAACCATCTTTGGGGAAGCGGGCTCCCCATGGCAAGCCAAGGTGGAACTAGCCATTGATCTTCCGAAGATCGAGGGGCGGAGTCTGCACTTACACGAAATCCCATATTCCGCCTGGGCAAAAGCCATCAAGCGCCAAGTCCAGTCTATTTCCTTTGAGCTAGACCTTTCCTCGCTCCGGCCCAACCCGCTAACGTTGGCCTTGGACAAGTCCTACACTCCCGGTAAACCTCAACCATACTTACAAGACTCACTAACAATCGAAGCAAGACAAAAAATTCTGTTTATGCGCCTCTTGGCCCTCAGGATAACGGACTTCAACCCACGTTGGGCACGCTCGGACGGAGCCACTGCCTGCCGACTTTGCAACTATCGCAGAGAATCCTGGCTACACTTGCTATGTTGCTGCACTAAGCTGGCCAGTGACCGACAGCGATTGCTACGTCCGGCACTATGCATCTTGGGCCACAGAACTTGCAGAGAGGCCTCGGATTGGTGTTTCTCTGAAACCACAACCTGTTTATTAGCCAGGATAGGCAAGTTCATCCATCAAGTTAAAATGGCACTCAAAAACCAACTAAAGGATACCATCCCGAAGAGCCCTGTGACCCGCCGCCCTAAAGTTGGCAATCCACAGATAACACAGGGAGTCGCCGAAAAGAAAATGGTCCCATCAGTCAGAGGTATCCAACTGGGGCCGACTAAGGGTCCGATGAAGTCCACAGTGCAACTGAGGATGTCGAACTTTTACACGCCTTCCAGACTCTAGTATGCAAGGTCTCATGCTGACTCTAAAAACTTTAATTCTTTTTAATAATGTATAGTACCAGTGAACATAGTCAGTATCGAGACCACATAGCTGCACCAATGGTCCCTGACAAGTGTAGGTCGAGCAGGGGGGGGGGCATTTTACTGTATTTTACTGTGTTTTATTTGAACCAAACTGCATTTTTTATACTGTAATGATTTTAAGTAATCGCACAGTTCATTAATAAACCAGCTGATACTCAAAAGGCAAGAGGTCTTACTGTCACTTACCAGCCCTTTCAACACCTCCCGCTCAACGGGGACTGGGGAATGTGCACAAAGGTACACGGCTCAATGAGGGGGCATGCTGGAGTTTTAATAAAGGTTTCTGCTTGAGGTAGCTTTTCAAATTCAAGCATGAGTGCTCCAAATGTGGGGGGGGGGCATTACACAATGTTTCCCATTGGCCAACCCTGCGGAACAATGGTGGGCACCGAGTGGTAGAGGACATCAGGCCCCAGCTGAAACACAAGGGCTCCTACACCAGTTAGGGTGGAGAGAATGACCCCTGGGCTGCACGCATACCCGGACAGGGAGACACCCTTGAGACTGGAGTGCAGCTTTAAGGAGGTTTTCCGTTTGGGATATCAAGGGCCACAGGGGACTCAGGTAGGCGGAGAATCTACAATCTGCAAAGACCTTGCCTGGGGTGGTAGCAGCTGTACTGGAGAAGGAGATTGAGGAGGGGAGAATCGTGGGCCCTTTCTAAGACTGGCCCCTGCCGGAGTTGATTATATCTCCCCTACAGGTGGTCCCCAAAAAAACAAAAGGGGAATTCAGAATTATACATCACTTGTCCTGGCCTGAGGGGAGTTTGTTGAGTGATTACAATGTCACTGAAAACACAAAAGTGCTGTACGCCTTGGTGGATGATGCAGCAAGCTTGGTGCACCAGTGTGGGTCAGGGGCTGAGTTAGCCAAATGTGACATTAAAACTGCTTTCCAGCTCCTGCCTATTCAGCAGATTTCCCATTGTTGGGCATGCAATTTGGTGGGGCTATCAATGAAGGTAAGGTTTTACTAATGTGCCATATTGTGTGTCCTGTTTGAGGCATTCAGCACTTTTTTTGCAGTGTTTTTTCAAAAAGAAGTGGACATATGAAGGTCATTATCTGGGTGATTTCTTGTTTGCTGGCAGGTGGAACACAGGTGACTGTCTAAGGGTGTTGCAGCAGTTTGAGGATTTGTCAAGAGAAATAGGAATCCCTTAGGCCCAGAGAAAACTGACGGCCCCAGGACAGTTTTGACATTTTTGGGCATTGAGCTGGATATGCAGGAGTAGGTGGTGAGATGACCGCTTGTCAAGGAACAAGAAATATGTCCATTTTTGGATGCGGAGATTGGTTTGAGGCGTTTGATGTTGAGGAAGGTACAAACGCTATTGAGTTTCTTGAATTTTCCCTGTAGGATGGTGAGAGGTGGCAGGGCGTTTTGCAGAAGGCTGGGCATGACTTTGCCCGTGGCGACTTTAAACGCTTAACAGAGTTCAGATTTCACTGGCTGTACGGGCAGATCTGTGTATCTGGAGGATGATTTTGGAGGATTTCAATGGGGTGTCAAAGTTGCTTCTGGAAGAAAACACGATTAGGCAGGTGCAGATCTTTTTGAATGCAGCAGGAGATCATGGTTTTGGTTTTTTTTGGGAAGGGAGGTGGTGTGCTGAGAAACGGTCTGAACATTTGGGGGTCCATTATGATGGCGGGCGGACTTTGTCCGCCCGCCATCCTATCGGTCATTGGGACCGGCCACCATAAGGGCGGGGGTCCCGTGGGGGGTATTAGGATGCGCCCGCCACTGTGGCGGGCGCATCCTGCATTGTTAGCATTGTGGCGGGCGGTGCTCTGAGCACCGCCCGCCACAATGCATGAATGCATTTGCATTAACAAAGCGGCAGGCACCGCGCGGTGCCTGCCGCTTTGTTAATGCAAATGTAGGGGGGTACCACAGGTACCCACCTGTGTGCACCCCCCACCTCTCCTTCACTATGGGGGACTGCGTGGGGTCCCTGAAGTGAAGACCTCATGCCTTTCCGTGGCGGCATCTGTTCTGGCCCATCCTAATATGGCTGGCGGTGTCTAATGGACACCGCCACCATGTTAGTCCTTTTCTGCCCCGGTCGCAAGGCGACCGGGGCGGAAAAGCGGCGGACGGTCTTTCCATCCGCCGCGGTCTCCCCGCCATACTAATATGACGGGGGGGGGCATTTAGGTGAGGATGGCGGGCGGATTGCCCCCACCAGGCTGGCGGGGGCTACCTGGTGGAGGCAATCCACCCGCCATCCTAATGGGCCCCTAAATGTCTGTGCCCATGAGCGAGATCTTAGAACACAGTTCCAGAGAATTAAATATCATTCATGAAACAGAACTGTTAACCTATAAAATCAATCGGATTGTAAATGACTAACCTTTTACTCATTTATATATATTTTTTAAATCTTTCTTGGACCTCACATTATAATAACTACTAGTATCCCTCCTAAAGGAAAAAGTAGCTGGAAAAGAAACACGGAGACATATGACTTGTTAAACCACTTTGGAGACTATCTGAACTGTGCCCCCTTAAAACTGCCAGGCTGCTCTCACATTGTCTCAGTTAAATATTTTCAACAAACTTATTTATTCCATTAGATCACTAGACATAACTCTGGACTGACACCTGAATATGCATGACCATATGAGTGCAACCATAAGGGGAACCAATTACCATCTGAACTAACTGAGGAAACTCAAACCCTTTTTGCCTCCTGAAGACCTTCAGTTAGTTGACCAAACACTTGTCATTTCCTGATTAGACTACAGGTGTGCTACTTTAGCTGACTGACCTAACGGAAAGTTAGCACACCTAAGAGCCACACTGAACTCCGCATCCAGGCTGTTATGGAATCCAGAAGATTTAACCACATTACTCCAATTCTAAAACAGCTAAATTGGCTTCCAACTGGAAGCAAATATCCAGCTGAAGATAGTCTGCCTGACACACAAGGCCCTGCACCACAACACTCCAGTTTACTGGATGAAGAAACTTGAACTGTCTGGTGGTAGTCGCTCCTTAAGAAGCGCCAACTCTCTACTGTTGAAACCTCAGAAGTTCAACAAACAGAAAACTCACACCCGCTCATTATCCGGTCTAGCCCCAAGAATTTCGAATGCACTTCCTTCTGCAATCAGGTCTAACCCCTCGACTTTCCCCTTTAAAAAAGTAGTAAAAATATATCTCCTGAATAAATTCCTTCAAGATCATCCCTGAAGCAACTCTGCTTTACTACATTCTGGGGCACATCCAGAGCTTAAACTACCTGATTGATAGTTATATTGTATATGTTTTGATAATTGTATATTCCTTATGCATTTCTCACGTGATTGTACAGCACTCTGATACCCTAACATGTCAGGTTTGTGCTATATAAAACTACAACAAAATAAGGGAGGAGCATTGCCTTTCTGGAATTTTTTCTGTTAGTCGTGGACTGGTGATGTGGGATGGGGAGTTGCCCAACAGAACTGTGATGTTCAATATGGACAACATGACAGTGGTGGATTTAGTGAACAAGCAGAAGGCATGTGACCTTAGGGTGTTGTAATTGTTGCAACATTCTTCATTGCGTTTCAGGATAAAGCATGTGGGATGGGTGAACAGTGATATAGCGGACGTCTTATCTCATTCACCGCGGCAATGGTTTTGCATGCCTCCACCGGGAGCGGAGGATAGGAAGACGCAACTACCATTCAACATTTGGGCTTTGGGGAAGTGAGAGTAATTGGACTGGTGAAGAGATCAGTAGAGGAGTCAACAAGGGGAAGTTATCAGCTGGCATAGAGGGAGTTTAGGAGTTTTGAGTGAAGTTCACAGATAAAGACGCTGCAGGAAAGCAGAAGCAGGGAAGGGGAAGTAATATGTTATGTGTTCTTTTTAATTGACAAAGGCTTATCTTTCATGCCCATTGTGGGTCAAGTTGGCTGGTATTTCGATTTATGGCAAGTTGCATTGGGGCTGTGATCTGGCTCGAGGTGAGATACTGGGGAGGATTCTGAAAGGGTGGAGTAAAGAGCGTGGTTTGGGTGCAAGATTGAGGGAGGCCTTAATGTATGGATTGTAGCAACACATTTTGGTGGAGTTGCTGGTTTGATGTTTTGTTCTTTTTGTACTTACTATCTTCAGACTATGCATGCTTAGGATGTTTTTTGGCACGTTCAGGATTTCAGTGTTAGAAGGGCCAGCATGGAATTCATCAGTACTACATGGTGAGGTGTATCTGAAGCAGTGCAATTGAGGATCTGGTTGAGGAGCTCAAAGACAGACCAAGCAGGAAGAGACAGATAGGTGTGCCTCCGGGAGGGGGTTAGGCCAGACGCAGGGAGAGGAGGAAGTTTCAGTTGTAGCCAGGGTGCTGGCAGGAAGATGTATTTTGCCATGAGGGGTGGAAGAGGGTTACAGCTTTCCATTTACTGACAGATTAGTGCATGGCTTTGCGCAATATAGGAGGGGATCCGGGCAGGTTCGGGTGCGTTCATTTAGGATTGTTGCGGCCATGGCTGCAGCGCAGCTGTACTGCGATTGAAGCCAAATCCGGAGAATAGGCAGCTGGAGATCCAGATGTTGTGAGCACTGCATGAGAAAATAGAGCAGTTAATTGGCTTTTGGAGAGGACAGGGCATACGACCAACTACTAATGCCTTGTTTTTCACCATGGGGTGTGTGAGCGGTCCACGGAGTGGTAAGTTGGTGACTTGAATAGTTGAACATTCTTTTGTACATTGGGCAGCTAAGTACACAGACCAGATGATCTATGGACTGGACCATGGACTAGCCAGTAGCAGGCATGAGTTGATATATTGGGGTAGGAGTGTGATGCAATGGGGCAATCTATTACCTTTTTTAGCGAATCTGGTTCCGCAGAGGGGTTGCCCGTATATGCTCCTGTTACATTTGGGGGAGAATAATCTGGTTTAATTGTCTGGTCTGACACTTTTGCAGCACATGAAACAGGATTTAAAATAGATTAAGAGGAAATATGGATGGACATGTCTGATTTGGACAGAGCTTGTACCTAGGAGACAGTGGAGAAGAGCTTTAAAGCATTTAGCCATTGACAAACCTAGGAGAAAGCTGAACAAAGCTGTAAAGGGTTTTTGCAAGTCACTGGACATTAAGGTGATATCCCATGGGGTATTAAGGAGGAGCCCCAGAGTCTTTTTCGAAATGTTGGGGTGCATTTGTCAAAGTTTTGGAATGCCTATTGCATGATGGAAGTGTGGGATACGGTGTTGAAGCTCTGCAATAAGAAGATATGGTGCAGAGGAGTGTACAAGTAGAAGATGCACAAGTTAAGCTGTTAGAGAGGAGGCAGCAAAATGCCTTATGGGGTTTTACTAGTTGGCGGTAGTTTTGGGGGATGAAGAGTCAGATGTAGGCGTATCCACCCCTGGGGGAAGAGGAGAGGGGAGGTAAGACGGTGTGTGGGGTTTTGGAACAGACAAGGAGGCTTCATCTGAGGATATTAAATATGGTAAGTGAAAGAGAGACTGGGCGAAAGTATGGAGGTTAGTGGTTGAAAAGTGAAAGAATGAGGACAGGGTATTGGGATTTGGGTTTGATGCGCATTGAGAATTGTTGGGGGAAGAAAGGGTTTGTGTCAGGATCTTGATGTATTGAAAAAGCTGACATTATGTTAAAGTTGTATTGCAGTTAGTAAACAGTATTACAAACCAGTCCTAATAAAATGGCCTTCAACGCTTTGTGATGGGCATGCATGGGCGTCCGCAGAAATTTTTCCAGGGGGGGGCAACATTTTTACTTCATCACCATCCTCCGACATGATTGAGCACAAGTATTAAATAAACAAATAAAAAAATCTAATAAGACAAAGAGCTTAAATAAACAAAGAAACCCATGGAGTGGGAGAAAAATCATGTGAGACTTCACTGCAGATTACCTGGCAACCACAATGAAACAGAGGAAAAAACAAACAAGCATTGGCATAGCCAATGGGTCTCGCCTTTGGGACCTTATAAGTGTTTAGCCATGCAAAACTTGATGTTGATGCACCAAGGATATTGTTCTGGATAACTAAACACTTATAAGGTCCCAAAGGGGAGACCTATTGGCTATGTCAATGCTGTTTTTTTTTTAAATGACAAGCAGTGCTATATGGCTACGGCTGCCACTTAGTCCACCACATCCCACGTAGATGCTGCAGCCATCTTTGAATGGTTTTAAAGCCAATTCAAAAGCTGTCACCAGTGTATGTTAACCCATATCTCAACTGTGAGACTGCTCTCCTGCTTCCTAAATCTATTAAATACAAATGATGTAAAAAGAACATCCCTTTCTGAGCTGCACGGCTCATCCTACCCACGCTTCATGCACAGATTTTAAATACTGATGGTTTGGGCTTCCCGGAATTCAACTGGTTGAGAGGTAGACAGGTGTAGAGAGGTAGAGAGAGAGAGGTGTAGAGAGGTAGAGAGACAGGGGTAGAGAGAAGTAGAGAGAGAGGTAGAGAGAGAGAGGTAAAGAGGTAGAAAGAGGTAGAGGTAGGGAGAGAGAGAGAGAGGTAGAGGTGTAATGGGAGAGAGAGAGGTATAGAGATAGAGGGAGAGGTAGAGAAAGAGGGAGAGGGAATGGTAGAGGGAGAGCGGTAGAGAGAGAGGTAGAGGTAGAGAGTGGGAGAGGTAGAGAGGGTGAGAGAGGTAAAGAGATAAAGAGGTAGAGAGAGAGAGGTAGAGAGAGAGAGGAAGAGAGAGAGGTAGAGAGAGAGGTAGAGAGAGGTAGCGAGGGGTAGAGAGGGGTAGAGAGGGGTAGAGGGAGGTGGAGAGAGAGGTAGAGAGAGAGAGGTAGAGGTAGAGGTAGGGAGAGAGAGAGAGGTAGAGAGAGAAAGAGGGGTAGAGAGAGAGAGAGAGAGAGAGAGAGGTAGAGAGAGAGAGAGAGAGGGAGCAGTAGAGAGAGAGAGAGAGGTAGAGAGAGACGTACAGGTAGAGAGAGAGAGAGAGAGAGAGAGAGAGAGAGGTAGAGTAATAGAGGTACAGAGAGAGAGGTAGAGTAATAGAGGTACAGAGAGAGGTAGAGGGAGAGAGGGAGAGAGTTAGAGGTAGAGGTAGAGAGGTAGAGGTAGAGAGAGTGGTAGAGGGAGAGGTAGAGAGGGAGAGAGAGAGGTAGAGAGAGAGAGAGAGGTAGAGAGGGAGAGGAAGAGGGAGAGGAAGAGAGAGAGGTAGAGAGAGAAGTAGAGAGGGGTAGAGAGGTAGAGAGAGGGTTACAGAGAGCGGTAGAGAGAGAGGTAGAGCGAGAGGTAGAGAGAGAGGTAGAGAGAGAGGTAGAGTGAGAGAGGTAGAGGTAGGGAGAGAGAGAGAGAGGTAGAGAGAGGTGTAGAGAGGTAGGGGTAGAGAGAGAGGTAGAGGTAGAGAGAGAGCAGTAGAGAGAGAGAGAGGTAGAGAGGTAGAGGTCGAGAGAGAGAGAGAGAGAGCGAGAGGGAGTGGTAGAGAGAGAGAGAGAGATGTAGAGAGAGATAGGTAGAGAGAAGTAGAGAGAGAGGTAGAGGTAGGGAGAGAGAGCTAGAGGTAGGGAGAGAGAGAGGTAGGGAGAGAGAGGTAGAGAGAGAGAGGTAGAGCGAGAGGTAGAGAGAGAGGTAGAGGTAGAGAGGTAGAGAGAGAGGTAGAGGGAGAGAGAGGTAGAGAGAGAGGTAGAGGTAGAGAGAGCGGTAGAGAGAGAGGTAGAGGTAGAGAGGTAGTGGTAGAGAGGGAGAGAGAGAGAGGTGGAGAGAGAGAGATAGAGAGGGAGAGAGGAGTAGAGAGAGGTGTAGAGAGAAGTGTAGAGAGGTAGGTAGAGGTAGAGGTAAAGAGAGACATAGAGAGAGAGAGAGACATAGAGAGAGAGGTAGAGAGAGGCAGAGAGAGAGGTAGAGAGGTAGAGAGAGAGAGAGGTAGAGAGAGAGAGGTAGAGGTAGAGAGGTAGTGGTAGAGAGGTAGAGAGAGAGAGGTGGAGAGAGAGAGGTAGAGAGAGGTGGAGAGAGAGAGGTAGAGAGAGAGAGAGATAGAGAGGGAGAGGTAGGGAGAGAGAGGTGGAGAGAGAGAGGTAGAGAGAGAGGTAGAGGTAGAGTGGTAGAGAGAGAGGTTGAGAGAGAGGTAGAGGGAGTGAGAGGTAGAGAGAGAGAGGTAGAGAGAGATAGAGAGGGAGAGGTAGAGAGAGAGAGGTGGAGAGAGAGAGGTAGAGAGAGAGGTAGAGGTAGAGTGGTAGAGAGAGAGGTTGAGAGAGAGGTAGAGGGAGTGAGAGGTAGAGAGAGAGAGAGGTAGAGAGAGAGAGGTAGAGAGAGAGAGGTAGAGAGAGAGGTATAGGTAGAGAGGTAGTGGTAGAGAGAGAGAGAGGTGGAGAGAGAGAGGTAGAGAGGTAGAGAGAGAGAGGTAGAGAGAGAGGTAGAGAGAGAGAAAGGTAGAGAGGGAGAGGTGGAGAGAGAGAGGTAGAGAGAGAGGTAGAGAGAGAGAGGTAGAGAGGGAGAGGTAGAGAGAGGGAGAGGTAGAGAGAGAGAGGTAGAGAGAGAGAGGTAGAGGTAGAGAGAGAGAGGTAGAGAGAGACAGAGGTAGAGAGAGAGAGAGAGAGAGAGAGGTAGAGAGGTGTAGAGAGAGGTGTAGAGAGGTAGGTAGAGGTAGAGGTAAAGAGAGACATAGAGAGAGAGAGACGTAGAGAGAGAGGTAGAGAGGTAGGGAGAGGTAGAGAGAGAGGTAGAGCGAGAGGTAGAGAGAGAGGTAGAGGTAGAGTGGTAGAGAGAAAGGTTGAGAGAGAGGTAGAGGGAGTGAGAGGTAGAGAGAGAGAGGTAGAGGTAGAGAGAGAGAGAGGTAGAGAGAGAGATAGAGAGAGAGGTATAGGTAGAGAGGTAGTGGTAGAGAGGTAGAGAGAGAGAGAGGTGGAGAGAGAGAGGTAGAGAGAGAGAAAGGTGGAGAGAGAGAGGTAGAGAGGGAGAGATAGAGAGAGGGAGAGGTAGAGAGGTAGTGGTAGAGAGGTAGCGAGAGAGAGGTGGAGAGAGAGAGGTAGAGAGAGAGAGGTAGAGAGAGAGAAAGGTGGAGATAGAGAGGGAGAGGTAGAGAGAGGGAGAGGTAGCGAGAGGGAGAGGTAGAGAGAGAGAGGTAGAGAGAGAGAGGTAGAGAGAGACAGAGGTAGAGAGAGAGAGAGAGAGAGATAGCGAGAGGTAGAGAGGTGTAGAGAGAGGTGTAGAGAGGTAGGTAGAGGTAGAGGTAAAGAGAGACATAGAGAGAGAGAGACGTAGAGAGAGAGATAGAGAGAGGTAGAGAGGTAGGGAGAGGTAGAGAGAGAGAGGTTGAGAGAGAGGTAGAGGTAGAGAGAGTGAGAGATGGAGAGAGAGAGGTGGAGAGAGAGAGGTAGAGAGGTAGATTGGAGATCCTAGCATTTCCAGAGCATTAAAGGCACTACTCATTTGTAGCGTCATTCCTTTCACTGCACTTCCTGCTTTATCTAAATAACTAGGGCCCTCAAATACAAAGGGATTTTGTGGTCATAAAGCTTACAATTTGCAGCATCACAGTGGTTGCTGCTGCAAAACCCCTTTTTGGAGTTGTGTATAAGCTTCATGATTGACAAAAGGGGTTCTGCATCTTACTCCATATTGGACTTTGTAGGGGCAATGAAAAGGGCGCTATCTTCAAATTCCAATTTACAAGGACATGTATCAATGGTTTTCAAACGCAATGGCAATCACAAACCATTGATCTGATGCCAACACTGAACTGCAGTTGGTACATGATTCAGAAAAGAAAAGTTGTCTCTGTGGGACAGCTTTCCCTTCGGGAATCATGTCAGGTGACAATGAGTACAGACAGTGGCCAGGGGCTACACTCAATGCTGCAATGAACATGAGGGACTGCCCCTTTGGAGCTCAAGGCGTAAACTCTTTAATCCATCTCATATGCAGACCCTTCTGTAATACTAGTGCTTATGGTGCAAAAAACAGGCATATCGTGTGTAGTGCAGACACTTCTGTTCAGTTTTAACTCTTTTTCAGTTGTCAACAAAATATTTTAATTCATATTTTGGTTTCCATTGTTAACTGTTTTTTAATATACCCTTCATTTTATTTTAGAAATAATGGATATATTAAAAAACGTATAACAACAGTTAACAAAGGAAACCAAAATATGAATTAAAATATTTTGTTGACAGCTGAAAAAGAGTTAAAACTGATTATTACCATGGAAAAGAAATTGATGAAACTTTAATGTTTGCTGAAAAGTGCACACATCCATCGGAACAGAAGTGTCTGCACCACACACAATATGGTATACGAAAGGGCACCTAAAGAGTAGGTACCAGGATGTAGTAGTACCAACAAAAGAAAGGAATATAGCTTGAGTACGAATAAATCACGAGTGCACAGAAGGACTTTCCAATTGATCTCGCAAAAAACAGGCAGACACACTCATTGCATCTCTGGGCGAATTGTGTAATTCGGTGCCGGCGTTAATGAGGCTTTGATGGTTTTCACCCCTTCCTAGGGCCCCTGGCTGCAGCTCCATTCTTCCTTAGCTTGAAAAATGTGCCCCCCTCCCCGAAATTTGACTCTAGGTGTGCCTCTGCTTCAAGCTGTGGGAGCAGCCAGGCCCGGACCTTCTCTTTTGCCCATCAGCAGCAGTTTTCCCGCTCATCAAGCAGGACCGTCATTGCAAGCGCTTTCTCACGCTTTTAAAATTGACGGCCCTGCAGACAAACACCACTGTGGGGGCTGTCAATAGTGACAGACTGGTGTTCCAGGGGGGGGCAAGTGCCCCCCCTTGCCCCCCCCTGCGGACGCCCATGTGGGCATGGCGTGTGATCATTTTACGATTAAAAGACCTGGGGGATTGTCAAGCAAAGCCAGTCTTCCCCCAGGTTGATTTGTGAGATGAAGCACGACAGGACACGGTATATGTTAAGGACAGAGGAAGGGGCGGGTGCTTGGTAAAGATATTTAATGCTTAGGAAGGTCAGGAGTCAGCCTTTTGCTGACTCCTTCACCAGTGGAAGACAGTGAACGATTCCAACTGAGCCACCCACCACTCTGCATGTTTTGAGGGGGGAGTAGGAGTGGAGGCTTTCAGATATGCCATAGTAGGATAGCATTTGTGAGTAAGTGGATGCAGTTGTTAGGGGGGTATGGAGAATCAGATGCGGACGTATCCAGCCCTCGTGGGGGAACATGGGAGGGAAAGATGGTGTGTTGGGTTTTGGAACTTGACATGGGGGCTTCATTGGAGAAGGTTTGGTAGGGTAAGTGAGAGAGAGAAAATGTAAACAGTCAGTGATTGAAAGGTGAAATAATGAGTCTGGGGTATGGGGACTTGGGGGTGAAAGGTTGGTGAACGTTTAGAATTGTTGGGAGACATAGGGGTTTCGTGTCAGGATCTTGATGTATTGAAGAAGTTGACGTCGTATTGAAGTTAATAAACAGTAATACAAACCTGTCCTAATGAAATGGCCTTTTGCGCTTTGTGATGGGTATGGTGTTGATTATTTCACAATGTTGTTTACTGAGTATCTATGCCTCCATATTTCTTCCTGCATACTCCTCTAACTACCAGTTCTTTACCTCTGCTCCGTTCCATTTATTTCTCTTCCACTCCATGTTCCCTTGAATGATATCTATACATTTGGATCCTCCAGGCGTGCCTGTTGGACTTCACTGGGTGATAGATAACTTTTTGTGACCAAATGATTGGTGGGAAATATCTGAGGAGTTTTGATGCGACTTTGTTGTCTCGATGTACATTTGCTAATAAAAAGAATTAAACTAAGTTCCTCGGCTAGAGGACCATCATTAATTTGTCAGAGCGTTCTGGCTCGGAACAAGTGTTTTAAAAGGCAAAGGGGCACAGCTGGACAATAGCACGGGCGGCCCATTTGAACAAACAGTTGCACTTTGGCCAAGTTTACCAGATGATCAAGGGTAAACTGGAATGTGAGAGTGCCACACGTTATGAAACCCCCTGGAAAGGCTAAAGGGCTTCCAAAGGAAATTGAAGAAATGTGTGTAATGATACTTGTGTAACGAGGGACATATGACGTTTTCAACCCTGTGTTTACGATGACTAAGGAACATATTTTTTCTGTTCAGCACACTTCATATGTAATATATTGCAGACGTAGCTATGTGTGTAATTATACTAAAAATTACATTTATATAAAGCACAACACGCACTTAATAGATCTTAGTTCCTTAAGATCTCTTAACCCAATCACCCGGCATGAAGCACACTCAACTTCAAAAAATCTCTTTCCTGTTCCCTGTTCTTGACACACAATGGACTAGTTACCCAGTGGGAGAAAAAGAAAATTTCACTTTTTTATTTTTTCTCTCCGGGGTTTTATATAGAGAGAACTTCACCCGAAGGTATCAGAGCAGTTTACATGATCACCATTCATTTTTGTTAGGCATGGGGAGATTAGGCGATTTGCCCAGGATCACAGGATGTTGAGCGTCATTGCCGAGACTCTAACGCGGTTCCCCAGATTTGAGACCGACCGCCCTAGCCCCTTCGGCCACATCCTCTCCCCAATTTTTGGTAGCATGCTAAAAGCGGATATTTACTTTTGGGAAGGAGATTGGTGTGATGAGGTAGTATTGTATGGGTGGAGGACATTTTTCCCTGTTTGGTTTTTTTCTGGGTGCCTTGTTTCTACTAGGGTTCTTGCTATTAGTGGTAAGGAAATCAGAAATCATAAATAATACAAGCACTGCTGAGTTTCTCTAAATAGCACTAGAGCTGTTTATAGAAATCATAAATAATACAAGCATTGCGGAGTCACTCTAAACAGCACTAGAGCATTTACAGAAATCATAAATAATACAAGCACAACTGAGTCTCTCTAAGCAGCAGTAGAGCTGATTATAGAAAGAATAAACAATAAAAGCACTGCTGAGTCTAAGCAGCAGTAGAGCTGTTTGTAGAAATCATAAATAATACAAGCACTGCTGGATCTCTCTAAACAGCACTAGAGCTGTTTATAGAAATAATAAATAATAAAACCACTGCTGAGTCTCTCTAAGCAGCAGTAGAGCTGTTTATAAAATAATAAATAATACAAGCACTGCTGAGTCTCTCTAAGCAGCAGTAGAGCTGTTTATAAAATCATTAATAATACAAGCACTGCCGAGTCTCTCTAAGCAGCACTAGAGCGTTTATAGAAATCATAAATAATACAAGCACTGTTGAGTCTGCCTAAGCAGCAGTAGAGCTATTCATAGAAATCATAAATAATACAAGCACTGCAGAGTCTCTTTAATCAGCATTAGAGCTGTTTATAGAAATCATAAATAATACAAGCACTGCTGAATCTCTCTAAGCAGCAGTAGAGCTGTTGATGGAAATACTAAATAATACAAGCACTTCTGAGTCTCTTTAAGCAAAACTAGAGCTGTTTGGAGAAATCATAAATACAGGCACTGCTGAGTCTCTCTAAACAGCACTAGAGTGTTTATACAGATCATAAATAATACAAGCACTGCTGAGTCTCTCTAAACAGCAATAGCGCATTTATAGAAATCATAAATAATACAAGTACTGCTGAGTCTCTCTAAGCAGCATTAGAGCTGTTTATAGAAATCATAAATAATACAAGCACTGCTGAGTCTCTCTAAGCAGCAGTAGAGCTGTTGATAGAAATAATAAATAATACAAGGACTGCTGAGTCTCGCTAAACAGCACTAGAGCGTTTATAGAAATCATAAATAATGCAAGCACTGCTGAGTCTCTCTAAGCAGCAGTAGAGCTGTTTATAAGAAATAATAAATAATACAAGCACTGCTAGGATTCTCTAAACAGCACTAGAGCGTTTATCGAAACATAAATAATACAAGTATTGCTGAGTCTCTCTAAGCAGCAGTAGAGCTGTTTATAGAAATAATAAAAATACAAGCACTGCTGAGTCTCTATAAGCAGCACTAGAGTGTTTATAGAATTCATAATTAATACAAGCACTGCTGAGTCTCTCTAAGCAGCACTAGAGCTGTTTGGAGAAATCATAAATAATCCAATCACTGCTGAGTCTCCTTAAGCAGCAGTAGAGCTTTTTATAGAAATAATAAATAATACAAGCACTGCTGGGTCTCTAAACAGCCCTAGAGCGTTTATAGAAATCACAAATAATACTAGCACTGCTGAGCCTCTATAAACAGCACTAGAGCTGTTCATAGAAATAATAAATAATACAGGCACTGCTAAGTCTCTCTAAACAGCACTACAGCTGTTTATAAAAATAATTCAAGCACTGCTGAGGCTCTTTAAACATTACTGGAGCTGGAGAGAGTCTAAACAATTTGTGAGCTGTGGAAACTGATCTTGTGGAGACACACATCATCGCAATTAAGCAGATGTCCATTGACTCTATCCCAGTCACTAGCAACCCAAATGTTAAGAAACTAGATGGCCACCTAGTGTCAGGGGTTTTTCTTAAACATAATCTCCACCACAACACTTTAGAATTGCTCCAATTTAAGGGGACCAGACACCCACCAGATGAATCTTCCAATGCAAAGATACTAATGCACTTCAATTATACGATATAGAGAGGCTACTGTGTCCTTCTTTTCTAACAGGATTAAGTGCCTTTATTCTTTATGATTTTATCACTTTTCTCTTTGACTCGACTCTCAGCAGATTCTGCCATAGTAAGGTTTGTCTGGAAAACACATAGCTTCCACTCTAGGAATCTGCAATTCTTCATTTAACATGGCATTCTTTGCTCAGGACACTAACTACACTTTCCTTTTTGCAAAACCAGAGGTAAAAGCCGGTAAAGAAGCTATCAACTTTAGACGGTTGGCGTTATGAGTCTGTATACTGGCATCTCACTGTGCTTGTTCTTAGGTTCTACCAATGTCTACAGTTCAAAATAAATACCGTCCCTTTTGCACCAGTAGGCTGTATCTACCTGGATTTCAGAACAAGCTCTACAACACTAATTTGGAGAGGCATCAAACCAAGATACCAAGGGTTGCTGCGTCCTCAAGCCTAAGATCTAGCCTGTGTCTCAATAAGAAGTGTCAGTGCTGTTCCTTCATGTGGAGATCGAGGCAGGATTACTCTTAGCGAAGAGGAGCTGCCTGACCAGGAAAAGCAAGAGCCATCTATCTAGATCTCTGCATAAAACAACTGAAGGAAAGAAGCCTGCCTTGGATTCAGGAAATTCTGCATTCAGCTGCCTAGTACTGAGCAAAACAACTACGACATTACGTATGGGATTCAAAGATAACCGGGATCCTTGAAGGGCTGCACCTTCTGGTGAACCTGCACCTGACTCTTGACCATTGACTTTGTGAGAGTACTTATCACCTCATCACTCACCTGTAAAGGACCTGAGGGGGTCATTCACTCCAGTTGCAAAGTACTATGATTACAGAATGATTTTTTCAGTGTCTTTGGAGACATGTTTTTATTTGTTTAGAATTTTATATAGTGCACTAGACCCGAGACATCGGGTATCAGTGCACTTTACATAGCACCAGTTTCTTTACAGAACGACACATTCATTTTTGTTAGGCCAAGGGAGATTGAGTGATTTGCCCTGAATAAGAGGATGTTGACCATCGTTGCCAAGACTCGAACCCGGTTCCCCAGCTTCGTGTCGTCTGCTCTAGACGTAAGGCTACACCCTCCTATATGTTGGTTCCACATATATTATAGTTTAAATGTGTGGTAGGTCTCTAACCCTAAATTGCAGTAGTCTAGTGACTTGAGGGATCATGGTGTGTCTGTTTGTGCCTCAAGAGCCTTGGGTGCTGCTATCAACCAAAAATCCCAACTGAGATTGTCAGTGTGTGAGATATTGGCCTTTGAAATGTATTACATCTGATGGACTTACTTTGGGTGATAGCCCAACGCTTGCACCAGTAACTAATTTCTTTTAACTGAAGAGATTAATTTGTTATAGTTGATATTGTTACTGTTTGGGGCAGTAACTGCTCTAACTTCACTACTGCCATTGACCTGGATATTGACCACCAAAATACAGCAGATGGTAACTGTGCATGAATATTTTGAATGGGAACCCTATATAAGTCGCTTGTTGGTTCCTAGTCAAATTATTGTGAGTGTGAATCCCAGTTCACTTTGGGTGGTGGATATTTGGAGTTTGTTAACTTTGTTGTAACTTTGACATTTGTTGGTATACTCTTAACCCTTCTTGCCTTAATTCCACTGACTAGTCACCTCTTCTACCCAGGACACTAACGAACTAGGTCAAAGGGCAGATGGATCAACTGACTTGATATTCTGTAAGATTCTGCCTGCCACCTTTGCTCTATTGACTAAGGATTGTAAACACTGCCATAGTAATGTACTAGTGACCTGTTGGTCTCTGAACATTGGCATTATCCTTTGGTTACCCATAGAATAACAATGTCCCTATGCTTCACTGTTAGTGTGACGAATAGCGCATAAAGTGCCCATTCACTAATCGCTATAAAGCTATTGCGGATGTACCTCTGTCCAGTGGCGTAACAAAAGTCGTAGGGGCCCCCCTGCAAGGTACACAGAGGGGCCCGCTCTGGATTGCATCGGAGCTCTCTGGCATGAGTACAGTGCTGAGGGGGCCCCCTGCAGCCCCTGGGCCCCCCAGCACTGCGGGGGATGCGGGGGCCTGTGTTACGCCCCTGCCTCTGTCTCAGAAGATGCTAGGAGCTTCTGCTTTTATTTATTACATACAGTTCTATTTGACATTTTCTAGATGTAAATAAACATCTAGGACCTATTGTAGAAAGGTGTTTTGTGGGCGCTAAGCATACTATGTGATGGATCACCTTTTTACAATGTACTTAAGTTCTTTTGTGAAATGGAAAAGACGTTGGGAATCATGACTGCTGGCCTTGGGGAGAACAGACAGTTGTCCAGTGAACCACTTCATGCTCCACCTGGTGTCATTCCTAGCAGAAAAACCTTCTTAGGTCTGGTGTGTAGACCGCTTTACTTGTTTTGCCAGCCTCAGGTTTCCCCCAAAAATTATATTAGAAACACATACATATATAGATACATATAGGGGCTCTCAGTCAGCCCTTTTCATCCATTGGTCTATTCAACAGTCAATCACATTTTGGTTCTGGCCACTGAAGCATACAGCAAGAGACAACGGGTCAGCCAATTGCATCCATTGTCTCTCCTCCACAGTGAGTGAATGCATTTTGTGCCTGATCACATGTGCACAGCCGCCTGAAAGGTAGTGCAATTCAGTGCCAGGACTGATGTGCTTTGGCTGTGGCCACTCCTTATTTTTATATTTTACTGAAAAAAAAGAATTTAAAAAAAGCATAGCATGCTTGTCAAGGCTATAACTATTGCCTTTGGCAATATTTGTGTTTTTTAAAGCAGTGCCTGTCCCTTTAAGGGACATGGGCTGCTTTAACGCAGTTATGAAGGTCCTCTATTAATTGCAGGTCTCCATACCTGCGTTCACAGACAATTACAGGAGCTTGCAGACCTCCTCCTGTCTACTTAATATTTATTAGGTAGAAGAACTATCCAGTAACCACTGGCTTCCCCAGAGAAAAGACCTAACATATCACATTTCCAACCCAGTATCTGTACGCATCTGCTTTCTTTCGAGCAGCCTACTGACAACCAAAGGCACGTACTATCAGATTCCCTCATTTCCATCTCTCCTGACTGCCTTAAGCGCTAGCAGGCGGCACTGGGGAGGTGTAAGATGTTAACACATAATGTAAGCCTGCTCTGCAAATGCCTGTGGCCTTCAGCTCCATGGAGAGAGTCTGCGCTTTGCTCTTCATCTCTAGGGGCCCAGTGCCGCGCACTGTGATTTGCAGAATGCTGTTTCCCTGGGGCGAGATGCCAGCCTTCATATGCAGCTGGTTTGGAAAAGAGAGCGTGGCTCGTTGATAAAGAAGCGAAGTTGTGATGTGAATGGGAGCAGTTCGAATCTGCATTAATTGAAACCATAAAAGTGGAAGCCTGGCAGGGCGATTTTACTCTGTTCACTGACAAGGGGCTCTACACTGCTTTCCTCTCTCTGTCAGCATCTTTCACCACCCCACTCCCAAGAAGTTGCTTTACGTGCCCTGTGGAGGACTTAAACATGTAACAGATAGCGCATAATCAGGACTTTTGTTCCCTTCAACCTCATCATAGTGAAAAGCCACCACCAACCAACACAAAAATCCTCGACCACGTCACTCACCTTGTCACACATCTGCGCTACTGCCACAACTCCTTTTCCTCAGTTGCAGGCAGCCCATCAAACACGTCTCATCTCAGATATGTACCTACCTATTCTTTGCCCACCTTTTCCCAATGTGGGGAGTACTCATCACTGCCAATGACAAGGGAACGCTTAGCGGTATGTAGGTGGGTTGACCAACATGGTAGGGGTCCAGGCTCTGTAGGAAGAAGTGGGAGGCTGGGGATACACTTGCTTAGAAAGACAGAGGAGATCGTGACTTCCCGGCCGACACACTGACCAGAGACACTGAGGTTCCTGCGTGCAGGCACTCCAGCTCGCAGTGGTCTAACATCCCTCGCGGGGTGTCCAACTCGAGACCAGGACGGGGTTCCATATTCTCTCATTTCAGGTAATGGGGTTGACTGGATCCTAGAAGAATTCTTGGCATAACACCTACACAGATGCTAGATACCTTTAGCTACATCTAGTTAGGGAGGCATCGTAGGAGTACGCACGTTTATCATGTGTTTTATATACTTGTATGTATTCATGAATATTGCAAAATGGTAGAACTGTACCATCCCTTTACTTTCGTAGTACTGCTAATCATATATCTCTGCCTCTGTCTAATGTTTGTTACAGCTCATTTATTCTACACTAGAATAACAACTGTTCAATAAATTATTATTGAAACGCTCAGACTGTTTATTCTGTGTATCTCTGAGACCAACTAAGTGAGCACGTGTGACTGAGCGAAAGGTAGTATATTGTTTCCACGCATCTGAGGGATTAGGGTTGTCATGTTCTGAGGTTGCCAGAAACTATTCTCTCCCAATAAGAGGAGATTATAGTGGCACTGTGAGCTAGCTAATGCAAACAAGCTAACATATCCGGCAGGAGTGCACGGAACCAGTCTGCTACCAATCCCACAGTTTATGTTATCCAAAAAGCGCAGATCCTGTATAGGGTATATAGGAACTCCACAACATGGCGCCGCCAATGTTGGTTGGGTACTTATTTAACAGTGGAATCTGAGTAGTTCAGTTGTGCTATTCTCAGACACCCCTAATCACAAAACACTAGAGGCGTCTGGAGAGGGTAGGCAAAAAACTCTGCCACAGCTGAGTAGATGAAAACATCCTATTTATTAGCTGTTGGTTAATCAAGGTTGAAGGACACAGCGTTCCTAAAAATGGTGCATAACACTGTATCTTGGTAACCTTGAAAGACTAATTTTCAGTGTTCTAAGAACAATGACTAACCCGTTCTTAGACCCACTATAACAAGCACTCCCCCTCACAGACGAGGAGAAGCTGCAGATGCAATACAAATTGCTCCAAACTTTAGAAATACAGTCACCCTGAAATTGCTACAGCATGGATCATCAGCAGGGGTGCCATAGTAGCTTTTGTGATTGAGGCACACAAATCAAACAAAACAGAGGTATTTTATTCATGGTTTACATTCCCAGCAGCAAATGCAAGAAGAAAGACATTTCACTCATACACAGAAGGAGATACACCAGAGGAATATTGTCCATTCGAGGACATATAAGTTCCGCTCTCAGACCAGGAACACTTATACTGGTTTTTTAAAGGTGCCCTACCCCACATAAGAAGAAGAGTGAGACTCGGCCCGCTCAGAAGAGAAGGGGCAACATGGCCAATATTAGCGGCCTACACACCACATCCTGACATAGAAACAATGCCAGTAGGAGACTTACTCACACAACACAAAGATGTGATAAAAATATACAGAAATTTGACACAATTCCTCATGAGGACACTTACAGCCCAACCAGCAATAGTTGCAACACATGGAACTCAAGCTCAAGATACCGCAACTAAACTCACACCACAAACATTACACGCAGTGATGGGCAAAATGCCCACAAAACGTGAACAAATGCCATTCTGGGTAGCTCAGAAAATAATACAGTTAGAGGCAGTATTCCCGAATACAACCCCAAATGAAAAACACAGAAGGCTAGCAATCTAATTGCCCATGGGGATAACACCACAAGTAGAGGGTTGTACCTCTTGGGGTACAGTTTTTGCTGCCATTTATACCAAACTCATGGTATTCCGTCATTAGCAGTGATACCAGATGTATTGAGACAAATACAAAACAAGTACGGAGCAGAGCCTCCTCTGAATTTAGGGATGAAGTTACTAGGTAACTATGTCCATGTATCAGCCATAATACTAGCTAATATTAAAGGGGAAGCATCTTCAGTGGCTATCCACCAACACCTAAGGGAGTTCAGTCCTTTAGAACAGAAACACGAACTACCAAAAATAATTGAAACTGCATATGCAGAATTAGACAGAGACAGTTTGGGTGGAAAATCTTTAAATCCACAACTAATGGGCAGTTCTGAAAAGGATACCTCCAAGCAGACACCTGCTTCAACTAAGAAGAAGTGGGATAATTAAAAACTAAATTTTAAAGGAAACAGATCTCAATCCAGGAGTAGATCTCCTCCACAGGAGCCCTCCGAAAAGAGGTGTAACCTCAGGAATAGGGATAATATTAAAATACCTGACAGGTATCAGGATACTGATACACGTTCCTCTCTTTCAGGGTTAATCGGAAAACTTGGAGAGGGAAGGGCGGTCCAAAAGGCAAAAAGAACGTACAAAGTCCAGAGACAAGCAGCACGCTCCGGAATACCCATCTAAAAAAGAAGAAAAGCCAAAGCAAAAGCCACAGTTCAAAAAGAAGAAGATTGCAGGTCTAAAGATCAGACAATCCCAGAATTCTGAGGACTCGAATACTGAATGGGGAATGGGCTCTGACGGTGCTAGACAGTGCGGCAGAAATAACAAAAGTTCGCCTGAACCTGATGGAATTTCTGGTGACAGCGGACTTGAATGATTATATCACAGTAGAAACACCCGATACTAGCGTAAGTGTCCAACATAAAGTATATAAAATAATGCTCCAAATGGAGGGGGACAAGTGTAGAACAGTGAAAGGTCTCTTTTGGGAGGACCTTACATTTGGCTATGACATTTTGTTAGCTGAAAGAGATTGGCTGCCAGCATTAATCATAGATTGTCCTAAGGAAAAAACGTAATTCTACCGGCATTCTCAGACCATATTCTCAGGCTCCAGCACTATACAAAAACCATGATGGATGGGATGAGGATTTAACCCACCACATAATTCCTCTAAAAAAATACTCCAACTGCACAGAGGCAGTATCCAATAAAGTAAGAAGCTAAAAAACAGGTCAGGGAGATCTTAGATCAACTTGAATACCAAGGGGTGATCAAAAATTGAACCTCATCAATGAACAATCCTTTGTTTCCAGTCATGAAACTTGAAAATACATATAGTCTAGTTTTAGATTACAGACATTTAAACACTTGCACTAAGACATTTGCAGTCCAAAATGCAGACAGTGCCACATTAATGAATAACATTGTGCAGAAAATATATAAAACAACATTTGATATCTCAAATGGATTTTTGTACCAAAATATAGCGCCTGAAATCAGGTGTTTAACAGCATTCTCAGCGCTAGGGTCTCAGTTGCAATTTTATCGACTCCCCCAAGGGTATAAGAACAGCCCGGGGTTATTTTTGGCTAGAGTTACTACAAAATTGGATGAAGAGGCATTGTCCTATGTGGATGATATTTATCTGACGGACGATGACCTAGAGGAACACTTGAACAGAGTGAATACCAACATTTTCGGATTTGCATCTGAAGGCTACAAATTCAACTTTAAGAAATCAAAAATTGCCCACCTCAGTGTCCTGTTTTAGGATATGAGCTTTCAAGTGAAGGAAAAAGTCTGGCAGCCAATTCTTTAGAAAAATGTGTGCTGCTCCAACCTCCAAAATCATTAAAAAATTTACAATCAATCCTGGGATTCCTAAATTTTGGTAGAACATACATTTTGGATTAACCAGAAAGAGTAAACCCTTTCTATAAGTTAATAAAACCTGATTTTTCAGTAAAACATTGGACACAGGAACACACAAGTACACTTTGTTCCTTACAAGCTGACATGATAGCTTTAAAACACTTACAGACACACGTAAACGTACGCAACCTGGTGATCCGTATAATTGCGGGTCAATCTTTGTACACCTATCTGACATAATGAAGATGAAACAGTGCCAATAACATACAAATCACATTTGTACACAAATGCAGATATGCGCTTTGCATCTACAGAAAAAATTCTAACAGCAGTACAGACTGCTGTAGTCAGAGAAAGATTCCTGGCCCAAGGGAAAGGTATAATAGTCGTGACCCCAGTTTAAGCTTTAGAGGCTGCAACGAAGGCAAGCATTCCTAACGCTAAAGCCTTACATCCGAGATGGATACAATGGGCTAATTCTCTCACTGCAACAGATGTAGAATATAGGTATGACCAATGTTCCCTCTAATTTTTTTTCTCTGTGTGCGGCAGTGTAAGGTCTCTGTGCGTTGCAGCCAAGGCTCTGTGCGCCAAGAACCCGACCGTGCATGTGGGTGCAGCGAGAGGAGTTCCTTCTTCATTTTGCAGATAACTTACCTAGGTACTGGAATTCAGGAGGCCTGCCTGATGGGGCAGGCGGGGCCGGATTGGGAACCCATAGCAGCCCTGGCAATTTTTATGGAATGGGGGTTGGGGGTGGGGGGGCAAGTGTAAAGCACTACTGCTGAACAAAACTAGTCCCCAGCACTGCTGCTTTTGTTACTGGAGCCGATATTGGAGCATCACTGCAAAACTGACACCAGTAACAAAACCGGCCCACACTGCTCCTAAACTGGCCCCAACTCTTCCAGTCTCCGGGGGAAAACCCCCAAGCCTGCTATGGCCAGTCCCTGGGGAAGGCGTTCTTGTTGGTGACTGGCATACACTGGTTGTGTCATGTTGGAAATGAACAGGTGCAGTGCAGAGCATCGGCAACCACGACAAACTTACACTAATGTATATTAGGAAACCAGGGCAACCTGCCTCATTCCATAGCACCAGTGACCCTCTGCTTTCCTAACTACCTACATCTTAACAATTTTAAGGGCCCTAGCTCAAACGTATTTAGGGGGCCCCTGTGTGGATCACCTTTGAATTTATGATTCAGTTTCAGCTCTCTCGTGTTCTCTTTGGCCAGATCACAAACAGTACTCAGACACACAGGTTCAAATTCTAAATGTGCTTTTATAGTTAATATTCAGGGATAGTGATGTATTTTTTCAGTATTGTAACATAGTAGAAGCTCACTAACACTACTGCAAATAATCACTGTGTCATCCTCCCATTTACTTCAAGTAAATGGGTTGTGCACCGCTCCTAAATGGTTATATCTGTTTAAAGTGTGCTCTAGGGTATCACCTCCCTCCAAGGTGTATTAAGATACTTTACTGGTCGCACACCTGTTCCATCACAGGTGTGTCACCCTAGGCACAAGCATCGGATGCTGGGTTCCAGCCTTGATAAACAATATCATTCATCCAGTAGTTTATATCATTAGTAATCTTTAATTCTTGTTTTCACCAATTCATTCACATTGATTTCCATTTAATTCATATTAGGCGTCAACATAAATTATTCCAATGCATTTCGGTGCAATCTGCACCTTCATCAGGGAACGCCGTGTAGCTGCTAAAGTTTGAGAAGTATGCTTGGTTGATTGAGTGTTCAAGCACTTTTTCTGGGAGTAGCTCGCTACTCCGAACCCATAAAATATTAGTGTTGAATTAGTATAGTGAAATATGAAAGTAATTTGAGTGGTGGAAATGTTAGACAGTTATTTGGATTGAAAAGGATAGAAGAGGGAAGGATTTAGATTTTTTTTTAGTTTTTATATACAGCTCTGCACAACTATCCTTCTAGTAGGGAAAGATAGCATCTGCAAGAATTTCCTTGGGGATCCTAAAATGTCAAAGCATGAACGTGCCAATTTTTGGATTTGTGCCTCCATCGTGAAATTCGTCATTTATTTGTAAACACTTATGTTAAAGTCCCCAGTTACATTTAGACGTGCTCCACTGCGAGCACTCCTAACCTGATTGAAAAGCATATCTTGTGTGCAAAGAACCACTGTTTCCCCGCGATGCTGGAGCCATTCCACCAGTTGCCCCAATGACAGCTATACTGGGCACTGAGACAGTAAGATTTTATAGACAATTCACCAACCATCAGCTTTGTCACCACCTCCCATTGTATTGTAGGAGGGGCAGTCCTATTTCTTTGTAAATTGCAGGCTACTCTGAGTCGCTCGTTTAACCGCTTTACGTTTTTAACACGGGGCTATTTAAAACTTTCGCATAACGGTATCAGTTTGGCTGTTATCGGGCGTCCAGTGTGGTGAGACTTGGAAACATAATTACAGGTATGCGGGAGCCGCGTAGGACTTGCCATACGTTACTTTGACGGGTGATACTAGGGACATATGGGGAAACAGGTTTGTTAGATTCAGGATAGATTCAATCGCACATGGGAGGAATTTGGCTGTGAGGTATGTCACAATCTAAATATAACCTCATTATTGTGCGGGGTTAATAGTGTCTATATTCATAGCAGTTCGTGGGTCGTCACCTAGTGCTTAACTACGTTGGTATTATTATTGTCGAGGGTCTTAGTATTTTTCATATTGGTCCCTCGTTTTTGTAACTGTGTGTGAAGCCTAAAATGCCTCTTTCAAATCTTTAATACTTTACGGAGCAAGCACCAAGAATGCCCGGTTTTGTAATCTTGTCTGAAGTGTAAAACTTTATGGAGCAAATAGCTCCTATTTTTATCTTGTTCGTGGAAGCACAGGGCATACCGGCTCGTTTGAAATATTATGGGTCATACCTCAATTTGAGGAAATATCGGACCCTGAAACAATAGGGATTGGGACCCCTGTATTACCATTGAGTAGTCTGCAGTCTTTTGATTAGTGGGTAGGGTTAGGGACATGTCATCTTAAAATGATGTGGCATATGGACTATTAAAATCTGACCTCGTTTTCGTTCTGCTGTTTTCAGAGATACTAATTAAGAGCCTCCATTTGAACTACGATTACACTGAATATATAAATGAACAGAATAAATCGACAAAGTGAACACCCTTCATCCATATGTTGAGGTTAGTATGTGTGGCAATTTAGCCATACAGAATCTAACTAGAGACAGACCAGTTAGACCCTGGGTCGTCATGTAGTGCATGCCGTGACGTGACCTTTTTTTTATTTCTTAAGTCGATTACTGCCCTTCTTCGTGACTGGACATACCTGACAGCACCATAGAATAAGTAAATTACTTTTTTGATCAATGAGCACATTATTTGGTAAGGATACTAGGCTTGGTAGGATATAGGTATTTACGGAAAACCTTATCCCAGTCATTCTTATTTTTAAGATGATGTCCCTTTACTTTAGGACTACAGACTTTACTCCAGCTGAGGATCCGAATGGATTCCAGTTGTGGACCCAAAGAATATAATAATACTTGTTGACTCATGATTTACCTAAAATTGTCCTACATTTTTTGTAAGTGATCTGCTATGTGTCTTAGTGCTTCATATAGGTTAGGATTCACTTTTTTTTCTTATCTTGTTCACAGGGAGATGGTGTTGGTTGCTTTACCATTGGTGGTTGGTACTTGAAGTCTGTTATCAATACTTCTTCAACGTTTGGTATGTCTCTTAATTGTTGGGGTCCCCAGTTGTAATGAATGGGAGGAGGAATAATGTGGGGGGGTCTTTTTGACCTGCGGGCCCGTGTGTGTGTTCATGTTGGGTCCAATCAATAGTCATTTTCATCTGTCTTAATTATTGTAGATACAACAGTGCAGATTTTTTCATGTATTTTAGGTCCCCTGGTCGCTGAGAGTTTGATGTGGATATCTGGAAAGGTCCTGAGGAAGGTGGTCTAATCATCTTTACCCCACCCAAACTCGCGTCGACCTTGTGTTGAGCCTCGTGCTTTGAATTTTAGACCTATTTCTTTGCAGGGGTGCTTTTGTCATACATAAACCTCTACTGTGTACAGATGCTGAATGTATGTAAGTTTGTGTGAGAATGTATGAGTTTGAGTGGTTGTAGTATGGTTGTATTTATTGAAGTTAATCCAGGGGTGTTGTTGTTTTTTCCAGTATTTCTTCTGAATAAGATTTGTGTTAACAGGAATGGTTCTAATGATCATGTACATTTGTTATGAATTTTGTACAATTGGCTTCGAATGAAGAAAATACATACATAGATGTTTTAAAAAAAGAAATAAGAAAATTGAAATGATAAAAGAAATGAAGTTTTGATATAATAAAAACAATTGAAAAATGTAATCTCAATCAATCAATAAATCAATCACAAAATGTATAGAGCGCACTACTCACCCGCGAGGGTCCCAAGGCGCTTGGATGGGGGGCCCGCTACTGCTCGAAAAGCCAGGTCTTGAGGTGCTTCCTGAAGGCGAGATGGTCCTGGGTCAATCTTATGTGTCACTGGTATATAAATATTTGACAAATCTTATATGAACAATGTTCTAATGTAAAGAATTTATGGGCTATGAGGGAATTTATTTAGTGTTGACAACCTCCCATTGACTCCTATCCCTTATAACGGAATGCAGAAAGAACAGTTACGCTCTAAGGGATACAAACATACAAGGGGGACCTAAGGCAAGGAGTGCGATTGTGCAGATATCTTATCATAGGGAGGCAGTCCCTCCTGGTAGATTTGTGTGTATGTGTTGCTGGGGGAGAGGCAGACATCACAATACCCAAAATGGAGAGCAATGTCCTAATGCTTGGCTGGAGTACCTGTTGTTTATGTGCCATTTTTTTTTCTTTTTACTTTAAATCGCACCCCGTCCCTTCTCAAATACGTTACTGATTTTTAGTCTATTTAAAGCATGACTTGGAGATGGTGGTGGCCTACCAAACAAACAAAAAAAATCTATACTTCAGCTGAAAAAAATTCTAATTCTTATATTTCCTGTCCCTTTCTTTGTCGAATTGTCATCAATTTCAACTGCTTCCAATATATTTACTGTTCTGGAGAATTATTTCAGGAAATAGCCCCATAACTGTCCAAGAAACACTTGGTGCAACAGCTGTAAACTAAGCATGCTACCCCGGGGGAGACCTTCAGTGCTTTTGGCAACACTTGGCACCAGGTCCCCAGAGGCACCCCCTTATCCCGCAGGCATACAGCACAGGAATCTCAGGTGGACATGTAAAGATTACAGTCCAATATAGAGACAGTCACCAGAAGAATCTCTGAGTGTAGACATACCTTGCTCTAGCGAAACTGTCCTCCTGAAGGTTCAATACAAGCTTGCTGTAGCTCACATACACTTTGTTTTGTGATTTTGCAATATATAATACTATAAGTAACATTATACCACCAACAAGCCAGGACTATTGGCTTTGTCAGTGGTTGTTAGTTGCATAAAATAAATAAGCAACAACTAAGGATTTGTTGAATCTAATATTGAAGATGCTGCAGTTCTGAAATGAAGAGACTGTGAAATAACTATAGCAAGTCTCTTTGAAGTTCTACCAAAGGCTTTGAGCAGTTGCACTGCTGCAGATTTAAGATTTACCTTGAGGGTGAGGGCAAAAATGAAGAGCCCAATAGTTTCCCATCTCAGCACCTGCTTTTAAGAACTGCAGGTGCTGAGCACTGGCAGGATCCTTTTGTAAATAGAGCCTGGCTGCTGATAGATTGTGTGCATTTTTTAAAGCACACATGTTAATTGCAGCGCAGTGTATAAGCATGACAGGCGCTGCAATGAACATGAATACTTTAAAAACATACACACAATCTGCCCCCAGCCATGCTGTATTAAGAAAGGGCACTCAGCAAGTCAAAAGCACGATGTGTGCTTTCACTATCACTAACATATTTTAGTGATTGTGAAAGCACACGCCGTGCTTTAAGGCTTGCTGCATGCCTTTTGTTGATAGAGCGCGGCAGGTGTGTCTTTTTTTAAAGTTTTCATGTTAATTGCAGCTCCCGACATACTAATACACGGGCTGTATTTAAGATGAAAACTTTCAAAAAGGCACACAATCTGCCTGCAGCCGTGCTCTATAAACAAAAGGCATGCAGCAAGCCTAAAAGCACGACGTGTGGCCTTCACAATCACAAATATATGTTAGTGACTGTGAAAGCACATGGCACGTTGTGCTCATTGTCTTACTGTGTGCCCTTTCTTTATAGAGATCGGTGTGGGCAGATTTTCTGCTTTGTTTTTTAAGTATTCATGTTGATCGCAGCGCCCCTCATGCTTCTACAGGGCGATGCGATTAACATGAATGCCTGCCTCTCAAGGGATGTGCTGTGTGGGTGGGGGCTCCATAGAAGGCGCTGTGCTCTCAGAGTGTCATAGATGCGCGGGCACCCAAGCGCGCACCTTCCGGGGAACAGTGGGTATGACCCCAATTTTTTTATTTTTTTTAATTCTTTTTATTAACAGATCAGGAAACAGTGGAGATCGTCACAATCAGAAATTCAGTACGTACAGTTGCACCTTAGGAAGAATCAGAGCATAGAAATCATTTACAGTGTAAAATATTCATTGCAATTTATCACTACTCAATTAACAGTGCAAGTGGCTTGTCAACCGAGGCAATCTGGGGGGGCTCGCATATGTGACCCCTGTATTCGTTCCATTTAGACCACACCTCAACCCATTTCCGGGGGCAGCCCCGAGCCACATATACAGTTTTTTCCTGGAGCATGCACAAATCCATGTCCGTTTTCCATGAGCCAAGTTTCGGAGGCGTCACTGCCCCCCATAGCCTAGCAATGTTCCTTTTTGCAATTGAAAATCCCAACGTAGCCCAGAGCCTCCCCAGAGGTGACAGGTCCGTGGGCTCCCAAACATTTAATAGGCACCTCTTTGCCTCCACTCGAACCTCCACCTCCCACACCTCTTGCATGCAGCGATGTATCCGGTGCCAATAAACCTGGAGCACTGGGCACTCCCATAGTATGTGGAAGTATGTTCCTACCTCTGCACACCCCCTCCTGCAGAGCCCATCCTCACTACGGCCCATCAGTTGCAACCTAGTCCCGGAGATGTATACTCAGTGGAGGATTTTGAGCTGAATCAGCCTAAGTCTGGCCGATATAGCTACTTCCTTAGGGGACGCAATTGCACTTCTCCACTCCTCCTCGTCTATTTCCAACCCCTCAGCCTCCCATTTCCCTTTAATAGTTATTAACAGGTCAGGGAGTTATTGATAATTTTTTTGTATGTGAGTGAAATGGCATGCTCAGGGAGGTGACCATCTATTAATCTGTCCTCCAGGGGGGAGGAGTCAGGGGGCTGGGTTCCTGAGGGGATGTTCGACTGTAGGGAGTGCCTGACCTGTAAGTATCGGAAGTACTCTGTGTGCGCAAGCTCGTATGTGTGTTGAAGTGAGGAAAAGGACACAACACCTTCTGGACCCCATAAATCCTTTACGTGGGAGATCCCAATTAGGTCCCAGTTGCGGAACCCTTTGGTGCGGCCCAGAGTACCTAATCTTTCTGAGACCCATAATGGGGTAGCCATTGTGAGGGTGTTGGCCCATCCCAATTAACGCTGTACAATGTACCATAACTGAACTGAGTGCTGGGTGGGCCCAGTAAGAGGGTATCTGCCAGGCCTAGAGTACAGTGCCGCCTCAAAATTCCCGCCCGGCAGGAGCCACCTGTCCAGTCCATATCCTGGGTCGTTACCGTCGCAGTAGGTGTCCTGATTGGTGTGTAGTCCAGTAGTACTTTCTGATGTCCGGGAGCGCTATACCTCCATCGAACCATCCCAATGTAAGTTTCTGCAGGGATGTGCGGGGCGCCCCAGACCATAGTAGTTTCTAAGTGTGGCTTTGATGGACGCGAAGTAGGATTGTGGAACCAAGTCCGGATAGTTTTGTAGGGCATATAAAAATCTTGGCAGCGCCATCATTTTAAAAAGCGCCACCCTACCTAATAGGGACAGCGGGAGCTTCTGCCAAGAGGCAGCGTCCCTTTTGAACCGCTGTAGAGGCGGAAGGACATTTCTCTCATACCTGGTGGCCCTTTCTTTGGAGATAAAAATCCCTAGGTATCTGAAGCCATCCGCAGCCACCGTAATCGCGCAGTTTCGGGGGACCGTCGGGGGGTGTCCATGAAGAACATACATTAATGACTTGCCCCAGTTGATACTATACCCTGAGTTTCTCCCGAAGTTTGTGAAGATGTCCATGGCCACTATGAGAGACTTACGAGGTCTCGTGAGGTAGAGGAGGATGTCGTCCGCGTAAAGCGAAATCCTGTCCTCCCAACCATCAGCCCACCGGATTCCCTTCAGGGAGAGGTCTTGTCTTATCCAGGCAGCGAGTCGTTCCGGAGACATGGCAAAAAGCAAGGGTGAGAGGGGGCACCCCTGCTGTGTCCCTCTCTCTAGCGCAAAAACTTCAGAGGTTTTGTTATTAACCGTTACCTGGGCTAAAGGCTCAGAGTAGAGGAGACGCACCCACCCAATGAAGCCAGGGCCAAAGCCCAGTTTCTGAAGGACTGCCATCATGTAGGGCCATTCTAACGTATTGAATGCCATTACGGCGTCAAGCAACAACACAACCGCATCTTCCTGGATATTGTGACTGCGTCCCATCACTCTGTGGAGTCAGCGGAGATTTAGTGCCGTGTTACGGTGGGGCATGACGTCCGATTGGTCCGAGGAGTGGACCATTGTCGGTAGGACTGGTTTGAGCCTGTTGGCAAGGACCTTAGCTAGGATCTTGGGTTCCGCGTTTAGTAAGGATATGGGCCTATAGGAGGCACACGAGTCTCTTGGTTTCCCATCCTTGGGAATGGCCATGATTGTGGCTATGCGCTGGTCCCGTTGCAGAGTACCACCTTCCCTACTCTCCTCAAACATCCGTTTTAGGTATGGACTGAGGTCGTCTGGTGTTAGCTTGTAGAGCTCGATCGGCAGTCCGTTGGGCCCTAGGGCTTTACCCGGACAGAGGTCCCTAATAGCACGACCCAACTCTTCAGCTGTGAGAGGTGCCTCTAAGGTATCACGTTCTGCCTCCAAGAGGGTAGGTAGACGGATGTCCTTTAACAAGTCAACAGAGTCCTCCTCCGGCCGATCGGACCCTCTACTGTAGACGCAAATTCCCTGACTATCTCACAGGGTTCTGTGATAATTGCCCCTGACTCAGTCCTAAGCTCCGTCACCACTTTCTGTGCCCGTTGTTTTTTATCCAGCCACGCTAAAAGTTTGCCCGCCTTGTTTCCTTGGTCGTATATTCTACCCTCCCTATCCCTAGCTATATTTTTAGCGGCGTCCGTGGCCAAGGCCTTATATTCCGCCACTTTGAGTTGCAGTCGATGGGCCGTCTCTGGGTTGCCATCTAGTTGTGCCGCAACTTCCAGCTCCTGGAGATCTCTCTCCATTCTGACCATTTGTGCTTCCCATTCCTTGCGATGGCCAGCGATCGCCGAAAGGGCCTCCCCTCTAAGTACAGTCTTGAAGGCCTCCCACAGCACCAGAGAGGAGTCCACCGTACCGTCATTACTTTCAAAGTACCGGTCAATCAATTGTATCAGTGTCTTCCTCATGTCTTCGTTACAGAGGTACCAGGCGTTGATCGGTGCTATACAACCTTCCTGCCTGTCTCCGATTGTAAGGTGTACCAGCAGTGGTGAGTGGTCCGAGATGCCCCTTGCTAAGTGTATGGCTTCCTGGATAATGGTGCCCTGCTGTATAGGTGCTAGTATGTAGTCTATGCATGAAAAGGAGCGGTGTGGGCCTGAGAAGAAGGTGTATTGGCTGTCCATTGGGTGTCGAAGACGCCAGAGATCAGTGAGGCCAAATGCCTCTATAAAATCAGCTAGCCACATGTGACTCGTTGGTATGTCCCTAGGAGGGTGCCTGTCCAGGTGCCCCGAGACCACAGCAGTAAAATCTCTCCCCAGTAGGAGCTGCCCCTCCGGAAGGGAAAGGAGTAAGTTGCCCAGATCTCGATATGATTGAATCTGAAGACCAGGCGGGACGTAACTAGTGACTAGGTTAATTCTGCGGCCCTCCCATTTACCCGAGGTAGCAGCATAGCGCCCAAGAGGGTCAGTGTCTGTGTAATCTATGACTAGAGGAAAATTACGATGGAGCAGGATTCCCCCCCCCGCGGGACCCCGAGGTGAAGCCTGCATGGATCGCCTGTGAATGCCCCCATCTGTTAAGCGCATGGCACGTGTTTCCCAGCAAGTGGGTTTCCTGCAATAGTACCACGTCCGGGAGGTGTCGTTTAACAAATTGTAGCACAATGGTCCTCTTGAGCTTATCCCCCAGCCTGTTGACGTTCCAACTCAGAATATTGAGGCTTTTATCCCACCTCATAGTGGTATGTAATCTTAACTGCAAGACTAGCCCTGAGGTTCCTGGCACAACTCACTGTTATATTGATACAAATCTGATGTGACCACTCCAAACATTCCCCCATGCCCCCACCATCCCCCACCCCACAGCTCCAACCCCCCCAACTCCCCCACCCAACTTCCCCCCGTACCCCCATCCCTGCTTCCCTGCTCTGTAGGTTCCAAACTACCCACATCCCCAAATAGCAGGGCGCCTTTCGACCCAACCTAGAATGGGGAAAAAACTAGCAACAAACCCCCCCTTCCTCCCGTCCTGGTAGTTCCTTCTCTATTAGGAGCATGCACCAGCTCCAACTCCAGCCGCCGCCCATCCCCACCCCTTACGTCACAACATTGTAACACAACAACCCCACACTCCACTAGGGTTAAGTTCCTGCCATAGGAGTCGGCCCCGCGTCCTGGGTGGCCATTGGTCCAGTTCGATAGGGGCCTGTATATGTTGCCACGTCAGTTAAGGAAGGAGGGGACCAACCATCATTTCTGCCAGTCTAAACTTGGCCCCCCACCTTTGAAGGGGCCATTTATTCCCCCCCCCCAATTTCAGGAGTAATTAGTAAGGCATACATGGCCCACCCTCCAGCTTCAGTCCCTCGGTACGTTACGTGAAGTAGAAGGTCACAAGGGCAGTTCTATCGCCTTCAGTGTTCAGCTGCCTCCTGAAGGGTCCCCCAGCGAGGACTCACAGATTTCGATCTCCAGGAGCGTTGACACTGCCCATCCACGTCTGACCTCCCGGCCGTCTATGCTGGCGACGCCGCCTGGTTGTCTCTCCAGTTCTCACCACTGGTCCGATCCCGAGCCCTTGAGGAATCCCGATCTATCCAGTCCTGCACAACTGAATGGCGAGGTGAAGAACAAAGATTTGCCGCTGGCAATGACTTTGAGCTTGGCAGGGAAAAACATCATGTACCTGACTCCTCTCTCCCTCAGTGCAGCCTTGACACCCACAAAGGAGCGCCTCTCCCTCTGCACTTGGAGGGTAAAGTCTGGGAAGAACCGAATTGTAGCATTTTCATATTGCAGGTCCCCAGCCTGCCTGTCTGTCTGTAGGATTGCGTCCCTGTCCCTATAGTTCAGAATTTTAGCTATTATTGTCCTGGGCGGAGCCCCTGGTTTAGGTTTAGGGATAGGTGCTCGGTGGGCACGCTCAACGGTGAAGAGGTTTGACAGCCGCTTAGGCTTGAGGTGGTTCAGGATCAGGTCCTCCAGAAAAAGTTCCAAACTGGGCCCTTCCATTTCCTCTGGTACGGCCACCACGCGGATGTTACTTCTGCGGGCTCTCCCTTCCTGGTCCTCCAGGCGCAAGGACATCTGTTGGTGTTGGTGTACCAGTTCATTAACCCGCTGTTCCATCGCCTTGGTCGTTGTTTGGTGCTCTCGGATGTCAGCTTTGTTGGTTTTGGCTTTTTCCGAGGTTTTGCTGAGGTCAGCGCGGAGCAGATTGACCTCGATAGAGACCTTATCAATTTTCGTCTCCAAGTTAGAGCCCAGCGTTTGAATGGCTGCCATGATTGAGGCCAGCGATGGTTCCTGTTTCCCGGCCTGGTCACCGGTCACGCCACCCGCCTGTGGCGTCCCCATCTGACCCTGTATTTATCCAATTTGTTGGACTGCGTGTTGGTGTTTTGTTTAGGCCTCATCACAGCTGTGCACAACCGCCCTCCTTAAGCTGCGAGTCCACTGCGAATTGTGCTGTAATCCGGCACACCTCCAGGGCGTCACACTCTCCCTCCAGACCTCGCCTAGGCCTCCAAGCCGCCCGGGCAGGCCCCGCGCCACCAGCAGGGGCCCCAGTATGGGCGCAACTCCCAAGACTTTCCCCGCTGTATCAAGAGAGGCTTCTCTCGTAGCTGCCGCCTCAAGCCACGACTTCCAGACAGTTATCCCAAAGGAGAGACGCAGTCTCCGAAGCAGTCCGCATGCACTCAGCCTTTTAGCTGGAGTGGGCCCCCAGCGGTACCATCATGTCGTGACCCGACTGTAAGCGCTTCCTGCCAGTGTGTCCATGGACTCTACACAAGGGTCCGTGGTGGTCTACGGTTATTGCAGCCCCCGTCCTTGCACCTGCACTTTTGGCCTTCCTGTGGCGTTCTGGTGGGCTCCCGTGGTGGAAGAGGCCACTGGTAGATGCACAGATAGCACCCCCACCGAGTCGGATTCCCGCGCCTCCGCCTGGCTCCCGGCCGGTGTCCAGGCCATTCCTCAATGCCCTCAGCCAGGCCACGCTCTCATTCACAAACCGGCTGGCCTCCTCACCGGTGCACAACGCTGAAGCTGGGAGCCAGCGTCACTCTCGTCCCGTGCCCCCGGCCCCTCCGGAGCAGCCTCTCACCTCTCGAGCTTTTCGCGGCCGCACTGGCTCCAGCGCAGTCCCACCCCGGCCTCAAAGCCGGGGTCTCCAGTGGCGCTTGGGCCGCCGGCACAGCTCCAGCCCCTCCCGTCGGCGTCTCGCCACAGGCAGCAGGCGCGTAGCATGGAGTCCGAGGCAGGGAGAGAAACCGGAGCGGGCTCCTTCAGCTCCGCTACACCTCGCCGAGACAGCGGTGCAGTTGGAGTGTAGCGATGTTGGATAGTGACGGATTTATTCGGGGTGAAAGGGTATGACCCAAATTTAAAGATAAAAGCATTCCTGCAATACGAACAAGAATATCCTCTACCAAATGAAATAATGCTTCTAGATCAGTATGAATATATAATTTACACAGATGGATCTGCTCAACCTGCCAAGGAAGTAAGCAACAATATAACGCGGCATGTGCAATCTTTAAAGATCTCATGCTGGATGGAAAGTTCCATCCAAGTTGCACGAAAACTCAGTCTCTAGGAGACTGCACGGCACAGTTGACAGAGTTAAAAGCACTGATACTGGCACTTGCAAATACGGATCGAGAATTCACCACACTAATTTTGTGCGATAGTTTTTACTGTGTGCAGTCATATAATGAATACTTGCAATACTGGGTTCAAAGACGCAAAAGGTGGCACAATTAAGCAGAAAATGCTATGGGAACAGGTAGAAGAGTTGAAAACCGAACCAAGGGCTCATGTGATACATACACTGAGTCATCAGCATGTTGGCGTTCACGTTGAAAGGAATTTATTGGCTGATGAAGCCGCAAAGGGGGCTCTACGAATGGCTTCCGCAGCTGCAATCACTCGTTCTAAAATGAAAATAGACTGTGAGATTATGGTAGCTGTTATTGCTCCACACAAAAACACCAGTGCAGTACCAATAAGATTTCCACTCAAATATCCCTAAAAATTAGATGCCAATAACATTCCATTTGCTCAGATTCCTGGATTGGGGGATAGAGTAATTCCAAACATAGATCGTAGGTTAGGTTTAATTCTAGCAGCACACGCGGAGATAGGTTCTGCTCCTGCAGGAGTTACAGCAACTGTTTCTTTATTGAAACAACGCTATTGGTGGCCTGGATTAACAAAGCTGACTAAAGACTATGTCTTCAAATGCGACATCTGCTAGCAGATGAAAGGTTCTGCTGTAACTCGTCCAGTGCAGACACCGTTGTTAATATCTGACAAACCACTAGCGGTTGTTTACCTATACGACTGCGGCACCTTAAAGAGAGTGCTCAGCTGACGCTCGAACTGTTATAAAAGATTTGTGCGTCTTCATAAGGACATACGCAATCGGCACATTACATTCTGACCAGGGCCTTATGTTTAGCTCTCGAGCATACAAGGAGGCCATGCGAGGATTTGGTGTAGCATTGCGGTACTCCTCTCCATACCATCCTGAGGGAAATTTGGTCGTGTAGAGGAAAAAACGAGATTTAAAGCAGTCTTTACCAGCTAGAGTATTAGGCACGGGTGAGAGATGGGAAAAACATCTTTATGGAGTACTGCGGGCTCTTAACAATATGCCAAGAAGTTCTCTAGGGGGGGGTCATTCCATATGAGGTCCTATTTGGGACAAGAATGTGAGTACCTGATCTTGATTGTGAAGGCGCAGTGGCAGATGAAAAACCATTTGACATCCATGATCATTTGGCAGTTTTACAGGATCTAAAGGAATCCAGGACACAACAAAGTAATGTCCACCTGAAGCAGACCACCACTGGGGAAGTCAAATCAGTCACAGCAATACCTGTCTGGATCCCAAAAGTCGGGGATCTGGTCAGAGAGGAAATAGCAGACAAGAAATAATTTGGGCCATCCTAAAGAAAACCTGTACAGGTCCTAGCAGTGAAAGGAACACGAACTGTACTTCTACCCCCTCTTGCCGGTAAAAAGGAGAAAAGATGTGTTTCAATCGACCTAATCAAACCACACTATGTGGCTGAACTGAGCAGTAGGCCACCTGGACTCCAAAGTAGCAGACGCCCTCCTCTCGTTACAATTCAAGAAGTTCAAACGGAAAAACTCATCACATTCAAAGAGTCTCTGGTACGGAATGAAGGACTATGCAATAATGCTATGGAACTAGTTCCACTTGAACCTGAAATTCGACTTCAGAAGCAAAATGAAACACAAATTGCTATTCGATCAAATACAGATGTCAACATGAACGTGCCTCAACAAACTACAATTTCTACAAATCCCGATATTATCAACAATTGATCAAACTGCTTCTGGCTATTTCATTAACTTTGATAAGTTTTCTTTGGATCCAAGTGAACCTGAAACAATGCCAGCTCAAAAATCCTGCAAGCAGCAAGTTAAAGACTTTCTGAACTTTCTTAAAAAGACTTACCTGGTTTCAACTTGGGTAGAACTATGGGTAATTTCCGGGTTCCTTTTCTTTCTTTTCTGGGTAGGTTTGGTAATAGTTTTTAGTATGCTTATAAATGGAAAATATCTTCGACAAAGCTCTACAGCCCAAGAGGTGAATTTAATTTTAAAACCACATCAATCATCTCATCGAAAACAAAGAGACTTGTCATCAGTGAACATTACAGAAGTTCCTGCACCCGATGGTATAGTTTGGGACAAGGTTGATTTCGATATATTTGCCCTCACCAGAAATTAAAAAACTTCCTCATTTATTTAAAATACCATTGAGTGATAGCGTTACCTCAAGTACATTTTTCAATGATTGTGACTTTGAAACTGAATAACGCTGTCTAATTCAGAAAAATCTTTCTAATAGTGAAAAATTGGAACGCATCAGATTATGAATCTATGTATTGTTTTCAACATTATGGTCATCACTTTTTGCATAAATCTGCTAATCCTAGAAATGTGTTCACATACCATCAGTGGGAACATTGTCCAACACCACCAAAAGGCAGTTCAAAAACATTTACACAAAAATTTCCATATTTTTCAGGGTTTAACATATCTGACCCAGCCTCATATTATTATACGGTTGTACGTACATCAGCACAGAAAAATATGTTAACGAACGCCAAACAGATTTACTCTGCATCCTTTATTGCCCAGTTGTCTGAACAGGGTTACGACTTTTGGAAAGACACCATTGACTTAAAATCAGTCTGGGGCACTAGAGAATGGCAAGGAAGGGGGAACAGAAGCTTTGTTTAGAGCATGCCTTATTCCTCAACAGATTCAGAAAAGGGGGTGGTGATGGACAGAGTATCTGAATTAAGCAGAACACTCCTACCCAGTCCAAAGATCAGGGCTTGATCCATCACCGTTTTTTAGCTCACTGCACCATCCCAGCTCAGAACCTGGCTTCATGCAAATTAGTCTGTCCCTGGCCCAGTGCATCATGGGAACAGGGCAGACCAAACTACCAAGCCAATTCTTATACTGAGAAGGAAACAAGCTTCCGGGGACCGGTTTCTGGCATTTCAGCCGTCTTCGGCCCGGCTTGCTTGAATCCTGATGGTGCAGTGAGCAAGGGACCAGGGGCGTCACTAGGGTTGGTGTCACCCAGTGCGAGTAACTCATGGTGTCACCCCCTCACGACTTACCCCCAGGCACCTCGTTTGTGACAGAGCCAAAGAAACCTTGTCCTGCAGGCCTTTCCGGTGGTCATCCTGCTACCGTGCTGTCCTCCTCTTCTCTCACCTCCTCGTATCCGAGTTCCCCTACGCAGTCCCGGGCCATTGGAATATAAATTCCCTCCTCCCCTTACACCGGCAAAAGAGAAAGAGACCAGGAAGCAGGACTCCTTGGTGCCCCCGGGGCTCCCACACAAGCCCCCAAGGTCTTTTCCTTACTGTACTCCCCTACCAGGCTTGGCCGATCGGGCAGTGCTGCAAAGCGCACAAGGTGGGGGAAACTAAATTTTGCAGTGGAAAGAATTCCACGGAAACAGTGTTCGTCTAAAGCACACCATGACAGAACCGCTTTGCTCCGTTTCCGCTGATGTAAAATGCCGGATCAGCTGCTCGTAACTTTACTTTACAAGGACCACCCGTGAAGGCAAGTTGCTGTCCATTTTCGATTTTTAACATTAAATAATATGTCTGTATTGTCACTTCTTCTGAGCCAGTTATATGGCTAAACATATTCTAAGAGTGGCTGAGACACGTAATGTGTAAAGTGACCTAGGATTGAGGTATCCCTTTCACCTCAGCCAACCTAAATTCGTTGCATACCGAAGTGCTGATTGGCTGCAGAGTCCACTCTTAACAGTGATTCCGGGTTGTTAAACTGCGGGAGCGTTTCACTACTTGGGTTTAGCATGTCTCCTCATTGGTGGTGGTTTACTGAAGCCTCGTTGAGTCTTTCACGCAGTTCTGTCACAGCTGAGCAAAGGCGTGTTGCCGTATGTTTTTTATTTGAACAGAACACGCTTTTTCAGCTCCATGCATGGCCAAGGTTTTACATTGCTTATGTGTGACGTGTTCGTAATTTCAGTGTAATTGAGTGACATTTCAACGACTCTGAGTGACACTATCGCTACTTTGTCACCACTGACGAGAGTGCGACTTCAACTATGCAGCTTGGCGCAGAGCTCCTCAAAAGTACTGTGTACAGCGCAAAGAGACTAGACTGTGTGTGAACGTCAGGGCACTGGCAGGCAGCTTGTCAAGACTGAACTTAAACCGCTACTAATATAAACCATTATTACCGATCAAATTTAGCAGACACTGGGCGAGATTATACACCCTAAAGTAATCAAAGGTTCTGGTCATAACAGTCCACCGGAGCGCGAGAGAGGAAGTCTACTGAAAGGACTGTAGGGCCCATTCAATGGCAGAGGCTACGCTGCATAGTTTTTCCAGCAGCCAACACAGTATAACCATTTGGTGTCACCCCAGGTACTGGTGTCACCCGGTGCGCTCCGCACCCCCCGCACCCCCCTAGTGACGCCACTGCAAGGGACTCACATCTCAGTATACCCTTCCATGCTTATGGTGACAAAACGTTTCAGAAAAGGGGGTGGTGATAGACAGAGTATCTGAATTAAGCAGAACACTCCTACCCAGTCCAAAGATCAGGGCTTGATCCATCACCGTTTTTTAGCTCACTGCACCATCCCAGCTCAGAACCTGGCTACATGCAAATTGGTCTGTCCCTGGTCCAGTGCATCATGGGAACAGGGCAGACCAAACTACCAAGCCAATTCTTATACTGGGAAGGAAACAAGCTTCCGGGGACCGGTTTCTGGCATTTCAGCCGTCTTCGGCCCGGCTTGCTTGAATCCTGATGGTGCAGTGAGCAAGGGACTCACATCTGAGTATACCCTTCCGCGCTTATGGTGGACAAAACGATTCAGAAAAGGGGGTGGTGATGGACAGAGTATCTCAATTAAGCAGAACACTCCTACCCAGTCCAAAGATCAGGGCTTGATCCATCACCGTTTTTTAGCTCACTGCACCATCCCAGCTCAGAACCTGGCTACATGCAAATTAGTCTGTCCCTGGCCCAGTGCATCATGGGAACAGGGCAGACCAAACTACCAAGCCAATTCTTATACTGGGAAGGAAACAAGCTTCCAGGGAGCAATTTCTGGCATTTCAGCCGTCTTCGGCCCGGCTTGCTTGAATCCTGTAGTGCAGTGAGCAAGGGACTCATATCTGAGTATACCCTTCCACGCTTATGGTGGACAAAACGATTCAGAAAAGGGGGTGGTGATGGACAGAGTATCTGAATTAAGCAGAACACTCCTACCCAGTCCAAAGATCAGGGCTTGATCCATCACCGTTTTTTAGCTCACTGCACCATCCCAGCTCAGAACCTGGCTACATGCAAATTAGTCTGTCCCTGGCCCAGTGCATCATGGGAACAGGGCAGACCAAACTACCAAGCCAATTCTTATACTGGGAAGGAAACAAGCTTCCGGGGACCGGTTTCTGGCATTTCAGCCGTCTTCGTCCCGGCTTGCTTGAATCCTGATGGTGCAGTGAGCAAGGGACTCACATCTGAGTATACCCTTCCACGGTTATGGTGGACAAAACGATTCAGAAAAGGGGGTGGTGATGGACAGAGTATCTGAATTAAGCAGAACACTCCTACCCAGTCCAAAGATCAGGGCTTGATCCATCACCGTTTTTTAGCTCACTGCACCATCCCAGCTCAGAACCTGGCTACATGCAAATTAGTCTGTCCCTGGCCCAGTGCATCATGGGAACAGGGCAGACCAAACTACCAAGCCAATTCTTATACTGGGAAGGAAACAAGCTTCCGGGGACCGGTTTCTGGCATTTCAGCCGTCTTCGGCCCGGCTTGCTTGAATCCTGATGGTGCAGTGAGCAAGGGACTCACATCTGAGTATATCCCTTCCATGCTTATGGTGGACAAAACGATTCAGAAAAGGGGGTGGTGATGGACAGAGTATCTGAATTAAGCAGAACACTCCTACCCAGTCCAAAGATCAGGGCTTGATCCATCACCGTTTTTTAGCTCACTGCACCATCCCAGCTCAGAACCTGGCTACATGCAAATTAGTCTGTCCCTGGCCCAGTGCATCATGGGAACAGGGCAGACCAAACTACCAAGCCAATTCTTATACTGGGAAGGAAACAAGCTTCCGGGGACCGGTTTCTGGCATTTCAGCCGTCTTCGGCCCGGCTTGCTTGAATCCTGATGGTGCAGTGAGCAAGGAACTCACATCTGAGTATACCCTTCCACGCTTATGGTGGACAAAACGATTCAGAAAAGGGGGTGGTGATGGACAGAGTATCTGAATTAAGCAGAACACTCCTACCCAGTCCAAAGATCAGGGTTTGATCCATCACCGTTTTTTAGCTCACTGCACCACCTCAGCTCAGAACCTGGCTACATGCAAATTAGTCTGTCCCTGGCCCAGTGCATCATGGGAACAGGGCAGACCAAACTACCAAGCCAATTCTTATACTGGGAAGGAAACAAGCTTCCGGGGAGCGGTTTCTGGCATTTCAGCCGTCTTCGGCCCGGCTTGCTTAAATCCTGATGGTGCAGTGAGCAAGGGACTCACTTCTGAGTATACCCTTCCACGCTTATGGTGGACAAAACGATTCAGAAAAGGGGGTGGTGATGGACAGAGTATCTGAATTAAGCAGAACACTCCTACCCAGTCCAAAGATCAGGGCTTGATCCATCACCGTTTTTTAGCTCACTGCACCATCCCAGCTCAGAACCTGGCTACATGCAAATTAGTCTGTCCCTGGCCCAGTGCATCATGGGAACAGGGCAGACCAAACTACCAAGCCAATTCTTATACTGGGAAGGAAACAAGCTTCCGGGAAACGGTTTCTGGCATTTCAGCCGTCTTCGTCCCGGCTTGCTTGAATCCTGATGGTGCAGTGAGCAAGGGACTCACATCTGAGTATACCCTTCCACGGTTATGGTGGACAAAACGATTCAGAAAAGGGGGTGGTGATGGACAGAGTATCTGAATTAAGCAGAACACTCCTACCCAGTCCAAAGATCAGGGCTTGATCCATCACCGTTTTTTAGCTCACTGCACCATCCCAGCTCAGAACCTGGCTACATGCAAATTAGTCTGTCCCTGGCCCAGTGCATCATGGGAACAGGGCAGACCAAACTACCAAGCCAATTCTTATACTGGGAAGGAAACAAGCTTCCGGGGACCGGTTTCTGGCATTTCAGCCGTCTGCGGCCCGGCTTGCTTGAATCCTGATGGTGCAGTGAGCAAGGGACTCACATCTGAGTATACCCTTCCATGCTTATGGTGGACAAAACGATTCAGAAAAGGGGGTGGTGATGGACAGAGTATCTGAATTAAGCAGAACACTCCTACCCAGTCCAAAGATCAGGGCTTGATCCATCACCGTTTTTTAGCTTACTGCACCATCCCAGCTCAGGACCTGGCTACATGCAAATTAGTCTGTCCCTGGCCCAGTGCATCATGGGAACAGGGCAGACCAAACTACCAAGCCAATTCTTATACTGGGAAGGAAACAAGCTTCCGGGGACCGGTTTCTGGCATTTCAGCCGTCTTCGGCCCGGCTTGCTTGAATCCTGATGGTGCAGTGAGCAAGGGACTCACATCTGAGTATACCCTTCCATGCTATGGTGGACAAAACGATTCAGAAAAGGGGTGGTGATGGACAGAGTATCTGAATTAAGCAGAACACTCCTACCCAGTCCAAAGATCATTGCTTTATCCATCACCGTTTTTTAGCTCACTGCACCATCCCAGCTCAGAACCTGGCTACATGCAAATTAGTCTGTCCCTGGCCCAGTGCATCATGGGAACAGGGCAGACCAAACTACCAAGCCAATTCTTATACTGGGAAGGAAACAAGCTTCCGGGGACCGGTTTCTGGCATTTCAGCCGTCTTTGGCCCGGCTTGCTTGAATCCTGATGGTGCAGTGAGCAAGGGACTCACATCTGAGTACACGCTTCCACGCTTATGGTGGACAAAACGATTCAGAAAAGGGGGTGGTGATGGACAGAGTATCTGAATTAAGCAGAACACTCCTACCCAGTCCAAAGATCAGGGCTTGATCCATCACCGTTTTTTTAGCTCACTGCACCATCCCAGCTCAGAACCTGGCTACATGCAAATTTGTCTGTCCCTGGCCCAGTGCATCATGGGAACAGGGCAGACCAAACTACCAAGCCAATTCTTATACTGGGAAGGAAACAAGCTTCCGGGGACCGGTTTCTGGCATTTCAGCCGTCTTCGGCCCGGCTTGCTTGAATCCTGATGGTGCAGTTAGCAAGGGACTCACATCTGAGTATACCCTTCCATGCTTATGGTGGACAAAACGATTCAGAAAAGGGGGTGGTGATGGACAGAGTATCTGAATTAAGCAGAACACTCCTACCCAGTCCAAAGATCAGGGCTTGATCCATCACCGTTTTTTTAGCTCACTGCACCATCCCAGCTCAGAACCTGGCTACATGCAAATTAGTCTGTCCCTGGCCCAGTGCATCATGGGAACAGGGCAGACCAAACTAACAAGCCAATTCTTATACTGGGAAGGAAACAAGCTTCCGGGGACCGGTTTCTGGCATTTCAGCCGTCTTCGGCCCGGCTTGCTTGAATCCTGATGGTGCAGTGAGCAAGGGACTCACATCTGAGTATACCCTTCCACGCTTATGGTGGACAAAACGATTCAGAAAAGGGGGTGGTGATGGACAGAGTATCTGAATTAAGCAGAACTCTCCTACCCAGTCCAAAGATCAGGGCTTGATCCATCACCGTTTTTTAGCTCACTGCACCATCCCAGCTCAGAACCTGGCTACATGCAAATTAGTCTGTCCCTGGCCCAGTGCATCATGGGAACAGGGCAGACCAAACTACCAAGCCAATTCTTATACTGGGAAGGAAACAAGCTTCCGGGGACCGGTTTCTGGCATTTCAGCCGTCTTCGGCCTGGCTTGCTTGAATCCTGATGGCGCAGTGAGCAAGGGACAGATGTTCACATGATGCACTGGGCCAGGGACAGACTAATTTGCATGTAGCCAGGTTCTGAGCTGGGATGGTGCAGTGAGCTAAAGAACGGTGATGGATCAAGCCCTGATCTTTAGACTGGGTAAGAGTGGTCTGCTTAATTCAGACACTCTGTTCATCACCACCCCCTTTTCTGAATCATTTTGTCCACCATAAGCGTGGAAGGGTATACTCAGACATGAGTCCCTTGCTCACTGCACCATCAGGATTCAAGCAAGCCGGGCCGAAGACGGCTGAGATGCCAGAAACCGGTCCCTGGAAGCTTGTTTCCTTTCCGGTATAAGATATGGCTTGGTAGTTTGGTCTGCCCTGTTCCCATGATGCACTGGGCCAGGGACAGACTAATTTGCATGTAGCCAGGTTCTGAGCTGGGATGGTGCAGTGAGCTAAAGAACGGTGATGGATCAGGCCCTGATCTTTGCACTGGGTAAGAGTGGTCTGCTTAATTCAGACACTCTGTTCATCACCACCCCCTTTTCTGAATCATTTTGTCCACCATAAGCGTGGAAGGGTATACTCAGACATGGGTCCCTTACTCACTGCACCATCAGGATTCAAGCAAGCCGGGCCGAAGACGGCTGAAATGCCAGAAACCGGTCCCCGGAAGCTTGTTTCCTTCCCGGTATAAGAATTGGCTTGGTAGTTTGGTCTGCCCTGTTCCCATGATGCACTGGGCCAGGGACATACTAATTTGCATGTAGCCAGGTTCTGAGCTGGGATGGTGCAGTGAGCTAAAGAACGGTGATGGATCAAGCCCTGATCTTTGGACTGGGTAAGAGTGGTCTGCTTAATTCAGACACTCTTTTCATCACAACCCCCTTTTCTGAATCGTTTTGTCCACCATAAGCGTGGAAGGGTATACTCAGACATAAGTCCCTTGCTCACTGCACCATCAGGATTCAAGCAAGCCGGGCCGAAGACGGCTGAAATGCCAGAAACCGGTCCCCGGAAGCTTGTTTCCTTCCCGGTATAAGAATTGGCTTGGTGGTTTGGTCTGCCCTGTTCCCATGATGCACTGGGCCAGGGACAGAATAATTTGCATGTAGCCAGGTTCTGAGCTGGGATGGTGCAGTGAGCTAAAGAACGGTGATGGATCAAGCCCTGATCTTTGGACTGGGTAAGAGTGGTCTGCTTAATTCAGACACTCTGTTCATCACCACCCCCTTTTCTGAATCATTTTGTCCACCATAAGCGTGGAAGGGTATACTTAGACATGAGTCCCTTGCTCACTGCACCATCAGGATTCAAGCAAGCCAGGCCGAAGACGGCTGAAATGCCAGAAACCGGTCCCCGGAAGCTTGTTTCCTTCCCGGTATAAGAATTGGCTTGGTAGTTTGGTCTGCCCTGTTCCCATGATGCATTGGGCCAGGGACAGACTAATTTGCATGTAGCCAGGTTCTGAGCTGGGATGGTGCAGTGAACTAAAGAACGGTGATGGATCAAGCCCTGATCTTTGGACTGGGTAAGAGTGGTCTGCTTAATTCAGACACTCTGTTCATCACCACCCCCTTTTCTGAATCATTTTGTCCACCTTAAGCGTGGAAGGGTATACTCAGACATGAGTCCCTTGCTCACTGCACCATCAGGATTCAAGCAAGCCGGGCCGAAGACGGCTGAAATGCCAGAAACCGGTCCCCGGAAGCTTGTTTCCTTCCCGGTATAAGAATTGGCTTGGTAGTTTGGTCTGCCCTGTTCCCATGATGCACTGGGCCAAGGACAGACTAATTTGCATGTAGCCAGGTTCTGAGCTGGGATGGTGCAGTGAGCTAAAGAACGGTGATGGATCAAGCCCTGATCTTTGGACTGGGTAAGAGTGGTCTGCTTAATTCAGACACTCTGTTCATCACCACCCCCTTTTCTGAATCATTCTGTCCACCATAAGCGTGGAAGGGTATACTCAGACATGAGTCCCTTGCTCACTGCACCATCAGGATTCAAGCAAGCCGGGCCGAAGACGGCTGAAATGCCAGAAACCGGTCCCCGGAAGCTTGTTTCTTTCCCGGAATAAGAATTGGCTTGGTAGTTTGGTCTGCCCTGTTCCCATGATGCACTGGGCCAGGGACAGACTAATTTGCATGTAGCCAGGTTCTGAGCTGGGATGGTGCAGTGAGCTAAAGAACGGTGATGGATCAAGCCCTGATACTTGGACTGGGTAAGAGTGGTCTGCTTAATTCAGACACTCTGTTCATCACCACCCCCTTTTCTGAATCATTTTGTCTACCATAAGCGTGGAAGGGTATACTCAGACATGAGTCCCTTGCTCACTGCACCATCAGGATTCAAGCAAGCCGGGCCGAAGACGGCTGAAATGCCAGAAACCGGCCCCGGAAGATTGTTTCCTTCCCGGTATAAAAATTGGCTTTGTAGTTTGGTCTGCCCTGTTCCCATGATGCACTCGGCCAGGGACAGACTAGTTTGCATGTAGCCAGGTTCTGAGCTGGGATGGTGCAGTGAGCTAAAGAACGGTGATGGATCAAGCCCTGATCTCTGGACTGGGTAAGAGTGGTCTGCTTAATTCAGACACTCTGTTCATCACCACCCCCTTTTCTGAATCATTTTGTCCACCATAAGCGTGGAAGGGTATACTCAGACATGGGTCCCTTACTCACTGCACCATCAGGATTCAAGCAAGCCGGGCCGAAGACGGCTGAAATGCCAGAAACCGGTCCCCGGAAGCTTGTTTCCTTCCCGGTATAAGAATTGGCTTGGTAGTTTGGTCTGCCCTGTTCCCATGATGCACTGGGCCAGGGACATACTAATTTGCATGTAGCCAGGTTCTGAGCTGGGATGGTGCAGTGAGCTAAAGAACGGTGATGGATCAAGCCCTGATCTTTGGACTGGGTAAGAGTGGTCTGCTTAATTCAGACACTCTTTTCATCACAACCCCCTTTTCTGAATCGTTTTGTCCACCATAAGCGTGGAAGGGTATACTCAGACATAAGTCCCTTGCTCACTGCACCATCAGGATTCAAGCAAGCCGGGCCGAAGACGGCTGAAATGCCAGAAACCGGTCCCCGGAAGCTTGTTTCCTTCCCGGTATAAGAATTGGCTTGGTGGTTTGGTCTGCCCTGTTCCCATGATGCACTGGGCCAGGGACAGAATAATTTGCATGTAGCCAGGTTCTGAGCTGGGATGGTGCAGTGAGCTAAAGAACGGTGATGGATCAAGCCCTGATCTTTGGACTGGGTAAGAGTGGTCTGCTTAATTCAGACACTCTGTTCATCACCACCCCCTTTTCTGAATCATTTTGTCCACCATAAGCGTGGAAGGGTATACTTAGACATGAGTCCCTTGCTCACTGCACCATCAGGATTCAAGCAAGCCAGGCCGAAGACGGCTGAAATGCCAGAAACCGGTCCCCGGAAGCTTGTTTCCTTCCCGGTATAAGAATTGGCTTGGTAGTTTGGTCTGCCCTGTTCCCATGATGCATTGGGCCAGGGACAGACTAATTTGCATGTAGCCAGGTTCTGAGCTGGGATGGTGCAGTGAACTAAAGAACGGTGATGGATCAAGCCCTGATCTTTGGACTGGGTAAGAGTGGTCTGCTTAATTCAGACACTCTGTTCATCACCACCCCCTTTTCTGAATCATTTTGTCCACCTTAAGCGTGGAAGGGTATACTCAGACATGAGTCCCTTGCTCACTGCACCATCAGGATTCAAGCAAGCCGGGCCGAAGACGGCTGAAATGCCAGAAACCGGTCCCCGGAAGCTTGTTTCCTTCCCGGTATAAGAATTGGCTTGGTAGTTTGGTCTGCCCTGTTCCCATGATGCACTGGGCCAAGGACAGACTAATTTGCATGTAGCCAGGTTCTGAGCTGGGATGGTGCAGTGAGCTAAAGAACGGTGATGGATCAAGCCCTGATCTTTGGACTGGGTAAGAGTGGTCTGCTTAATTCAGACACTCTGTTCATCACCACCCCCTTTTCTGAATCATTCTGTCCACCATAAGCGTGGAAGGGTATACTCAGACATGAGTCCCTTGCTCACTGCACCATCAGGATTCAAGCAAGCCGGGCCGAAGACGGCTGAAATGCCAGAAACCGGTCCCCGGAAGCTTGTTTCTTTCCCGGAATAAGAATTGGCTTGGTAGTTTGGTCTGCCCTGTTCCCATGATGCACTGGGCCAGGGACAGACTAATTTGCATGTAGCCAGGTTCTGAGCTGGGATGGTGCAGTGAGCTAAAGAACGGTGATGGATCAAGCCCTGATACTTGGACTGGGTAAGAGTGGTCTGCTTAATTCAGACACTCTGTTCATCACCACCCCCTTTTCTGAATCATTTTGTCTACCATAAGCGTGGAAGGGTATACTCAGACATGAGTCCCTTGCTCACTGCACCATCAGGATTCAAGCAAGCCGGGCCGAAGACGGCTGAAATGCCAGAAACCGGCCCCGGAAGATTGTTTCCTTCCCAGTATAAAAATTGGCTTTGTAGTTTGGTCTGCCCTGTTCCCATGATGCACTCGGCCAGGGACAGACTAGTTTGCATGTAGCCAGGTTCTGAGCTGGGATGGTGCAGTGAGCTAAAGAACGGTGATGGATCAAGCCCTGATCTCTGGACTGGGTAAGAGTGGTCTGCTTAATTCAGACACTCTGTTCATCACCACCCCCTTTTCTGAATCATTTTGTCCACCATAAGCGTGGAAGGGTATACTCAGACATGAGTCCCTTGCTCACTGCAACATCAGGATTCAAGCAAGCCGGGCCGCAGACGGCTGAAATGCCAGAAACCGGTCCCCGGAAGCTTGTTTCCTTCCCGGTATAAGAATTGGCTTGGTAGTTTGGTCTGCCCTGTTCCCATGATGCACTGGGCCAGGGACAGACTAATTTGCATGTAGCCAGGTTCTGAACTGGGATGGTGCAGTGAGCTAAAGAACGGTGATGGATCAAGCCCTGATCTTTGGACTGGGTAAGAGTCGTCTGCTTAATTCAGACACTCTGTTCATCACCACCCCCTTTTCTGAATCATTTTGTCCACCATAAGCGTGGAAGGGTATACTCAGACATGAGTCCCCTGCTCACTGCACCATCAGGATTCAAGCAAGTCGGGCCGAAGACGGCTGAAATGCCAGAAACCGGTCCCCGGAAGCTTGTTTCCTTCCCGGTATAAGAATTGGCTTGGTAGTTTGGTCTGCCCTGTTCCCATGATGCACTGGGCCAGGGACAGACTAATTTGCATTTAGCCAGGTTCTGAGCTGGGATGGTGCAGTGAGCTAAAGAACGGTGATGGATCAAACCCTAATCTTTGGACTGGGTAAGAGTGGTCTGCTTAATTCAGACACTCTGTTCATCACCACCCCCTTTTCTGAATCATTTTGTCCACCATAAGCGTGGAAGGGTATACTCAGACATGAGTCCCTTGCTCACTGCACCATCAGGATTCAAGCAAGCCGGGCCGAAGATGGCTGAAATGCCAGAAACCGGTCCCCGGAAGCTTGCTTCCTTCCCGGTATAAGAATTGGCTTGGTAGTTTGGTCTGCCCTGTTCCCATGATGCACTGGGCCAGGGACAGACTAATTTGCATGTAGCCAGGTTCTGAGCTGGGATGGTGCAGTGAGCTAAAGAATGGTGAGGGATCAAGCCCTGATCTTTGGACTGGGTGGGAGTGTTCTGCTTAATTCAGATACTCTGTTCATCACCACCCCCTTTTCTGAATTATTCCTCAACAGATCATGTTTTTGAGCGAGACAGTACAACAGACTTCTTGCCTTGAACTAGCCAAGAAGAAGGACTTAAACTCACCTCATCTGCCAACACCTTCACTGACCAAGGGTAGCAAACATCACAAAAATAGGTTACATTAGATGACATCATACAATACAATAGATCATACCCCGATTGCAAGAAATGGTTGATTTGGCCCACAGACACCAATAGTTGTCAGGCAAGATTAATGGGTAAAACCTAAGGGTTCGCTATCCATAGGCCAGATCCACTTTATGTACAGAGAGAACATCCAGGGGTAGTGACATTCTACAGTGTGGGGAAGTTGTGCCTTGACTGGCTAAAAACCTCAACACTCACAGAGGTAAAACAACACTTATCCTTACTTTCACAGGATGTGAATCTTAGGAATTTTTTAGTAGGTCCCAGGAAGCCACATCAAAAACGCTTTATATATGCTGGCATTTATGCTGCCTACAATGAAATCTGGAAAATATCCCAACAAGAGGCGGCAGAGAGATTACGGGAAATGGACCGTATAAATCTAGAAAAATCTCTAGCAGTGGTAGACAATAGGCTAACAACATTTACCTCCAGGATATATTCCTTGGGCAACATTGTATCTGCTGTGATAGACATATTAGAACAAGATTTGGACATATTACAACATGGGCAATCTCAATTACGTTTTATCATTTTGTTAAGCTGGACGCTACAATCTTTGCGTGCAGGCTATGTGCCCTGGTGTTTTATCAACAGTACATCCATGTTTTCTGAATACAATCTAACAGGTAAATAGATAGAAATGGCACGAAAGGGAGCAAAATATACAATGCTGCGTATCAAAGAACTGGATAGATGACCATTTACAGTGGCAGAATCACCGACCACAGAATGGCTAATCCATGCCCACATAACTCTACCGGTCACTACATTTCAGTTTCAGTATTGCTTTGAACAAAAGCAGGCAGGCAGATATGAAAAGATGGGTAAGGAATACATTAAGGAATCATGGGTATTACCATACAGATTTCGATGCCAGAGTGAGGATCGAGAAATGTTTCTTAGCGGTACAAACTGTGAGAGCGCTTTAAGTGGCTCACTGATATGTCAGGATACAATTCTACACGAGGCTTGTAACGGTTCTGTAGCAAACTTGTCCTGTCATCTGAGGGGTGACCCAGCTGTAGTGATTACTCCAGCATTCGGGCTAGTTTCAAATGGGAGTTACTTGATGCTGGAAAGTCAGCTCCTGGGCATCGCATATCTGGTAACCCTGATCTCCAGGGTTACTTGTTATATGCAAATATTGTTTCCACCGACACATACAGTTGGGGAGGCGCCATTATGACCTTCACTGAATGTTTCTTTAATACGGTTTGATACTCTAAGCAGAATGAAAGCCATGCTTTTAAAAAAGTCTCTGCCCTTAACCTCTGCTCGAAAGACTTTTGATCTCCAGATCGCAAGGTCTTCCGCAAATATACAGGCGCTTATTCATAGTAACTGCCCTTACCATTTCGCACAAATGGTAAATCGTGTCTTTAATATGTCTTATACGAGTGGCATTGTTCACCTATTTAAGACCATAGGTTCTGTACTTCTAGGCACCTTTCAGACGGTACTTGGAGTTATACCAAACTCCATACACTCTGTATTTGGAAGCATCTTTGGAGAACTTCCGCTAATCCTGTTTCTAATAGCAGGTATCCTGATTGTCTTCTATTTGCTACGCAATGGACGTCCCAGTCACCAAGTAGATGGAAAAAGCACTCCTGGAGCGGAAATACCGTGACCGAATGGTACAACATCTAGGCATGCCTAGCCCAAGAGAACTAAGTGCATCTTTGTTCTTGTCATATAGACCAGTCTGTATGGACTGTATCTTACCTGTCCTCTGATGCCTGTTTTGAGGAGAAGAATGCGTTTAAGACCTTTGTTTGACACTCCCATCATGTGCGCAACAGGACGTGAATGCTCTACTGGACCTGATAACGGCCCATGTTCTGTAGTGTCCTCAGCATATCCCAATGTTGTGGCGGCATTCCTTGAGCCACCACAGGTAGTAACTGCACCTGTTGGCATGAACACCGGCTCCTCTACTGATACCCAGGCGTTGGATAGTGCACAGGTTGCCCAGTCACTGGCTGTGGGCAGCGTGGAAGATCATCTATGCTCAATTGACGTACTCTGTGAGGTGCTACAGGGGCCGTCTACTGCGGAAGCAAGCAACAAAAATGTTGCGACTACCAGCCAGGACACATAAACATTTGACTAATGTTTTGGCTCGTTGTGTGCTGGAAGAAATGTGCCCATTTTTAAACAAGCTCATAATTTGGAACTCGAAAATAAAATTGACATTCCTTTTCATTTATTGGGCATAAATGGCTTTCAAATGCTTATAGTGGTTCGGACTATAGCTATGCACACTTTTAGAGCTATGGCTTTCAGAATTTTTTTAAATAATTTTAAGTCTTTTAGAATTTTTTAGGCATTTTTCAATGGTAGTAAAATAGTAGGTTACATATGTCGTCCAGTCGGAAGAGGAGTGGGTATTATATTCCATATAGGTACCCTTTGAGGATATTGGTGATCATACGGCCCAAGAGCTTATCGCCGACCTGTCTGCATTACAGTTATCTCAGCTTGTCCGATCTCCCACACATACGAAAGGGCACTTGCTGGACCCCGTATTTAGTAACTGCCCCGATTTGGAGGCAGAACACCCTATTGTGCTCCCGTGGACGGACCATTGGTTAGTCCCTTTAACTTGGCACACGCACAAACCCCCTGCTCTGATGCCAGGATTACGGGATGCTCGAAACTGATCCAAACTCTCTTTAGATAAATGGGCTGAAGAGCTACAAGCTGCAACACCATCTATCAATGCAGATCCCTTGTTAGCTAACGAGGAATTTAACAACTGGATAACTAGAGCACTGAATATCATACTCCCATCTAAGACAACTCGGACAAAGAGATCTAGGCCCTCGGCCCCCTGGTATTGTGAGGAGCTCAGGGATATTAAACGCAGGTGCAAAAGGCTAGAGAGGAAATGGCGTTTGGGATACACCGACCCAGATAAAATGTTGTATAGAAAATCTATCAGAGACTACAAGACAGAAATAAAGAATGTACAAACTCAGTACTATACACAAAAGATCTCCGAAGCTAGCTCCAATTCTAAGGAGATCTATGGGATTGTAAAAAGCCTCACTAAACTCCCCCAGCCCCCTGTAAATAGTGATGATTTACAAGTCCGATGTAATGAGCTAGCCGACTTTTTCTATAACAAAGTAGCCCTCATCTACTCCTCCTTTTCAACCACTTTCTTAAATGCCTCAGCTGACATCCTGGAGCACTCCAAGCAGGATATAACAAACAATCTGTCACCTGTGTTGGATGAGTTCCCTTTGCTACACCTGGACCGACTGGCCACTCTAACGGCGCAGGTTAAATCGGGTTCTCCTAGTGACCCCGCTCCCCCGAGGGCCTTAAAGGCTGTTAGCCACATTATCCTCCCTGCTATGCTGGAGGTACTCAATGCCTCAATTTCCACCAATATGGTTCCACCAGCATGGAAAGAAGCTAGGGTGAGGGCACTTGTGAAGAAACCCAATATGGACACTAACAACTTTAACAACTACCGTCCCATTTCCCTGCTCCCCTGGGCCAGCAAGATTCTGGAAAAATATATCAACAATCTTCTGACTAATTTTCTAGAAAATAATAAACTGCTTGACCCCTCACAAACCGGTTTTCGCCCCAAACATGGGACAGAATCGGCCTTGTTGTCAGTTATGGAGGAAACAAGAGGCATCTTGGATCGGGGAGGATCGGTGGCAGTCATCCTCCTCGATCTGAGTGCCGCTTTTGACACTGTGAATCATGAAATCTTATTGCAGCGTCTCCATGACATCGGGATTCAAGGGGGAGCGCTGAAATGGCTCAGGTCATTCCTGACCAATAGAACTTTCCAGGTCTTTGAGGGAAACACCATCTCCACCAGCAGACCACTGGGTTGTGGAGTCCCACAGGGCTCCTCGCTCAGCCCAACGTTGTTTAACGTCTATAAGAGACCGCTGGCGGGTATCGTCCGTCCGTATGGTATTAAGATCGTTACCTACGCGGACGATACCCAGTTGGTGGTCTATCTGACGCGAGCTGAGGGCCCGGCGGCCACGGTAGATCTGGCTGGTTGCCTGAGCGAAGTGAACAGCTGGATGACCCTGTCCTGTCTCAAACTCAATGGGGACAAGACAGAGGTCATGATGCTGGGACACTCGGCCCGTCCTCGCTGGGCTCTATCTGGCCAGCCTGCCTAGGTCCCCCCCCAGTCCCAAAGGATGCCATTAAGAGCTTGGGCATCTGGCTGGATAGATCTCTAACGCTAGGCTACCAGGCTGTCAAGTTGTCTGCCACCTGTTTTGGCCTTATCAGAATGTTGAGGAGGATTCTGCCCCTGCTACCATTTCAAGCTAAAAAAATTGATGTACGGGGTTTGATACACTCTAGGTTGGACTTCGGAAACGCACTGTATCTTGGAGCCCCTGATTTCACATTGCGGAAATTGCAAATGATTAAAAATTGTGCAGTCCGTACCCTACTTCAAATTCCCCGTAGGTCTTCTGCTAAACCTGGATTAACAAAATTGCATTGGCTCCCCGTCAGGGACAGGATTAGTTTCAAGTCCCTTTGTATTGCCCATCAGTCATTTTGGGCAACTGGCCCATTGATCAATCGTCCCTTAATCACCCCTTACCTCCCCAGCAGAGAGTTACGTTCCGCCAGCGCGTTCCTTGCCATTGTGCCCAAAGTTAACCGGGCCAGATCAGGAGGCCGTTCTTTTACCCTCAATGCTGCTAAACTGTGGAACAGCCTACCCCTTCACCTAAGGTCAAATCCAGATTTGACCTCCTTCAGGAAGCATCTGAAAACTTTTTTGTTTAATAAATAGGTCTTCTCTCACTTCCATGTCACTCGCCCTGCTGGTTAGAACACCTCGCAATCTCAGCGCTTGGACGCCACCGGGCAACTAATTTGCGCTCTATAAAATGCATTTTCATTTCATTTCATTTCATTTCTATATAGGCGCAGATAATACTGCAATCTTTCACTTATATCCCTCCCTACATTACATACATAACGGTTCATAGGGACTGACCTTTTACCTACCTACGACACTGTATTCAGTATGCAGATTTTTCCCTAGATCGAAACTCATACATTATGCATGAAGCTTCTTGAAAGCACAGCAGGACTGACAGCAGGACGAACATCTCCTGTATAATATCTCTGTATAAAGTTCAGGCCTGACGTCATCCTTAAGGCCGGCACAGTAACACAGCAAGGAAGGACCCCTGGGAAGACCTGTGGGTATATATACATCGTGTCTTGCTTAGAAAGACAGAGGAGACTGTGACTTCCCGGCCGACACACTGACCAGAGACGCTGAGGTTCCTGCATGCAGACACTCCAGCTCGCAGTAGTCTAACATCCCTCGCGGGGTGTCCAACTCGAGACCAGGACGGGGTTCCATATTCTCTCATTTCAGGTAATGGGGTTGACTAGATCCTAGAGGGATTCTTGGCATAACACCTACACAGATGCTAGGTACATTTAGGTACATCTAGTTAGAGAGTCATCGCAGAAGTACGCACTTTTATCATGTGTTCTATAGACTTGTATGTATTCATGATTATTGCAAAATGGTAGAACTGTACCATTCCTTTACTTTCGTAGTACTGCTAATCATATATCTCTACTACTGTTGTTACAGCTCATTGATTCTACACTAGAATAACAACTGTTCAATAAATTCTTATTGAAACGCCCAAACTGTTTATTCTGTATATCTCTGAGACCAACTAAGTGAGCACGAGTGACTGAGTGAAAGGTAGTACATTGTTTCCACGATTCTGAGGGATCAGGGTTGTCATGTTCTGAGGTGGCCAGAAACTATTCTGTCCCCGATAAGAGGAGATTATAGTGGCACTGTGAGCTAGCTAATGCAAACAGGCTAACTTATCCGGTAGGGGTGCACGGAACCAGTCTGCCACCAATCCCACAGTTTATGTTATCCAAAACGTGCAGATCCTGTATAGGGTATATAGGAACTACACGACACCACAGGAAGTGGGAGAAGTTGGTGGTGAAACAACAGGAAGGGTGACAAACATTTAAAACAAGATCCTTTCTGTTGGCTTTGATGGTATGTTTCTTTAGCCACAGACAAAAATAACACAGCTACAGGTGAAAAGACTCAACGGGAGAGTATCACTTAGGGAAAACAGACAAAGGAACATTCATTCTGATACGGAGGAACAGATACGAGAGTGAGAGATCCTCAGGAGGAGGCCAAATATTTTCCTAGTGTCTAGTCCATCTACTGCAGTGAAGCACAACAAAGCTTGTTTATGTTTGCTTAATTTGTAGGACTACCTGTGATAGATGCGCTCTCACTCTTAGAATGAAAACCCTACTTTGGTGGGTTTTTCTATCGGATATTATGGCCGACCTAAGTAAATAGTGTTAAAGGTCACACAACAAATGTTAAATTTGAAATGGTCATTCAGATGAAAGAGACGCTGAAGTAAAACCTCATGTATGCCAGTCTAGGATGGCTTTTCCAGTTGCCAGAATATGGCATTCCCTGCGTTGATGTCGACCAGGACCAAAAACAAGACTAAAGTCATTTTAAGGTCTCAATGATTCTATTTGTTGAGTAATGGTGAACTTCCAGCTAACAGTAGGAAGACATAATTGTTTTCTGGTTACGTTGTATGGACATTGAGGAGTAAAGCTACAAGTGAAGCTTTTACTCTAGATAAAATGACTAGCAATTTTAATTACGAAATAACATATTTATATTATTGTTATTATTAGTAATATTATCGTTCTTGTTATTTTCATTATTATTTTACACACCAGATTTCTAGTGTGAAACATTATCATACACATAAATGAAAGCCCTGCCTATGAGGCATACACTAACTGCCTCTGCTAACCCAAGTAACCCCCCTCCCATGAAGGACTAATACGGGTACTTCATATAATATTCAACACATTTCCAATGAAATCTTCCAGAACAGGTGTGACTGATCAAAATAATCCAATAAAAAACCTTAATCTTTGGCAACTGTCTACGACATGTTTCAGTTGTTATCTTTTGCCACCCTTGTGCTTCTCACATTGAAAAACATAACAACAAACACAAATTGCAATGCCAATATTCCAAAATACTTGTAATTGTAAATTCTAATTGTAAATTGCATTTATATAGTGCTTACTACCCTGACAAGGCGTTGAAGCGCTTTTCGGCGAGTGGCACACTACTCTGGAACCTAAAAAGGATTAGTGGTAAATTAGTATAGGGAAATATTACATTAATTTGAGGGCTGGAGATGTTAGTATGTTATTTGGGTGAAAAGGATAGTGGCGGGAAAAAAGCGGGAGGGGTTTGCATTTATATAGCGCTTTGTACCCCTGGTGAGGCATCAAAGTATGTTTCAATGAGTAGCATGCTACTACGGAACCCAAAAAGGAATAGTGGTGAATTAGTATAGAGAAATATGAGCAGTGGACATGTGAGTCTGTTAGTTGGATTGAAAAGAATAGAGGAGGGAAGAGCCTAGAAAGTATTTATTTGGAGATCATAACAACAGGAAGAGGTTTGTGATGAGTAGAGGAGTGGGAAAGAGTCAGAGGGAAGGGTTTAGAAAGGCTTATTGGGAGATCTGGGAGATAAAATTGGTTTGAGATGATGCAAGGGAGGGGTAGAGTAGGGAAAGAGTCTAGAAAGGGTGATTTTGGGGATCATAGTAGTCAGAGAGTGAAGGTAGAGGATATATTGAGAGAGGTATAGGGTGAGAAATAGTGTGGTGCATTGGAGAGAGTAGTAGAATGAGGTTTGGGATGAGTCAGAGAATGGAGGTAGACGATATATTGAGAGAGGTATTGGGTGAGATAGAGGGTAGTGCATTGGAGATGCTGAATTAGGAGTAAAGTAATAAATATAAGAATACATAAGTATCCATAGGAATCTGTGCAGATGTTAACATTTACCACAGAAAACTTTACAAAACCATCATGCAACAGATTAACAAGTACTATGGCACCTGACACGCAAATTAAGCAGTCCACCAGAGACCAAAATGGATCCTCAAAATAGGAAACAAATCTATGAATGGTAAAGGTGAAAAACAATAACAGCTTCATCAAAATCGTCAAATAAAAAAAAATGATTGTTGCCATTCTTATTATTTTAGGTGTGTCTGCGTGCTCAGTATCATGCAGCGGTATGTGTTGGTGCCTTCTCTTTAAAAACTAGATTGGCGTGAGTATCCAAACATATGGGCTCTGATTGGCAGGTCATGATAACTAGTTAACGGCTTAACCGCGGCGACAATTCTGCCGCGGTGCAGCGGTTTAGCGCAGTGGGCGGCGCCGCAACGGACAGGCACAGCACTTCGGAGGTAGTGCGCGCGACGGCCGTTGGCCGTCAGAAGTAGCGAAGTGGTTAACAGCTGCAGTGAGTATCTCGGAAGTGCATGTGTGTTATCGAGTATTTCGACAGTGCACTTGTGTTTAACAACTGTAGTGAGTATTCCGGCAGTGCACAAGTGTTTTTGTGTGGTCGCCCAAGTCTAACGTCTGCTGTGAATCAGTACAAAACACCACAAAAAAACTTGAAGCCTGTCCCCATGTATTTCGGACGACAGTGTAAACAATTCACATATTTATCTGTGTGCTGTTTCCCTGCTAATTTCCTCGCAGTATCAGACAAGCCTAAAGGCAACTCTTTTATTGATCCCGTGTTAGTGGCATCAATAAGTACCTTCAAATGCATTTATAGTGCTTTCTATCCCTTATGAGGCGTTGATTCAAAAACAATTGTAAAATTTGTGTTTGTGGTTGGTATGATCTGCATGTGATGTAAAAGTGGTGAAGAGAACTTTACATCTAGCAAACAAAAAGAATAACCATTTCTAAAGAACAAATATCATGGGGGACAGGATGCATCGCAGTGGGCAGAGCAGCCGACTCGAGACCCAGGGATCCGGGTTCCAGTATTCACGGCGCATCATCCTGTGATTCTGGTAAATTGGGCTATATAAATCTGCTGATTTAATTTAAAGTATTAGCAAGCCAAAACAGCAGAAAGATACAAAACCATATTAAAAAATAGTGCCACCAAAGCGGATGTCGACAGTATTTCGGCTATGAAAAACTGATAATAGAAGCGGACGAGGAACAAGCATTGGTAAATCCAAGAAAATATGCTACAGCCAATAGAAATGGAGGAAAATTAAATGGCAAGCATAGGAACCAATGAAAAGCCAGGAAAGCATGGGAGAGCAAAATAAGCCCCATTTAAGATGCATATTATAAACAATAGATTTCACAAGCACAGCACAAGCACTGTGCAGGCGAAACCTAAAAATGCACAATGCAGCAAACGAATAAGGGAAATTCGACATTCTGTCCCACAAGAGCGCAAAATCAAAAACTGAGGTCTGTGATTGGTCGATATGCTTGGTTTTCCCATGAGTCTCCACGCTCTTGCGGAGCAAGAGGCTCCTGCGATTCTCACGAGCGATCTGATTGGCTGGCTGTTGGAATGTTAGAAATTGAATGGCCGCTATTGCTGTTGACTGTGAAAAATTGGAGGTATTATTTATTTATTTATTTATAACATTTCTTAAGCTCACTGTTACCCGTGGGTGTCCTTGCGCTGTGTGACCCTTCCTAGGACAGAATCTGAATCAGTCTAATCCGTAAACAGCCAAGTCTTTAAGGCCTTCCGGAAAGCCAAAAGATTTGACATACCCCTTAAATACAGGGGGAGCTGATTCCAGGCTTGGCTGCACTAACCACGAAGCTTCTGCCGCGCCATGTAGCTTTTTTTTGCAAACAGCACATGAACCAGTTTGCCATCTGATGAGCGTAGTGGTCTATTTGGAGTGTACCAGTACAGTCGCTCTTTTAAATATGCTGGTCCACCTCCATAGAGTGCTCTATGCACATGACACAAGGCCTTGAACCGAGTGTGCTTCTTTAACTGGGAGCCAGTGCAGCTTCATTAACTCTTTCGCTATAGGGGCATATTTTGGAATGCCCAACACCAGTCTGGCAGCAGCATTCTGCAAAACTTGCAGCCTCTGAAGTAGTCCTTCCTGCATGTTAAAATAGAGACTATTGCAGTAGTTTCTGAATGCTGTCCGAATAAGGCTGCACCTGAGTCAAGTTAGCATGTGAACAGAGACTCCACAGCAGTATCCTGTTGCTGCAAGCTCAATTCTATTCACAGCAGCAACAGGATACTGCTGTGGAGTCTCTGTTCACATGCTAACTTGACTTGACTGAGGTTGACTGATCTTATAGCTGATACCCAGAAAAAGATAATGACCCTTCCTTTTTCAGGTGCAGCCTAAGTCGGACAACATTCAGAAAAGGGAAATGTTTAAAATGAATAAATAAGTAGTACAAAAGGGGGTGGTGATGGACGGAGCATCTGAATCAATCAAACACTCACACCCAGTCAAAAGATCTGGGTTTAATCCATCACCGTCCATCACCACCCCCTTTTGTACCGCTTTTGGCCGCCATAAGTGTGGCAAGGTATGCTCAGACGTGAGTCCCTTGCTCACTTTGCCACTGGATTCAAGGAAGCCGGGCTGAAGACGGCTGGAATGCCAGAAACCGGTCCTCGGAAGCTTGTTTCCGGTCCAGGGAAGACATGGCTTGGTAGTTCGGGCTGGACTGTTCCCATGAGGCACAGGGTCAGACTGATTTGCATATAGCCATGTCTGAACTGGGGTGGCAGAGCGGGCTAAAGAACGGTGATGGATTAAACCCAGATCCTTTGACTGGGTGTGAGTGTTTGATTGATTCAGATGCTCCGTCCATCACCACCCCCTTTTGTACCGTAAAATGAAAAATAAAGCAGAGGACCTTAAGGCTGTAGATCTAGGGAATATGAAGAAGTTCTTTAAATAACACTACAAGTTTAAAGCGAGAAGGTACTACCAGTAGAGGGTTCAAGCTCCTCGCTTACTTCATCAGCAGCAACATTAGCAGCAGCAAGGGCCGACCTTCAGAGACTTTAGGAAAGCACTCCTTAGGAATTACGCAGTGACAACCTTGTTACCCCCTTTCTGCTCGCCACTTCAATGGGAGGAACAGTATCTCCACACCTGGAAGAGTAGGAGTCAATTACAGTGGGCAAGTGAGTGCAGAGTACATTAGTAATGGTTAATGTAGGAAATCCTCCTTTTCTGCATGGTCACCCAATATTTTTCGCCTTTTGCTAGATCCATATCTGTACTGGTGTTAGAACTCTGTGCACTTTAACCCTCCTAACCCGTGGTAAAATGTTTGTGCTCTTCCTTTAAACATTGTCATTGAATTGACATATTATATTTTATATATTTAATTTATCTATAATACCTTATATATGGTACCATGATGTACCCAGGTTCTAGAAGTTAAATGTCACTAGTGGATTGCAGCTCCTAGTGTGCCATCATAGACAGTGGTAGTGCAAACATCGCTTCAGGCCTACAGCAAAGCCTGACTGTAACATTGTAAAACTATAATTTAGCCTTGCAAAATCACCCCTATGTAGGCCTTGTAGTCCTCAAGGAAGGGTCTATGGTATTTAAAAGTAGATGATGAACAAAATCAATGTTAACATGCCCTTACAGTGACTACCACGCAAAAGCTAATTTTCACTAGTGCGGGCCTAACTGTCCTATGTAGAACAACAGAGTATGGTTTAAAATTCTAACAATGTATCTCGGGAATGGGGCTAGATAGAAAGATAATTAAATGACAAATATTTACAGTTATTAAGGACTCAATTCAATTGTGAAGTTGAATTTGTAATACATAGTAAGGAAAAGTAATGTTTAGAAAGGTTCTTTTTCCCTTTAGAAAGTTGCCTTTCCCCTGACTGAATTTCCTGGGAGCATTTTCTCTCAAAGTTCTTCCAGCCAGGGATTGTCTTTTGAATATGTGTGAAACATGTATGAAATGCTTCCCAGGAGCAAATAATAACCTACCAGAATAGGCATAACTGGCCCTTCTGAGCTTCACCAAACATGCATGGTGGGCACTGTGTGTGCATCCTTTTTGACAATACAGTCTTAAATAATCCTGCTTGAGTGTCAAAGCCTTCTTGACAGGTCTGCTGGGTTTACATATACCACTATGGGGTACACTTGAAAGCCAGAGAACAGGATGTCAGGAAAATTGTTGTGTATTCACTGTCTGGTTGCTGATGAACCCTGCTTTGTCCTGCAACACGTGTCTCTGGGTATTATCTACAACACTGGGGGTGCATTAGAAAGGAAGGGAAACTGGATGCCAAGACAATTCTGTTTGCAGGAAAACCCTATTTTTGTTGTACTAGACTCTGCCGCTGAATTTATTTTGGGCACAGTGGCTGCCTCAAACTACACTTTAGTGTTAGATGAGGGGGAACACTAGGATTACCATGCTTCACTCCCCACACACACTCCCAGCCCACAGAGCCCAAGTTGTGTTTGTCCAAAGACCTTCACTATTTTGAAAATGCCCAAAGTGGGTAGGGTTGGCCCCTGGATTAGAGTGTTGGTTAGAGCGTGCCCAGACACAAATGTTGCACATCTAGGCACCCACTCTAGAACGCTTCTGGATCTAAGGAAGAATGAGAAGAGGACTGAACCTGCTGTCTTCAAGCTGAGAAGAGCTCTGAAAAGACTGAACCTGCTCTCTTGTACCCAGGACAAAGGAGTGGACTTCATGGGTCATAAGGTTGACCTCTTGTTAAAGACTTAAAATCACAGCATTCTACAAGAGGATTTTCCTGCAACTGCTCAGCTGATTGATCAGTGATAACTGGATATGGACTGCATCCTGCTGTTTGTCCTCTGCTTGACACACTGTGTATCTCTAAATGCCTTCCTCAAGGCCTTAGGGGGCTTTAGAAGCATTCTCCTGTGGTGGAGTTGAACTTAAATGACTATAGTATCTGTCTGCACTCCATTGCGGTCAGTTTCAAACTCAGGGGGTTCAATATTAGTGGTGCAGCGGGTGCAATGCACTAGGACCCACCGGTGGGCCCCACTACATCAGTCTCTTGAGCCTCGTCTGGTCACCTACTAGTATAGCCGCAGGAAGTAGGGACTTGGAGATGCTGCAACACCGCCAAAATAATCATTCTTGAGCTCCAAAGATGAACATTAAAGATGACTTTAAATTTCGTTTTTATCTTGTTACATTTGCATTGTGTTTAAAGACAGGGGTCAAATGTCAGTCTAGTCTCCTGACAAATTGCTGCCTATTCTTCTAATTCTTTTTAGCAAAACAAGGGAACCCAAAAGGTACCTAGGGACCATGGGCAATCGACTATTAAAGAGAACAACGGTCCTTAGGGTTAAAGGCATAAACAATTCACAATGAAATATAGACTCAAATCAGTACTATATCAGGAAGTTTTTCAGTACCCAGCCGGGCCTGAATATTTTTAAACAAAAAATAAGCATAAATAAGAAAGACCATCTGAGGGGTCTAATACAATAACTGATAGGGTACAAGCCTGTACCTATCCAGAGCACACTCAAACAGAATTCGTGAGTGAGAAAGGTAGAAAAAGAAAAAGGAAATTTAAAGAATATCAGGCAAAGAGAACGTGGGAGCCAACTGTCCCTTGCATTATTGACAAAATTCTTAAAGCAAGTTCAGACAGACAATTGCTGTAACAACATTAACAGAATGGAAAATTACAGAATTGTTAAAAGTGTCGACGACGTTTCGATCCCTGGCTCCTAGTGAACTGGGATCATCATCAGGACTTTATAATAATTTGCCTGTTTGTATTTTGGAGCGCCTGTTCATAGTAGTAGAAATGAAAAAGAAAAGAGAAAGATTCTTGTTTAAATACAACACTTATGTCAGACAATGTACACAGGGGTTCACATATTGTTTTTCCATAGCATGCCAGGGTGCTCAGCGATAAGTTGTGCATCCTTTCTCATTGCCATTATATGGTGTTTCAGTTTCTGTCTTTAAACCATGCTTAGCATGAGAGTGCACTCGGGTTTAAGAAAAAAGTTAAAACACACTCGGTGAATCTCGAAACTAACGTGCCTATGGCTAGCGTGTCGGTATCGGGTCGGGGGCGGGTGCAGAGCATTTGTGTGCATGCAGATCGTGTAGAACATGCGGGCTGTGTAGAACAGGGCGACTGAACATCATTGGTGCCTGTTTGTGATGTTTTACACAGTGTTACAGTGAGCAAGGGTGAAAAGACAAACCTTTCAGAGCGTTCGTGCTCCCTTCGGTCGAAATAGAGAAGGATTGATGTAAGGGCTACCTATAATAGAGAGGGTCAGTTACGATTTAACCAAGTTCCATGCAACACAAAGTGTGTGCCCCGGGGCGCATAATTACCTCGAGGTCCTAATTAATGGAGGACAGATTATTCTCAGTCGCTTGCGATCAAGAGGCGGTGTGTGTTTAAATATTATCCACACATTGATGTGCGATCGGGTAGATCCACGCACTGAAAAAAATGGGAAGTCTAATTTGATCAATGCCTTTTTGGGGAGGGGGGGCCCGAGGAATTACGGGGGACTTAACCACCTTCAACCCTTACCTTCAGATATCGGTCAATGCTGCTTGGCTCACGGATCGAGCGGCGATCAATCGGCGTGCTCAATGGCACTGTTCCGACTATGCGAGAATCCAGAAGTGGAATCCGGTCGTCATGGTACATTTAAGTGAGAAGGGGAGGGGAGGTGAGGATACGTGTGACTATGGCGGCCATCTTAGAACGGTGTCTATTGCGTGAAACGTCATTCGAAACCCCGTGAATTGGTGCTTAACTTCATATATTTGGACAATTGTGTAAAAATATACATATATGTATACCATCGGTAATCATCTTACAAATGTATATATGTATACACCATCAATAAACAATGCGCTCATATGGAAATTATTTAAAACATTATTTTGAGCAGCGTTTAAGCATTACTTGAACCAATCCTTAAAACAAATGTTTGGAGATATTGAACAGGCTTGTGAGCAGTGTTTGCGCAATAAATTGACAGTTTTTGGACAGTTTTAACAGTATTTAGAACAGTCCTTAGAGGAGTTAGAGCAATCCAGCCCAATCCTCAGTGCGATTTAAGCCATTCTGTGTTGTGTCCAAAAGTATTATGCATTTCAGTTCCTCTCTGTTAAGGAGTTGGGTCATACTTCCTCCTCTGGGTGGTAACTTTAATGCCTTCAGGACAGTCCAGCGTAGCTCATCTTCCTTGTGCTTGGCATCGATGAAATGTTCCACAAGTGGGGCATTGGGGGTTTGGCAGCGAATACGGCTCTTGTGCTGGCAGATCCTTGTTCTTACCTTCTGCGATGTTTGGCCCACATACATTTTTTTACACGGGCATTGAACCATATATATAACATTACGTGTTACAGTTTGTGAGGGAAGAGCTTGAAAAAGTAATGTTATTAAATACTCTTGTCTTTCCTTCAATGGTCATATCACATACGCTGCAGTTACCACATTTTACATGTCCAACAATAGGGGACAGACCCCATATGGCTTCAAGCGTGGAAGATTGAGTGGGACTTGGCAATGCTGCTCGAGCTAAATGGTCCTTCAAGTTTTTGCTTTTTTTAAAAGCAAATAAAGGACGTTCAATTCCAGTGCACCTGCATTAATGATAGGCCAGTGGTGGAGTATCATTTTCCTCATTTTATTAGACACCGGAGAAAAGGTCATAACACAAGCCAGTCTTTCTTGTGGTGTCTTTGGGGTCGGTGTAAGTTCTTTGTCAAGCAGATCTCAAGAAGTTGTAAAATAAAGGAAGTCGGTATTGCATGTGGGCGTGGGCGTGTATCTAAGGTCTTTTGAATAACCCTAAGCGCTGCCACCTGAGGGATATTCGTTTAAACGAATATTCCTCAGGTGGCAGCGCTTAGGGTTATTCAAAAGACCTTAGATACACGCCCACGCCCACATGCAATACCGACTTCCTTTATTTTACAACTTCTTGAGATCTGCTTGACAAATAACTTTTTTACATTTAATGGTCTCTTTTACCAGCAGATAAAAGGTACAAGTATGGGCGCAATTTTTGCTCCAAATTTGGCAATATTGTTTATGAATGAGATTGAAAATGAGGTGATATTATCTCCATCAAACCCCTTTTACTCAGGAATCAGTATGTGGCGTAGATACATTGATGATATCTTCATGATATGGAGATGTGAAGTCAATGATCTACGCCACTTCCTGCATTGGATGGATAACAATTGTTGTGGCCTCCGCTTTACCCTGACATCCAATAAATCCTCCATTGATTTCCTGGATCTGACCATCTTTCACCAGGATGGAGTTCTTCTGACTCGTCTGTTTAGAAAATCTACAGAGCGGAACACATTGTTGGATTATTCTAGCAATCATCCGAGAGCTCTGCGTGATTCACTCCCATTCTCCCAGTTCTTGCGAATCAGGAGAAACTGCTCCTGCAGGCAGGACTACTTTAAAGAGAGTACCATTCTAGCAGACAAACTTAAAAATAGGGGCTATCCCAGGAGGATTGTGAAGAATGCACTTAAGAGAGCATTGTATAGACCAAGGGAGACTTTGCTTACACCGACCCCAAAGACACCACAAGAAAGACTGGCTTGTGTTATGACCTTTTCTCCGGTGTCTAATAAAATGAGGAAAATGATACTCCACCACTGGCCTATCATTAATGCAGGTGCACTGGAAATTGAACGTCCTTTATTTGCTTTTAAAAAAAGCAAAAACTTGAAGGACCATTTAGTGCGAGCAGCATTGCCAAGTCCCACTCAATCTTCCACGCTTGAAGCCATATGGGGTCTGTCCCCTATTGTTGGACATGTAAAATGTGGTAACTGCAGCGTATGTGATATGACCATTGAAGGAAAGACAAGAGTATTTAATAACATTACTTTTTCAAGCTCTTCCCTCACAAACTGTAACACATGTAATGTTATATATATGGTTCAATGCCCGTGTAAAAAAATGTATGTGGGCCAAACATCGCAGACGGTAAGAACAAGGATCTGCCAGCACAAGAGCCGTATTCGCTGCCAAACCCCCAATGCCCCACTTGTGGAACATTTCATCGATGCCAAGCACAAGGAAGAGGAGCTACGCTGGACTGTCCTGAAGGCATTAAAGTTACCACCCAGAGGAGGAAGTATGACCCAACTCCTTAACAGAGAGGAACTGAAATGCATAATACTTTTGGACACAATACAGAATGGCTTAAATCGCACTGAGGATTGGGCTGGATTACTCTAACTCCTCTAAGGACTGTTCTAAAGACTGTTAAAACTGTCCAAAAACTGTCAATTTATTGCGCAAACACTGCTCACAAGCCTGTTGTTTTGTCGGTCCTTGACACCCTCAGGGAGGGTATGGACACCAATCAGTACCAGGCTCTTGTGCTCCTAGATCTCTCAGCCGCCTTCGATACGGTGGATCATAACATCTTACTTTCCCGTATCGCAGCGGCTGGGATCGGGGGGAGTGCCCTGGTCTGGTTGTCCTCCTTCCTGAGCGACCGCACCCAGGCTGTCCGCCTGGGTGACTCCACAGCGGACATCCGAAAAGTTCAGTGCGGGGTCCCCCAAGGTTCCTCTCTCTCTCCCCTCTTGTTTAATCTGTATATTGCCCCTCTGATTTTCTCTCTTCAACAGATGGAGGTCACCGTATTTAATTATGCGGATGACCTCCAGCTGGTCTTTAATCTCTCTTCTCCTTCTGCTGCACTTAATTTTCAAACTGTCATGCTTCATATCAGGGACTGGATGAACCACAACCACCTTAAACTCAACCCTGACAAAACCGAACTGGTGTTGACGGGTGGTTCATCCAGCCCCTGGTCCCCTCTCTTTTGGCCCCCCTCTCTTGGTCCCTCTCCTGTTCCCTCTTCCTCAGTTAAAACTTTAGGAATAAAACTTAACTCTCAACTCACCCTTCACTCCCAGGTTAGCTCTGTGGTATCTTCTTCCTTTCTTTCACTGGTACTATACGCAGGGTGTCCCGCTTCTTCACTTTCTCTGCCCTCAAACTCATCATTCTGGCCATGGTGGTGTCCCGCCTGGACTACGGGAACGCCCTGTATGCCGGCATTCCTGCATACAGCCTGCGTCGCCTTCAACAAATACAGAACCAGGCGGCCCGCCTGGCCTTCAATCTCCCTAAATTCCACCACTCTACCCCTCTCCTGAAATCACTGCACTGGCTCCCCGTGCGAGCTAGAATTCAATTCAAGCTCGCATCCATCACCTTCCTGGCCCGAACGAGTTCGGCGCCAGCCTTCATCTCCTCTGAGATTGTCTCTTATGTCCCCACTAGGGCTCTACGCTCCTCCTCTCAGTCCCTTCTTACCATCCCACGCTTCCGGAGAAAGAAGTGGGGTGGATCTAAATTTGCTTTCCTTGCCCCTACCCTCTGGAATTCCCTTCCCCTTGAACTCCGCTCCACCCCCCTCTATTCACAATTCCGCAAATGCCTGAAAACCCATCTTTTTACAAAATCCTTTGATTAAATGTTCTTTCTGACCTCCCTACCTTCAACCTCAGTCCCCGTTAGCTATAGCGCCAAGAAGCCGCTGGTAAACGTGCGCTCTACAAGAACTTTCAAACTCAAACTCAAACTCGTTCAATATCTCCAAACATTTGTTTTAAGGATTGGTTCAAGTAATGCTTAAACGCTGCTCAAAATAATGTTTTAAATAATTTCCATATGAGCGCATTGTTTATTGATGGTGTAGACATATATACATTTGTAAGATGATTACCGATGGTATACATATATGTATATTTTTACACAATTGTCCAAATATATGAAGTTAAGCATCAATTCACGGGGTTTCGAATGACGTTTCACGCAATAGACACCGTTCTAAGATGGCCGCCATAGTCACACGTATCCTCACCTCCCCTCCCCTTCTCACTTAAATGTACCATGACGACCGGATTCCACTTCCGGAATCTCGCATAGTCGGAACAGTGCCATTGAGCACGCCGATTGATCGCCGCTCGATCCGTGAGCCAAGCAGCATTGACCGATATCTGAAGGTAAGGGTTGAAGGTGGTTAAGTCCCCCGTAATTCCTCGGGCCCCCCCTCCCCAAAAAGGCATTGATCTAATTAGACTTCCCCTTTTTTTCAGTGCGTGGATCTACCCGATCGCACATCAATGTGTGGATAATATTTAAACACACACTGCCTCTTGATCGCAAGCGACTGAGAATAATCTGTCCTCCATTAATTAGGACCTCGAGGTAATTATGCGCCCCGGGGCACACACTTTGTGTTGCATGGAACTTGGTTAAATCGTAACTGACCCTCTCTATTATAGGTAGCCCTTACATCAATCCTTCTCTATTTCGACCGAAGGGAACACGAACGCTCTGAAAGGTTTGTCTTTTCACCCTTGCTCACTGTAACACTGTGTAAAACATCACAAACAGGCACCAATGATGTTCAGTCGCCCTGTTCTACACGGCCCGCATGTTCTACACGATCTGCATGCACACAAATGCTCTGCACCCGCCCCCGACCCGATACCGACACGCTAGCCATAGGCACGTTAGTTTCGAGATTCACCGAGTGTGTTATAACTTTTTTCTAAAACCCGAGTGCACTCTCATGGTAAGCATGGTTTAAAGACAGAAACTGAAACACCATATAATGGCAATGAGAAAGGATGCACAACTTATCGCTGAGCACTCTGGCATGCTATGGAAAAACAATATGTGAACCCCTGTGTACATTGTCTGACATAAGTGTTGTATTTAAACAAGAATCTTTCTCTTTTCTTTTTCATTTCTCCTACTATGAACAGGCGCTCCAAAATACAAACAGGCAAATTATTATAAAGTCCTGGTGATGATCCCAGTACACTAGGAGCCAGGGATCGAAAGGTCGTCGACACTTTTAACAATTCTGTAATTTTCCATTCTGTTAATGTTGTTACAGCAATTGTCTGTCTGAACTTGCTTTAAGAATTTTGTCAATAATGCAAGGGACAGTTGGCTCCCACGTTCTCTTTGCCTGATATTCTTTAAATTTCCTTTTTCTTTTTCTACCTTTCTCACTCACGAATTCTGTTTGAGTGTGCTCTGGATAGGTACAGGCTTGTACCCTATCAGTTATTGTATTAGACCCCTCAGATGGTCTTTCTTATTTATGCTTATTTTTTGATTAAAAAGATTCAGGCCCGGCTGGGTACTGAAAAACTTCCTGATATAGTACTGATTTGAGTCTATATTTCATTGTGAATTGTTTATGCCTTTAACCCTAAGGACCGTTGTTCTCTTTAATAGCCTATTCTTCTAACACAGAGACTGGTGTTTACTTTTCTTTCTCTGAGTGCTTTTAGAGGACTTTGAAAAGTGAACTATGTGACAATCTTGCTGATGTGAAAGGAAGGGCTGTAGGATGTTGTTTTATTCTACACAAAAAGGAAATACCAATGAATGAACTGTACAAATATTTCAAAATAAATAAACAGTTAGAAAAGCACAAATGACGCAATATTTTCTAATTCTGAAGTTTGATGGAAACAAAGATTTTAATATGATAATTAAATCTAGACTATTTACTTTGGTCATGCGCAAATGACAAATATTAACTGAAACCCATTTCCACACATATTTATTTGCATACTATATAGCTTTATCAATGAAACTCTACATCTGTACAAAATTAGTGGTCATTTCAACATAAAATGCTGTCTGTAAATGACAGCGTGCTACTACACCATGCTTTAGTAATGTGTTTGTGACAGTGTGCTCCTAAATGTAACACCAGCTACATACTTCACCTTTACCACTCTCCTGTTGAATGGGCATGGCTCATTTGTGACACTTGTTCTTTGAGTGATGCATGGATTTTTCAGCATTCCTAAGAGTTCAGTGAAGGCAGCATCCCAGTTTGAAAAATGTTCCAGCACCACTGCCTATTAGGGCCACAGGAGTTCTTACAACACTGGGAGCTTGCTGTCAGCTCCATTCGATTCCCTCACCTGCAGGAGTCAGACTCAACTGAAGCACCCACAGGGGCACGGAGAAGGCCTAATTGCACATGCAATGAGTGGCAAAACAGTGCACTTCCTCTCGTTTATAAATTCATTATGTCATTCATCCCTGGCTGCCTGCTGCCAGTATAGGACAAAGAAGAAGTTATGCCCAAGCTGCAGAGTTGCTTCTGAAGAAAAGAGAGTCAAAGTAATCACTGTGTTCCGCCTGACTATGGAAGATTAGTAAAAGAACACAGACTTACTTAGGACATAGTATTGGAATTAGGAAAATGTATTATTTGTGCTTGTTTATTTCAATTCTTGCTAAAAAAAAATGCAGTTAACCTTAAAACAACTTATTGAGATGGCTAATGCACAATTCTTCCTTATTAAAACCAGAAGTAGGAATATTTATCCTTCAGAGACATATGGAAACTGGCCTTAATCTCAGAAAAGAAGATATTGCTCCCCATAGCATGATACTGAGAGAGAGGGAACTCAAGTAACTGTTATACAATGTACTGTTGTAAAGGTCTGAAAGCCAACAAATTAACAGGGAGAGCAGAGCCAAGAGCCTGTCTTGGTTCTAGGAGCCCGTCTTGGCTCTGAGAACCCAGGCAGGAGGTGAGCTATGGGAACAAGTAACATGGAAATCGTGCAACCAATGTTATGTAAAAATATGACAAAGTGTCTTCAAAATTCAAAAAAGTATATTTCTATAAAAAGTGTATCACTTTAGTACATCAGATTATATCATTATATTGAGAGGCATTTATTAACTCCTTCTGCGCTTATGACAAGCTCAGTTCGTCATGAGGCACGGTGGAGCTGTGCTCATGACGAGCTGAGCTCGTCATAACTGCAGCGGAACGCCCACGCGAGGATGATTCCCCTCCTGTGCGGGGCGTTCCATTGAGTGGGCGGAGTTGTGACGAGCTCAGCTCGTCATGAGCACAGCTCCACTGTGCTGCATTGCGAGCTGAGCTCATCACAAGCAACGCGGCGCCACTCGCGGCCCCCCACCTACCGTGCCGCGGGGGAATTAGCCCCACAGCAAAGGGGCTAAAAGGGATAGTTTTTAAACATGAACTTAGAAACATTTATGGCCCCATCCCCTGCTTTGACAACAATACCATTAATGAACAAAGAGGCAAGTCAATTGTTATGTGCACCTTCTATGTGAGCTATATTCCTATTTTACACGGAGCAATCCATTAATTCAAACACAACAGAGTTCTTTGTAAAGCACACATACTCATGCATTTTAAGGTTTTGTTATATGCAATAAAGAAAAAGGAGGCGGACCAATAAAATAATTGCCTACAAGCATACAATTTAGTCAAGTGGCCAAGACGGGATTGGTCTCAGGTTTTCTGTTTTCACATTGTGTAACTTAGACATCCCTTTCTTGCTCCTCTTTGACATCAAAGTTTAATGCTTTGTCTTTCATTCTTGGTGCATGAGGTTAAGGCGTGGGTAGCAGGGAGAGGCATCATAAAACCTTAGTTCCTTTTGGGCTCGAGGGCTCAAAAGGACCTTGAGCGGAATCAGAGCCTTCAAAGGCTCACCCACCCTTGTACTTTTCACTGGGTATTCTGTGCCTGAAATAACGTTAGGTGCTGCTGCCAGTGTTATACCTGTTCTGTATGTGAGCATATCTTAGCTTGCACTGCTGGTGACCATCTTGTACCTGTGCTGTGTGGAACTTCACTTCTGTCAAATGCTGAATATTGTGTGTGTGTGTGTGTGTGTGCATGTGGGTGTGTTTTACACAGTCTAGGGCTGCTGTAGCAGATGCTGTCCATTTTCTGTGTATGAGAGGGAAGCTTGCATTGTTTCTGACTAGATCAGTATGTGTTTTATTAGTGTGAGGAAAGTGTGGACTCCTGCCTGGGGCTGTACATGTTTTGTGTGTGAAAATCTAGCTATGCATGTGAGTGAAGCTTGCACACGTACACCCCGATCATCTTCCTTACACTTGTACCAAATCTGAAATGCTGCTTATTTGTCGTATCTAAGTAAGGCATTACATGGTGCTCCTATAGTGCCATACTTGATGTATTCTTTGAAGGAAGCCTGTACTGGCTGGCTCTGTGGTGCCACACTTGTTTCATGTCTTAGAAGCAGGCTTGCACTGGCCCTGCAGTGCTACCCTTTTTCCTTGTCTTTGAATAAAGCTTGCAGTGGCCCAGCAGTACTACATTTATTCCATGTCTTTGAAGGAAGATTGCATTGACTGGCATTTCACTGCCACACTTTTTCCATATCTTTGAAGGAAACTTGCACTGGTCCTGCAATGCTACACGGATTTCATGTCAGTGCTGCGTTTGAGCCAAGGACCTGCTGTGCTACTTCTCTCTGCGCTCAGTGTTTGTGTGTTTTAGGTCTGAGCAAAAGACTGCTTTTGCTGTCTCACTAGCCTCATGTTTTCTCAAAATAATACAGAATCTCTCCCAGAGAAAATGAGTTTTGGGTAAGTCTACTTCATTTATTCATCACATAGATTGTCCTTCACATATTGCCCCAGCCCTTCAGAACAGCATGCATACAATTGGTCAGGGGATTGCCAATGTTTAGCTCTGTCTTGTAGACAATCACTGATCTTTAGGATGTCAGGAAGTTTGAGTAACAGTATTTTGCTTGCTTACTCTGCCTCTATAGAAGTCTGACCATAGGAGATATTTCCTTTAGTTCATTCCCCAGCAGCTCACCTGCAACACAGACTAGTGCTAACTCTGTAATGAGAATACCAGCAGCCCCATTGCTATTGCTACTGGAACACACCTTTCTTATGCAGAGGGACAGACATTTCTGCAGCAAGCTTTAAAATCATACCAGGATCTTGAAGAACAATTGTTACTTACCTGTAAACAGGTGGTTCTCCAGTATTGGTGTCTTTCATAGATTCACATGCTTGAATATTCCCCGTCGTCGAAGTGGGAGTCCCACGGTAAATAAAATAGCAATAATGCTAATATATATATAATATAGTATCATAATAAGTAGTAAAAACAGATAAAATATATACTGAAAACCTTCACAAAGGTTGCCTCATAGGAATGCATTAGAGAGAAAAAACTCATTTGCAACATATCAGTGTCATTATGTTAGTCCAAACTGCAGCCAATCAGGCTCAAACACCCTCTAGAACCTTCTCCTCAGAAGCTCAAGCCCTCAGATTTTCGTAGCACTAGTAATAATAGCGCATGAGGAGAAGAAGAAGAGCCTCTGAGGGGAGGATGGGTGGGTCGCATGTGAATCTATGAAAGACACCAATACTGGAGAACCACCTGTTTACAGGTAAGTAACAATTGTTCTTCTCCAGTATTAGGGGTGTCTTTCATAGATTCACATGCTTGAATAGAATAGATAGCAGTAACCTCCTAGAGCTGAGATTGCAACATTTCCAAACAATTGAAGAACAACATATAGCTTAAAAGTAAAGCAATCTCAAGAATGGAGGAGGGAACAGAGGCTCACCTTATTTGAAAAGATGACGAAGCACTGCTTGCCCCACTGCGGTATCCGCCTAGTTGACAGCTTCCAAACAATAATGTCTGGTAAAGGTGTGCCTGCTGGACCATGTCGCTGCTCGACAAATCTGGTGTAGAGGCACTCCGGCAAACAACGCGGTGGACGATGCCATCGCCCTTGTAGAATGTGCCTTCACTGGAGTAGGTAAAGGCCTGCCAGCCTGCTGATGGCAAAATGATATGGCTGAAGAGAGCCATCGTGCTACTGTTTGTTTAGTCACTGAATGCCCTTTTCGCAGTAGCCCATATGCTATAAATAGCTGATCAGATTTACGGAAAGGGGCTGTTCTTGAAATGTAGAATTTTAGACAACGTTTTATGTCTAAAGAATGTAGTCGTTGTTCTGCAGGAGATTTAGGATCCGGGAAAAAAGTTTTTAAGAAGACAGGCTCGTTCAAATAAAAGTCAGTAGGTACTTTTGGTAGAAAAGAAGGATTGGTACGAAGTGACACTCCATCGGGCTTGAACTGTAAATACGGAGGTTTGATGGTAAAAGCGTGTAAGTCACTTACACGACGAGATGATGTCAAAGCCAAAAGCAAAGCGACTTTCCAGGTAAGAAACTTGAGGTGTGATCGATGAATTGGCTCAAATGGAGGTTTCATAAGTTGTGATAATACCACGTTGAGGTGCCATGCTGGAGGAGGGCGCCTTAACGGAGGGAACTTCCTGAAAAGTCCTTTAAAGAACTGTTGTATGATTCTGGATGAACAGAGAGACGTAGAGCCATCATGGCGGTAGCGCGAAATAGCCGCCAAAAAGACTTTCAATGTGGCATGTGAAAGACCAGACTGAGCAAGACTTAGAAAGAATGGTAAAAGTTGGTCTGGAGTGGAATTGATTGGGTGTACGTTGGATGCTGCGCACCAATGACAGAAACGTTTCCACTTTGACCTATATGTTTTGATGGTTGATGGCGCTCTAGCAGACGCTAGGATGTCTCTTCATTCTTGGGGCATACTTAAAGAGGCAAATTCAACGTATTCAGGTTCCATGCCGACAATTGAAGCGTCGACGGGTCTGGATGGCAAATGTGTCCGTCGTCCATCGTCAGGAGGTCCGGACGTGGATGTAGACGAATGGGCTTGCATTGTGACATTAGAAGGAGTTCTGAAAACCAAGCCTGCCTGGGCCAACGTGAAGCGATTAGAATCAAGAGGCAGGGTTGCCTGCGCATCTTCCACAACGTTCTTGGCACCAATGGGATCGGTGGAAACGCATAAGCAAACAGGCCGCTCCAATCCATGAGTAGGGCATTGCCGCTGGATTCTGGATGAGGATGCCAACTGGCGAAAGCCTGGCACTTCCGATTCACTGGAGTTGCAAAGAGGTCTATCTTGGGATGGCCCCATTGATGGAACACTAGGTCCAGAGTCGGCTGGTGTAACTCCCATTCGTGAGTGGATGACGCAGACCTGCTCAGGGAATCTGCCAGTTTGTTTGATGCTCCCGGCAGATGGACTGCTGTCAAAGAAATGTGGTGACGAAGTGCCCATTCCCAAATTCTTTGAGCAAGACGAGACAGAGGCTGAGATTTCGTGCCGCCCTGTTTGTTCATGTAGTGCATGCTGGTGGTGTTGTCCGTTTGAACCAGCACTGATTCTCCGTGCACCACAGGTAAGAAAGCCTTGAGCGCTAGGAAGATTGCTAGCAACTCTAACCTGTTGATATGCCAGGTTTTCTGAATCGTCGTCCATTTTCCCTTGATGGAAAGGTCCAGGAGATGGGCTCCCCATCCGTCCATGGACGCATCCGTGGTCAATGTCAGATCTGGAGGCTGGGCAAGGAAGGAGACCCCTTCGATCAGATTGGTTTGTTGCTCCCACCAGAGCAGACTGCTCTTCATGCAGGGTGTGACTGTCACCTGATCGTTGAACGACCCTGATACCTGTCGCCATTGTAGGTCTAATTCCTCCTGTATAGGACGGGTACGTAACCTGCAATTCGGGATCAGTGCGATACAAGATGATGCCATCCCCAGAAATGATTTTAACATTCGCACTGAAACTGACTTTCTTGATCTGATGGTGGAGACCAGATGAACTATCTTCTGTCTCCGTTCGGCGGAGATGAAGGCTTTTGACACGTCCGTGTCTATGACAGCTCCAAGGAATGTCCTGGTTCGCAGAGGTGTGAAGTGTGATTTCTCCACATTGATGGTCAACCCTAGAGACTTGAACAGGGTTTGGCACAAACGTGTGTCGTGATCCAATTGGATTGAGGATTTGGATTTTAGAAGACAATCGTCCAGGTAAGGAAATATCTGGACTCCCTGAAGACGTAGATAAGCCATGACCGGGGCCAGAACTTTCGTGAACACACGAGGAGCTGATCTGAGGCCAAAAGGTAGGACTTTGAACTGATAGTGATTGTGTCCCACCTTGAATCTCAAGTACTGCCGATGTTGAGGGATAATTGGTACATGAAAATAGGCGTCTTGCAGGTCTATTGTCGGTAAAAAATCGCCGCTGCAGAGAAGTCGCAAGACTTCTGACAACGTCAACATGCGGAAGGATTGTTGTTTTAGGAACAGATTGAGTGTCCTCAAGTCCATAATGGGACGCCACTCCCCCGTCTTCTTTAGAATGAGGAAAAACCTCGAATAGAAACCTTTCCCTCGCTGAGATACAGGAACCACTTCGACTGCACCCTTTGTTAACAATAGTAGAACTTGATGTCGTAGTTCTTCTAGATGGGGAGGTGGCGGACCCGAAGGTGGAGAATGAGGAGGAAACTCTGTGAACTCCAAGGTGTGACCCTTGCGCACAATGTCCAAAACCCATTGGTCTGATGTTATTTGAGACCACTGAGAGTAGAATTGCGAGATTCGACCTCCAACATCCTGATGAACTGGCAAGTCATTGCCGTTTGTTGGTGTTGTTGGAACCTCTATAATTGGACTTTCCTCTATAGGACCTGGAATGTTGTTGACGAGAAGACTGCTGATTTGAGTACCGTTGGTTCCCTTGAGTGTACTGGCGGTACTGTGACTGTCCTCCTCGTGAAAAATTGGACGAGGTGCCCCGTCCCCTCGCTCCACGAAAGGGCTGTTTCTTGAATTGTAAGGACCCAAGCGACTTTGCCGTGTCAGTATCCTTCTTTATGGTCTCCAAAGAGGTGTCGATTTGAGAACCAAACAAAGATTCGCCATCATACGGCATGTCAATTATTTTTGACTGGACCTCTTGCCTGAATGACGTAGATTTTAACCATCCTTGGCGTCGGAGCGCCGCAGCACTGGCCAGGATACGGAATGCAGTATTTGCCACGTCCACAGCACAGTCAATTATTTCCTCTGAAGCTCTTTGTCCATCCTGAAGGACCTGGAGCGCTTCCGCTTTGGATGTTTCCGGAAGCTGTGCAAGGAAGACGGAAATGTCTGACCACATTTGTCGGTCAAAACGACCCAAAATAGCGAGAGCATTTGTGGCACGGGCTGAAGTTGACGCCATGGACGAAAATTTCTTTCCAATTGCATCCAATCGTCGACCCTCTCTATCGGGAGGGGAAGTGACAGGCGCTGCAGGGTTGCGCGCACGGCGTTGTGCTGCCTGAGTCACCACGGAGTCTGGCTTCGGATGAGAGAGCAGACATGCAGGCGAGCCCGTTGGGGCCTTATACTTTTTCTCCAATCTAGGTATTTGGGCAGGCAAGGAGTTAGGAGCCTGCATAATCTTTTGCCCTTCTTTCCAAATAAATTCTATAATTGGTACTGTATGCACTTGTTTATAGGGCTGACTTTTAAAATCATAAAGGAAACAGTCTTCATCTCGCTGGACCCTTGTCAACTTAAAGCGGTCCGCCGCTTTGTCCATTAGTTTATGAAAACTAGCGATGTCCACCGGAGGTGAATCACTTGAAGCGCCCTGTTGTGGCAAGGGCGTCTGAACCCGATAGTCATCGAATTCCGCCATATAAGGATCCTGTTCATCTTCCGTATCCTGATTAACCTCTCCTTCCTCTCTCTCTGGCTCTGAGTCATCGTCCATATGTGATTGTGGATTAGAGGAGAGAGGTGCACGCAAATGTTCTGAAGGAGCAGACTGCCTAGGAGGTGTTTGCTGAGGTTGAAATGAAACTGCTACGTCAGAGGATCCATGTACCGGAGTACCCTGGGGGGTAGGCGGAAATCGTCTATTGTAATCGTCCAACATATGTTGGAGGTTGGAAAATAGCGTCATTGGAATAGAGGCCATGGGAACCTGCACGCATTGGTCTTCGTGCTGGTCTACCGGCTCATCTTCTTCTTCTTCTTCAGAAGTAGTGTCCTGGCATTTAATTATTAAATCCGATGGACTCTGGGCGTCACCATAAACAGTTTCATCCGGAACTGATTCCGTCTCATGGTCTGACACGAACAACTGAGATGGTGGCTGTAGAGCAGGTGATTGTAGGTGGAAAGCGGAATCCTCCACAATGCTGACTGAAGACTTCATTGCCGAAACTGAAGTGTCCAAGGGCACTAAAGGCATGTTGGCGAAGGATAGAGAACTTGAAGCTGTTGTTAATGCAGATCCCTGTGTAGACGATGAAGATTTGGAAACAGTCGCCGTAGACGGCGATGCCGTAGGTGTCTCCGTAGACCTAGAGGGCTTCGACACTATCGTCGATGATGTGCTCGTCGACGAGCTGGTCGACGTGGTTCTCGACGTCGACGGTGTATTCGACGTCGACTGGGTCGTCGACGGTGTCTTCGACTGGGTTGTCGACGGTGTCTTCGACGTCGACTGGGTCGTCGACGGTGTCTTCGACGTCGACTGGGTTGTGGACGGCAACTTCGACGTCGACGGTGCCTTCGTCGACGGTGCCTTTGTCGACGGAATCTTCGTCGTCGACGGGAGCTTTGTCGTCGACGGGAGCTTAGCCGTCGACGAGATCTTCGACATCGACGGGATCGTAGACGATGGCTTCTTCGTCGACTGTGGCTTTTTCGTCGACGACATGATAGGGATCGTCGACGTGACTGGAGAGATAGAGGCTTTCGTAGACGTGAAAGCCGTCGACGAGAATCTCGTCGATGACGACGACGCCGACGTCGTCGTGACTGTAGTCGTAGACGAAGCTACAGTAGCCAATCTCCTCGTCGGAATGGTCGTCGACGAGCCAGTCGACGACCGCGCTGTCATAAGTGTAACCACACTTATAGAGGCTGGAAAAGACGCCTGAGAGCCAGGTCTCGTGGGCGTAGTCACAGCAGGCACAGTAGCAGTAGGTGGCACTGCAGCCACAGTCAAAGCCAGCTTTCTCTTCTTCAGAAAAGGAGATGGTAACTCCTGAACACTGCCACGCTTTGAAGCCACAGAAGAAGGAGCTGACTGAAGGCTTTCTGCGTCAGAAATAACTGTGTCTTTATCCTGAAGGCGCTTAAGCCATAAAAGAAGACAACCCTCCCTGTCCTTGAGGGTTTTAGGATTGAAAGTTCTACAGAACCTACAATCAACCACCTTGTGTTCAGGATACAGGCAGTAAATACACTTTTCATGAGGGTCCTTCTCAAATAAACGTAATTTCCCACAGGAAGAACAAGGTCTAAATAAAGACTTCTTACTTGACATCTTGTGAAAACTGAGAGAAGAGTAGATATGAAGAAAAAAACTGAGAGGAGCTCAGGGAGACTCCCTTCACACGACGTGCGGTAGAAAATCTGAGGGCTTGAGCTTCTGAGGAGAAGGTTCTAGAGGGTGCTTGAGCCTGATTGGCTGCAGTTTGGACTAACATAATGACACTGATATGTTGCAAATGAGTTTTTTCTCTCTAATGCATTCCTATGAGGCAACCTTTGTGAAGGTTTTCAGTATATATTTTATCTGTTTTTACTACTTATTATGATACTATATTATATATATATTAGCATTATTGCTATTTTATTTACCGTGGGACTCCCACTTCGACGACGGGGAATATTCAAGCATGTGAATCTATGAAAGACACCCCTAATACTGGAGAAACTGTATTCTGCATACTTTATCATTGTTTACCTGACAGACCAGTGCTTTAATTTTTAGGTACATGCCCTCCACATTTAGTTTCATATTTATTCTTTTGTTTCTTCATTTCTTTCTTTGTTTTAGCATATGCTTCCACTACAAAGTATAACCACTACTTTGTTTTCTAGAAGGTAATTGGATCTTTTTTTTGTAGACAAGACTCTTCCCTGCAAATTCAACAAAGCTTACACTAACATAGTATACAGTGCTGGTCCAAATGTGGCTTATGGGGGATTGGATAACCTCAATTGAAATTGAGGCTACAGTGTAGCTTATCTCAATGACTTTGAAATGCACTAGTTGACAGATCCACCAAATTCTCAACCTGTGCATCTGATGCCACCATCTGTCCCAACTCTGGACCTTCTTACTGAGAAGTGTACTGTATGGAAGCAGTGGGCTTGTGTGAGCACAGGCTAGCCACCATGTTTTGTAAGTGCATTGTGAGGGATGTGACTGTGTGAATGCAGCATTCATATTGTTTTTTGTGAGTGCAGGAAAAGTGCTCTATGGGTTAAAAGGTGGGCCTTTGTGAGTGTAGATGAGGCATATCTCTGTGTGAGTACAGCGTGAGGGGTATGCATATGTGGGGGCAGCAGTGTGAGTGTGGGGTCCTTGCATGTTATGTCTTTGCGTGTATGCACTTTACAAGGGCCAAACCTATTGGCTTTGGCAGTGCTTTTTAGGGTTATGGCTTCGACTTGCAGGAACGCAGTGCAGGAGTGGAGCTACAATAGTGTGTGTATGAAAATGGTAGTGAGATTTGATATGGCAGATGTAAACTATGTTGAAGGAGGTTGAGGAGCGTCAGGAGCAGCTGGAATGTTGCCCTAAAAAGGGGGCCTTGCTACTCTGCTCGTACTACGGCCATTGGCAACCTAGTTATATAACTGGTCAAATTGCTCCTAGGTCATGGTTTACTGTAACCATTGACTATCTTTAGCACTTTATACTTGTTGACACTATTCCTACTTAAACCTTTAAAAATTCATGTCTCTGGTTTCCCTAGTTGGATTTTTGTCATTTTGGTGTCATTTTTTGTATTAAATGTCAATCTATGTTTCTAATTCAGTTTTGCATTTCAACTTTATTGTTGTTTTGGTACTGCAGAATTACTTTACACATTACCCTAAGTTAAGCTTGTATGCTCTGTGCCATAGCTACCAGGGGGTTGAGCTCAGGTTAATTTAGGGATTTTGAGGGTTCACCCTGACAAGGGTTGTGATTCATTCCTTGAGGTGGGTAGTCACACCACACCACACCCCAACTAATAATCCAATTTCTTACAGGAACTCTGCATTTCAAGGCCAAACCACCGTCTGTTTCTCCTAAACTAATACTGAAGCACAACATTTCTACCTTGAGGAAGTAAACTTCTGTTCTTTTATAGAAACATGTAATCAAACTGTTACTATCACGACAGAGAAGACATTGAGTCTACTCCAGATACTTCCTGCTTCAAAAGAAAAGCCAGAAAGTAGAATTAGACCAGTGCCTCACCAACAAGTACATCAAAACAGAAATGTTTTGGATGCCGGCTTTGCATCAGGTTTATCCTAAACTTAAGAAAAAAGTACTGGGTGTGAGCGATAGACCTGCAGGATGCTTAGTTTGACATCCCATAGCAGAGCTAAGATTTGTGACAAGAAGCATACTTTTTCAAACACTGTACTGCCATTTGGACTTCAACTTATTGCCCATAATGGCTGCTCACCTAAGAAGGCAAGGAATATTCATTTATAATAATCTAGATGATTGGTTGATCAAAGCTCACAATGAGTTGCAGGTCAAACAGGATTTCAGAAGAACAATGTTATAGTGCAGACTGGGTCTCCAGATTAATACACAAGAATACGTTTCAACCACTGTATAGTGTCTTTCTTTTCTAGGAGATTCAGCAGTCACCACAGAAGGAAATGTGTATCCTCCATGGGAGAGAGAGTATCTTCTGTGTGAGTCAAATGTCACCTCCTGATAAACAACTGCAAACTGACAGCTCTGCAAATGTCATTACTTCTTGGTTCTATCATGTCTAGTATCTCCATTGTTGTAATGAAAGGCTTGAAATGAAACCCCTGCAGCAGAAACAGGAAGATCAATGGTAACTCATTCCACACATTAATCCTGTGTGCACTTAGGCCTGGGTCCTGGCATTGACAATGATCAGTTCAGGACCTTGGTCTAAACAGGGGGGCGCACCAAGTGTGCCCTCGTAGTGACAGAGGACTATCATCCATGTCACAGGTTTCATGCATAGAGCATGGTGGTGGCAGTATACCAAGTTTGGTTAATTATAGTGACAGGGGTTTTTACCTGTGAGACTTAAATGCACACTTACAGGCCCATTCATACAAAGTTCACTGCTCACGATGAACCCAGAATTCTGAACGCCAATATCCTGTGAGTTGAGTATGTGTGTATGCTATGATTGATAGTGTGCAATGCACAAGTGAAATGGGCCCCCATCATATGCAGGTATGGAGGTGCACTCCCTGATGCCAATTATCCCACATTAGATTATACCAACCCGCCATGTTGAGGGAGCCATAGTGCGCCCTACTGAACAACGAATTGTTAGGTCCAGGCATGAGGGTCTAACAGACAAAACAACGATGACCTAGACTTTATAGGCACTTATAAACTCTTGTAATTCTTTTTAGGTATACTGTATGTTGCATACATTTTACAAACTTCCTCCCCTTTCATTAATTGTTTGGGTAGTTGGTATATCCTATAAATGTGCCTCCTTTAATAATTGCCCATTCCCTAATGGTAATGATAAAATTCCAATTGCGAGACATACAACGACTACACACCTTAGTGTCAAAACTATACCCCAAAACACGATACAAAAAAGTGTGTAGGAGCGAGATGGCACCTCACGGGCGCACCACCAACGGGAACTTGGCAGGTACTCACCAGGGTTGCCCTGTTCTCATCATTGGCACCGTCAAGCTCGGAAAAGAAAATTTGTGTCCAGAAAACACAAACAAAAGTGTATTGTGTAAGAATGCAGTGAGAATAGACCACACGGCGACCAAACCAGTGTCAAAAAAACAACATAAAAAACACACAGGACAACACAGATATGCAATTTTATTCTGTCTCTTGTGTTGGGTGTGGAATCTAAAAAAGTGAGTGTGGTTACTAACTATCCAACCTACACCACTTTACTTGCCGACATGTTTCATTGCCATAGATGTTTTGGCAATTTCTTCAGGGCGTCATATGTATTAAGCTAAGTAACAACACGGGTTTGGCATAAAGCACAGTAAGGCTGCGCCAAATAGATAATGAACAAAACAGGTTGCCAGTACTGTGCAACAATTTGCTACAAAATAGATGAATGAGTGAACAATTGCTCATTCCCAAATGACCACTCTTTCAGTCAAAAATCTAGTAGAAAAATAAATTTTACTTTTATTTTTTTGTTGGAAAATCTAAGTTATTTTTAGTTTTTGTTTTCAACAATAAACATCAAACATTTTGAACAATAAGGAGGAGTGGGGCATATTCATAGACGGGGAAAGTGATTGTGGGGGTGAGTTGAACACACATCAGACATAATGCTAGACACCATGAATAGACACAAAACAATGGGTACACATAAATTGATGACAGGGGAAGTGGTGACAGTTGGTGGTGTGGCTGTTTTAAGAGTGAGGGAACTAGATGATTGGTTCTCAACAGTAGGTTCTACCCTCGTCCTATTTACAATCACAGGAATAGCCTACTACATTTAATGAAAAAATGCATCAATACAATAACAAAGACCATCTAGAGCATCAATAATTCCTGGGTTGCAATTATTATTTGCAGGACTGAACACTCAAAAATGACACCACGGTCAACTAACACCTCGGTCGACGCGTTTCGAATCCTTGCAAAATCAAAGGATTCTCTTCAGGACCATACACATTTAATCTGTAGGAGAATTTATGAAGACTCGGAGCTGTATTAATAGAAAGTCAGTTCTGTCATGCCCAATTACAGATTAGGATGGTCCTGAAGAGAAAACTTGCTATTCTGTTCTAATGTTTATGACTATCAATGAAAATCCTGAGATACAGAAGAAATTACTACTTACTTGTCCTGGTTCTGACTCGTACATATGTACAACCTGTAGTTTAAGTTCTTCCTATCTCTGTAAAACAAGCAGTGGCAAAGCCAATAGATCTCACCTACGCAAGAGCTATTGGATTTGCCAATGTGTTGTGGCCATGTGGTACACCAGCGTGGCTGTTGTTCAGCATGGCTAAACATTAGTGGCGTAGAGGACTGTGGAGTGGAGTGTGGTAGAGTGGAGTGGCTTTGAGTAAAGTAGAGTGGAGTGGCATAGAGTTTCGTGGAGTGGCGTAGAGAGAAGTGGCGTAGAGTTGAGTGGTGTAGAATGGAGTGGCATAGAGTGGAGAAGCATAGAGTGTCATGGAGGGAGCAGACTGGAGTGGGGTAGAGATAAAGGTGTAGAGTGCACTGGCATAGAGTGGGGTAGATTGGCGCAGAGTGCAGTGACATAGAGTGCAATGGAGTGGAGCGCCATAGAGTGTTGTAGTGTGGAGTGGCATAGAGTACAGCAAAGTAGAGTGGAGTGAAGCATATTGTGGTAGAGTGGAGTGGCAGAGAGTCTTCGAATGGAGTGGCATAGAGTGTTGTGGAGTGTAGTGAAGGGAGTAATGTGTCATACTGTAGAGTAGAGTGGAGGGGCGTAGAGTGGAGTACAGTGGTGTGAAGTGGAGTGGTGTGTTATAAAGCGGAGAGGCCCAAAAATTGCAAGCAACAGCGCAGAGATATCCCTTCGGGAATTGACTCAGGCGCTTTACAAGCAAATAAATAAATAGATAAATTAGAGAGTCGTAGACTAGAGTGGGGTAGAGGGAAGTGGTGTTAAGTGGTGTGGAGTGGCATAGAAGAAGTTGCAGAGTGTTATAGAGTAGAGTGGCATAGAGTTGCGTGGAGTGGCGCACAGTGGAGTGGCATAGAGTGGAGCAGCATACACTGTCATGGAGGGTAGAAGAGTGGAAGAGTGTCGAGTGGAGTGGCATAGAGTGCCATAGAGTGACATGCTGCATAGTGGAGGGGCGTAGACTAGAGCAAAGTGGCGTAGAGTGGAGGAGATTGTGCTAGAGTGAAGTAGCAGAGAGTAGAGTGGAGTATCATAGAATAGAGTGGCATAGAGTGTTGTGAAGGGAGTAGAGTGGCTTAGAGTGGAGTGGCCTTGAGTGGAGTGGCTTAGAGTGGAGTGGCATAGAGTGGAGTGGAGTGTCGTACAGTGGAGCAGCATAGAGTGTAATAGAGTGGAGTGGGGTAGTGTGTCATAGAGTAGAGAGACATGGAGTGGTGTAGAGGGAGTGGGGTAGAGTGGCAAAGAGTGGAGTAGAATGTTTTGAAGTGGAGGGGCGTAGAATGCCATTGAATGGAGTGAAGTTGAGTGTCATTGAGTGGAGTGTCATATGGTGGCTTAGAATGGAGTAAAGTGTCATAGAGTGAAGTAAAGTGGAGTGCAGTGGTATAGGGTAGACCAGAGTAAAGTATCAGAGTGGAATGTCATAGGGTGCCGTGACGTAGAATGTTGTGACATAGAGAGGCATGGCTTAAGAGTTGAGAGGCATAGATGGGAGGGGTGTGTCATAGAGTGGAGTGGCGTGTCGTAGAGTGGAGTGGCATGTCATAGAGTTTAGTAGAGTGGAGTGGTGTGCCGTGCCAAGCCGTAGAGGGGAGTGGTGTGAATGGAGTGGCATGTCATAGAGTGGATTACAGTGGAGAAGCACAGAGTGGAGTAGAGTGGTGTTGAGTGGAGTGGTGTAGAGTGGAGTGGCGTACTGTGGAGTATGCACAGTGTTGTAGTGTACTGCAATTACAGACAACACATTTTCTATTGAAATGACCATTACATTTGCACAAACATACATTTTTACTGATAAAAGTATACAGCCCACAAACTATGTGTGAAAATGTCATCCCCTATTGTATTGATGATTTGTTTTGATTATATTAAAATATTTGTTTCCACCACACTCCAGTATTACAATAAAATGTGCTTCATTTTTGCTTTCCTAATTCTGATATATTCTAAATATCTGCACAGTTCATTTACAGGCATTTACATTTTGTTGTGTGCTAGAAAAAAAGCCTTTCTTTTCACAGTAGGATTGTTACATAAATCCTCTCGCTTTGAAGTCAGAGAAAGAAAGTAAACACTAAGGTCCCGATTTAGATCTTGGCGATACTCCCGTCGTCCCTCCATGGTGGCGGTTACAAGTACTCCATCGAGCTGACAGATTCTCACTCGCCGTATTTAGATGTGGGCAGGCTGAACTGCCGTTGACATCAACAGACTTTTTTCCGTCCCGTTGGTTGCGCATCTTCGTCGACGCAGCTGACTCTTCTGCTGGCAACCAGTACTCCGTTGCAGTCAGGCTGGCGGGTTTGCGCCGGGCCCATTTAGATTTCCCTGTTTTGCTGGTGTTGTCATAGCAGCTGATTCCTGACGAAGTGACAACTTGGGGGAGTGGAGACTGGTAAATACTACTTATTAATGTGTCATTACACATACATGTTGTGTTTGCTTCAAAATTATATGTAGGTAATGTTTTATGGCCTTATTGCACATATAGCATAGCACACAAACAACATACACACACTATTGATTGTAAACCCACAGGCATGAAGAGCACAACACCCGCAGCAACAAATACATGTTTTAATTATCAATAGAGGTTTGTTCATTTTACCTTGATGAGTTGTAAAATGAAAACTAGTGCATTACACACAAGTAGAACATAGCATGTAAGAGATATGTAAAAATACACAGGGCTAAAGCAAATGTGAACATACGATTCATAGTAAGACAAGTTAAAAAAAAATCTTACCTTAGATCCTGGCGATAACTGACTTTTTTTGCGTTGTGGTCAAGTAGTAGCATCACAGGAAGTACGTGGATAATGGGTTTCAAGATAAAAACTGAAATTGGAAACCAAAAAAAGGTAAGTTTGTACCTCATTTTCTTCAATTCCTCCAACTCAAGTTTGTAGGTTTCGCTACCACAGTTACCTCGATGGAAAGGCACATCTTGATCTGCTTTTGCCTATGACGTCGTCAACGGGAGAGGAAATTTTTCTGGCTGTGAAGGCGAGTGTCTGACAGACTTTCGTCTATAGACCCACCAACATCTAAATAGAGCGGGAGGACCGCCAAGTAGGCGGGTGGAAAAACAATCTGAAAAGTGACAGCGGACCAGTTCCGTCAAGATCTAAATCAGGCCCTAAGTTCCCTCAGAGCTTGACATTTGACTTCTGTCTTTGACTGCACAGCAAATGTGCCAAATTAAGAACAAGAGTTAAAGGTCTATTTTTAGAAATCAAGTACTAGTGGAAGAATACAGTAAATAGGGTTTGGGCAATGGAAGGGACAAACTCAAGATGGACAGCCTAAAACATAGAAAGCCAGGAAATAGAAAGCAAGCCAATGTGAGTTACAAACCACAAAGCTAATGGTGAGCTATTTCTGGAACGCATTCACAGGAACGTTTTCTGAAAGTCCCCAAGATGTTGTTAGCAAGCAAGACAACGGAGCTGTCTGCTAGGCTTCAACCTACAGAAGGAGAGCAGAGAAATATGTTCCAAAAGCGATTGCTCAAGAGCACACAGTTTGTCACAAGGGAATACCACTGTAGCGGGAATTCCGTTCTCCTCCAAAACTGTGCATAGAGACCTGAAACCTCGGTGAATTAGGATTGCCCAAAACTCACCTCAGTACCCAAAATCCCCTTACCGAGCTAGCTACAGTGTCTCATTGGTCATAACAAACTCCCAATGTTTAGACAGACCAGAACATGAACTTAAAAAACCTCAGGTATCGTGGAACACATGAACACTCTTTCGTTATATAATCATCACAAACCAGAACGTGGAGTAAAAGAGGACACATGCATGTTTGAAATATTTATTTACTAATGTAAGGTTCTCAAACGCAGTATCTTGTATAATACTAGCAAACATATTATAAGCGACTGTGGGAGGGCAGGCTTGATAAACAGGCGTGGAGGCTTAAGTATAGGTTGAAAAGAAGGTTTATTAACAAAAGTAGAAGAGGTAGGTTGTTGAGTTATGGTTATCGGTTGCTTTTCTTCATTATCCGAGGTGTCCCGTGAACTGGAATGATCTGATGATAGGGTTGTGTTTCTTCCGTCTGGATGTCCTTGACCGTGATGTTCACCCCGGAGGCTCATAGGGGGATAAAGAAATGACAAAGGAGCCGTCAGAATAAGCTGACACTATTTCAAGGTTGTAGTCACCATCACCTCACCGTGGTGCACTAGAGTTTTAAAGTGCCACAAGAATAGTTCCAATAGCCCAGAATTACGATAAAGCAAGGAGAGCCCAGGGTAAAATTAGAAAATAAAGAAGGAAATATAGGTATAGCCAATTGCCTTGTATCTTTCCTTATGAACGGTAACGTCTGTGCTCAGAAAAATGGTGTCCACATGCATTCAATCCAACAGTAAGCGTGTGTAGTCACAAAAGAGTTATGCTGAAATTTTACAACCCTCTGTTACACGTAACTGCCTTGATTTCCCACTCTTTTCCCACCCTCTCCCAATTGCTCCCAAGACCCTGACACTAACCTGGCTCCGCCGTAACTCTCCTGAGTCACGGCCGCTCCCCATCCACCTCCGGACACCACCAGTCTTCGGACCAGGCTTCTTCTTCTTCCTCGAGATTGTCGGATGGCCAGTTCTTCTTGGTATCGGGTCCCGCGTTTTCTCCTTTCCACAGGTCGGGTCCCGCGTCTTCTCTCCTCCAGTCGGGTCCCGCGTCTTCTCCTTTCCTCAGGTCGGGTCCCGCGTCTTCTCTCCTCCAGTCGGGTCCCGCGTCTTCCCTCCTCCAGTCGGGTCCCGCGTCTTCGTACTCCCTCGTGGTCTCTCTTCCGCGTTCTTCCTCTACTTCACGGTTGTTCTGCTCTTCTCTTATTGGTCCCCTGGTTCCACTTCCAGGTCGCGGAGGCGGAACTTCCGGGTTGTTTCTACTGCGTTCCTGTGAAGATAGAAGAGAGGAATCTGGGACTTGTGGTCTCGAATAATGAGGTAGAAACTCGCTCCGCTCAGGTACTTTCTCACATCCCCTTTCCCTTGCTGTCTTTCTTCTAGGGGTTTGTGCTTCTTGTGGATATCGTGATAGATAGTCTGCATTCCCTTGTTCTCGCCCTTTTCTATGGCGAGTGTGAAATCTATATGGCTGCAAGGATAGAAACCATCTCAATACTCTCTCGTTGTGGCCTTTATTCCTAGCTAACCATTCTAATGGTGCATGGTCTGTGAAGAGAGTGAATTCTCTTCCTTCCAAGTAGTACCGCAAGGTTTCTATTGCCCATTTGATGGCGAGGGCTTCTTTCTCGATAGTTGCGTAATTTTTTTCTCGTGGGAAAAGTTTACGACTGATGTACAGAATAGGTTTCTCACCCAGAGTCGTTTCTTGAGAAAGGACTGCCCCTAACCCCTGATCAGATGCGTCTGTTTGTAGGCTAAAGGGACGAGAATAGTCTGGGCTAATTAGGACAGTTTCTGATGTTAGAGAATTCTTCAGAGCCTCGAAGGAATGTCGTACTTTACTAGAGGGGTATTGTAACAACTGTTCTTTTTTACAGTTCTTCTGTAGAAGATCAGTCAGGGGAGCTGCCATCTGGGAGAACTGAGGGATGAATCTTCTATAGTAACCTAAGAGTCCCAAAAATGCTCTCAAATCTTTTTTTGTTTTAGGAAATGGTATGTTGGAAATAGCCGACAGTTTCGACGGCTGCGGTCTTATAACACCTTCACCCAGTAAATACCCTAGATACTTGACTGTTTGTGCTGCCAAATGACTCTTGGCTGGGTTGATTTTTAAACCATGCATACCTAAGGTTTGCACGATTGTGGTAAGATGTGTTAGGTGTTGTTCCCAGGTGTCACTGTATATTACAATGTCATCTATGTAGGCTCCAGCAAAATCATCATAGGGCCTTAGGGTTGTATTCATGGCTCTTTGGAATGTTGCAGGAGCCCCATGTAGACCAAAAGGCAACATCCTAAATTGGTACAATCCGTCGGGTGTGGAAAAGGCTGTTTTTTCTTTGTCCTCTTCTTTTAGAGGTATCTGCCAGTAGCCTTTACACAGATCTAGGGTACTGATGTATTTGGCTTTCCCTATTCTTTCTACCATTTCATCCACTCGAGGGAGTGGGTAGGTGTCAAATTCTGAGATCTTATTCACCTCTCTAAAGTCAATACAAAATCTAATCGACCCGTCCGGTTTAGGTACGAGTACAATGGGAGAATTCCATTCGCTCTTAGATGGTTCTATGATTCCCATTTGCAACATCTTTTGTACTTCCTCTCTTATTGTTTGTCTTCTTGCTTCTGGTATATGATAGGGTCTTAACCTGACTCGTTTACCAGATGGTGTTTTTATGGCATGCTCGATGAGGTTGGTCATTCCTGGGGTAGTTGAGAAAACCAACTCAAGAGGTTGTAACACCTCGAGCAATTTGTCGTGTAAAGGTTTAGGCAATTCTGAATCAATGCACTGCTGAAATAGAGGTTCTGGAACATCTATGTTTTGAACAGCCACTGGAGCTGGTCCCTCCCATTTCTTTAAGAGATTCACATGATATATTTGCGAAATTCTCTTGTTGCTGTCTACTTCTATGTGATATGTTACAGGGGTGACTTGTTGGAGCACTGTGTAGGGTCCCTGCCACTGTCCTAAAAGTTACTGATCGGACGATGCCATCATAAGCAATACCAGATCACCGACTTGGAAGGTTCTCAATTTGGTCCCTTTGTCATATTGCACTTTTTGTGCGTTTTGTGCATCTTCTAAGTTGTTTCTGACTATTTCTCGTATTTGACCTAAATGCGTTTTTAAATTTGACACATACTCTGGTAAGGGTTTGGTATGATCCCGTTCAGTTTCCCACTGCTCACGGGCCATGTCTAAGAGGGTGCGGGGTTTATGTCCATAGAGCAACTCAAAGGGAGAATAACCAGTACTCTTTTGATCTTTGCATCTGATGGCAAAGAGGGCCAAGGGAAGAATATCTTCCCACCTTCGGGTTTCCAAGTCCAACAACTTTTTAAGAGTGGCTTTGATGGTGGCATTATATCTTTCCACCAAGCCATCCGTTTGTGGATGGTAGGCAGCTGTTCTGATTTGTTTAATCCCTAGTTGTTTGCATATATTTTGCATCAGTTTGGAGACAAAAGGAGTTCCCTGGTCAGTTAGGATCTCTTTGGGAAACCCTACCCTGGAAAAGACTCCAATCATAGCTTTGGCTATATTAATAGTGTCAGGTCGACGGAGTGGTATGGCCTCAGGGAATCTGGTTGCGTAATCTACCATAACCAATACATATCTATAACCACTTCGAGAAGGTAACAGAGGACCAATTATATCCATGCCTACTCGACTAAAGGGATCATTGATGATGGGAAGAGGTAACAGTGGGGCTCGCGGTGGATGATACCGACTGTGTCGCTGACAAATAGGACATTCTCTACAGTATTTCTTTACTTGCTGGTATATCCCTGGCCAGTAGAAATTTTCTACAATGGTTTTCTCAGTTTTCTCTGCCCCAAAGTGACCCCCTAAAAGGTGACTATGTGCAAGATACAATACTTTTTCTCTAAAGGGTTCTGGTACTAATAACTGAGCTTTTTGGTCTCGATCCCCTTTCCTATACAACAATCCATTCTTAATGAAAAAATATGGACCTACATGTTGTGGGTCCTCTTCCTCGAGTGCATTTTTCCATGCCTCTTGTAAGACAGGATCCTCTTGCTGAGCGGCATGGAAATTGCGATCTGTTTCCCAAGGATTTTCTATCGGAATAACCGGCATGGCTAAGGGTTTTATTCCTTTTTCAGCCCTTCTTTGACTTTGGCTTTTCCGAGGTTTGGAAGGTGGCCATTCTTTTTCTACATCTTTAGAAAAAGGTGCTGTAGCTATCCATTCCCTCATTTCCTCTGATCCGGTTCCCTGCAACAACTGGGGTAGTTTGGCATATTCATTACCAAGAATAGCTTGTTCCGGTAAACGTGGTATTAAGCCTACAGTTAAGGACTTGCCCTGATCCTGTGGATGTTGAATTAGAACCTTGGCGGTAGGATATGGTTTGGTGTCGCCATGTACACATTTAATGGCCACCATACCGTCAATGGGTCCTATATTGTCACCTAAGTCTTGAGGCCGAACTACACTATGAAGACATCCGGTGTCAGCTAAGGCTGTGACCATTTGTCCATTCACAGATACAGGACATTTGTAAGGAGGAAGTTTCTTGTTGGGGGGTGTGCAATAGTAATTACAAGCCATTCCTATTTCCATGGGTTCTTCTCGTTGAGGACAAAATCGTGCTATGTGTCCCATTCCTCCACATTGGAAACACTGGGGTCCAGTTACAGGAGGTCTGTTGGTCGGGATACTGGGAATTGACGTACTTGGAACAAAAGTAAGGGGTTCTGGTTTCTTGACCATAGGAGGTCTGATCGGCCTGTGTCCTGAATGACCCCCGGTTTTCCCTACATTTTCTTCTTTACCCTTTTGAAAATCTTGGGCCCTGCTATAAGCACTAGCTATTTCCACCGCAGTTTCCAGAGTGAGGTTCGCCTGTTGTCGAACCCAACGTTGTATGGGTGGATGTAAGGAGGTTAGGTATTGCTCGAGATAAATCTTTGCCATAATGCCATCCTTATCTGTGGTGGTAGGTTTTAGCCAACGATCCGCCATGTCTTTGACCCTGAAGTACAGAGCACGGGGTGTCTCTTGAGGGCCTTCTTTCATTTGTCGTAACTTAAGCCTATAGGTTTCGTCATCGATTCCCAGTCTCTCTAATATGCATTTCTTAATCTCCGCATAGGGAACCGTTCCCTGTATGGTGGCAGCTTGATAAGCGGCCTGCAGGTCTCCTGATAACAGTGGTCCCAAATACTGACCCCATTTGTCCGCGGGCCACGAGGCTGCATTTGCCATGCGTTCAAAGTTACTGAAGAAAAATCCGGATCTTCTCCAGCTACATAACGTTGTAACACTACAGAGGGTAAGGTGGTAGGACCTCTTTGTTTGCCAAGGGCCGTGGTGAGTTTGTCCACAACAGCCCCTTGTGTTTGTTCTTGATCAGCGAGTACTTTTTGCAATTTTCCTCGATCTTCCTCAACAACAGTCAAAAAGCGTTCCATAACTTTCCCCAGATGTTCCTGATTTTCAGCCATCTTCGCTAGGGCAGCCTCCATTTCGCCTTTGGATCCCACTTCTGACACCACTTGTGGGAGGGCAGGCTTGATAAACAGGCGTGGAGGCTTAAGTATAGGTTGAAAAGAAGGCTTATTAACAAAAGTAGAAGAGGAAGGTTGTTGAGTTATGGTTATCGGTTGCTTTTCTTCTTCATCCGAGGTGTCCCGTGAACTGGAATGATCTGATGATAGGGGTGTGTTTCTTCCGTCTGGATGTCCTTGACCGTGATGTTCACCCCGGAGGCTCATAGGGGGATAAAGAAATGACAAAGGAGCCGTCAGAATAAGTTGATACTATTTCAAGGTTGTAGTCACCATCACCTCACCGTGGTGCACTAGAGTTTTAAAGTGCCACAAGAATAGTTCCAATAGCCCAGAATTACGATAAAGCAAGGAGAGCCCAGGGTAAAATTAGAAAATATAGAAGGAAATATAGGTATAGCCAATTGCCTTGTATCTTTCCTTATGAACGGTAACGTCTGTGCTCAGAAAAACGGTGTCCACCTGCATTCAATCCAACAGTAAGCGTGTGTAGTCACAAAAGAGTTATCCTGAAATTTTACAACCCTCTGTTACACGTAACTGCCTTGATTTCCCACTCTTTTCCCACCCTCTTCCAATTGCGCCCAAGACCCTGACACTAACCTGGCTCCGCCGTATCTCTTCTGAGTCACGGCCGCTCCCCAGCCACCTCCGGACACCTCCACGGACCAGGCTTCTTCTTCTTCCTCGAGATTGTCGGATGGCCAGTTCTTCTTGGTATCGGGTCCCGCATTTTCTCCTTTCCACAGGTCGGGTCCCGCGTCTTCTCTCCTCCAGTCGGGTCCCGCGTCTTCTCCTTTCCTCAGGTCGGGTCCCGCGTCTTCTCTCCTCCAGTCGGGTCCCGCGTCTTCTCCCCTCCAGTCGGGTCCCGCGTCTTCGTACTCTCTCGCGGTCTCTCTTCCGCGTTCTTCCTCCACTTCACGGTTGTTCTGCTCTTCTCTTATTGGTCCCCTGGTTCCACTTCCAGGTCGCGGAGGCGGAACTTCCGGGTTGTTTCTACTGCGTTCCTGTGAAGATAGAAGAGAGGAATCTGGGACTTGTGGTCTCGAATAACGAGGTGGAAACTCGCTCCGCTCAGGTACTTTCTCACAGCGACAAAGTTATCAGCATAGTTATCAGTCCATAAAAGGCGAATGGTGACAGCATACTAAGATGCTGAAATGAATAGAAATTAACAACGTCTAATTCACACCCTCCCTATTTAGCATAGCATTTTATATCTATGAAGGTCTCATTTGGGTTTTAGCAGGGCGGGCCCATACCTCAAAATCTCAGTGGCAGGAGGATCACATCATCTTCCACCAGCTCTCTGCATGCGAAGCACATCAAGTGTGTTTTTGTGCGTTCAGCACAACAATATAAAACTCGCCTAGAGCCAGATTTTGGCAGCAGCATGTGTGTTATGTCTATAGGGGTGCGAAGATCAGACCTTACAACAACACTGGGTTAAGTTATCCGTGTAGCCTTCAGCACTCACTGTGCAGACAGAGTGCAGAACAAAACTGATATCAGAGCAATAACATATTATTTCTCTAGTAAATGACGAAGCTCTTCTGGGTTGAAAGCTAAAACAACAATTATGTGTCGTGTGCAAAATTGAAGCAAGAATGAAAACGACGTGCAAACATTTAATAAACTCATGCTAACTTAACACAGTATGTAGAAAAGAAGTAGCTATATGACACCCCCCCCCCCAATGATCAGAGCACTGTCAGAAATCATGTAAAGTTAGAACCTGGAAGGTGTTTAACCTGAAAACAGAGTTCAATATTAATGAGCTGATCTATTCTCCAAACGTATATATGAAGGCCTATAGGGGCCAAGCGTAATTGTTCCAACCTTTGAAAATATAAGTCAATAGGTCTGGGACGTATAAAAAAAATTCACACATGAAAAAAGGCACTGTCCAAAAATATAAAAATGCACGTGCCTAAATAAGTAAAAAACTCCATGGCATCTCACGATAGAACTGAATATGCAAAATATGCAGCCACAGCCTCCAACATGAAATCACTGTCATCATCCGAAAACAGTTCAGCCATCCAATCAAGTAGTGGGAAGGAACATACGTGCTGCTCCGTCACTGGATCCTCTATTAACATCAGAGGAAAACTCGGTGAGGTCTCAAGAAAGCTCCTTGCCAAGAACTCATGCGCTGCTGTGAGTACATCCCAATGACCCATTAGTCCATGCATCGCTGCCAAGGCCATAATCCTTTCGCCAGAACAAACCAACTCGTGAGCAACTACGGGGCTCATCAGATGATTAAAGTCGACGTCAGGAGACACCGTCAAGCAGAGACACAAATCAAGGGCCCAGTGGAAATCGCAGCTCAGGCAATGAAACACAGGCTGGACACATGTGAAATAGGAAAATCGAAACGATAATCCAAACGCCGTGCTTAAAGTCGCAAGCGGCAGGGTGCCATAGTAATCAAGCATCCGGTTGCACAACAGTGACAGGAGGGGCTCTTCTGCTCCTAATGCAGGAGGGGCATCCATTTGTAATAAAACAAAATATCACCAATACGCCTGCAGCTAAAGCCTGCAAGACAGGGAAGCCTCCAAACAAACTCGAAAAAATAGAATGAAAGAAAGCAGGGATGACCCCAAATATTTTTTCAAATGAAGTCACAAGACCGCTGCTAACTAATTTAAAAAAGTGAGCAAGGCCGGAAGTGTAGGAGGCATTACAGATTTGATGAACTAGCTAGCTGAAATGTAACGGTAAATCAGTATTTAAAAGCGCCTGCACTTCTGTGCGTGTGTTAGCTATGTGAAAGACGAATGTTTCTCGGGCTGAACTCAGGACCACATCTTTCTGAGACAAAAGGGCTCTTATTCTAGTCATACCATTGAACTCTGCCTTCAAGGTTGGGATGCGCGGCCAGATGGAAATATCCGAATTCCCATGCGTAGGGGGATACAGAACGTTTTTGCAGCACACAACACGTTCCGATACAGTTACAACATAAGCGATACCAACAATTAAACCACAACACTCCTCGTTATTCAACAGCAAATAACTACCATTTGCCAGAAGTGTAAACGTGGGAACAATTGCGAGAACAGGAGTCCCTTTTAACACACAAGCTAGATTAGGTCGTTCCTGGTTACAGGAACCATGTAACTGGATGTGTTTGCATATTAATGAATGGTCAGGGGACTCAGTGCATTCCTCCCCATTAAGATAAACTTCTTTACCGTCTTTCAGGCACCTATATGAGAAAGGAAGAGACCATGCCTCATGGAGGAAGGCACCACCTAACGGTTCATAACGTCCTATTGCAACATATCGCATACAACTAGAGGGATTGGTGTCACTACAACGCATGCTTTTACATCGCATGCCTTTACAACGCGGTTTTTACCACGCAGTCCATTACAAAGCATAATGCTTTTAGGCGCTGGATAGTGAATTATTTAATTTACTATTCCAACTCCAGTCCCCGTGGATAGCAGGGAAGGTGTTGGATAGTAAATTAAATATATTCCCTATCCTAGAGCGCCCCCCAGCGCAATGCGTTGTAATGGTATGCGTTGTAATGGTTGCGATGTAATGGTAGTGCGTTGTAAAAAATGCGTTGTAAGAGATGTTCCCCAACTAGAGAATTTGTACAAGGCGAATGCTAACGTAATTAATCCGTGGATAAGCCACGTTGCATCAGTGGCCTCAGAGAACGGTAAAGATTCCAACCTCTCAATGTGTAACATGGAAAATGATGCATCTCGCACTGAAAGCATGCGCTGTTTGTCAGTCAAATTAAACGGGGCAAAGAGGGAGGACACGTTCATGTAATTCCAGGGCACACGGTCAGACTTAAGAGTCTGCAGCGTCCACGCAAACTGCATTACAGAACGCAATTGATTTTGGCCATGGTATAAAACAGACACCTCATCATTTACAATATCAACCACTGAAGAAACAATGTTATTCAACGTGTATATACGGGAAGAAAGCATGTTAATACTGTTATCGACAACTGCAAGCACCTTTTCTAAATTAGCTTGATCAATAGCCCTCAGGCGCTTAGCAGCCTCAATTTGTGAAAGCTTCCAGGTTTCATTGTAAACAGCATAAATCCAACTTTTAGATCTACCGCTAGCCGGGCCCTTTATAAAATCATTTAGATCCACATCATCAGTTAGCTTAGATAGATGTAATTTAACAGCAGCTTATGTAGAATGTTGTAACCAATTCTGACATAATTTGCCAACTGAGTATGTTGTAACAGTGTGTTCAGGATCAAAACGTGGATCAGGCCTGACTTGTGTAAAACCTTCAGTTAAACCCATAAAGCGACGCTGGCAAGAATCAGAGCTTCTGTGCCACAGCAGCCAACCCTTTTGGATCAAAACTGGACACATTAAAGGATGCATTATGTAGTAATGTTTGTAACTCTCAAATGGAAAACTTTGTGAAATTATCCCAACCGGAATATTCTTCTAAATCAGGGACAGCAGGGGTATTTAACTTTTTTGAAGTAGCCAATCCAAAGCACTTTGTCTGAGAAATCGTAGAATTCAAAAACAACATGTGATTCGGGATGAGACATGCACGGTGCCTCAGTGCCTTGTACCTGCCAACTTTTAGAACCCCAAACCGATTTAAGGTCAATGGTTTCCTTCCATAGCTCGTAGCCCTCTACAGCTACTTCGAATACAATAATTTAGTATTGGTAAGTCTAACTTTGGACATGGGCTTCTGTGTCATCTTAAAATAAAAGGACTCAGGACTTGATTGATTAAAGTCTGTAAAGTAAGTGTACTTCTTCAAAAATATACTGGAGCTGCCTTGTAATGGTGCTGGGCAATGTTCCCACTGTGTGTAATTCACAGTACCCCTTCTAGAACTTGTTTTATGCAGAAAATGGTTACCAAAATGTTGAAAGCAAAATAAATCATCATAATTAGCAGATTCTAAATATAAATCTTCAGCATCAAAGGCAGCATAATATTTTAAATCAGAGAATAATGATTCTACGGCCTGAACATTCCAATCATCAGAACGTATGTTTTGTTTTACCACATCCCCCATGTTCACTCTCAGTACATTTGGGACATTAACCACTTCAGTGGGGCCATGAATTTGAAATTCAACTGCATCCCACACAATCCCATCAAGAACCGGCCAAGCTGTGATGTTAACAAAGTTCAAGTCTCTTTTCAGTCTGTGTGCAGAATGTGAAGAGGAAAAGGGGGGCAAAGTTCCATTAAGATGCCGAATGCATGTTCTCTCCTCGACATAGCGTCCATCCATGAACGGAAAAAATAAAACACAAAACTAAATGACATAAAAAGGTAAACTAAAAAAAGCACTAGCCAAATATATGTCCAAGGGGGAACCAAAAAATGTTCTTGAATAAAGAGGCATAAATTGCACAACGTGAGGGGTTTGTCGGAGTCACTGAAGCAGAGTCAAATGAGAATCTTGAGTATGTGGCCAAACGTGTTTGTAAGTCAGGCATCGATAAATCAGCAGGATAGGCATAATCGAGGTCATCAATGTTATTAACGGGAAAAGTGTTCAGTAAAGGATTGGAAATGAAAGGCATCTCGAGGGCCACTTCTGGCTCAGCAGCTGCAGTAATGGCCAAAACAGAATTTCTCACCTTCGAAGGACAGGAGACTGCCGGTGTCATGCTATGAAGAATCGGCCACCCTGTGTATCTTGACATTGTCAATTGAGATAAACCTGTTTTCCTTACGACCTGGAAGTGGTGGTAATATGACTGTTCTTGTGCCCTTCCCTCCAAGAACTGGAACCCGTGCTCGATAGGAAGGACCAAAATCTTTCTTGTTATCGATCTTCTCTCGAACCAGTTCTCCAACTTTGGGTAGCCAGCCAACTACCGGGATCTTCAACGCATCATCCGACGTGGAGGGCAAATGTTCCTTAGCAAGACTGTCTCTGGTCTTTTGTAGATCCTGTAAAACATTGCAATGTTCATCTACATCAAAGGCCGTGGCTTGAGCCACGCAGTCTAGACCGTCGAGGTCAGGGACATACATCTTGATACCAAAGAGCATTTCGTACGGGGTCCACCCACCCAGAGACATTCTAGGGAGATTATTAAGAGCACGCTGCACGCCATTGAGATGGGCCAGACAGTTTCTGCCAGTGCCTATAACTCGAGCTGTCAAAGATTGCTTTAAGTCACGGTTCATTCGTTCCACTACACTATTACCCTCAGGTCTGTATGGAGAGGAAAACTTGACTTAGACCCCCAACAAAACCATAGCATCCTTATACGCCTTAGAGGCGAAAGCCGGACCCTGATCCGAATGGAAGGTACCACAGGTAAAAATCCCTACAAAGACACGCAAATCTCTTATGACAGTCCGTGAATCAGCGCTGCGATGGGGCCATACCCACACAAAGCGTGTGCATGAATCAACTGCTACTAAGATGTACTTATACGCAGTATCAGAAGAAAAAGGACCGCAGTGATCTAAATAAACGCATCCCAGTGGTTTATTAGAAATGTACAACTGTGTCTGTGGCGGACGCGCAGCAGTCGAAGGCTTGATCTGCTGGCAAATGTCACATTGAAGGACATAATCACGTGTCTGTTTGTACAGTCCCCGCCACCAGAACCTCTGTTGTAGCTGAGTTACAGTGGCTGAGACGCCCGCATGCGCAGACCCCACACCTTCATGAGCCGCTGTAATCAAAGTAGCTCTGCGATCCGAGTTGGGAATCAAGCGTTCGCCAACATCAGGAATTTTCACGTAAGGAACCTTATCGGGACTTAAGTTGTATGTGTACTTCGAAGGGAACCCCGCAGGATATTTACCTCCCTTCTCAGTGGCAGCAACAGCCGCCAAGGATCTGCGTACTCCAATGCAAGCCTCAGAGCACGAAGCTCTGCTAATTGTGCAGTGCAGTCTCCAAGTGTCTGCGTGTGCACGACACTGGACTTGAACTCATCGTTCACCATGGCACCGACCACAATGGCGCATGCGGAAACGTAGGCATGTTTAGAGTCAAGCGCAACCTGCGCCGAACCATCGATGTAAATGATGTAATGGAAATCCTCCAGGGGTCGCATTGCTAAAGGAGCTGGATGAACAAATTCATACTGTAAGTACTCCTGCGACCGCAATGTGGTGTCAAAGATAAACGTGACATTCTGAGATGTCAAGGACGCAGCCCATTGAATCCACCGAGGGTGCAAAGCTTTAGAATTAGGTACACTGGCTTTTGTAACTGCCTCCAAGGCAGGACACGGGGTAACAACCAACATGCGCTTCCCCTGTGACAAGGCACGTTCCTTAAGATTAGCCATCTGCACAGCCATCAAAACTTTCTCCACAGTGGAAAAGCGCAATTCAGCCGAAGTGTACAAGTGTGACTTGTAAGCAATAGGTACTGTGTCTCCTTCATTAAAAGTCAGGTACGTGAAACCTACCGTCCCAGGGATAATTCTTATCACCAGGTTGGTCTGATTATCACGAGTCAGTAAGAATTTAGAAGCGAGCAGATCAGCCTGCAAAGACTGCAGTATAGCCGAATGCTCAGGCAGCCAGCATGATTTGGAAAAAGATGGTTGTATCAAAGCATACAAAGGCTTGATACGCTGGGCATATTCCGGAATGTAAGTCCTCCCGAAATTCAAAAAGCCCAGTAAAGATTGTAATTTTTTCAGTGTTGTTGGAGCGCACAATTGAGCGCATTTCTCCAGGAAGTGAGGAGCCAATCCCTTTCCTTCATTGTTAAGCTCGTAGCCCAGAAACAACACTGTGTACTCTGCAATGTGCGATTTTGCAAAGTTAAACTTGTAACCGAGATCTGCAAAGTTACAAATTATTCCGTTTACTCGACACAGATGCTCCCATAGTTCGTCGTCTGTGAGATATATGTCATCCACATACGAACAAGCATCTGGGTCGATCCTCTCCAAAAGAGAGACAATGCGGGCGGAAAAAACACTAGGACTATTCTCATAGCCCATAGGTAGACGCCAAAAATTTTTTGCACACCGCCGCATGTGAAGGAGGTCCATTGGGAACTTAGACCATCCAATCTATGGGCATAAAAACCATTGGAAATGTCAAGCGTGGTTTTGAACTTATGCACAAGACTATTCACTAGGGCAGAGCCGTGAATATTCTGTACTGCACAGTTACGTCAATGCGAGTTTAAATGCCGGTAATCCAAAACCAAACGATATGAGCCGTCAGGCTTGTTTACAGTAAAAAGAGGGTTATTCATCGGTGACACACACGTTTCAATTACACCTTGATATTCCAACTGTTCAAGGATCGCCGCGACGGAAGCTTTTGCTTCACGTCGTATAGGATATTGAGGTTGAGGCCGCAAAGGAATCACGTGGCTCGGGGATAATTTATCCCAACCACACTGATTGCGGTACACAGCCGACGCCAGAGCTAGAGCCCACTCCTCTGCAAAATGCAGCGCATCCTCTTTCAAGACTGTGTTCGCGAAACTGGGGTGAATCACCTCCTCCCCTCGCGGAGCTGCGAGCACAAAAGGTGGGGGCCAGTCAGCCTCCGAAAGCAAAATGTCATATGTAGACGAAAGATTTTCCCAAAATACCCCTTTTATGGTTCGTTGTATGTCACCTTCAATTAACAGGACAATTTCAAAAAGTCTATCAGGGGGAGCAACTCTGGTGTCAGCTGTTTCAATGACAACATAAGCATCAGTCGCTGTCACCTTCAGTAGTGGACGGAGCGCCTCTCTCCCTATGGTAATCTCCGCCGCGCTGTCCAGCAAGGTCAGAGCCCACGTCAGATTCCGAAGCCGTGTTCTCACTATCTGGGGCATATTGATGCGCTGTTAAGGCTGCGACTTTCTTCTTGGCAAACTGTGGTCTCCTAGGCGTAGAGCCTTCCTGCTTTTCTGCACCGTTCCTTGGGCGAGGCTGGTCACGTCCTTGCTGGCCACCCCGACCCCTGCTGCCCCCTCCACCACCAGTCGTCGAAGCCGATGAGTCCTGAAAGGAACGAGGAGAGCGTTGGTCAGAAGCCTAAAAACGATCAGGAGTCTTAATCGTCGCGCGGTCGCGCAAGTCATAAACACGTTCCGACTGCGTAGGCAACGGAGACGCAGGACGAGAAACCTGAGTTTGTTGTTGTTGAGATTGCTTTCCCTGTTTCTGTTTTTTAGGCCAATATTGTTTTTTGGACTTGGGCTGAACTTCCGTCTCCGAAGTTTGTCCCTGGGGCTGCTTTTTATCTTTAACAGAAAAAGGCTTAACACCCTTACAATTGCGACCCACGGTTTTATAAGCAGCCACAATAATCTTCGCTAACTGTCGGGGTTTCTCGGCCTCGGGAAGCGCCGCTAACGCGTTAGCAACCTGAAAGTTCACTGCATCCCCCTTGACATTAGCAAGGATTAGATCGCAAACTACATCAAAGGTGCCACAAAGGCGCATGCCCAACTCGACCACAGATTCCGGTCCGTGATCATCTTGAACACGTTTAAGGACCGAAGACAGCACGGACATAGACGGGGTGCCGTAGCACCGAGCATAGACCGCCGCAAAAGTCTTACACCATGTCTCACAGTCAACGAGCTCAGGGGCCAAATCCTTCGGCAAACTAAGCGTAAGAATCCGGTGTTTTTCACTAGGAGTCGTATTAGGAAATACAGCTTCCAGCTGGTCAAATTTCTCGGCAAGCCAGAAAGGAAAATCATCGTTTTTCTGGGGCTTCTTGCCCATAACGGCATTGACCATGACAGGACTGATTTTCAAACCACCCTGTCCCGCCGGAAGCGCCGCAACCCCTGGGGCTCCACCCGGAAGATTACGGCCCATGTAATGCACTAAGGCTCTAATCACGGCAATCGCGACTACATGTAGTTGTCGGAGTTCAGCCACATTACAATTGCCGTGTAGAGGATGAGGAGTAAATCCAGCCAAAACAGGCCAACTAGCGCCTGGAATGGACAAAGGACCTAACCTCGGAGCGGTTAAAGAATGGGGTAGGGCGCCACCAAACCAAACTCCATGCTGCCAAACATCAATAGGTACTTACTGTGCTCTGTATGGAGTATACTCATTAGGTACAACCGTGGGAGTGTATGTGTGGAATACGCCTGAATTTGCGTCCCCCGCCGGAAATGTCACCCACGAATAAAAGAGTTCATAAGGGTAAGCATGTTCCGCACTCACCACCATAATCACAGCCAAGCCATCCAAAGGTACATTGTAAGCCCGCAAATGATCTCGCACCGCAATGCGACTATGCTGCGGAATGTCCACGGCTTGGGCCATGACAGCACAGGAATGAGAAAAAACAAAGTAAACTTTGTAGCACAACTGGGTAGTAATTCAAGAAAACCGCTTTAGTAAGAATCAAGCTTGAAAAGACCTATTTCAAAAATAGGTAGGTTTTTCCAACACCACTGTTTACCGGAAACGTCAGTGAAGGGGTTAAGTATTGAATGATATACTACTCGAGTGTCTTGATATAAGGCCAACAACGTTGGGCGCCATGTAGCGGGAATTCCGTTCTCCTACAGAACTGTGCATAGAGACCTGGAACCTCGGTGAATTTGGATGGCCCAAAACTCACCTCAGTACCCAAAATCCCCTTACCGAGCTAGCTACAGTGTCTCATTGGTCATAACAAACTCCCAATGTTTAGACAGACCAGAACATGAACTTAGAATACCTCAGGTATCGTGGAACACATGAACACTCTTTCGTTATATAATCATCACAAACCAGAACCTGGAGTAAAAGAGGACACGTGCATGTTTGAAATATTTATTTACTATTGCAAGGTTCTCAAACGCAGTATCTTGTATAATACTAGCAAACATATTATAAGCAACAAAGTTATCAGCATAGTTATCAGTCCATAAAAGGCGAATGGTGACAGCATACTAAGATGCTGAAATGAATAGAAATTAACAACGTCTAATTCACACCCTCTCTATTTAGCATAGCATTTTATATCTATGAAGGTCTCATTTGGGTTTTAACAGGGCGGGCCCATACCTCAAAATCTCAGTGGCAGGAGGATCACTTCATGTTCCACCTGCTCTCTGCATGCGAAGCACATCAAGTGTGTTTTTGTGCGTTCAGCACAACAATATAAAACTCGCCTAGAGCCAGATTTTGGCAGCAGCATGTGTGTTATGTCTATAGGGGTGCGAAGATCAGACCTTACAACAACACTGGGTTAAGTTATCCGTGTAGCCTTCAGCACTCACTGTGCAGACAGAGTGCAGAACAAAACTGATATAAGAGCAATAGCATATTATTTCTCTAGTAAATCACGAAGCTCTTCTGGGTTGAAAGCTAAAACAACAATTATGTGTTGTGTGCAAAAGTGAAGCAAGAATGAAAACGGCGTGCACACATTTAATAAACTCATGCTAACTTAACACAGTATGTAGAAAAGAAGTAGCTATATGACACCACCATTAATTAAATTCATACCTTCTGTTTTCAAAGTTTCCCTTTTGCTCATTAGGCAAAAAATGAGGTGTGAGTCGTTCTGATAGTGAGACATGTAGATTACTCTCACCAAAGAAATGCTACTGTATTGTGGGGCTAATCAGAATTTAATTAAAGAGTTCACAACCAGCAATTTTTAGCAAAGTGGTGAAGCCAAGATTAAAGTCAAGTCTGCTTAGTAAGTTTAGGAGTTTAGTCTCCTGAGGCGGAAAGCCGGGAGCAGAAGCGAAATTGATTTGTTTGTGTTTTCTTAAAACTTACTTGCATTTTAAAACTTGTCTGCCATTCTTTAAGCACCTCGCACTTTCAGGGCACGGTAGAGCGGACCTAGCGCTCACGTGACCCCTTGCACCGGCTGCCATCGACGCTGGCCACGCCCACCTTGAGGCCACGCCCCCTTCCCGCCCTTTATAAGCGCTGACACGCTAGCGCTCGGCTGAGTTTAGTCTCCTGAGGCGGAAAGCCGGGAGCAGAAGCGAAATTGATTTGTTTGTGTTTTCTTAAAACTTACTTGCATTTTAAAACTTGTCTTCCATTCTTTAAGCACCTCGCACTTTCAGGGCACGGTAGAGCGGACCTAGCGCTCACGTGACCCCTTGCACCGGCTGCCATCGACGCTGGCCACGCCCACCTTGAGGCCACGCCCCCTTCCCGCTCTTGAGGCCTCCTATAACAATGTGCAACTTCAGAACGCGCAGCGGACGTGCGCAGCGGGCGCGCCTAAGGCAAGCCCGTCTGCGCCCGTCCGCGGCCGGACGGGGCTAGGGGCACGACTCCATGCCAAAATTACATCATACTCTTCTGAGGAGCTTACCACCCTCCAAGGCCATTGGCCACTCTCAGAAACTGTCCGTAGGCACATCGCCTCTTTAGGGCTTGTCCCCCCTCCCACTCCTACATCGCCGCCTTCCCGGTCGGCCTCCCCGCCACGTTGCCTTTCCCCGCCTGATCCCTCCCTCTCTATTCCGTCATTATCTGTCCTTTTACTCAACACCAGGTCAGCGGTCAAGCACCATCACAAGCTGTTTGTCTTACTCGATACTGAGAAGCCTGACTTACTGCTCTTGACCGAGACCTGGTTCTGCGATTCTTCCCTCCCCGTCCTCTTGGCTACCCTCCCCCCCATCTACGTTGCCTTGCGTGCCGATCGCCCGGCGGGCAGGGTTGGCGGTGGTGTGGCGTTAATCGCTCGATCTGAACTGAACTTCCAAACCCTTCCCTCTCCCCCCATCCCCCCCACTGAGTTCCTTGTAATCCGCTCCCTCTTCTTCTCCCCCCCGATTACTTGCCTTCTAATGTATCGCCCACCCCAGTCTTCGTCTCTGTTCTTACCGGCATTTCAAGACCTGCTGGCCAACTTGGTGGTCAACTACGCTTCGGTCTTGGTGCTTGGGGATTTTAACTATTGGCCCTTGGACCCCTCTGAGTGCACTGCTTCGAAATAGTTCACAGAATCCCTTCTTTCTCTGTACTTTGTCCCGCACATAACTGTCCCCACTCATTCTCACGGCCACATACTTGACCAGGTCTGGTCCCTCAACCTTCCAGTTTCCTCGGTGACTGTATCTCCTTGTCCCTGGTCCAACCATGCCCTTATCTCTTTCTCCATCTCTCTCAACCCTGTATCCAAAGCCCCACACGCCAAAAATACCTGGGCACGGAATTGGAACGGAGTTGATTTTCCTTCCTTGTCCTCCCTGCTTCGGAACTCCACTCCGACCCTTTCTGGTCTCTCATCCGACTCCCAAGCCAATGCTATTAATACCTGGCTGGCTGGAGGTTGTGACTCAGTGGCTCCCCTGCGTCGCATTTCCATCCGGCGACCCAAGGACTCCAACAGATGGTTCAACGACCACCTAAAAAAACTAAAACTGACCGTCCGACAGGCAGAGAGGCAGTGGAGAAAAAATTATTGCCCCTCACTAAAAATCCTCTATCTCACATCACTTGCTGAATACAAAACTGCAATCCTCTCAGCCAAAACCTCCTATTTTTCAACAAAAATTATGTCAGCCGAAAACAAACCCAGGGAAATCTTCGGTATAGTGAAGGACCTGGCCTATTCCGATAGAGCCTCACCCCAAATCCCTCCATCCCAGTCATTATGCGATCAACTTAACACTTACTTTCTGGATAAAATCGTTACCATCAAGGCCAACATCCCCCCCCCCCCGTCCGCCTTTGTTGACCCCTCCCCTCCCACTGTTCAAAGTCATCATACTTCCATTCCCCCCCTCAATATTCCTGAGGCAATATTCCTGGAGATACTCCCCAAAGTAAAGTCGGGTTCTTCGGCAGACATCTGTCCGGCACGTATCCTGCAACAAATCTACTCTTCTTGCCCTGAACCCCCCATTACTTTCCTCAACAGCTCTCTTGCGCAGGGAGTAGTGACCCCTGTGCTCAAATCAGCCACCATAGTGCCTATTTTAAAGAAACCTGGTGCTGATCCGTCCAACTCAGCCAATTACCGCCCCATTTCCCTGCTGCCCTATTTGGGCAAGGTGCTGGAACACCATGTCACCGCGGTACTCAGCACCCACGTAGAGGTCAATGGGGGACTGGCCTCTCGCCAGGCCGGTTTCCGCCCTAGGCACTCGACCGAATCAATTGTGGTTTCGGTCTTGGATAACCTCAGGAAGGGTATGGATCACAAACACCAGGCGCTGGTACTCCTCGATCTCTCCGCCGCCTTTGACACGGTGGACCATACCATCTTATTGTCCCGTGTCAAGGCGGCTGGAATTGAGGGTTCAGCCCTGATTTGGCTTTCCTCCTTCCTGAGGGACCGCACCCAGGCGGTCCGGCTAGGAGACTTCACAACCACCCCACTCCCTGTCACCTGTGGTGTCCCCCAGGGCTCCTCTCTTTCCCCCTTACTATTCAATCTTTATATCTTTCCTCTTATTTTCGCTCTTCAGCAGCTGGAGGTCACCGTGTATAATTATGCGGATGACCTCCAGCTCATCTTTGATCTATCCTCTTCTCCCCTTTCTGTCTCTAATTTTCAGTTCACCATGACATTCATCAGGGACTGGATGAACCACAACCATCTTAAATTGAACCCGGATAAAACTGAGTTGGTTCTCTCCGGGGGTTCCTCCAGTCCCTGGAACTCTCTCTTCTGGCCCCCCACTCTTGGTCCCCCCCCCACTCCTTCAACCACGGTAAAAACACTGGGTGTTAAAATGAACAACCAGCTCACCCTCCATTCACAAATTAGCTTGGTAGTCTCCTCTTGCTTCCTCACCCTCCGAACCATCCGCACTGTCTCCCGCTTCTTTTCTTCCCAGGCACTTAAGTTGATCATGGCCGCACTGGTGATATCACGGCTGGACTATGCCAATGCCCTTTACAACGGCATCCCAGCATACAGCCTGCGGAGGCTTCAGATGGTCCAGAACCAGGCGGCCCGGTTGGTCTATGGGCTTCCACGCTATCATCATTCCACACCCCTCCTCACGGAGCTTCACTGGCTTCCTGTTAAGGAACGTTCCCTGTTTAAGATCGGCTGTATGGTCTTCCAGGCTCGTCAAGGCACTGCCCCCGCCTTCATTTCCTCGCTAATAAAAGATTACGTCCCCACCAGAGAGCTTCGTTCTTCTTCCAAGTCTCTCCTTCAAATTCCGCGTTTCAAATGGAAAAAGTGGGGTGGAACCACCTTTTCTACTCTAGCGCCCACCTTCTGGAATTCCCTCCCCGATCACCTTCACTCTGCCACTCACTATCTTTCGTTCCGTAAAGACCTTAAAACGTTTCTTTTCAAACAGGCCTTCCCCGTGTAACTTCCCTTCTCCTCCACGACAGGTTTTTATTTCTTTGACTCAGTTGCCTAATTCTCTACTAGCGCCAAGAAACCGTACGGTGCACGCTGCGCTCTATAAATGTTTTAAATTGGAAATTGGAACATGGCTACAACTTTCACACTGAACCATGTCTAGCGGTGGAGGTTGGGATTTTGTAGCTGTGCATCTCAGTGAATTGCACACCTTGTTGGGGGGGGGGTCTATGTTCTACGTAAGACCTTCAAATGGATCCCCCTCGAGCACAGAAAAAACTTCACCGGCGCCCTATCACCAGCAGACTTGACTACGGCAATGCACTCTACGCCGGCATAAACAAAAACCTAACCCGCAAGCTACAAAACATCTAGAACACCACTGCAAGACTGGTCCTCAACTTACCACGTCACTGCCACATCTCCCAACACCTGCGCACTCTCCACTGGCTCCCCATTGAGGCAAGAATCAACTTCAAGATCCTTCCCCATGCACACAAAGCCCTCCACAACACCGGACCAGTATATCTCAACAGCCGAATCAACTTCCTCGCACCACAAAGAACCCTACGATCAGCCCAGCTCTCCTACGCCGTGGTTCCCCGCACCAGAAAGACCAGATCAGGAGGCCGCTCCTTCTCCTTCCTCGCGGCCAGTGCATGGAACGCCTTACCGCTCCACCTCAGGCAGACAACATCGCTCCCCATCTTCACGAAAAACCTCAAGACCTGGCTCAAGACGCTCCCTGATGGCTTGGAACCTGCGCCACACCTCCCCCCCAGCGCCTTGAGACCCTTACGGGTGAGTAGGCGTGCTTAACAAACTCGTGATTGATTGATTGATTGTGTCAAGGACAGCATATAGCACTTGCTACCTTAACTGAGCCTGTTTTTAGCCACTACTGATATTTACAGATGAGAGACTTAAGGCATAAGGAGATTGAGAAGTCCAAGATTCTACTTATTCTAAGCTATAATTGAGTTACTTCCTTTGTAAAATTGACTCACCAAAGGTACCGATAGCAAGCAGAGAAGGATCACTCCAGGGTGCAGTAGAGGAATAGCAAGTCGGATACAGCCTAACATTAGTAGTACTGTAGTAAGTTGTGCAGCTGCATGATTTCCACTTTCGCTGGAACGAGATGCATCCTGGAAAGACCACCGATGATCGAATTGGAATCAGAATATGCTTGCCAATAGTTTACCTGTTTCTTCTATAAACTCGACCCACCCCCTCACACCCACCAACATTAAGCCTGATTTAGCACGTTCCAGCTGTAGAGTTAATTTCTGCACAGGCGCAAACTTCTATGCTGTACTGAGGCTCGGGCCCCAGTAAAATGTTACCTGCCGGGCCCACCACGTTTGTAGAAGTAGTGTGTAAGCTGAAGTGACAAAGAGAACAAATGGCAGTGAGTCTACTAAAGAGGCAGAGAGATTAGTGTAGGAGCACAGGGGGTACTGCACAGAAGGGGTAGAAGCAGAAAGGACAGTGTTGGAGCAAGAGGATCAGAAAAATAAGAATGTGAGCTGAAGGGGCAGAGAGGGCAGTGTAGGAGCAGGGAACACAGGATCTGTTGGGGGGAGGGCTGCAGGAGCCAAAGCGAAACATGTGTCAGGGGTTGCTTTTATTCATTTCAGGTTGGCTTGGATGGTATTTTACCAATCCATAGCTGTAATATTGTGCCTGGAGTGGTCATTTTACAGCTCGGCGTGGATAGCACTCTGCTAATCCTAAGCTTAAAGACTTTGCTGTACAAATGGCAAAAGACTTTGTCCATTTCTATCTCGGCGTGGATAGCACTGTGCTAATCCTATGCTTAAAAACTTTGATAGAAAAGCAGACATTTGAGGTGAGCAAATTTAGAGTGTCGCTGGTGTTGAGGGTGCTCTAAACAGGAGCTGCCTTCCACCTAAACTTGGGAACTACCCAGAGTTCTCTTCTTCTTTTTTGCATAATTTATGAGTCAGTCTATGCCTGCAAGGGAATTGTTTTGACTTATACGGGGTGCTCCCTTGTGTCTGGACAAAGCTAAACCTCTCTGAAGAGCTGTAATGACAACGAAACACGTTTCAGGGGTTGCTTTTATTCATTTCAGGTTGGCTTGGATGGTATTTTACCAATCCAAAGCTGTAATATTGTGCCTGGAGTGGTAAATGGCTTTTGTCATTTTACAGCTCGGCGTGGATAGCACTGTGCTAATCCTATGCTTAAAGACTTTGCTGTACAAATGGCAAAAGACTTTGTCCATTTCTATCTCGGCGTGGATAGCACTGTGCTAATCCTATGCTTAAAAACTTTGATAGAAAAGCAGACATTTGAGGTGAGCAAATTAAGAGTGTCGCTGGTGTTGAGGGTGCTCTAAACAGGAGCTGCCTTCCACCTAAACTTGGGAACTACCCAGAGTTCTCTTCTTCTTTTTTGCATAATTTATGCATCACTCTATGCCTGCAAGAGAATTGTTTTGACTTATACTGGGTGCTCCCTTGTGTCTGGACAAAGCTAAACCTCTCTGAAGAGCTGTAATCACATCAAAACACGTGTCAGGGATTGCTTTTATTTATTTCAGGTTGGCTTGGATGGTATTTTACCAATCCAAATCTGTAATAATGGCTTTTGTCATTTTACAGCTAGGCGTGGATAGCACGGTGCTAATCCTATGCTTAAAGACTTTGCTGTACAAATGGCAAAAGACTTTGTCCAACAGGAGCTGCCTTCCACCTAAACTTAGGAACTACCCACAGTTCTCTTCATCTTTTTTGTATATATATATATATATATATATATATATATATATATATATATATATATATATATATATACTCACTAAAAAAGTGTACAGGGAGATTATAGTTAGGCTGTACACTCGTACAAATCCAGAGAAATTCAGCAGTTATAGTTAGATGAGCTAACTATAATATAATATAACTATAACTCGCACATCTGCAATTCACTGCTTATGGCCTCACATATTACATCACTCATGACAAAACTGATGGCATCTCAAATTACATCATCCACATAATCTCTCATACACCCACTCACACCTAAATATAACCTTTCATTCACCCACTCCAACTTCCACACTACCATTCTCAAAACCATTGACACAACCATACCAGTACGTACAAGCCTACTCACTGATTCATAGGTTTACACACATCAACTAATACAGCCACTCATACACCAACTCACTCACTAATACAGCCCATGATATATCCACTCATACACCCATACAGCCACCCACACACTGTCAGTCACCCATAGAGCTACTCACACAACTACTCACTCACCCGTAGTCAATCACACAGCCACTTACTCAACTATATAGTTAGACACACGCCAACTCACTTATTCATACAGATACTAACACATACTCACTCACCTAAACAGTTACTGACACAAGCACACACTCACCCATATAGCCACTCTCACAATCACTCACTCACACATACAGTTACTAACATACGCCAATACTCAGCTGTACTGCCTTTCACATATGCAGTTACTCGCCCATATACCACTGACACATCCATTCACTCACCGACACAGCCATTACACACTCACTCACCCATACACTACATACATTGCTGAGAGGTGGTCAGAGGCAACGCTCCCTTTCTCCACCACTCTACAAACGTGCTTCTGGGCGCACTGCTGCTCGGAGGAAGAAGTCCACTTTAGTTCTAAGGCCCTTAGGAGGCAAGGCAATGTCATCCCCCCACCAGCAGTGTGCCGAGAGGCATGTTTGCAGAGTGGTGGAGAAAGGGGCTTGACCACTGACCACCTCTAAGCAATCCCACTGTATGGGGCTTACTGAAGGTAACAGGAGGTCTTCTTGGCCCCTAAGGACCCTCAACACCCAAGGGGACGTCAACCCCCAACCAGGAGCACACCAGGAGGCACATTTGCAGGGTAGTGGAGAAAGGGGGTGAGGCCTCCCACAAGTTGCAAATGTTTTTGTTTTTTTGTTTTTTAGGAAGTGTGGCGCCTTGGCCCCGCTTCCCTGGACCATTTGGGCCCCGGGGTCCCCATCCTCCGGAACCTGAACTTTTTTTAATTTAAAAACGTGATGGGTGCAGCGCAGCCCCCCTCTCAGGTCGATTTCTGCCCCAGGGAGCCTTTATTTTTATTTATTTTTGACATGGAAGTGGTAGGCCTTTAACATTTTGGGTGAGGGGCCAGTGCAGCCCCCCTCCCCAGTCCGATATTTGCCTGGGGACCCCATCCCCTGGGGGCATGGCCACCTTGTTGGGGACCGTGGGGGAAGCCTGAAGGCCCAGCAGTCCCTGCCGGCTCCCCACCTACTGCGAGAGCCGGCATCGCTTTTGGACAGAGGAAGCTGCTAACATGCAGCTCCCTCTGTCCAAGAGCAATTCTGCTCCGCTTCGTGGAAGCAAGAGCATTTTTAATGCTCTCATTTCCATGAAGCGGACCATAGTTTGCTGTGGTTTGGCTGGACTAGCCATAGCAAACTGCAATGTCCCGGGGTGGGCACCCCGGGACATCACTGGAGCGTACCCTGGGTGTGGCGGTCTCCAGGGCCATGCAGGGATCCAGGAGAGGGGGCTGTGTGTCCCCTCTCCCTTCTTGGATATAGCCCTGGGGAGGTGGTGGTCCCCGGGGGCCGCAATGGACCCCCTTTATTAGTGTATGTGTGCCCCAGGGAGGTGGCGATCCCCGGGGCAGGGGGGTTCATGAGGCCCCCATATAATGTAAATTATCCTCTGTGAGGTGGCAGTCCCTGGGTGGGGGGGTCCATGAGGCCCCCTCCCACAATAGAAAATAGCCCCAGGGAGGTAGCGGTCCCCGGGGCAGGGGGAGTCCACCAGGCCCCCCATATTGCTTCAATAGCCCCAGGGAGGTGGCAGTCCCCCTTTATTTATTTTCGGTGAAGCCGTGTTCCAAGATGGCTACCAATACTTCCTGGTTGAAGTGTTGGCAGCCAGTCAGAGCAGTGCATTTCCCTGCATGAGCTGTCTTTGCTCGCGAAGACTTCGCGGCCAGAGAGATCACTATAATTTTAAACTTAAATTTCTGAAAAAGCACTGAACATTGTAAACACATCCTTAATTCGCACCCCAAATTCACGGTCCCCACTGCACAGATCACCCCCAAACTTTCCATTAGAATCAGAACCTACCTTGACACTTTTTTTGGAAATTTCACCTGAATATAAACTTTTGTAAAATTATTTCATTCATTTTCAACCTGGCAAAGAACCTCTATTTAATTTTAATATATTTTGGAAATGGTTTAGACAACTCTAAAGAAATGCTTAAGCAATTTATTTGATATCTTTATGTAAATGCTGTGATAACTTTGCCAGACTGTGGAATTATATATATATATATATATATATATATATATATATATATATATATATATATATATATATATATATATATATACATATACTAGCAGCCCGCCCCGGCGTTGCCCGGGGCAGAAGGGGGCTGGGGGCAGCATTTAAAGTATCTGTGCACTCCCGCCCGCCTCGCCGCCACCCCCCGCCGCCTGCCCCGACATTGCCCAGCCCGCCTCCCACCTCCCGCCCGACATTGCCCAGCCCGCCTCTTGCCTCCCGCCCGATATTGCCCAGCCCACCTCCCGCCTCGCGCCTCGATCCGCCCGCCTCCCGCCTACAGCCTGCCTTTGCCTTACCTGGCCGCCCACAACGTACTTCACCGCCACTCCTTGCCGCTCTTTGCCTCTCCATGAGCGAAGTCTTCAAACCTCCACTCACAGCGGCGAAAGAAGAGACAGACCCCACGCTCTCCAGGCAAGATGTTTATTTAATCCTTGTGCCTTCCAAAATGCAACGTTTCGACTACTGACGTAGTCTTGTTCACACACCACATTGCACAAGACAGAAACTTTTTTATCTATGCAGTGAGGACACACCCTTCCGGGCCACACCTCCCAAACGTGAGTCACATGGTTGAAACACAAAAAAACGCCAGAAACAATCCTGATTTAAAGGAACAGTGCATTATGACGCTATGTTCTTATAACATTGTTGCATCCTAAATAGAAACAATAATGCAAGCCTATTGGTGTGTTTACATAAATCAACCAAAGATTCTGTACAGGTAAATATATATACAGTAGCGTGTTGCTGAATGTCAAAAATAGCCGCATGAATGCGCAAATATCTTATGGGGTTTGCCTAAAAATAATAATATGCATGAATGCATTTTAAACTTCACAGAACTCCATTTAGAATATAGGATTATTGACTAACCAGGGCTTGAAACATAAATATAAAGATGCAAATCATAGCGGTGCAATGTAATTTGTTACTCTAGCAAGAAACAACCAAAAATATTGACATGTGACACCAACAACAGCACCTTTGTGTAAGAAACACACATATATACATTATAGTCCTATATAGATGTTCTCTAAAAAGAAATTTTGTATTATTCATTTTTCTCAATATCATAAATATATAAGAACTATTTACAGCAAAAATGTGTATAAAAAAGAGTGCTCAAGTAAATGTACAGTGTAACGAAATCACCAAAACAAGAACTTTCCCAAGTGTTTGTTTAAAAAAACTGTGCTGTTCAGAAAACTAAGCAGACAGATCTGTTTTAAGAGATAGAACTACAGAATACCTAAAATAGGTGCTGGAATACAGGATTTCATATATATACAAACTATATACAATTCTTTAATTGTTCTCACGTTGTATCCACTATATGAATTATCTGCAGAGTGTGCGTACAAAATCTGGGTTCCTACAGGAAGTTATGCAGGTCCTCCGTCGCATTCAACCCGTTCGGTTGTTTGCTGTCGAGTTTAATAATATACTGCGTTTCTAATCGGCGTAATAGTTTATCACGGTCACCCCCTCGTCTCAAGGGGGCAACAGCGTCAATGACATAGTAGGTAAGACATGACAGATCCCTGTCTTGCCTGCTGTTAAAGTGACGCGCCACCGGGTATGCCCCGTCGTGATTGACTATGGCTCTAAGGTGCTGCAGTATTCTGACATGCACCTGTGCACCGGTACTGCCCACATAACGTAGGCCGCAGGTGCAAGTTAGGACATACACCGCGAACTCCGTACGGCAGTTGTAATTACCTTGAATTGAAAATTCAGTATCAGAAAACGGAGTGCGGTAATGAGTGGTATTTTGTCCAAACTTGCACGCCCGACAGGAGGAACATTTGTGAAATCCCTTTCTTCCAAACCATTGATTTATCCTAGACAATTCAGGGCTAGATTGTGCTAGCTTACTGCGCATGCTATACGCACGCCTGAATGTAATTGTAGGCTTGTCAGGAGTTAGATCACGTAAAACTCCATCAGTTTTTAAGACTGCCCAATGTTTGTTTATTATGGATTTGATCTTGCGGTGCTGTCTACTGTAAGTAGTTATTAGTCTGCTGGGATTAGAGGTTTCGTCAGTGTCAAGGGGTTTAGGTGACAGTAAAGAGTCCCTAGTTCTTTCATTACATTTCCTCAATGCAGTAGCAAGACAGGATTTACTGTATCCTCTTGCCTCCAGTTTTGCAAGCATTGCGGATGCCCCTTCCTCAAACTTATCCTGAGTATTGCATATTCGCTTTAGGCGCAGCAATTCGCCCAGTGGGATGCTCATGATGACATGTTTTGGGTGACCACTGCTGGCATGTAGAATACTGTTGCCAGCCGTGGATTTTCTGTGGAGGGCAGTAATGATCTGATTATTGATAATATTGATGGAGACATCAAGAAACTCAGCAGTGCTTGCACTGATATTAGAGGTGAAGAATAAGTTGGATTGGTTCTTATTAAGCGCATCAACAAAAATCTGAGCACTGCTAATGTCCCCCTCCCACACACAAAAAATATCATCAATAAAGCGCATCCAATATTTGATGCATTCAAATCCAGCAATGCCAGGTAGCTCCTGCTCCTCCCACAGCCCAACGTGCAAGCACGCGTAGCTGGGGGAGAAGCGGGCCAGAGAGATCACTATAATTTTAAACTTACATTTCTGAAAAAGCACTGAACATTGTAAACACATCCTTAATTCGCACCCCAAATTCACGGTCCCCACTGCACAGATCACCCCCAAACTTTCCATGAGAATCAGAACCTACCTTGACACTTTTTTGGGAAATTTCACCTGAATATAAACTTTTGTAAAATTATTTCATTCATTTTCAACCTGGCAAAGAACCTCTATTTAATTTTAATATATTTTGGAAATGGTTTAGACAACTCTAAAGAAATGCTTAAGCAATTTATTTGATATCTTTATGTAAATGCTGTGATAACTTTGCCAGACTGTGGAATAATATATATATATATATATATATATATATATATATATATATATATATATATATATATATATATATATACTAGCAGCCCGCCCCGGCGTTGCCCGGGGCAGAAGGGGGCTGGGGGCAGCATTTAAAGTCTCTGTGCACTCCCGCCCGCCTCGCCGCCACCCCCCGCCGCCTGCCCCGACATTGCCCAGCCCGCCTCCCACCTCCCGCCCGACATTGCCCAGCCCGCCTCTTGCCTCCCGCCCGATATTGCCCAGCCCACCTCCCGCCTCCCGCCTCCCGCCTCCCGCCTTGCGCCTCGATCCGCCCGCCTCCCGCCTACAGCCTGCCTTTGCCTTACCTGGCCGCCCGCAACGTACTTCACCGCCACTCCTTGCCGCTCTTTGCCTCTCCATGAGCGGCCCACTCCAGACTCCACGCCACTCCTCGCCGCACGTCACCGCTCCTCCCCCGCATGTCGTCATGACGTCTAGGTCGCGGTCAGCGCTACGTCGCGGCCGGCGCTAGTTTTAGGGAACTACTTTGTTTTGAAATTTTAATTTTTTAATTTACGTTTTTTTCTTTTTTCTGTCGCCTATGTCCATCTACACACCGTGAGGATTCAAACAATGTATTGGGTGTGTAGATTGGCGCTGTGGTTTCCGTGTTTACCTTGCCAAAAGGTGCAAGTTCTCTCTTTATAATAGTAGCATAGATATATATATATATATATATATATCCATACTAATATAATAAAGAGAGAGCCCAAACCTTTGAGGCGGGTAATCTCAGGAACCACAGCACCAATCACAACACCCAATACAGCGTTGGAAAGGGCAGTTGCAGCAGAAGGACATAGACTATGCAGACGCCCACCATATACATTTAAAAGGTAAAAGAACCGTGCCAGCAAAGTAGTCTCTTGTGGGCGTGTCTGCGTTGTACTGTGGGCGTGTGCTGGGGGGCGTGACAAACACTGGGGGCGTGTGGTACATTCCGCCCTTCATACCATGTCTCATATTGTGTGCTAATCCCACCCTGCTCCTTTAAAATACCCCTGCAACCGAAAATCATAACCCACCCTTACTCCTTAAAATACCCCAACACCCTTAAACACTAACCCATCTTAACCCTGTAAATATATCCTGTACCCCAAAACCCAAACCTATCCCTAAACCCTAAAAAAACCCTGTACCCCAAAACCCAAACCTAGCCCTGAACCCTATAAATACCCCTGTACCTCAAAACTCAAACCTACCCCTGAACCCTAAAAATACCCCTGTACCCCAAAACCCAAACCTAGCCCTGAACCCTAAAAATACCACTGTACCCCAAAACCCAAACCTACCCCTGAACCCTAAAATACCCCTATACCCCAAAACCCAAACCTACCCCATAACCTTAAATACCACTGTACCCCAAAACCCAAACCTAGCCCTGAACCCTAAAAATACCCCTGTACCCCAAAACCCAAACCTAGCCCGGAACCCTTAAAATACCCCTGTACCCCAAAACCCAAACCTACCCCTGAACCCTAAAAATACCCCTATACCCCAAAACCCAAACCTAGCCCTGAACCCTAAAAATACCCCTGTACCCCAAAGCCCACACCTATCGCTAAACCCTAAAACTACCCTATACCCCATAACCCAAAACTATATCTGAACCCTTAAAATTCCCAAACACCCCAAAACATATACCCCTATACCCATACTTACCTTATCTAAACATTTAAAAAAACATGCTTTTACCATTCATGCATTTACAACGAATGTTGTTGTAAATGTATGCGTGGTAAAAGCATATAAAATGTAATGCCATGCGTTATAATGGCATGGCGGAGTCATGGTACTTTCGTAATGAAAGTATGCGGAGCGATGGTATGCGGAAAGAAAGTTGCGGTATAATGGGTGTACTGTTTACCCTCCCCCGGTAAGTACATTGGTGGCACGGCGGCCCACATCTCCAGCAACATACTCATATTTTTTCACCACCCATTTGAAAAATGCACAGGTCTCTCTCATTGATGTAAAAGCAAGTAGGAGGACCCCACTCTACCTAGTAGAGGACGGTGGGGAGAATGTCTTAGAGAAAGAACAAACGTCCGGGTTCGTAGGACAGGATGGTGTCTTATTTTGGTGTGGAACCAAAGGGCATCACTTTTGTGGACTAGGGTGTTTTTTACTCTGGGGAAGGCAAAATATATACACACTTTTTTAGACAAGTTAAATATACTTTGAAAAAAATTTCTTTTAAATAAAACTATTTTTGTTTAAAATATTTTTGGGAAAGTTGCACATACGTTGGTTTGGTAAGATGTACTCGGAGAAGTAATAATATCATAAACTATTAATTCAGATATATGAAATCAATCTAATACATTCACTTGCTAAGTGCAGACACATTTGGCAAATTTTTGGATTAAAAGCATATCAACACAAACGTTTGGTCACAATATATAAATTTTATTACACATTGCAAAATATAAAAACACATTAAAAACATTTATCAATAAATATGATCATCACAATGTTATTCATAAAAAATCACAGAATCAAAAGGTCGACGCGGCGTTTCGGCTTTTTCTAGTATGCCTTCATCAGGACTGATTCTTGTTAATCCAAGTGGAATTGTTATCCACGTGGATGGAACTTTTTAGTTCTACCAGGAGTCCTTTTTGGTAATATGGACCGTTGGTGCTTTGCTTAACGATTATTCGCAAGGTTGCTCTGTCGAACTCGTGGGTGAGTTAAATTTCCACTCCTTCAACTTTCGCTTATATACCCAGTGGTAAGAGATTTAATTCCCTCTTTGATCTGCCTTGATGGGGCTCTATCTTTGCCGTGTCTTTTACTGCCAGGAGGAGCCACCGTTCTATGTATTAGGTGCTGTTCTCCCGTGGGAGCTGGAGTGTTGATTATGAACCACAACCTCTTTCAATTAGGTAAAGGTAAATTTCGCTGACATCTTCTTCTGTTATTAGTTGATATCGGTATGATAGCAGTCGGCCTCCCTGCTCCTTCCTTCCTGGCAGTTAGTCCTTGTATTCACCGCACGGCGTTCTGTTGAAATTTTCAACAGAACGCCGTGAAGAACGCCGCGAAGATGTCAGCGAAATTTACCTTTACCTAATTGAAAGAGGTTGTGGTTCATAATCAACACTCCAGCTCCCACGGGAGAACAGCACCTAATACATAGAACGGTGGCTCCTCCTGGCAGTAAAAGACACTGCAAAGATAGAGCCCCATCAAGGCAGATCAAAGAGGGAATTAAATCTCTTACCACTGGGTATATAAGCGAAAGTTGAAGGAGTGGAAATTTAACTCACCCACGACTTCGACAGAGCAACCTTGCGAATAATCGTTAAGCAAAGCACCAACGGTCCATATTACCAAAAAGGACTCCTGGTAGAACTAAAAAGTTCCATCCACGTGGATAACAATTCCACTTGGATTAACAAGAATCAGTCCTGATGAAGGCATACTAGAAAAAGCCGAAACGCCGCGTCGACCTTTTGATTCTGTGATTTTTTATGAATAACATTGTGATGATCATATTTATTGATAAATGTTTTTAATGTGTTTTTATATTTTGCAATGTGTAATAAAATTTATATATTGTGACCAAACGTTTGTGTTGATATGCTTTTAATCCAAAAATTTGCCAAATGTGTCTGCACTTAGCAAGTGAATGTATTAGATTGATTTCATATATCTGAATTAATAGTTTATGATATTATTACTTCTCCGAGTACATCTTACCAAACCAACGTATGTGCAACTTTCCCAAAAATATTTTAAACAAAAATAGTTTTATTTAAAAGAAATTTTTTTCAAAGTATATTTAACTTGTCTAAAAAAGTGTGTATATATTTTGCCTTCCCCAGAGTAAAAAACTCCCTAGTCCACAAAAGTGATGCCCTTTGGGTCCACACCAAAATAAGACACCATCCTGTCCTACGAACCCGGACGTTAGTTCTTTCTCTCTCATTGATGGCCAGCACCGACATACACTATTAGACACACATCCCGCCACAAGTTCTAGAATTGCGAACTTTAGAGCTGGGGAGCTACGTTCGAATCTCTGCATCAGCTCAACATCCTGTGATTCCAGGCAAATCGCTTTGTCTTCCCATGCCTACCACAAATGAATGTAAATTGTGCTCATGCCATGTTGTAGAGTTCGCGCTATATAATATTGCAAGTAAAAATAAAGTAGGGAAACTCGAGTTCACACACTTGAAATGAAAATGCAGGCCAGGCTGGTAAAATTCTGGGAAGGCGGTGACCTACCTATTGATGATTAATGTTGGGACAGGTGGTGTTTCTGAGAGGCTGTCAGGGCCGGGTCAGATTCAATCACTTTATCAGTGAATACCTTAATTATATTGATGCCTATGCCGTGTCAGGCCTTACCCCCTTTCACAGACACCAGGATTTTATAAAATCCTCACTATTTCTAAATGCACTTTAAAACAATTTTCTTGTGTGTGTTCTTTCACAAAACCCTACCATTCTGATTATTGCTACTGCCCCATGTGCTTTAATCACACCATGCATTTTTTGTAAGTAATCACTGGAAAAAAACTACAACTCCCATGCAAAATGGTGCTTAAATCCATCCAATTATTTTAAGCTATGTTGCTTGCCCAGTATGTATTAAAATGCACCATTTACCGGTTCTCCCCCAAAATTTCTTAGGGAAAACTATCTTCATCTTAACTATAAAGCCTATTTTTTTTTATCAGAGTTACTTGCTCAGACTGTATTATTAAAAAGATCAATCTTCGGCTTCCATGTTTCTACAGCAGCTGAGCTGCTGTCAGTTTGATGCATGCAGTTTTGAACTTGAGTGGCTACTTTAGCAAGTTAAATATTGTCATCTCAAATGTAAAATGCATATAATTATAATCATAATGTGACTATGTGCCAGGCAAGGGGCACCTTGAAACTACATAGCAAGCAGGGGAAGCATGGCAACCTGCACACCCTATTGGCCCTGCCGCTGTGCTCAAAGATGTGGCGGTGGGAGAACTGTTTGTGTCTCGGAGTTTGACATTTCGTATGTCGTTCTTTGATGGGGACTGTCTGGATTGGAATGTCGGATGGATGATGGGATGAAGTGGTTTCTCAGTGCATACCTTATGATCGGGCTGTTTGGTTACACCTTCAGTCAATATGTACATTTCTCCCTCATTCCCATATGTTTGCCCTCTCTGACTGGTGCAGTAGGGGCCATAGGTTTTTACTGAAGTGTGTTTGGAGATGGGTAATTCCATATTGAATTGAAATTTGGAATAATTATCGACTGCAGTTTCCCTCCAGACAATATACCGAGGAGGAGTGTTGGTTGCTGTGTGTTCTTAAATAGATTAGGTTTTTGTCATTGTATGCTTTATTGTGTATTTTTTTAAGGTTTTTGAAGAAAAAGAAAGCTCAATGTGTGATTTATGTTTCCAAGAATCCCCACGGTAGAACTCCTAACTCCTGTAAAAGTTTCTTTAAATACTTTAAACTATTGACCAGTGACAATGTTGCAATGTGTGAACAAATGTTAACTCGGCAAAGATGGAAGCTGACGTTAGCTCATCTGTCTGTCAGCCATCCCAAACTGAGCAGCAGGGTGTCGTATGACACTCCCACGGCATTACTACCATTAGATGACAGTTAAGAGTCAGAAACGTAAAATGGGCACTGGGCATGGCCAATAGTCGTTTGCATTAGAGCCAAGAAATGTAACGTTCACTTCTTAGACCTGTACATATTGACAGCTGTTGCCAGTGTCTCTAAAGCAGATCTCCCAAAACTCTTTGTTGATTTTAACGCAGTTCTTCCCAAGCACTCTCATGGCTCACCCAGGCGTTTCCATAGTCTTCCAGATCAAGAATCCTGAAGGCAGGCCTGAGGGGCAGTGAGTGTGTGAGCAGGATGGGTGGGTCAGAGTTGGGGGGTGGGGGGGGGGGGAGTAGAGGGCGAGGTGGAGAAGGCCCAGTGGGTGAGGTAAAGAAGCATAGAAAGCAAGGTGCAGACCGCGCAGAGGGTGAGGTGAAGGAGCATATAAGGCAAGGTGCAGAAGGAGCTGTGGGTGAGGTGAAGGAGCATAGGAGGCAAGGTGCAGACCGCGCAGTGGGAGAGGTGAAGGAGCATAGAAGGCAAGGTGCAGAAGGAGCAGTGGGTGAGGTGAAGGAGCATAGAAAGCAAGGTGCAGACCGTGCAGTGGGTGAGGTGAAGGAGCAAAGAAGGCGAGGCGCAGACCGTGCAGTGGGTGAGGTGAAGGAGCATAGAAGGCAAGGTGCAGAAGGTGCAGTGGGTGAGGTGAAGAAGCATAGAAAGCAAGGTGCAGACCGTGCAGTGGGCGAGGTGAAGGAGCATATAAGGCAAGGTGCAGAAGGAGCTGTGGGTGAGGTGAAGGAGCATAGGAGGCAAGGTACAGACCGCGCAGTGGGAGAGGTGTTGGAGCATAGAAGGCAAGGTGCAGAAGGCGCAGTGAGTGAGGTGAAGGAGCATAGAAAGCAAGGTGCAGACCGTGCAGTGGGTGAGGTGAAGGAGCAAAGAAGGCAAGGCGCAGACCGCGCAGTGGGTGAGGTGAAGGAGCATAGAAGGCAAGATACAGAAGGTGCAGTGGGTGAGGTTATGGGAGCATAGAAGGCAAGGTGCAGAAGGAGCAGTGGGTGAGGTGAAGGAGCATAGAAGGCAAGGTGCAGTGGGTGAGGTGAAGGAGCATAGAAGGCAAGGTGCCGAAGGTGCAGTGGGTGAGGTGAAGGGGCATAGAAGGCAAAGTGCAGAAGGCACAGTGGGTGAGCTGAAGAAGCATAGAAGGCAAGGTGCCGAAGGCGCAGTGGGTGAGGTGAAGGAGCATAGAAGGCAAGGTGCAGTGGGTGAGGTGAAGGAGCATAGAAGGCAAGGTGCAGTGGGTGAGGTGAAGGAGAATAGAAGGCAAGGTGCAGGAGGCGCAGTGGGTGAGGTGTAGGAGCATAGAAGGCAAGGTGCAGTGGGTGAGGTGAAGGAGCATAGAAGGCAAGGTGCCGAAGGCACAGTGGGTGAGGTGAAGAAGCATAGAAGGCAAGGTGCCGAAGGCACAGTGGGTGAGGTGATGGAGCATAGAAGGCAAGGTACAGAAGGCACAGTGGGTGAGGTGAAGAAGCATAGAAGGCAAGGTGAAGGAGGCGCAGTGGGTGAGGTGAAGGAGCATAGCAGGCAAGGTGCAGTGGGTGAGGTGAAGGAGCATAGAAGGCAAGGTGCAGTGGGTGAGGTGAAGGAGCATAGAAGGCAAGGTGCAGTGGGTGAGGTGAAGGAGCATAGAAGGCAAGGTGCAGGAGGCGCAGTGGGTGAGGTGAAGGAGCATAGAAGGCAAGGTGCAGTGGGTGAGGTGAAGGAGCATAGAAGGCAAGGTGCCGAAGGCACAGTGGGTGAGGTGAAGAAGCATAGAAGGCAAGGTGCAGGTGGTGCAGTAGGTGAGGTGATGGAGCATAGAAGGCAAGGTGCAGAAGGCACAGTGGGTGAGGTGATGGAGCATAGAAGGCAAGGTACAGAAGGCACAGTGGGTGAGGTGAAGAAGCATAGAAGGCAAGGTGAAGGAGGCGCAGTGGGTGAGGTGAAGAAGCATAGAAGGCAAGGTGCAGGAGGCGCAGTGGGTGAGGTGAAGGAGCATAGCAGGCAAGGTACCGAAGGTGCAGTGGGTGAGGTGAAGGAGCATCGAAGGCAAGGTGCAAGAGGCGCAGTTGGTGAGGTGAAGAAGCATAGAAGGCAAGGTGCAGGGGGTGAGGTGAAGGAGCATAGAAGGCAAGGTGCAGGAGGCGCATGGGTGGGGTGAGGTGAAGGAGCATAGAAGGCACGGTGCAGTATGTGAGGAGAAGGTCAAAGGCGGCAAGCTGCAGAGAGGAAAGCGTGTGAGCAGAAGGGACTGGACCTGTATTTGTAACCCTGCACTCCAGCCGAAGAAAATTCTCGAACGCCAAAAGCGTTATATTTTTTGCACTATATTTCATTTTTTATTTGTTTTGTAAAGAGTCATGTCGTTACCTGAGCTAACCTCGTGGAGCTTCATACAGTTGTAGTTCAACTCTGTGAAAGTTCCTAGTTAAGTGAGGTGAAGTGAAGGAGGGGTGCGCTTATTGTTAAGGAAGGATGTTGGGCCTTTCGAATCTTAAAGTTCTAACACTTCACGGTTGTTCCAATCCAGCCTGACTTGGAATAGACAGCTCCTTGAAGAAGGTCGCCATTTCACTTGCAAATCTGCCCACCCCCGTCCCCCCTCCGAACAGAGCGCGGAAAGATTCCCCAGAATGCACAGCCGCAGATATTCCCGCGTTCTGTGTGCAGGAGCCCCAGAGCCACCAGGACATGCAGACTGCACGGCGTCCCGCCCCCTCGTAAACCATCCACTAGGCAAGTGCTCTGGTCGCTCGAGGTAGAAGGGCACACCTGTTCCACATACCAGCGAGCCATTAGCCCCTGGCCTCACATCTGGATTTTAAAGGAGACCATCTGAAGATTATGGGGCACTTTCATACTACCGTCCACGGTCCGCCGCCTCGTAACGACGAAACAGCTGAAAGACCCACGCTGAGGAGGTGAGCGGCCTCCGCGCCCCGGGACGTCACTTGCAACGCGTCAGTCTGCGCAGCTCCCGCCTTGGCAGCCACGCCCCTGCCCCGCTCACAGCCCAGCAAACATGTTCCTGATGTGTCATTTCCCAGTTGAGGGGCTGAGGGGAACCGGAGGGGCACGGGTGGGGGTGGAGATTGTTGTGGGCGAGTGGAAGGAGGCTATGCTTACACTTTTAGAAGTCCAGATCTGCAATGAATCTAAAAACAGGGGCTTTACAGTAGACGTGGAAAGCTCCCACTTGCGGAGTAATTGATGCAGTCCACTGCCCTTCAGAATTCTCCGAGCTCTAAATAGCCCCCCACCCCCCGCGATCAAAAAGCCTGCTGTGGAACACCGTACAATTGTTGCATATCGGAGAAGGTCTGCCATCATCACATCAGACACCAACCAAGCCAAGGTATGTTACACCCTCCACTAGCCGAGGGTTGTCCTTCCTTGGAAAACAGACACTCGCAGTAGGGCTCCTGTTACAGGACGAGAGTAGAAGGGACATGCATGCACTCTTAAGAACATGAACAAAATCACTTAAAGAGGAACTGTGAACGGAGTTCCAGTTGTCGAGACAAAATAGCAGTTTTCCTGCTATAATCCATGTACACTTATATTTTCAAGCCATATGCAGTGATGGGGGCCACTGCTTATTAGAGCCCCAACTCTGTTGCTTTATGGAACTGCCCGCTCTTCCTTTACAGACTTGTATTAGAGACCATCAAATGACATGAATAATGCCATGTAAGGTGTCATTGTAAGCAAAGTCAACAGGTATAACACCAACAAAGGCCTATTGTACATCATCAACAGGTTTTCCCTCAGAGACCTTCAAATCCCCTACTACAAATTGGTCAACCTCGGCCATCAAGCACTCCAGCAGCCTCCAACCGCCCAGAATTATCACTGCACACACTAAAAAGAATTATAAGCCAGCCACCCTCCATCATGAAACGCACCACAGTGTATCAACGCTAGTAATGTTCTTCAACCATACACCATCAATAGATTACACACTATAAAAAGGTTTGCTATGGGACATACACCAGACCTAATACAAGCACAAATGTGTCATCTAAGGGTATCAACACTTTAACACACGTACTTTTGATTGTCAAAAATCACCCACATGCTCTGTACTAACAAAAGTTTCCCTCAGATGTAACACACTCCCAGCACCAGCCAAGAACTGCCACAAAGCAACATCAATAAGCCTATCTTCAGCCAGAGCCTTCTTTCAGACAGTATCAAAGCGCTTAACACTTGCTCGTGCCAGCTTTCAGACACTATAAACAACCCCAATACCAGGTCTATGTCTGACATCTAGCACAGTTTTCTACTAGCCTAACACCAGCAAAGGTTGTCATGTTATGTTATGTTATGTTATAACCTATTTGTAAAGTGCACTTCGACCAAGGTTTCATGGCGCTGTTCCGAGCTGTTCTGAGTTGACTGCAGTGGGGCTGGTTTACTCATGAGCCTGAATGAACAGCCATGTCTTGAGCTGCTTTCTGAATTGAAGCAGATCGGGACAGGAACGGATCTCCCATGGGAGTGAGTTCCAGAGTTGGGGCGCCAGATATCCGAAGCGACACCCGCCATGTCGCTTCCGCTTGAACTTTGCGCTCACCAACAAATTTTGGTGTTTGGAACGGAGATCACGAGTCGGGATGTATCTCAAGATCAAGTTTTTGATGAAGATAGGGCTGTAACAATTTAGGGACTTAAATGTGAGACAAGCAGTTTTGAAGGTGGCCCGTTGAAGTAGTGGGAGCCAGTGTAGCTGTTTTATCAGGGGTCTGACTGATTGCCACTTGGGCTGCTGGTAAATCAGTCGTGCTGCCTGGTTCTGTACAAGCTGGAGCCTCTTGATCTGATAAGAGGGAAGGCCTAGATAGATTGAATTTGCATAATCTAGATGGGACAAAACTAGGCCAATCACAACTTGTATCAGTGCTGCCTGGGTGAGCAAATGATGTATCTTCTGGATCTTTCGCAATTGAAAGAAACATTTAGAAACCACTGTGCCCACCTGGGTGTTTAGAGAAAGATCTCTATCAATAGTCACCTCCAGACTTTTGGGGAAGGGACCTAATTCTGCCGGCCAGTAGTGAGGGCCCCAGGAGATACGACTATCTCCTATCAGCAGTACCTCCGTCTTTCCGGGGTTCAGCTTCAGATGGTTATAATCCATCCAATGGCGGATGAACACCATAGTATCCTGAAAGTTGGTGACAGATTCAATGGAATTATCTATGGTGAAGGAAAGCTGCAGATCATCTGCACAGTTAAATATTGTTACTTTCCTCTGTTTTAAAGCTTTGATCAGGGGGAGCAGATAGAGATTGAACAGATGTGGGGACAAAGAGGAACGCTGGGGAACTCCACATGTGGTGTTCATCCCCGACGCTGTAAAGTTAGCCAGGCGAACGGCCTGTGTGCGGTCTTCCAAAGAGGAGGTGACCCAACTCAGGGCTTTGCCCTGAAAGCCTGCACGTCTGACACGGTCCACCATGATCTTATGGTTCACCGTATCGAACGCGGCTGACAGATCTAAAAGAACCAAAGCTTGAGGGGTTCCGGTGTCAGCCTCCCTACGGAGCTCGTCCAAAACTGCCAAGATGACCACCTCAGTTGAATGGCCTGGACGGAAGCCGGCTTGATGGGAATCCAAGTGTCCAGACTGTTCTATAAAGGAGGACATACATTTTGCGACATGTGCCTCCAAGACCGTAGCTAAGTATGGAAGCAAGGAGATGGGGCGATAATTAGATGGTTCTGACATGTCGGCGCCAACCTTTTTTATCAAAGGAACCACTGTGGCGTCCTTAAATGATTTTGGGACGCAACCTTGAGTAAGTGATGAGTTTAATAGAGATAGGGCAGGTTGAGGAATAATGGAGAAGACTTCCCTCATTATGTGTGGGGGGCAACAGTCCCGAGGAGATCCAGATTTAACTTTAGACAGCAAGGAGATGAACGATTCAGCATCAATCATAGGGAAACTGTCCATGGTACAGATATTCCTAAAGGAGTCAGGCGGAATCTCGGCTGATGGAGAGCATACAATGCTAGCTTTAATTGCTACGATCTTTTCAAGGAAGAATGTATTCAACTTATCACATAATTCCTGCGTAGGAATTGGTTTGAATAACACTCTATCAGGGTTGGATAGTTCATCCACAATCGAAAAGATCTCTCTCGATTTATTAGTAGACGTTAAGATCTTAGAGGAGAAATATTCGACCTTGGCTGCCTTGATAGCTTTATTATATTTCACCTGCTCTTGTTTATAGAGGAGCTTGTCTCCTGGGTCATAGCGAGCTCTCCATTTCCTCTCCTTCTGGCGGAGTAATAATTTCATCTCCTTTAGTAAGGTAGAGAACCATTTATGAGCTTCTGCCTTTCGGTTTATCTTAATTTTTTTGGGAGGGGCAGTGATCGCTTGCTGTTTTTAACCAGAAAGAGATCTGGGTGTTAGAAAGATCCACATTCTGAGCCAGGCTAGGTATTGAGCTGGCCAAGAAGTTCGTAAATTCTAGTGTATCAATGGATTTCCAGCATCTGACTGTCCCACCCTCGACCCGGGGGAATTTAGCCCTAATGGCTAAGGTAAGATGGAATGTCACCAAAAAATGGTCAGACCTTATACATGGAAGTACCTTCAAGGCGGAAATGATTGGATTTGTCGTCCAAACCTGGTCCAATATATGGCTCTTATTGTGTGTTGGCATAGAAATGTGTTGTGTAAAATTAAAATTCGTTAAAAGGTTGGTGAATTCAAGATAATGGGGACCACCTGTTTGATCACCAAACCAATAGTTAAAATCACCAATCAGCAAAATGTTGGAATATTTAATTGCTAGATTAGCTATCTGTTCACTCAGGGCAATGGGGAAGAGGGGCATGGGCTGAGGGGGCTGTAGGAGAGTAGGGTCTGCAATCCTATGATCACCCGGACTTTTTGCTTTTGTTTCACTGGTTTACGACTTTCTTGGGCTGTGGGCCTGCCAACCAGACCCACAGCCTAGCTGTTCTCTCGCTAAATTGATATGTGTACCTTAGGTGCATTACCCAATTGGAACTGGACCACCCCGTCAGACCCTGTAACTCAGGGCATCGGTGTACCCAGGGCCTACCAGGGGCTGAAGCATGTATTATGCCACCCCTCGATGGCCATCTAAATCTGACACAACTGGCTGCACGACAGCTGGGGCCACGTGGCGTACTCGCCCGTTGCTATAGGTATAGTGTCCCTATACCTAACCTTAAAATGGACACCCGAGTTCCTATCAGTCACTCCTATGGCAGGCCTTGACAATCCTGAAGGCAGAGTGCATGGAACCGTGTGAATTGGGCTCTGGCACGAGCCGAGCCCGGTTGCAGCTTGCGGAACCAAGACCCAATGATAACGCGTATCATATCGGTAACTTCGGTATCGCGTTATCAAGACATGTCGAGTAAGGTGTCATACGAATCGGGATGCTGCCCCCTCACCAACTCTGGCGACGAGGTTAGCATTCCGCCCTTCTAGAGGGACACGACATGTACGTAACTGTGAACCCCGGTTAAAGTTAACTGAAGCCTCAGCTCCACAAAATGGACGCTGCCACCACAGACACGAGTCTGACCTCCTGCTGCTGGGAGTCCTTCCAGCGAGGAGAGCTTGGACAAAGGGTTTCCTGTCAAGGGCGGTGTTCGCACCGTCCCAGACAGGGTTTGTGTATTCTGGGTAGGTAGGGCTTTGCGAGAAGGTGACTGCGGAGTGGCACCCCGGTGCTCACTACGCATCTGCCGGCTAGAACCAGTTCCAGGGGCGCGCAGCCCCTAACCTGGGGAAAGTCCAGCAGGGGGAGAGGGGTGTAACTACCCCCTTCCTGGTCCCACCCTTGGGGCAGGACCTAGTCATGTATTATTATTATTCTGAGTTTTATTTAGCGCCTGGTTACCAATAGGCATCCCAGCGCTCACCAGAGAATGAAACTACCAGAGTAATGCGGGGGGTAAGCAGAGAACAGAAAAGTTTTTAAAAGTTTGCAGAACCGAAGAAGACTAGCTTCCGAACGTAGATGTAGGGGAAGAGAGTTCCACAAAGTGGCTACATTTATCGAGAACCTTCTGCCACCAGTTCTTGCCTTCTTCACCCTCCCTACCTGCAAAAGATGTTGGTGGTCAGACCGGAGAGAACGGAGGGCCTTATAGGGCTGAACCATCTCACCCAGAATAGGTGGGCCTACCCCCTGCAGGACTTTATGAGCGATACAAAGTGACTTGAACTTCACCCTGTCCCTCACAGGGAGCCAATGCAGCGCCTTCAGCGCAGGGCGAGCAGATTGATGTCTGGGGAGACCCGTCAGGAGCCTGGCGGCCGCATTCTGCACTTGCTGCAGTTTATTCATGGTAGATTCTGGAGCACCCAGGAACAACGCGTTGCTGAAGTCCAGCCGCGAGATGATGAGCCCCTGGATGAGAAGTCTCCTATTGGCCGCTGGGAGCAGCGGTAGAATCTTCCGAGCCGAGCGGAGCAGGCCAAAACACACGCCAGCAGTCTTTTTGGCATGAGTTTTAAACGACAGGTCCTGCTCAAGCCAGACCCCGAGGCTCTTAATCTCCTGCTTGGGGGTGGGTACAGGTCCAAGGCAGTCGGGCCAGCTGCTGGGGGACAGAGATGGAGAGGAGTTTCCCAGCAGCATCAGCTCCGTCTTGGAGCCGTTGAGCTTTAGTGCTGAGCTGCACATCCATGTGTAGATCTTCTCCAAACACGAGTGCAGCCGGTCAGGATGGTGAACCGACTGGGAGAGGCCTACCACCAACTGAGTATCATCAGCATAACCGATGATTTTAATACCCAGCGGCAGTACCACACTCTCCAGGGGGGCCATATAGACGTTGAATAAAGTAGGGCTCAATGAGGAGCCCTGTGGCACACCACACTGGAGAGGGATTGAAGATGATTTTTCATGGCCTTCCCACACCTCAAATGTACGATCTTCCAAGAAGGAAGCAAACCACTTGAGGGCCGAACCGGTGATCCCCACCCCAGCCAGCCGTTGGAGAAGCACCTGATGGTCCACGGTGTCGAAAGCAGCACTGAGGTCCAGGAGGATCACTGCCACTGATCCCCCCGAATCCAAAATGCTCCTAGCATTCTCCACAACCGCCAGCAGGGCGGTGTCGGTCCCCTGACCGGGACGGAAACCCGTTTGGGAATCACCTAAGAAGGAGTTGGCCTCCAAGAAGTCCGACAGGCGGCTGTTCACCAACTTCTCAGCGACCTTACTAAGGCCCGGCAGCAGGGAGATAGGCCTAAAGTTGGCGAGGTCGGCAGGGTCCAGGTTAGTCTTCTTTAAAAGAGCCTTCACGACCGCCCCTTTCCAACTGGGGGGTACTACCCCTTGAGTGAGGGACAAGTTTATAAGGTCCGTCACTGGGCCGCCGATGGTAGAGGCCACCTGTTTTAGGTATTTAATAGGTGCCGGGTCTTTCGGGGAACCACTCTTCATGGTCCTCAAAATCGAGAGAACTTCCTCCATAGTGACAGTACCAAAAGAGGCCATCTCCACTGATCGCATCCTAAACTGAGAACTGGGGTTGTCACCCGAGGAAGAAACCTCACCTTGCCGGGGAAGGGAAGCCAGTATGTTGTCGATTTTTGTTTTAAAAAAGGAAGCCAGTTCTGTGCATTTTTTGCGTGGGTCCTCGTGGATGATCTTAGGTTCGGGGGTGTTCAGTAGTTCCTTAATAACCCTGAATGACTCTTTAGAAGAGTTGGCCGCAGAGCCTATTCTCTCTTCAAAGAATCCAGATTTTGCCTCCCGAATGGCGGATTTGTAAGTACTCAGAGCCTCCCGATATTCCTTCCGCTTCGTTTCACTCCAGTCTTTCCTCCAGGACCGCTCTAGCCTCTTGCATCCCTTCCTTAAGGTTCTCAATTCGGACGTATACCAGGGCGCCGAACCCACTCTCTTCCCCTTCATAAGTTGTTTCCTTTTGGGTAGGAGGATGTCTAACGAGTCCGTTAGCCAGATGTGTAAATTCGCTTCCGCGACTAACGGGTTAGATCCAAGAGGGGGCCGCGTTGCCTCCAGATGTGCCGCCAAGGTGTCAACCGGGAGCCTCGACCAAGCTCTTTCCAAGGTGTGAACCCTTGGAACCATTGCAGCTAGATTATCAAATTGCCACACTGCGGACACCAAAAAGTGGTCTGTCCAGGGCAGGGGCAGCGCCGGAGATGAATTAAAGTGGTCCAGGTTAGAGAATATGGGGTCCAGCAAGTGGCCCTTCTCATGGGTCGCCCCCGGGTTGGCCAGAGTGATCCCAAACGCTTTGAGATCATCCAACAGATCTACTCCCGGGGCGTTAGAGGGGTCATCAAGATGGATGTTAAAATCCCCAAGAGCAACAAAGTTGGTAGTCGAGGAAGCAAGAAGTGTGGTTGTTTCTAGGAGAGAATTGGGGAAATTTCCCAAAGAACCAGGAGGGCGATAAATCAGCAGGCCCGTCAGAGACACAGTAGATGACAGACGGAGGGAGAACTGACAACTCTCACAATCAGCCACCCCTCCGTTCTGCACCTTACAAGCAAGCGTGTCTCTGAAAAGGATAGCAACTCCTCCTCCCCTCCCCACAGGTCTATCAAGGTGGGATATGAGATAACCTGGAGGGAGTGCTCTGACCATATCAGGGCCCGAGCTGGGGGAGAGCCAGGTCTCAGTGAGAAAGTGTACCCACCCCTTTCTTTAGGATAAAGGCCGGAGCGGGGACCCTTCCAAATTAGATCATCTTTGAATCAAGAACTACTTTCTACGAAAGGACTTCGAGACTCTTCTCAAGATTTCTCCCTTGTGGCTAAGGAGTAGTCACCCTGCATCCGCAGGCACCACCTAAGAACTCTGCGGTTTGCTGCAAGTCCTTCCTCAAGGATCCGACGGCCCAGCTCGACGAGAACCGGCTTCCCTGGCACCTCTGACCTCTACCCACGTCGTCAGCTCAGCTGAGATCTGTGGGTGCGACGAGACCTCGAGGGACCGGCCATCATCAAAACCTGCACGCTTTCTTAAATCAGCACGACCATCGAAGCAATTCTCTGGTGAGTGCTCTGGGGTCCGAGAAGCCCCGACCCTGAGTAGCTCCAGCACCGAAGTGCAGTCTCCCAGCAGCTCCACGATCTGCGTGGGGCCCTTCTGCTCGTTGCTCAGCACGTTGTCTGGTCACTAGCCGCTGGCTTGTGCCCTTCTTTGACGACATCCCACAACCAACGCTGCTGGTCTGGTTGCTCCAGATCGGCCCTTGCTCCCTTTTTCGAGAGGAGCACCCCGGACCCTCCTGGTCCACTCAAGACGCCATTTTAGGCCCACCACGTGGCCCTGAAATCTGCCAAGGCTTGTTGCCCCAATCCTGGGCCCAGCGACGCCGACAGCATCAACCTTCGTGGGACAGCTCGCACCTCCATCCTGGTCGCCGACAGCGCCTCCTGGTCCGTGAGACTGCAGAGCCTAGCGTCGCCCACTCACCTAGTAGAGGTGACGGCCATCCGGTGCCTTCCTGGTACCCTCTGACTACTGGCTAGTAGTACGAACTTGGTCCCCTCTGCTTTCAGGTATCAACAATCACTGATCCAGGCTTGGATCTCTACGAACTAATCATCACTGGTCGCCGGCCAGCAACTCCTTTTCTTCCGGCTCCTGGCTCGTCAGCGAAGACCCCCGACGCCTGTAAGACTTGTGCAGCCGCAGCCCACGTGGCTAGGTAACTTCGGCATTTCGGTGCCTGCATAGCCTCCTTACTCTAGGGTCCTGAGTCCCTCGCTTCCGACTTGCCTTATCGGGCCCGCCCGAGACCACTAAACTTTCTGTGCCCTCGGGCACTTGTTTAAATTGTGCACTTGAAGTATTTTCTAAGAGCTTTGGTTCTGTGCTTAGTACCCTGTCCTCATAAAGAGTACAGGGCTGTTGTGATTCTAATAAATATACTGTTTATTTTCATAACACTTGTGTGGTGTCCTTTCACTGGGCGTTCAAGGGGTATGTGATGGTATTACAGCTGGCTTAACACGCCCTCTAGAGTTTAGCCCGAAGACTGCTCGTATCCACGCTACTAGGATAGCTGGTCTAAGGTTGACTTACAACCAATCACCATAAGGGTCGTTTGGAACGATACATAGTGGTCGCTAGAATAGCGAACGCTGCATATCGGGCCAACTTCTCACATTGGTGGCAGCGGTGGGATTTGAGCTTGCTGTTGTTTTACCACGCGTATCCTAAGAATATCTTGTGAAAGATCACATAAGTACTCCAGGTACATATAACTTAGCTTAGAATACTCTGAGTTCTACTGAACCAGCTGTTGCAGCTCCTCAAGGCTTAGCACACCTTGGCTACAACTCTTAGCAAGGGATCAGTAGGTAAACCCATAGTGTAGGTAGGTGCATCACTTACACCACACTAGAAGCAGCATGTCGGACAAAGGAGGAAACTCTGAGTCTCCCCTTGTGTCAGTCGACCCTCCACAGGTCACCTCCAGATATGCTGCACTTAGCTTCCACGAGATGCGACAGATCTGTACATCTCGGAAGTTAAAACAGGGTGCAAACCCTACCATTCCGTTTCTGATTGGTCTCTTGGAGACTTATGATGCTAGGAGGGTGGGTAACACCGACCCTTCTCATTCAGAAATGGAGATGCCTCCCCTCGAGGGAACCCGAGGTGACCCTGACCTTATCCATCTCTCCGCCGAGGGCGAAGAGGAGGACGAGGAACCAGAGACATCTGGGGACGAGGCAGACGAAGGTCCAGTCACAGTTAGTCAGCTAACTCAGGACAACTTAAGCCGGCACGAGATTGGTACTAGGGGACCCCTGGGCCCTCTCTCGGGCCAGCTTAACATTGGGAACGGACGAGTTAGGTCTCTGTCGAGAGGCTCTAACAGATCCGCTCAAACCAATGGCTCTCGAGGTTCTGCTCGAAGAGGGATGACATCACCTCAGAGGAGAATGTACGAAGCAAAGGAGAGGGAAGTCAATCTGCGGATCGAGAGGGAAGAACTTGCCCTAGCCAAAGAGAGACTCGCCTTTGCTCGAGAGCAAGAGTTGAGTGGGACAATTCCCACTGGTGGCAGCATTCCCCCACGGGAACCCAGGAGTTTAGACACTAAGCACCTGAATAAGATAGTGCCCCCCTTTAAGCAAGGGGACGACATCCACAAATGGATTACTGCTTTGGAGAGGGCCTGCACTGTACAGTGCATCCCCCAGAGTCAGTGGGCAGCTATCTTGTGGCTCTCCTTTGACGGTAAAGGTAGAGATAAGCTCCTCACTACTAGAGTCGAGGACGCTAACAATTACCAGATCCTGAAGAACACACTGATTGATGGGTTCGGCCTAACCACTGAGCAGTACAGGTTGCTGTTCAGGGATACCCAGAAAACTCAGTCTCAGGACTGGTCTGATTTCGTTGATTGTGCCACTAAGGCTTTGGAGGGCTGGTTGCTGGGCAGTAAGGTTACTGATTACACAGGATTGTATAATTTGATCATGCAAGAACAGATTTTAAACAATTGTCAGAACCAGTTGTTGCATCAGCACCTTGTCAACTCGGATCTGACCTCTCCCCAAGAATTGGGAAAGAAGGCAGACAGATGGGTCAGAACAAGGGTTAAGCAAAACCAGGGCCAGAACCAGGGTGGTCAGAAGAAAGCAGACCAGAAGGGTAAAGATTCGAAAGGGGAACAAACTGACCAGAAGTCCTCGACAGGTCCCCAACAACCCAAAGAGGGGGGGGGTCAGGCTTCCCAGAAAAAGAAGAATCAAGAAGGCCAATCGAAAAGATGGTGCCAATACTGTAAAAGTAAAACTCACTGGTTTAGTGAGTGCACCAAGAAAGGAGGGCAGACTCCTGCTACTGCAGCCCCTAAGGCACCTGTGCCCCCTAGTACAGCCAGCAGTAGTAGTGCGCCTCCCAAGGCACTAGTTGGGTTGACCTTGGGTTCTGAGGGATGTGACAGCTTAGCTGGTACGCTCACTCAGGCTGTCCTTGTCTGTACAGGGGATGTGGATATATCCCCTGATGTCAGTCCCAATACTTTGGGCAAATACCGACAGACGCCTTTAATAAATGGAAGAATGGCTCAGGCCTATAGGGACACTTATGCCAGCGACACCATGGTGACACCTAACTTTGTGGACCCTGGACAGATCATGCCAGGTACAGATTTCCTGGTGACCAATGCCAGCAACGTCACTACCAGTCATAGTATGGCGATTGTTGCTTTCTCCTGGGGAGGGGTAAATGGCCAGAAAAAGGTTGTTGTTAGTTCAGACCTCCCAGTGGATTGTTTGTTGGGCAATGATTTGGAGTCATCACAATGGTCAGAAGTGGAGCAACGGACTCACATGGAGATGTTAGGCTTGCCAGCACACGTGTTTGCTGTGACCAGGTCACAGGTCAGACGATGCCCCACTGAACAGGTGCTGGATCCTGGAACAACGGACCAGACACCACCCAAGAAGAAGAGCAGTCGGGTTAAGGCTTCGCCTTCCCCCTTGCCCCAGGTCGACGATCAGGTCTCAGAGGAGGCTGACCTCCAGGAATTGCGGAAAACTGAACCTAAAGAACTCGAACTTGATCAAGTTGAGTTTCTGGGCTCAGGGGGACCCTCACGAGAGGACCTGGGGAAGGACCAGTTAGACTGCCCTTCTCTTGAACCCCTCAGACAGCAGGCTGCTGCTGAGGCTGCTGGGAACGCCACAGGTACCCACAAGGTATACTGGGAAGATGGACTCCTGTACACTGAGGCAAGAGACCCCAAGACTGGCATGACCAGGAGGCTGGTCATACCCTTGTCTCAGCGTGGTTTCCTCCTTACCTTGGCCCACGAGATTCCCTTAGCAGGACACTTAGGCCAGACGAAGACATGGGACAGGCTTGTCTCGCACTTTCACTGGCCCCACATGAACGAAGATACCAAGGAGTTTTGCCGCTCCTGTGTCACTTGCCAAGCCAGTGGTAAGTCAGGTGGCACAACAAAGGCCCCCCTTATACCAATGCCTGTGGTGGGGGTGCCCTTTGAACGGGTGGGGATTGACATCGTCGGTCCCATGGAACCACCAACAGCATCAGGGCACAAGTTTATACTGGTGGTAGTGGATCATGCCACCAGGTATCCTGAAGCTATTCCCCTTAGGACCACTACAGCGCCTGTTGTGGCAAGAGCCCTAGTTGGAGTATTCTCCAGAGTGGGCTTCCCTAAGGAGGTCGTCTCCGACAGAGGTTCAAACTTTATGTCGAGCTACTTAACTGCTATGTGGAAGGAATGTGGTGTCAACTACAAGTTCACTACACCCTATCATCCACAATGCAATGGGCTTGTTGAGAGGTTCAAAAGGACCCTAAAAGGGATGATTCATGGACTACCTGAAAAGCTTCGGCGTAGATGGGACGTCCTGATTCCCTGCCTTTTATTCGCTTACAGAGAAGTCCCACAGAAGGGGGTTGGCTACAGCCCTTTTGAACTTTTGTACGGGCATCCTGTAAGAGGACCCCTGTGTTTGGTGAAGGAAGGATGGGAGAGACCTCTCCAAAAGCCTGCAACCAACATAGTGGACTATGTGCTTGGTCTCCGCTCGCGGATGGCTGAATACATGGAGAAGGCATCCGAAAACCTTAAGGCCAGCCAAGAACTCCAAAAAGCTTGGCATGACCAAAAGGCTGTCTTGACTGTTTACCAGCCCGGACAGAAGGTGTGGGTGTTGGAGCCAGTGGCCCCAGCAGCACTCAAGGACAAATGGTCCGGGCCCTACACCATCCTGGAGAAGAAGGGAGAGGTCACCTACCTGGTAGACCTGGGAACTCCCCGGAGCCCCCACAGGGTGCTCCATGTCAACAGGCTCAAGGCATATGTCGACAGGAAGGACATGAGTTTGCTCATGGCCATAGATGAGGGACAGGAGGAGGAGAGTGACCCTCTCCCCGACCTGCTCACTCAGAACCCCGACGATGGGTCGGTAGATGGTGTTGTCTTTTGTGGCAGCCTCTCCGAACATCAACAGGAGGATTGTAAACAGGTTCTTCAATCCTTCCGACATATGTTCTCTCTAACACCCAGTCAGACCAATTGGTGCACCCATGAGGTTGACACTGGTGACAGCTTGCCCGTCAAGAGTAAAATCTACAGGCAGCCTGATCACGTTAGAGACTGCATCAAGAGTGAAGTGCAGAAAATGTTGGAGCTGGGAGTCATTGAACCCTCGGATAGCCCTTGGGCTAGTCCCGTAGTTCTAGTGCCAAAACCTCACACCCAGGGCGGTAAGAAAGAGATGAGGTTCTGCGTAAACTACAGGGGTCTCAATGCAGTCACTAAGACTGACGCCCACCCAATACCAAGGGCAGACGAGCTTATCGATAGATTGGCTTCGGCCAACTACTTAAGTACGTTTGACATGACAGCTGGGTATTGGCAAATCAGGTTAGCTGAGGACGCCAAGCCTAAGACCGCATTTTCTACCCCTGGTGGGCATAATCAGTTTGTGGTGATGCCCTTTGGTTTGAAAAACGCACCTGCCACCTTCCAACGGTTGGTGAATCACGTTGTCACTGGGCTGGATGACTTCTGTGCGGCGTATCTTGACGATATTGCTGTCTTTAGCTCCACCTGGGAGGATCACCTGGTCCACCTGCGGAAAGTGTTAGAGGCTCTGCAAGCAGCAGGTCTCACTATCAAGGCTACCAAGTGCCAGATAGGGCAGACACAGGTTGTATACTTGGGCCACCTCGTCGGTGGAGGCCAAGTTCAACCACTGGAGAGCAAGATACAGTCAATCAGGGACTGGGCTCCTCCAACCACCCAGACTCAGGTTCGAGCTTTCTTGGGCCTGACTGGTTACTACCGGAAGTTCGTCAGGAATTACGAATCGATTGTGACTCCGCTCAATGAACTGACGAGTAAGAAAATGCCAAAAAAGGTTCAGTGGACAGCGAGCTGTCAAAAAGCATTTGATGACCTAAAACAGGCCATGTGCACGGCACCTATCCTCAAGAGTCCAGACTACTCCAAACCATTCATTGTCCAAACAGATGCTTCTGAGTTGGGTGTGGGAGCTGTTCTATCTCAACTGAATTTTGATGGTAATGACCAGCCCATTGCTTTTATAAGCAGACGGCTGACCCCCAGAGAGAAAAATTGGTCAGCTATAGAGAGGGAGGCCTTCGCTGTGGTGTGGGCCCTGAAGAAACTGAGACCATACTTGTTTGGCACTCATTTCAAGATTCAGACCGACCATAAGCCCCTCCTATGGCTAAATCAGATGAAGGGTGAAAACCCCAAACTGCTTAGGTGGTCCATTTCCCTACAGGGGATGGACTTCACAGTGGAGCATAGACCTGGCACTGATCATGGCAATGCAGATGGGCTCTCCAGGTATTTCCACTTAGAACAAGAAGACTCACCTGGTCAAGGTTAGCTTATTGTCCCAACGTTTGGGGGGGGGGTCATGTAAGAGAGTAGGGTCTGCAATCCTATGATCACCCAGACTTTTTGCTTTTGTTTCACTGGTTTACGACTTTCTTGGGCTGTGGGCCTGCCAACCAGACCCACAGCCTAGCTGTTCTCTCGCTAAATTGATATGTGTACCTTAGGTGCATTACCCAATTGGAACTGGACCACCCCGTCAGACCCTGTAACTCAGGGCATCGGTGTACCCAGGGCCTACCAGGGGCTGAAGCATGTATTATGCCACCCCTGGATGGCCATCTAAATCTGACACAACTGGCTGCACGACAGCTGGGGCCACGTGGCGTACTCGCCCGTTGCTATAGGTATAGTGTCCCTATACCTAACCTTAAAATGGACACCCGAGTTCCTATCAGTCACTCCTATGGCAGGCCTTGACAATCCTGAAGGCAGAGTGCATGGAACCGTGTGAATTGGGCTCTGGCACGAGCCGAGCCCGGTTGCAGCTTGCGGAACCAAGACCCAATGGCTGTTCCATGATAACGCGTATCATATCGGTAACTTCGGTATCGCGTTATCAAGACATGTCGAGTAAGGTGTCATACGAATCGGGATGCTGCCCCCTCACCAACTCTGGCGACGAGGTTAGCATTCCGCCCTTCTAGAGGGACACGACATGTACGTAACTGTGAACCCCGGTTAAAGTTAACTGAAGCCTCAGCTCCACAAAATGGACGCTGCCACCACAGACACGAGTCTGACCTCCTGCTGCTGGGAGTCCTTCCAGCGAGGAGAGCTTGGACAAAGGGTTTCCTGTCAAGGGCGGTGTTCGCACCGTCCCAGACAGGGTTTGTGTATTCTGGGTAGGTAGGGCTTTGCGAGAAGGTGACTGCGGAGTGGCACCCCGGTGCTCACTACGCATCTGCCGGCTAGAACCAGTTCCAGGGGCGCGCAGCCCCTAACCTGGGGAAAGTCCAGCAGGGGGAGAGGGGTGTAACTACCCCCTTCCTGGTCCCACCCTTGGGGCAGGACCTAGTCATGTACCCACCCCTTTCTTTAGGATAAAGGCCGGAGCGGGGACCCTTCCAAATTAGATCATCTTTGAATCAAGAACTACTTTCTACGAAAGGACTTCGAGACTCTTCTCAAGATTTCTCCCTTGTGGCTAAGGAGTAGTCACCCTGCATCCGCAGGCACCACCTAAGAACTCTGCGGTTTGCTGCAAGTCCTTCCTCAAGGATCCGACGGCCCAGCTCGACGAGAACCGGCTTCCCTGGCACCTCTGACCTCTACCCACGTCGTCAGCTCAGCTGAGATCTGTGGGTGCGACGAGACCTCGAGGGACCGGCCATCATCAAAACCTGCACGCTTTCTTAAATCAGCACGACCATCGAAGCAATTCTCTGGTGAGTGCTCTGGGGTCCGAGAAGCCCCGACCCTGAGTAGCTCCAGCACCGAAGTGCAGTCTCCCAGCATCTCCACGATCTGCGTGGGGCCCTTCTGCTCGCTGCTCAGCACGTTGTCTGGTCACTAGCCGCTGGCTTGTGCCCTTCTTTGACGACATCCGACAACCAACGCTGCTGGTCTGGTTGCTCCAGATCGGCCCTTGCTCCCTTTTTCGAGAGGAGCACCCCGGACCCTCCTGGTCCACTCAAGACGCCATTTTAGGCCCACCACGTGGCCCTGAAATCTGCCAAGGCTTGTTGCCCCAATCCTGGGCCCAGCGACGCCGACAGCATCAACCTTCGTGGGACAGCTCGCACCTCCATCCTGGTCGCCGACAACGCCTCCTGGTCCGTGAGACTGCAGAGCCTAGCGTCGCCCACTCACCTAGTAGAGGTGACGGCCATCCGGTGCCTTCCTGGTACCCTCTGACTACTGGCTAGTAGTACGAACTTGGTCCCCTCTGCTTTCAGGTATCAACAATCACTGATCCAGGCTTGGATCTCTACGAACTAATCATCACTGGTCGCCGGCCAGCAACTCCTTTTCTTCCGGCTCCTGGCTCGTCAGCGAAGACCCCCGACGCCTGTAAGACTTGTGCAGCCGCAGCCCACGTGGCTAGGTAACTTCGGCATTTCGGTGCCTGCATAGCCTCCTTACTCTAGGGTCCCGAGTCCATCACTTCCGACTTGCCTTATCGGGTCCGCCCGAGACCACTAAACTTTCCGTGCCCTCGGGCACTTGTTTAAATTGTGCACTTGAAGTATTTTCTAAGAGCTTTGGTTCTGTGCTTAGTACCCTGTCCTCATAAAGAGTACAGGGCTGTTGTGATTCTAATAAATATACTGTTTATTTTCATAACACTTGTGTGGTGTCCTTTCACTGGGTGTTCTAGGGGTATGTGATGGTATTACAGCTGGCTTAACACGCCCTCTAGAGTTTAGCCCGAAGACTGCTCGTATCCACGTTACTAGGATAGCTGGTCTAAGGTTGACTTACAACCAATCACCATAAGGGTCGTTTGGAACGATACATAGTGGTCGCTAGAATAGTGAACGCTGCATATCGGGCCAACTTCTCACAGGGGCCTATAGACGACTACGCAGATCAATGATGTGTGATCAGAGTCGAGTTTAATCACTAAATTATCCGCGACTGCTAAGTTGAGAGAATCGATCGATGTGAAATCATGTTTACGATGAATAATGGCGGCAACTTCTCCACCCGCTTTTCCTGATGAGCGGTCGGTATGAAGTATATAATAATCTGTTGGGAGTGCAGCCAATATATTGGGGGCAGAGTCAGGGGTTATCCATGTTTCAGTCAGAAACAGGATATCAGGTGAGTCGGTAGAGAGTAATGTAAAAATCTCCAATTGATGTTTGACTAAGGAGCGTGTATTTAAATAAGAGACCCGAAAATTCATATGTTTGTGAGAAGTGATTACCTTGTTATTCCTTTGAACACATTGTATTTCCGGGAATCTATCACGTTGTTGCAAGATTCCCAGCCTATCTAGGCTGTCCCTTGTGGCCTTGTCTGATAATTGATGCGCTCCATGTAGGCTGTATAAATCTACTGCGGTGTAGTTCAAGAAATGCGCAGAGTATGGTGCCCCTTGCCCTGTACTGACGCGGACGGGCGCATACGGGCTTGCCTTTGGGGCGCCTTTGGCGCGCTGCCGGTGTGACCACTGCGCCCGTCCGCTGCGCTCCCTGTAAGGGGAGGCCATTTTGTAGTGGCTGATGCGGGAGGGGCCGAGCACTAGACTGCTCGCCCAAATTCACCACCAAAATGGCGGGCGCCAAGGAAGCGAGTCGAACCCAGGCAGCGTCTAATCGGCTGCGGTGGGGCTAAGGGGCATGGGCCAGGTAAGCGCTGGGTAGCAGATTGTTTGGAAGTGGTCACAATTTAAAACACAGTCAAGTGCAGAACAAGGAAAATATAAGTGCAATATTAGTTAAAATGCGGCGTCAATTGCAGTCACAGCATACCAGTCCCGGCTTCCGCCTCAGGACAAACACCCGCACACTCTCAATCATGGAACATAATGATGTAGCACCTTTCTACAGGTTGGCATTTTTAGGGGAGAACGTCTTCCCAAGGCTAAGATAGCTGAACCAGTCTGATCCTGGGCAACGTTTTCTGGCCTGTACTATGAGCTAAAAGATCTGCTAATTGAGTGAAAGTGCTCCATATTTTCGTTGTTGTTCCTCAGCAAAGTTCAAGGCTCTGCTGGCCTTGAAATGCAACCAGAGTGTCCTCTCATCCATTGTGAAGGTGTCTTCTGACCCACCCTGAGCTAGTCTGCTAGGATACTAATGGAAACAGTAAAATCAATAGTTCAGGGGCAGAGGCCTTTGCACCTGTATCCCTGGGGTAACGAACGTCTACCACCCCCATTGCAAAAAGTTTAATCAATCACTCAGTCCTCAATCAATCAATCAGGGGTTTATAAAGCACGCACTTACCCGAGAGGGTTTAAAGGTGCTGGAGGGGAAGGGGGTGGGGGGTGCAGCTCTGGATCAGTCGAAGAGCCAGGTCCTTAGGTTCTTCCTGAAGGTGTGAAGAGAGGGGGAGCGTCTGATGTTGACTGGTAGCTCATCCCAGGTCTTTGCTGCGAGGTAGGAGAAGGCTCTTTCACCTGCTCTGGTTCTGTGGATTCGTGGGGTCTCTGCCAGGGCGATGTCAGCAGAGCATAGGTTCCTATTGGGTACGTGGAAAGAGACTCTTTTGTTGAGGTATTTGGGTCCGATGTTGTGAAGGGATTTGTAGGCGTGGGTGAGTAGCTTGAAGGATACTCTCTTCTCAATAGGGAGCTAGTGGAGGTCTCGTAGGTGCGGGGTCATGTGCCTGTGTTGTGGGGTTCCAAGGACGAGCCTGGCTGCGGTGTTCTTGATGGTCTGTAGCCTGTGTAGCAGGGTTTTGTTGATTCCAGCGTGGAGGGCTTTACCGTAGTCCAATCTGCTAGTTACATGACGATATTTTTGCATTTGTGGGGAATCCACTTGAATGTTTTGCTGAGGATGCGGAGGGAGCTGAAGCAGCTTGACGCGACGGTGTTGATCTGGCAGATCATGGTGAGAGAGTAGTCTAGAATGTGGTCCGTCGGAGTGGGTGGGTTTCTGAGGGCAGGGGGCCACCAGGAGCTGTCCCACGTCATGGGGGAGGGACCAAGGACGAGGACCTTGATCTTCCTCGAGTTCAGTTTTAGGCAGCTGTCGTTCATCCAGACTGCAACGTCTTTCATTCCTTCTTGACAGCTGAGTCTGGTGTTTTCGGGGTTCTTCATGAGAGAGAGGGTGAGATGGGTGTCGTCGGCGTAAGATACTATGCTGAGCCCATGCAGTCTCACGATGGCGGCAAGAGGGGCCATGTAGATGTTGAAAAGAGTGGGGCTGAGCGAGGATCCTTGAGCTACTCCACAGATTATCTATGTAGGTTCGGAGAGGAAGGGAGGGAGTCTGATTCTTTGTGTTCTGCCAGAGAGAAAGGAGCGGATTTAGTCAAGGGTGGTTCCTCGTATTCCGGCGTCGTGGAGTCTGGCTGCGAGGGTGCAGTGAGAGACGGTGTCTAAGGCTGCGGAGAGGTCTAGTAGGATGAGGGCTGTGGTGTGGCCCTGGTCGAGAACAATGCAGATGTCATTGGTGGCGGCGAGGAGGGCGGTTTCGGTGCTGTGGTTGCTGCGAAAACCAGACTGGGAGGAGTTGAGGACGGAGTTCTCGTCGATGGAGGTGGTCAGTTGGGCGTTGATGAATCTCTTGGTGACTTTGGCTGCGAAGGGAAGGAGAGAGATGGGCCAGTAGTTTTTCAGGTCAATCGGGTCAGCCGAGGGTTTCTTGAGGAGGGGCTTGATTTCTGCCCGCTTCCAGTGGTCGGGGAAGATGCCGGATTCGAGGGAGGCTTTGATGGTCCGGCCTAGTTCGGGAGCTATGGCGGAGGCGGTGTCTTCAGTGGTAGCGGTGATGGTCGACCCGTTGTCGGTGGTGAAGAAGGGGTGGTGTCATAAATCTGTTAGCTGAAGTTGTCATAGAGGGCCTTCAGGTGGAAGTAGGAGCCGAGCTTGTTGCAGAGGTCTTGGGTTGGAGTGACATCAGTGGCTTCGCTGGGGGTTTTGGTGAACTCCTGTATGACGTTGAAGAGTTTTTTAGTGTTACTTGCATTGGAGTGGATTTTGTTCTTGATAAAGGCCCTCTTTGTGGCTCTTATGTGCTGGTGGTATTCGTTTATGGCGTTACTGTAGTTGTTCATACAAAAACTAGAAGGTTGCATTCATCTGGACTTCTGGAGCAGTGCTGCTGCACCCGGAGAGAATCAAGTCTGATCAAGACACTCTGTAAGTTGAGGTTGTCCCCCGTATCTTCCCTTTTCAAAGGATGGGAACAATTCCCCTGCTGTGATTAGCCCTTGAAGTGGAAGCTGTAATGCTCAGAGTGTAGAGTAGCTGCCAGGAGAACAACAGAAAAGCCTCTTTTCGAGGTCATCTTGAGGATGTAAACCACCCAGGAACTAACAGATGCCCAGAAACTAAATTAAGGCATCATCTTTGCATCACAAGATGTGTAAGGATCTGTAGGGGATATTCCAGAACTGCATTCATGTTGAGCCTGGGCCACCCTCTACCAGTCCTAACTTTCTTGGAAATGTTATCACCACTTTCACACCCTAAAAATGGCACAAGTGTTCCTCTTTCATCCCAGGCCTAATGGTTTTGTAGCGTTGCCTCTAAACCACATTCCTATACCAGTTCTTAGTGTGAATCAGTGGGCCCAATAAATACACTAGATTGTCTGCGTGCCTCCGACACCCAAAAAGCTTTATTATAGCCAGATGGTCGCAAAATATGGGCTCCTAAGGTGTACCACTCAAGAGGACTTAGCTTGGGTGCTACCTAGGACCTGTACTTCCCTTTCAGAACATATGCCATTGGAAACCAGATGGAGTTGTAACCATGCAGCTCTTAAGTACAAATTCAAAATTTGCAAACATTCGTGACAAGAATTTTCAATTCTATTAAGGACTAGGAGGCGAGGATTATGCTTAGTCTCATTTCTTTACTGACACATAGCAGCCAATCACAATACAGTAAAGAAAAAACAGAAACAGGGCAACCATAGAGTACACCCATAGTATATAAACAGTCTCAGAGGTAACCACTTCCTCTTTCTTTGTCCAAAATCCAGTAAGAAGAATCAAGTAAACATCAGAACCAAGGAAGACATCAATCGAAAGGACCAAAATCCGAACGTGGAGGCGGAGGAACTTCCAAGAGCCACAGGAACAGAAGCAGGCCAACGAGGAGCAGAAACTCGCAGCAGAACGACCATAAGGGCTGAGCCGGAGGAACCTCACTTGGGATCAGAACCTGAAACAAGATACAAAGCCGTAATACACATCCTGTGTAATCATGAGCAAATAAGGGTGGGTAAAGAAAATATCAAAGCATTTATTACATTTCATTAGGAAAAAATCCATGAAGCAATGCATAGTAACAACATAATAGATACATGCATAAACAACGGGTGGGATAATCCTCGCCTCCTAGTCCTTAATAGAATTGAAAATTCTTGTCACGAATGTTTGCAAATTTTGAATTCTATGTCAGGACAGGAGGCTCCGATTATGCTTTTTTAAAGCTGATCTACCACCACAGAAGCAACACTATTGATAGGCTTAAAGTAAAAAGTTTTAAACACAGAAGCAGATGACCAATCTGCAGCTTTCATGATATCAAACAGAGTTACACCCATGGAATAAGCTTTGGACGCCATCGCTCCACGTGCAGAGTGCGCGCCAAACACAGAAACATCAATTCCAGCTTCAGACATAAGCCCTCGCACCCAGCGCGCCAAGGTAGCTGGAGAAACAGGTCGAAAAGGCTTTTGTAATGCAATCAGCAGTGGACCCTGCATGTCTGAGCGCAAAGAAGCAGTACTCACCTCGTAATCCTTCAGGCATTGAACCACACAAAGGTTGGGGTGAGAAGGGAAAGAAGGATAAGAAATAGAAGGTGTATTAGATTTGGTACGTCTGGAGAGACGAAAGGAAACACCTTCAGGAGTGAAGCAGCGACCCGCCAGATCCAAAGCGTGCACATCTGACACGCGCTTACAAGAAACCAGACATAGCAACATAGTTAGTTTCGCGGAAAGTTGCTTGCGAGATAAGGAAGCATTGGAAGGCCAGGCCTCCAAAAATCTGAGGACAACAGAAACATCCCACAAAGTAACATATTTAGGGGTGGGAGGTTTCGCAAATCGAACTCCTTTAAGCAACCTGGAAACAAAAGGATGTTCACCCGCGGGCTTCCCATCTATGTGGGCATGACCCGCCGAGATAGCAGACCGGAAACCGTTAACAGTCGAATAAGCCAGACCAGAGGTGGCCAAGGAAGCCAGGAAATTAACAATCATGCTGATATCTGCTGAAACGGGATCAACTTGTTGTTGTGAACACCAATCACACCAACGCTTCCAAGACCCCTTATACCGTTTGTGAGTATTGGGAGCCCAGGCTTCACTAAGGAGCTTGGAAGCGTCGCCTGAAAGGCCTGGGAGCGACCAGCGTTCCCCGAGATCCTCCACGCGAGAAGAGGAAGGGAGCCTGAGAGGATCAGGGGATGAGGACCTCCGAGAGGGTTCAACAGGAGATTCCACAATGGGGGAAGGAGAAACGGTGGGGCCGAACACATTTCTAGAAGGACCGGAAACCACGCTTGAGCCCTCCAGAGAGGGGCAATCAGAATCAGATCCGTCTGAAATCGTTTGGAGTAGGCCAATACCCTGGGAATCATTAGAAATGGAGGAAAGGCATAACATAGGGTCGCTGGCCACCGCTGGAGAAAGGCATCCGTGGCCAGAGCCGGAGGGTCCGGTCTCCAACTGTAAAAATGCGGTAGTTGCGCATTGAGGCGTGAGGCAAAGAGATCTAGTTGACAAGGACCCCAACGCCGATGGAGAGCACGGAAGACCCGGGGATGCAGCCTCCAATCGCTGAAATCCCGAAGGTGCCTGGAGTGCCAGTCCGCTATCTGATTGTGGCATCCCGGGAGGTACTCCGCAATAACAGTGATCTTGTTCTGCAGACAGAAGTGCCAAAAATCTTTGGCGATCTCCGCCAGGATTCTGGACCTGGTCCCGCCCAGTTTGTTCACATAGCGGACTGCCGAGACATTGTCCATCCGGAGAAGGACACAACAACTGGTCTGTAGAGGAGAAAAACATTTGATCGCAAATGAGCCCGCCAGGAGCTCCAGACAGTTGATATGAAGCTTCAATTCCTGAGGGGACCAACGACCCCCGGTCGAGACCGAGCCGCAACGGGCTCCCCAGCCCCAACGACTGGCATCGGATTCTATCACCAGATCCGGAGACACACCGAAGAGGGCCCGGCCGTTCCAGGCCTCCATGTGGTCCAACCACCACTGCATCTCCCACCGGACCTCCTCCGTAAGAGGAATCTGATCGGAATATCTGAGCCCTTTCCGGAGATGAAGAATTTTCAGGCGCTGCATCGCCCTGTAATGAAGGGGACCCGGAAAAATCGCCTGAATGGAGGACGCCAGGAGACCGACTACACGCGCCAACGACCTCAATGACACAGTCGGTCTGGAAATAACAGATGTCAACTCTCTCTTGATATAACGCATCTTTTGGTTGGGCAAGAGAAGCTGACAAGTAACCGAGTCGATCTGAAAACCCAGGAAATCGATACGCTGGGCTGGTACCAAAACCGATTTCTGGACATTGATTAGAAACCCCAGAGATTGTAAAAGTGTGATGGATAATTCCAGATGATGAAGAAGTTTGAGAGGACAATCCGCCATAAGTAGAATATCGTCCAGATAAATAATCAGCCTGACACCCAGTGACCGAAGATGTTCCACCACAGGTCTCAACAGCTTCGTGAAGCACCATGGTGCTGACGACAGACCGAACGGGAGAACCTGATACTCGTACCAGACTCCCTGCCAGAGGAACTGGAGAAAACGGCGATGAGGTTTGTAAATCGGGACCGAAAGATAAGCATCCTTGAGGTCCAGCCTGACCATCCAATCCCCTTCTCGAAGGAGATCCCTCAACAGATGGATGCCCTCCATCTTGAAATGGCGATAGACTACTTCGCCGTTGAAGTCTTTCAGGTTGAGAACAAGACGAGCACCGCCCCCTTTTTTCTCGACCAGAAAGACAGAACTGGCAAACCCCTTCGGATGACGGGTGGTTGGAATCACCGCCCCTTTTTGTAGAAGAGAATCTATCTCCTCGGAGAGACAAACCTGATCCTGAAGAGAAAAACGTAGACAAGGAGGGGGACAAGTCTGATGCACCGGGTGATAGAATTCTATTCTGAACCCCTGAACAGTTTGTAGCACCCAAGCATCGCCGGAGAGCATGCGCCAATTCTGCAGGAAAGATTGAATGCGACCCCCCAACATCACATCGCATGCACGAATCAGGCTCACCTGTAGAGTGGGAATCTTGGTATTGTCCCTGATGACCACCGGAACGTCCTTTGCCATACTGGCCCTTTCCTTTTCTGGAAGGATAAAAGTTGGCACGGGTGGAGTAGCCAGAGTCGTATTGGCCACCACGATGCTGCGATCCACCCTTCTGGGACTGCTGTTGAGAACCGCGGCCGAACGACCGTCCCCTTTGTCGTCCGGCCTTGGTGAAAACCGGACGCATGGCCCGGCGCAAGGAGGCTTGTGCCTTATCAATGCCGCTAAAGGCAGAAACAAACTTAGTCAATTCCTTTAGGAAAGGTTGGCCAAAAAGGAGACCCTGCGCCTCTGGACCTGCCTCAGAGGTGGCCAGCTCTGCCAACTTTGGATCCAGCTTCAGGAGAATGGAACGTCGACGTTCTGCTGATATGGCACAATTGACGTTCCCAAACATACATACAGCCCTTTGTGCCCATTCGATTAGCTCGTCAGGGTTAACTGTCGCCGAGGCCTCCTTGGCCTTGAAACCAAGGTCCAGGATCTTGGATAAGGGACCCAACATGTCCATTAGTTTGTCTTGACAAGACCGCCAGGAGCGGTCCAAGCCTTTCTTGGGGTCTTTAGAATATTTTTTAAGATAGGTGACCATCATAGGGTCCACCTCCGGTGTTTCAGCAATATGGTCTGTCAGGTCAGGCCTCGGGCACTCTGAGCGCAGCCGAGCGCGAACAGACGCTTCAAAAGGTTGGCGAACATGCGCCTCCAGGTAAGCTGCTACCGCTGGAGCGGGGAGCCATGACGTGGAATTTGGGTGGACAATGTCCTCAGGTTCAAAATTGAGAAGGGGGGGACGCTCAAGGGCGTCAACAAAATGCTCCTTGCGGAGACGTTTCCTAGGAGGAGAGTCATGACCTGAAGAGGCTTGACCATGGTCTGACTCCTCCGCACAAAGAGATATAGAAGACCTGGATTTGTCAGAAGATAAAACCTTCGCCAGTCTCTGAAAATCCAATTTGTGGGGATTACCAGGAGACTTTGCGGATTTTTGCGAAGGAGGCAACCAGCCTTGTTGAATGGCATATTCATTAAGATGGCGTTTAAGTGGATTAATGGCTCTCACCAGAGCCTTGTTGACGGAATGCTGAACACCTTTATCCAACTCCTCCACTAAGTCATATTCAAGAGAAGTATCTTCCTCCTCCTCATAATAACAGTCTTCATCCTCTTCATAATATTCAGCCATTGCAACAACGTGCAAAAGTCAATGCCCACAAGACTGCAGAAATATATGGGGTACCAGAGATACCAGTAATGGGGGAGTGTGACCCCAAAGCAGGCTTAACTGAGGTAAAACTCGAGTAAAGAAAACAATTCAAATGTGGAGGGAGAAAGCCTGCCGTCAAAACACTCTAGGCAGAGCCTATGCACAAAAAATACAACCGAAGCTCTTTCCTGAGCTCCGGCGTCAAGCGGGGTCAAAAGTTCAGGGCTGTGGGCTGAGCGCAGATGAAAACAGCGGTCCTTCACTCAACCGGCAGGCGGGCGTGTGAAGAAACGCCTCGAGCCGGAAATAAAGCAGCGCGCATGCGCGACGCTGAAATGCCACTGAAAACAACACCGGCTCGAGAGCGCTCGCGCTCCCAATACGAGCCGCGGACCCCTACTCCCGCTCCACCAAAAGCGACCGGCACAAACGGCCAGGCACTGGGAGGCGAGCAACGCGCTCCCAACAAACGCGCCGAGAAACGGACGTCAGCGTTAACAAATACCGGCACACCGAAAGGCGGACCAGAAAAGTAAAGCATGCACAAGCCGCGCGCAGGTTGGAAGAAGCGCAAGATAAGGCAAGTGCACAATTAAATATAACAACAATAGTCACAACAGCACTATAAGCATGAAAAGATAAATAGACTTAACTGGCTGCGGAGCAGCAAAGAAAGAGGAAGTGGTTACCTCTGAGACTGTTTATATACTATGGGTGTACTCTATGGTTGCCCTGTTTCTGTTTTTTCTTTACTGTATTGTGATTGGCTGCTATGTGTCAGTAAAGAAATGAGACTAAGCATAATCGGAGCCTCCTGTCCTGACATAGAATTAAAATATAATGCTGGGCAGGCGCCCCTTCTCTAAGGCCTCACTCCAACAGCTCCTCACATGAACCACCCTCCATCCCAACCCGCGAAGTCCATCCTTCCACTTGGACATCAGTGCCAAAATCGCCCATGTCGTGTGTGACACCTTCAGCCACCCTGGTTGTGTAGCCAACTTCAGTTGAACACTTTCGGTGCCAAACTGCAAGTACCAGAATACATGTAAGCTAAAAAACACCAAGCCTGACTGAAGGTGTAGCCCACGGCATGGGGCTCCTTGACTACCAAGCATGGAACTCCATCATAGGAGGACCCCCTCACTCCTGGCATGCAGCCCACGTCACGCGGCAGGAGTGAGCAGCCCGCGCGCCACCCCTAGGCTACACGGAGCACCCCGCACACGAAATGCGCGCGCAGGACTCTGCGCTCCCTCGGTCCTCCCAGCCCGAATCCTGACCCACCTCAGCTGGGTCTAATTAGGAACTGGAAGCCGCGCGGCTCCGCTTATGTCATTAAATCTCGCAGAGCTCGGAGGAATGCGGCCAATTCAGTTTAATCAAGCCTCGGAGAAGGCAAAGTCCTCATAGGAACAATTAGGAACAACCGGAAACTTAAAACCTTTCATCCGCACCACCACATTCATGCCCCCGCCTCCACCGTCCAGCGCATTAGTGGCCACAGTCCACTCATCTGAGAACAAGAATGGCAATTACAAACACGCAGGCCATGACCACTTAAAAGACAGGCACAACGTGGGTCAAAAAGCAGTGACCACATTTAATATGGACATATTTTGCAACAGGAAATTCGTCACTTTAAATTATGTCTGTTGCTGTGCAAGGAACAACAGATCTCGTAATATCTTTATAGTTATGGACATTGTTTTTGAGACGAGTTAATACTTTCAGTGTGCAATTATAAAGGTATATATATATATATATATTGAAACTGTAAATAATAGCTGTGGTATCAAATGTATGGCACAAATACAACAGACTTCGCAGTCAAGGTCAGAGGTCATACTTCGGTGGTTGAGTCAGAAGCTCAGGAAAGCTGGAAACGGGACAATTGCAGTGCTTAATTATTTTAGCACTAATAATGACATTCAGCAGCATGATGTTTACAAGTTCGTCTCACATCATTTTTAAACTTGGCAAATACAGATTTATGGTTTTAGCGATGCAAACCCTAAAAGCCAATCTCGTACCAGGATGGATGTGTTTATAATTCAAATGTGCGTTTAACCATTGATATTGTCTGGGACTACGTTCTTTTCAGTTAAATTGAATATTGTATTATGCAATGTATTGTATGAGTTCATATCTTACCTGCAACAATGCTGGGCTTTAGCTGTATTGTAACTAGTTAAGTAGCATTTTGGTTTGCAAGCTGACAGCATACATTATAGTATGCTTTCTATGTCCACTTAATGATCCAATGGGAATGGCTATTTCATTTGTTTGTATTCTGGCGCCAAACCAGACTGGCGAAGGCTTCCTGAAAGCCGAAACGCGCATCTTTTACCTCTGGGATTGAGGGCAACCTTTCTCAATAAATCTATGCTGAATTTTAACACCTCAAGTCCGTGCCTTCTGCCATGAAGTTTTTGTGGGAGCTGGATTTGTGTGGTTCATATATATATATATCTTACTGTAGAAAGACAGGCGCTGACTCCGTGGGGTAAGTTGAGAGACATTTTATTCCATGCGGTGGACTTTTGACGCGTTTTGGCGGCACACGACCGCCTGCTCACAACATCTGTCCTCACAAAATGGCGTGCAATATATACATACATGTGATTTACTTGGTACAGTGGACGTGGGTCGTCATGGATACCATCTCCACTACGAAGGACATAGAAGAGGTCTGTTGCATGTAAAGTGTTAAGTCATGGTTTGACATCTAGTGTTTCTTTCACGCCTGAAATAAAAGAAAAGTGTTGATTTATAAAACAACGCAAATATATAAATTAGAATCAACATCATTGGAGCACCAATCGTTATATGTCATGATTAAGTATCTCATTATCAAGATGATAGACAAACCCGTATATTAGTGGTACAATAATAGTTAACCAACAAGAAACGATCCGTGGAAAACAGGGAACATGTATACAATTAAAACATTATAAACCAAGAAGTGTCAATCCCTGTTTCTTCTGTCAAATCCCTACTCCGACTTTGGACCCTATGGCAGCATGGTTGGTGGTGACTGCCAGTGCAAGTGTTTCTACCTATTGAAATACGTACTGTGCCCCTGCTGGGTTTTACAGTTCCTGGTATTAAATTCTGTGGCAGGACAGGAGGCTCAGATTATGCTTTCTCGATGTCTTTACTACAAACAGCAGCAAATAGGAACACAGTAAAGAACAAGCATTTACAATGCAATGGTTTTGCCTTTGTTAAAGTTAGAGCTATTGCCATTGCTCTTGACATTATTTTTATTTATGTTTTTTTAACATAAATAAATGGCATTGTCATTTACAATGCCACTAGCTTTATCTATCGCAAATGACACACACAAACACACACAGAGCCGCCCCACACACACCCCCACACAGAGCCCCGCACACACAGCCCCCCACACACACAGCCACACAGAGCCCCCCACACACACAGCCACACAGAGCCCTCCACACACACAGCCACACAAAGCTTCCTACACACACAGCCACACAGAGCCCTCCACACACACCAACACAGCACAAGCAGGCAACAGGGGCAGACGGAGGCACAAGCAGGCAACAGGGGCAGACGGAGGCACAAGCAGGCAACAGGGGCACACAGAGGCACAAGCAGGCAACAGGGGCCCACAGAGGCACAAGCAGGCAACAGGGGCCCACAGAGGCACAAGCAGGCAACAGGGGCCCACAGAGGCACAAGCAGGCAACAGGGGCACACAGAGGCACAAGCGGGCAACAGGGGCACAAGGAGGCACAAGCGGGCAACAGGGGCACAAGCAGGCAACAGGGGCACGAAAACGGAGGCACAAGCAGGCAACAGGGGCAGGTGGAGAAAACACAATTTTCAACAGCCCACTTGGCTCTGCAACAGTTGCCTTTGAAAAGCAATACGGCGTAATGGGCATGATCAAATCCCGTCCCCTGCATTAAAAACAAGCATTAGAAATGCAATAGGTCTCGCAGCATTAGAGTTAGTGCTTTTATAATTGTTTATGGGTTTTTTTGTAAATCTTTAGCATGAGGTTGAGGGTGAGTGAGGGTGAGGGGTTGAGGGTGAGTGAGGGTGAGGCTGAGGGGTTGAGGGTGAGGGTGAGTGAGGGGTTGAGGGTGAGGGGTTGAGGGTGAGTGAGGGTGAGGGGTTGAGGGTGGGTGAGGGGTTGAGGGTGAGGGGTTGAGGGTGAGGGTGAGTGAGGGTGGGTGAGGGTGAGTGAGGGTGGGTGAGGGTGAGTGAGGGTGGGTGAGTGTGAGTGAGGGTGAGTGGGGGTGAGTGTGGGTGAGTGGGGGTGAGGGTGAGGGATTGAGGGTGAGGGGTTGAGGGTGAGGGGTTGAGGGTGAGTGAGGGTGAGGCGTTGAGGGTGAGTGAGGGTGAGGGAGGGGTTGATGTTGAGGGGTTGAGGGTGAGGGGGTGAGTGAGGGTGAGGGGTTGAGGGTGAGTGAGGGTGAAGGTGAGTGAGGGTGAGTGAGGGTGGGTGAGTGTGAGTGAGGGTGAGGGTGGGTGAGTGAGTGTGAGTGTGGGTGAGGGATTGAGGGTGAGGCGTTGAGGGTGAGGGGGTGAGGGGTTGAGGGTGAGGGGTTGAGGGTGAGGGGTTGAGGGTGAGGTGTTGAGGGTGAGGTGTTGAGGGTGAGGGGTTGAGGGTGAGGGGTTGAGGGTGAGGGGTTGAGGGTGAGGGGTTGAGGGTGGGTGAGGGGTTGAGGGTGGGTGAGGGGTTGAGGGTGGGTGAGGGGTTGAGGGTGGGTGAGGGGTTGAGAGTGAGTGAGGGTGAGGGTGAGTGAGGGTGAGGGGTTGAGGGTGAGTGGGGGTGAGTGAGGGTGAGTGAGGGTGAGGGGTTGAGGGTGAGTGAGGGTGAGGGTTTGAGGGTGAGTGAGGATGAGGGGTTGAGGGTGGGTGAGGGTGAGTGAGGGTGAGTGTGAGTGAGGGTGAGTGAGGGTGAGTGAAGGTGGGTGAGGGTGAGGGGTTGAGGGTGAGGCGTTGAGGGTGAGGGGTTGAGGGTGAGTGAAGGTGAGGGTGAGGGTGAGTGAGGTTGAGGGGTTGAGGGTGAGTGGGGGTGAGTGAGGGTGAGGGGTTGAGGGTGAGTGAGGGTGAAGGTGAGTGAGGGTGAGTGAGGGTGGGTGAGTGAGTGAGGGTGAGGGTGGGTGAGTGTGAGTGTGGGTGAGGGATTGAGGGTGAGGGATTGAGGGTGAGGGGTTGAGGGTGAGGGGTTGAGGGGTTGAGGGTGAGGGGTTGAGGGTGAGGGGTTGAGGGTGGGTGAGGGGTTGAGGGTGGGTGAGGGGTTGAGGGTGGGTGAGGGGTTGAGGGTGGGTGAGGGGTTGAGAGTGAGTGAGGGGTTGAGAGTGAGTGAGGGTGAGTGGGGGTGAGTGAGGGTGAGTGGGGGTGAGTGAGGGTGAGTGAGGGTGAGTGAGGGTGAGTGAGGGTGAGGGGTTGAGGGTGAGTGAGGGTGAGGGGTTGAGGGTGAGGGGTTGAGGGTGAGGGGTTGAGGGTGAGGGGTTGAGGGTGAGGGGTTGAGGGTGGGTGAGGGGTTGAGGGTGGGTGAGGGGTTGAGAGTGAGTGAGGGTGAGGGTGAGTGAGGGTGAGGGGTTGAGGGTGAGTGGGGGTGAGTGAGGGTGAGGGGTTGAGGGTGAGTGAGGGTGAGGGGTTGAGGGTGAGTGAGGATGAGGGGTTGAGGGTGGGTGAGGGTGAGTGAGGGTGAGTGTGAGTGAGGGTGAGTGAAGGTGGGTGAGGGTGAGGGGTTGAGGGTGATTGAGGGTGAGGCGTTGAGGGTGAGTGAGGGTGAGGGGTTGAGGGTGAGTGAAGGTGAGGGTGAGGGTGAGTGAGGTTGAGGGTGAGTGGGGGTGAGTGAGGGTGAGGGGTTGAGGGTGAGTGAGGGTGAAGGTGAGTGAGGGTGAGTGAGGGTGGGTGAGTGTGAGTGAGGGTGAGGGTGGGTACTCCTCGATGACGGGCGTGGGTGGGGGGCAGTGCTGGAGGATGTGGCGGGGGGGGGGGCGGGGCGGTAATCGAAGAACAGGGCGAGAGAAAAAAAATCTAAATAAGAGAAAAAAAATTAAAGGAGAAAAGACAATTACCGGAGAAAAGAGAGGCTACATAGACGTTGCTCGGGGGCGGGAGGGGTTTAATAGGTGCCCGGGAGGGTGAGAGATAGGCGGGAGCGGAGCCGGGTTCAGAGTTACAGCTGGTTTGTGGGCAGAGAACGGAAAGTGCGTCCGGGGAGGGTAGAGGTAGCGAGGCCCGAGGAGCGAGAGGAGGGGAGAGCCAGCGGTGAGCGATAAAGGGTTCGGAGAGGTAGTGCTGAAGTGATGGGGAAAGGCTCGCGATAAAAGGCCCTAAGGGAGAGCCCGTGCTGGGACTGGAGAAGGGCGAGGCATGGAAATCAAACCACGGGGGAGGGCAGGTGAAGTGTGGCCGGGGGAGGAGGCTAGCCAGTGCGGTGGGCGGCTGGAGGGACAGCAGAGGTGGAGGAGAGAGAAAGAGGCGGGAGGGGCTGGCACGAAGATGGAGCGGGAAGGGTGGCAGTGCAGAAAGAGTGGTTTGAGCCCTGGGGAGAGGCCGTGGGAGGGAGAGCAGTGTTATTGTGTGTCGGGGGCGTTGTAGAGGGAGTGAAGGACTATGTATGTGTGCTGTTTGATATAGCGCCAGCCTTCACCCAAATATGATAGAGCGCTTTACATTTGACGATTGAGTCCCAGGTAGCCACGGAGAGTCAGTGGGTGAATGACGATAAAAGTGGGGCAGTATAGAGTCAGTGATATGGGGAGATAAAGTGAGGACCGCCAATCCCTGAGGAAGAGGAAGGAGGAGTAGCAAGTGCAGGAGGAGGATAAGGGTGGATGAGGAGCACGTGCTGCAGGAGGGAGGGGGAGTAAGGCAGGAGAACCAGTGCTGGGGGGAGTAGAGTATGGTCGCGTGCCAGAGAGGGGGCGGGTGCACTGGGCCGAGAGGGAGGGGCGCCGACAGTGTTGAGAGCAGCAGGTGTTGTGAAATGGAGATAAACTGGGCGGAACAAATAAATGATGAAGGCAGGAGATTGGGACTAGGCGCGAAGACCGGATGGAGACTTTAAAGGGGGTGGGGGGGAGAGTGTAGAGGCAAAGTTTGTCAGGTGCAGAGTAATGATGGTACATTTAGGGCCGACTTCTGATATGGGCGAACTGGGCCCAAGCCCAGGGCGCCAAGCTCCAGAGGGGCGAAAAGAACTGTCAGCACAACTACCCTTGCAAACACCAACACAACTCCTCTGTTCCTTTGTCCAGTGATCTATTCAAAGCGCTATCTAGCCCCCTGCTGCCACACATCAACAGCCCCGCCCCCCCAAACAACTTGGAATTAGCTTCACAGGGGGTGGGAGCTACCTTGTGGGTAACTCGAGTGAGGGGGGGGGAGATGTGTGTTCTGACACAAGTCAGTGCTTGATGTAGCCAGTCAGGGACTGGCCAGGCAGAACCGGCCTTGAGCACGGGCGAGCTAGACCCAGGGCGCCAGGGGAGCACCGAGGTGCTTTATTAATGGCATGCAGTCAGCAGACTAAATATGGCTCTAGGGCTTCATCGTATTCTTTTGTTTTTCATCAGTTTTTTTCTATATTCCATAGGCACAACATTTTTACCGTCAACTAACCCTCCTCCCTCAACTAACCTTCCTCCTCCCTCAACTACCTGGCACCCCCTGCCCACATCCCCCAACCGGCCCCTCACCAACAGCTTGGCTCTACCATGGAGCAGTTGATCTGTGTACAATTTAGGGGGGTGAGGGTGATGGCGGAGATGTGTGTGTTCAGAGGCCACTCATGGCTCTGATGTAATCAGCCAATGACTAGCCGTTGAACACAAAAGGGACCCCTTGTTGCCTTATTTTACGCACAATCGGGAGCAAGGGCGAAGTTCTGGTGCCGCCCAGGGCGCTATCTGAGCGAAGGCCGGGCCTGGGCTTGAGAAAGGAGGATGAGGAGAGAAGGCCGGGTCTGAGGAAGGACTGTGGAGGAACATTAGGGTTGTGAAGGACTCAGGGTGAGAATAGAGGACCGGAGAGCCGGGTCGTGGGGTCAGGGTGAGGAGGGAGGTGAATGGGACTAGAGAGTGCGAATATTCGTCGATGCAGAGAGAAGCAAGAGCAATGCCCCGAGCTGGGAGCGAGATTGGAGGGCTGGAGGGCCTGCAGCAGGGAGTGGAGACCGGGCCCTGTGATTGGTAGAACGGCTCCTGTCTGCGCCAATGGCAGCTCGTCACCGGGGCTCACTGTTGCTGCCTGACTGAACTTCCCTCAGCAGCCCTACAGCTTCAGGGCCACGGAGATAGAGGGAAGGGAGGGACGTGCCTCAAAACGGGTCGGACTTGGACAGAAAACCAGGCATAAAGAATAAGAGAGGCACTCAGTAATGAATCACATAGCTAACAAGGCGTATTTCAAGACTCGTCGAAAATACATGAAAGGCGAGCCTGCAGCCTTTACCTTGGACGCGCAGAAACATTTTAGCGCTCCTTGCAGGTCTTCCTCTTTCGTCCTGCTGCTTCCTTCTTCCCCCGGGCTGCCGGGGGCGGGCACTTCCGGCCGGCCGCGCTAGGATTGGCCGGCCGGCCAGTCACGGGGTTAGGAGAGACGCAGAAGTGCCGGCAATGCCGGACCAGACACGGGGGCGTTCCCGGCGTCCCGTGACGTCGGCAAAAGCCAAAGAATGTCGGGAACGCCCCCGTGTCTGGTCCGGCTTTGACGGACAGGCCCCTCGTCCAATGGCAAGGCTCCGTTTACGGAGCCAGCCAATCAAGGACGAGGGCCGAACCAAGCCACACTACAGTTATCATCAGGTTTTCGCCTGCGCCGAAAAGATGCGCAGAGCGCATCTTCGGCGAGGCAAAACCTAACAAGCATTTACAATGCAATGGTTTTGCCTTTGTTAAAGTTAGAGCTATTGCCATTGCTCTTGACATTATTTTTATTTATGTTTTTTTAACATAAATAAATGGCATTGTCATTTACAATGCCACTAGCTTTATCTATCGCAAATGACACACACAAACACACACAGAGCCGCCCCACACACACCCCCACACAGAGCCCCGCACACACAGCCCCCCACACACACAGCCACACAGAGCCCCCCACACACACAGCCACACAGAGCCCTCCACACACACAGCCACACAAAGCTTCCTACACACACAGCCACACAGAGCCCTCCACACACACCAACACAGCACAAGCAGGCAACAGGGGCAGACGGAGGCACAAGCAGGCAACAGGGGCAGACGGAGGCACAAGCAGGCAACAGGGGCACACAGAGGCACAAGCAGGCAACAGGGGCCCACAGAGGCACAAGCAGGCAACAGGGGCCCACAGAGGCACAAGCAGGCAACAGGGGCCCACAGAGGCACAAGCAGGCAACAGGGGCACACAGAGGCACAAGCGGGCAACAGGGGCACAAGGAGGCACAAGCGGGCAACAGGGGCACAAGCAGGCAACAGGGGCACGAAAACGGAGGCACAAGCAGGCAACAGGGGCAGGTGGAGAAAACACAATTTTCAACAGCCCACTTGGCTCTGCAACAGTTGCCTTTGAAAAGCAATACGGCGTAATGGGCATGATCAAATCCCGTCCCCTGCATTAAAAACAAGCATTAGAAATGCAATAGGTCTCGCAGCATTAGAGTTAGTGCTTTTATAATTGTTTATGGGTTTTTTTGTAAATCTTTAGCATGAGGTTGAGGGTGAGTGAGGGTGAGGGGTTGAGGGTGAGTGAGGGTGAGGCTGAGGGGTTGAGGGTGAGGGTGAGTGAGGGGTTGAGGGTGAGGGGTTGAGGGTGAGTGAGGGTGAGGGGTTGAGGGTGGGTGAGGGGTTGAGGGTGAGGGGTTGAGGGTGAGGGTGAGTGAGGGTGGGTGAGGGTGAGTGAGGGTGGGTGAGGGTGAGTGAGGGTGGGTGAGTGTGAGTGAGGGTGAGTGGGGGTGAGTGTGGGTGAGTGGGGGTGAGGGTGAGGGATTGAGGGTGAGGGGTTGAGGGTGAGGGGTTGAGGGTGAGTGAGGGTGAGGGGTTGAGGGTGAGTGAGGGTGAGGGAGGGGTTGAGGTTGAGGGGTTGAGGGTGAGTGGGGGTGAGTGAGGGTGAGGGGTTGAGGGTGAGTGAGGGTGAAGGTGAGTGAGGGTGAGTGAGGGTGGGTGAGTGTGAGTGAGGGTGAGGGTGGGTGAGTGTGAGTGAGTGTGAGTGTGGGTGAGGGATTGAGGGTGAGGGGTTGAGGGTGAGGGGTTGAGGGTGAGGGGTTGAGGGTGAGGTGTTGAGGGTGAGGTGTTGAGGGTGAGGGGTTGAGGGTGAGGGGTTGAGGGTGAGGGGTTGAGGGTGAGGGGTTGAGGGTGAGGGGTTGAGGGTGGGTGAGGGGTTGAGGGTGGGTGAGGGGTTGAGGGTGGGTGAGGGGTTGAGAGTGAGTGAGGGTGAGGGTGAGTGAGGGTGAGGGGTTGAGGGTGAGTGGGGGTGAGTGAGGGTGAGTGAGGGTGAGGGGTTGAGGGTGAGTGAGGGTGAGGGGTTGAGGGTGAGTGAGGATGAGGGGTTGAGGGTGGGTGAGGGTGAGTGAGGGTGAGTGTGAGTGAGGGTGAGTGAGGGTGAGTGAAGGTGGGTGAGGGTGAGGGGTTGAGGGTGATTGAGGGTGAGGCGTTGAGGGTGAGGGGTTGAGGGTGAGTGAAGGTGAGGGTGAGGGTGAGTGAGGTTGAGGGGTTGAGGGTGAGTGGGGGTGAGTGAGGGTGAGGGGTTGAGGGTGAGTGAGGGTGAAGGTGAGTGAGGGTGAGTGAGGGTGGGTGAGTGAGTGAGGGTGAGGGTGAGGGTGGGTGAGTGTGAGTGTGGGTGAGGGATTGAGGGTGAGGGATTGAGGGTGAGGGGTTGAGGGTGAGGGGTTGAGGGGTTGAGGGTGAGGGGTTGAGGGTGAGGGGTTGAGGGTGGGTGAGGGGTTGAGGGTGGGTGAGGGGTTGAGGGTGGGTGAGGGGTTGAGGGTGGGTGAGGGGTTGAGAGTGAGTGAGGGGTTGAGAGTGAGTGAGGGTGAGTGGGGGTGAGTGAGGGTGAGTGGGGGTGAGTGAGGGTGAGTGAGGGTGAGTGAGTGAGGGTGAGGGGTTGAGGGGTTGAGGGTGAGGGGTTGAGGGTGAGGGGTTGAGGGTGAGGGGTTGAGGGTGAGGGGTTGAGGGTGAGGGGTTGAGGGTGGGTGAGGGGTTGAGGGTGGGTGAGGGGTTGAGGGTGGGTGAGGGGTTGAGAGTGAGTGAGGGTGAGGGTGAGGGGTTGAGGGTGAGTGGGGGTGAGTGAGGGTGAGTGAGGGTGAGGGGTTGAGGGTGAGTGAGGGTGAGGGGTTGAGGGTGAGTGAGGATGAGGGGTTGAGGGTGGGTGAGGGTGAGTGAGGGTGAGTGTGAGTGAGGGTGAGTGAAGGTGGGTGAGGGTGAGGGGTTGAGGGTGATTGAGGGTGAGGCGTTGAGGGTGAGTGAGGGTGAGGGGTTGAGGGTGAGTGAAGGTGAGGGTGAGGGTGAGTGAGGTTGAGGGTGAGTGGGGGTGAGTGAGGGTGAGGGGTTGAGGGTGAGTGAGGGTGAAGGTGAGTGAGGGTGAGTGTGAGTGAGGGTGAGGGTGGGTACTCCTCGATGACGGGCGTGGGTGGGGGGCAGTGCTGGAGGATGTGGCGGGGGGGGGGCGGGGCGGTAATCGAAGAACAGGGCGAGAGAAAAAAAATCTAAATAAGAGAAAAAAAATTAAAGGAGAAAAGACAATTACCGGAGAAAAGAGAGGCTACATAGACGTTGCTCGGGGGCGGGAGGGGTTTAATAGGTGCCCGGGAGGGTGAGAGATAGGCGGGAGCGGAGCCGGGTTCAGAGTTACAGCTGGTTTGTGGGCAGAGAACGGAAAGTGCGTCCGGGGAGGGTAGAGGTAGCGAGGCCCGAGGAGCGAGAGGAGGGGAGAGCCAGCGGTGAGCGATAAAGGGTTCGGAGAGGTAGTGCTGAAGTGATGGGGAAAGGCTCGCGATAAAAGGCCCTAAGGGAGAGCCCGTGCTGGGACTGGAGAAGGGCGAGGCATGGAAATCAAACCACGGGGGAGGGCAGGTGAAGTGTGGCCGGGGGAGGAGGCTAGCCAGTGCGGTGGGCGGCTGGAGGGACAGCAGAGGTGGAGGAGAGAGAAAGAGGCGGGAGGGGCTGGCACGAAGATGGAGCGGGAAGGGTGGCAGTGCAGAAAGAGTGGTTTGAGCCCTGGGGAGAGGCCGTGGGAGGGAGATCAGTGTTATTGTGTGTCGGGGGCGTTGTAGAGGGAGTGAAGGACTATGTATGTGTGCTGTTTGATATAGCGCCAGCCTTCACCCAAATATGATAGAGCGCTTTACATTTGACGATTGAGTCCCAGGTAGCCACGGAGAGTCAGTGGGTGAATGACGATAAAAGTGGGGCAGTATAGAGTCAGTGATATGGGGAGATAAAGTGAGGACCGCCAATCCCTGAGGAAGAGGAAGGAGGAGTAGCAAGTGCAGGAGGAGGATAAGGGTGGATGAGGAGCACGTGCTGCAGGAGGGAGGGGGAGTAAGGCAGGAGAACCAGTGCTGGGGGGAGTAGAGTATGGTCGCGTGCCAGAGAGGGGGCGGGTGCACTGGGCCGAGAGGGAGGGGCGCCGACAGTGTTGAGAGCAGCAGGTGTTGTGAAATGGAGATAAACTGGGCGGAACAAATAAATGATGAAGGCAGGAGATTGGGACTAGGCGCGAAGACCGGATGGAGACTTTAAAGGGGGTGGGGGGGAGAGTGTAGAGGCAAAGTTTGTCAGGTGCAGAGTAATGATGGTACATTTAGGGCCGACTTCTGATATGGGCGAACTGGGCCCAAGCCCAGGGCGCCAAGCTCCAGAGGGGCGAAAAGAACTGTCAGCACAACTACCCTTGCAAACACCAACACAACTCCTCTGTTCCTTTGTCCAGTGATCTATTCAAAGCGCTATCTAGCCCCCTGCTGCCACACATCAACAGCCCCGCCCCTCCAAACAACTTGGAATTAGCTTCACAGGGGGTGGGAGCTACCTTGTGGGTAACTCGAGTGAGGGGGGGGAGATGTGTGTTCTGACACAAGTCAGTGCTTGATGTAGCCAGTCAGGGACTGGCCAGGCAGAACCGGCCTTGAGCACGGGCGAGCTAGACCCAGGGCGCCAGGGGAGCACCGAGGTGCTTTATTAATGGCATGCAGTCAGCAGACTAAATATGGCTCTAGGGCTTCATCGTATTCTTTTGTTTTTCATCAGTTTTTTTCTATATTCCATAGGCACAACATTTTTACCGTCAACTAACCCTCCTCCCTCAACTAACCTTCCTCCTCCCTCAACTACCTGGCACCCCCTGCCCACATCCCCCAACCGGCCCCTCACCAACAGCTTGGCTCTACCATGGAGCAGTTGATCTGTGTACAATTTAGGGGGGTGAGGGTGATGGCGGAGATGTGTGTGTTCAGAGGCCACTCATGGCTCTGATGTAATCAGCCAATGACTAGCCGTTGAACACAAAAGGGACCCCTTGTTGCCTTATTTTACGCACAATCGGGAGCAAGGGCGAAGTTCTGGTGCCGCCCAGGGCGCTATCTGAGCGAAGGCCGGGCCTGGGCTTGAGAAAGGAGGATGAGGAGAGAAGGTCGGGTCTGAGGAAGGACTGTGGAGGAACATTAGGGTTGTGAAGGACTCAGGGTGAGAATAGAGGACCGGAGAGCCGGGTCGTGGGGTCAGGGTGAGGAGGGAGGTGAATGGGACTAGAGAGTGCGAATATTCGTCGATGCAGAGAGAAGCAAGAGCAATGCCCCGAGCTGGGAGCGAGATTGGAGGGCTGGAGGGCCTGCAGCAGGGAGTGGAGACCGGGCCCTGTGATTGGTAGAACGGCTCCTGTCTGCGCCAATGGCAGCTCGTCACCGGGGCTCACTGTTGCTGCCTGACTGAACTTCCCTCAGCAGCCCTACAGCTTCAGGGCCACGGAGATAGAGGGAAGGGAGGGACGTGCCTCAAAACGGGTCGGACTTGGACAGAAAACCAGGCATAAAGAATAAGAGAGGCACTCAGTAATGAATCACATAGCTAACAAGGCGTATTTCAAGACTCGTCGAAAATACATGAAAGGCGAGCCTGCAGCCTTTACCTTGGACGCGCAGAAACATTTTAGCGCTCCTTGCAGGTCTTCCTCTTTCGTCCTGCTGCTTCCTTCTTCCCCCGGGCTGCCGGGGGCGGGCACTTCCGGCCGGCCGCGCTAGGATTGGCCGGCCGGCCAGTCACGGGGTTAGGAGAGACGCAGAAGTGCCGGCAATGCCGGACCAGACACGGGGGCGTTCCCGGCGTCCCGTGACGTCGGCAAAAGCCAAAGAATGTCGGGAACGCCCCCGTGTCTGGTCCGGCATTGACGGACAGGCCCCTCGTCCAATGGCAAGGCTCCGTTTACGGAGCCAGCCAATCAACGACGAGGGCCGAACCAAGCCACACTACAGTTATCATCAGGTTTTCGCCTGCGCCGAAAAGATGCGCAGAGCGCATCTTCGGCGAGGCAAAACCTAAAAAGTAGACTACAAATCCCATGAGCACTTAGACAACCATAGAGACTACATCCTTATATAAACAACCATAGAGGGCAATACTTCCTCTTTCTTTGCTGCTTCGCAGCCAGTTAAGTACTTTTCTATGCTTCATGTGCTTGTTGCATGTTTATTGTGTATTTGCTTTCTTGCATTGTTGCGCCGCTTATCTGCCGTCTTCCGACGCTTTGCTACATTGCTTTCGGCGCTTTATCTAGTTTTTTGTTGTCTGGGTTTGCGGTTGTTATTTGGCCGTTTCTACGTTGAGAGCGCGGGTCGCCTCTCCTTTCAACTCGGGCGCTTCGTGCCTGCGTTTGCCTTGTGGAGTGGGACCGGGACTCGTGAGCTCGTGCGCTGCAGTCGCGCGTCGCTCCTCTTCCGGGTTTTCAGGCGAGCGAACGCGCATGCGCGTTAGCTGTATTGACGCTCCGTGTTTCTCACAAAGCCCTGACACGCTAGGAGGCGGCGTTTCACCACAGCCTCAGCCCACTGCCTGCCGGAGAGTCCCCAGTGACGCCCTTTGTCTCCAAAATAGAGATTTGGGCTGTATAATCGATAGAGGCATTGCCTAGAGTGGCTGACTGTTGCAAGCCTGTCCCTCCACACTTTAAATCATCTTTGTTTGGGTTGAGTGTTACTCTGCCTGTCTGGCTTGCTTGGGGTCGTCACTCCCCCTGACAGGGTCATTTCCCTTTCATATTTGACCATTGCTTTATTGTTCTGTGGGCATAGTTTACACAAATTGTACTGTAATTCCTTCAGCCATGGCTGGTTATGAGGATGCTGAGGAGTATTACTATGATGAGGAGCCTGAGGAATCCTTTGAGTATGATTTGGTTGACGCCCTTGATCAGGGGGTCCAGCATTCGGTCAATATTGCGCTTGTCCGTGCTATTGGGCCATTGAAACGTTATTTGACTGACTATGCTCAGCAGCAAGGTTGGATGCCATCTTCCTCTGGAAAGCACTCCTCTAAATCACCTAAAAACCCTCATAAATCTGATTTTGTTAAATTGGCCAAGTCCTTGTCTGCCTCCACTGTTTCCCAAAAATCTCATCTACCTCCTCCGGACACTGATGATACCTCCTCCTCGTCTTCTTCAGGTCTCCTGCTAAAAAATCTAGGAAAGAACATTTTGTTGACGCCTCTTCCCATCCACCAGTCCTAACCTTCGAGCCATCTGATATAGTTCACCCAAATTCGAAGTCTTGGCTCCCTGCTCCTGAGGTTGCGGAGTATATCCAGGCACACATTTGTGAGCCATTTGATCAGGAGGTACGGTCTCGTCTCCGTTCCGAGTGTCCTCGCCCGGAGTTGGCGGATAAACTTGAAGACACCCCGGAGGTGGATCCCACTATTCTAACCTACCTGAAGAAATTCACTAAAGACCCCAAAAAGGGCATTGACCCGCTTACCAAAATTTTGGATTTAGGTTACCAGGCTCAGGGGTCTGCGTCTGGCATCGACCCCGATGAACTTATTGGTTGGGCCCAGCGGGCTATTTGTCAATTGGGGAACGCAAACTGTGCTCTGTCCACCGAGCGTCGGCGTTCCATCTTGTTGAAGATGGACCCCAGACTGACGGAGCTCGCAACGTCAGAATCAGGGCCCCTTGCTCAGGGTCTCCTGTTTGGTCAGCCTTTCCTTAAAGAGTTGACCAAATTTGTGGCCACCTTTAGCGGCCTGGACAAGGCGCAGTCTTCATTACGCAGGGCATTCCGCCCGGTTTTTGGCAGGGCCGGACGTTCCAGGCGACGTTCGTTCGGCCGTGGTTCTGGCCAGCAGCGTGGCCAACAGTCCCAGCAGGGAGGTGGAAATCAACAGTCCTCCTATTCCGGAAACAAATCTAATTTCTACCCCTCCCGCAAGGGTCGTGGACAAGTCAACAAAGGAGGCTATGGCGGGAACCACGGAGGTCGCCAGGATTTCTCCTCTACAGGTGAGCTTGATTCCCTACGACAGTGTTGTTCTGGGGGGCAGGGTGCAATATTTTCTTCAAAATTGGCGCACAATCTCAAACGATGCATGGATATTACAGACAGTTCAAGGGTATTGCAAGGGTATTGCATCAAGTTTTACCACCCCCCCTTTAAAGTCACGTCCCTTTTCCCCTTGTTCTTTCCCAACTAGATCGAGACGTGATATCCAAAGAAATCGAATCCCTTCTACGCAAAGGGGCCATTGTGCGGACTTCCCTGCACCCTCAGGGGTTCGTCAGCAATGTCTTTCTGGTGGAGAAGAAGGGGGGAGCCTCTCGCCTTGTGCTCAACCTCAAGGATTTCAACAACGGAGTGGTTTATCGCCACTTCAAGATGGAAGGCCTCCATCTTCTCAGGGATCTCCTTCGAGAGGGCGACTGGATGGTTCGCCTGGATTTGAAGAACGCTTATTTGTCGGTCCCGATTTTCCAGCCACATCGCCGTTTCCTTCAATTCCAATGGTTGGGAACGTGGTTCGAGTACACGGTTCTCCCATTCGGCCTCTCATCCGCTCCGTGGTGTTTCACGAAGCTTCTGCGACCGGTGGTGGAGTCGCTGAGGGCGCGCGGGGTCCGTCTAATAGTGTATCTCGACGACATGCTCTTGTTGGCTCAGTGTCCTGCCCGGTTACTGACCCATTTGTCCTGGACAATCGAGCTCTTGCAATCTCTAGGATTTCTAGTGAATCCTCAAAAATCTCTTTTGCATCCCTCTCAGTCGATGGAGTTCTTGGGCTTCCTAGTCGACTCGGTCTCTTGCCAACTTCTCTTACCTTCCCAGAAGATCAGGTCTATCAAAGTTGACATTACTGTTATCCAAACAGACGGTGACTTTGAGGTCGATCGCTCGGGTTGTCGGCCTCTTGGCCTCATCCATTCAGGCGATCTTTCCGGGGCCCTTACATTATCGAGTCCTTCAACGTCTGAAAATCAGACATTTACAGAAGGGTCTTGGCTATTCCGATCTTGTTCCTCTGTCACCAGATGCCCGGTCTGAGATGATGTGGCGGCTAAACCACATGGAGGCTTGGAACGGGAAAGCCGTGTTGGGTTCTACTCCGGATGTGGTGCTGGAATCGGATGCCAGTCTTTGGGGCTGGGGAGCCCGGTGCGGGTCCGTGACGACGGGCGGTCGTTGGTCAAGAGAAAAACTGAATCTTCACATCAATTGTCTGGAGCTCCTGGCGGGCTCATTTGCGATCCGCAGTCTGGCTCCTCAAGCTACCAAGTGTTGCATACTCCTCCGCATGGACAACGTCTCTGCGGTTCGGTATGTGAACAAACTAGGGGGAACGAGGTCGAAGCTCTTGGCCGAAATTGCGAAGGATTTCTGGCACTTTTGCCTTCAGAGGAAGATCACTCTTATTGCAGAGTATCTTCCGGGTCACCAGAATCAGGTGGCAGATTGGAACTCTCGCCACCTGCTGGACTTCAGCGATTGGCGGCTTCACCCCAGAGTATTTCGGAATCTCTCTCGCATGTGGGGTCCGCCTTGGATGGACCTGTTCGCCTCTCGCCTCAATGCCCAATTACCCAGGTTTTATAGCTGGCGTCCGGATCCGGAGGCTCTGGCTACGGATGCGTTTCTTCAGCTTTGGCCTCCTCATCTCTGCTATGCGTTTCTCCCGTTTGCGATGATTCTGCGGGTTTTGGCTCGGACAAAGCAATTCCAGTCGGAGATCATTCTGATAACTCCTCTTTGGAGGGCTCAATCTTGGTTTTCGTATCTACTGGAGCTGTGTTGCTCGACTCCATTCCTTCTTCCCCAGAAGCGGAATCTGTTGTTGGACCCTCTGCTCAATCCGCACCCTCTGACCCTCTGAGTGAAACCAAGATTGAGCCCTCCAAAGAGGAGTTATCAGAATGATCTCCGACTGGAATTGCTTTGTCCGAGCCAAAACCCGCAGAATCAGAAGTGAAGTAGTGTGGCTCACTGGTTAGAGGCGGCAGACCCGAGAGCAGAGGACGGCCCGGGACTAGGGTTCGATTCCCGGCGCGGCAGGTTTCTGGACCAGGGTCAGCGGACTCGATAATTCTCTCGCCTCGGTGCCCACTCTGATCAGCGATCACACTCGGCAACTCTGGGCATTAGCTTGCCTCATCTTCACTAACGGCCCCACCAGACCGCCGGGGATGCCTGGTCTCACCCTGGAGATACCCATTAAGGGACGATCTCTCAGGGAAGCCAGGAAGGGTTTCGCAGCGGTCGAAGCGCCTTGGGACCCTACGGGTAAGTAGTGCGCTATATAAATGCCAATACATTTCTGATTCTGTGCGGTCAACTCCGGTTGGTTGCGTGGCGAATTTCGGGGAACGCTGGAAAGTCCCAGGCCTATCTGGAGACGCTACAAGATTTATTGGTGAAGCTTGGGTCCCCAACACGCACAAGCGTTATGCATCAGCTTGGAGGAGATGGTGTGGTTGGTGTTCTGAACGGAATTTGGATCCCGCTTCATGAGATGTTCCTTTAGTGGTTAATTTTCTGGCTTCCATCGCCTCTTCTGGTTCTGCTTACAGAACAGTCAATTCCTTTCGCTCCGCAGTTTCTGCTGGCCACGATTTTGTTGACGGTAAACCTGTTGGGGAACATCCTTTGGTTTCCAAGTTGCTTTGGGACATTCGGCTGGTTAAACCGCCTTGTCCCAAGTATGTGGCTCTTTGGGATGTTTCCATCTTCTTACGTTTCCTGGAGGCTTGGCCTCCCAATTCCTCTCTGTCTCGGAAACAACTTTCAGCAAAGTTGACGATGTTACTTTGTTTGGTGTCTTGCAAACGCATTTCAGATGTGCGGGCGTTGGATCTCGCAGGACGTTCCTTCTCGCCGGATGGGGTGACTTTTACCATTTCCCGGCGCACCAAATGTAATATGTCTTCTGTGACGTATCCTTCTTTTCCGCAGCGTCCACAATTATGTGTGGTCCAATGCTTAAAGGATTATGAGGTAAGTACTGCTCCTTTTCGACAAAGTTTGTCTGGTCAATTACTAATTGCTTTGCAGAAGCCTTTTAAACCTGTGGCACGCTGGGTGCGTTGGCTTATGTCTGAGGCAGGAATTGATGTCTCCATTTTTGGGGCCCATTCCGCTCGAGGAGCCATGGCTTCCAAGGCTTTTACTGTTGGGGTGAGTCTGAATGACATCATGAAGGCCGCGGATTGGTCTTCCGACTCTGTTTAAAACGTTTTATTTCAAACCCATTGTAGATATTGCATCTGTTGTGGTGGATCAGCTTTGAACAAGCATAATCTGAGCTTCCTGTCCTGCCATAGAATTAAAAATTTGCAAACATTCGTAACAAGAATTTTCAATTCTATTAAGGACACGGAGGCGAGGATTATCCCACCCAAATGTATTCTACTGCATTGCTTATGTACTGTACCATTGCTTTGATATGGCTCTAGACTGTTTCTTGCATTGTTTTTTCCCTACCCTTTGTACTTTTACCTTTCATGGTATTGGGATGGTGTATTACGGCTCTGATTTTCTTTTCAGGCTCAGACCAGAAGTGAGTTTTCCTCGCTGCTCTCCTGCCTCGTTTCCAGCATTCTGGATTTTGGCTCTGCAGTGTTTTCCTGCTCCGGTCTCCTGGTCCTTGGATGGTTGGGATGTCTCCTGTTGGTCGTTTTGCTGTTGCCTTCAGATGTTTCCTTCAGGCTGTTCTTCGGTACCACTTGAATTGACTTTTTGACTGATTCATTTTACTGGACAAAGAAAGAGGAAGTATTGCCCTCTATGGTTGTTTATATAAGGATGTAGTCTCTATGGTTGCCTAAGTGCTCATGGGATTTGTAGTCTACTTTTTCTTTACTGTGTTCCTATTGGCTGCTGTTTGTAGTAAAGAAATCGAGAAAGCATAATCCTCGCCTCCGTGTCCTTAATAGAATTGAAAATTCTTGTCACGAATGTTTGCAAATGTTTAATTATGCAGAGTATCGCAACAGTTACTATCATGGGTATTCTGCTAGTCCGGTGTGTTCGCTGGCTGCATACTTAGTACGTTAATTATTTTCCGTTTGTGTCTTGCTGCCATAGTGGGTTGTAGAACCTATTGTGTGGTCCCCAAGATATATATATATATATATAAAAATATATATATTGCTTTGAAAGAACAGAGCACACTTCACATCCAGACCAAGCCATCCTCACACCTCACCATACACCAGCTGTACACATTAGACAATCTAAGCACCACCGTGCGCAACAGGGCTCCACCGGCGCCACCATGTAGGCAACTCGGGTACGCTTGCAGCATCATACGCGCAACACCAACACGTCTCCCCCGACACCATCATACATGCAACTTGGGTTTGTTTGCAGCTGCATATGCGCAGCTTGGTCAAAGCTATGTAGTCAGCCAAGCGTTTACCACCTCAACATTCAATCCATTCAATGTATATTAGCACATCTAGTGTCTCACTAGCCTACATATCACCACACCAGCATACACACAGAACAGCATCAAAGATATATAATGCGCAAAGATGCCTCGAAACAATCACCTGAAGCTGATTAAAGGATAGCGGGGCAGCCCAGCATTTTAAACATACAGAAATTCCCTTCAGCAGACACATTCATGCACATAAAACTCCTGATGGCAGGTTTGTTTCTGCGTGTTAACCCAGGAGTTCTGATGACAATTCGCCGTACTTCCCAGAGTGTGTTCGTTTCCTGTACACACCAGTGGGGTTGAGCAGTGGGTGGGGTGGGGGCGAGACAAGCAGCACACCAACTCTACTTTGGTACAGCTTTCTTTGATGTTAAATATGTGGTCACAGTGCAGGTAATCACTGAGACTCTAGGAGGTGGATAGACCTACTAATTGAACAAGCATTTACAAAGCCAATAGGTCTTACCTATGCAAGAGCTATTGGCTTTGCCAATATGTTTTACTCATGTTGTACACCAGCGCAGTAGCTGTTCAGCATGCCTAAAAGTTAGTGGGATAAAGGAGAATGATGTGGAGCGTCGTGTAAAGTGGAGTAGTGTGGAGTGTTATGGCGTGGCCTAGAGTGAAGTAGCCTAAAGTGCAGTGGTGCAGAGTAGATTCACTTAGAGTGCGGTGGCGTAGAGTGTATTAGTTTTGAGTAAAGGGGTGTCAAGTACACTGACGTAGAATAGTGTACAGTGCAGTGGCATAGAGTAGAGCGGTGCAGAGTAGATTGCAGTGTTGTAGAGTGATTGCGTAGAGCAGAGTGGCGCAGAATGCAGTAGAGCAGAGTAGAGTGAAGTGGCATAGAGTGGAGTGGTGCATGGTAGAGTGCACAGGTGTAGAGAAGAGTGGCATTAAGTGCAGTGGAATAGAGTGTAGTGGTGTAGAGTGTCGTAGAGGTGAGTGTTGCAGAATAGAGTGCAGTCATGCAGAGTAGAGTGTCACAGTGCAGGGTCGTAGAGTGCTGAGTCATAGAGCCGCGAAGAGTAGAGTGATGCAGAGAGCAGTGACATAGAGTCCAATGGTGCAAAGTAGAATAGAGTGACACAGAGTGCAGTGATGTAGAGTGCAGTGGTGTAGAGTGACATAGCATGTATTGGCATAGAGTGCAGTGGCATAGAGTGAAAATGTTGTAGAGTATAGTGGCGTAAAGTGCAGTGGTACAAAGTAGTTGGCATCAGTGCCGTGGTGCAGAGTGCATTGGTTTTAGGTAAAGTGATGTAGAGTGCATTGGCATAGACTGCAGTGGTTTAGAGTACAGTGGCATAGCATAGACTGTAGTGCCATAGAGTGGTATAGAGTGCAATAGAGTACAGTCACAAAGAGTGCAGTGGCACAGAGTAGATTGTTTGAGAGTAGAGTGGTGTGGTGCAAGGTACAGTATAGTGGTGCAGGGTAGGGCACAGTAGCATAGAATAGAGTGGCGTAGAGTAGAGTGGCACAGCATTGATTGCAGTGATGTAGAGTCGATTGGCACTGAGTGGAGTAGAGTGGTGTAGTGTAGATTGTTTCAGAGTAGAGTGAAGTGGTGTAGAGTGAAGTGATGCAGGGTAGAGTGGAGTGTTATAGAGTAGTGGCGTAGGGCGTAGAGTGTGCTGGCGTAGAGTGCAGTTTTGCTGAGTGGAGTGATTTGGTGTGGAGTGGTGCAGAGTGGCATGGACTGAAGTGGTGTAGAATGCAGTGTCATAGAGTGCAGTGGTGCACAGAAGATTAGAGTAGCGTGTAGTGCATTGGCGTAGAGTGAAGTAGAATGGCGTAGACTGCCGTGGCTTAGAGTCAAGTGGTGCAAGTTAGAGTGGCACAGAAAAGAGTGACATAGAGTTCAGTTGCAGAGAATACAGTGCTGCAGAGTAGAGTGGCGTAGAGTGCATAGGTTTAGATTGTAGTGGCATCAAGTGGTGCAGAGTAAAGTGACAGCGTGCAATTGTGTAGAGCGGCATAAATGCAGTGTTGTAGAGTAGAGTATAGTGGTGTACAGTGCAGTGGTGTGGAGTGGTGCAGGGTGCAATATAGTGGTGCAGACTGCAGTGACAGAGTAGATTGTTTCAGAGTAGAGTGAAGTGGCGTATAGTGCAGTGGTATAGAGTAGAATGTCGTAGAGTGCAGTAGTTCAGAGTAGATTTGAGTGGCTAAGATTAGATTGGTGAAGAGTGCAGTGGCGTAGAGTTCTGTGGCATAGAGTTTAGTGGCATAGATTTCAGTGGCATACAGTATCATAAAGTTGAGTGGCAGACAGTGCAGTGTTGCAGAATATAATGTCGTAGAGGGCAATAGTGTATAGTAGAGTGGCGTGGAGTGCATTGGTGTAGAATGCAGTGGCACAGAGTAGAGTGGTGTAGAGTGAAGTGGCGTAGAGTAGAGTGGCATAGAGAGCAGTGGCATAGAGTACAGTGTTGCTGAGTAGAATAGAGTGGCATAGAGTGCAGCGGTGAAGAGTAGAATACAGTGGTATAGAGTGCAGTGGCATAGTGCCGTAGAATGATTTGGTGGAGATTAGATTGGCGTTGAGTCCATTGTTTTTGAGTACTGTGATGTAGAGTGCAGTGTTGCACAGAAGGGTGGCATAGAGTAGAGTGGCGAAAAGTGGTGTAGAGTGAACTAGCAAAGAGTGCAGTAGCATAAAGGAGTGTGGAGTAGAGTGCATTGGCATAGAGCAGAGTGGAGTGGTGTAGAGTAGAGAGGCGTAGAGTGGAGGGGTGCAGAGAAGAGCGCAGTGATGCAGTGTGGAGTGGGATAGTGTGGAGTGGTGCAGAGTAGAGTGAAGTAGTATGGAGTGGTGCAGGATAGAGTGGAGTAACGTGGAGTATGCATGGTATGGTAGCATACTGCCATTACAGACAACACAACTTCAATTGAAATTACCATTACATTTGCACTCACTTACATTTTTCCTGATAAAAGTATGCAGCACACAAACGATAATGTGTGGAAATGTATTCACCCAATGTATTGATATGAATATCAGCACAGTTTATTTCCAATCATTTACATTTTGTTGGGAGCTAGAAAAAAAATACATCTATACAGTCCTCCTCAAGCAGGCTCCCACTAGTCAGCATGATTGTCACATAAATCCTCTCAAATCGAAGTCAGAGAAAGAAAAATAAACATCAAGCTCCCTGGAAGACACAGCCTGACATTTGACCTCTGCCTCTGAATGCACAGCAAATGTGACAAGATAAGACAAAGATTTAAAGGCCTTTTTACAGAAAGCAAGTTTGTGGAAGAATAGAATAAACAAGGTTTGGGCAACTGGAGGGATAAACTCGAGCTGTGCAGCCTAAACCAAATAAAGCCATCAAATAGAAAGCCTGAAAATGTGAGTTACAAATCACAAAGCAATGAGGGGAATGCTTTTCTAGGTCAACTTTCTGAATGTTCCCAAGAAGGCTTTAGCAAGCTGTGCTGTCTGGTAGGCTGCGATCTAAAAAGGTCTTGCACCACCATATACGTTTGTACCTCAAGGTAGTTCTATTGACCTGTTTGTCAAGAGGACCTTATATGAATTACATAAATTGGAGGATGGCTTCCTGAGAAAATTTTTCAAACAAGACAGGAGTATAACCCATAGACCAAGTCAGGACTGGGTCGATAAGGTGCAATTAGAAAACAATGTCCTGAAAGGTAAAAGTCAATAGACAATTATTCATAGCATGCACATAGCATTACTTAGGTGGACAAGAAGGAGATGACTCATAATTTTTGTCAAAAGGTACTTATTCAGCTTTATGTGGAAACATTCATTTCAAGGTCGGATACAGTTAGAAAAACAGCACTGCATAGAATGTATTGACAACCACATGGGACTTGGTGCAGCAAACGTGAATAAATAGTGCAGGTGGCGACGCAAGTGAAAGGAAACAGCGTAGTCGGCAAACTGTGCAAGTGGTGCAAGCTATTTACAGTGGGTGGCTAGAACGGCGCATGTGACATTGTGATATCACAGTGGGCACAGTTAGTTTTGATTCAGGTCTAAAGCCACTAAGGAAGAGTGCGCCTATTGGTCAGGCTGTTGGGTCGGTCGACGGCGTTTCGATCCAGAGAAATTAGGATCATCATCAGGACTGGTTGTCTGAATTAGGAAGTGCTGTGGAGAGAGGGAGCATATATTAGGGGGGAGGAGGGAAGAGAAAGGCGTGTGTCCAATTTAAGGAACTGGAACACTGTTTACCTTTAAAGGATCCTAGAGATTATGAGTTCTAAAGATTTAGTAGAGGTAACTTGGTGTAAGGCAGCTTGGTGAGTCACAGGTAAGTTGGCGTCATCGCTAATGGGCCAGGCGATAATTCATGTCTTTTGTAAGTGGACCGTGCTGAGAATAAAGCGAGGAGGAAACAATGAATGGAAAGTTCGGGTGAAGTGGACGCTTCACTGGAGTGTTAAATTGGGTCCTATAGGGTGAGGACATTTACATACCTCGTTGCCGCAGAAACAGTGTTCTTTTGCCCTGTGGATTGGCCTTGCTCCGTTAATTAACTGGTGGCAGGATCTGGTGTGGTGAGGTGCTGGTTCTTCTAGGGAGCTGGAGGATGAGTTTTGCTGTGGTGTTCTGGATTGTCTGGAGCGGTTGAGTATTTGTTTGGTATTATTTTTTTTTTTTTAAATCTGTTTATTAGCATAGTTTCAAGAGCAGTAACAGCATACATTGCATACATACAAGCTCATTGTTAATCACGGTGGTACATGCATGCGATTGCTCAGAGCACATATAGAAACATAGTGAATTCGATTTTCTTCTTTATGATGTCGATGAACCAGAACAAACTAACTAACCCCTTTCATCCCCGAACCCGCCCTCCACCCCAACGAGATCCCTCCCGACACTCTCTCGGCAAGCACATATTTGAGATATCGACATATGGGTCACCAGCGATGCTCTGATACATAATGTAAGTTCGAGTTTAACACACATGTAGGGTGGGACATTATGACTGATGGGGCGGGGTAACACACGCCCCATCGCCGTGCACCGTAGGGAGTGGCCGTGTATGGGAAGGTGGCTCGGGGGATAGTAATACTCCAAGTGGCTATTCACTAGTATCCTCCTCATCTCCGTCATTACCAGCCTCAAAGACCCCCAAAGTGTCAAACCATTCCAGTGAGATCGGAGTTTTCTGGAGGCCCCTACTCTCCTCCCTCTGTAGCGCCTCGCCCTCAGCCTTACCCCAGCGCACTACCTCTGCCCGCCACAAGTCAGGGTTGGGTGGTTTAGAAGATTTCCATCTCATCGTGATGGCATGCTTCGCCAGCAACAGGGCCAGATCCGAGAAGCGCGTCGCCACGGTTCTGGTGCGTGTCGGTGGCCCCAGCCCCAGGAGTGTATGTTCCAGTGTAGGTGATCGGGGCAGGGCACCAGCCGTCTCGAGTGAGGCGTGGACAGAGGTCCAGAAATACCCCAATTTAGGGCATTGCCATAGCATATGTACCAATGATGCGTCGTCTGTGTCTCATCGGGGGCAGTTACTCCTGGTTGCAGGGAACATCACATGTAGACGGTGCGGCGTCAAGTAGGCTCTATGCAGTAACATCAGTTGAATGAATTTGTATTTGGTGTTCCTAGCTACTGTCCTAGGGAACTGAAGTATGCGCTCCCACTCCTTGTCTCGCAGTGGCCTCCCAATGTCTACTTCCCACTTCGCCCGTAATGATGTCAGTGGAAGTGCCCTCCCCGATTTGATGCTAGTTGTGAGCCACCTGGTCAGATGGCCGCCCGTTCCCATGAGGTAGAGCATTGTGACACACATCCTATGACAACCGCCTCCCCATCCAACAGTCCCCGCACAAAGACATAACGGCCCTCCTGATCAATCCGTTGCTCCAGCAGCTGGAAGGGAATAGAGCCACGTAGCCAAATCGCCGCCCCCCTCGAGAATGCAGAATATGAGGTAGCGAAGAGCTGTCCTCTCCATTTCTTGCGCAATTTCACCGCCTCTGCAGCGTTCAAATGTGTCTCTTGCAAGCATGCAATCTGTGTCCCCCTTCGGTTGAGTTGTGCCAGGATTCTGTGCCGTTTATGCACTGATCCCATGCCACGCACATTCCAGGTGCACAATTGGTAAATGTTAAGAGGTCCCATTCCCATCTGTGTGGCGCTGTAATATGTGACAACTGGGCAACCCCATATGTCCTGCTGTGTTAGAAAGTGAGAGTGTCTCGCAACCAAATAACCCCTGAACAAAAAGGTCCCTGAGACAACGTACCCAGGAGCCAAACCGTCGCGCCCAACGTGGGCACAATTCAGTCAAGTTCGTGTGCATACCGGGGGTGGTAGGCCTCCGTCTATGGGCACTGAACTGTCTGCGTGGGTACGACAGCCCACGATACAATGGGCTCCCACACATACAACCCACTTCGTGTGAAGGAGGGGATTAGTCATACGTTACCACCTTGAGAGGATCATCGCGTCGTGGTTCAGAACTCTTCTGCCATCTGGGCCGTGATCTTCGGGAAGAGCTGCAAGCTGTCAACTGAACCAGACACCTCGGTGTGGGTGTCGGTGGTGACGGTGAGTCTGTCTCCGGTTGCTCCCGCGTCGTGGGCGGCCAGTGCCTCCTCTGTTAGACGTTGATGCGGGGATGATGACGAGTGTCCTGCTGTCTGACGTCCGGGTGGATGCGTCGTCGCTGATGCGCTGTGGGGCGAGTGATGCCCGGGGCTGCGAGCGTTGTTCCGCCGGCCTGGCGAGCCCCTGTGGGTGTCACTGTGGTGGTCGGTGAATGGGTCCTGTGATGCCGGTGGGGTCAAGGTGACCTCCATCCACTCTGCCGCCTCCTCAGGCGAGTCGAAAAAATGGGACTTGTTATGTAGGATTTTGAGCCGAGCAGGGAACAAAAGGGCATATTTCATGTTTCTGTCCCGCAACTTGCGTTTCACCCCCATGAAGTTGGATCTGGCGCGCTGAACAGTGGGTGTGAAATCAGGGTAGACCGATATATTCCTGTCCTCGAAGCGTATTGGCGCTTCCTCCCTGGCCGCCCGCAGGACAGTGTCGCGGTCTCGGAAGTGGAGGAGATGAGCGATCAGGGGGCGAGGGGGTGCCCCTGGTTGTGGGGGCCGTGATGGCATCCTGTGGGCCCTCTCCACACTGTAGAGGGCGGTGAGGTCCCTCTGGCCCACCAGTTTCTTCAGCCAATCTTCCACGAATTGCGTGGGGTCTCTCCCCTCGCTCCTTTCCGGAATGCCTAGGATGCGGACGTTGTTGCGGCGGGCCCGTCCTTCTGCATCGTCCACTCTACCCCACAGTTGCTTCAATTGCTTTTCTACGTTCTCTAATTTCGTGGAGTGTTCCGTCTGCTGCGGGATTAGGTCGTCCAGCGCTATTTTCTGCTCCGCCACGCGATCCGCCAACTTGTTGTGGTCGGCCTTTAGTAGGGATAGGGCAGTTGCCATAGAGTCTATGCGCGACTCTAGTGCTTCGCGCGTCGCGCGTATTTCATTCAAGATCAGATCCAGTTTGGCGTCTTGCGACCCCTTGCCAGTCGGCGGGATGATATCCACGTTGGAGGAGACCAGCGGGTCTTCGGAGCACGTGGACTGCACATCCGTTCGGGCACCCTGGTCCTGAGGTTTGCCCCTGTTTCTGCCCATTGTTCTTGTTAGCAGGGTGGCGCTGCAGTGGATGCAGCAGGCCGCCACAGTCCCCCGAAGAGTCCGGCAGAGGGTACGTGAGGTCCACTACGCACTAGGTAGAGGCGGAAGTAGCGAGGGCCCCAGGGCTGCCGGGGGCAGTGCAGTCTATCCCAGCTAGGTGTCAGCGGGGGGTGAGTCGGTGCGCCGCCGACGATTCCACATGCAGGTGTGACCCCGGTTCCGTAGAGGTGGTGAGGGAAAAGAGGTGAAGGGTCCAGACCACAGGAGAGTACGCCTGTCGTGGCTTGCGGAGGCGCGGCGAAGGACAGGGCTGCAGTGCCGTGGTATGGAGTCAAAGCGTGTGGTGCACTATCCCACCTCAGATCCTTGCACCTGTGGGTAGCGTGCCCGCAATATGTGCCACTCCGCATTGTGTGACCGCTCCCGGTCCTCAGTCTGATGGTTCTGGGGTATGTGGAGCGGGTCTGCCAGGGTCCAAGGGTCTCCACCAGGCCCCTACATGAAGGCAAGATGGCGCCAGGAAGTCACCGATGCCTGTCCGATCCGCAATGTGCAGCGATGCAGGCAGCTGGTCTCGCTGCGTAGGCGGCAAAGTGTGTGCGCCACCCGCACCGTGGTTCTCGTCGCTGTGGCGGGACGGTGGAGATCCACCGGTTTCGTGGGCGGGCGGGGGGAAGGTCCGGAGGTGCTCCTGCGCCACAGAGGGGCCGTGTAGCAGTGCGGCCGGTCCGCAATGAGGTGGACAAGTGGAGAGGGAATAGCGGAGCCGCAGCGGGGGTAAGCACTGTACCGCACTCCGGGTTCCGGCCAGTAGCTCGGCAGAGATCCAAGTCCGGGTCCCGACTGGACTGCGAAGGAGGCTGTGGGCAGGCCGGCCAGGCCGATCACTCTAGGCCGGGGCTTCGCTTCGGTGTGCAGGCCGCATCAGGGTCCGTCGGCGGAGCTCAGCAAAGAAGACGTCTCAGAGGGGCTACACTGCACCGCCTCACGCCGCTTGCCTCCGGAGACAACCTGTGTCCAAATCAGGTGGGTCGCAGGCAGGGGAACGCAGGATATTCAGCTTGTGTATAGGGCATAGGACGGAGCTGGCAAGCTACACGTCCACCATTGACGGCTCCAGGCCACGCCCCCCGAGTATTTGCTTGGTATTAACGGCATAGAATGCATTGCAATAGTCGAGGCTGCTGGTGATGAGGGCCTGGGTTACTGTTTTCCTGGTGGGGATGGAGATCCATCAGAAGATTTTGCGGAGCATGCAGAGGGTGAGAAAACAGGAGGAGGAGACGGCGTTGACTTGGTTCTTCATGGTTAGTCTGGAACGATTCTGAGGTTAAGTGTGTGTTTGGAGGGTGCTGGTGCAGGGCAGAGAGCGGTGAGCCACCAGGAGTTGTTCCAAGGGGAGGGGTTACTATTGAAGAGGAGTACCTCCATCTTATCCGAGTTGAGTTTTAGGCAGTTGGCCCTTGTCCATTTGACAACGTCAGACACAGTGTTCTGGAAGTTGGCTCAGGTGGTGTCGTCTTAAGGGACAGGATGAACTGTGTGTCATTGGCATAAGAGATGATGTTGAGTCCATGTATTATGACACTGATATATAATGCGCTTTTAATAAAGATAGAAAATTGTGTAACTGGTGGTATCTGTTCCAACCACATACTTCCTGGTTTTGTTCAATGATCACATGTCTTTTAAAATGGTATACATGGGCTATAAGATCTATATTGTGTGAGCAGCCAATGCCCTGCCCCTTAGTGGTGTCGGTGTTTCGTTTTCACACAAGGGAGATCATACGTGATTGGAAGTCCTTGGTACAATCACGTGCAATCTAATACGTGTTTCGTGATATGATAGGTGACTATCAAGAATTTTAATTTGACTATGAAGCTAGGATTGGATGGGACTGTGTGTGTATGCATATTTGTGGCTGGGTTTAACTCAATCACACTGGTGGGAATGGCGTTGTTCGGGAAGTAAGAGGATGTAGAAACATCACAGTTGATTAGAGGATGTCTGTTGTCACGAGTTTGCAGATTGGCTGGACTTGGCCAACATATATCCAATCATATCTTTTGTTTAATACGTAAAAGTGATGTGAGGAATGATTATGAAAAATTGATTTTACATCAAGGCCCGGAGGCCAATATTATGCATACCTTTTATTACCACTCAGGCAGCAGCAACAAATAAATAGAATCAGAACACATCAAACTTCTAGAATTGTGAACATGCGTAACCACTTAGAACCTGCAGCCATCTTCCTCTTTTGTTGCTGCTCAGGTTCGGATAAGTCACTATTTCCTAACTGTCGTTTTGTTTAGTGACTAAAATTTAAAAATAAGGGAATATAAATATTTTATTAGTTTAACCCCTCCCCTGCTGATGGCGGAACCGCTCCGTCATCAGCTGCGGTGGCGCTGTGCTGATGACGGAGTGGTTCCGTCATGGCCCGCACCCCGCTCATGCGCGGCGCGAATTCCGCGCCTGCGCTGAGCGTTCTATTGAGTGGGCGGGGCCATGACAGAACCGCTCCGTCACAAGCACAGCGCAACCGACGCTGGTGACGGAGCGGTTCCGTCACCAGCATGCGCCAGCCGCTCTCCTGTCCCGCCCCCTTAGCACTGCGGGGGAATAGCCGCCGCAGTGAAGGGGTTAATAGAATTGATAATATTGTTTTTATATATATATGAGAAATAGAACTTTTTAGATGAATTGATTTATTCGTTTTTTTCTAAGAATGCATTAATTCTGTAGCTGTGTTAACATTTAAAAAAAAACTTACATCTTTGTTTATATTGATTTAATTTGTTATTACATTATAAGATTGTCAAAATAGACAGAAATGTTATGGCTAACTCTTAGGTTAATCTGTAAAGGATTCATTAGCATTGTTACTTTTGTATATGTGGGATCGGAAGGAAAATATTGTGGTTGTTTTCTTGGTTTTAAGAGGAAAATAAAAATAATTACTGTCTTGTTGGCGGTTTGACAGTTGGATCGGTGCGCGAGGGGGCACGAGGCATTCCTTCCGAGCGCGGTGGATATTGCCGATGACGCTGCACGAGGCTTGTTTACACAGCGCAGCCTCATCGGACAGCAGTTGTTAAGAGAATCTTGTTCGCATGCGCAGGATTAGCGTGATGTGAACAAGAACGTTTTGTGACAGAGACAGGCCGCCGTACTTACGTTACGTACGGCGGGCATTTTGATGCTTTGGGAACATTTTTATTAATCTAGTAAGCATTTAAGCCATCCATATTTTGGGCAGTTTTTCGAAGTCTGTCAGAACTAATGTCAGTTTCTGACAGACTTTGGTCAAGAGTTCAGTAGGAGGTCGTGTTTTTCGGTTTGTGAGGGAAGGTATTGGTTTGTGTAGGTTAGAAAGATTTACTTGTTGTTGGAGGTGTATTAGGGTAAATATTTGGAGAGAAAGAGGTCTATTTGTATTTTATTGAATAAATACTGAAAGTATTTTAATAAAATATTGAAGGTGCTGAGGGAAATTTTGAAGAAAGAATGAAGTCGTATATATGGACAAAATGTTTGGGGAGATGGCGGCATCTATTGATAAAAAAATTGAGAATACTTTAGAAAAAAGTATTCAGAAGAGACAGAGAGTTTGTGAGGTTGAGAGTTTCTGGGCCACAGAGAGGGTGGACGTAGTTGCTGGATCTTCCAGTCATGGAAGTTAAAATGGTCAAAAAAGGAAATTAATGGATGTGAGTAAAAAGGGAAGAGGACGTAAGGTTCTCAAAGGAGTCGCTATGAAGGCAAAAGGGTGCACAAAGAAGGCGCAAAAGATGAAACATACCATTGTGGCCGGTGACACGAGTTCAAGTGGAGATGAGGAACTTACTTGTAGTTCTAGTCTTGAAGATTCTGATGTGGAAGAGGTTCCGCTTAAGAAAAGTAAAATGATTGAAAGAGAAATTAAATTAGAGGAAAATAATATAATTAACCCACAAGGTGAGGAAATGTTGGATCCTCTTTTAATTCAGCACCCTTTGTCGCCACAATGAGCTCCGGTGGAGCACGTGGCAAGGTATGTGCGCTTCTGGATAAGAAGGGAAATACCTAGGGAAGTAAGGACAAGAATGAGAAGTGAGTGTCCAAGACCTAGTTTGGACAGCAAAGTTGTTTACACGCCAGAACTCGATCAAAAGATGTTGGCGTTTATCAATAAATCAGGAAAAGATCCCAGGAGGGGCCTGGAGAAGGGGTTAAAAGGGTGTCAAGACAGGCTCTTGGATGTCTTGGGGCCTTTAACTAAAATTTTTGATATGTGCGAAGAGGCGCATTCAAATAATACTGGAATTAATGTGGCGGAGATGCGCCAATGGGTCCAGAGGGCCATATGCCTTTTGGGGAATTCTAATACAGCACTGTGCCTAGAGAGGAGGAAATCAATTTTGTTCAAGATTGATCCAAAGTTAGTGAATTTGGCAAATAAAGAGCCTGGGGAATGCAGTAAAGGATTGTTGTTTGGGGACGATTTTGTTAAAGATATGTCCCGGTATGTCAATACTTTTAGTTCCCTTGAAAAAACATAGAAGGACATTAGGAGAGTTTTTGGAGTGGACGGGCGAACGCGCGGTCGGTTCCCCGGCCAGGGTCAAGGAATTTCGAGAGGAAATTTCGGAAGAGGTAGACCCTATAATTCAGGATATGGTTCAAATTATTATGGTTCGAGAGGAGGACAAGGGCATTTTTTCCCACAGAGGCAGAGAAGCAGAGGCAGAGGCAGAGGCATGCGCTCTGAGCGAAGAACAAGAGGTGCCTCGAGTACACGATTTACGAGACCCTACTTCTATCCGAATAAAGTTGGGCGGCAGACTAGCCCTATTTGTTTCGAGGTGGAAGGAAATTACACAGGATCCTTGGGTTTTGCAAACAGTTGTTGGTTACAAGATAGATTTTGTAGAAATTCCAGTTCAGGAGAGAGTCCCAAATATTTTGAGGTTTTCAAGGGAAATGGGAGATATGGTGACGAGGGAGATAGAAGCTCTAGAGGAAAAAGGGGCAATGGAGGAAACGAAGTTTGTAAGAGGAGGATTCATAAGCAATATATTTTTAGTGGAGAAGAAGGAGAAGAAAATGCATCCTGTAATAAATCTGAAGGAGTTGAACGACTGGGTCATGTACAACCATTTCAAAATGGAAGGCATTCATATGTTGAGAGATCTGTTAAGAAAAGGAGATTGGTTGACAAGGTTAGATTTGAAAGATGCCTATTTAACAATACCGATGTGCAAAGAACAGAGAGATTTTCTTCAGTTCAGGTAGAAGGAAAAGTTATGGAGATTCAAAAGTCTCCCATTCGGTTTGACGTCAGCCCCTTGGTGTTTCACGAAGGTGATGCTACCGGTGGCAGCTTAGTTAAGATCAAGAGGAATTCGTTTGATTGTGTATCTGGACGAATTTTTGATAATGGCAGAAGAGATGATTCTAGCGAAGGAACAGACGGAGTTTGCGATCAGAGTGATAGAGGATTTGGGTTTTGTAGTGAACAGGGAGAAGTCTTGTGTGGTTCCTCAACAGGAGATACCGTTTTTAGGTTTTCAGATTCAGACATTGGACTGTGTATTGAAGTTGCCGATGTTGAAAGTGAAGAAGATCAAGAAAGAGGTGAAGAGGGCTATGGATTCGGAATGGATTACGTTGAGACAATTAGCTCGGTTGCTGGTTATCTGCGTCGATTCAGGCGATTTTTCCGGCTCCTCTTCATTACAGAGCATTACAGAGATTGAAGGGTTATCACTTGAGAAAAGGAGCAAAATATTCTCAGAAGTTATGGTTGGATCAGGATTCAAAGGAGGAATTGAATTGGTGGATGATGAATTTAGAAGCATGGAACGGCAGGGCAATATTTGGAGAGGTTCCAGAGATAGAGATAGAGTCGTATGCGAGTCTTCATGGTTGGGGTGCAAGGTGTGGAATGGTGTCAACAGGGGGGAAATGGTCGAAGGAGGAGAAACAGATGCATATAAATTGCATGGAACTGCTTGCATGGTCTTTTGCTGTGAAGAGTTTCATGAAGGATCAGGTGAAGTGTTGTGTACTCTTGAAGATGGACAATCTGTCAGCAGTAAAATATGTAAACAAGTTAGAAGGACCACGGTCGAAGGGACTAGCGAACTTAGCAAAAGAGTTTTGGAATTTTAGCTTAGAGAAGGAGATTGTGGTTCAAGCTCAGTATATTCCGAGTCTGAGCAATGTAGAAGCGGACTGATTTTCAAGATATCTAAAAGATGTGAGCAATTGGAAATTGAACAGGGAAATATTCATGAGTTTAGAAAGGAGATGGGGTCGTTTTCAAGTGGGTTTGTTTGCGGACAGGCTGAACTGTCGGATGAGGGATTTTTACAGTTGGAGACCAGATCCGGAGGTGAAGGGAATAGATGCTTTTCTTCAGGATTGGAGTGCAGGAAGGAATTATGCTTTTCCCCTGTTCTCTTTGATTCAGAGAGCATTGATGAAGGTCAGGAGGGAAAAGGCAGAGATTGTGATGATAACACCATTTTGGAAATCTCAAGTGTGGTTTCCGGATATGATGGAGCTGTTGGTGGAGGATCCGGTGTTATTACCGAATTTAAGAGAGATTATTTTGGATCACAGAGGAATGTTCACGATTTAGTAGAAGCAGGGCAGTTAAGACTGGTGGCATGGCTGATTTCAGGAGAATTTGGCAGGTGCACTGGTTATCGAAAAAAGCTGAGAATCTTATCACAGGTTCATGGTCAAAAGGAACAACAAAAATGTATAGATCAGCATGGAGAAGATGGTCTGGTTGGAGGGATTTGGATACCATATCAGCTCCTATGGTAGAAGTGGTAAATTATTTGTCTGAGTTATATGAAAAAGGTTTAGCTTACAATTCAGTGAATATTAGCAGGTCGGCTATTTCTGTAGGGCATATTTTGGTAAATGGTCTCCCGGCAGGACAACATGGTCTGGTAAGAAGGTTGGTTAAGAGTGTAAGGAGGATTCTACCTCCTAAAGCGAAGTATGGTGTTCTTTGGGACGTTTCTTTAGTTTTGAGAGAATTAGATAGTTGGAGTGCGAATATGTCTTTGGATATAATAATTGTATCATGGAAACTAGCCATGCTTTTATGTTTGGTTTTGGTATTCTGTAAGAGGGGCTATGGCAAGCAAGGCTTATATGAGAGGCTTTAGTTTAAGTGGAATTACAAAGGGTGCAGATTGGAGTAATGAGTCAACATTCAAAAGATTTTATTTTAAACCAGTGGAAAATGTGTTGACCAGTGTTGTAGGGGAACTTTGATAATGCATAATATTGGCCTCCGGGCCTTGATGTAAAATGCAGATTTTCAACATTTAGAAATGAGTAGAAAATCATGATTTTAATAAAGGCACAGAGGCTAATATCCCTCCGCTTTTCCCGCCCCATTATTAATGATTTTTCTTTTCTTATTCAGGATAAAGAAGAGGAATTTCAAAGGAGGGGAAGTTTAGAAGAGTTTATGTCCTGGAAAGAAAGAAGATTTGGACTATATTTGAATAGAGACTTTGGTTTGTATCTAATATTTGCAACACCCAAAAGAGGAAGATGGCTGCAGGTTCTAAGTGGTTATGCATGTTCATAGTTCTAGAAGTTTGATGTGTTCTGATTCTATATATTTGTTGCTGCTGCCTGAGTGGTAATAAAAGGTATGCATAATATTAGGCTCAGAGCCTTTATTAAAATCTTGATTTTCTACTCATTTCTAAATGTTGAAAATCTGCATTGCCTTCTTGAAAGTGCTAGAGGATTAGATTATTGTAACTTTGGAGCAAGTGAATTGGGTACAGCGCTCGCTAAATATTCCGATGTGAGAAGTGTTTGGTTACGAGGAGGGTTCGTAATGGTGACGGTATTTGTCCAGTGATACTACTCATTACATATGTGAAAGCGACACAGGGATAATGAAGAATGAACTGCCTCTATGACAGTTTCAGAGGATTGGTTTATTTCAATCTTTTGATGTTTGAAATTGATACGGCGCTCTTTGATAGTGAACCTTTTGAAGGGTCCAGCTCCGAGGAAGATTTGTGTTGGTGTTGCAGCTTGCTTGTACTGCTATAGTTTGCAGGTTAGTGTCTTGGGAACTAGTGTTGAGAGGAGTACTAGGTAGCTGTAGGATATGTTGTGTGGGAGATTTTAGCACTATGGCCTGACATGATTTTGGGAACGAGAGGTTCATTCATTTGGGAGAGTAATACGTTTTGGTTGACATAGGAGAGTGGGGAGTGCAAACATGTGTTTTTATGGTATGTGGCAATGATAGAAAAATTCAGTGAATGTAAGTTTGCTTATGTTTGAGTGGAATGTTAATGAATATATCAGGGATATGGTTTGATTATTGGAGACTATTGATTGCGGAAGAGTATGATAATAGGGGCATGGGTGGAATTAGGGATTACAATGCTTGGGGAAGGTTTGCTTATTATATGTGAGATTAATGCAGTAGTCATGGAACCTTTTAATTTTTAGGACTCACTTGGGTGAGACATATCCATCAACTGCTTTACTATTCTGGTCCACTATAGTCCAGTAAGAAACTATCAGGTACAAGCATCAAAGGATTTAGGAATCGCAAACGGTGCGAATCGCAAAATTCGGCCGTTTGCGATTCCTAAATCACTATTTGGGATGCATCAACAAAAAATACAAGAAATCGCAATTTTTTGCGATTTCCGATAATGCGATTGCAATTAAGGAATCGCAATTTGCGATTCCTTAATTGCAATGCATGACACTTAAAAAAATTGCGATTTCGTTATTAGGGGGAAAAAATTACCATGAGGTTGGACCTCATGGTAATTTGCAAACAATCTGAAAAATTCACTTTTGTGCATTTTGCAAACTGTCATGTTGTGCACACACATGCCCTTAGGGCATGTGTGTGCATAACATATGTGCATGGATTGATTTCAGGGGTGTAACAGGGTGTCCTTTGGACACCCCTGCACCCTTGAAATCGCAATCTCAATTTGCGATTTGCTAATTGCGAATCGCAAATTGAGATTGTCTTCCAATTCATTCCTATGGGCCTCTTGGCCCATAGGAATCAATGGGAAGGGATTCCTTAATTGCGATTCGCAAATTGTGAATCGCAATTAAGGAAAAATAAGGAATCGCTAAGAAAATTGCGAACTTTTGATGCATTGCCGTTTGCGATTCCTTAATTGCGATTCCTTAATTTTCGCAATTAAGGAATCGCAAACGGCAACAATGATGCATATACCTGTTAGAGATTTTACAAAGTGAGTAGAACTTGTGCAATTTTTCCTTAAGACAAGAGGTCATAAAATTAGAGTTTTTTCCTAGAGACCCTTTTTCCTCTCCAAAATTTTAGAGATAAAAAATCTTTCCATTTGTTATATGTGATGATGTGAAAAGAAGATTGTACATGTTTGTTCAAAGACGCTCATCATTAAGAACTGATATGTAGTGTAATATGAAAAATATTGGCATGAGTTTTTTTGTAATTATGTAGTGTTTGTAGGTTTGATAAGCCATATTGTTTTTTGTTATGTATTGATCATGTCAAATAATTATGTAGTTGTTATAATGTGTGTTTTTAGAGTGTACATGTATGTTCACTTACAGCCCTGATGAATTCCGCTTTAGGACGAAACATGTTGGCTGGGCTGGATTGTAATGTTTGAATAACAAAATGAAAATTATTTTGGATACCATATTATGGCTTAAGCCTCACGATGGACTGAAAGAAGTAATTACTTATTTATTCGACTATGATGAGTATTTCATCTAATTAACTTTCAGTAAACGGTTTGGACTTATTGAGCATTACCTTATGTATATTGTTTTCAAGGTACCTTTGGTGTTTAAGTGTTACTCAACAATACATGATTTTCCCGACAAACATATAATGAGCATGTTTGCTCCCTGCCTTCTGAAAGGTGGATGATCACAGAGAAAGTCAGGAGGAAGTGCAGCTGGTAAGCCCCAAACTCAGGTGAGGGTTCAAAATATGTCTTAGCAGGGAAAAGGAATTGAACAAACGCAAGCAGACAACAAGAAAAAACCAGAGTCCAGAGACCAGGGCCACCATCACAGGGACAGAGAGTAATACTCATAAATACACAGGAAAATGCAAGAGCCAAAACTGAATTTGAAGCGCAAGGTCAGTATGGGAAATCTACCTTTTCTGCATGGCCACCCTGGATTGTTTGCCTTTTGCTGATCACTATATTTTCTCTGGCTTTAGAACTCTGCACACTTTAACCCTGCTAAATGTTGATAACCTGCCTGTGCTCCCCCATTAAACCTGGTTGAATTAGCATACTCATAATTGAAATATTTCTCTAGCCTATAAGCCCAGAGTATTCGGTACAACATGTACCCAAGGGCCCAGAAGCTAAAGGCCACTAGTGGACTGCATCACCCACTGTGCCATCCACTACAGTGGCAGTGCAAACATGGCTTCATGACTCCCACTGTAGCCTGAAAGTAAAAGTGCAAAACGTGCCCTGCAACCTTTCAAAACAAACCCTTTTTGGTAGGTGAAAACCTTACTTTTAAAAATGAATACATTCTCCTTTTTAAGCCTTGTACCCTAGAAGTCAGAATGCATAGTAATTAAAGGTATGACATGTAGAAATGTAATGGTAACATGTACCTACAGTGACTAGCACTTACTGTGCCAGGGTTAGCTGTCCTATGTAAAAAACCAGAGTACATATTCAAATACTGATACAGTATCTCTGGAATGGGACCAGCTTGAAAAATTATTTAACAACTACTTTTCATAGTTATTAAAATGCCAATAAAATGGTGAAGTCCTTTTTTTAATAAATATTAAGGAAAAGCAACTTTTAGAAAGTTACCTTTTTCGACCTGAAATTCCTTGAGGCTTATTTGCATGGGCTCTTCAGCTTTTCCCAGCCAGTGATTATCTGTGAATAAGTGTGAAATGCATCCCAGTGGTAAACATGGGCTGAATTCAGCAGAATATGCAGATGAGGTTGTGAGCCTCCTTTTGACAGCACAGTGGCATAACCTGCTTGGCAGGTCTGTTGAGCCACATATAACATTTGGGATGCACTTGAAAGGTAGAGCACAGTTTCAGAACACTTTGCTTCTGATACCCTGCATAATCACACTGCCTCGCACATTGTTGGAGATTAGCTCCTTTTTGATTGTGTTTTAATCGTTTTTTTTGCCAGATAGGTATGTTATGAATTACTGTTCTAAAATTAGTTTTGTGCTCTTAATTTTGATTGTGTGACCCCTCGCCCCCCCCAGCCTCGCACTATTTGCACTTTCGGATTTTAAGGAAGCATTTCTCACCACTTTGGTGATCCCCTCGCCGCCCGGCCGCCATTTTGGGTGTAGACGCTGACACCACGCTCTGTGGATTAGCGGTCTAGTCTTCGCTAGTGCTCTCTGGCAAAGTCTATTTAGGTAGCCTCTCGGCCAGCGCGCCGGTTAGTTTCAGAACACTTTGCTGCAGATACACTGCATAATCACACTGCCTCGCACATTGTTGGAGATTAGCTCCTTTTTAATTGTATTTTAATCATTTTTTTTTGCCAGATAGGTATGTTATGAATTACTGTTCTAAAATTAGTTTTGTGCTCTTAATTTTGATTGTGTGACCCCTCGCCCCCCCAGCCTCGCACTATTTGCACTTTCGGATTTTAAGGAAGCATTTCTCACCACTTTGGTGATCCCCTCGCCGCCCGGCCGCCATTTTGGGTGTAGATGCTGACATCACGCTCTGTGGGTTAGCGGTCTAGTCTTTGCTAGCGCCCTCAGCCACATACTTCTTAAGCTCATCACTATGCAAACGCGCAGCGATCGCGCGCAGCGGCATGTGCCCGTCCGGGCCAGGACGGGCCTAGGGGCTAGACACTCTACCCAAATACGCACATATTCGCATGAAACTCTCCGGGCATTTTAAACGGACACCATTGGTCTTGATGAGGTAACGCGGACTTCTCTACTGTCTAATGCTCTGTTGCGAAATAAAATTGCATGCTCCCGGTCTAACCCCTCCTCCTACTCCTGTCAGGCACATGGTCTGAATATCGCCACTTTAAACACACACTCACTGCATAAACATCATCTAGATGTTTTTTCCTTATTAGGGGATGGTGAAATTGACATTCTCGCCCTCTCAGAGACTTGGCTTGGCACAGCATCTATGCCAGACATTCTAGCTGCCCTACCTCGTGAGTACGATGCGGTATGACATAATCGCCCACATGACTGTAGGGGTGGGGGTGTGACGTTGCTGTTTAAAAAGAGCCTGACAGTGAAACAGATCATAGCGGAAAACTGCGCCGGAGCAGAGTTGTTGGGGATTAAAATTTCACTGAAATCCTCCTGCTTTGTAATACTGGTAGCTTATCGTCCACCGCAGAGCTCACCGGATTTCAATGACAGTTTCTTTGAACTGCTGACGGATTTGGCCTCGCGATACAAATCCCTGCTGGTGGTAGGGGATTTTAACTACCACTGGGACAAGCTACCTAGAGATGCCATCGAGTTGGAGTTTGAAGCTAAACTTTCAGCGCTAAACCTCCAACAGCTGGTGGTGGGCCCCACCCACGTGAAGGGCCACACGCTAGACCTGGTATGGTCTTCTATGCCTAATACTGCGATTACCGAGATCAGCCCCTGCATCTGGTCGGACCATTCTATGATCAGATGCTGGGTTCCGGCTGACCCCGTTCGGGCTGCATCTCATCAGGCACGGAGGAAAGTCCAGCTCTGGAATAAGGTTGAGGCTGACTCTTTAATAGCCGCCCTGTCCTCAGCCGCCCCTCCCACACTGAGTGGCATAAATTTAGATAACGATGCCACCGCGCTTATGTCCTGGCTGCTCGCCGCTCTTGATCAACTGGCTCCTGAGCAGATAGAGAGGAGCAGATCCAAAGAGAAGGGAGCTCCATGGTTCGATGCCTCACTGAAAGAGAAAAAGCAAGCTCTTCGGAAGGCTGAGAGAATGTGGAGACTTAATCACGGTCAAACGGAGGCAGAAACCTTTAAAACTCTGCTGGCGAAAAATAAGGCAGACATTCTGGAGAGAAAGTCAGCCTTCTACGAGGGAAGAATTAGAGAAGCAACTAATTTACAGCGAGAAACCTTTGTGATCCTAAGAGAGCTCACGCAACAGAAAGGGATAATTTCTGTGAATGATCAGCCAGATTGTGATTCATTCCAAACTTTTTTCCTCCAGAAGGTACAGGATATCATTACTGATATCAACGCACGCTTAGTCACCCCCACTTTGTCCACGCTAGGGGCTCAGGTGCCGACTATGATGTTAAGCATCTTTCCTCCTATCGACGACACACGCCTCGAGGAACTTGTTGGACAGACCAAATCTGGCTCCACTATAGACCCATGCCCCCCAAGAATTTTTAAAATGGCATTGCCAGGCATCCAGCCCCAGGTGTTGAGTTTACTTAATAACTCACTGGAAACAGGGTATCTTCCTGTCCAGTTGAAGGAAGCTAGGGTCTCCCCACTATTAAAAAAAGTTGGTACTGACCCGAAGGCCTTGAAAAATTATAGACCCATCTCGCAGCTTCCTTTCCTGAGTAAGCTTTTGGAGAAGCACGTCCTAGGCACTTTGTCTGGGTATCTGGAGGAACACCATCTCCTTCACGCCAGGCAAGCAGGGTTCCGATCCCAACATAGCACGGAAATAGCGGTCACCGACGAACTGAGAGTCAGGGCAGACAATAAGCAGCCGTGCGCCCTGATTTTCTTAGATCTGTCGGCGGCTTTCGATACGGTCAGCCACACCATCTTGCTGGACCGTATCGCGAAGCTGGGGATCACTGGCCAAGTGCTAAAGTGGCTGGAGTCTTTTCTATCAGGTCGTACTCAAAGGGTACAGCTGGGTGATCAGCTATCGGGGATTAGTGATGTAACATGGGGTGTGCCCCAGGGGTCAGCGCTATCCCCCCTGCTGTTCAATATCTATCTGCAGCCGCTGGTTGAGGAGCTCATGAGCCGGAACTGCGAAGTTTTTAACTACGCAGATGATACCCAGCTACTGGTTCAGCTAGAAGACACCATTGAGGCCCAGGAATCAGTGAGGAATCTGCTTAGCTTCACGGTCAACTGGATGACCAACAATCTGTTGAAAGTGAATGCCGAAAAAACAGAGGTGCTGGTCCTCAGTAACCTAGGGAACACCTGGAGTGACCTATACTGGCCCCCAGAGCTAGGTTCTACTCCCCCTCCTGGTAAGGTGGTAAAAAGCCTGGGTCTGAGGATTGATGCAGACCTCTCGATGGCTTCCCAAGTCGCAGCCGTGGTTGGCTCTTGCACGGGTGTACTGAGGCAATTGCGGAAATTGGTACCCATCTTATCAGCCTCTACCCTGTAATCGATTGTATCTGCCACAGTTATTTCAAGACTGGATTACGGCAATGCACTATACCTCCTCTTGCCACAGAAGCTGTTGAGGAAGCTGCAGGTAGTACAGAACGATGCCGCAAGGCTGATCCACTCCCTGCCTAGAAACTCTCACGCCACCCCCCTGCTCCAAAAGTTGCACTGGCTACCGGTCATGTACAGAGTACAATTCAAATGTCTCTGTGTGGCCCACAAGGCTCTCTTTGGTAAAGCACCAGAGTACATAAAACAACGTCTCATGAGATACGTTCCCGATAGACCCCTGCGCTCAGGGAAGACCTCTAATCTGATTCAACCAAGATTCAAGCTAAAAACCAGAGGAGGCAGAGCTCTGTCTGTTCTTCTCCCACAGTTGTGGAATGCACTTCCGACTACTCTGAAGGAAGAATCTCAGTTACTGCCCTTCAGAAAGAAACTAAAAACCCATTTATTTAAAAGGGCGATGACTTCAGCATAGTTGATGGGTAGCCTGAGGGGTTTGGGTTAACAGTGTGTTGTGTTGTTCTGTTTCTAAGCGCTTAGAGACCGGCGGTGATAGGCGCTATACAAATAAGCAATAACATAACATAACATAACATAACAATACCAAGACAATTATAGTGTATCGCCTGCCTGGTTTTGTCCTTTAGAAGTCTCCCTCTAGGTTTGTGTGGGTAGAGTACCTATTATTATTATTATTATTATTATTATTATTATTATTATTATTATTAAATTAAATTTGTAATGCGCACAGATACCCAAAAAGGGTTTCCCGGCGCCTAGCACACAAATTGCTAGAAAGCGAGAAGTTCAAAGCATATTTACTGCTAAAAAAGCCAAGTTTTAAGATTTCTTCGAAAGCTCAGATAAGACGAGTAATTTTTCAAAGACACAGGAAGAGAATTCCAGATTTTGGGGCCGAGACAAGAGAAGGAACAACCTCCCATTCTTGTTAATTTAAATCTGGGGATCACAAAGTCCCCAGGAGCTTTAGAGTGCAGGGGACGAGAAGGAATGTAGGGATGGATGAGCTCTTGCAGATATGGTGGTGCCACCCCTTGTTTGATTTTAAAGATGTAACACAAAGTTTTAAATTTAATTCTTTGATCGATTCGTAGCCAGTGGAGGTCACGAAGATAAGGCGAAATGGAAGCCTGTCTGGGAACTTGGCAGAGAAGGCGTGCAGCAGAGTTCTGCATTACCTGTAACTTTCTCAGTAGTGTTTGACAACTACCAAGATAAAGAACGTTGCCGTAATCGAGGCGAGAGGTGATAAGTGTCTGGACTACCGTGTGTTGGGCAGAGACAGGGAGCATCCAGATGATCTTATGGAGCCATCTCAAGATCGTAAAGCAGATGGCAGCCACATTAGCCACCTGTTGTCTCATGGAAAGATTTTCATCAATAATGAAGCCCAGATTGCGGACATGAGCGACAGGAATGGGAAAGGGACCCATTTCGTGAGGCCAGTGGCGAGGGCCCCATAGGTCCTTATGCTTACCTAGGATAACAACCTCCATCTTGTCCCTATTCAACTTCAATAAATTGAGGCGCATCCACTCTGTCACTTGCCGAAGGCCGCACTGAAGGGCAGATGTTGTAGCGTCTTTGGTGGTGGACAATGAAAAAACAATCTGCGTATCATCATTAAGTATGGGTGAATTTTGCGGATCTGCGGTCCGCAATTTGTGCGAAATCGCAAAAAAGTCTGCATATTCGCAGATTTTCCTGCAAAATCGCAGATTCTTTTGCGATTTCCATCTATTCAACTGGAGTACTTTCTACAGGCTAATCCAGTAAGTGCTACCTCGTTGGGTAAATGATAGTGGTTTTCCTACACTGCAGCTGCGTAAAGGGCCAGAAGATTTGTGGACAATGAATGAGTTTTAAAATAGGGCAGGATTTATATTACTAACTTTTTTTTGAAGGGTCGTTCGTAATCACTGTTGTGCCGCTCTAGACCCCAACATAATTTAAGTGATAATATCTCAGATTTCCGAGGATTAGTTGGGAAAGTGCAAATAGTTCACAAAAAGACGGAGTGAGCGCTGGGAGCCTATCCGACCCAATCACAGACGAAAACGAGACCTGACACGCGGAAATAAACAAAACGAAAACGAGGCTTGGATGCCGGGACTAAAGGTAGGCAGACAACGAGGGCTGTAACGCGGAAATGCAATGCGGTCCAGCGCTAAGATCCACAGCAGTCATTCAAAGCGCGCGTAAAATAATTGGCATCAGCTGAGCCCGCTCCAGGCCGCCCAATGGTAACCGCAGCAAAGGAGCAAAGGGGTTTAAAAAAGCAGGTTTACAGAGGCAAGCCATTTCATGAATTTTCGGCAAATATAGCTGACACCAGAAGAGTACCGGCGGTGGAGAGACGAGGTCCCAGGAACTAAACGGTAAGGGAGACTAGACGGGGGGCCATAGCATTAGAAAACTAGGACAAGTTTAATTAAATATTAATACAGGCAATGTTTTTTGTCCAGGTTCCTTAACAAAAGACCCCAAAACAAGGACCAGGACCACTATCCACATCTGAGACTCCCCCAGTTAACCTAATTTGAGGTAGGGTTTTAAACAAATAGTATCCGCGTATCCGCATACTACATGCCACCACTGAGACAAAAATAGGTTCCCTGATCATTGCCCCCTTCTGTCCACAGAGGAGAGCATGTAATTCGACAGGCAGTGACTAATTCAGGAGAACAAAGTGACCTAGAAGGGCCCACGGCGGTGTTAAAAGAAAAACCGATTCCAGTACTCTGTGGATTTTAAAGCAGGTACCATCACAATATTGCTAATAATGAAAGGGCATGCTAATGAAAGGGCATAGAGATGGAGTCTAAATGCAGATCTCTTTGCAGATAAGAGGAACATACTTATGAATAACCAACTTGCTGATGTGCCGGCTATCAACAAGTAAGAACATGCTTTTAAGGTAACGGCCGATTGAACCAACTTAAAAAATAGAGAATAAGCAATGATAGCAAAATTAAAAACAAGAGTCACAACTCTAAATACATTTTTTTTCTGTTGCAGTCTTAACACACAATAGATGCCGATATTCACAAAAATAGAAGGGACGAAAATGAAATAATAGTATAACATGAAATAAGGTAAACATGTGTTTTACTATCAGATATCAAATCAACCTATTAGAGCATAAATCAAATATGAAACTATGTGGATAAGGTGTAACAACACTATATCCTTTTGATCCATGAGAATAGGTGGTGCCCAATGTGACCTTTAACAAACGTGGGGAAAGGGGGCAGTAGCCATGTATAAATACGGCACAAGAAGCCCATATATAGGTACCTGCTTTTTCGAGTACTCATGACAAAACAATGTACTGATAATGGAATAGCAGGTTGTTGTAAAGAGCAAACAATGAGCATTTGGTCTAATGGCTTATCTGAATATTTGGCAACCAGGATAGACCTGTCCACCATGTAGAATATGTATGAACATCTACTTGTCCAATGGATGAAAAAAGTGATATATAAAAGATCTCAAGTCCACTAATATCCATGCAATGAGCAAGATTATTTCCTCTACTCTAAAGTTTTAGTACTTAAAAGAACAGTATATAGTAATATGATCTTATGCATATGACTGATTCTATTATGTTTATCTGCAGGATATTATTTAAATGGTAACCACCCAGTGCCATTAAACACGAGAGACACATCGAACAGTCTTGAAAAAGATGGTATATATCTACTGAACCATCGAAACGCGTCGACGCCTATACCAGCATAATCACAAGACCAAACTAATTCCTGTTGACAGGACCCTTTTAGCAAGTCCAGGTTTCAGTTAAATATTGGTCGCTGTTTGATTAGCAATCATGATGACAATAGTGTCTATGTCTGTCTCTCTTATTGTGTTCTTTTGTTGTCTATAGTTGACAAGCACAATAATTAGTTTGTGTTTTGAAATTTAATGTGCTTTTGAAATCTAATGTGGTGTATAGTTGATTTATGAAAAATTGTCTTAGATACATATAATTGTGATTTATATTGCTGATGTTTTTAATGAAATTACAAATTGTTCTACGGCGTTTTTAAACAAATTTACTGTATTGTCAATGTAATTTTAATAAACTGTGAAAACCCTTCTTTTAAAAAAAACAAATGTTGTTGTTTATGAAGTGTTATGTGTTAGGTATTGGTACCAATATATGGGCTTACACTGAAGTTGCTTCTCACCAAGGGATACCTTGTTACTTCACCAGAAGATTTGTCTCCACTGACCATGTGTGCCTGCAACTTTGCCACCGCGCCAAAAGGCGCCGAGGTCCCTTGAGTGAGCTGTCCATCATAGTTGGGAAAGGGCGGGAAGACGTTTGATACCGCTAGTGTGTGATGCAGGGCTTCTATGCGTGTCAACATGCCTCTTGTGTATAAAGGGTCAGAGAGCGAGCAGGGCAGCAGGTGAGGAGAAAGCAGCCTCCTGGTCACAGGAACTACACGGTGATTGCGCTCGAGAAACTCATGGATACAAAGACCTCTCAAGAGTATTATAGCTAATTTTCGACGGCAGATATGGGGTTAAAGCACACTTGCCCAGCCTCGACCGTGCTCACTAATGTTTTGGGCTGATTAAAATGTTACTGAATTTGAGCTTCAACTAGGGCACCTGCTTTATTTATATCTGTAAGTGCTTCCTGTTGAGGTTAAATTTTTGTGACAGGAGCCTCGTGCCAGAATGAATCCTGCCCTGCATAGTTATCTCACGAAGATGCCACCGTTTTGTGCAATACCTCTTCTCAACTTGAGTACTTTCTACTGGCTAATCCAGTAAGTGCTACCTCGTTGGATAAATGATAGTGCTTTTCCTACACTGCAGCTGCGAAGGGCCAGAAGATTTGTCTCCACTGACCATGTGTGCCTGTAACTTTGCCACAGTGGCAAAAGGCACCGAGGTCCCTTGAGTGAGCTGTCCATCACAGTTGGGAAAGGGCGGGAAGGCGTTTGATACCGCTAGTGTGTGGTGTGGGGCTTCTATACGTGTCAACATGCTTCTTGTTTATAAAGGGTCAGAGAGCGAGCAGGGCAGCAGGTGAGGAGAAAGCAGCCTCCTGGTCACAGGAACTGCATTGGGATTGGCCTCGAGAAACTCAGGGATGCAAAGACCTCCCTCGGGTATTACAGATACATTTTCGACAGCAGATATGGGGTTGAAGCACACTTGCCCAGCCTCAACCGTGCTCACTAATGCTTTTGGGCTGATGAAAACGTTACTGAATTTGAGCTACAACTCGGGCACCTGCTTTATTTATATCTGTAAGTGCTTTCTGTTGAGGTTTAATTTTTGTGACAGGAGCCTCGTGCCAGAATGAATCCTGCCCTGCATAGTTATCCAAGAAGATGCCACCGTTTTGTGCAATACCTCTACTCAACTGGAGTACTTTGTATTGGCTAATCCAGTAAGTGCTACCTCGTTGGGTAAATGATAGTGCTTTTCCTACACTGCAGCTGCGTAGGGCCAGAATATTTGTCTCCACTGACCATGTGTGCCTGTAACTTTGCCTCAGCGCCAAAAGGCGCTGAGGTCCCTTGAGTGAGCTGTCCATCATAGTTGGGAAAGGGCGGGAAGACGTTTGATACCGCTAGTGTGTGGTGCGGGGCTTCTATGCGTGTCAACATGCCTCTTGTGTATAAAGGGTCAGAGAGTGAGCAGGGCAGCAGGTGAGGAGAAAGCAGCCTCCTGGTCACAGGAACAGGGATTGCGCTCGAGAAACTCAGGGATGTAAAGACCTCCCTCGGGTATTACAGCTAATTTTCGACGGCAGATATTGGGTTAAAGCACACTTGCCCAGCCTCTACCGTGCTCACTAATGATTTGGGCTGATTAAAACATTACTGAATTCGAGCATCAACTCTGGCACCTGCTTTATTTATATCTGTAAGTGCTTCCTGTTGAGGTTTAATTTTTGTGACAGGAGCCTCGTGCCAAAATGAATCCTGCCATGCATAGTTATCCACGAAGATGCCACCGTTTTGTGAAATACCTCTTCTCAACTGGAGTACTTTCTACTGGCTAATCCAGTAAGTGCTACCTTGTTGGGTAAATGATAGTGCTTTTCCTACACTGCAGCTGCGTAGGGCCAGAAGATTTGTCTCCACTGGCCATGTGTGCCTGTAACTTTGCCACCGCGCCAAAAGGTGCCGAGGTCCCTAGAGTGAGCTGTCCATCATAGTTGGGAACGGGCGGGAAGACGTTTGATACCGCTAGTGTGTGGTGCGGGGCTGCTATACGTGTCAACATGCCTCGTGCATAAAGGGTCAGAGAGCGAGCAGGGCAGCAGGTGAGGAGAAAGCAGCCTCCTGGTCACAGGAACTACATTGGGATTGCGCTCGAGAAACTCAGGGATGCAAAGACCTCCCTCGGGTATTACAGATACATTTTCGACAGCAGATATGGGGTTAAAGCACACTTGCCAAGCCTCAACCGTGCTCACTAATGCTTTTGGGCTGATTAAAATGTCACTGAATTTGAGCTTCAACTAGGGCACCTGCTTTATTTATATCTGTAAGTGCTCCCTGTTGAGGTTTAATTTTTGTGACAGGAGCCTCGTGCCAGAATGAATCCTGCCCTGCATAGTTATCCACGAAGATGCCACCGTTTTGTGCAATACCTCTACTCAACTGGAGTACTTTTTACTGGCTAATCCAGTAAGTGCTACCTCGTTGGGTAAATGATAGTGCTTTTCCTACACTGCAGCTGCGTAGGGCCAGAATATTTGTCTCCACTGACTATGTGTGCCTGTAACTTTGCCACAGCGCCAAAAGGCGCCGAGGTCCCTTGAGTGAGCTGTCCGTCATAGTTGGGAAAGGGAGGGAAGACGTTTGATACCGCTAGTGTGTGGTGCCGGGCTTCTGCGCGTGTCAACATGCCTCTAGTGTATAAAGGGTCAGAGAGTGAGCAGGGCAGCAGGTGAGGAGAAAGCAGCCTCCTGGTCACAGGAACAGGGATTGCGCTTGAGAAACTCAGGGATGCAAAGACCTCCCTCGGGTATTACAGCTAATTTTCGACGGCAGATATTGGGTTAAAGCACACTTGCCCAACCTCTACCGTGCTCACTAATGTTTTGGGCTGATTAAAACGTTACTGAATTTGAGCTTCAACTCGGGCACCTGCTTTATTTATATCTGTAAGTGCTTCGTGTTGAGGTTTAATTTTTGTGACAGGAGCCTCGTGCCAAAATGAATCCTGCCCTGCATAGTTATCCACGAAGATGCCACCGTTTTGTGCAATACCTCTACTCAACTAGAGTACTTTCTACTGGCTAATCCAGTAAGTGCTACCTCGTTGGGTAAATGATAGTGCTTTTCCTACACTGCAGCTGGGTAGGGCCAGAACATTTGATTCCACTGACCATGTGTGCCTGTAACTTTGCCACCGTGCCAAAAGGTGCTGAGGTCCCTTGAGTGAGCTGTCCATCATAGTTGGGAACGGGCGGGAAGACGTTTGATACCGCTAGTGTGTGGTGCGGGGCTTCTATACGTGTCAACATGCCTCGTGTATAAAGGGTCAGAGAGCGAGCAGGGCAGCAGGTGAGGAGAAAGCAGCCTCCTGGTCACAGGAACGGGGATTGCGCTCAAGAAACTCAGAGATGCAAAGACCTCCCTCGGGTATTACAGATAATATTCGACGGCAGATATGGGGTTAAAGCACACTTGCCCAGCCTCGACCGTGCTCACTAATGTTTTGGGCTGATTAAAACGTTACTGAATTTGAGCTTCAACTCGGGCACCTGCTTTATTTATATCTGTAAGTGCTTCCTGTTGAGGTTTAATATTTGGCCAACAGGAAGCACTTACAGAGTTAAGGCAGGTGCCCGAGTTGAAGCTAACTTTGTAACCATTAAAGAATGGCGCCAGCAAGCACTCTGGCAGCTTGCCGGCGCCATTCTAAAATGGTTACAAAGTTAGCTTCAACTCGAGCACCTGCCTTAACTGTGCTTCCTGTGGGCCCAAAAAAAAATCCGCCCGCTCGCGAATCCGCAAATTTTTCGGCAATTTCTGAGATTCGCGGATCGCAAAATTGCAGAAAATTCGCAAATTTCGCGAGCGGAGCGGATTTTGCGCCCATACTTAATCAGCATACGGATACAAGGATAATCCTGCCTCCTCCACGATTTTAGCCAGGGGTCTGACGTAGATGTTAAACAGCAAGGGGCTTAAAATGGACCCCTGTGGGACTCCGTGTGCTGATGCGCGGATCTTAGATGATGAATTGGCAGGAAAGACCTGAAATGTGCGACCATTGAGAAATGAGGCAAACCATGATAAGGCGATGCTATCAAGGCCGAGTGACCTCAGGGCATTAAGCAAGATGTTATGTGACATGGTGTCGAATGCGGCACTCAGATCTAATTGAATTAGTGCCGCTGTTTCCCCTCGGTCAAGATGTTGGCGCAACTTCTCAGTGACCCCAAGCAGAGCAGTTTCGGTTGAGAAATTGGCTCTGAACCCAGATTGAGATTAATGGAGATAACCCACTTTTTCTATGAGTTCAGTCAATTGCGTATAGATATGTTTTTCCAAAATTTTGGAAAATTCAGTGAGCAGAGATATAGGCCTGAAATTCGATAGTACAGAAGAATCTGCTCCCGCCTTTTTCAGTAAAGGGACGACCATGGCCCTCTTCCACTCAGGGGGGACCGAAGCCTCCCGCATAGAGGCATTGGGAAGTTCTATAACAACGCCTTTAGATGCTGAAGAGAGCTGGCGTAGGATGTTAATGGGCAAAGGGTCGACTGGAGAGCCCGACTTGACGCTATTTAAGCAGTTTTAAAAGGACCTCGCATCAAAAGGATCCCAGGAGTAAAGTTTGGCTGTTAAATTGGAAGTGCTGTAATTCATCAGGTCGGATGGAAAAGCCATTCTGTACAAGGAGGGAGAAGCCAAAAGTGACCTATGAATGAGTTCAACCTTCTGGATAAAGAAGTCAGCATATTATTGCAATGACTTTCGTCAAGAACATGGGGAGGGGGGTATCGAAACTACCTAGCTTCTTTACTACGGAGAATAAGGCCGGGGACGGTTTGATGCCTGAGTGATTATACTTGCAATATAAGAGGTGCGTGCCGTTTTGCAGTCTAAGTGATAACTTGAACTGGATTTTAGATGTGGGAGAACATGTTGAGTACCATGGAATACTCCCTACACACACACCCAGACCTCATAACCTAAGATTAGTGTGGCTGACGACTTTCGCCAGCTTGAAAATGCTCTAAATCATGGATTTTGCGCCTGTTTGCAATAGGGCAAACTGGAACTACTGAAAAAGTAGGTGGTTCAGGACCTGGGAACTTTTACAATATTGGTTAGGGAGGGGCCAGCCAGTAACTAATGCCAGGCATAAATGTGGAATCTCCAAACATTCACTGCAGAACACTTTCTGGATCTACAGGATATCCACAGAGGCCTGAGCCTGCTGTCTGGGACCTGAGAGAAACCTTGAAGGACTGGATCTGCTCCCTCTTGTACCCAGGACTGAGAAGTGGTCAGTAAGCTGACCATCTGTATGTCTGTAGGGCGACAACAAGATACAAGAAGCCTTTTCCTGGAAGTACCCAACTGAACAGTAGCAATGGAACCTGGACTTTACCCTGCTGTTGACCTCTGCTTGACATCCTGTGGGCCTATGAATACCTCCCCTGAGGTATTGGGAGGCGTTAGAAGTGTACTCCTGGTGAGGAATGGGACATAATAGACTAAGTCAAAAGGAAAGGTATTTGACAGGACTCACCTGGTTGGTGTAGCCGACCCGCACTCCATCTCGGTCAGCCTCAAATGTCTCCTAGGTCCCAGTCTAATGTGACCATTGGCTATCATTGGTGCTTTGTGCTTTCTGGTGCCATTTATACTTAAAACTTTAAACATTCATATCTCTGTTTCCCTTATTGGATTTTTGTCATTTTGGTGTCATTTTGTTCATTAATCTTTACAAATTTTTTCTAATTTGGTTTGGGATTTTTATTGTTTTACATTTTGGCTGTTGTACTGTTTTGGTACTGCATAAATACTTTACACATTGCCCTAAGTTAACCCTGTCTGCTCTGTGCCATAGTTACCAGGAGAGTGAGCTCCAGATAATATCGTGACTTTAAAGGTTCACACTAAAAATGCTTGTGATTGTTCTTAGAGATGGATAGTCACTTACCCCAGATATAATCCAATTTCTTACAGTCAGAGAAAACAAACACAGGGTCAAATAGCCATAAATAATGAAACAACGTGACAATAGTATGTAAAGCCAAAGAGAAACCACAAAGTAAAGTGAGGGTAAACAGGCAAAAAGGCAAAAAGGCCTAGAAGCAGTGGTGCCGTAAAGGGAGAAAACAACAAAGGCGAGGGATGGGAACGGTGGAAGAATTATTGACATCGTAAAGCCAATGCAATGCAAAGGTGCCAGTCTGCTCCCTAGTGACTTCCTGAAGTTGAAATATTGCTGCCTGTTGTGACCTGGTGCTAGCTAATAATGACGCACCAGCTGCCATAGGTCAATACACCACAGTAGTCCTAAAACTTCAGACTTCCTTCTGATTCCTGGAACCTGGAAGATCCAGAACAAGATCTATTGGATCACTATCAAACATAATCCATCATTAAGTAACATATAACTCTATTTTAGCCTTGTCCGCCACTGTCACGTGTGACTAACAATTCAAAAAGACAACCAAATATAGCAGCCTACATTGACTCCCATCATGTAGAATTCCAGAAGTGTAAAGGGTGCAAAGATTGCAAAACTGCATTAGGGCCATGCAAAAAATGGGAATACTCCATATAAATACATTTAGCCTAACATAACCTTTTACACGTTGCCAAACAGACCATCGACCAACACAACAATACGCAAGGAACGGATGCCTATATACAGATCTTTTTTCAATTCATGTTTCCAGACCAGTGTTTCCTGTGAGTAGTCACATTAAGTACTAGATGTATCTTTTAGGCTTACGGCCATTGAAAATAGAAAGTTTAACTCTGAGAGTGTTGAGGTACAATCTTTTCTGTTTATTAGTACAATATGGGGATTCGGCTGAACTTCAGTTGGGTGACATCCTGGGTAGTGGGGTGTTATATTTGTTACCTTGAGGTACACAATCACTGTTGATTTATTACTATCATTCATTAGCATACTTATTATCCTTAGGATTGATGTGCTACTGCTTTGTCCAACACCACCTTGCACATTTATTGAAATGGTGAGCTTGTCTGCCAAGTAGGCAGGTGTGCTGGTCATTATATTTGTGTAGATGGTGCAGCTTGTTTTGATGATGGTGCTCGGCGGCAAGGGGAGCCAGTGGAGTTCCATCAGAATGGAGTTGATGTGGTCATATTTCTTCAGGACCTTGATGAGGCATACTACGGCATTTAGGATTATGTTTAAGATACCTGGAACCCGAGAGGCCATGGAGCAGTGCATTGCCATCATCCGTATGCAAGAGCATGATAGCTTGAATAGCAGTTCTGAAGGCGCTTTCTGGGAGGAATAGTTTCACTTTCTTCAGTAAAGATGGCTGTCCCTTGCCGTCTAGGTATTCGTTGAGTGTGAAGTAGGTATCCATGGTGAATTGGAATGTCTTGGCACTGAGTGAAAGTTGGGGGTTCGAATCTGTCCCTGGTTAATATTGTTGAGATGGGTGTGGACTAAATCTTGCCAGTTGTTCTTGTCATATTACTAAATTCTGCTTTCAACTCATTGTAGTGTTGCCTCCACCTTCAAATGAACCCTAAGGCCATCAAAGAGCACAAGCTCAAGCTTTCCTTCCTCTACAGAGGATTTGCGAGATGATTATGATTTTCAACCTAGAGCTCAGATTCCAGGCCTGACAGGCTTAGGCCTGCTTGGTCCACTGGCTTCTTGCATCCTCCTGGTTATTCATTCACACTAACACAAAAGGGCTCTCCATTTTTGCCCCAGCAAGCAGTGAGTTCGGCATCAAGGAGATCAGGGGGATCACTCGAGAAGCTGCACTAGACTTGAGCTGGTGGGCGAAAGAGGAGGAGATCTCTCAAGGAAAGTCCTTTTGTCCCCCACCAGCGGTGGCCACAGTGTTGATCGATGTGTCCATCTTTGGGTGGGGTGCCCCTTGGGAAGAAATTTGGATCATAGGACTCTGGTCGCCAGAAGAGCAGGAATTGAACATAAACCTGTTAGAATTGAGGGGGATCTGGTTGATGCCCAAGGCCTTTCTCCCCTCCCATCATAGTTAATCTGTCCAGATCTTGATGGGTAATATCACCGTAATATGGTAAATCAACAAGTCGTAAGGAGTAAGGTCTCATCTTCTTTGTCAGGAAGCACTGAACCTCTGGACGTGGGAGTACTAACAGAGGCTGTGGCTAGTTGCAAACCACCTTGCAAACTCATTGACCAGCATAGCCGACAGCCTGAGTCAATGTCACCTTACTGATCGTGAGTGGCCTTTTGAGTCAGAGGTGGTTAACAGTCTCTTTGCCATTTGGGCTAGACCTCAGGTGAACCTTTTTCTATTTGCGTCAATGCCCATTACCCAATATACTGCGCTTTTCAGCCCAAATGTGGGCTTAACTTGACACCTCAGCTAAAGACTGCTGTTTAGATTTGGTGGTGCGGAGGTATGGCCACTTTGCTCGCTCCGTCTTACAGAATTTCTTTCTTTGAATTTTCTTCTGACTTTCCTCCTAGAGGAGTGTGCCTTGGGAATCTAATCAAAGGTGAGAAATCTACAGGAAGGAGTATCCATCAAAAGAAAAAGTAATTTACCTTCAGTAACAATCTTTCTGATGGATACTCTTTTTACCTGCAGATTCCTCACTGGCCCTTTCCACCTCCCCTTTCTGAAGAAATTTCTTGCATAATAATAAGATTACAAGTTAGTTGACAGCTGCCCCTATAGATCATCGTCATTTTTTGTCTCTGCCTCTAAAGTTCAGGGCTGGACTGGCTGTAGCGGGCACCGGGCATTTCCATCGGGGTGGGGGTCGATTTTGGGCCCCTGGGGCGCCGTTTTTGTTACAGGGTCATTTTTGCAGCATAGCTGTAATAAAATGGGCCAAATCCGACCCTGGCAAACAGCTCGGCTGCACCCTCAACCCCCCGGGGGCCAGCCGAGCACTTTGCCAGGGCCTGTTTTAGTTCCCAGTTCCCAGTTCCCTGTGTAAAGTTGCTGTAAAAACAGGAGAGATCTCACATCAGGGCGCGAAGTAGGCACTTTTATGGCTCACATGACGTCATGGTGAAGCCACTTCCAGCATCAAGATGGAATCAGTGCCCCGTACCGCCGCGGGAGAACTGTGGGGCATATTATCAAGAAATGCGTTAAAATTATTGCCACTTTAGCGGCAGGAAACTGACACTAAAGCGGCGATAATGGGATTGATAATATGCCCTTGTGAATTCCCATAGAAGCCCATGTTCACACCAGAACATGGGCTTTTATGGGAATTCACAAGGGCATACTATCCAGCCCATTATCGCCGCTTTAGCGGCAGTTTCCTGCCGCTAAAGCGCGATAATTTTAAGCACCGTTCTTGATAATAAGCCCCTGTGTGAGAAATTTCTGGATCCAGATGGCACTTCCATTTTCAAAGGTGAGGAATCTGCATGTTGATAGGGCATCCACCAGAAGGATCGTTACCGAAGGTCAGTAAATGTTTCATTGTGTAGAAAGCCTGCGGTGCATCAGAGAGTAGTGCACCCCTCTGAAGGTAAGGTTTCTCCTGCAAGAGCGCAGGGCCACTCTTATTATTTCTTGCAATTAATCTTTGTAGTTGACTGAGAGGCAATAGGGAATTGACATTAACTAAACACTTTAACATTGTGTAACCCATTTGGCTACACAAGGAAGGCTACGAATCGAAAAATAAGGTTAAGAAGGTTTATTACAAATCCATAGCCAAACTAATGTAAATGAATTTCAAACACGTATTATAAAGGTCGAAAATCACCAATGGCAGACCAAATCTTACAAAGTCAATCTCAATAGCAAGAAACATATATGAAATTCAGTAGCAGCAATGTCAAAGAGAAGAAATGGTATCTGATGCGCCGTATAATATTTTACGATTCTTCTGATCAGTCATGAATAGATTCTATATAACTAGTCGAATCCTACACTAAACTAAAGTCATCTAAGGAAAGGATGTCAAAATTAAAATAAGCAGGACGGTGTCAGTATAGCAAAAGATTTCAGTAGAAATCTTTCAAGCAGAGTCAAGTGTCTGATGTACAGCCTTAGACTCTCAGAGTAATAGAGTTAAGAAGACTGCACCTCTCCAAGTCAGCAAGGGGTCTGGTCTGCGTCAACAAAGGAACTTCTAATTAAACCTAAAGGATTAAAGGTTGACATTTGATTTTTCTCTTGACCCTTGCGTCCCACAACTTAGGCCATCCTGGCGATCCTGAACGTCTCCTCTTCTCAGAAATACCACATGAATGAACTCCCCTCATTCAGCTTGTTAGCACCACATTTATTTGCCACCCATTCTTGTTTGTACCTCACTATCGCTAGTACAAAGATACTGCTTTCACTGGCTATGAGATCGCAAAGAGGTACCTGCAGAGGAGAGAACATTGCAAAAACAAACCACTTGTACGAGTTGAAGGTTAAATGTCTTACCCCTAGATTCATCAAGGTCACATTCTGCGAATTCCAAATTGCGATAATGACCGAATCGCAATTTAGAATTCGCAGAATGGGATTCATGAAAAAATGCGATAAAAAAAGCGCTATTGCCGATTGCGATTTTGCCAAAATCGCATTAAATTCGCAGATTCTGCCGTTTTCCATGTTGAAATTGCGATCTCGCTAATTGCGAGATCGCAAAAACGGGAAGTCGCATTCCGAGCACAATGATGACATCACAGCCAGGAAGTAGGCAGTTCCCTCCCTCATTCTGATCCCTGAGCCTGAAAGTGGAAGCAGCACTGGCCAGAGCTCCACTACAGACCACCTGCAGCAGCACACCAGGAGACAAACAACCTCATAAAATATCCCAGGAAGCATCAGGGAGCAGTGCCCCGGGCAGAAAAAGGAAAATGTAACTTTTTAAAGTACTTAATAGAGGGAGATACAAAGGACCATGATTGCCTGTTCGGTAAGGATTCCCGGGGGGTGCCTGTGGCGGACAAGAGGCGTATTTGGCTGCGCATCCACACAAAGGTCAATGCAGTGGGAGTGACCCAGCGCTCCATTGACAAACTTAAAAGGAGGTGGTATGACCTCAGAGGGCGTGTGAAAGAACGCATCGCAGAGAGGTTGGGGGAGCGAGTGGCAACCGGAGGAGGGGAGCCCACTGTTGCACCCAACACCCCACTGGAAGACCTTGTGGAGGACACCCTGAACCTAGAAGCATGCGTGGGGGTTACCCGGCTGGACTCATCCCGACCCACCCAACAATCCCAAGGTAAGTGCCATGCGACTGCGACCCTGTCCCCTAACAATGGCCATGACTCCAGAGCTACCCATTAGACAACCCCAGTAATGCAGGCCATGCACACCAGAAATGCCCAATTGCATTGTGGGACTCGTAGTGTGACCACTATTACCAGATAGCCCCACACAGCCAGACCTGTCAAGTGAGAGTCATTCCTAAAGCCAGTCAGGGAATGCAAGCCTGCATGTATGTAGCAACCTCCCATGTGCAAGAAACATGTCAATAACCATGGTCCCATTTACATCACAGGTGGCACTGAACAACCCAGGACTGACAGTGAGGTCCTACACATCGATAAGAACCCTGAGGACACCGAGGGAGAGGGCCATCCTTCCACTCAACCCGGACCATCACAGTCAGCAGCAGCAGTACCACCACCACCCCATGTGGACAGGGCCACCCCTGCAGCCACAGGTGTGGCACAATCACCCCATGTAACACCCATGCCAGTGGCACAGGCCACAACAGCGGCAGCCAGGAAGCAGACAAGGCGCACAGCCACTGTGCGATCACAGTCCAGCGGACTGGTGAGGGAGCAGTGCGACATAACAACATGCGCTGGCAGGGGGGCACATGTCCTGGATCCTGGCCTGTCCATCGAACATCAGATGCTCAGAGTCCACCAGAAGCAGGCACGTCACTTGGCAGCCATCCACCTGCAGCTGCACAAGACTGCACGTAATGTGGGCCAGCTCACTGATAGCATGCAACTCATGACCGCAGCTGTCCGTGAAAACAACCAGGTCCTGCTGTCCCAGCAGGATGTCACCCGCCGTCGCCACCGCCAGCTGCTGACCCGCCTGTCAGCTTACACAAGATCAAATCATATAATTGGAAATGCCACCTCCCAACTATCGCGCCTCTCCCTTGCGATGCAGATCCAAATGGTGCAATGCAGCCAGGACGTCGCTAGGGCACTTGAGCAAGTCACCACAGCAGTGCAGAGTCTGCAGGCGACTGGCCATGGCCAAGCTAGTGGGGGGGATGATGCCAGTGAGGGCAATTCCAGCCACAGCAGCCTGTCCTTGCCGCTGGTGACGGTACCCCGCCGCAGCACCAGGCCTACTGCAGCCTCACGGGCTAATACTGATGTTGAGGAAGTTGAAAGGCGCCTGGGTGCGTCCACCCGGAGGCGCCACTGACTCATTGTACTGAACCAGCAGGGCCATGCTGATGATACAAGCATGCCCTCTTCACAAACATGGGGATGTATGTGTGAATACAGCTCTCATGTCATATGAAAAAAAAATTCTACATTATTGTGAAAAAAACAATAAGATTTAATAGTCACAAGTTAATCTGACTCATGTCATTATTTCATTTGTCATGCATGAGTGAAGTGTTGGGTGAGGGGAGTGGGTGCACTAGAAACAGTTCATTGTGATTTGGTTGCGGCGCTTGTGTCCTTCAGCAGGATTCTCCCCGCGTGCATGAGGCACATGTGCAGGTGGGCGGTTGTCCCCTTCCGACTCACTGCCAGAGATCTCTACAGGTATCCTCCGCTTGGTAGCAATGTTGTGGAGTATTGCACACACGGCCACGATGAGGCAGCAGACCTCAGGCTGATATTTGAGGGCCCCACCAGTCTCGTGTAGTATGCGGAATCGGCTCTTCAAAAGCCCAAATATCCGCTCAATGCAATTTCTTGTGCGGATGTGTGCAGCATTGTAATGCCGTTGCTGTGGTGTGGCAGGGTTGAGGTATGGGGTGAGAAGGTAGTCACGGAGACCGTAGACGTTGTCACCTGAATGAAAGGAGCAGAGGGTGAGTGCCTGTCATGTGCAGCTACATGGTCACAATGTATTATTTGTTGACATGTGTACTTACCTAGAAGGTGTCCTTCTCCAAGGTCTCCTCTGACCAGTCGTGTGTGCATGCCGCTGTGCCGGAATATGAAGGAGTCATGTGTGCTCCCCGGGTATTGTGCCCCTATGTCCGTGATGATTGTCTTAGCGTTGCACACCATCTGGATATTCAGTGAGTGGTAGGACTTGCGGTTCTGGTACATGTATTCTGTTCCTGCAGGTGGGAAGATGTGGATGTGGGTACAATCAATACATCCAATTACATGGGGGAATTGCGCAATGTTGTAAAAATCTAGCTTGGTCCGGTTCAAGTCCTGTTGGGTGGTTGGGAATGTGATGTAATGGTGTAGCCAGGTCAGCATGGCCTCCAGGAAACTGCTTAGGCAGCGGGACATGGTGCTCTGGGAGATCCCCCCTGCAACGGCAACTATCCCCTGGAAGCTTCCGGAGGCCAGGATATGCAGGCTGCACAAGACCTGGACATGGGTGGGCACGGCATTGGTCCTCTTCGTTGGGTGCTGCATCAGGGGTTCAAGGTCCCGGATGAGCTTTGTAATCATTGCCCCATTCAGCCGGTACTTGGAGTAGATTTCCTCCTCAGTTTGGCCCAGAAGTGTGATCCGCTGGCGAAAAATTTGCTCCTGGATCCTGCGTCTGTTCCTTGCTGCAGCCTGGAGCCTTCGCCGCCTGACCACCACGTAGAGTCCTGGCATTGTGAATGTCCTCATGCTCCTACTGTGTCTCCTTAAGTGTGTTTGGTCAGGCCCGCACCTGTGGCTAGTTTGGGAATTATTATTTTATTTTTTTATTTTTAACTTCATGGTTACCACTTGGTTTGGGTTCTCCTTAACTTGCGCCTCGCAAATAGCGATTTTGAGGTTTTTCGGTAATTGCGATTTTTCATGAATTTGGTTTGCGATTATTTCGCGAATTCGCAAATGAAATCGCAGAATCATTGGAGTCTCGCTAATTCCGCTTCGCTAAGGGGGTTCCACCTAGATTCTGCGATTTTAATTGCGATTTCGCAAAATCTATTTTGCGAATTCGCAAAATGGTCAGTTTTCTTTTCATGAATTGCGGTTCATTGAATTGCGATCGCAATACCTAATTCGTAGCTATTGCGATCGCAATTTTGGTTGATGAATCTGGCTTTAAGACTGTAAGCTTGAGGCCCACAGTTATGCTAGCTTCGCAAATCACTTCATTATGCACGTTGAATACATGGCTATATGTGCATGTACGACTCAAAATACATGCAACCGTTAATAAAGGAAATCAGATTATAAGGCAAACTGTACTTTCCCTATGTGCAGTAAAACCAGAACATCATAAATGTAAAAGTAAACGAGAGCTGCAAATGGTCACATTATAATCAAAACATTAAATCACACACACGGTTCAAAGTCTCTAGCCCCTGGTGAATGCGCTGCTTTAAATGCATTTTAGTGAACCACTTTGAATTCTAGATCTGGTAGGTCTACAACAAATACATTTTAATAATAAAAGGGTGCTTCAATAACTCACTATTGTTATAATTCTCCTTAATAGAATGAAGCACAGAGTATAGGATGTCATTCTCACGTAAAAACGGGGTTTCTGTGATGTGTAAGGCTGGAGCCAAGAGCAACAGTACCAAACACATTGCAACTTAAGCCATTTCAGTTTCAGTGACTATTATAAAGCACGCTCCAGCTCTTAGAAACAAGTCTTCCTACCTACAGTACTCGTACACCACATTGCAATAAAATGTGTCACGCTTTCAGCCTTAAGCTCTCCTCCTGCCTGCACTAATGATGTTGTAATGAGAACGACGAGATCGTAGAGAAATACGACCCTTCTTTCGCCCGTGGTTTTACAAACGCCAAACTTAAATTGTGACTTTGGGGAGTATTTAGCAGGAAAGAATAACATGACAGGATTTCAAAAAGTAAAACAATCACGTCATGTGTTTTTGTGCAGGGAAGTGTTTTACAGCCGTGTTGACACCCGTGGTGTGCAATTAAGACAGTCTCTGAACTTCAAACACATGTTTTACCTACGATAGGCAGGTTGTACAACATTAAAACATACTAAACTGTATACCCTTTGGTATGCCGCCTGGTTCATCACAACGTTTAATTTTCAGATGCATTTCTTGCACGTGTGCTTTGTGGCATGGCGTTACAGTGGATATTTGCAGATTTGAAGATATGGGGCCCAAAAACAAAACATTTTTGACTGGTGCTATTTCATGTACTTGGTAGTAGTAAGTGAATGCAGAGCTTATTGCAAACACATCCTCCCACTGTATTATGAAATCGTGTTTTCAAAGATGGCAAGATACGACATAACGAGTTGTGCATTACTGTTGTGTGGCAATTGACATATAGTGCAATACAATAGTGTGACAATGATGAACTGATGAACATTACATCAATACATAAATAATACAAGTGTGAAAGATCGCAGTCCAATAGTCTCAACAATAAACCGCTATGTCATTAATTCAAGGTTACAGTGACTCAGGACATGAGTAAATAATGCGTTGACGTTCTGTATTGCACTATATGTCTCATCAGTCACTGATAAGTTTTGTTGTTTGTTCATGTTGTGTATGACAGTCTTACTTACCAAAGGAAATCTACATATGATGATTTGAAGTATTTTTGTGGTGTGTCCAGATCTATATTTAGACTGAATACGTAATGTTTGTCATTTAATTGCCAATATAGCTTTAGACTATTATCAATAAGTTGAAAAAGGTGTAAGGACGTATATTAAAAAAGATTTTGTTTCTCTGAAAATTGTTTCTGTCACTTAAAGAGGTTGTACCATGGAATATCAAGCATAGAGGTGTTGTGGTCTTATAATATCATAGCTAAAACATTGAGGGACAAAATATATAAAGGTAAGTGCATCTAGAGGAAGTATAGCTATACTACTCTTAACTCTACATAAACATACCTTGAAAACAAATATATATATATAGGGTCAAGGTACATTTATCTGGAATTTGGAGCAGAAAATCTATACAGACTTATTTTTCCCTATTTTGGCCCTCAATTTTCTTTCTATGATGTTAAGATTCCACAAAATTCCCTACATAATATTTAGTAGCACACCTTTAATAGGAAACATGGTACAGAGTATTGTACTTACATATTTTAAAGTCCAACATAATTTTTAAAACAGGAAATATTTTCAATATTTTAAGAAGAAAAACATATGCACATTTAGATCTGCATTTATCTAGTCAACCAGAAACACTTATTTTAATCCAATGAGAACGTTCTTAAAAGTGCATATTGGGAAATAAAATACACAATAATGATCTAAACAGCTGAGCAGCAGAGCTGAGAGGTAACATTATCATTAAGGCAATTCTGACCATTTGAAGGGGTTGTCCAAACAAATGAATACACAAAAGAAAGGGATAGACAATTATAGCTCAATTCTGGGGGATGCCAGAGGGAGAATAGAGAGCATCTGCAAAGCCTTAGTGACTGATCAGGGCTTTATGGACAATTAGGAAGATGGGTGTCATAAATGCAATTGTATATCAGAAGGGTTTCCCATAGGAGTTAGATGTTGAGGCTACTATATAAATGCTAAGTTTAATTGTTTTACAATATTTGTTATTTAATCATGTGGGATCACTTTGTGGATTGATATTTACAATGGTATACTATATATTACAATACCCTCTTTCGGAGACTAAATTCTGGCAGCAACTTTCTTGTCCTTGGACTCTGCACCCTTCTCATAACAATCCACAGTGATTATGTTCTTGTTCTGTAGAAGGTCTACTCAATCAATCAATCAGGAGTTTATAAAGCTCGGTACCCACCCGTGAGCGTGTCAAGGCGCTGGGGGAGGGTGGGGGCGGCGGCTCCAGCTCTAGGTCAGTAAAAGAGCCAGGTCTTGATGTTCTTCCTGAACGTGTGCAGAGTCGGGGAGCGTCTGATGTTGACAGGGAGCTCATTCCAGGTTTTCGCTGCGATGTAGGAGAAAGCCCTCCCGCCGGTTCTGTTTCGGGATATGCAGGGGATCTCTGCCAGGCGAGGTCGGCGGAGCGGAGGTTCCTTCTGGGTACGTGGAAGGATAGTCTCTCGTTGAGGTATTTGGGTCCGATGTTGTTGAGGGATTTGTAGGCGTGGGTGATGAGTTTGAACGTGACCCTTTTTTTGACAGGGAGCCAGTGGAGGCCTCGTAGGTGTTGGGTCATGTGCTTGTGGCGCTGTGCCCCGAGAACGAGTCAGACTGCAGCGTTCTGGATGGATTGGAGTTTGTGTAGAAGAGTTTTGTTGATTCCGGCGTAGAGGGCATTGCCGTAGTCCAGTCTGCTGGTGATGAGTGCGTGGGTGATGGTATTTCTGCAGTCGTGGGGATCCACTTGAAGGTCTTACGGAGGATGCGTAGGCAGTTGCAACTGGTGGAGGCGACGGCGTTGATCTGGCGGTTCATGGAGAGGGAGGAGTCCAGGATGATGCTGAGGTTCTGAGTGTAGTCTCTAGGGGTGGGTGGGCTCCCGACGGCAGAGGGCCACCAGGTGTTGTCCCAGGTGGTGGTGCAGGGTCCAAGGATGAGGTCCTCAGTTTTCTCTGAGTTGAGCTTCAGGCAGCTGTCCTTCATCCAGGCTGCCACGTTTTTCATTTCTTCCTAGAAGCAGAGTCTGGCATCTTCGGGATTCTTCATGAGCGAGAGGATGAGCTGAGTTTCATCGGGGTACGATACGATGTTTAGCCCCTGCTGTCTGACGATGGCGGTGAGGGGGGCCATGTAGACGTTGAAGAGCGTGGGGCTGATTGATGATCCCTGGGGTACTCCACAGCTGATTTCCGTGGGTTTGGAGAGGACGGGAGGGAGGTGGATCCTCTGGGTTCTGTCAGAGAGGAAGGATTGGATCCATTCGAGGTCTACTGGCATGTTTACCTTACCTCTAACCATGTATTGACAGCTCTAGAAAAGGTTAGACTTTGTAGGATAAAAATCATGATCTGTGTATCAATTGATGTACCATCATAATACATTATTACCTGAACGTGGTCACAGTTGTATCCTGTATATGTACTATTATCTAGGAGTATCATGATAGACGCAAGCACTTAGAAATCCATATACTGTTATAGAAAATCAGTGCACATGAAGTCTGAAATGGTTTATTAATAAAAGAAAATGTTACTATTTACATATCAGAGATTTGGTAGACAAGTGGGACCCTCAGCAAATCGTGTTTGAGTTAGCTCTGCAAGCATAGGCAAGAAACAAATGTATAACGTTTTACACATAGATTTCCAATTGGCATTACATCAGTTTGTCAAAAAAAAGGAGTACACAGTTGTCTGGGTGTGCAGTCTCAAGAAAGGTGCATGATGACTATTAAATATAAAAAGAATGTCAACTTTTTGGGCTGAGTAAGATAAATACACATTCTCATCTCAGGAACTAGGATGTGAAAGCGAGGTTTGAAATGTTATGAACTGGGCCTTCCTTTAGGCATGGCTAGCATGAGCAAGGCTAAAACAGGCTCTTACGTTAAGAAACAGTAATTCACAATTAACAATACATATATACAATCTATACCTTTGTCGTCTTTTATTTATCGGTATGTGTAGAAAGCATACTATGTGTAGTGTAGTGCAGGCTCTTTCATCTTAAAATACAGACTACATTAAATGCCATAATTAATTTCTAAAAATAGTTCATTTTAGAGATTAGAAGGGGTCATTATACACAGCTATCTTAACCAATGAATCGTGCAATCGCCTAGTAGTTTTACTGGTATTGTAAGAAGTGCAATTGGAGCAGTCTGGACATTTAAGGTGGTAAAGAGGATTGTCTCATTGCATTAGAGAAAGTAGCTTTATTTAAATTTGGAATAGAGGATGAATATAATATGGAACACTTCCTTTTGACATTTCTACTTTTATTATCATCCAGGAAACAAATTATATGGCCATTGTTAATTTGGAATGTCAAAAAAACTCCTTCTCATTTTTAGTTTGAGTCATTATTGTGTTTATTACTAAAGTTAATTGTCTGTGAGATTACTGATATGGGGATCCCTTATACATTAGCAATAGAACGTATCTCCCACTGACAATTTGAGAATGACCCATTCTCACTCTCCTACACATTACCTAAGATCTAGACACTAACAGATACAAATTGGCCCTAATCATTCCAGGGTTGCTTTGGCGTAATAGGACATTGCAAGAGCCTGGGAAAGCAGCGAACCACCTCACCTGAATGATTGAGCCCAGGGGATTGGACTGGAACTAGGTCAGACTGGGGAAGGCGGGATATATATGGAAATGAAAAGCCACTGAATGTTAAAAATCCAGAACAAATAAATACATGTAGTATAGGAGGTTACTGTGCATATACGGATTCACTTTTGGTCGGCGTTACATGTCTTGATAACTAAAACACAAATAAAATTGTTTTCCTACCCCAGACTCCAAATTTTCATTTCAACCAGGACCAAAGGACCATTATAATCCATCATCAAGGATATCAGTCCTTAACATTTTCTTGTACATTATCTGTCTAATCACTGATCCCTACAGAAAGGAAATGGATATAAGTACACCATTCCATGCCATTTATTACACAAATGCCACCCTTTGTAGCGAAGATGAAATTCAGAGTCATCTGATTCTGTAAGGTCACAGTTCTTTGTGCAACTAATTGAGTAGTGATTAGCTCAAGAGCATTAGCAGTTGAATTAGCCACATCTTCTCTGACTTTAGCAACTCAATGAATTTTATTAAAAGATAGCCCATACCACAGCGTAATATCAGGATGGAAAAGAATCATAAAGGCTCTGAAGTGTCTGGTTTCTTTCCCCCATGCAAGGCCAGAAGTGGTTGTGATGAAACGCCTAATGGCAGGCACAGCATATCCAAGGTAACAGGTTACGGACTAGTCTTGAAGTAGTCACACATTGGCTTGCTTACCACAAACATTGTAAGTTCTATTTTGATCAGAGACACCAGCAGCCTGCACCACAGCAGAAAAATAGTTCTTGGGATCTCAACTTGGTTGAAAGCTAGGAAAGGGATCAAGCCAATTTACCTAGACACTGTAACATTACATCTGCTGTGTCCCATGAAAATGCTGCCATAATATACGACAAACAAATCTGTGGCCAGTAGACGCTACATTGCAGGAGTAGGAGTTTTGAGTTGGGTAAAGGAACAGTCAACTTATCAAGGGTAACACAGTGTAGATATTACAAAGTGCTCATGCAGGTGTAGATCAGCTCATTGTTTCTCCCATTTGAAAGGGATCAGAATCCCCCAATGGAATCAGTGGGTACACGGGAGCACAGACAGCATGATAAAATCATTAGGTCCTACTTGTGCTTTCTAGGACCACCATGAGAATGTTGTCTTTGTATATTGCTCCTTTGTTTCTAGAGGCGACAATGAGCTTTGAGAAGTTGACTTCTTTCGATTGACTTCTCTCGGCTCACCACCTTACCCCTGCGGACAATGTCACACATTGTGCTAACTGTAAGAAATTGGATTATTATTTGGGATGGATTACTATCCACCTCAGAGGACAATCACAGTCTTTGTCAGGGTGAACCCTCAAAGTCACTAAATTAACCTGAGCTCAACCCCCTGGTATTCATGGTCCAGAGCAAACAGATTTAACACAAGGCAAGTCAAAATGCAAAATGATAAAAATCCCAAACCAAGTTAGAAAACTAGCGGAAATGTTTTAAACAAAATGACATCAAAATGACAAATATCTAACAAAGGGAACTGGAGATGTGGAGTTTTAACGATTTTTCTTAAAAATAGCACCCTGAAGCACAAAGGGCCAATTATAATCAATTATTGTGACAGACTTGGCCCTAGTCGCAATTTAATGCTGATCCCCAATGGAGCCTGGTCCAGGAACACCAAACAGATTTGTCCTGTTCAAAGATATTTCATTCAAACATTGGTGCCTGGGTGTGCCACATGTATTCCTTGCACAAGCTACTGGAATGGAAGAACTCATGGGGACATCCCACCATCCAATGGGGTAAAGGTTTATCGGCCATCCCTTTCCCCATTGCACATTTTAATGGTGTTCAAAGTCTTTGGCCGTACTAGAACTGGGCTCTGAGGGCTGGGGGTGTGTACAGGGAGTACATTGTGGAAATCCTAGAGTATGTCCACACCTAACAGTAAGTTCCAGTTTGAGGCAGTTACTGTGCCCACAATATTCTCAGAGACAGGAGTCTGGTAGCACAAAGCAGGGTGTCCAGCAACCATACAGTATGTACACAAAAACTGTCTTAACATCCTGTTTCCCATCCTTTCAAGTGTTCTCCCAGTGTTATATGTAAACCCAGCTGACGTGTCAAGCAGGATTTCACATTTAACCAGGGTTTAACATTGTAATGGCAAAAAGGGTGCTCACAGCCCCACCCTACTTATTCTGTCAGGTTCAAAGGGGTCATGTCTAGCCATTCAGGTCAGCCTACTGTTCGCTCCTAGGAAGCAATTTGCACCTTTTTCACACCTGTACAAATGCTAATTACTGGCTGGCAGAAGTGGAAAGCTAAGACACATATAGCACCCTGGAATTTCAGGCAGGGGAAAGGTAACTTTCCTAAAGTTAATTTTCCTAAATATTTATTAAACATCTGACCAGACATTGAATTGGCTTTTTAGTAACTATTAGAACAGTTGTTTAACTATTTTTAGCTAGTCCTATTTCTGAGATACAGTGCTAGGATTTTAATCTGTACTCGGCTTTTGTACATAGGACATCTAGGCCTTCCACAGTGAAAAATGCCTTTTGGGTGCCAATCACTGTGAGGACTTGTTGACTTTAATTTCTACATGAACCATGCATCCTGTCCTGTGAGCTACTGTGTCTACATAGAGTTGACTTATTAATATTTTAAGGGAAGGTTTTGAGCTGTCAAAAGGGTTTATTTTGACAGATCGAATTGCAGTTTTTACACTGCCAAAGTCATACTACACAAGGGTAGGCCTGAAGCCATGTTTGCACTACCAGATGGCACAATATGTGCTGGAGTCCACTAGTGGCAATTAACTTCCAGGCCCTGGGTACACTTTTTGCTCTAGGCTAGGGACTTGAAGGTAAGTTAAATATAACCATCAGGAGTTTTCCAATTCAACCATGTTTAAAGGAGGAGCACATTCACTTACTACTAGCAGGGTGTCACAAAGACCTCGACCCAGAGATGGGAAGGAAGGACATTCTAGAGGATGGACATTAGCACGTTCCCAACCCACCTCCTACAACCAATAGGCTTCTCTAGTTACAGCCCGTACTTGCTAGTCCAGTGACACAGGACGAGCCGGACTGCTCGTCACATAAAGACGAGGAAGCTCACAAGTTAAGAAATCAACATGATTTACTGGGTGGCTGCCCCTTTAAGTGGGTTGGATGCACCAACCACATATATCACAAAGAGAACGTCAGCAAGGCACGAGGACCAATGAGAAGCTGAATAAAGCTGGAAGAGAACTACAGGGAGGCGGGGACCAGGAAGAAGATGCTATGGACCGAGAAGGCAAGGAAAAAGCTGCTGATACGAAGACGGAAGGAGGTATCCTGAGTCACTCCTGGATGGATCACCCACTCTGACAGAAGAGACACAGAGAAAGCCAGTAAGCCACCACCAATCCGAGTCACCCTGCCATGCTCCTGGAGGTGCATGGCTAGCAAATGGTGCGTGCCTGTATACAGAAAGTTGAGATGTGGAGAAAGTGGAAGGAGAGCATTCTTGACGGGAGATGCTCGGGAGTGAGACAGTACAGACCCAAGAATCCTCACTGCACCCACCGAAGTATCTCGTTGCTAGTCATTAAGCAAGACAGTCCCATTTATTTACTGAATGATAAGGTTGTGTTTTTTTTTCCTCATGCGGAGTGGAGTTAATTCCTCCCAAATATCACCATATGTATCCTAGGCTTTATTTTTGGATGAATATAGTCTAGTGAAACCTACATCTAGCTGTTGAAACTATTGGTTTATAGATGCCCCTTTCTCCTAGCACTTGGTTTCAGGCTTAAGTTCAGTGGTTTTTCCCTCACACTCCTCACCATAAACCTATACTCCTCAACTAACAGACTAGTTACCTGTGGCGCTTTCTTTATTTTGAGGGACTTCTGTTGTTCTTGGTTGTCCTGGACTCCAGCAGTCTGAAGAAACAAAAGGAGAAGAAATCACGACTTTGCCTTGGTTTGGACAATGTGCCACAATTAAAAAATACTCAAACTTTACAATTGCGCTTGTCCGGGTGATCTTCTCTGCCTGTTTATAACACGGGAGTAAGATGCACAAAGTTCTAAAACCAGCAACAATATAGGGTCCAGCAAAAGGGATATATGCTGGGGTGACCACGAAGAAATGGTGAATTTACAACATCAACCAAACAAGCTTGCTGCCAAAGAATGCCGGCTAGACACATTATCAGATGAGGTAGCTGGGAAGCTTCCCACTACCAGAGTTGCAAGTCATTCCTGTGGCAGAGAGGGTGGCTGGTTCCTTGAGGCATCATTTTAGCGCCCCTTTGGGGCAGAAGCTCCTTTGTCAGCAGGTCCTGGGTCTCTTGGATCTGCAGTTCATGTGCAGTGTGAAACTTGGATCCAGATGGTCAGACCTGAGTACTTGACAGAGGTGGTGGGTGAGCAAGACTTGTAATGGGCCCCATCACAGAGGCAGTAGTGATAACTTTTGCTGGTGACTCTTGTGATTACAGTTTCCAAGCTGCAGATTGTGGCAAACTTCCACAAAGTTAGTGGGCAGTGCAGATTGAACCTGGGAAAGAAAACTGCAGTTTGTTTCCATAATCTAAGTTCTTGTCAACAGCCAAGAGCAAATCAAGTAAAACTGGAGACATTCATTGGAGGAAGAGGGAAGAATCATTAATCTGTCCACAATAACGTAATATGGTCTCAATTTAGTTTTCCGTTTGGCATGGCTCTCATTGTCTGGGATCTGGTGATTTAAGTTCTGTTTCTTCACTTATTTTATACATTTTATTTTCCAGCTTTCCATTACACTGTTCAACTTTCAACCAAAACTCGGGAAATAAGCACAATAGGTAAACTCCAGTCAAGGCAGAAATCTCTGCATGGTAAAGTAAAGGGAAAATCTAAAAATGTATTTATCTAAAACATAAATATTACAAAATATTTGATATTAAACATTAATGTAAATTCATTTTCTATATATTTTTTACGCTTAAAATATATTACCTTAATTTGTTTAAATAAATAAAAATGAATGGAAATACATTAACAAGAATTATCCTTATTATCTGTAGTTTAAATTAAAAAATACATTCCCAACTAAAGATAAAAATGTATTAATAATTATTAAAGGAGATGTGTAGAATTAATTAAAATTATTTTAGTTCTATTGTATTAAAAAATTATTGTCACATTTTTTTTAGTTCAAATCTATACTAATATAATAAAGAGAGAGCCCAAACCTTTGAGGCGGGTAATCTCAGGAACCACAGCCCCAATCACAACACCCAATACAGCGTTGGAAAGGGCAGTTGCAGCAGAAGGACATAGGCTATGCAGACTCCCACCATATACATTTAAAAAGTAAAAGAACCGTGCCAGCAAAGTAGTCCCTTGTGGGCGTGTCTGCATTGTGCTGTGGGCGTGTGCTGGGGGCGTGACAAACGCTGGGGACGTGTGGTACGTTCCGCCCTTCATGCCATGTCTCATATCGTGTGCTGTGGGCGTGTGCTGGGGGCGTGTGCGGGGCGCTGGATTACGGAAAAAAAAAGCGAGCGTTGTGCCCAATATTTCACAGGTTCTGTACATTCCAGCTCTGGGTGTGCTTGCCCCGCGCTCCCAGTGACGTGCACCTGCTTTACTGTATGGAGGTCAGGCATGGCGCTATTACCAAGGGCAGGAAGGAGCGCAAACAGGGGCCATTGTGCAGGAAATGTAATCTCGCCTTAACTTCCGGTGACGCCTGAAGCGCACACTGGAGATTTTCCACTTCAGTTGCGCACAGGCCTCGCGCCACGCACATCCGGACAAAAGGCCCGCCTCCACGGAAATAGCAAGAAAGGGACTATCCCTCCCCCGAGATTATGTGATGATATTCCGCAAACCAACATCCCACATACCATCACTCCGCAATTTTTATAACGCGGGACTATTACTCCGCAAAGACATCATTTCTAAAACTTTTACAACGCATATGACTTTATCACGCATGCTATTATAACGCAAATGCATGTGTGGTAAAGTCATTTACATTGTAAAAGTACATTATTAAAACATCAAATATATGTTTGTGTATATATATATATATATATAGGTCTTGTGATCAAGGCAGGGATCTGCCAAAATGCGTCGTGAGGATTTTGGTGGCGTTGTAAGAAAATAAACTTAATAGCACCAAGTTGGGTCTGCCTCGACTTCTTGTGCGAATCCGGCTGGAAGTTGCGGGCGGAGCGAGCACTATTGAAAAAAAAAAAAAAGAAATATATATATATATATATATATATGCAAAACACTTGGTATCCTTCTTCGCTTGCTCTGCGCTCGGGACCCACGCCTCCACTCCAACAAAGAAAAGGAACGGACCACAGGAAATCAGCAAGATGTAGTTTTATTTAGTCTCTCACGGAACCATCAGCGACGCGTTTCGAGTACAAGTACCCTTGATCACGCTGCGACTAACTAAACATTCACTGTCTTTTTTTATACATTACTACTCCTCTGTTACCACCCCCTGGTGGTAACCTCCAGTATTGTGTCAAGAATAAAAAGTGAGGAAAGACTATTGCTGACTCATAAGAAAATAAGCATAATGCACATGAAAAATAAAGTTTTTGGTTAAAATCCAACAATGATGGGAATAATGGCTAAAAACACTCTTACCACACTACAATACAACTAGGTTAAAATCCAGAAGTAAAATTAGGTCAATAAATCCTAGTAGTGCAAAATTGCAAAATGCCTGAAGGTTGGAGTGATTAAGATCAAAAAACCATCATATCACAATAGAAGGATTTAAGTTAGCATGTGCAAAATAGCAAAATTGAAATAGCAGCAATAGATCAAAAAAGTGCAAATAATTATATAAAGTGCAAAAAGTGAATACGAGGAATTAAATTTTTTATATGCAGGAAGAAGCACATTATTATATGGTTTGAATGTACTAAACAGAATATAAATGCATCCTAACCTCAGATCCCTGAGCTAGTGAACAATATACATCATAAATAGTAACGATGTAAAAATCCCATATAATAAAAACTAGTATCAAAAAGAATTGCTTATGTAAACATTAAAAATGGGTGTATATCTAAAAAGCATTATATCCCATATGTAAATTCATATATGGCACCGTACAAAATACATACAAAATATACAAAACATTTAGAGCTGAATTAATAAAGGACAACAAGATACAGCATACTATGAAAATATACTATCAGCATAAACTCCTAAAACCAAAGCATTGTAATAATGCAGATCACAAATAGGGAACCTAACTTGCGAACTGCTGCTATGGTACAAACACATATTAATATGATAAAGGTGGACTTGTGGCTATGCGATGGAAAGGCTCTAGTGTGTTATTCTAGGAAATGATGTAACTCTTCAATGTTATTGAGCCCGTTGGGCCAACGACTATCGAGCTCTAGAATGAACCGTGATTCCAACTTTCTAAGTGCCAGCTCTCTATTGCCACCTTTTCTCAGCACTGGAACAGATCCGATCACAAAATAATTAAGGCAAGATAAGTCTTTGTTATGAAATAAATTAAAATGCCTTGCGACTGGATAAGCTGAATCATTATGCAGTATAGCCCGCAAATGTTGTAAAATGCGGACATGCACCTGGAGCTTGGTACTGCCCACGTACCTAAGCCCACAGGTGCAAGTTAAAACATAAACTGCATAATCAGTCTTACATGAAAAATTACCCTGGATGGTTTTAGGTAAAGTGCTGAAAGGAGTATTGTAATGTGTCGTGGAAATGCCAAAATTACAAGCTCTACAACTCAAACATTTAAAGAAACCTCTGGTAGGTCTTTACCAGGGTACTTTGGCTTTCAGCTCAGGGGCAGGTGTATCGAGTGAGTTCCCCATCGTTTTAGCTCTCCTGAAGGTAACAGATGGGGCTACAGGTAATTTAGTGCTCAATACGTGATCACTCAGCACAATGGGCCAATTTTTATTGAGGATTGCTCTAATCTTCCTTTCCTCCTTGCTGAAAGTAGTGATCATACGTGGACAAGTGGTGGGGAGCTCAGATGTAGGAGTGATCAATGTTTCATGAATATTGTCTGTAAACAGACTCTCCCTCGGCCGAGAGAGAGATTTAGTGTAGGCAGATTTAATGACAGCTTCTGAATAGCCCCTAGCTTTTAAGCGTGTAGTAAGTTCCCTAAGGCAAGATTCAAAATCAGATGTAGAGCTGCAGATTCTTTTTAATCTTAACATCTCGCCGTAGGGAATACCTGCTATTGTGTGTCTGGGATGCATGCTAGTAGCATGCAAAGTGGCATTGCCTGCCGTGGATTTTCTATGTAAGGTGGTATTAATTTTGTTGTTCTCAATATAAAGTTCAACATCCAAAAATTGAATTTTCTGTTTGTCCACATGAGCAGTAAAGTTTAAATTGAGATGATTATCACTAATGTCATCAATAAAAGCTAATGCTTCAACTTCACTGCCTCGCCAGTATATATATATATACTTGCAATCTTCAGTTGGTTCCTTAAAAGAACATGAGCAACTAACCCACTGGAGGGTAGAATTGTGTTTGAAAAAGACTGCAGGTCCCAGTGTGCATTGGTAAAAACAGAGACTGTCAAAAGGCACACCGGGGGCCAATTTGATTGAAATAGCACGCAGAAGACGGTGCAGTTGCACGCGATTGTCAAGCTGCTTGTGTTGGCCTTTGAGAAAGGGGAAAGGATTCCTTGAAACGCGTTAGGCCGAGGACATGAAAAAATCTGTTTGTGAAGTTGCTTGTCTTTTGAAATAAATGGTTGTTACCTACCTACAACGGAGTGCGTCCTCAAATCTGGGCATCTTTGTGAAGGCATATATATATAAATATATATATATATACATATATATATATATATATATATATATATATATATATATATATATATATATTTTTTTTTTTTTACCTGTCACTGACGAAGCCTAAAAGGTGAAACGCGTTTGTCGAGGGGGCAGGGGGGTCTGCCAAATAAACCATCCTTGGTAGAAACGCTGACTTGGAGTGCCGTCTTTTTTGTACATCCGAGTATCTTGGAAGTGTGTGGCGATATATATATATATATATATATATATATATATATATATATACACATACACACACACATTTTTAAAATTTAATTAAAACATTTATTCTTTTAAATTGCATTATTTATATTATTTTTATTTATTATTTTATTTTATTACCCTTTACACCCTAAAAACTAATCCCATCCTGCTCCCTTTAAATACCCCTGTACCCCTTAATCATAACTCACCCTTACTCCTTAAAATACCCCAACACCCTTAAACACTAACCCATCTTAACCCTATAAATATACCCTGTACCCCAAAACCTAAACCTATCCCTAAACCCTAAAAATACCCCTGTACCCCAAAACCCAAACCTACCCTGAACCCTAAAAATACCCCTGTACCCAAAAACCCAAACCTAGTCCTGAACCCTAAAAATACCCCTGTACCCCAAAACCCAAACCCAGCCCTGAACCCTAAAATAACCCTGTACCCCAAAACCCAAACCTAGCCCTGAACCCTAAAAATACCCCTTACTCAAAAGTAAATTCCTCAAAAGTGTAAGTTACCTTTGTAAATCAGACAAAAGTTTTGGCTTGTCCACCCAAAAATTACCAGTCCGGTGTCATCCTGTATATTTTGGTCTCTTTGTAATAACCAAGCATATCGATCCTGTTGCCTTTATGCTCTGTCTTCCTAATTCTTGTAAGATTCAACCCTCTTTTCATGCCTCCGGGTTGACACCTTATGTGCCTGATTCTTTTCATTGGAACCCTCTTCCACCTCCTTTTATAGTAGATGGGAAACCAGAGTATGAGGTTAGTGAGATCTTGATTCTTGGATTTTCAAAGGTAGGTAGCAGTTCTTCATTTACTGGGAAGTCTATCCTGCTAGTGAGCATTCTTGGGTCCCTGCTTCTTGAGTTCATTCCCCCGGATCGATCTGCCAATTATTTCTGCCCATTCCTGACAAGCCTGGGGCCTCGAGAGTAGGGTATACTGTCACATCTGCCTCATCTCTACCACCTGGCTACCCGACAACCACAGTATCTTGCATAGTCCTGCAGTTCCTGGAGCTCAAAAATGCCACAAGAAGCCCATAGCTTCAGGTTGTGATGGTCACTTACTGGAGGGTCTGCCTTTTCTCGAACTTCTGGGTTCCTGGCTGCTGCTCCCTGTTCCTGCTACACCAAAATGGCAATCAAGTGCCTGGGGGGTTGGAGCTGCATTTCAAAGCTGCTCTGCAGTTATTCAAGTTCCTGGTTTTCTTTCTCTTCGCTTATCCTTTTCCATCATGGCTGCTTGTTCCTTGGTTCCTACCTGATCTTCCCAATCCATTATGTTCGCTGTCATGTGGTGTTTGATGTAATTTCCTTTTCCTGTTCTGTTACTGTGTGAGGGATTCAGGGGCATATTACCAAGCAATAGCGATAATTATCGCTATTGCTTGGTTAGCGAGAAAAAAGTATCGCAGAGCTGGGGCGATTTTTTATCGCAGATAAACCTTGGTATTACCAAGGTTTATCGCAAATGCGATAAAAATCGGCAATAATGCATGAATATCGCTGAGAAATCAGTGATATTGCGGCATTACCGAGCTAATGCTTTTAGCCATGTTATCCACCTCCCATTGGATAACATGGCTAAGAACTGCTCCTGGGCAGTTGTTAGCTTTGGGAGATATTCGCGCTTAGCGCGAATATCTCCAAAAGTTGGTAATAGGAGATAGCGATGTTAGCGACTGTTTCCAGTCGCTGACATCTTGGCACGCCCACTTTGCATGCCATTAGTGATACATTTTTCTGACATGCAAAGTGGGGCCCAAGATGGTCGCTATCTCCTACTAGCTGTCGCTAACTGGTGTTAGCGACAGCTAGGTAATAGGGAGATAATTTTATCTCCGCTTTCTTGGCTTTTAAAGCCAAAAAAGCGGAGATAAATCCCTTGATAATATGCCCCTCAGTCTGGTTGAAAGGTGTGTTGCTTCAAAGCCATGTTTTTTTACTTGTTTTGCACTCCCACTGCTAGCTGATCCTCTCTCTTTGCTTCAGTAGACTTCCACTGTTGGATTCCTGATTCCTGGCATCTTCAAACATGTAAGGTCCATTAAGGAGGTTTTTTTAGGAGGTTTTTTCTCCTGAGTAAGTGGCAGCTTCTCTAGGGTACTTACCTATCATATATTCCATTCTTTGGTGACTTGTGTCTTCTAGAATCCCTTGCCCTTGCCTCATATATCTGTATTATGTATCTGTATTTCATGGAGTCTGTGGAGGTGTAGAGTATGCTACCGAATCCCCTCCTAAAAGCTTGCTATAGGAGAAAGATCTCCATGCACTGGCAGTAGCCTCCAAGGGGAAATGGAGGTTGGAAAGAGAGAGACTGCGTCCAGAGTAGGTCTTAGGAAGGCTGACTGTGTGCTGCTTACTCTCCTTTCTTCTTGCAAGGAAGATGGCTTTGAAATATGTTGGAGACCCTTTATAGGAAGTCAAGCAAAGGTTTTAACCTTGTTACACTTCCTTGCAACCCACTAATTCATGTATGCAGACTGATCATACGTGTTTCTGTGACTGCAGATTGGCCTTTATGTTTCAGGGGGTGATGATATAAAGTCTTGCACCTTTTCAATGGATAAGGTACTCTGGTGAATGAGTCTTCATTAAAACTGGAATTAAGGGAGGTGGGTAAATCCATATACTCTGTAACAAGAGCACATACACATTATTGCACTGACCTAGCATTGCCTCCCACTCCCACCCAAGGTTCCCTTGGATTACCTTAGCAGTGACACAGTGTCATAAGGAGCATGAGACCAAATGATGCTACTCCTTCAAGTATCTTTCTTTTGTCTTTTTTTGCCTTTTGCCAAACAACACTTGGGTACAGTTCCTTCTTTTTCCTTTTTACCAGCCTTTTGTTAGGGAGAACAGTGCCATCGATATCCTCCTTGATTATCGCACTCAGCAACCAAGAAATCTTTTTTTGCACCAGTTATGCTGATGCGCTGCAGCGCAAGTGATAATCCGTCCTACAGGGAAGCAGATGATTAAGAATCTTGTCTTCTCTTTTCTCTGTGTAGGTTTTTAGGGCGTTGGTCAGAAGAAGAGAAGCAGATCCGGGTCGCAACGGGTGTTGCCACAGAATATGAGCAAGGCCACTGGAATAATGTGGCAGGAGACGGCCATATTATGCAGCAGGGTTGAGTAAGTTATGCGGCGAGAAAAGGCAAATTGTGCGGCATAATGTGGCACATTTGGTAATAGTATTACTTCCTTATTTTGTCATCTTTAAACTTAGTAGCACTGTATGGGCATTGATTGCACCTCATTAGTACCAGTTTAATACCAAAGCATAGCAATATGCAGCAGAAAAGTAACCAGTCAAGGCCCTTCTACTGTGCAGTAATATGTGACGTTACATTTTTAGTAACTTTTGTACTGTTTGAATTAGAAACAATTTTTTTGTTAAAATCTCTCAGGGCTTTGTGTCGTTGTTTAGCTGATTTACAGGTACATGCATCAAAGGATTTTGCGATCGCAAACGGTGCGAATCGCAAAAATCTGCCGTTTGCGATCGCAAAATCTGCTTTTGGAATGCATGATGGGTGAAGGCCCTAGCAATTTGAGAATTCGCAAATATTTGTGAATTCTCAAATTGCGATTGCATTTAAGGAATCGCATTTTGCGATTCCTTAAATGCAATGCATGAAACTTTAAAAAATGCGATTTCGCAATTAGGGGGAGCAAATTACCATGAGGTTGAACCTCATGGTAATTTGCAAAAATTTTGAAAAATGAACTTTTGTGCATTTTTCAAAGTTTCATGTTGTGCACACACATGCCCTAAGGACATGTGTGTGCACAACATATGTGCACAGATTAATTTCAGGGGTGCAACAGGGTGTCCTTTGGACACCCCTGCACCCTTGAAATCGCATTCTCAATTTGCGATTCGCTAATTGCTAATCGCAAATTGAGAATGTCTTCCCATTCATTCCTATGGGCCTCCAGGCCCATAGGAATGAATGGGGAAGAATTCCTTAATTGCGACTCGCAATTTGCGAGTCGCAATTAAGGAATATTAAGAAATCGCAATTTATTTAGCGATTTCTTGATGCATTGCATTTTGCAATTCCTTAATTGCGATTCCTTATTTTTCGCAATTAAGGAATCGCAAAAAGCAATATTGATGCATGTACCTGTTAGTGAGCAGAGATGCAAATCAAATTTACACTGGTCTCAGAAGTCAAAAGCAGCCAACAAATCATCAATATACTGAACCAGGGAAGAGCAACCTGGAAATACTAGGGTGTCTAAATGTCTCTTCAGTTCTTGAGAAAATGTGAAAGGTGACTCAGTATTCCCATGTGGAAGCTGCATTCACATCATTTAAGAACCACTGAAAGAGAAAGTGAAAAGGAACTGACTTTCAGAGTGTACAGAGGAAGGGAAGAGGGCAGAACTATCTGGCTGCATGCAGCATACAACACAGAATGCTAAGTGGGCATGGCACCGTGGGAAAAGTGGGTAGTACACAAGAATTTATGGCACACAAATCTTGTAGAAAATGATATTTCTTTGCCTGGCTTCTTATCGAGTATAATGGAGATATTATAAATGCTGACTGTGAAGATTGAAACCTCTGCTTGAAGAGAGTAGACATAACTGGGCAGATTCCTGTGTCTGCCTAGGATGAAAAGGGTATTAGCTACGTAGACAATGAGGAAGGCAATTGGATTATTTGGAATGCTCATGGGAGCCCTGGGGTAAGTTGAGGCAATATTGTGTCAGTTGACCACAAATGAAACAAGAGCAGTTACCAGGCAGAGCAAATTCTCCCCTTCCCTAACCTTGGCCACTCATTGCCCTTTGGCCACCTTGTCCTCCATAGTCTTTCCTGCCCCTCTTTCTGACCGTTTGCTGAAACCATTGTATTTTGTAAAAACATTGGTTTGGACTTTTTATTGTTCTTGAACAACTACACAGTGATTTGCTACCGAAACCTATTCAACCGAACATAAGGGCCGATTATGATCGCAGTTTTCCCGAATCCTCCGGGCCGGCGGAAGCCACCGCCGGCCTGGAGGATGCGGGAAAACCGCTGCGAAGCCTCCACAGACCCACCGCCAAATTAGGATGGCTGGTGGGTCTTGAATTCCGTCCGCAGCTTTTCCGCTGCGGTCGCCTTCCTACCGCGGCAGAAAAGCATTAACATGGCTGGCGGTGTCTATCAGACTCCGCCAGCCATATTAGGATGGAGGGAATCACATGCTTTTCCGCGGCGGCTTTTCCGCCGTGGAAAAGCATACGGACATTCACTTTGGGGGCCCGTTGCGAGCCCCCTGGGTGAAGGGGGGTTGGGAGGTGCACATGGGGGGTACCTATGGTACCCCTCCTGCCTTTGTGTGCACGAAGCGGCAGGCACTGCGCGTGCCTGCCGCTTTGTGCATGCAAATGCACTGCTTTCATTTTTTCCATTGCGGCTGGTGCTGCTTCAAGCAGCACCCGCCGCAATGGAAAAAATACAGGATGTGACCGCCAGGGTGGCGGTCACATCCTAATTGCAATGGAGGGACCGCTGCTGCCCATGCGGATGGTCCCTCTTACTATGGGGTGGCAGACGGACGCAAGTCCGTCCCCCATCATAATAGGGCCCTTTGTTTTGCCAACCTATACTTTTCGTTCTCATTTGCTTTTGTACTTTTGTCAAGAGCCCTTGAACACAAGCAGCTCCCACAGCCTGTTGAGCAGTTTCGTTCAGGTTCACAATACCAGAATGTTGGTCATATATATCCTTCAGTCAGTCAAAGAAATCAGCAGAAGCTTCACTTTATTGTGCCTAAAATAGTTGCCTAGTCAGTTTAGGAGGATAGACTGGAACACACATTTAGCCATTCATCTCACTTCCAGAATTCAAAATGGCCCTCAAGACCTGGCTGAAGAAGCCTCCGGGGCCTGCTGGCGCCTGGATACCCTATCAGATGATTTGCCGCGCTTTCTAAATCCTGAATGATTGATTGACTCGTGGGATTAAATTCAACAAAGCCTCTATTGCATGAGTTATTACAGCAATGTCCCTAGATATTTGCTGTGGCCCACTGACTTCTCCATGCATAATGCATTCAAATATTGGTTTACATCCGCCCAGTTAGGATCATAACATTCTAAAACAGTTTGCTACATCCAGGAAGAAGGCCTACATGCTCCGCAGAAATACCCACTTACACCAAAAGAACTGTTGGCACGGAAACTGAAAAGTAAAAAAGACAAGTTTATTAAGACCCCATGGGGTGGTGGTACATTCCTACAGCACCCTTCGGTAATGCAAGAAGTATCACCCCGAAAGTTGGTGCGAGTCCTTCTTTTATACAGATTTACAGTAATAAAAAGGTAGGCGGTACATGGTTACAAAGTTTAGATACATATATGGTCATTTTTGGAACACAGCCAACTCATGGGAGGGGTTACAACACCACTGGTCAGTTTGGCGGAACATTCCTAAGGGGTGACTAGTCAGTCGGAACTGCGCATGTACAGGCTTGACCGTTACTAAAAATAGCCTGTTGCTGGGCAAACTCGAGTGGTCAGTGGCACGGACAAAGGACTAAAGGGCATGCTGACCACGAGGCCGCTCATTCCCTAAAATGGCCGCCGTAGCATACAAAATGGCGTTTTCGAATAAGGCCAAGTTAAGGGAAATAACGTGTAGCAAAGCTAAGCGCTAACCCAGCCATCGTCAAATTACGACAGAACTAGCAGAGGAAGTGGCATCATTTCTCAACCTTGTGTTTGCTGAATACAAGGCAGCATATTGGCTCTCACATTCAGCATGCACCAAGGATTGTGCTGCCACTTTGCCTCCAACCAGTGTCGTCGCTTCCAGTGCCTTGTCTATCTGGCGACAGCATGGCAGTGTTTGACAATTGTAAGCCCACCAAGCATCTGGCCACCCATTAGAGCTGGGAGGCGAGATAGTACTGTTCCAGGTTTGGCACTGCGAGTCCACCCTGGTCAGTGAGCAAATTGAGCTTTGACACTGCCACCCGGCACTCCAAATGAATTCCCTCATGATTTCCTCAAAGGAGCGAAAGAAGGGGGTGCAACATATCGAGGCAGGTTGGTAAAATAATAGAGCATAGGGGTAATACCATCATTTTGAGAAGTGCTATGCTGCCCATCACGGATAGCGGGCATGTGTGCCAGAAGGACATTTGGGATACGATGGTTGTTGTAGCCCTCCCAATGTTACCGTCATATAAGTCAGCTAGCTGATGGTACACAAAATTCGAAATGTTGCTGGTTGCCACGTTACGGGCACTCCATTGAGAGCAAAATACGGATAAGTGGGAGTGAAGGGAAACAGGCACGATTCATCCCAATTAACCCTCTAATATTTATGGTTGTTGCGCTTATTTCAGTCACACCGCTACTTGTGTCCCCCTACTTGTGCTGCACCTTCTTGTACTTGATTAGCCTGCCCATTGGCTGCCACTGGAGAGTTCTTGGGTGCAACCAATGATGAAACCCTGCACTTCCTGCCGTAATCAGGAATTTTCAGATATCTAACAGATCCTCCCCGCCTCTTTGGTCTCCTCATAAAAATCATTAGTTATGTGGGGAAAAAGGTATGGAGTGGCAGTGCAGTAGGGGCATTGAACACATTCTATCCCTCATGTGACTAATTTGGTATCTCATTTTCTCCTAGGTGTTTGTATGACCACTTATCTGAGATACCTGTTGGCACACACACACACACACACACATCCATCTACTTCCACACTCACTCACATCCATACATTCACAGGCATACACTCCAATTAACACACGCACACAGCCAAGCACACACCCATTCCCAGCATGCATGCACTAATACATATACATGCATACATACCACTGGCTGCACGTACCAAACATTTTTAAAAAGCGAACTTACCAAACCGCAGCGGTGAACTCTGGAGTCAAGACTCTTAGTTCCTGGAGGGTTAGGACTGCTGCCTCCACCCATTGACTGACGTAAGGGCAGCCAGTGAGAGGAGGTGGCAGTCCCTTACTTGTCACAGAGTGGGATGGAGTCAGAGAGATTTACTGACTCCACTCTGCGAGGAGCGTCACTGATGGACACTGGGCCCTAGGCACTACAGGGCTTAAAACTTAAGTGCCTAGGTCCGAGTCTATCAGTGAAGTGCCCCCTCATCTGAGGGGAAGGATCTTCAAGTGCTGTGCTGGAACGAGGAGGTCACACCCACAGGACTGTGAAATCCTCAGCCTGGCATAGTTCCGCTCAGACAGGCAGGCGTCTGCGCATTTAGTGCATTTGCAGCGCCAGGCTGCCTGACCTGAATATGAAGAGTGTTGGTCAGGTTGTCCTCTGCTAAGCCTGACAGATCCTCTTCATGCATGTTTGCAATGAAGTGGGGAGGCGGGCTCCTCCGCTCTTGAGGACCGGCCACTCCTGGCAATTCTGGACCAATACGCAAAGATCTGTTAAAGAGAACTCTGTCTCATGTTTAGATACGTCTGTAAAGTGTTATTACAGAATTAATAGACTGGGAATCACATGACTTACCAACAAGGGGATCCCCCCATATATCAGCAATCGAGAAAAGTTCCCTGAGAGAAGGCAAGACCCAAATATATACCTCCCTACACAACCATCCCATAAGAGTTAGTTGGTGGCCTTCAGAATTAATAAAAATATTAATGGTTTTGGCTGAGCAAAGTAGTTTGCAAATTTTCACGTCTCGGGGGCCAGACCACAGCTCATCTAAGCACCAAAGACAGGCATGTCCGGTGTTAGGACGAGGTAGAAAACATAGATGCAGCAGACTCCTTTTACACTACAATGGCGACGTGTTAATACTTTTCACACGAGTTAAATAGAAACCAGAACGAACGTCATTAACTTTCTAATAAGAATGGAGACTAAACAATCGCCTGGTTACTGGCACTATTTGAGCAAAATTGAATTTAATATCTAAATCAGAATGTTTTTCATCATTTTCATGCCTTATGGGAAATATGTTTAAACTTGTATAATATTGCATCTGGACATTTATGGTTGTGCCGATGTTATGGAACAACTGATCTAAAGAACTACGTACTGAGCACTTATTGAGAAAAGTTCGGTACAATCTTTAAGGATAACAGGCACTATGTGTGTTTTTTGTGCAAGACACAAAACACACACAAACTAACTTGAACCTAGCCACCAAGCGTACAATGCCCAATAATACCAACAAAGAGAGAATACTTGTAGTTTATCAGGAAGCTTACATAAAGATAGAATGCCTTGATGATATGGTCTAGTCGAAGGACAGCCTACAGCCAATAAACCCCTTTAGTATGTCCTACTTGAGTAACTAACATTAACATCTCAAAAATGGTGCACTAAACATTCATCTTCTTCTCTGCACATACTAATGCAACAGACCTTTGTTGGGAAGAAGTAGGAGGTCAACAGAAAGGGAGTCCACAGTCCATGGCATTGTGTCCGAATTAGAGAGGCAGTGTGCCTTTTGTCTTGAGCGTCATGTGGTTCTACACCTTTCTCTATGTACAGACTTAATTGTAAAATAGCAGTCACGTATTGCATCACCTTGTTTTCGTTAGCAAAATGTGTTCTGCTGGATATTCATTATATGGTGTCCCTGGCAATGTCTTGTTCCACTGGCAGTAGCATGTACATCGTGCACAGCCTTTGGCCATGCACAGAATGCTTTGGACGCAAGGGTGTGATCTACTGTCTGTCAAGGACTGGATGCAGGTAAGCTCTCTACTTCTTTCATAATTGCCAGGTGGAAGGGTGTCCCCGCCCAATACCCACAGTACCACCCTAGTTACATACTGATGCCTACTAACCCTCCTGGGGTATAGGCCGTCAACCAGGACTCTTCAGTCATTTCTGTCCTGGGCTTTTCTTTCAATCTGACTCCAGGTGTAATCCATCTCTTTGCAGTCAGCCTGGAGGCCTTGGCTCCAGGTGCTTCTTGCCCTTCCTTGTTCCTCTTCCCTTGAGGGTTCCAGGGCAGGGCTTGCCTAGTGGTGTTTGAGGCGGGCTTGTGGAGGGTGTGACCTATCCAGTCCCTGCGTCTTTTCATGATTTCTTCATGAGCAGGGAGTTGGAAAGTCTGCTGCCATAGGTCTTTATTGCTGGTGGTGTTTGGCCAGCAGATATAGAGGATTTTCCTCAGACAGGTGTTAACCACATCCGTGCGGGTAAGGTTTACTGCCGGTGCTGAGCCCTAACGAAAATGGGCGTGGTCATGACGGAACGGTTCCGTCATGAGCACAGCTCAACCGATGCTCATGACAGAACCGTTCCGTCATGAGTATTGAAGGGGTTAATGAAGATCTAGACTTTGTTTATGGTGGTCACTGTTGTCATCCAACTTTCTGCTCCATACAGAAGGACTGATTTTACGTTGGTGTTAAAAAGCCTGATATTGATTTGCAGCATTAGGATCTCTAGGTCTTCTTTAGTTGAAAAGAAGCCCTTGCTCTGCGAATTCTTGCCTTGATTTTGGTGTCAGCGCCGCCTTGCTTGTCTATGACTCTGCCCAGGTAGGTGAAGGTCTCACCCTCTTCCAGTGTATCGCCTGCAAGAGTGACTGAAGTCATGCTGGCTTTGTTAACCTTCAGGATTTTGGTTCTTCCCCTGTGAATTCTGAGGCCAAGCTGTGCTGATGTGGCTGCCACATTGTTGGTCTTGTCTTGTATCTGAAGATGGGTATGGGCAGTGCTTAATTTGAGCCAGTGGTTTCCGGTGCTTGGCACCGTCACTTTATTGTGAACACCAGGGCTTGTGACAGTTTGCTACAAGGAGGCACTGTCTACCTAATTCAGAAATGCCCACAGCAAAAGTTATTATTTCAAAATACATTATAAATTACTTTTGCCTGCCGCCCAAGCCATTCTTGTAGATTTGTAGGCCTGAAATAGTCTGAATTGTCATACTTGTAAGAGTGTGACGGTTAGTAGCTGCATTGTAACCTTCTTAGCAGCATGGCACTGGCAATGTGTGCTGCAAGCGACAGTGCCCTCCTAATGAGAGCGCTGGCATTTATTCTTTTTACAAGTTAAGCACTGGGCATGGGAGAGTAAGTAGGGCCAGGTTGTCTGTAAAGCCCAGGTTGTCGAGCTCGTCACCCATCCTACACTTAACATACATTAAAGGTGTCACGTGTCTCCTTAAGACAGTCCCAGTTAGGAGGAAAAAGCCATAAAGAGTAGAAAAATGTCCTTGGCAATATGGATAGATATTTCAAAGTCAGAGTAGAGAAAGCGTCTGGCATAGTTTTCCAACAGGGAAAACAACTGGGAAACAGCTGCAGTAGAAGGAGGAAAAAATAATTGACAAAAAGTGTCCAAGATGGGCGATGAAAGTGAAGAAATATAGGGGAATAAAAATCCCAGCGTAGCATCCTTCTCACCTCCAGTTCTCGCTTAGAATAGAATAGAACAGGAAATGACATCATAGGAAAATGGTAGAACACCCTCTTATACAGAGAATCTTTTGCAGCACAGACTTGGAAGTTTACTTAGGAATTAATATAAATCTAACCACACCCACCGCCATTAGAAAATGGCTTTGTACTTGTATGGCAGGTGCAAGAAGAGAGATCAAATGCCCGATATCCTTCCCTTACTACACCTGGCGTCTCCTATCCTCCATACCACCATACTCCTTCCTCTGAACTGTCTGTGGATGTTACTCTGTCGTATATCTGCTCTCTGTCCTCATGCACTCATTCCAATAAGCGCAGCCTTTTGACAGACTCATTTGCAACTGGTGCTACATTTGTCCCTCAACCGTCTCCTTCATCCAGGCTCCATGCCCCGAGAAGCACTGTTCAGGGCCTGCAGCCATGTACAACAGCCAGAGTTCACAGGCCTCACCTTGCTCCCTGGCCTTCTACACTCCAAATCCCTGTGTCCAAAGGCCTTCCCTGTTTTTTGTTATGCACCAACGCGTTTCCTTCTGTCCTACAGCTTTTTTTTATTTTTGTCAAAGGTATTTTTATTGACATTTTGGAAACACAGAAGAACAAGCGACAATCCCACACATCATCCCTCGCAGGGGGTAGCAGTGATGAACAGCCCGTGAATATCATGATAAGTCAGATAAAGCTCCCTGAGGTCAGATCTCTAGCATGTAGAGTATTTCCCTGGGAGGTGCAGTCCTTGACATGCATAGAGTACCATACGGCTTGCAATTTAGGCGGAGGATAGCTGAAAGTCCAGGACGTGTGGCCTTATATCAGTTCGGCCAAGCGCCTATGCACCCCAGGCAGCTCTGACAACTGTCACCTGACAATGAGTCCATAGGAACCCTTCCGCGGGCAAGTGCGGTGGCATGCAGTGACATGAAGGAACAATATGAGGAACGTCATAACGAAACACAGGATACGATCAAACCCCCCCTTCCCCCCTCCGCCCTCCCCTCCCCCCCTCCGCCCTCCCCTCCACCCTCCCCAGTGGTGGTAGCTTCTTACGGAGGTCAAGGGTCAAAATCTACAGTGGCAGAGACTCACAGCTGAAACAGGTGGAGGGCTCGAACGTTAGGGGGACACACTGCGGATGGAAGGCCCTTGGAGAGGAAGGCGACCAGCGGGCCACAGCGGAACTCAAAGTTCTTAAAATCATCCAGAAAGATGTCAGCCATCCTCTCCATACTCAGCAATCTCCATAGTTGCGAGTGCCAGAGAGAAGTGGCCGGTGCTTCCCTCCTCTTCCATACCGCGGCCAGGGTAAGCTTGGCCGCCCCGATGCTGAGCCACATGATCCTCTTGTCTGCCCTAGTCTGATGTTCGAGACACGGATCACGGAGCTAGAGCTAGGTAGAGGCCATTAAAGTAGGTATGGGGTATCCCAACATATCTTTAATTTGGGCAAGAATCTCCTCCCAGAATGGGCGGATAATGGGGCAGTCTCACCAAATGTGCTGAAAGTCCCCTTAGAGCCCACATCCCCTCCAACATCTATCAGAAGTGTCAGGAAAGATCAGTTTAAGCCTGGCCGGGTGCAGGTACCAATCCATCATGGTTTTCATGTGTGCCTCCCTAAGCTCCACCGAGTGATTAAACTTGGCAATGTCTGACCATAAGTGTTCCCACTCGGTGTCTGAAATGTCCTGTTGAAGTACCCCCTCCCACATGGACATGTATCGGTGTCTAGGGGCAATTGCAGTGGAGAGTAGGAACCCATATAAAAAAGTAATGACACCCTTCATGGATGAAGTCTTGGCCAGGAAGGCTTCAAACTTCGTGAGGGGCCGAGTGGCCGCCTCCCTCACCTGGGGGGGGAGCGCCCAGTGAAGCAACTGAGCGTGGTGGTATCGTTCATTCTCCTGAACCCCGTAGTCCCACCTACAGCTGTCAAAGGTGAGTGGGTCAAAGTTATGAAATAGGTGTGTGAGAGCCAAGCAACCGCCCTCCTTCCACACCCCAAAAGGGCCCTCCGTTAACGTGGGGGGGAAAGCGGGGTTAAAGTATATGGGAGTGAAGGGGGAGGGAAAGGTAGTCCACTTGTCATCCCTGGAGACTGAATCTCAAACCTTCAAGGTGGTGCTAGTGGGGGTACTGATATAGGCATTCTTGGGCCTGTCGTTCCTGGGATTCCATACCAAATCCCAGATTGTTCTCCCTGCAACGCTCCTATCCATGTGTAACCAGTGTTTTTCAGACTCTTGTTGTGACCACTCTACTATTACACGGAGTTGTGCCGTTGTATAATACAAGTGAATATCAGGCAGCCCTACGCCTCCCTCCTTCCTCGGCCTTCGTAGGATGATGAAGGAAAAGCGCGCTCGACCCCCCTGCCAAATAAAGCACAACATCATTGATTTCACCCGCCGAAAGAATTCCCCATTGAGGTCAATAGGAAGGGCCTGGAATAAGTACAGTAGCTTGGGGAGAAGGGACATTTTAACTGCGTGAATCCTTCCCAGCCATGAAATAAACATGGGCTTCCTTCGGGCCAGGTCGGCTTGGATCTTCGCTAGGAGCGGGGGGAAGTTGGCAGAGTAAAGTTTCCCCAGTGTGGGGGTCAAGTGGATCCCCAGATATTGAATGGAGGAATCGGCCCATGGAAGAGGTGTTAGCGACTTGAGACGGAGGAATTCGGATTGGGGGAGTGTGAGGTTAAGGACGTAAGTTTTGTCATAATTAATTTTGAACCCCGCCACCGCCTCAAAGCGCCCTAGGTCTGCTTGTACGCGGGGGAGGGAGTGGGCCGGATCAGAGAGGGAGAGGAGGACATCGTCCGCAAAGAGAGAAATCTTATGTGACTCCCCAGTGAAGGGTAGGCTGCGAATATCGGGGTTGGCTCTCACCGCTATTGCCAGCGGTTCTATGCTAAGGGCAAAAAGAAAGGGCGATAAGGGACATCCTTGCCTAGTGCCCCATGAATGCTCAAAGAAGGAAGACAGGTGGCCATTCACTGCCACTCTGGATCTGGGGGAGAGATAGTTCGCCCGAATCATCGTTAAGAATTTGGAGGAGAACCCGAAGGCGGCCAGCGTGCATAATAAAAAACCCCCGTCCACCCTGTCAAATGCCTTCTCTGCGTCCAGTCCCACCAGAACTGCCGGAATCTCAAACTTATTAGCCTTTTCAATCAGGTATATTACCCGCCGTGTGTTATCGTGGGACTGGCGCCCCTTGATAAACCCCGATTGGTCCGGGTGTATGAGTGCCGGCATCAAATCGTTGAGCCGCTGAGCAATGATAGAGGAGTAGAGTTTCGTATCCAAATTCAAGAGGGCAATCTGCCTATAGGAGGCACACTTACTAGGGTCTTTCTCGGGTTTGGGTATGATAGATATTAGAGCCTCAGCCATCGTGCTTGAAGTCTCTCCCCCTTCCGCCATGCTGTTGAACAACTGGACCAAGTAGAGGCAGAGTTCAGAGGCAAATCTCTTATAGAAAATGGCCATGTACCCATCGCCCCCGGGGCCTTATGGGGTTTCAATGCCTTAATGGCAGCTAGTACTTCTTCCCTGGTGAGGGGGGTTGAGAGCGCCTCGTTCCATTACGCTGACACCTGGGGCAGAGCTATCTCCCGCAGATAGTCGCTTTGCGCAGTAGCGTCAAGGCGATCCCCTGCATAAAGGGTCTTATAGAAGGCCCCAAAGAGCTCAGCCTTCGCCTCATCCTGTTGTGTCAATACCCCCGAGTGTCTCGGATCCCCCCTATGTATTCCCGCTCCCTCTTGTCCCGAAGCTGCCTGGCTAGGTGCCTGCCTACCTTGTTTCCCTGGGAGTAGGAAAGACGTCTCAGTTTTAGCAGAGTGTATTCGGCCCTGCTATTGTAGTGTGCCTGGAGTTTACCTCCGACTGCCGTTAGTTGCCGCAACGCTAGTCTGGAGGCATTCTCTTTGTGTGCTTTCTCTAGAGTGGAGAGCTCCTCCTCTAACTGCTCCCTTTCCCGACCACGCTGTCTATTAAGAGCAGCATTCAGGGCCAGGCAATGCCCGCGAAAGCACGCTTTAAAGGCGTCCCAAGTGGTGAAGATCGAGGTGTCCCCCGGGTCATTAAGCACAAAAAACTCGGATATAATTCCTCGCAGAGTGTTACAGGAGGATTTGTCCCGAACCAGGGAAGCCGGGAAATACCATCTAGGGTTAGCCTTACTCTTCGCGCCCCAATTAAGCATGGGCGGAAAATCCGTTTCGCTCGCGGATTTTGCGGATTTTCGGTAAATTCGCAATCCGCGAGATTTGCGAATCTCCCGCAAAATCCGCAAATCCGCGAGCAGCGGATTTTGCTCGCACTGTTCGCGTGAGTTCGCGGCTTCCCAGTACAACTTCGCGCCCCGCGAATAAGTGCAAAATTGCAGAAATACGATCTTAGCAAAACTGAAACTACTTACCAGGTTCAAAAGTTCAGGCTCATCATTAGTAGCCATTTCCTGTAGTGCTTCCTGAGGGGCCCCTCCAGAGTTCAGTTGCCAGTTGCAACTATTATGTGACCCTGCTCTGAACCTCAGAATAGTTACACATATGCCACAAAGGTCCTGAATTACAGCTAAGGGAGACAAGCAGGAGCCAGGCTGGAAGTTCAAATCCATTAATCAGCCCCTAATTCATTATTGTCAGTTGGGGCAGGGCAGGTGTTGTAACTAATTTTGCAACAATGAAAGCACTTAGCAAGTGCAAAAGATCACTAATCAGGAAGCACTAAGGAAGCAGGTGCCAGCTAAAAAAATATTCTGTGACACATTAATCAGCCCCAAATTAATTCAGGTCACTTGAGGCAAGGAAGGTGTGCTTGCGTTGCCACAATAATGTACACTGACTGGACAACCAGAGGGTGCTGTGATGAAACAGAGGGTGGCATGGGTGGGCCAGAGGGTGGCATGAGTAGTCAGAGAGTGGCAGTGGTGACAGAGAGTGGCAGTGATGAAGAAGAGTGTCCCAAACAGGCTGGACACGTAGAAACAACAAGTTCGCGAAACTTGCGACCCGACAGGTAAGTTCGCAATTTGCGAAATTGTACAAAACCCTCGCGAACTGGCAGAAACCCGCGCAAACACAAAAAAAATAAAAATTTGCGAGAATTAGCGGATTTTGCGGATTGCGAGTTCGCAAATCCGCAAAATTCGCGAACGCGAGATTCGCAAAATTCGCCCATGCTTAGCCCCAATGAAGGCCCACCGCGAGCAGGCCATGGTCGGAGACGGACAATGGGAAAATCTTGGCCTCGCGGAGGTCACCTTGGAGGGACTGACTCAGGAAGAAGTGGTCAAGTCGAGAATAAGAGCGGTGGACGTGGGAGAAAAAAGTGTAGTCTCTAGATTGGGGGTATAGGAAGCGCCAAGCATCAAAAAGGTCCATATCAAAAATCTCCTGTTGCGTGTCAGAGGAGAACGTGCCCATGTCGGATCTCTGTGAGTGAGTGCTAGCTAGGTCCTTCTGCCACACCAGATTAAAGTCCCCCATGATAATCAGTGACCCTTCAGCAAAATCAATGACTTTCCCCAAAAGGGTTTGGAGGAAGCCATTATGGCCAGTGTTAGGTGCATATAGCACGAGGAAGGTGCAGAGTCTGCCCCGCAGAAGGCCCTTCACCATAACCCAGCGCCCCTCCTTATCACTCTGTATACCCATTGGTTGGAAACGCAGGGTCGAGCGGAACATAAGGGCCACTCCCCTCTGTTTCGTGGGAGCGGAGGACCTATAAATAAGTGGGAACAGTTTGTGCTTAAGGCGTGAATCTTCTGGTTAAGCCAGGTGGGTCTCTTGAAGGCCCACTATATCTAACTGGTGATCAATGATATATTTCCAAACCTTTTGGAGCTTCTGGGGAGAATTCAGCCCCTTAACATTCCATGTCCCTAGAGTAAGTGGCATCATTGATAGGACCTTTGACCTTGCTCCGCAAGGGCCACCCGCCTAAGCGTCTATACTGAGCAGTTGAGTGGCCAGCTCCTCTATCCTCCTTCTCCCCCCAGCTCACAAGTGTATCCTGCGACCGCCCGACCAGGCCAGAACCATCCCGCTCCGTGTGGCCCACCCGCCCCCCAGACCCCCTCCCCCCTTCACTGGCCCAACACGTATGTGAGTACATCTGAACCAGTTCTCTGCCGTAAACGTTCAATCCCCTGCTACCAACACTACCCCCCCCCCCACCCCCCCACGCCCCAAACACCCCAACATGAAAAACATAGTACAAAAAGCATAAGAAGACAAGCCCCAGGGACAGGGGGACACGGCACCAGTCAATTGTCCTCCAGTTCGTGATATCAAACTCCCTCACGAACATGGACTTACAGTACAAGTGTTACCTCGTAGGGGTAACCCCTCCGGCGCCTGCAATCGGCCCTCTCGGTCTCATGAGGCTGCCTCGCCATCGTCCTTTGTAGCTTCAGTTACCAGGGCCACAGAAGGGACCGCAGCACCCCTCTCCTGCATGCTTGCTGATAGATCGGGCCTTCCCACCGACACAGACTTGCCCACTCTCTGCCACTCCGCAGAGCGTCGTCGTCTGCTAGCTGGACCGCCACCGTCGGAGGAGGAGTCAGGTCGCTCCAAACCCAAAAGGTCCAAGGCCACTGCCAAGGAGCGCACCTGGACCAGCTTGTTCTGCCATCAAAAGATGAGTCGGAACGGATGCCCCCAGGAGTTGGGCACCTTTTGCTCTTGTAGGAATGCTGTGACAGGTTTGAATTCCTGCCGTTTTTGTAGAGTAGAGGCCGCCAGATCCTGAAATAACAAGGGCCGATGATCGCGTAATTGAAGAGGAGCGAAGTTGCGTGCCTTCCGGAGGATCCGCTCCTTCAATTGAAAGTCAGGCACACACACCAATATATCAGGAGGAGGCGCTTTGGGACCTCGCGGTAGACCAACTCGGTGCACTCGGTCCATTCGTATGGCTTGCAGGTCCTCCTCATTCAGGATATGCTTGAAAAGTGCCTCTACATACTCCCGAAGTCCGACCCCTCTCCTTTCCAAGGCACTGCACGGATCCGGATGCTGTTGCGACGGGACCTATTCTCCAGGTCCTCGGTATGGGCTTGTAGATCTAGGTTCTGCTCCGTCAGGCGGATTACGTCTTGTTGAAGTCGATGGATGTCATCAGCCGTCCCCACGTCGTGCTCCTCCAATGCTGCGACACGCTCCCCCACTCCATCTACGTCTCTCCGCACCTCACGCAGGTCGGAAGCCAGTTGGGAGCGCAGCTTCGATATGTCTTCTTTAATGGCCGCAAAAAGTTCAATCATGAAGGCCTTGGTCGCGGGTTCCTCGTTCTCACCCCGTATCAGGGACATTTCAGGGACCGGCGATGTAGGTTGCGCCGCTCACTTTGACACCCCGTCTTTCCCAGGCTTGTCTTTCCTCAGCCTGGTTGACACCATAATGGCTGTCGCTCAGTCCTGAGACCAGATCTCGAAAGAGGTATGGGGAGGGACACCTCGTCCGTCTAGTGCCTTTCGCTCTCCCTGCTACAATAAGGGTCTGCTGGGTCGTACAACCGGTGGGGCCCCAAGCTCAGTGTTCAGGCCTTTCCCAGCGGGCCAGGAGTTGTTAGCTCTGTTCACCACGCACGTCTTCGTCCTGTGTCTGCGTGCCAGGTCAGGGGTTCTCGCAGGGGGGCACGGGCACAACCGGACCAGCACCGCCTCGATGTCCCCCCACTCTCAGAGGGTCAAAAGTAACCGCTACCAGTCTCCCCCAGCTCCACCGTGTCTCACCCCTGCTACTCTACATAGAACGCCGTCCGGTAGTATGCCCCATAGAGTATCACAGCACGGGGCAGTACGGCAGGGTCTCCAAAGGCCGGGGTGCTTCTGCCACCAGAGTTCCGTGCGCGGCGTGGGGTGCGCTCCCTCTCCCCTGGGCCTCCCAATTTGCTCGCGGCAGCTAGAGCTCTAGCCAGGCTGGGGGTAGTCACAGACAGTCAGTCACTCTCTTCCATACATCCCCCAGATGTGGACATGCACCGTCCGCCGACAATGCGGACCGACTCCACTCCTCACTTCCTTTGAGCCTCAACGCATGGCAGTCCGGATGGGCGCTATCCTTTCTGGGCCTCTGGCCCCGCTGACACCGCTCCTCAGGCCTCACCGCACTCCCCTTGCCGGGGAGGTATGGGCCCCGTTCAGAGGCCCTTCCGCAGTTCGCGGTGTGCCCAGGCTCCTCCAGACTCCGCCGCCGCAAGGCTCCAGCGTCGGCAGGCCTCCCAGCTCCGAAGATCCCAGGGGGCCCAGGGTCCGCCCCTCTCGGCAGGCAGCGCCGCTTCCGGTCACCTCCCTACGTAGGCCGCAGCGCGACCAGAGCTGTCGGATACACCCCCGGCCGAGTCGCAAGGCTCACCAATGAGCAGGGGGGGGTCCGCACGCTAGGCCATCTGGGGTCAGCATTCGCTCTCACTCCAGCCCATGGGCAGCGTACTCCACTACGGCCGCAGTCCCTCTCCTTCCTGCCGCTGGGCCTAGACCACCACCCAGGCCGTGCACAGGTGAAGGCCGCGCTTCAAACAATGCCGCTTCCGCGACTGGCCGCGACAAAACAGCGAACCGGACCTCAGCGGGCAGCAACAGGGCACCGGGCAACCCGATTCCGTGACCGGGTAAGTGCCGAAGAGGGTGGTAAACAAGGCTATAGATTACAAGGAGCTGGAGGGATTGTAATGCACGTCCTACTCCACCGACATCTTGGCCACGCCCCCCAGCTTTTTTTTTTATATAACGAACCCCAGGAGGTTTTGTAAGTAGTGGGAAAATATTACCCAAAAATAGAAAATGCCACACATTATTTACTATTTTTGAAGGGTGTTGCATATTATTTTGGGAGATCTGTCATCTTCCCTTTGTTGTCCTCCTTTGATTGGGAATATTCTCTTCTCTGCAATCAAATGAGAGGGAAAAAATATGGCTGCCTCCAGAATTGTTTCTGAGGCTTTTAGTCAATCACCGGGCTTTTTTTCATGCCCTTGCTATTTGTTTGTACATTATCTTCAGAAAAGTTATACCAATTAACGTTTTTTGTTTTTAATTTTTCTAATCTTCACAAGCAGAGTAACTGATGTATCTATAATACACACGAGCAGTGAACAGCAACATTTTGGAGTTTTTCTTCATTAAAGCTGAAAAAAAATGTCCCATATCAGGAAAACCCACTGAATGGAGCAAAGTACTACATGCCAGCCAAATTTGGTGCACTTTTGTTCAGCTTTTTTCTGTGGCTTTCATATGGAGATTTCTAGCGGGGAGGTTTCTAGAGGAAGATTTACTTTTGGGATGTCCTATATCGACACCATCCTCTTCCACTTGAAAATTCTGCACCAAAAGTACTAAAGTCCACGTGAGAGTGCTAAGGTGCTATGTCTATGACACTCACATTTCAACCCTAACTGCCCAGGCATTTCTTTAATAAATATGGCCATTTGGTATAACACCATTTGAACATCGTTAAACTCACTAGAGGTATTTGTTCTGATGAATGAATGGATTTTTGATAGGAGCAGTTAATTTTCGGGTTAATTTGAACCAAATCATGATTGCCAATTTTTTTTGGGGGGGGGGACACCAAACACATTGCTGCATATGTGCTCACCTTCTTGAATTGGGTGGCAGTTTGTGCTTGCTCATAGTAAGCAATACGCAACGAAAAATTAATCAAACGCATCTAGAACTTATAAATTAAGAGCAATTTTTGGATGGGAAAAAATATACTTTTTTGGGTGCAGGTCCATCTGAGAGCAAACTAACCATTTAAGAATCAGGGCTGTCTGTGCAGAGGGGGCCTGGGTTTCATAGGGAGAACACCAAACTGTACTAGAGTGCTTTTTCTTTTAAATGATCTAGCATCTTTAGAGGTAGGACACTGGACGTTAATCTAGTTTGTCAATCACAGTATTTTAGAGCTATGTAATCACCTTGATTATCCTTAACCTGTGGATTTCAGGATTTCATGGATCTGAAACAGATACCTGTTATTACCCAACTGATTGATTCTCAATGTCTTTATCAGGACGGAGTATAGTTTGCTACATTGTAGAGCTACTACGGCACTACCCTTACCCCCTTCGCTTTGAGACAACTCCTGTAGTGGATTGAGATATTTTCACACCCTAGTACCTTCTTGGAGGTTGCTATAATTCCACAGTCTAGTTTGTTATTCTCGGACTCTGGATTGATCCGAACTCGTACTTGGATGCGTTTGCACAAAATCTCTTATCTCACATCATATTTTAGAACGATATAATCACACTGTGCCATATGAACACGTTCTGTATTGTGCTAGTAGTCGTGTAGTGCTTTCGTGCCCTTTGCAAGACAAAAGCACATTCTGGGTGGTCGAAAAAGTATCTAAACTTTTTGTATTATTTATACAGTGTTTCTATCCCTGACAGCGTCACACTATAGTGAAATCTTACAGAAATATAATGTTGCGCTCTAAAATTAACATTACACCATTTCCCAGTTTAGTATAGAAATATTCTGAAATGATGATATAAAATCATATTTTCACTTTGTAATTGATATATTCTCAAGCTACTAATCATCATGAACTCACAGTCTGATATAAATGTGCATTCTGATATGATCTCAAACTCTGAAATAACGCGTCTTCCGGTCCTCCACTCCCTCTATCCGGACGTGCTCTGTATGGTTCCCCTGAAGCTCTCGCGCTCACATTGCCAGACTGTGAGTGCAGCCGGAGGAGCCCTTATCGTGTGATATTTACGAAAGTGTGTCATTGCTTGTGAATTTCTCCGTGGGTAGATTGATTGCACAACGGGTGAGCGCATTGTGGAGTGTGACTGAGCTTGGCTCCCGCCCCGGCCAGGGTCGGTGTGTGTCACGAGTTTACTGCGCGCGGAAATAAACAGCGCGCGGCCTGCAGGGAGGGAGACATGACGGGTTCAGGCCATGAGCTCGGGGCGCCGCGCGCATGAGTAACACCTGCACGCGGAGCCAATAGGAGGGACACGAGGGAGGTTGTCAATGGAGAGGAGAGGGTGAAAGAAGGGGTGACAGGCTTAGAGGCAACGATGAATAAACAGAACCAGGGGATGGAGACATGAAAGCGGTAAAGGAACAAAGAAGCTGAACGATAGAGAGGAGAAGTGACAGGGCAGTGAAGAAAAAGGGAGAGGTTTCTGGCTGTATGGCCAGAGCGGCGGACTCTGGTGCTGGGTAACCAGGTTCGAGGCTCGGTATCCCGTGATTCTGGACAAATCATTTAATCTCCCCCATGCCTACCAAAACATGTATGTGTCCTTGTGCAACGTAACTGGTGCTCATGTAAAGCCTCCAATACATTCGGGTCGAGTTTGTGCTATGTAAATCTTCAACAACAACAAAAAATGAAGAGATTGGAGGCCTATGATAACAGTAGGGATCAGAAACTAGAGGTGGGTGGAGGTAGGGAGAAAAACGAGGAATGGACGAAAACAAGCGTGACAACAGAGGCAGATAGAGGAAAATAACAGTGGATGAAAATTTAAAATTTGGAAGTGGACAATGTAAAGGGGAAAGGTGGAAAAGGGGATTATGAAAAAGTGAGGAGAGGGGGAAGGAGTGCAACGGGGTTTGTTCTCACCTGCCCTGTCCTCAGAATGCCCCCAACTCCCAAAGTGCTCCCAATATTTACAGACCCCCTCAGTGTATCAGCACTTTCATTCATGGCCCTAAAATATGAGGGCTCTAATTATCTCACCAGCGCATCCCTCAGTGAGCCTCACACCCTCAGCGTGCTCTTCAGTACATATTCACACCCTCAGTATACCCTCGCTGTTCAGCATACCTGCATCCTTCAGTAAGACCTAGCCCAGTGGTTCCCAAACTTTTGACTCCTGAGGACCCCCATTGAGTCACCACTGGAAGCCGAGGACCCCCAAGCAATTTGTATGAGTTAAATTTCAAAATTAAAACAGTAATTCGAAATAAAAACACACGTGTGCACACAAAACAAATACTGAAAGTACTAAGGATTTTGGGGCCAGATGTACGACCATTTAATTTAGCGCCTCGCAATTGGCGACACATTGCGAGTGGCAAATTGCGAGTTGCTAAATGAAGTGTACAACAGTGTGTTTAACACTGTTTGGGATTCCCAATCGGGTCGCAAATTGCGAGGTTCATTAATATTAATGAGCCTCTCGCAATTTTCGAGCCCATTGGGAATGCCAGTTCTCCCAGGGATGGTGGCCGGCAGGGCTCAGCAGGCCACCATGTCTCGGACTGCTTTTAAATAAAGCAGTTTTAAAAAAAATGTAGCCTGTTTACCATGCATTTAAAAAAAAAAAGAAAATGAAACGTTTTCGTTTCATTTTCTAAGGGCAGGCATTGGTCCCTGGGACTACTGCCTGCCCTTAAAAAATAATTTTGCATGCATTTGCAAAGGGGAAGGGGTCCCCTGGGGTCCCCTTCCCATTTGCGAATGCATTACCATCTACTTGAAGTAGGTGGTAATTGCGACTGGTTTGCGACCGCAAAACATTTGTACATGGTTTTGAGACTCCCTATTTGAAAGGAAATGCACCTTCTAAATCGCAAGTTGCAAAACCTATTTAGCGAGTCGCAAACAAATTGCGACTCGCGAAATAGGCTATGTACATGGCTCAATAGGTTTTTGCATGCATAAACGGTTCGCGAACCCGTTCGCGCATATAAAAACAGATCGTACATCTGGCGCTTAGTATTTTATATTGAAGTAATACCCCCTCTGTCACATGTATTTAATTTGTTTTATATATAGCATTTCTCATACCATTGTAGGATGTCAGAGCACTTTACATCACACACATATAGAGACATTGAATCATACATGTGAATCAGTGTGTATATAAAATGTTTAAAGAGTGCCCGGTCTGGGAAAGCACAAACTCAGGATTCAGAACATAACACAGTTGCTAGCACTGACTTTACCATTAAAAATGTATTTCCACCCAAATAAATCTTTTTAGCAGCATCAGGATAATGAATACCTGGGAAAAAATATAAGTTACTAACTGGTACCATGCAGTTTGCAAGCAGCTCTTTGATGACAGTTTATAGGTCCCTCTGCTAGATTACGATTGTCACTTGTGAAGTACACAGTAACAAAATAATCTCTGTGACAAAAACAGTAACCACGAACCTATGCACAAAAAATAAGGCTTTTTAAGATGCATGATGCACGTTCTTTGCAGTAGGCACATTAACCCTCTGTGCTACATTAGTTCAATCAAAGCTGCAACTGAACAAAACTCTCCTCAGCTCCAGCAGGTACATTAATCACTGGCATTCTCTTGACACTTTTATTGTTGGTGGAAAGCTGCTAATTACACAAGAAATGTTTCTGTGCTTTTAAAACTGTTGCCTACGGACCCCCTGGGAATGTGTCACGGACCCCTGGGGGTCCGCGGACCACAGTTTGGGAAACACTGACCTAGCCCATTCAGTGTGCCCTAGCTTTTTCGGAGAGAATTGACTCTCAGTGTGCAGAATACCCTCAGTATTCAATCATTCCACCAGTTTGTCCTCCCACCCAAGTGAGTGCTCAACTTTTGTGCAATTTTACCCCCGCTCACCCCCTCAGTGAGAGCCCTACCCCCATTGTTGTTCTGTCAAGAGGATTTTTTAGAAGATCCCAAAGGTTGTGTGTGGAGAGTCACGAAAACTAGAGTGACCAGATTTGAAAAACCAAAAACCAGGACAATTTGCAAAAATAGAAGGTGGTCTTAAATTTTACATCAACCGAAAGGCACATAGAGGCATACATGACAGCGCTCAAACACAGCAACAAAGAGAACGCGGCACTAAGGCAATAAATAAACGCAACTTATAACCCACGTTTGTGTGTCTTAATTAAATGGCTTTCTGAGATGAGCCTGCTACCCAGTTCTGCCTTTGAACACATCAAAACCGTGTCTCCCTCTGTTTTCAGTCCCCCCTGTCTGAGAACCGAGACATATGCTGAATTGGCTGAAATCTGCCAGGACAGCTTGTGAAAGAACGGGACTGTCCTGGCAAATCGGGAATGTCTGGTCACCCTAACTAAAAATCCTGTGTTGCTCACGTGGACAAACTAAAAAGAGCAAGTAATAACTCTTAGATTCCCTAAGCAACAGCTGCATGCCTGAACACTCAAACCTAAGAGCACTTTATATAAACTGATATTCTCAAATCACAATATAATAATACCTCCTCCACTTCTTGTGCCCACTTATGAATGAATTTTGGGATGAATGAATTTGTGATTTGTATAGCGCATGGCTGCCCGGAAGCGTCCCAGCGCTGTGATTGTAGACCAATAACTGAGGGTAGAAGCTGAGGGGGAAGAGAAAAGGTTATTGTGGGAAAAGGTGAGTTTTGAGAAGTTTTCGGAATTTCATATGATTAGGTTCAGACCGGAGTTGGATTGGGAGAGAGTTCCAGAGGGTTGCGGCAACCACCGAGAAACGGCGTCCACCAGTACGAGCTCTTTTAGTTCGGTGGACCTTGGCCAGGTTGCCTTGCGCTGACCGTAAGGGTCTATTCGGGGTGTATGGGTAGAGCATAGATTTCAGCATTGGGGGTCCTTGGTTTTGCATAGCTCTATGGGTGGTACAAAGGGACTTGAATTTGACCCTTTCGCGTATCGGCAGCCAGTGCAGTGTCTTAAGGGCAGGTTTGGCTGAAACTCTACGGGGGGTGCCAGTGAGTATCCTTGCAGCGGCATTTTGTGTTCGCTGCAGGACATTGAGCGTGGCTTCAGGGGCACCCAAAAAAAGGGCATTGCAATAGTCCAGTCTTGATAATATTAGACCTTGCATAAGCATTTTCTGGGAGGTTGCCAGGTATGCTGGTGCCTTACTCTTCTTACAAAATTAACAAATTTTAGGGCCTGTTTTAGTGTTTGGCACACTCATTACTCAGTCACCAACGTGACAGATATTCCATCATCCGTATTACAAGTGCCTTTAGACATATTAAACTTGTAATGCAGCAGACAGGATATTTGCCACGTTTGTAACTGAATAACTAGTCGTCAGAATTCTGATCAGGTCCTTCGACAGGAAGGTGATGTCTCTGATAACAACTTTTATTCTTCTCAATCTTTTGTTTCAACAACGTGCTCCCTCACCAAGCCATATTCCTTTGGAGTTATGTCTCTTCCAACTCGGAAGGTATCTTTTTCTTTGATGTCTCTGATATGAAATCTGAGCATAATTTGATGACTTGATCCCTCCTATTGCCAAAACCCTCTTTCAACCTTTCCTCTTCCACCTACAGGCACCCACCTGCGCCCCATCCCTGGTGGTCCAGTGGAGAGCATCTCTGCTCTGCTGCTGCTCTGCCCTCTGTCTCTCTGCTTTCTGCCTTTTCTCCTCTGTTCTCTTTTTTAGGTCTCGCTATTCGATGCGCATGCGCATCGAGCTTGCGAGACTATGGGGGCTTAAACAGTCTTTAACTAACTTGCAAGGAATCGTGGCGATTCCTTGCAGTGCCCGTGAAATTCAAGCTCAATGCGCATGCGCATTGAGCTTAAAAGCGCGTGCACATCAGTTCCCTCAGCCGCACTCCAGGCCCCTGCTGCTTTCACACCCTCTCCCCGCTCCGCCCCCTCCCCTGCCCGCCGTGTCGCATTTCTCCTCCCCACAGCAATGCCCTCCGCCGTACTTTCACTTTGACGGCCGCAGGCCGTCTCTCGTGTTTATCCTTGTTTCGCTCTGTCCCTCATACTTCTTTTGCTCCCTTCTTATTTAGAAGACCGTCTTCCCGTCACTTCAAACCCATCTTGCACACAGCGGCGGAGGAGGAGACGCAGCAGCAGTCTCATACGGCACCGGTCACCTTTTCGCTTTCTCCCCCAGGTGCCTTCTCCCATTCACGACCGTCTTCCCGTCACTTCAAACCCATCTTGCACACAGCGGCGGAGGAGGAGACGCAGCAGCAGTCTCATGCGGCACCGGTCACCTTTCCGCTTCCTCCCCCGGGTGCCTTCTCCCATTCACGGACTCCACCTCCCTGCTGTGACCCTCTGTCCCCGGGAAGCCCTTCCGAGAGCACAGACTCCGCCCCCCAGGCACCGACGGCAGCAGCAGCACTTTGTTTCATTCACCTAATCCACCCTCTGCTAAGAAGCTGCCCCTGCTGATAAAAGGCTGAGCCTAGTTTGGAACGTCACATTACCATTTTGTGAACAGAATTTTAACCGCTGGACCGGAAGCTGAGGTTGATAAAGTAACTTGACATGGATGGGGGAGGGGCAGGATGAATGGGGAAGGCTAATTTCTATCACTTAAAATTGAGTCACTGCCCCTCTGCTTTTTAATTTACAGATCTCTCATCTTTGCCGGTAGTTAGCTGCTGGTGACGTCTTGCCTCCACATTCGCATGATCGCCTTATGTTATTTGATATATGCAGGCAATTACATGTTGGATTTGATTGTGCTCGTTTTGTATTTAATGGTGCAATTGTTCTTCTTTTGAGAGGATTTTGGACGCAATGAGCGCTGTTCTGGTGTTTTAGCTTATTAAACGTAGCTTCGTGAAGTCACACGATGAATATTGACCCACTCGGTAACTTATTGTTTAGAATTCGCCCCCAAAGATTTTCCGATTGAGGTGTTAAGCAAGGGCAAGTGCATCTTTCAAGACCGTTGATAGTGGTTGTTAATGAGAAAAGAATGCGTTAAATTTTCTAAACACATAAATGCCCACCCTTCTGATTCCGGCGGGAGAGTTATGATTTTAAGGCTAGTCTCCACTCTCTCGATTCCTGAATGCAGAAGCCCAATTCCTTGGTGTGCTTCTGCGGACAGTGACTGGTCTTGTCTGCCTCCGAGTATGCACTGCCGGTGCACAGCATTTGTCATGCTCTTCCTGCCTCGCAGAGCGCGTCCTCCCTGCTCCGACTAATAAGGAAAAACTGTATTTTTTGCATTTCTGATATCTGATCCTGCCACAGCAGTTTACAGTCATATACATGACATGGACCCGATTCAGGCCCGAGTAGAAATCAATTGGAGAAATACGGGCTCTCGATTCTTTTTTTTAATCTCCCACTTTAATCTTCTAAAATGTAGTTATGTATGAAAATGAGTATACTTTCAGTTGCATTTCGAAAGCCAACGATATGGCAGCAAGTTTAGGAAACCTGATTAATGCTTTATCGAACAGCGTGTTTTTCCACCTTGTCTTTAACTTGGCCTGTAAACAAGTTAATGCAAAACTCCTTTGTTGCCATAGAAACATAAATGCAAAGCCTCATTGTGGAGCAGGGAACTTTGTGAGAACCACATGAGGAAACTGGGGAGCATCTACTCCTTCCTAGCTATGTTTCGAAGGTTTGTTTTACCTTTAAATCACCTACAAGCTAATACATCAAAAGTGGAAGGTTGACTCAGTCATTGAAGAAGGGTGTTAGTAACTTTTCGCTGTTTTCCAGCCTTGTAAATTTCAGTGGAGTAATATTTCTGGTTACATAAACATGCACTCGCATCATAAAAAGTATAGATATTTCTTAAGTAAGAAAAGCACACCTGAATATCATAAATAGTAGAGCTGCCCCTCAAGATACAAAGAGCTACCCTCGGGTTGCACCAGCCCGCTCGCATTATGGACAGCAGACCACCGAACTGTTCCTTGGGTTACCAAGACACTATAGGCCCCATCAGACATCAGCACAGTTCCTTAGGTCCAATAAAGACAGCAGAACGGTCACCCAGGTTACTTAGACACTCTAGGCTCCCATCAGTTATCAGCACAGCTCTTTAGGTCATAGACACTAAAGGCTCCCATCAGTTATCAGCACAGCTCTTTAGGTCATAGACACTAAAGGCTCCCATCACTTATCAGCGCAGCTCTTTAGGTCATAGACACTAAAGGCTCCCATCAGTTATCAGCGCAGCTCTTTAGGTCATAGACACTAAAGGCTCCCATCAGTTATCAGCGCAGCTCTTTAGGTCATAGACACTAAAGGCTTCCATCAGACATCAGCGCAGCTCTTTAGGTCATAGACACTAAAGGCTGCCATCAGACATCAGCCACCACATCCACCATCACATCCACCACCACCACATCCACCACCACCACCACATCCACCACCACCACATCCACCACCACCACCACCGCATCCACCACCACCACCACCACCACCGCATCCACCACCCCATCCACCACCACCACCACATCCACCACCACCACCGCATCCACCACCACCGCATCCACCACCACATCCACCATCAACACCACATCCACCACCACCACATCCACCACCACCACATCCACCACCACATCCACCACCACATCCACCAACACATCCACCATCACCTCCACATCCACCATGACATCCACAGCCACCACCGCATCCACCACATCCACCACCATCACATCCACCACCACCACCATCACATCCACCATCACATCCACCATGACATCCACCGCCACATCCGCCACCACATCCACCACCACATCCACCACCACATCCACCAGCACCACATCCACCACCACCACCACATCCACCACCACTTCACCACCGCATCCACCACCACCACATCCACCACCACCACCGCATCCACCACCACATCCACCACCACATCCACCACCACCACATCCACCACCACCACATCCACCACCACCACATCCACCACCGCATCCACCACCACCGCATCCACCACCACCGCATCCACCACCACCTCATCCACCACCTCATCCACCACCTCATCCACCAACGCATCCACCACAACCACCACATCCACAACCACCACATCCACCACCACGACATCCACCACAACACCACCACATCCACCATCACCACCACATCCACCATCACATCCACCACCACATCCACCACATCCACCATCACATCCATCACCTTCACATCCACCATGACATCCACCACCACATCCACCACCACATACACCACTTCCACCGCATCCACCACCACCACCACATCCACCACCACATCCACCACCACCACCACATCCACCACCACCACCACTTCCATCACCGCATCCACCACCACCTCATCCACCACCTCATCCACCGCATCCACCACCACCGCATCCACCACCGCATCCACCACCGCATCCACCACACCCACCACCATCACTTCCACCACCACTTTCACCACATCCACAACCACCACCACCTCCACCACCACCACATCCACCACCACCCCCACATCCACCACCACATCCACCCCCACATCCACCGCCATCACCACCACATCCACCACCACCACCACCACATCCACATGTGTGTGGCTCTGTGTGTGTAGGTGCAAATGCAATGTTCTTGGATTGTCGTCACAATAAAATACACTGAACATAATCTTCACAAAAGTTATTTACAAACGTTTAAGCTATTGCCATTATAAATTACAATAACTTTTATTTAAGTATTAATTATTTACAAAATTAAAAGCCATTGTTATTTGTAATATCAATACATCTAAGTCACGTAAATACAACACACATTGCATTACAAATGCTATAGGTGTCACATTTGCAAAAGTTAAAACTATTGACATTGTAACTGACAAAGCTATTAATTTTGCTACTTTCAAAACCAACACATAAATAAAAAAAGTGTCATTTACAATACCAATACCTCAAACTTTCCTAATGCGAGACCTATTGTATTTCCAATGCTTGTTTCTCCTATCATCTATTCTGTTTTTTCTGCTGTTTGGTCACTTTCACGTTCTGCATTTCTGCACTTTTCCACTTTTGCACCTTTTCCTTGCCGTGTCCCCTCCGCTGCTTGTCCCCCCGGCAGACCGCCCCCCTCCAGCGCTGATTCTCACGTCCCTGCCTCCCAACTATCCAGCTCTCCCCGTCTCACTACTTAAAGGCAGCCGCTGCACATTGAAAGGAGCAATCTTACTGACCTTGTCAGTGAACTGCTTCCCTTCTCGCACAGCTCTGCCTGGTAGCTGCTGCGCGTGACCCTTGCAGGTTTGTGAGTCCAAGGTCCTCCTCCACCCGCAGACACCCGCCTGTGCCTCATCCCTGGTGGTCCAGCGGGAAGCATTTCTTCTCTGCTGCTGCTCTGCCCTCTGTCTCTCTGCTTTCTGCCTTTTCTCCTCTGATCTTTTTTTTTCATTCTTTCACCTTTTCTGTTCTTCTGCTCTTTGGTCACTTTCTTTCACTTTCTGCATTTCGGCTCTTTTCCACTTTTCACTTTCGTAGGTTTTCCTTTCTGTGTCCCCGCCACTGCTCATCCTTGTGGTCCACCACCTTCCAGCGCCGATTGCCACTTTCCCACCTCCCAGCTGTCCAGCCTTCCCCGCTCATTGTTTAAAGGCTACGCAAACAAATGATGGACGGAAGGCTGAATAAATCATACATTCACCCCCAGTCAGGAGATCTGGGTTAAATCCATTGTTCTTTTGCTCATCATGCCACCCCAGTTTAGGCCCAGCCATATACAAATCAGTCTTGACCCTGTGCCTCATGGGAACAGTCCAGACCGCACTGCCAAGCCAGGTCCTCCCTGGACCGGAAACAGGCATCTTGGGACCAGTTTCTGGGTATTACCCTTCATCAGCCAGGCTAGCTTGAATCCAGTGGCACAGTGAGCAAGGGACCCACGTCTGGGCATACCGACCCCCAATTAGGGTGAAAAGTGCTACGCAAACAAATGATGGACGGAATGCTGAATAAATCATACATTCACCCCTAGTCAAGAGATTTGGGTTAAACCATTGTTCTTTTGCTCACCATGCCACCCCAGTTTAGACCCAGCCATATGCAAATCAATCTTGACCCTGTGCCTTTTTGTGAGCAAAAAACTGATGGATTGAGGTCCATATCTCTGTACTGGGATGAATGTATGACATTGTTCTGCATTCTGTCCATCAATTGTTCTTTTTGCATTTGTCACCCAGAGTGGGACAGGTATGCCCAGAGCTGGGTCCCGTGCTCTCCATGCCACTGGAATCAAGCTATCCTGGCTGATGAGGGCTGAAAGCCTGAAACCGGTCCTAGGATACTTGTTTCCAGTCCTGGGAGGACCTGTCCTGGCAGTTCGGGCTGGACTTTTCCCATTGGGCGCAGGGTCAAGCCTGATTTGCATATGGCTGGGTCTAAACTGGAATGGCATGGTGAGCAAAATACGATGGATTTAGGTCCATATCTCTGTACTGGGGTGAATGCACGACATTGTTCTGCATTCTGTCCATCAATTGTTCTTTTTGCATTGCTTAAAGGCAGCGCACCAAAGGCAAGCCGTCTGGACCCCGCCTGGACCGCACCCTGTGCCAGGGAATCTGGTCCTCAGATCTTCCATCGCTACGACTCCAGCACCCTTCTCGCCCTCAACACCGGACGGCTCTCCGCCTTCCACCTCGTGTTGCTGAAGAACACTGAAGGCCCATTCACCTGCCGCTCCTGCAACCGCGCCTTCGCCGGCCTCTGCATATCAGACCCACCAACCTCACGACCCTCAAGAACCAGACCAGACCACCTCAGATGCATCCTACTCATCACCCGCTCCCTCAAAAGACATACCGTAGAGATCTGGGGCCTGCTCGACTCCATCTCCCGGATGTCGCCTTCTTCACAGAAACTTGGACGAACTCCAGCTCAGCCCCGGACATCGCAATCGCCATCTCGGACAGCAACCAAATCATCCACAAGGACCTCGTCAACCAACCGGGAGGTGGCATTGCCATTGTACACACAGACATCCTCCGCCTCACAACCAGCTCCAACGACCAATCACCAGACATGGAACACCTCCACTTCGAGATCCAGTCCAATCCAAACGCCACCCTCTGCGGCGCCCTCATCTACAGACGGTCTGGACCCCACCCCCCTTCAGTGAAGCCATACCTGACTTCATCACTCACCACGCTCCCGCCTCAACAGACTACATCCTACTCAGTGACCTCAATTTCCACCTAGACAACCTCGAAGAACACAGACACCTCATCCCTACTGGAGAACCTCACCACCTCCAGACTCAAACAGTTGGCCACAATGCCCACCCACTCTGCAGGACACAGCCTCCACCTCATCTTCTCCGCAAGCAACAACATCCTCATCAGCCATTCTTTTAAGCAACACTGGACAGACTACCACTGCGTCCACTTCTCCTTCACTAAACCCACTGTACAACACCACGCCCACTGCAATCCTCACAGAAGCTGGAACAAAGTCACTGAAGACCAGCTCACCAGTTCCCTCAGCAAGACCCCACCTCAGACATACAAGGACGCAAACACCTCAGCACACAACCTGATCCGCTGGATCTCCGGCTGCGCCAACATACTGCCCCCATCAGGATATCCTCAGGCAAGCAGCCCTCCAAGAAAGCCAGCTGGTTCTCCCCCACCCTCCAAGAGTCCAGGTGCACCTGCAGACAACTAGAGAAAAAATGGAGGAGAAGCAAGATTACGGCAGACCACGCAGCCTTCAAGGCTCCGTCATCGCACACCACCACCTTATCAGAAACAGAAGAAAGAAAGCAGCCATTGAGAAACGCATCAACACCAACGCACACAACAGCAAATAACTCTTTGCCATAGTAAAAGAATTTGCTAAAGCCAGCACAGAGACAGCCGGAATCCCCCTCAAGACCTCTGCAACAACTTTGCCACCTTCTTCCACCGCAAGATCAAGGAAATCGACGCCAGCTGTGCAACCCAAGACTCACCTGCATCCACCCCATCTATTGGCTCCAGCCCCTGCAGACCTTGACCAACTGGACTATCCTCACCTCCAACAACACCTTCAAGACCATGGAGAGCATCTACTCCGGAGCCCCCTTAGACAGTACTTCCCTTGCACCGAACTCTGCTGCACCATGAATGCTCCATCAAGTCAGCAACCTTCCCAGAAGACTGGAAGCACACAGAGATCAACCTCCTGCTGAAGAAAGCCGACCTGACGTTCCTCAAAAACTACAGACTCATTTCTCTGCTCCCCTTCCCAGACAAAGTCATCAAGAAGGCCATCAGCGCCCAACTCTCAGAGTTAATCAAAATGAACGACATCCTGGACCACTCCCAATCTGTATTAAGAAGCAACCTCAACACCAAGATCGCTCCACGCCACAGAAGGAATCCGCATCTTCCTGGACAAAGGCAAGATCGCAGCCCTCATCCTCTTGGACCTCTGAGCCGCCTTCACCACCGTCTCCCTCCACACCGTCTACGCAAGTTTCCAAGACGCCAGGATCTACGACAAAGCCCAGTCAAATGCAGAGAGTCAGACTTCCCCAGTTCTACTCAGAACCCACAGAGATCAGCTGCGGAGGGCCTCAGGATCCTCCCTGAGCCCCACCCTCTTCAACATCTACATGGCACCACTTGCAGTCATCGTCAGAAGCCACGGACTCAACATCGTCTCCTACACCAACGACACCCAGCTGATGGACCAACCCACAGCCGCCAAGAGCAACTTCCACAACGGAATGAAGGCAGTAGCCACCTGTATGAAGGACAGCTGCCTCAAGCTTAACTCAGACAAGACCGACGTCCTCATTCTGCGCTCTGCCCCCTCCACCTGTGATGACTCTTGGTGACCAGCATCACTCGGAAACCCCCACACCCAGGGACCATGCATGAATCTCTGCATCATCCGAGACTTCTCGCTCTCAATGACCCGCCAAGTCAGAAACATTCGGGATTTGGTGGTCAGAAATGACATCACACAGTATCCATATAACATGCAACATGGTCTCATTGGCTTTTATCCGTGCGGCCATTGTAAGGCATGCAGACACAGCAAACACAGAGGAATCCTAGAATACAAAGGAGCAACCAAGAAAATCACTCAATTACTAACTTGTGGTATGAGCTTTGTCATCTATGCTATAGAATGTACTTGTAAGTTTTGGTACATAGGTAGCACTACCTGTGCTGCCAAAAAGAGAATTCTAGAACATCTCAGGGCCATAATGAATCATGACCCCAAATACCCTGTTGCACGCCATTTTGAGGATAAACATTTCTCTAACACATCTGATCTCAGCTATGTGATCCTGGAACACATTCCCAGACATCCCAGGGGGGGTGACAGAGTATTAACTCTCAGACAACGGGAATCTCGCTATATAATTGAGTTCCAAACTAAAAGCCCAGGGAGAATGAACTTGGACAAAGAACTTGCAATCCACCTGAGGGAGGGGTCATAAATCAGTTGTTTGCTGGTTATCTCACTGTTCTTCTGCACCGCTGCACATAATATATCATAAGTGTATCTTTTGATGTGCGGCAGATAATGTCATCTTTAATGTGTCCCATGGGACATAACTGACAGTCCATGTCTGAGTATGATTTTAACATTGTGTTTTTTCTGTTTTGTTTTCTCACAGGAGAAAAGGAAGGGGCCCTCTCACAAGTATTCACCTGAACGGGCGCACCTACCCTTTTTACTCCAAGTTGAATATCACATATGTCACATTGGGTTATGCAGTCACTGGTAGGTGTATGATCTGCCTAAGTACTTCCGCCTTGATAACTGAGGCACTTGCCTGTTATTTCAAATAAGCTCAACCTGTTATGTGGGAATCTAGGATCCTAGTGAAATTATCCCGATTCATGCCCATATATAGGTATAATTCACCCAATCATTACCTTATTTAGTCTTAGCCTGTGCAGCCCAAATACGTCATGGCTACTTCCACTAAACTCAGAGAATCCACAACGATTTCTTGGAAAAACCAGCCTTCAGCAGTCAGGTACCTCCCCCCCTCCCCCCTGCTTGAAAACTAATTTATCCAAGAACTCCTGGAGTTTTCAAGGAACTGAGACACTAGTGACGATATTATTTCTAATCTTACGTCAAATTCGGCACCTTCAAAGTATAAATATGCCTACATTTGCCCAGTCAAACACACGGTGGTTTAGGAGCAGATTGACTAACTACTTGCCCAACGCCCTGCTGCTGCAGGTGCCGAAAGAAGCTGACTCTCCAACTGACGCACTGAGAAGACGCTGTCTTTTCTCTTGTCGAGAAATCCAGCTCCGGTGTTTCCAGGCTACCCTTGCGGGTTGCTGGGAGATCGAGTCATGAGAGAGAGATACAAGACCTCTATCATTCTAAAACCAAGGTACGGAGCTGATTAGACCCATAGAGAATTCTTGGAACAGATTCTTGGCAAAAAATTACTAGACTTAAGCTACACCACACTTACTCCTCCCTTGTACTAGACTTAGGTTAGGTACGATGGGGTAGGCGTATTATAGAAGCACCAGTTGAGTACTTTTAGCCATTATTTTATCACTGTATGTATTTTATGCATTTTATGTATTCTATGTTTATGGCATAGAAACCATATCATGTTTTTACAGTACTATTTTATAATACTATTCGTGTTAAATGCCTCGTACTTCTTAACTAGCATTTCAATTGTAGCAGTGCATTTCTTATGCTTAAGATACTTTTATTGAAAACGCCCGTCTTTCTATTTCTAAGCAACTCTGGTGAAACAAAGCATGCACGAATGACTGAGTGAAATAGCCGTCTATTGTTTCCGCGACTCTAGAGATACGTTTCATTCTGGGGAAACAAAGTTGTCATGGTATATGGTTGTCAGAAACTAATCCCTTCTTGTTTATTTGAGAAAGTTTCTTGTGACCTCTGAGCTAGCTGGCACACACAATTAAGTCTAATATTTACGATAGAGACCTAGTCGACTTCAGTCCTACGTCTAAACTATAGTATATGTTATTCCAATGCTCAGATCCTATTGGGAATATAGGAACTACACTACAAACCCATGTGACACTGACACACCCTCTACAGGGACGCCTCATTATGTGTTGATGGTGGCTGGACAGGAATGACATACAATGGACTTTGTACCGTATTGCTATAATTATATTTCCTGCTTCGTTTTAGCAGATGCACCTTTGATCCGACACGTCTCGCATTTATCTAATATGTATCCATGTATGAGTGCCTTGCAGCATTATTCGAGAGTGAGCACTATAATGGGGTCGAGATCACATGCACTGCACTAACCAGCACCTGGTAGCTATGTACTCTTGCTTTCAGAATGGTCAGACCCGTGCTGTTTGAGATTACATATGTAATGCTCTACGTGCGATCAAAAATGTATATGCAGATATTTGCCTCATGTTTACCCTCTCCATGCCTTACTTGTGTAATATAATATTTAAATATTATTTGTACATTACGTTATGAGTCATGCAACGACAGAAGGGCATTACTATATCTTTGCATTAGATGGTACTCAATAAAGTCTCACATTGCACCTTTCAAAGATGGCGGCAGCATTTTGGCAAACTCAGTGAGGGATGAGTCCCATTTCTATGCTGATTCATTACCAGATCGAAAACGTTATCAGTGTCTGTATTTTGTGTGCACTTCTACACGTGAACAAGGCTTTCCACCGAAACGAGTTGTGTGGATTAAACCTGGACTATCCATTTGTTTGTTTTCTTCCTGAGAGCGCATGGTTATCGAACAATTGCTGTTGGAAATATATATATATATATATATATATATATATATATATATATATTCACAGAAAAAACCATAGGTTATAGACCATATATAGTTAGGAATTTGCATTTACAAAACCTTGAAAATTCACTGAAAAAACCATAGGTTATAGACCATATATAGTTAGGGATTAGCATTTAAAAAACCTTATTTTATTTGCACAAAACCATTGAAATTCCATATATAGTTAGTTGCACTAACTATATATCGCGGACCCGCAATCCACTGCTAATGATGTCACATATTACATCATTCATGACATGGTCAGTGACATCACTGATGACATCACTGATGACATCTCAAATGACATCACTGATGACATCACTGACATCTCATTTGACATTACTGATTACATCACTGATGATATCATTTATGTGATAATACATCTTCAGACTCTAATATAACCTTTGATACACTCAGTGTAAACAGGCACTCACAGACTGTCACACATCCATGGAGTTACTCACACACCTATTCAGTCATGCAAAGAGTCAATCACATCTCCATTTCCTTAACTATACAGTTATACACACCTTACTTATTCAAACATATACTAACACATATTTACTCTCTTATACAATCCTTGATACAACTTCACAATGATTCATACAGCCACTCTCACATTCACTGACTCTTATGTTCAGTTATTTATATATGTCAACTCTCACATGGAGTGTGTTTTACATATGTACTTACTTTGACATGTAGAACTGAGATATCCATTCACTCACCAATATACTCATGCACACAGTCAACTGTCCATACAGCTGTTTCTACATGCACTTTTGAACCCATACACCTAGGGAATCAACCGCTCACACATCTATGCACAGAGTTATACACCTCCCAGCCACCCACACACACACTCAGTCTCCCATACAAATACTTGGGCAACCATTCAATAACCCATATAGTTACTGATATAGCTACTGATTTAAACATGCAGCAGTTTACAGAAGAACATAAATATTGATTGCCAAATTAAGACACTTTAATCACTAACCCATGCACTCAGTGAGACACATTTAATCATTCTCTCATACAGTCAGTCATGCACCTACTAAATCCTTCATCCAGACACTTATACATCCACTCATTCTTCAATATGTAAGACATATTTTAACTTTACAGAAACATACAGTCACTGGGTGTTGTCATCAGTGATGTCATCAGTGATGTCATTTGAGATGTCATCAGTGATGTCATCAGTGATGTCACTGACCATGTCATGAATGATGTAATATGTGACATCATTAGCAGTGGATTGCGGGTCCGCGATATATAGTTAGTGCAACTAACTATATATGGAATTTCAATGGTTTTGTGCAAATAAAATAAGGTTTTTTAAATGCTAATCCCTAACTATATATGGTCTATAACCTATGGTTTTTTCAGTGAATTTTCAAGGTTTTGTAAATGCAAATTCCTAACTATATATGGTCTATAACCTATGGTTTTTTCTGTGAATTTCATTGGTTTTTTAAAAGCTAATATCTATAGCTGTAAAATATATTCTTTATTAAGTGACGTATCACGTAGCCCGTGAGACGCCTCATGATGCATCGCATAACCGTGACGTATCGTCTCTGCAGCGCAAACCAAACCCAAAACGTAAGCGCGCCAGAACACGCTTAAAGATATATATATATTTTTTTAACCTTAATTAGACAAAATCCACACGTGCACATATCACAAACGTTCAAAAAACACAATATGTCGGACTACCGTTACGCTGCCGGTTAGCTGCCCGGTTAACGTACCAGGAAGCACCTTTACCGCGAAAATCGCAAATTTTTTTTTTTTCACCCCCCAGGGAACTTTAATAGCCCCCTCATCAATCCTAGGGGTTCAGGAGGGGTCTGCCTTACACCTTTCATTCATTTACACCTTTTTTTTTTCCACCTCTTGTCTCTCGATCCTACCGAGAGACAAGATGGCGGCCGCTCCAGACTGTTTACAATGATAACAGCCAATCAGCTTCTCCTCAGACTCCCGTTACACTGCCGGTTAGCTTCCCGGTTAGCTGCCCGGTTCGCGTACCAAGACGCGTCTCTACGGCGAAAAAATCTGATTTTTTTTTTTTTTTTGGTTACACTGCCGGTTAGCTTCCCGGTTAGCTGCCCGGTTAGCTGCCCGGTTCGCGAACCAAGACGCGTCTCTACGGCGAAAAAATCGGATTTTTTTTTTTTTTTTTTTTGGGCCCGGCGTGGCTCTATAATATCCCCCTCATCAATCCTAGGGGGTCAGGAGGGGTCTACCTTGCCCCCTTTCCTTCATTTCCCCCTTTGTTTTGGCCTCCTCTTGTCTCTCGATCCTACCGAGAGACAAGATGGCGGCCGCACCGGACTGTTTAGAATGTTGACAGACACCGGAGAGCCAATCAGCTTCGCTTTGCAAAGTTCCGATACGCGAAAAGTTCGCGAACCGGTTAGCTGCCCGGAGCGCTGTTACAGATATATATCTTGATTTAAACGTTAATTTCTCAAAATCCACTGAAGCACATATATTGAGACCTAGCAAAGGCACATCGGGGTACCAGTCCCTACAATTTTGCCAAGTTTCGTGGAAATCCATTCAGCCGTTCGGGCTAAAAGTGAGTCCAACCGCCCTATGGAAATTAACATGGGAAAAACGCGTTTTGGGACCCCCCTTTTTTCTCGGCCCCCCCTTGACGAACCCCCCCCAAATTTTCAGGAGCTGCTCAGAAACAAAATGTGCCATTTTCCTGAAAATTTCAGCCGATTCCGTCCACAAACGCCAAAGTTATTAGACATAGAATTTTCAAAAGTCCCATAGGAAAAAAATCCTAACTATATATACCTACTGGCTATCGCCAGTAGGTAATATATATATATATATATATATATATATATATATATATATATATATAAACTGTAACTTTGATCTGGGGTGGATTGGGTGAGACAACAAGGGATAAGGTGTAGCGAGACCACAAGCCAATAGGAAGGCATATGCCATTAAACCAATACTTAAGTGAACTTATTAAACTTTGTATAATAGAAAACAGTGTATGGCATGCTTTATACACATATATCATGTTTTAACAAGTAGTCAAATGAGAGCTGAACAATACTTTATAAGTGCAACACTAACAAAAGGCAGGGAAGATAAATACTAAGAGGCAAAAAGTAAGAAAAATATATAGAAGAAAATCAGAGAAGAAAGTGAAAAGATAACATGAGAACATTTACAAAGGATGGAAAAGAGAAGAATAAACCATGATTAACTTTTCAGCGGCGATCTTGATTTGTCTCTCGGTTGAAAACCTTTCCCAGATTTAACTTTTCTGCCAGTGGACCTTCTGCGAGATACAGTTTCTCACCTGCCATGTTCATGGATATCTGAAGAAACATTGCTGTTAGGACCTTGTGAAGCTGGAGGTGAAGTGGATTTATGTTCCATCCCTGATTCTTCATCTTCGATATTGTTTTGAAAGGATTACTAGTCATAAGTGTTACAAAACTCCTTAGTTTGTCCATGATAGGTTATGATCATTGTTGCTGGTTTCAAAAGGCCATATTTAATGTCTCTTTTCTTCAACCTAGGCAAAGAGGCAAGAATTATGTGGGGATTTACTCATGATAGAATGTTGAGTATTGCTAGGTTGAATAGAATGTTGCTCTTTGAAGTGGAGCAGAGAAGAAACTGGAGTTTGTAAAGCAGCTGGAGGTCTTGTTGATCTCATGCTACAATAAAGATTACCAACTTATTTTCTGTGTTGGAAACATCTTTACATTGGTGACGAGGATGGGATCTGTGCATGGGACAGACATCAAGAACCTCCACTCCTGGATGATACCTAGATTTGGTATACATTCAAGATTTCATGGATATTACAAGATGCCTTGTCACGGGTATGTTCTTTGCATCTATTGAATGTCCATCTTCTTCTACCAACATCACTACTAAAAAAAAGGAAACTTAACTTCAACCCTTTCATCTCAAAACATTTTGTGCTAATATTAATTGACTGTCACATGTATGAAGGAATTATGTAGGCTGTGAAGAAGATCCGATCATTTTGTGCCCTGTGAAAGAGGATCTGTTAAAAGAAAAGTTGTGTATAAATTTTGTGCGCTGAGAAAGGAGTGGTGGCAACACGTCTTAACTTACTCAAACAGACTGTTGAAAGAAAACTTTGTATATAAACTTTGTGCGCTGAAAAGAGTGGTTGGAAAATGTCTTAACCTATTCAAACAGGCTGTCCGTCTAGAAAATGGCTATTTAGAAATACGTTATATTGGACATATTTAGTGGATTCTTAATGTTACCGTTGTGCTGCATTTTCTGAAATACCTGCTAACGTTGTAGTCCGCGTGATCCAGCATCTTCCAAATCGCTTCGCTTCACCTTCACGTGTCGTATCCTAGTAACGCGCGAAGACTTCATGACTTCAATTGCCGGTAGAAAGAATTGCGCAACGGACGTAAGGTCAAAGACGTGACCTACGCCCAGCCGCCATTTTCATTGGTTAAGAAATAACCAAACTTCAGCGAGCAACCATTTTTATTGGTGAATACGCGCCGATATCAAGGGATTTTCAGAAGAGATTAAGACTAACCTTGGGCGAAGGACTTCGCTACGCCCACGAAGTGGGCGTAGTGTTGCCTACTTCCCCCTTTGCAAAGTAGGCGTAGCAGGCAACACTACGCCCACTGCGTGGGCGTAGCGAAGTTGGCCACCACCCGCCTCCCTCCCGCCCTCCCGAACATAGCTAATTTAAGTATATGCGCAAATAAAAATAAATAAAAGGCACTTACCTTATCCGCTGCGTCCCGGGGCTCCCTCTGCTCGTTCACTCCGCCGTCTTGATAACCAATGCGTGAGAAATGCGCATGCGCGGGCGGCCGCGCATGCACACTGGTTATCAAGACGGCGGCGTGAACGAGCAGAGGGAGCCCCGGGACGCAGCGGATAAGGTAAGTGCCTTTTATTATTTTTATTTGTGCATATACTTAAATTAGCTATGTAGGGGAGGGGGCATGCGGCGCGTAGTGTGGCTACGCAAAGTGCGAAGGTGGGCGTAGTTTGTCACCCACTTTGCGTAGCTTCGCGTATCCCCACTACGCATACTACGCCCAGGGTTAATAAAGACTTTTCCGCATTTGATTAAAACATCGAAATAAAGTACGTCAGAAGTATATTTTCGACTCGTCTAAGGAGTTAAAGGACTTTAATTCAGCAAGCGATTAATCTTCAAATACCAGTATTTTTGAGAGACTTCAACAATTCTTCATTGACAATAATTTTTTTATTTTAGTTAGTTGTTTTATTAACATTATTCTTTTTCAGGATTGTTGAACTTGTTTTTAGGTCGAGTAATTTTAATTACTCGAAACCTATTACATCTGAACCAAAGTCTCTTGAACCAGCCGGGTTTCCTACAATGCATGTTAACTTTTCAACCGTGACACTTCTCCAGCGCGCGCTTGGCCCGTTCCCTCCCACTCGCTCGCATCCCGCCCCCCCACCAGGCTTCAAAGGAATGCTCTTCCCCGCCCCCCTCTGCGCAATGCCTCTTCTCTCATCCTTTCGCTATCTCCCCCGCCCTCCCACCTTCAGCCTCTTCCTCTGCAGTCTCCGCTGGACCTGCCCTCCCTCGCCATTGGTATGCACAGCGTACTCTCTCCCCCTTCCCTCCTCCTCACAGCGCTACACGAAGGTTGGAACCCCGGCTTGTTTATTTGGAAAGCGTTTGATAACATTCCATTCAGTTTACCCTTAGCCTTTGGTGACATTTTCAGCAACTAAATCCCTGCTTTCGATTTTGAGTCTAATCCTAGACTTTCCAGTACCACAAACAACCATTTGACAGAGGACGTCTTTTCGGCATCTAACAAAAGCCCATATCCAGAAAATGATGAAGCCGCCTGAGATTCAACCTTGTAGCTCTGTATGGCATAAATCCTCACTGATTAAGAATATTAGCTCCCCTGTGTCTCCCATCGGTTGTTTAGCATACATTTTGGCAGGAATTTGTGTTTCTATATTAAGCAGTAACCGCATACCAGACTCCAGCATTTAATGGATTTCATGCAGCTATCTGAGGTCATTTGGCCTATGTTTGTAACATGCACCAGCTTGAGAACTTTGTGTTTATAAAAGAGTCTTAAGAGTAAACACAGTTTACAATCTTGAGCCCATGCATTAGCTATAGTCCACCGATAACTTTTCACCCAACCTTTTTTTCTGGACCTGCTCCAATTTGTGGTAGATGTTTCTCTATTACTTACCACCCCACCCTCCCTCGCGTAGTCGGCGATGTTATTGAGAGCTGCCACTAACCTCAGTGAAAAAGGTTTAAGGGCTGCTACATTGTGTTGCTCCAGTTTTCGTTTCTAAAGGTTTTTGCCTGTTTTAGATGACACTTTTACCTTTCCAAGTCATTAAATTGAGAGCTGCCACTGAACGGTAATTGTGCTTGATTTCTACACCCCTGCACCTCCATTGGAGCTAAGCTTTTGAATTTGCCCTGTACTACTGTTGATAGCCTAAGGGTTTGTAAGGAGGTCCTTCTCTCTTGCCTTTGTCTGTACCTTTGGAATTAAGTGCACTTGGTATTCTGCTAATCTGTGTTAACTTCAGACGTGCACTCTACTTTATATTCTTGTCAAACATTTCAGATTCTTGAACCATCTCTGTGCCAGTGAAATTTGGTCTTTTTTCTTTTAAAACCTTCAAGACCCTTCTCGTATCAAAAGCATCCGACTTTCCCACAGCAATTCGACACCAACTACACATGGTCTGGTATTCCATTCCCTATTACTCCAATCTCCAAATTGACATCGTCTTCTCGCTTGTTTCATCCGCTCCAACGACCCACTCATCTCTCACATTCAGCCTGGTGACCTCTGCCTCCCTGTTGTCCACTCGCGAAGAAGCCACTTGATATGCCACTGTCTCACTCTCTCCTGCCCCTTCACTGTCTTGGCCTCTCCACTCTTCCTCTATTTCTGTCTCACTCTCTCCTGCCCCTTCCCTGTCTTGGCCTCTCCACTCTTCCTCTGTTTCCGTCTCACTCTCTCCTGCCCCTTCACTGTCTTGGCCTCTCCACTCTTCCTCTATTTCTGTTTCACTCTCTCCTGCCCCTCACTGTCTTGGCCTCTCCACTCTTCCTCAGTTTCCGCCTCACTCTCTCCTGCCCCTTCACTGTCTTGGCCTCTCCACTCTTCCTCAGTTTCCGCCTCACTCTCTCCTGCCCCTTCACTGTCTTGGCCTTTCCACTCTTCCTCTGTTTCCGTCTCACTCTCTCCTGCCCCTTCACTGTCTTGGCCTCTCCAGTATTCCTCTATTTCTGTCTCACTGTCTCCTGCCCCTTCACTGTCTTGGCATCTCCACTCTTCCTCTATGTCTGTCTCACTCTCTACTGCCCCTTCACTGTCTTGGCCTCTGCACTCTTCCTCTACTTCTGTCTCACTCTCTCCTGCCCCTTCACTGTCTTGGCCTCTCCACTGTTCCTCTATTTCCGTCTCACTCTCTCCTGCTCCTTCACTGTCTTGCTTCTGTTTATTGTATTTGCACAAATCTAATATCTTGGTCTGTTCCTTTTCAATAATCAGGCATTTTTGTTCATTAGGTGTTTATGTTTTTGATGGGTTTATTTATAGGCACTTTCTATTTATCTATCTATCTATCTATCTATCTATCTATCTATCTATCTATCTATCTATCTATCTATCTATCTATCTATCTATCTATCTATCTATCTATCTATCTATCTATCTATCGCCATCACTCTATCTATCTATCGCCCTCACTCTATCTATCTATCACCTTCACTCTATCTATCTATCGCCCTCACTCTATTTATCTATCACCCTCACTCTATCTATCTATCGCCGTCACTCTATCTATATATCGCCCTCACTCTATCTATCTATCGCCTTCACTCTATCTATTGCACTCACTCTATATATCGACTCACTCAGCACCACCATTCAGGGGCACCACAGCATCAATCTGTGCAACCATTCAACAACAACTGGTTCAAATATGTTCTCTCAATGTCTCAAACTTTATTACAAATGTCACAAAAAGATGTTAATATTTCACTTCTGTTCTTGGATTTTCGTTACAATAAAATACACTTAGCACAATCTTCACAAAAGTTATTTACAAAAGTTTAAGCTATTGCTATTATAAATTACAATAACTTTTATTTAAGTATTAATTATTTAAAAAAATTAAAAGCCATTATTATTTGTAATAGCAATACATCTAAGTCACGTAATTACAACACATATTACATTACAAATGCTATAGGTGTTACATTTGCGAAAGTTATAACTATTGGCATTGTAAATGACAAAGCTATTAATTTAGCTATTTTCAAAACCAACACAGAAATAAAAAAATTGTCATTTACAATACCAATAGCTCAAAATTTCCTAATGCAAGACCTATTGCACTGCAAATGCTTGTTGGTACTGGTTTTCTTCATTCTGTTCTAATGGCTGATCAGGGATTGGCAGCTCCTTCTTTTCTCCCAACTCCAGGTGAACCAGCCATACCCTGGAAAGAATGGAAAAAAATACTTTTAACTTATATTTTAGCCACAGGTGCAGATAAGTATGAACCCATTCGCAAACAGGCGATTGTACGTAGCAGAATGATGGTTAGGACTAGTTAAGATAGGTAGATAAGATAGTTGCTGTTGAACCTGGAAAAATAAAATGTGCTGCTGAATGTTTTTGCTGCTATAATAAGGATTGTTATTTCATTTAAATGTCATAGAATAAGTTTATTATATTTCATGAAATATTGAGTATATTACTAACCAATTGTGAGTAATTGTTTTCATGTTGTGGGGATCCCCGGGGAAATAGAAAAGCAGGTGGTGAGTAGAATCCACTTGGCTGTGAGGTCACTGGCTAGAAGGGAGATTAGTGCATGGTTAAGCAGGACTGGAAGCGCTAATTAGGACTTTCATAAATTCATTTGATGTTTAAATGTTAGCTACCAACACCGTGGTGAAACTCCTGTTGTGATATCACCTAGAAAGGGTCACAGACGGCAGGAGTAATAGGGTCATTGGAGCTTGAATGACAGCAAGGGAGGACATTGGTGAAAATTGACTTAGTATATATCCTGGAAAGAAGTGGATTAGTCAAAAGAGTAGCAGGTTCTCTATTTGCTTGTGTGAAAAGGATAGGCAGAAGAGATCTATCCGTAGTGAATGAAAAGTAGACAAAAGTGGTTTACTTGCAGTAAAAGAAAAACCCTCTTTCTTTTTAAAACCCTCAAGCACAGTGGCAAACGTTATACGTTGTTAACTAAAATTCGCATCGGCACCTTAAGAAAAATTCAAAGTTTCCGTCACCTTGTGAAGGAGGGAGTCGGTCGCAAGGCTGCGCTGACGTCACTCCGTGCCGCGCTGGTATTGGTTGAACCAGCGGGTGTGTAGCAGAGCCAGAATTGTAAGGGAGGGGTGAGCGCCGAAGAGTGAGACCGCGTCTCACAAAGGGGCCGCGCACCCATTGGTCAACAGATTTTGCAACCTCAGTACTGATTGGTTGCCGTAAGCTGAAAGACGCGCTAGCATTGGAAGTTCATAAGTAAACAAAATTAATCAATCCAAGCTTGAGGATAGCTTGGAGAGGTGTATGTGGTATCCTGAATTCTTACCTAATCCGCAAAACCTAGGTTTTCATAAGGAGCAGATGCTAAGAGGTAGACCTTACAATATGTACGGAGGAAAGAGAAAATTGACTCTTGCAGAAAAGATCAAGAATTATTTCAAGAAAGACAAACCTGTTAGAACCAGGGAGGGTGTGATCATTCCCCCTCCTAATACTCCTGCATCCTTTATGATGTTTGACAAGGGGTATCATACTTGTGTGTGGTTAGAAAATTGGGTAAAGTACACTGAAGATGACGGAGTCCTAGCATTTCCCCTCGATGGTACTTTTAATGGTAGAATCCTGTTTAACTTGAGAACCCGAATGAATGAATTACACTTCCGACCCAGATTAACGCAGTACGAAGCTTTAGAGGAATGGGAAATTGAGGCTCTAGAGCGAGACAGACCCCGAATGGTGAAGGGAGTGAGCAAATGGTATCCAAAATTACAGCGAGAAACAAAAGAGCAGAAGATGAAGCAGTGGAGACAGAATATCATGCTTGAGGGACTGTTCCAGATGCTTTGGGTAACCGAACAAGCAGAAGGGAAAAAGATAGAGAAAACTCGACACCTAATGACCATGGGGGATTCAGAGGATGAGTATCTGGAGGATTTGTTAATGAAAAATCCACCTCCTTATGCGGAAGCATCAGGAACCCTAAGTTCGAAAAATCCTTTTTTCCACCATCCCAGAAGTAGAAGGGCTAGCGAGACAGATGTAACTGGTACTGGTAGCAGACCCAGTGATAGTGATGACTTTTGCAGACCTAGTACAGCAGTCCCAAATTACCGACCTTTTGGTGAAGATAGACCAGGGTCAGCCATCCCCACTGCCCCTAATATATACCCTCCTTTGGATCCCCAAATAATGCATGATAGCTCGTCAGAAAGAGTTTTACAAGAACGAGAAAGAGATGCCCTGATTAAGCAGCGAAATGATCTAATTCAGACTATAGCTCAGATACATCCCAGTCCTGACGCCCTGACAATCTCTGTAACTATTGGTCCTGCTATACCCCTTTACGGGGATAGGCAGGCTAGTCCAAAAACTCCAGTCATTACTCCAACCCCAGCACCCCCAAGAAAAGAGCCACTAGTGGTTGATGACCAGGCGAGTGAATGTGAGTCTGTAATCTCCCTAATGGATCTGCCCATAAGAGAGCCTGGGAACAGTGAATCTCGGGCAGGGAGTCAGGCTAAGGCAAGGGAAGTCCTAATCGAAACAACATCAGGAATCCGGAGTGCCACAGTGGTGACTCCAGAGGAACTAGATAGATGGACTAAAGAAATGGACCGAAAAACTTCCCCGCCCAAACCTCTGGATATTTACCGGCTAAGGATAGAAATGGAGGAATTAATGGCCGGAAATGTGGGATTAGACAGATTAAATACTCTTAACGAAGAAGAGTTGCTGTTTTTCAGCAAAAGCCGTACCCGGAATACTAGAGTGCTCCATGAAAAACTAATGGACACTGCTGCGGACATGGGAATTGATGTAAGTCGATCCAAAGTCTTGCAGAAACCTTATAGAGCAGAATTCTCAGACAAAGATTTAGAGAACATGAATGTGTCGGGGAAGAAAACTCAGATAAATGAACTGCTGAACATACTGCAGAAATGGGGAGATCTAGATAAATGGAAAGCCAGGTGGGCAAAGAAAAAGGAAGATAGTAGGGTCAAACCAAAGGCTTCTGAATACGTGTTAAAAGAAGTAGGTCAAGCAGTAAAACTGTATCCCATGAGAGAAGTGACTGGTGGGAAATATGTACATGTCCCGTGGTCCCGACAAGACATTGTGTCTTTTACCAATGACTTCCCAAAATTGAGAGAGAAGCCAGTGGAGTCGTATAGGCAGGTGGAGCGATTCGTGAAAGTCCAAAAGTGTCTCCTGAAGGACCTCGATGGGTTCTTTGACATTGTAGTTCCTGTAGATTTATGGACTGATTGCAAGATAGCTATTGATTGGCCCAGTGACGAATATGCAAGGGACTCCCGAACTGGAGCACCTTTCCCAGATGTAATGAGAAAATATGACCAAGTCATACAATACTTAAAAGGAAAGGTACCAGCGAAAGAAACAGATTGGACCCGAATAGATAGAACTACCCAGGATCATAATGAAACGTTGCATTCCTATTATGAAAGACTATTACAGGTATTCAAGACCTACAGTGGCATCGATAATATTGAAATGAAGGATATGACTCATTTCATTTATCGATTCGTGTTGGGTTTGAGACCGGAAATATCCCAGTGGATTAGAGACAATAAAATCTGTTGGCAGGGAAAGCCCATAGATGATGTCCTCAAGTACGCTAAGTACTGCGAGGATGAAATGGAGAACTAAAAGAAGGCCCCGAAGGAAAAGGTGATGTGGGCACAAGTAAAATTGGCTGAGCAACAAGAGAAACAGTTAAGCAAATTGAATAGTAATGCTCCAAACACTAACTCTGGGGGGGAGGGAAACCTCGAGTAAAAATGAGTAAAGAAGAGGCCAAGAAGAAGTTCCCCTGTCACGGGTGCGAGCAGATAGGGCACTGGAGAGATGAGTGTCCACATTTGCAGGCTGGTAATGCCCCCATAAATGGTTTAAATCCACAGGTGCAGAAAGAGGGGCCACAAAAGAATCAGCAACAGGTAAATCCGCATCCATTGCCTCGGGCGCCTAGACCTAACTACAAGAATCAGGCACAACAGAATGAGAGGGTTGAAGTATGGGAAGGACAGAATGAGAGAAATCCAGCAACTTCACAATTCCTGTTAAATGATACCTTCCTCTGTGATGAACCATACTGACGGGGCCTGAGGGGGGAGGAAGGGGAGTGCGTGCTTGGTACCTCCCTACCGGTAGACCAGACAGGGCCATACATTGAAGGAAAGGTTGAAGGAAATGATGTCACCTTTCTGTTGGACACTGGTGCTACCCGTTCGACTGTGAGAACAGCGGACGTTCCGAACCTACCCCTCTCGGGAGAAGTAATCCAAGTAGTGGGCGTATCCAATCAGATAATTAGTACTCCTGTAACTGAACCAATGGAGATTTCCATAGGAAATTTCAAGGAAATGCACAGATTTGTTGTTTGCGACTCCAGTCCAGTAAACCTACTCGGACGAGATTTGTTGTGCAAAATGAACTGTACCATCTTTTGCACACCAAAAGGCGTCGAAATTAAGACCCCAGATGAAGATGGCCTGTACAAATTAATGTTGCTAAGGCCCGATGCAGCAGTTAAAGCTCTGACAATTCATGACTTACCTGAAGAACTCCAAAAAGGGGTGATACCAGAGGTATGGGATTTTACCGGGAGAGATGTAGGATTAATGGCAAATGTAGACCCAGTTAAAATATCCATTAAACCCAATGCTACTTACCCAAAAACTAGACAGTATAAAATGAGTGCAGAAGTAAAAGCTGGAGTCGCCCTGGAAGTAAACCGGTTGCTAGAGGCAAACATTATACAGGAAGTAATGAGCAGTCCTTGTAATTCACCCATAATTGGAATTAAAAAGCCTAGCGGAAAGTACAGGGTAGTGCAGGACCTGCGAAAGGTAAATCAGATTGTTGTACCTTGTTGTCCCATTGTGCCAAACCCTGCAGTGATCCTGTATCAGATTCTCTGGAATGCGAATGGTTCACTGTCATTGATTTGTGCCATGCGTTCTTTTCCATCCCATTCCATCCAGACAGCAAATTTCTTTTCTCGTTTGAGTTTGACAGTCATGTCTACGTCTGGAATCGTGTCCCTCAGGGGTACACAGAAAGTCCCTCAATATTTAATCAGATTCTAAAAAGATGCCTTGAATCCTTAGTCCTACCAAAAGAGTCTGTCTTGGTTCAGTACATAGACGACCTTCTAGTGGCGTCTAAAAGTCAAAGCGACTGTGTTACTGATACCATTGCCCTGCTGAATCATTTGGGAAAAGGAGGACATAAAGTGTCCCCGGACAAATTACAGTTTTGTAAAAATTCAGTGAAGTATCTGGGACACCAGATAGAAAAAGGTATCAGAAGGGTTACTTCAGAAAGAATTACAATAATTCGAGATATGGAATTACCCAGAACCCAGAAGGAAGTCAGGATGTTCTTAGGAGTTGTGGGCTATTGCAGACAGTGGATTGTGGGATTTGCTGTTTTGGCCAAACCTTTGATAAAAATGACCAAGAAAGGAGTAGATGATCCAGTTAGCTGGGATGACGAAAGCATGACAGCCTGGATAAAATTACGAAATTGTCTGTGTTCAGCTCCTGCATTAGGAATGCCTGATTACTCCAAGAACTTTGAATTGTTCTGTGATACACGAGACAATTGTGCGCTCTCAGTTCTAACACAAGAACATGGTCTGACTAGATATCCAGCAGCCTACTTTTCAGCCACTCTGGACCCAGTGGCTGCTGGGTTACCCGGGTGTCTGAAAGCGGTGGCTGCTACTTGCACGAGTCTGCCAAGACGCCAGGATCTACGACAAAGCCCAGTCAAATGCAGAGAGTCAGACTTCCCCAGTTCTACTCAGAACCCACAGAGATCAGCTGAGGAGGGCCTCAGGATCCTCCCTGAGCCCCACCCTCTTCAACATCTACATGGCACCACTTGCAGTCATCGTCAGAAGCCACGGACTCAACATCGTCTCCTACACCAACGACACCCAGCTGATGGACCAACCCACAGCCGCCAAGAGCAACTTCCACAACGGAATGAAGGCAGTAGCCACCTGTATGAAGGACAGCTGCCGCAAGCTTAACTCAGACAAGACCGACGTCCTCATTCTGCGCTCTGCCCCCTCCACCTGTGATGACTCTTGGTGACCAGCATCACTCGGAAACCCCCACACCCAGGGACCATGCATGAATCTCTGCATCATCCGAGACTTCTCGCTCTCAATGACCCGCCAAGTCAGAAACATTCGGGATTTGGTGGTCAGAAATGACATCACACAGTATCCATATAACATGCAACATGGTCTCATTGGCTTTTATCCGTGCGGCCATTGTAAGGCATGCAGACACAGCAAACACAGAGGAATCCTAGAATACAAAGGAGCAACCAAGAAAATCACTCAATTACTAACTTGTGGTATGAGCTTTGTCATCTATGCTATAGAATGTACTTGTAAGTTGTGGTACATAGGTAGCACTACCTGTGCTGCCAAAAAGAGAATTCTAGAACATCTCAGGGCCATAATGAATCATGACCCCAAATACCCTGTTGCACGCCATTTTGAGGATAAACATTTCTCTAACACATCTGATCTCAGCTATGTGATCCTGGAACACATTCCCAGACATCCCAGGGGGGGTGACAGAGTATTAACTCTCAGACAACGGGAATCTCGCTATATAATTGAGTTCCAAACTAAAAGCCCAGGGAGAATGAACTTGGACAAAGAACTTGCAATCCACCTGAGGGAGGGGTCATAAATCAGTTGTTTGCTGGTTATCTCACTGTTCTTCTGCACCGCTGCACATAATATATCATAAGTGTATCTTTTGATGTGCGGCAGATAATGTCATCTTTAATGTGTGCCATGGGACATAACTGACAGTCCATGTCTGAGTATGATTTTAACATTGTGTTTTTTCTGTTTTGTTTTCTCACAGGAGAAAAGGAAGGGGCCCTCTCACAAGTATTCACCTGAACGGGCGCACCTACCCTTTTTACTCCAAGTTGAATATCACATATGTCACATTGGGTTATGCAGTCACTGGTAGGTGTATGATCTGCCTAAGTACTTCCGCCTTGATAACTGAGGCACTTGCCTGTTATTTCAAATAAGCTCAACCTGTTATGTGGGAATCTAGGATCCTAGTGAAATTATCCCGATTCATGCCCATATATAGGTATAATTCACCCAATCATTACCTTATTTAGTCTTAGCCTGTGCAGCCCAAATACGTCATGGCTACTTCCACTAAACTCAGAGAATCCACAACGATTTCTTGGAAAAACCAGCCTTCAGCAGTCAGGTACCTCCCCCCCTCCCCCCTGCTTGAAAACTAATGTATCCAAGAACTCCTGGAGTTTTCAAGGAACTGAGACACTAGTGACGATATTATTTCTAATCTTACGTCAAATTCGGCACCTTCAAAGTATAAATATGCCTACATTTGCCCAGTCAAACACACGGTGGTTTAGGAGCAGATTGACTAACTACTTGCCCAACGCCCTGCTGTTGCAGGTGCCGAAAGAAGCTGACTCTCCAACTGACGCACTGAGAAGACGCTGTCTTTTCTCTTGTCGAGAAATCCAGCTCCGGTGTTTCCAGGCTACCCTTGCGGGTTGCTGGGAGATCGAGTCATGAGAGAGAGATACAAGACCTCTATCATTCTAAAACCAAGGTACGGAGCTGATTAGACCCTTAGAGAATTCTTGGAACAGATTCTTGGCAAAAAATTACTAGACTTAAGCTACACCACACTTACTCCTCCCTTGTACTAGACTTAGGTTAGGTACGACGGGGTAGGCGTATTATAGAAGCACCAGTTGAGTACTTTTAGCCATTATTTTATCACTGTATGTATTTTATGCATTTTATGTATTCTATGTTTATGGCATAGAAACCATATCATGTTTTTACAGTACTATTTTATAATACTATTCTGTTAAATGCCTCGTACTTCTTAACTAGCATTTCAATTGTAGCAGTGCATTTCTTATGCTTAAGATACTTTTATTGAAAACGCCCGTCTTTCTATTTCTAAGCAACTCTGGTGAAACAAAGCATGCACGAATGACTGAGTGAAATAGCCGTCTATTGTTTCCGCGACTCTAGAGATACGTTTCATTCTGGGGAAACAAAGTTGTCATGGTATATGGTTGTCAGAAACTAATCCCTTCTTGTTTATTTGAGAAAGTTTCTTGTGACCTCTGAGCTAGCTGGCACACACAATTAAGTCTAATATTTACGATAGAGACCTAGTCGACTTCAGTCCTACGTCTAAACTATAGTATATGTTATTCCAATGCTCAGATCCTATTGGGAATATAGGAACTACACTACAAACCCATGTGACACTGACACACCCTCTACAGGGACGCCTCATTATGTGTTGATGGTGGCTGGACAGGAATGACATACAATGGACTTTGTACCGTATTGCTATAATTATATTTCCTGCTTCGTTTTAGCAGATGCACCTTTGATCCGACACGTCTCGCATTTATCTAATATGTATCCATGTATGAGTGCCTTGCAGCATTATTCGAGAGTGAGCACTATAATGGGGTCGAGATCACATGCACTGCACTAACCAGCACCTGGTAGCTATGTACTCTTGCTTTCAGAATGGTCAGACCCGTGCTGTTTGAGATTACATATGTAATGCTCTACGTGCGATCAAAAATGTATATGCAGATATTTGCCTCATGTTTACCCTCTCCATGCCTTACTTGTGTAATATAATATTTAAATATTATTTGTACATTACGTTATGAGTCATGCAACGACAGAAGGGCATTACTATATCTTTGCATTAGATGGTACTCAATAAAGTCTCACATTGCACCTTTCAAAGATGGCGGCAGCATTTTGGCAAACTCAGTGAGGGATGAGTCCCATTTCTATGCTGATTCATTACCAGATCGAAAACGTTATCAGTGTCTGTATTTTGTGTGCACTTCTACACGTGAACAAGGCTTTCCACCGAAACGAGTTGTGTGGATTAAACCTGGACTATCCATTTGTTTGTTTTCTTCCTGAGAGCGCATGGTTATCGAACAATTGCTGTTGGAAATTTATATATATATATATATATATATATATATATATATATATATATATATATATATATATATATATATATATATATATATATACTGTAACTTTGATCTGGGGTGGATTGGGTGAGACAACAAGGGATAAGGTGTAGCGAGACCACAAGCCAATAGGAAGGCATATGCCATTAAACCAATACTTAAGTGAACTTATTAAACTTTGTATAATAGAAAACAGTGTATGGCATGCTTTATACACATATATCATGTTTTAACAAGTAGTCAAATGAGAGCTGAACAATACTTTATAAGTGCAACACTAACAAAAGGCAGGGAAGATAAATACTAAGAGGCAAAAAGTATGAAAAATATATAGAAGAAAATCAGAGAAGAAAGTGAAAAGATAACATGAGAACATTTACAAAGGATGGAAAAGAGAAGAATAAACCATGATTAACTTTTCAGCGGCGATCTTGATTTGTCTCTCGGTTGAAAACCTTTCCCAGATTTAACTTTTCTGCCAGTGGACCTTCTGCGAGATACAGTTTCTCACCTGCCATGTTCATGGATATCTGAAGAAACATTGCTGTTAGGACCTTGTGAAGCTGGAGGTGAAGTGGATTTATGTTCCATCCCTGATTCTTCATCTTCGATATTGTTTTGAAAGGATTACTAGTCATAAGTGTTACAAAACTCCTTAGTTTGTCCATGATAGGTTATGATCATTGTTGCTGGTTTCAAAAGGCCATATTTAATGTCTCTTTTCTTCAACCTAGGCAAAGAGGCAAGAATTATGTGGGGATTTACTCATGATAGAATGTTGAATGTTGCTAGGTTGAATAGAATGTTGCTCTTTGAAGTGGAGCAGAGAAGAAACTGGAGTTTGTAAAGCAGCTGGAGGTCTTGTTGATCTCATGCTACAATAAAGATTACCAACTTATTTTCTGTGTTGGAAACATCTTTACATTGGTGACGAGGATGGGATCTGTGCATGGGACAGACATCAAGAACCTCCACTCCTGGATGATACCTAGATTTGGTATACATTCAAGATTTCATGGATATTACAAGATGCCTTGTCACGGGTATGTTCTTTGCATCTATTGAATGTCCATCTTCTTCTACCAACATCACTACTAAAAATAAGGAAACTTAACTTCAACCCTTTCATCTCAAAACATTTTGTGCTAATATTAATTGACTGTCACATGTATGAAGGAATTTTGTAGGCTGTGAAGAAGATCCGATCATTTTGTGCCCTGTGAAAGAGGATCTGTTAAAAGAAAAGTTGTGTATAAATTTTGTGCGCTGAGAAAGGAGTGGTGGCAACACGTCTTAACTTACTCAAACAGACTGTTGAAAGAAAACTTTGTATATAAACTTTGTGCGCTGAAAAGAGTGGTTGGAAAATGTCTTAACCTATTCAAACAGGCTGTCCGTCTAGAAAATGGCTATTTAGAAATACGTTATATTGGACATATTTAGTGGATTCTTAATGTTACCGTTGTGCTGCATTTTCTGAAATAACTGCTAACGTTGTAGTCCGCGTGATCCAGCATCTTCCAAATCGCTTCGCTTCACCTTCACGTGTCGTATCCTAGTAACACGCGAAGACTTCATGACTTCAATTGCCGGTAGAAAGAATTGCGCAACGGACGTAAGGTCAAAGACGTGACCTACGCCCAGCCGCCATTTTCATTGGTTAAGAAATAACCAAACTTCAGCGAGCAACCATTTTTATTGGTGAATACGCGCCGATATCGAGGGATTTTCAGAAGAGATTAAGACTAACCTTGGGCGAAGGACTTCGCTACGCCCACGAAGTGGGCGTAGTGTTGCCTACTTCCCCCTTTGCAAAGTAGGCGTAGCAGGCAACACTACGCCCACTGCGTGGGCGTAGCGAAGTTGGCCACCACCCGCCTCCCTCCCGCCCTCCCGAACATAGCTAATTTAAGTATATGCGCAAATAAAAATAAATAAAAGGCACTTACCTTATCCGCTGCGTCCCGGGGCTCCCTCTGCTCGTTCACTCCGCCGTCTTGATAACCAATGCGTGAGAAATGCGCATGCGCGGGCGGCCGCGCATGCACACTGGTTATCAAGACGGCGGCGTGAACGAGCAGAGGGAGCCCCGGGACGCAGCGGATAAGGTAAGTGCCTTTTATTATTTTTATTTGTGCATATACTTAAATTAGCTATGTAGGGGAGGGGGCATGCGGCGCGTAGTGTGGCTACGCGAAGTGCGAAGGTGGGCGTAGTTTGTCACCCACTTTGCGTAGCTTCGCGTAGCCCCACTACGCATACTACGCCCAGGGTTAATAAAGACTTTTCCGCATTTGATTAAAACATCGAAATAAAGTACGTCAGAAGTATATTTTCGACTCGTCTAAGGAGTTAAAGGACTTTAATTCAGCAAGCGATTAATCTTCAAATACCAGTATTTTTGAGAGACTTCAACAATTCTTCATTGACAATAATTTTTTTATTTTAGTTAGTTGTTTTATTAACATTATTCTTTTTCAGGATTGTTGAACTTGTTTTTAGGTCGAGTAATTTTAATTACTCGAAACCTATTACATCTGAACCAAAGTCTCTTTAACCAGCCGGGTTTCCTACAATGCATGTTAACTTTTCAACCGTGACACTTCTCCAGCGCGCGCTTGGCCCGTTCCCTCCCACTCGCTCGCATCCCGCCCCCCCACCAGGCTTCAAAGGAATGCTCTTCCCCGCCCCCCTCTGCGCAATGCCTCTTCTCTCATCCTTTCGCTATCTCCCCCGCCCTCCCACCTTCAGCCTCTTCCTCTGCAGTCTCCGCTGGACCTGCCCTCCCTCGCCATTGGTATGCACAGCGTACTCTCTCCCCCTTCCCTCCTCCTCACAGCGCTACACGAAGGTTGGAACCCCGGCTTGTTTATTTGGAAAGCGTTTGATAACATTCCATTCAGTTTACCCTTAGCCTTTGGTGACATTTTCAGCAACTAAATCCCTGCTTTCGATTTTGAGTCTAATCCTAGACTTTCCAGTACCACAAACAACCATTTGACAGAGGACGTCTTTTCGGCATCTAACAAAAGCCCATATCCAGAAAATGATGAAGCCGCCTGAGATTCAACCTTGTAGCTCTGTATGGCATAAATCCTCACTGATTAAGAATATTAGCTCCCCTGTGACTCCCATCGGTTGTTTAGCATACATTTTGGCAGGAATTTGTGTTTCTATATTAAGCAGTAACCGCATACCAGACTCCAGCATTTAATGGATTTCATGCAGCTATCTGAGGTCATTTGGCCTATGTTTGTAACATGCACCAGCTTGAGAACTTTGTGTTTATAAAAGAGTCTTAAGAGTAAACACAGTTTACAATCTTGAGCCCATGCATTAGCTATAGTCCACCGATAACTTTTCACCCAACCTTTTTTTCTGGACCTGCTCCAATTTGTGGTAGATGTTTCTCTATTACTTACCACCCCACCCTCCCTCGCGTAGTCGGCGATGTTATTGAGAGCTGCCACTAACCTCAGTGAAAAAGGTTTAAGGGCTGCTACATTGTGTTGCTCCAGTTTTCGTTTCTAAAGGTTTTTGCCTGTTTTAGATGACACTTTTACCTTTCCAAGTCATTAAATTGAGAGCTGCCACTGAACGGTAATTGTGCTTGATTTCTACACCCCTGCACCTCCATTGGAGCTAAGCTTTTGAATTTGCCCTGTACTACTGTTGATAGCCTAAGGGTTTGTAAGGAGGTCCTTCTCTCTTGCCTTTGTCTGTACCTTTGGAATTAAATGCACTTGGTATTCTGCTAATCTGTGTTAACTTCAGACGTGCACTCTACTTTATATTCTTGTCAAACATTTCAGATTCTTGAACCATCTCTGTGCCAGTGAAATTTGGTCTTTTTTCTTTTAAAACCTTCAAGACCCTTCTCGTATCAAAAGCATCCGACTTTCCCACAGCAATTCGACACCAACTACACATGGTCTGGTATTCCATTCCCTATTACTCCAATCTCCAAATTGACATCGTCTTCTCGCTTGTTTCATCCGCTCCAACGACCCACTCATCTCTCACATTCAGCCTGGTGACCTCTGCCTCCCTGTTGTCCACTTGCGAAGAAGCCACTTGATATGCCACTGTCTCACTCTCTCCTGCCCCTTCACTGTCTTGGCCTCTCCACTCTTCCTCTATTTCTGTCTCACTCTCTCCTGCCCCTTCCCTGTCTTGGCCTCTCCACTCTTCCTCTGTTTCCGTCTCACTCTCTCCTGCCCCTTCACTGTCTTGGCCTCTCCACTCTTCCTCTATTTCTGTTTCACTCTCTCCTGCCCCTCACTGTCTTGGCCTCTCCACTCTTCCTCAGTTTCCGCCTCACTCTCTCCTGCCCCTTCACTGTCTTGGCCTCTCCACTCTTCCTCAGTTTCCGCCTCACTCTCTCCTGCCCCTTCACTGTCTTGGCCTTTCCACTCTTCCTCTGTTTCCGTCTCACTCTCTCCTGCCCCTTCACTGTCTTTGCTTCTCCAGTATTCCTCTATTTCTGTCTCACTGTCTCCTGCCCCTTCACTGTCTTGGCATCTCCACTCTTCCTCTATGTCTGTCTCACTCTCTACTGCCCCTTCACTGTCTTGGCCTCTGCACTCTTCCTCTACTTCTGTCTCACTCTCTCCTGCCCCTTCACTGTCTTGGCCTCTCCACTGTTCCTCTATTTCCGTCTCACTCTCTCCTGCTCCTTCACTGTCTTGCTTCTGTTTATTGTATTTGCACAAATCTAATATCTTGGTCTGTTCCTTTTCAATAATCAGGCATTTTTGTTCATTAGGTGTTTATGTTTTTGATGGGTTTATTTATAGGCACTTTCTATTTATCTATCTATCTATCTATCTATCTATCTATCTATCTATCTATCTATCTATCTATCTATCTATCTATCTATCGCCATCACTCTATCTATCTATCGCCCTCACTCTATCTATCTATCACCTTCACTCTATCTATCTATCGCCCTCACTCTATTTATCTATCACCCTCACTCTATCTATCTATCGCCCTCACTCTATCTATTTATCGCCCTCACTCTATCTATCTATCGCCCTCACTCTATCTATTGCACTCACTCTATATATCGACTCACTCAGCACCACCATTCAGGGGCACCACAGCATCAATCTGTGCAACCATTCAACAACAACTGGTTCAAATATGTTCTCTCAATGTCTCAAACTTTATTACAAATGTCACAAAAAGATGTTAATATTTCACTTCTGTTCTTGGATTTTCGTTACAATAAAATACACTTAGCACAATCTTCACAAAAGTTATTTACAAAAGTTTAAGCTATTGCTATTATAAATTACAATAACTTTTATTTAAGTATTAATTATTTAAAAAAATTAAAAGCCATTATTATTTGTAATAGCAATACATCTAAGTCACGTAATTACAACACATATTACATTACAAATGCTATAGGTGTTACATTTGCGAAAGTTATAACTATTGGCATTGTAAATGACAAAGCTATTAATTTAGCTATTTTCAAAACCAACACAGAAATAAAAAAATTGTCATTTACAATACCAATAGCTCAAAATTTCCTAATGCAAGACCTATTGCACTGCAAATGCTTGTTGGTACTGGTTTTCTTCATTCTGTTCTAATGGCTGATCAGGGATTGGCAGCTCCTTCTTTTCTCCCAACTCCAGGTGAACCAGCCATACCCTGGAAAGAATGGAAAAAATACTTTTAACTTATATTTTAGCCACAGGTGCAGATAAGTATGAACCCATTCGCAAACAGGCGATTGTACGTAGCAGAATGATGGTTAGGACTAGTTAAGATAGGTAGATAAGATAGTTGCTGTTGAACCTGGAAAAATAAAATGTGCTGCTGAATGTTTTTGCTGCTATAATAAGGATTGTTATTTCATTTAAATGTCATAGAATAAGTTTATTATATTTCATGAAATATTGAGTATATTACTAACCAATTGTGAGTAATTGTTTTCATGTTGTGGGGATCCCCGGGGAAATAGAAAAGCAGGTGGTGAGTAGAATCCACTTGGCTGTGAGGTCACTGGCTAGAAGGGAGATTAGTGCATGGTTAAGCAGGACTGGAAGCGCTAATTAGGACTTTCATAAATTCATTTGATGTTTAAATGTTAGCTACCAACACCGTGGTAAAACTCCTGTTGTGATATCACCAAGAAAGGGTCACAGACGTCAGGAGTAATAGGGTCATTGGAGCTTGAATGACAGCAAGGGAGGACATTGGTGAAAATTGACTTAGTATATATCCTGGAAAGAAGTGGATTAGTCAAAAGAGTAGCAGGTTCTCTATTTGCTTGTGTGAAAAGGATAGGCAGAAGAGATCTATCCGTAGTGAATGAAAAGTAGACAAAAGTGGTTTACTTGCAGTAAAAGAAAAACCCTCTTTCTTTTTAAAACCCTCAAGCACAGTGGCAAACGTTATACGTTGTTAACTAAAATTCGCATCGGCACCTTAAGAAAAATTCAAAGTTTCCGTCACCTTGTGAAGGAGGGAGTCGGTCGCAAGGCTGCGCTGACGTCACTCCGTGCCGCGCTGGTATTGGTTGAACCAGCGGGTGTGTAGCAGAGCCAGAATTGTAAAGGAGGGGTGAGCGCCGAAGAGTGAGACCGCGTCTCACAAAGGGGCCGCGCACCCATTGGTCAACAGATTTTGCAACCTCAGTACTGATTGGTTGCCGTAAGCTGAAAGACGCGCTAGCATTGGAAGTTCATAAGTAAACAAAATTAATCAATCCAAGCTTGAGGATAGCTTGGAGAGGTGTATGTGGTATCCTGAATTCTTACCTAATCCGCAAAACCTAGGTTTTCATAAGGAGCAGATGCTAAGAGGTAGACCTTACAATATGTACGGAGGAAAGAGAAAATTGACTCTTGCAGAAAAGATCAAGAATTATTTCAAGAAAGACAAACCTGTTAGAACCAGGGAGGGTGTGATCATTCCCCCTCCTAATACTCCTGCATCCTTTATGATGTTTGACAAGGGGTATCATACTTGTGTGTGGTTAGAAAATTGGGTAAAGTACACTGAAGATGACGGAGTCCTAGCATTTCCCCTCGATGGTACTTTTAATGGTAGAATCCTGTTTAACTTGAGAACCCGAATGAATGAATTACACTTCCGACCCAGATTAACGCAGTACGAAGCTTTAGAGGAATGGGAAATTGAGGCTCTAGAGCGAGACAGACCCCGAATGGTGAAGGGAGTGAGCAAATGGTATCCAAAATTACAGCGAGAAACAAAAGAGCAGAAGATGAAGCAGTGGAGACAGAATATCATGCTTGAGGGACTGTTCCAGATGCTTTGGGTAACCGAACAAGCAGAAGGGAAAAAGATAGAGAAAACTCGACACCTAATGACCATGGGGGATTCAGAGGATGAGTATCTGGAGGATTTGTTAATGAAAAATCCACCTCCTTATGCGGAAGCATCAGGAACCCTAAGTTCGAAAAATCCTTTTTTCCACCATCCCAGAAGTAGAAGGGCTAGCGAGACAGATGTAACTGGTACTGGTAGCAGACCCAGTAATAGTGATGACTTTTGCAGACCTAGTACAGCAGTCCCAAATTACCGACCTTTTGGTGAAGATAGACCAGGGTCAGCCATCCCCACTGCCCCTAATATATACCCTCCTTTGGTGCCCCAAATAATGCATGATAGCTCGTCAGAAAGAGTTTTACAAGAACGAGAAAGAGATGCCCTGATTAAGCAGCGAAATGATCTAATTCAGACTATAGCTCAGATACATCCCAGTCCTGACGCCCTGACAATCTCTGTAACTATTGGTCCTGCTATACCCCTTTACGGGGATAGGCAGGCTAGTCCAAAAACTCCAGTCATTACTCCAATCCCAGCACCCCCAAGAAAAGAGCCACTAGTGGTTGATGACCAGGCGAGTGAATGTGAGTCTGTAATCTCCCTAATGGATCTGCCCATAAGAGAGCCTGGGAACAGTGAATCTCGGGCAGGGAGTCAGGCTAAGGCAAGGGAAGTCCTAATCGAAACAACATCAGGAATCCGGAGTGCCACAGTGGTGACTCCAGAGGAACTAGATAGATGGACTAAAGAAATGGACCGAAAAACTTCCCCGCCCAAACCTCTGGATATTTACCGGCTAAGGATAGAAATGGAGGAATTAATGGCCGGAAATGTGGGATTAGACAGATTAAATACTCTTAACGAAGAAGAGTTGCTGTTTATCAGCAAAAGCCGTACCCGGAATACTAGAGTGCTCCATGAAAAACTAATGGACACTGCTGCGGACATGGGAATTGATGTAAGTCGATCCAAAGTCTTGCAGAAACCTTATAGAGCAGAATTCTCAGACAAAGATTTAGAGAACATGAATGTGTCGGGGAAGAAAACTCAGATAAATGAACTGCTGAACATACTGCAGAAATGGGGAGATCTAGATAAATGGAAAGCCAGGTGGGCAAAGAAAAAGGAAGATAGTAGGGTCAAACCAAAGGCTTCTGAATACGTGTTAAAAGAAGTAGGTCAAGCAGTAAAACTGTATCCCATGAGAGAAGTGACTGGTGGGAAATATGTACATGTCCCGTGGTCCCGACAAGACATTGTGTCTTTTACCAATGACTTCCCAAAATTGAGAGAGAAGCCAGTGGAGTCGTATAGGCAGGTGGAGCGATTCGTGAAAGTCCAAAAGTGTCTCCTGAAGGACCTCGATGGGTTCTTTGACATTGTAGTTCCTGTAGATTTATGGACTGATTGCAAGATAGCTATTGATTGGCCCAGTGACGAATATGCAAGGGACTCCCGAACTGGAGCACCTTTCCCAGATGTAATGAGAAAATATGACCAAGTCATACAATACTTAAAAGGAAAGGTACCAGCGAAAGAAACAGATTGGACCCGAATAGATAGAACTACCCAGGATCATAATGAAACGTTGCATTCCTATTATGAAAGACTATTACAGGTATTCAAGACCTACAGTGGCATCGATAATATTGAAATGAAGGATATGACTCATTTCATTTATCGATTCGTGTTGGGTTTGAGACCGGAAATATCCCAGTGGATTAGAGACAATAAAATCTGTTGGCAGGGAAAGCCCATAGATGATGTCCTCAAGTACGCTAAGTACTGCGAGGATGAAATGGAGAACTAAAAGAAGGCCCCGAAGGAAAAGGTGATGTGGGCACAAGTAAAATTGGCTGAGCAACAAGAGAAACAGTTAAGCAAATTGAATAGTAATGCTCCAAACACTAACTCTGGGGGGGAGGGAAACCTCGAGTAAAAATGAGTAAAGAAGAGGCCAAGAAGAAGTTCCCCTGTCACGGGTGCGAGCAGATAGGGCACTGGAGAGATGAGTGTCCACATTTGCAGGCTGGTAATGCCCCCATAAATGGTTTAAATCCACAGGTGCAGAAAGAGGGGCCACAAAAGAATCAGCAACAGGTAAATCCGCCTCCATTGCCTCGGGCGCCTAGACCTAACTACAAGAATCAGGCACAACAGAATGAGAGGGTTGAAGTATGGGAAGGACAGAATGGGAGAAATCCAGCAACTTCACAATTCCTGTTAAATGATACCTTCCTCTGTGATGAACCATACTGACGGGGCCTGAGGGGGGAGGAAGGGGAGTGCGTGCTTGGTACCTCCCTACCGGTAGACCAGACAGGGCCATACATTGAAGGAAAGGTTGAAGGAAATGATGTCACCTTTCTGTTGGACACTGGTGCTACCCGTTCGACTGTGAGAACAGCGGACGTTCCGAACCTACCCCTCTCGGGAGAAGTAATCCAAGTAGTGGGCGTATCCAATCAGATAATTAGTACTCCTGTAACTGAACCAATGGAGATTTCCATAGGAAATTTCAAGGAAATGCACAGATTTGTTGTTTGCGACTCCAGTCCAGTAAACCTACTCGGACGAGATTTGTTGTGCAAAATGAACTGTACCATCTTTTGCACACCAAAAGGCGTCGAAATTAAGACCCCAGATGAAGATGGCCTGTACAAATTAATGTTGCTAAGGCCCGATGCAGCAGTTAAAGCTCTGACAATTCATGACTTACCTGAAGAACTCCAAAAAGGGGTGATACCAGAGGTATGGGATTTTACCGGGAGAGATGTAGGATTAATGGCAAATGTAGACCCAGTTAAAATATCCATTAAACCCAATGCTACTTACCCAAAAACTAGACAGTATAAAATGAGTGCAGAAGTAAAAGCTGGAGTCGCCCTGGAAGTAAACCGGTTGCTAGAGGCAAACATTATACAGGAAGTAATGAGCAGTCCTTGTAATTCACCCATAATTGGAATTAAAAAGCCTAGCGGAAAGTACAGGGTAGTGCAGGACCTGCGAAAGGTAAATCAGATTGTTGTACCTTGTTGTCCCATTGTGCCAAACCCTGCAGTGATCCTGTATCAGATTCTCTGGAATGCGAATGGTTCACTGTCATTGATTTGTGCCATGCGTTCTTTTCCATCCCATTCCATCCAGACAGCAAATTTCTTTTCTCGTTTGAGTTTGACAGTCATGTCTACGTCTGGAATCGTGTCCCTCAGGGGTACACAGAAAGTCCCTCAATATTTAATCAGATTCTAAAAAGATGCCTTGAATCCCTAGTCCTACCAAAAGAGTCTGTCTTGGTTCAGTACATAGACGACCTTCTAGTGGCGTCTAAAAGTCAAAGCGACTGTGTTACTGATACCATTGCCCTGCTGAATCATTTGGGAAAAGGAGGACATAAAGTGTCCCCGGACAAATTACAGTTTTGTAAAAATTCAGTGAAGTATCTGGGACACCAGATAGAAAAAGGTATCAGAAGGGTTACTTCAGAAAGAATTACAATAATTCGAGATATGGAATTACCCAGAACCCAGAAGGAAGTCAGGATGTTCTTAGGAGTTGTGGGCTATTGCAGACAGTGGATTGTGGGATTTGCTGTTTTGGCCAAACCTTTGATAAAAATGACCAAGAAAGGAGTAGATGATCCAGTTAGCTGGGATGACGAAAGCATGACAGCCTGGATAAAATTACGAAATTGTCTGTGTTCAGCTCCTGCATTAGGAATGCCTGATTACTCCAAGAACTTTGAATTGTTCTGTGATACACGAGACAATTGTGCGCTCTCAGTTCTAACACAAGAACATGGTCTGACTAGATATCCAGTAGCCTACTTTTCAGCCATTCTGGACCCAGTGGCTGCTGGGTTACCCGGGTGTCTGAAAGCGGTGGCTGCTACTTGCACGAGTCTGGAACAGAGTGAAAACATTGTCATGGGACATCCTGTAACGGTTTATGTTCCACATTCAGTTGTGATCCTGTTAACTCGAACCAAGACACAGTATCTCACACCTAGTCGGCTGACTAAGTATGAGAGAATTCTTATTGGTGCAGAGAATGTGATAATTTCCCAATGCAATATTTTAAACCCTGCAACCCTGTTGCCCCTCACCCAAAATGCAGAAGTGGAAGGTGAGATTGAGCATAATTGCATTGACTTAACTGAGTATAGCACAAAACCACGTCCTGATATAAAAGAAACGGCCCTTCCCATAGAGGACCTAGTGATGTTTGTGGATGGCTCCTGTTTGAGACATGAGGATGGCGGGTTGAGTGCTGCCTATGCTGTAGTCACACTGGAAACGACCCTAGAAGCATCCTATCTAAGTGAAATAAAGTCTGCCCAAGTGGCCGAGCTAATCGCATTGGCCAGAGCTTGCAAGCAAGGGAAAAATAAACGAGTAACCGTATACACTGACAGTCAATATGGTTACGGGGTTGTTCATGACTTCGGCCAGCTATGGTTACAAAGAGAATTCATGACTTCCTCAGGTACCCCCATAAGAAATGGAAAAGTGGTGCAAACCCTACTGGTAGCAATCCAGTTGCCCAAAGAATTGGCAGTAGTCAAATGTGCTGCTCACAAGTCTGGTAATGACGATGTGACAGCCGGAAATAGATATGCTGACCAAATTGCCCAGTATTGCGCCCGATACAAAATGTCCCTAAAAATTAAATTATGGGGAGGCGGAAACAGCTGCCAACTTATGGTGTTTGAGAATGTATCTACCTAGAGGGAACTGAAAGAGTTGCAGCAAGCAGCAGAGGAGGAGGAAAAACAAAGATGGGAGACTGAGGAATGTCAGCTCAGGGAAAGAGATGGTGTTGTGGTTGATAAGACGGGTGTGCCTGTGTTACCAGATAGCATGGCTGCCCCAATGGCCAGGATGATTCATGGAGATACCCATATTGGGAGAGATGCAATGTGCCGAATGTTTCACCAAGTGTTCTATAACTCAAAGTTCAGGAACATTGCGGATGGGCTTTGCCAGAGGTGCCTGGTGTGTCAGCAGTTCAACGCAGGAAAGAGGACTGTAGTAGAGCAAAGTACAATTGGAAAGGCAGAAGGTCCCTTTGTCAGACTACAGGCAGATTTTATTCAGTTGCCTATGTGTAAAGGATACAAATATGTCTTAGTAATAGTTTGCCTATTCTCAAGGTGGGTGGAAGCATACCCCGCAAAGAAAAATGATGCCCTTACTGTAGCCAAATTGCTACTAAGGGAGCTAATACCTAGGTACGGTTTTCCAGAGACAATTGAAACAGACAGAGGTGGGCACTTTGCCAACGACATCTTAAAAGAGCTCTATACAGCATTCAAGATTGAGCCTAAGCTACACTGTGCATATCGTCCAGAGGCTTCTGGAATAGTCGAACAAGTGAATGGCACTATAAAATCAAGATTGGCCAAGATGTGCAATTCTACAAAATTGAACTGGATAGAAGCTTTACCCCTTGTCTTGATGGGATTGAGAAGTATTCCAAACCGAAAGACGGGCCTGAGCCCCCATGAAGTACTAATGGGAAGAGTGATGCGACAGGCATGGGTACCTGGACACAAACTGCTGAGTATTTCTGATGATTTGGTGCTAGAATACTGCAGGCAGCTGGGTGACCAAGTGCGTTCTATCTCTCACCAGATTGGGGAGACTGCTGTCGAATGGCCAACCACACCAGCCCATAAACTGAAACCTGGAGATTGGGTGGTGTTGAAGAAGCACACCCGGAAGAGTTGCCTTGGACCAAAGTGGGGAAAACCGAGGCAAGTGATCCTTGTCACTACCACTGCTGTAAAGTGCGCTGGCGTGCCAAAGTGGATTCATGCCAGCCATACCAAGAAGGTGACCGAAGAAGAGGCGGCTGAGGCTGAAGGTGGTGCAGCTGAGGAGACTCCAGACGAGGGTCCGGATCTAGCTGATGTAATACTACCGAGCACCAGTCAAGACGAATGGTTCCCAGCAGACGACCTGATTCTTGATCCAATAAGAACCAGAAAATATTCCTACCTAGATAGAGAGTGGGATAGTGAGGACGAGACAGGGCTAGAAGAAGAAGGTCAGGTTATCGAGATTCACGTCAGACCTGATCAGGAAATAGGTCAAGTAGGGACAGACCAAGTCATCGACACTCCTCCAAAGACTCCAGAGACTGAAAAGGGACAGATAGTAATTAAAGCTGAAGTTCATGCGGAAGAAAATCAAGGGCTCGAAGTGCATGAACAGGAGCAGATAGAAATAGACGAACGTGTTCAGGAAACAGAGTCCAAATCAGTTGAAAACCAAAATCAAATACAAAATATACCTGAACAAGGCCAGCTTAGAAACCAGGCAGAAGAAACTGATGAAAGACCTGGAACTAGTCAGACAGGAAGGGAAAAGGACACTGCTAAAACAATAGTGCCACAACAGAGCGAAAATAAAAGAGTTCACGAAGAAGGTCAAGTTTCCTCAACCACTAAAAGGCTCAAGAAGAAAAATGAACCCCGATACATAAAGAGACTGAAACTAAGATTGAAAACAGTAGAGGAGAAAATAGAAGACCGAAAAAGAGCTGCTAGTGAAAGACAGAAAGCAGGAACTCAGCAAAACAGACGCAGTACCAGAGTGAAAAGACTAAATAAAAACTATCGGAGTCCTGATGGACCTATTTGGTGTTGGAAGAGATTGATGACCCTGAAGTGAGTGACAGAAGCGATCAAGATTCGATCGAGGATCAGAGTTCTGAGGTAGAAGACCCACCTTGAAAAGTGAAACTGCGTAAGCCTCTTGTGTTAAGAAACAAAGAGGGGTTGGAAAGCCACCTGTAAGCTAAAATGTCTGATTCAAATGTGAATGGAAGACCTAGAGGGAATTGTTGTAAAACTTGTTGTAAAATATGCTTATGCAGCGTAGCAATAGTTATAGTAGTCGGGATAGGACTAACAGTCTTTATACCTTTTATGATAAGTAAAGATACTAACCTGTACCCTACTAAACCGATGACCCCGGACTCAGAAGTTGTACATACTGAAGAAACACCGCGAAGTGTAGAAAGACGTGACAATTCAGTCAGCCTGAGACAAACATGACCTGACTTAGAAGCACCAGATGAGGAAGGACTACATTTTCACAAAATGAGAAACAGATCACATTTAAATGTCTTTGCAAATCTTTTAGTGCATTACGTAGAAGCTATGGAAATAGAAGATTGTTATGTTTGCATGAAGCTACCTACTTCAGTAGCTGAAGGCGTGACCTGTCACCATTTACCCCTGACCTATGGAATTTCCTGTAGTATATTAGCAAGCTTATTTTATAGAAGCACTTTGCAGTACTACTATTCAAACACTGACGTGATTTTTTCTGAACTGCCTATTCGGGGACACCTGAATATTGTGCATGTCAGAAGCGAAGTGACTCGTTACATGGAAGAATACTTTCTGACTATAGGTGACATAGATTTGAATGAAGCTCGAAGAGATAATTTGACTTGTTCATTACATGAGCAAGAGAAAATGTTTTTGAAAATGGCAGAAAAGAGAAGGGAGAGTTTCCAAAGAAAGGCCAATGATAAGAGACAGAAAACTCCTAAATGGGCTGAAAACATGGAAGGCACCTCAAATGGTGAAGCAAATCCTGCACTGTTGTTGGATTTTGAACGAAAAGGGAAACTCTGTCTTCATAGAGAAAAGACTAGTTATTATAACAATGTATTCATCGGTTCCAGTGAATGCGAACATAATTACAAGGTAATTGGAAGTTGGGGTTTCAAAAATGGGTCAGAACCTGTGTTTCCTGGAATTTATTATATATGTGGAAACAAGGCTTATTTCAAATTACCGGATCACTGGTATGGAAGCTGCTATTTTGGCATTGTCTTCCCGAAAATATATCATGTGAACAACGCCGCTGGAAGCAATGAAAATACTAATGGATTAGTGCGTAGTAGACGTGAAAGTGTAGGAGAAATTATAGGTGATATATTTAGTGCACTGATACCTGGAGTGGGAGTGGTTCTGGATACTCACCATATCTGCAAATTGTCTACACTAGTGGATCGGTTGTCAACTGACACTGCTGCTGGATTCCTGCTGGTCAATACTGAAATGGTTGCAATCAGATCAATGGTTTTACAGAGTCGCCTTGCTCTTGATACCTTATTGGCAAAAGAGGGCGGAGTCTGCAGAATGCTGAAGGCGCAACATTGTTGCACTTACATTCCTGATAAAAGCGTAGAAATAAAGAAATATGTACAAAACATAACTAATTTGGAAAAAGAACTCAAACCACTGGAGGTTGATAGTGCCTGGAAGACACTAACTGATGGTCTCTCCTCTGTAGGTAGTTGGTTTACTAACATAGGTCGCAGTATTGTAGGGAAAATACTGATGCCAATAGCTGGAATAAGTCTGATTGTGTTCATAATAGTAATTTGCTGCAAATATCAAAAGTGTAGAAAGAAGTATACAGTAAATAAGAAAGGAGTCAAGAGAAATATTGACGAACTTGAGTTAGGAGAGTTAAGAAACCAGATTTATAAGAGAGCCAAGAGTTTCCATCCTAATAAGGATGCTGAAAAGAGGCTCAACAACAAATTTGTAGAGATCGAAATGAGTGAGATGTAAGAAAGAAGTTGGCATCTGTTTCCATTAATAGTGATGATAGTAAATATCATCAAAGAGGGGATTGATGGAGTAAGGATTCGCACATAAAGCGACTTGCTCTCTCTCATGAACCTCGTTAACTTGTAATAGTATTAACCAATCCTGTTTATCATTAATATTACACTTTTACAGTACACGCGGGTGTCCCAGAGACGCTTGCCTATGTGTCTATTAATCCTAACTCCGCTTGCATACTACAGAACGGCCGCTTCGCAGAAATCCAGTCTGCGCATGCGTTTGTCATACCCATGTGATGTGACGCACTCACAGTTTTGGAGGGAGAGTTCGCTCATGCGCATTGTAGCTAATATGGCCGCTTGTCTCTAAACACGCTTTCTGCTTGCCCATGCTGCTTTTCATTTCTATCTATTTCCGCTTAACCTTTAACCGCTGTAGTTATTCTGAAATAAGGGGTGCAGAGTAGATTATCATGGTGTACAGTGTGTTCATTTTTTCTGTGTTCCTAATTTGTTTTCGCTTACTTTTCATGTACCGCGTATCTGGGGGCCTGGAAGTGGGGAGCAGCACCATCTTTGAAACCCATCACGACCCCGTCATGTGATGAGGGAGAAGTCAAACTGCGCAGAAGCAATGCCCCACCAGCTGGCTGCTGAGACTGGGATGCTCATGAGAAAGTGAACTGTGACCTGACCAGGGGAGCCGAGCTGTACCTGAAAATGAAACATTTTGATACATTACTGTGTGCGCTATTGTCCTCTTCTACACGTATGCCTGGGAACAGGAATGTAAGGGGTGGGTACTTGAAAATACATATTAATCATGGGAACCCTGAATTTTAGGAGGTGACAATGACCTAACCACCTCTTTTGACCAATCGTAAGCTGGGACCCTGTCACTTGCAACATTTGTGGGTGGTCTGGGGACCCAAAAAGAGTATATCTAGCCTAGTTTAGTTAGGGAAAATTGTCCGACTTGTCCGAATAGCTGACCTGTCACCGACCCCACGACTCTATAGGTGATTGATACAGAGAGCTGCGGAGCGCTCTGTCCGAATTTCCACAAACTCCAAGGGGTGGAAATAGTCTTAAGAGCTGGCGGAGCACTTTGCTGGGAGATTCGAGAACCCAATCGGGGTTACTGGCAGATTCCGTACAGTGAGGGGGTAGCGCAGGCGTTGCATCCGAAGCTGCAGGTGTTGGTCGTGCTCTTTGGTGAGCCCAGTCCTGACCCAAATCCTGAGGGGTATCCTGTCCTGGTTTCTGTGAGCTGTACCTGCTCACCTACTGGCATCCTAAATCCTTGAGGGTCCTTGTCCCCGTCTATTCCCGAAGCTGACCCGTGGCCAGGGTTAGTCCTCATTCCTGTCCTAGGTAAATATATCCGTGGGTGTCCGTATGCTATCCTTTCTTCCTGCTCTTTAATAAAGCCTCTATGCCTATGATATTCTCTCTGATCTCTCTAATATTACATATGCAAATTGTTTATTAGTATGTTCCATTTTCCCCTTCCTGTAGGATACATTGAAACTGTTTTTGCTTGAATAAAGTGTGATGACCATTGTTGATGTTTAGGATCTAAGTTAGACAGATTAAGATTAGGGTTTGAATCACTTGTAGGCTTTTTAAGAATTCACTGACTAATGTGGTATAAACTTATCGTCCCTAGTATAAGCCTGAAATTTAATAGCATGTTCCCTGTTACCCTTACCCAATAGATTTCCCATTCACACTCAATGGTGCTTGCCCTTATCCATAGTTATATCATTCTTGTAATCCTGATTATTGATGTTTTGATTTGCATCTGCCTTATACTCTTGTCACTTTGAATTTTGCTTCTTATATAAAACTCTTAAAACCCTTCAGGTGTCTGTGGTCTTTTTGAAGACTTACAAAGTGTTATTTAATGAAAAGAATAAATGGTTAGAATTATCTTGTCACTTATCCTCTGCTAGCTCCTGATCTGTCAGGAGAAGTAAGTGCCTGTGGTAAGTCAGGTACTATGGTAATAGTGTTACAGAAAACACATACAAAATACTGATAGTGGTGCGTAAACTCACTTGACTCACAAAATTGTATCTCAATCACGTCATGGGCCCGAGTGCGTGAAAATCTGGTAAACTCAGAGCCGGGTGACCTGCGCGCTCTATCAGAGGGACGCCATTTGTATGAGAACTTACCTGAGATATCCTAAGGAATGGGTAGTGGGGAGCAAGCTAATGTTTACGAAATGAGTATGCAAATGTTGGAGAAAAGGTTTGTTGCCAAAATTAATACAGTTTTGGAAAGGCATAAGTTTTTCTGTTGTGTGCAAAAGATAGATGAAGATATTGCTACTTATGTAGCTGTATTAAGGGGGCTGTCCTTGACTTGCCAGTTTGATAATTTAGGAGAGAAACTAGGGCTGCGAGCGTATTTTCTGGAACTTTACCTGTTGGCAGAATACTTGTTGAACAGTGATTTTAGGAGCCAGAAAGATCGAAATTTGACTTTTAATCGCGGGGCTTTTAAATTGACTTTTTAAATGGGAAATTAATTCAGGTATACTGACATTTCTCCACACGCTTCAATTCCTTTTCCCTGCCTCGCCCAGCCGTTATCTGTGAATCGGTGTTGGCGGCGGTGGGCGCCATTTTAGGTGTGGCTGCGGGTGCGCTCTAGTCGCGCCGGTCTCCCACCCTCCTCACCCCCTATATAATGTGTATCACGGCCAGACGGCGCAGCGGGCGGGCGCGCCGGATGCGCGCCGAAGCCGCGCCTAAGCCAAGCCCGTCTGCGCCCGTCCGCGACATGACCCGGCCCAGGGCCACGACCCCTGGTCCTGACAGTCGAATCACATGGAGCAGGAGTGATTTAGTAAGTCTTTCCTCCTATGCATGTATTCTTGGCCACCATAGTATAAGGGTCGGGGAGAACGAAGGGTGTAGACACTGCCAATTCCGTTTCAACACAGTGTTAGCAGACTCCAGGGCTAGCTGCTCCTTGCTGTCCTGCGGTCTGATCAATGTGAGGTCGCTTAGCTGTCATAAGCATGATGTATATGATCTCCTTACGGATAAACAACCAGATCTGTTGTTCATCACAGAAACTTGGTTGGATGCCAACTCTGATCCCGATATTATTCAGGCATTACCAGATGATTACCAGATGGTGCGTCTGGATAGACCTGAAGGCAGAGGGGGAGGAATAGCGATTGGCTTCAAACAGCAATGGGCCTGTAAACTGGAACCAGTTCTTCTGGCGGGATGCGAGGCGGGTGTCTCCACCATAAAGATTGATGGGAGCACGACTGTAAAGGGACTCTTAATCTATCGTCCACCAGGACCTATGTCCAGGTTTAAAGGCAATCTTTTAGAGTGTGTCACAGAAACAGCGATGAGGAGGGATAAGTTTCTGTTACTTGGAGACTTAAACACACACTGGGAAGATTTATCAGATAAAGGAGCAATGGAGTTCCGTCAAGAACTCCACACCCTACAGCTAGAGCTAAAGGGGCAGCTCCCTACACATAATCACGGGCATCTGTTAGATCCAATATTTGCCAACTGGGAGGATGTCTCAGTTGCTCCCCCAGTGCCCCTGCCCTGGACCGATCATTTTTTTGTTCCATTTGTAATCTATCTGCCCAAACACAAAGCCACTGCCCCCACCCCACTTAATTATCCTCGACGCAGGTGGGCAAGATTCTCCCTGCCAGAGTTTAACAAGGCTCTGACCGTGGAGGGGCCCCCTGGAGGCAATGACGTGGTTACGGCAAATAAATTGCTCAGCGACCGCATCACGGCTGCCCTGGACTGTACGGCCCCACTGGGCCGGTCAATAATGGGAGCCCGCAGACAAAGATCTGCTCCTTGGTTCAGCGAGGCGCTGCGCTGTGCCAAAAAGGACTATAAACGAGCAGAAAGACAGTGGAGAGTGGCATATGACGACCAGTTGAAAGAGGGCTATCTCGCTAAGAGACGCGTCTATCATAATAAGATCCGGATAGAGAAAGCCACATATTACGCAGACAGAATCCAGGGGGCAGAGATCTCTGCTAGGGAATTATTTCGCATATATAATTCCCTGGCCATCCCGAAAACCTCCTCTCTAGCCAAAGATCACTCGGTAGCAGCATGCAATCGCATTGCCAACTACTTTGGGGACAAAGTGTCTAAGATTTATTCTGCTTTTCCCGCTATACCACCAGTAGTGGAAGAGCCAGCAGACTCAGTAAGAGAGGAAGTTGGTCAAAACCTGCTACTCAATTTCACTACCCCCACACCCGAGGATCTAGTTAAAATATGTAGATCGGTGAAATCAGGCTCCCCTCGTGATCCCGCCTCCCCAAAAAGGTTGGGGGACAGCCTGAAGACACTTGAACCCTACATTAGGCACCTGCTGGATTTCTCTTTCCGGTCCAGCTCCATACCAGAGGACTGGAAACAGGCTGTGGTGCTCCCCCTCCGCAAGAAGCCCAACATAAGCTTTGAGAAGCTGGACAACTTGCGTCCCATCTCCCTGCTGCCTTATTTTTCTAAGGTAGCGGAGAAGGTGGTAAACAAACAGCTAATGAAATTTGTGGAGGAGAACAACCTTCTTCATCCTACCCAATTTGGGTTTCGGCCTCGTCACTCCACGGAGTCTGCCCTTCTCAGGGCTACTGAAACCCTCAGGCAGGGTGCTGACGAGGGCCAAACCATGGCCTTAATTCTCTTAGACCTCAGCGCTGCGTTCGACACTGTAGCACATTCCATCTTGCTACAGTGTCTGAGCAAAGGAGGGGTGAGAGGGGCAGCGTTGAAATGGATCCACTCATTTCTAGCTGGCCGAGGCTTTCAAGTGAGGCAAGGTGACTACTACTCGGAGCGAGTTTCTTTGGACCAGAGGGTGCCGCAGGGCTCGTCCCTGAGTCCAACTCTCTTCAATCTTTATGTTGCCCCGGTTGCCACCATAGTAGAGAGTCACGGCCTCCGCATGGTGTCATACGCCGACGACACGCAGCTGGTCATCTCCCTGTCGCGTGCGCCCGGTCTCTCGGCGGACATCTTCAGAGCATGCATGCAAGACCTAGCTGCCTGGATGTCCGCCATTTGCCTCAAGCTCAACGGAGGCAAGACCGAGGTGCTGGTCGTGGGGGGAGACCAGGCGGCGTGGACGTCGGCATGGTGGCCGTCATGCCTAGGTCCAACACCTACCCCTTGCCAAAAAGCAAAGAACCTGGGTATCTGGTTTGATACCGACTTGACCTTTGGCCCTCAGTTAATCGGGTGGTTGGATCATGCTTCGGGACACTCAAAAGCCTCAGTTCTTACCGATTAAAGCCCGTCAAACCCTGGTGCATGCACTAGTCACATCTAAGATGGACTATGGCAACCTTCTCTATTTAGGGACTTTGGAGAAGAATCTGAGCCGCTTACAGGTCTTACAGAACGCTGCTGCCCGACTAGTGCTCAGACTACCCAGAAGAGCTGCCTCTACAGCGGCTCTCCGGTCCCTGCACTGGCTTCCGGTTAGAAGCAGGGTAGATTTTAAAGCACTATGTACTTGCCATCGGATTATCAATGGGAGGTCTCCCCTCCCTCTGAAAGGACTGCTGACACCTTACGAGCCGTCCGCTCCCTTAGATCTTCCGGCACGAGGCTCCTGTCCATTCCCAAGGTGTCCAAAGCACGGATGGGCGGCAGATCCTTTAGGTACCTGGCAGCATCTAGATGGAACAAACTACCCATGGCGTTGCGCCTAGAACCATCAGAATCACTTTTCAGAGCTAAGCTCAAAACTGTACTATTCACCCAGTAAGTTATTCCGCTCCGGTAGTTTCCAGTAAGCATCAGCTCCTCAGCGCGAGGACACGCCGCTGTGCGTCACCAAGCGCTTTACAAAACCCCCTAAATAGAAATAAAATAGAAATAGGAGATTCACTTATACGTGATCAGATTGTTAGGTGTACTAACAACAAAAGAGTACGAGAAAAGCTGCTTATTAAAGATTCCACTTTAGAAGAAGCTATTCAGATAGCGAACAGTTTAGAGAATATAGACTTATGGATTAAAGAGATGGATCAGTGCACCAGCTCTATAGTTTCTAAGAACATATCACTGAAAGATTCTGAATCTAGGGATCTGAATTCAAAGGAATCGCAGATCCATTAATGTGTTGATGAAACCAAGGTAGTGAAAAAAGAAGGGAGGTTTCAACCCAAGGCTTTTAGTAAGCCTTTTGACATGTCTCACACCACTAATTTATCTCCACAATCTAATTCACATTTATTCAAGTGTTATAGGTGCGGGTCTCCTGGACATATTTTCCACTTTATTAGGCTGGCGGCATCAAAAGGATTTTGGGATTATGCTTATTCCTAATGCACCTGAACCAGTAACATCCTTACCTGTACTTAATGTGGACAATTATGAAACCAATATTATGGAGAAGTTTTCCAATGTTTTCTCTGACAAATTGGGAAAACTGATAAACTTCTCTCATAAAATGATTCTAAAGAAAAATGCAGTACTAGTGGTTCACACGGTGAGGAATGTGCCTCATCTAATGTGAGGTCCCCTTCAAGAGCAACTCGACAAAGTGTTAAAACTAAACATTATTGAACCTATTGAGGCCTCTGAATGGCTCGCCCCCATTGTAGGCGCGCCATTGGATGGTGGAAACAAGATTTGTTTATGTGTTGATCTTTGCAATCTTAACAGAAACATTTGAGTTGACAGACAACCGCTGCCGAATATTTCTGAAATGTTAACAGGTATGGGTGGGGGAGTGATTTTCAGTGTTATAGATATGTCTGCAGCATATCACCAAATTGATCTGGATAAAGAATCTAGGCATCTCACTTCCTTTGTATCACCGCTGGGAGCATTTCGCTACTCAAGAATGCCTTTTGGTTTGGCGTCTGACTCAGCGGTGTTCCTGAGTCATGCAGCACATTTTTGGTGATATGAATGACGTCCTATGTTTTCTAGATGATGTGTTAATTGTTGGAAAGAGCAGTGATCATCACGATGTAGTTTTAACTGAAGTTCTAAGACGAATGGAAAAAAATGGATTGACTATAAAGAAAGAAAAATGCCAATTGAAAAGAGATTGTAGGACCAATTTAGGACATGAGATATCAGGGTCAAGAATAAAGCCAAAGAAGAGCATCATCACAGCTATTAATGATGCTCCTACTCTCCTTAACAAGGAACAGTTAAAATCTTTTCTAGGGTTAGCTGAATACTGTTCTAAATTCATGAAAGATTTCTCAGAAATAGTAGAACCTTTGAGATTGTTAATGAAAAATGGAGTTGCTTTTGAATGGAATGAAATTTGCGAGAATGCATTCATGTCTGTAAAAAGCGGGATTTTACATGCACCTACTCTTGGACCAGAAGTCTCATATTCTGTGATTGAGAGGGAAGCTCTAGCATGTTGTTGGGGTATTAAACATTTTCGATATTTTGTTTGGGGCTTGCCTTTTAAAGTGTTCACCGATCACAAGCCATTAGTACACTTATTTAAAGGAGGAAGAGGATTGGAAGGTAATGTCACTCCCAGAATTTCTAGGTGGATACTGTCTGTGCTTGAGTACAATTTTCAAATGGAGAATATGAAAGGTTTAAAAAATGTGGTAGCGGTGGCCAAGATGGCGACGGAGTAAGACGTGTCTCCAAGTCCCTCCGGCGCCGTGGCCCTAATAGCCTTGAGTAGAACCTTCCTGGGTCATTGTTTTCCTGAGCGACGACTTTCAGAAGTTGCACGATACAGCGGGACCCTCTCCGGCGCTTCCCCGAACTCTCCCGGTGCCCGGGGTGAGGAGATCGGAGATGCGGCCTGCCCGGTGCCCGGCCGACGGAGCTGTCCCTGGATGCGTGGTGCGGCGGCCGGAGCGTCTGTCCTGCTCTGCCGCCTGGTCTGTGCTGCTGGTGCCTGACGTCGCTCTGTGTCTGCCGGCTCGAAGGTGAGGGCCCGGCGCTGGGGCAGTGCTGGTCGCGCCTGGGACACTACGCCTGGGAGGCTGTCTGTGCCGGCGGCGGCAAGAAGGGCGGAGGCGATTGCTAATTGAGCCCGAAGCTTTTGGGCCTGCGCGGAGCGGAGGCGGCGGGGCTGGGCTCTGCTGGGGCCCCCCGCCGGGAACTGCAGCTGAAACCTGACGAGTGGAATATCGGACGAGGTTCCCCCTCCCCCCCCCCCCGGGGACACCGTTCCCTTGGGCCGCCTCCTGCAGCTGTGTGGAGAGTGATTTTCGCGGGCGGCCCGATTCTGCGCCTGAACACCCCCGGGGTGCCGGTAAGAAGTCTACTGGAGACCCCTGGTTACCCTTGGCGATCTCTGGATCGCGGGAGCGGCCTCACGCCACCATCTACGTGAGCCACAGCTCCGCCGCCTGGACCTGTGAGCAAAGGCTTGCGGCTACCCCCCCTCTCTATCGCTCGGCGGCGACGGCCGTCTAGGGAGCCTTGGCGGAGGAGAAGAGCCTGGGGCCACTTGATGCTGCCCTGAAGCCGAGACCGACCGCCAAGGAGAATCGCGACCGACACCTGTGGCAACTCGTGGGGACTCTGGGCGGCCTGCCTGGGCAGAGGGGAACCAGCGGTACTGACGCCTACCTGGCTGGAGGGGTGCCACAGAGAGACGCGATGTCCTCCAAAGCACGTAAGGATACAATGAACAAGGATGGCCCCTTCGAGGGGGACACAGCAGACGGCGTCGCCGGGTGCCAGCGCCTCGCCCAGACAAAAAGACGATGACGAACCCGCCACTAAGGCCTTTATGCTGGAACTTTTCTCCGCCATAAAGGGGGACATCTCCGAGCTCTGCTCCCAGCTCGCGACGGATCTCCGTGAGGTGAGGAGGGATGTTGATGGCATCGGGGAGCGAGTGGCCACGTTGGAGGAGCATGACCTAGGAACGGCCGGTGAAGTGCACCAACTCCAGCAAGATGTACTCCGGCTCACGGAGCAGAATCTGGACCTCCAGGCCCAATAGGATTTGGAGAATAGGTCCTGCAGGAATGACATCCGCATCCGAGCCGTGCCCTGGGACGGTGAAGCTGGAGACCTGCGGGGATATGTGGAGGCCCTCTTCCTGCAGATCTTGGGAGAGGATGACCTCCATGAAGTTCGTATGGATAGGGTCCACAGGGTTGGTCTGCCGAGAGGCGTGGGGGCTCCACCACCTGATATCCTGGTTTGTGTCCACGACTTTCAACTGAAGGAACGCATTCTTCGGAAAGCTTGAGGGATGTCTTCTGTGCAATTTCGGGACCACCGTCCCCAGCTGTTCCAAGATCTAGCAGCCTCAACGCTTCAGAAGAGACGTGACTTTAAGCCTGTTACGAACTACCTGCGCGAACAGGGTGTGGCCTACTCCTGGGGGCATCCTTTTTGCCTTATTTTCAGATGGAAGAATAGGTTGGTTCAAATCAGATCCCTGAAGGATGCTAAAGACCTCCTTGGCCTGAACAATGATGCCCCTGCTCCAAGCGTGGGGAACTCCCCTAAGAGACGGAGACGACGCTCCCCATCCTGGCAGAGAGTAGGAAGGACAGCAGTATCGGGGAGACCGGACCCATCGGTCAGCCTGCAGGAGAGAGGTGCGGCTGTTGCATCTGTAGCGACGGTCACGGTGACGCCTTCGCAGGATAGCTCTGGTGCGGCCTGACCCTGGGGAGGAAGATTGGCTGGCGTGGGAGGGACTCTCCTTTCAGGTACCAAGGGTATTTATGTACTTTTGGGAAGACACCCCGGTCCCGAGTGCTAGGGGGACACTGACTGTTGCCACGACCCCCTGTTCGTTGAGGGTTCCAGAGTGGTCCACAATTTGGGAATATCTATCCCTCAGACTTACAATGTTTGCTTTTTTTTGGAGATTTTTCCATGCCTCGTTTGGCTGGCTAATTTTGCTGGTCAGTCTTCTGGGACGGGAGGGGGGTGGGGTCCTGGGTGGGTGGAGGTGGGAGAGAATGGGGACGGGGGGGCAATGGTGGTGGCCATAGTATGTGATATGTGGTTTTCACATTACGGTGTGATGGATGAATGCGTTCTGACCAAATGTTGTGGAGTTCTGGGGGTTTGGGGAACCGTTGTAACGGAGTTGCTGCTTAAGTGGGTGCGGGCTGCTGGTGTCCTGGCGTGGGTGGAGGAGGGAACACGGGATGGTGTTGATGGCTGAAGGGGGCGGGCGGTGGGGAGAGGGGTGGGCCTGGGCGGGGAGGGGAGGGGGGTTCGGGTTGGTGGATGAGGAGTAGAGTTCTGAATTCTGGCCTGTGCTGGGGTGCGTCTGAATGGGTGCTGTTACGACTCCGACGCTGGCGGGACTGTGGGAAGGGAGTTGCGCAGAGGGTTAGGTGCTTGCGAGAGGAGAGAGGGGGGTTACAGCCTTGGTATGCCGATCACTATAGGAACTTGGAATGTGAAGGGCTTGAATTCCCCGCAGAAGCGCCAGAAAATTTGGAAATATATAAATGATCATCAGCTAGACGTGGTGGGCCTCCAGGAGACCCACCTAGCGCGTAGGGACAAGTCCCACCTTAAAGATAAACAGTTTCCCCTTATTTATCATTCGTCTGCCTCCACAAAACATAGAGGAGTGGCCCTCCTCTTCCGCTCTGCCCTCCAGTTTCAGCCCATGGGTGTAAATAGCGATAAAGAAGGCCGCTGGCTCATGGTTAAAGGGCTACTCCGAGATAGATTGTGCACGTTTTTGGTACTATAAGCTCCGAATGTGGGCCAAAATAAGATTATTCAGGACTTTTTGCAGAGGATGGAGGACTTTGTCGAGGGGGCCTTGTTCGTGCTGGGGGACTTTAATTTGGTCTGGAACAGAGAACTGGACTGCTCTCATCACCAACGTTCCGACACTGGTTTGTTTTCCGCTGAGACACAGCGACGGTTCGATGACATGGGCTTGCTGGATGGCTGGCGCTCTGTCCACCCCCAGTCCCGAGACTTCACATTCTTCTCTCATGTCCACCACTCTTATTCACGCTTAGACCACATTTTTCTAAATCGATCCCTTAGAGGAGACATTCGCGATGCTAGGATCTTCCCACTGTCGGTTTCTGACCACAGCTTGCTTTCTCTTTGCCTCCATTGGTCGGCTAGAGGGGACGGCCAACACAAGTGGTACTTCCCGGCCTCTCTTGTCCGAGACGAGACCTCATGCAAGGCATTACGCGCAGCCATTCGGGAGTTCTTTGCCCTTAACCCGGTGCAAGATACATTGGTGTTTAACACGTGGGACGCCTTTAAGGCATCTCTGAGGGGCACTTGTCTGGCCCTCAATGCTAAGCTCAATAAATTGAGGAAGAAAGAACGTGAGGAGCTGGAAGAGGAACTCAGCTCTGGAGCGGGCCCATAAACAAAACCCTACCAGACTTACACTTCGCCCACTGACGACAGTGAGGGGGAAACTAAGGGCTCACTACAATAACAGAGTGGCGTTTACCCTGCTGAAACTACGTCACCTATCCTATTCCCAGGAGAGCAAAGTTGGGAAGCACTTGGCCCGTCAGCTCCGGGACAAAAGAGTAAAGGAATACATAGGGGGTGTTCGGGATGCAACAGGAGTTATACAGCACCACGACAAGGTCAAGGCTGACCTTTTCGGCGACTTTTACGCCTCGCTCTACGCGGGAGAGGCTCTTGACCCCGAGAAACAACGGGAATTTCTGGCCACCCTTCCACTCCCCCAGGTCTCCACAGAGTGGAATGAGCTGCTCGCGGCCCCTTTCACGAGAGACGAGGTTTTAGGAGCTATCAAGGCTCTGGAACCCCATAAGGCACCTGGAGCGGATGGTTATACGGCCCTTTTCTATCAGACCTTTGCCACTGAGATAGGCGATTTCCTAGTGCACCTTTTTAATGGTGTGGCCGAAGCCGGAGAAACATCGGGTTCCATGGCGGAGGCTGTGATTTTGGTTATTCCCAAACCAGGGAAGGACCCATCTAAATGTTCCTCATATAGACCCATAGCCCTTCTCAATCTTGATGCTAAGCTATATTCCTCCAAGACCTGATGCCGGCACTCATCCACCCGGATCAATCCGGACTCATTAAGGGGCGTCAGACCCACGATAATACCAGACGGTGGTACACCTCATAGAGAAGGCAAATAGATTCCGGATTCCGGAGGTCTTGGTGGGCCTTGACGCAGAGAAGGCCTTCGACCGAGTTGATTGGGACTTCCTGTTTCATACCCTGTCGGCCTTTGGCTTCTCTGCGAAATTCCTTTCAATGATCAGAGCAAACTATAGCAGCCCCCGCTCTAGAGTAGCGGTTAATGGCCACCTTTCGACATTTTTCTCGCATACCCGTGGCACCAGGCAGGGATGCCCCCTCTCTCCCCTGCTCTTCGCCCTAAGCATTGAACCGTTAGCGTTGGCCATTCGGGAACACCAGGGAATTCATGGCATTCCTTTCACGGGCGAGCAACACAAGATTACCTTGTTCGCAGACGACGTTCTCCTTTCCCTTGTGGACCCGGCGCAGTCCCTACCGTACGTCCAGGATGCTTTGTCGCGGTACGAAGAGGTAGCAGGCTTTAGGGTTAACTACGATAAATCCTATATTCTTAACCTCACGCTTCCCGCGGCTGAGGTGGACCTATTGCGGCCGCTCACGCCGCTATCATGGGCCTCCAGCTCCATCCTGTACCTGGGGGTCCATTTGACTCCCACAATAGGGAAATTGTACTCCGCGAACTTCCCTCCGATGCTAGCAAAGATGCAGAGCGACCTCGCCCGCTGGAAACCGATGTATATATCATGGCTGGGGAGAATCCATGCGCTTAAGATGACCCTCCTCCCCAAGTTTCTGTACCTTTTCCAGGTTCTCCCTATCCCCTTGGAGCTGGACTTCTTCCGTCGTCTCAAAACGCAAATACTGCGTTTCATTTGGCAGGGGGGACGGGCACGTTTTTCCTTTACCACTCTGCGCCGGCCACGGAGGGAAGGGGGAGTGGGCCTCCCCGATATGCACCTATATTACAAGGCTGCGCAGCTACGGGTTATAGTGGAGTGGTCACAACAAACCTCAGAGAAGCATTGGCTGCATATGGACAGGAGTGTGGCGGGGAGGACTATCTGGGATCTAGTGTGGAAGCCCAAGGGAGATAGACCCAAGAACGCGTACATTAGTACCCCCACCAGCACAACCTTGAAAGTATGGGACACGGTCTCGCACGACGAACGATAGACGTCATTCCTGTCCCCCTACACGCCTATACATTTCAACCCTGCCTTCCCGCCTGCTCTGCGGGAAGGCCAATTCGATGGGTGAAAGAGAGGGGGGCTGCCATGCTCTCACGCACTTGTTTCATGGCCATTCTCCACTTACCTTTGAGAACTGCATGAGAGACTATGGAGTCCCGTTGTCTGAGCGGTTCCACTATGTCCAGATGCTCCATTGGGCTACATCTTCAGCAGTCGGAAGGCGGCCACACAACCACTCGCCCCATTCGAGGCATTCCTCTCCTGGACGTCTGCTATGAAAGGTGTCATCTCCTTCATCTATAATCTTCTTCTCTCTTCCGCTGTGGCACCCAGGCCGCGCTATATGGGGCTCTGGGAGGAGCTTCTCGGACGCGATATTTCGGATATAGAATGGGCGCACCTATGGAATGACATCGCAACACACAATCACTCGGTGGAACTCCGGGAGGCTCACCTTAAAACTCTTATGGATTGGTACCTGTACCCCACCAAGTTATATAGGATCTTCCCAAATTCTTCAGATAGGTGCTGGAGGGGCTGCGGCCTTTTGGGCGACTTCCGCCACATCTGGTGGGACTGCCCGGTCATCCGCCCATACTGGGAGGAGATTCTTTCGCATATTAAGGAGCTACTGGGGTACCCGATTGCAGACTCGAAGGCTCATTTTCTGTTGGGTCTTCGGGATCCGGATCTTGAACATCAGACTAGGGCTGATAAAAAGATAATGTGGCTATGTATTTGAGCTGCCAAGCTCACCCTGGCGGCGGCTTGGAAGAAGCCGGAGGCTCCGTCGACCTCCCTGTGGCATGCGAGGTTATGGAAACTATTAAGTATGGAACGCATGGCGGATGTCTTCCTGGGTAATTTCAAGAATTTCATGTTCCGCTGGGGCCCATTTGTCCGATTCCTATCCAAGGGATTACTATCGGCTGTCTCCACATCCACGATACGGGCTCTCCATTTGTTTCAGGTGTGAATGCGATAACCGAATGAATGATTAAATGCGAATGTTGCCACCACCATTGGGGGGGGGGTGGGGGGGGGGTAGGGGGGAGTTTCTTGTTTTAGGTTTTAGTAACAACCCACTAATATGCTGAGGCAACGAGAGGCCTAACGTGGTACGGACTGTTCATCCTTCACGGATTTCTGTATTGGCACGGTCACGAATCTTGTCTCGATCTCTGGCCTGTGGAACTCTATATCTCTGCCTGGGGATATCTCACGCACCCTCTATGGACTGAACCCCATGATCTAGCTGCAGGTGTCTTTCCGTGCTATTGACCTCTTTGCCGCTTGATCTATGTTTGCCCCCTGCGTGGGATTCTTTTTTTATGTTTTTCTCTATAACCTCAATAAAAATACCTTTGACAAAAAAAAAGTGGTAGCAGATTACCTATCTAGAATGCCAGTGGATGCCACTAAGAAAGATTTGGAGGAAGTAATAGATGTGATCAGATGCAATTAGGAACAGACATTTGATAAAGAAGAATGGAACAATGGTATGTCAGAGGATGCGTTGTTGCTTAAGGTCATGAATTGTGTATCGAAGGATAGACGAAAGAAATTTGTGATGATGTACGCTTTAGGAGCTTTTATCATGTTGAAGATGAATTAAGTGTAAATGAGGGGAAATTATGGAGAAGGAACAAGCTGGTACCACTGACAAAATTGAGGTGTAAGATAATAAATATATAGCACACGAAGGGCATCTTGGGAGGAATATGGCCAAGAGACGTGTTCGCCAGTCATTTTGGTGGCCGGGATGGACAATGATATTGAGGAACTAGTCAAGGAATGTTATGCATGTGCTATGAGTGGCAAGACGAAAGTTGTGAGACAACCTCCCCCTGCCTGAACGGAATTTCCTAAACAGCCGTGGGAGAAGTTAGCTAATGATTTTCTTGGTCTCATTACTAAGTTGGGATCTCGAAGTAAGTTTTTGATGGTTCTTGTAGATTATCACTCCAAATGGTTTGTTAGTCTACTGCTTGTATTGGGACAGAAAAGTGATTGGCTTTATGGAGAGAGTATTCTTGAATGAAGGGATTCCAAAGACACTAGTATCGGATAATGGAGTTCAGTTGGTCTCAATAAGAATGAAAGAATTTTTATGCAAAATGGGAATTGTTCATGAGAGGGTTGCTTTGTTCATGCCTCAGGCAAACGGTTTGGTTGAAAGGATCGATCGTCTATTAATGGACAACATTCAACTTTCATTACCGAATGGATTAGCGTGGTCTGAGGAACTTAAAAAGCTGGTGTGGTCTTATAGAGTCATACCACATTCGATGACTGGGGTTTCTCCATTTGTTTCTCTTAAGGGATGTGAGCCGAGTATGAAAGAGGTTCCAGGATGGCTGAATAGAGAATGTGTATGGGTGGATCGTGCTGCAGTAGAGAATGGTGTTGAAAAACAACAAAGAGTGGCCACGAGTCCCTACAATTTTAGGAAAAGTGTTAAGGATTCGGTCATAAAAGAAGGTGATTGGGTTGTGGTGAGAAGAGGAGGAATTGTTACCAAAGTGGAAAGCAAATTTACTAAACCTGTACAAGTAAAAACTGTAAAGAAGAATGTTCTTATCCTAGCTGATGGGTCTGCTTGGAGCTGTGGAAATGTGTCTAAATGCCAATCCCCTTAAATTCGTTTGTATTATTGTGTTTCTTGCATTTAACTTTAGGAGATTATTTTTTTTATGCTTTCATTAATGTTCTATGTAAGGGGGGGAGATATGTAGGGATTTACTCATGATAGAATGTTGAGTGTTGCTTGGTTGAATAGAATGTTGCTCTTTGAAGTGGAGCAGAGAAGAAACTGGAGTTGGTGAAGCAGCTGGAGGTCTTGTTATTCTCATGCTACAATAAAGATTACCAACTTATGTTCTGTGTTGAAAACATCTTTACAAATTGTTTCATCTTGACATTGGTAGGAGCAGAAAAGTTAACAGTGTTAATAACTTGAGTGGTGTCATATGTATAAGGACCATGTTTCTTCGCTTCCATTATGATTTGACGCGCCTTTTGATGACGGAGGCAACAAGCAAGTATATGATGAGGATCTGAAGTACATTTAGAGTTTTTAGAACGTAATCAATGGGCACGTTTGAAATCAAGCGGTGGGGAGATGGTACGTTTCGCCAGAGTAGGTATCAGGGTAGTAAGAACCTGTATCATACCGTCCTTCTCTAGTTGTTTACTGTAAATGTATCTGAACTGTAAATCCAAATAAAGAGCAATTTAAAAAAAGATACAATTTCAGGGTGGCTAAGGTAATCTCCTCATGTTATCCCTAGTGACCCCGAACAGAAAAAATATATGTCTGGTCTAAATGGAGTGGACAGACTGATAACAATAATAAAAACAGCCTGTTGCATCCACACCCAGTAGCGGCTCCTCCGCTGCGGCGGAGGAGCATCGCCCCACTGCTTTTAAGCAGTGCCACATACAAACATCAAATGATAATAAGTTAGAGTTATTATCATTTCATGCTTCGTGTCCGGTTGCTTTGCGTGCGGGCAGGGCTGCTCTGCTCTGGGAGCAGGGGAAGAGTGATTTGCCCACTCCTAAGTATGCAATGACTGTTTGGTCTGCCCTCTCGAGTAGCCCAAACCAGTCATGAGCACTTTCCCCGTTCTCCATGCAGGCTGCATTACAGCCTGCATGGAGAACATGTCCACCCAGGGCTTTAAGTGGGCCGGGTCTCAAGAGGTCTGCGCACCAGCAGTTTTTTAAAGGGGGCCTTGAAACGGGTCTCTATCAGGCTCTGTTTTGAGCTCTGGCACAGGCGGTCCGTTTTTTTTCCGGACTGCAGTGGCAGCAGTCTGCTGTCACTGCAGTCCAGACAAAAGTGCCAGGGCGCAAAACAGCCCAATAGAGACCCGTTTCGAGACAGCAGGCACATCGACGTGCGCTGCCCACAATGCTCACTTCTCACTAGTGGAGAAGTTGCGGCATGATGTCATGCCAGGTGAGCGTTGTGGGGGAAGGGAAATCCTTTAAAGAGAGTCATTTTCTTTCTGGATTTCCCTTCTCTTTCTGAAACGCAAGAGCAGCAACATTGTGGTATGGTCACCAGGGCTTTAATTGGAAGATTGTTCAATATTATATGTAACCAGCCATAGTTGCAGCTTATTTATCTTATGCAATTAATAACCATACAAAGCCAATAATCCTTACTTGTTGTAGGTATGATATTACTTCTTGTATCATATATCTGGATGCAATGACAGAAAAAGCAAAATACAAGTCAGGCTGCACATTATGCTAAACACAGATTTTTAGCGTAAGTGTTTTAAAGCCACACCCCTAATTACACTGGTCACGCCCCTTTGAGAGACCCCCTCCCCCAGTTTTTTCATCCCACTTAAAGCCCTGTGTCCACCCCTCCAGCCCCTGGCTGAGAGCCGTGTCACGGCACTCTGACTAATCACAATGCTGCATTGCAGCCTTGTGATTGGCTTAGGGGAGGGAGCCTGGTTGCCTGCTTCCTATTCCTCGAGTAGGAGACAGGAGAGCAGGAGCAGAGATGCTGGAATTGAGGGAATTTTTTTTTTTTTTATTTCCACCCCCACTGCGTGACACACCCACAGCATCGCGTGCTCGCGACACCCCCATGACCACTTGCGCCCGCCCTCCACCCATGAGTCATGCTGGCCGCCACTGTCCACACCTACTGCCCCAACTCCGTTGGCGGTCCGCCCGACTCGAAATAAACTTGAAATGAGGCCCGCAGTTCTGAGTCTTATTGTTGTATACGTTAACTATATTTCAACCCACCAACTATCCATGGGTCATCACCAGGACAAGAGGAATAGGCAAAGCACAAAAGGAGAGTAACCCTTATAAGAGAAACGACAGAACATCAAGATTAAATATAAGGGTTTCCAGGGGAATGATACAGTAGTAGGGAGAAGCTGCCAAATGAAGAGCATACAAAGGACTGCAGAATTAAAGGGACTATATCCAAAGAGGGTGGCGGAGGGGACAGCAACATGTTTATCGGATAAACCGAGTAATTTATAGTTCAGAGTGTTGGGTATTAGCTGTGTGAGTGCTTAACCAGTAAGAACCTTCAGATGGCTACTGTCTAAAACTGCACTTTTATACAGATCATCTGCATTAATTTCTAGACTGATACCATACAAATGCCAGGGGAAATGAATATGTGATCTTGAAGAACGATTCTCAGTGCTTTCGACATGGTGAGACAGGATAGACCTCAGAAAAGGATAGTTATGTTATGTTATGTTATTTATATTTTTATAGCGCACAGCTGCCCCAGCAAAGGGGCGTCCTGGCGCTTAGACAGGCACTATAACATAACACACAATAAAAATGATACTCACAAAATAAATCACAAAATAATAATCACAAGATGCTTTGTTCCTGCTTCACCCCCGGTCAGAAGAAATTGTTAGGCCCTCATTCTGAGGGCTGCGCGAATCCCGATTCCGCCACAAGCTTCTGTTTGTGCATGAATTGAGGTTCTAGCTTGGGTGCTCAGCATCCTGCCAGTGTTTCCCCACATGATTTTTACCTAGTAAAATGTGGACGAAAATCAGGTGGACAAACTGCATGAAACGGGGGAAACACAAGCAGTTGGCAGGTTAGCCTCCATTCTGACATCTGAAAATATTCCGAATAATCTGCACCGGGACGTATCACAGTTAGGTGCACTGGCTCAGTGCAAAGCTGCGTGCCTGTTTTTTCGGTCAGAGGCATCTAAATTTCCTACCTATATCTTACAATTTCTCAGAGTTAATACATGAACTTTAGACAGAACTAGATGGAAATCAGTGAGCGGAGACTGCCTCTCTTGGATTGCCTCAGATGCAAAAACAGGCACTTGGCTCCGTGCTAAACCAGCACAGCTCATCATGATACTGTCCATCATGGTATTGGTATTTACAGTAGAGGCGGGAGAGCCAGAGAAGACTTGAGCCAGATGCCTGTCTCTGGCTCAGCTCTAGGTGCTCCCGCACCCTCCAGCTCAAAACAAGCAAACGTTCATTCATGTGGCTTCTGCTTGCCACCCACGCTCTAACCTCATCCGCCAACGATTTATGACTAAGGCAAAGTATTAATCTTTGATGTAAAACAGGAGAGAGAAAGAGGTAACCATCTAGTGGCTGCATTTTACAATTTTAAAACAGAAAATGTGAAATTAATCATCCACTCTTAACCATGTGTCGTGCAATCCTAGCAATATCTCTCTTGTGTTTGATTCAACAGGCCAGATTTTTGTTACACCATGTATAACAAAAATCTGGGCCTCCTAAAGGGTGTGCATGACAACGGACTTACCTCTGCAATAATGGCATTGTGGTTGGGCTCGATGGGGATATCTAGATTTACTTATTTTTTATGGAGGTTTATATAGCGCAAACTCGACCCGAAGATATTGGAGGCTTTACAAAAGCACCAGTTATGTTACACAAGAACACATTCATTATTGGTAGGCACAGGAAGATGAAGTGATTTGCCCAGAATCACAGGATGTGGAGTCGACCCCGATGCTCGAACCTTGGCTTCCCAGCTCCAAAGTCTGCAGTCTAGCCCAGACCCCTTTATATGTATATAGGTTTGAATGTTTCTAAGTTCATGTTTCAAAACTATCACTTTCAATAAATGCTTCTCAATGTAGTGATAACATCTGATGCACCAAGGTGTAACACTTCGAAGCATTTTGATGGCTTGACTCCTGCAAGGAATCTCAGAGCCAAGACAGACTCTCTGGGCGGCTCGGCTCGGCTCTACTTGTTGATGTGTTGGCTCGCCCACGTCTAATTTACAGGGCGCCAGGCTGCTGCGAAATCCCCCGTTTAAGCCATTCCGCCTCGGTGGGTACCAATGTACTGCTTGCTGCCCAGTCCTCAGAAACGATGGCCCCCCTAATACCAGATGCCCTTCCTGGGTGTCCACACGCGGTTGGTTAGGTTTTTAGGGGAGGCTTGAGGCCTGGTGTCACACGAGACATTTTCCCCTCACTGTTTCTGTTTACACTGGAATTCACAGCTGTGTTTCTTTCTAAGCCGGATTTGTTTGTATTGCCAACCACCCCTCTGCTCTCTGTTTTTTTTTTTTTTTTGTCTGTTAAAATTCTCTGAATTGTAAATGAACAGCGAGCGGCTCGCTAGGGCCCACGTAAGCCCAGAGGATTTGAATCAGGCAAACGCCGAGAGACACAGCGGGCCAGCCTCGACGGAGACCAAAACACGCCTTTGTCGTAGTCCTAGCGCTCAAAACACCTTCAAAGAAAGATGCGCAGGCCGCGGAACGCAGCCGGCCGGCGACTGGAGCGATTCACAGAGGTGGCAAACAAAGTGTACATTGCGCAAAAATGTATTTTGTTATGTATGATGTATTTAGTGTATGTCTTCTTGAAAATTCAGGCACATTTCTGCACATCTCCTGCTCAAAGTGCCGAAATGAATGGATGCGTGCGTGTTCAGTGACTTGTTTGCACTGTACGCTCACGTCTCATTTTAAAATGAAGATGCTGACGTCATTGGTACGGAGTGCTTCTTTCGAATGACTGCAGTCAATGCATAAAACACATATGGAAAGGGAAGGCTTGTGTGCAATTGGAAAATTTGCAAAACGGTTACCATGCATCGACTCAAAACACTTTTGGTTCACATACAGGCTGTTGCCATATTGTTGGCAACAAAGTGCGGAACCAATGGCCCTGTTACCAACTATAAACGGCGTAACGCAAAATGATGCCCCCCCCAGCAGAAGACACCCACAGCCCCTAGTATCCATAGGCTCTAGACTGGGTGATCCCTGAAGGATGCCCCCCCACCCCCCCCCCCCCCCCTTGCAAAGCAGGGACCTGCGTCGACGCCCTTGGATACAACATGCACTCCAGAAACACACAAATAAAACTAGCATAAACATAACACGCCCTCACACTCACGAAGTCACATCGTAAAGCACGAATCTGGGTTTGGATAAATAGCTGAATAGACTCGCGTGTAGCACATGGCCATCTCACACTCACTTCACTTTTAGGCTGACTCACACAAATCATTTTAATAACATAGCACCGACATACTCTCTGCTGACCGCCAGGGGTGTTTGGGGTGTTAACACCACTCTAATAAATGCATTTTCTGATAAATAGTTGGGTACAGATGCTTTCAATCCCTATTGAGGGATGTCAGTCGGATTTCACCAGGGCTGTTTACATACACATAGACATTAATGTGCACACACTCCCTCTCTGTTTTGAAAGCCCTTAAATATTTGTTATTTTACAGAACATTGTATTTTGTCTTTTAGTACTACCAATCCGCCTTCCCCTCCCTTTCCATTGCCCTTAGGCCCCTCTTAAGCGCCCTGTTTGTCCTATAATGTATTGAAATCTTATATGCCAGTCTGATTTTCAGAAAATCGAGCACACCCCCTCCGCCCCAAACTTACTGACCAAGCTATGCCCCCGCTGACCGCACACAACGAACCCCAACAAACAATATCAGGGGACAGGATGTAGCCTAACGGACAGGGGGTCGATCTCAAATCTGGGGAACGGGGTTGGAGTCTCTGCAATGACGCTCAACATCCAGTGATTCTGGGAAAAAACACTTAATCTCCCCATGCCTAACATAAATGAATGTGTCCTTGTGTAACGCAACTGGTGCTCATGTAAAGCGCCAAGATACCTGAAAACTAAACAAAAATAAAAAACACAATTAAAGAGTCGTTCATCCACTTCAATTGGTGGCTTTCCCCGATCAGCATCAAAGGGGGCAGAGCTAGAGAACCTCCACAATGATGGTTGTTGCCATTGGACGTGCATAACAAAACAAACGATACAACATTTTACACCTCTGAAAACAGGTGACCCAAAATAGATTCCTCAGAGCACAAAAAAGGGTATGCAATACTATGGTGCAATCTTTCTGTACTCCTGAGGATCATTGATCAGAAGTGGGAACAGAAAACTGATCAAAACACGATCTGAATCTGGCCAAAGCCTTACCAAAAAGCAGCCAACAGAGAAAACAACCATTGGCAACGCGGGTGGGTCTAGGCTTAAAGTGATAATGAATGGCAATGCAGCGTTTCATAATTTAATATTATGGGAGGGCTGATAGTTTACACTGTTAGAGAAGGGTGGCTAAAATAAGGTGATTACCTGCCTTACTTTACTGCATGAGTGGGTTTGTGCTATAATACAAAACACAGCCCTCCCTCGCCGGGTAATAGAACGAAGGAAGCAAATTAAAGCTGGCATTAGGGCTTCATGTGTAACAGTAATAAGGGATAATTTTGCTTGCACCGCTGTCTGTGCCAGAGCACTGTTTTAGAAGTTAATGATTCCTAATGTGGTGCAAGGAAAGAAACATCTTGAGCCCTGACAAGTTTTGACTGAGTTCACTGTCCTAGCATCTGCCTTGTTCAGTCCAGGGGTGTAGCTTAGTCAGTGAGTTTCCGGGGATGTGAATCTCAAATTCCCCAACTAAAAAAGCAGAGGGCAGTGAGGTGAAGGGGAGAGATGACCAAGGTTTACGATGGACTATTCCAGTTCAGAGGAAGGTCGGTACTGATCTGCATTAAGTGGCCCTCTGCTTAGAGTGGCAGTGTGGATGAAAAAGGCCACCCTGAGCGACTACCAATGCTTAGATTGTTTGCAAGCATTCCTCCAATCACCTTTTGGGTGTTTACGCGCAACATTCACCAAATTTGCTTTTGTGTAAGTACATGACATTTAATTGAAAGCCAACGTAATTATGGGAAATTCAAATACATCATTTCATGCTATTTTTAGCAATAAATAAAATGCCACAAGGGTGCATTTTGTTCTAAAAACTAGTGCGAACAAAAGCACTGTGGACAAGAGCCACTTGTATTCTGCTGTTCCCATGTTTGTGATAAAATTTTACTGTGAATGGCATGTTCTCTGTTAATTTTTAACTAGAATGTGCATAATTACGCAAAGTGGAATAATGGCATAATTTCGGGAATTTCGCGTAAAAAACGACTTCATGTTTATTAAAAATTCGACTTCACATTTGAATTGGACTTCTAACACAACTATTTAAAATAGTTGTTTATGTATTTTTATAGCTAGTCCCATTTCTTAGATAAAGTATTAGGATTTTAATCTGTACTCTGTTTTTATACCTTAGACAGCTAAGGCTACCACAGTGAAAAATAACCGTTGGGTGCTAGTCACTATAAGCACTTGTTAACATTAAATTATTATATCTCCTAGGTTTTGACCTGTCCAAAAGGGTTGTTTCCAAAGGTCAAATTTGCAGTTTAAAACTCTAACAGCCAGGCTACAAAAGATAGGCCTGCAGTCATGTCTGCTCTGTCACTATAGTGGATGACACAATGGTTGTTACAGCCCACTAGAGACTTTAACTTACAGACCCTGGGACCGCAATGCACTTTGCACCATAAGGTAAATATGCCATTTAGGGGTATGCCATTTGAAAGGGGGAGAACAGGTATGGTACTACTGGGCAGCAGATGTAAATCAGCAAAAATATAGCGTCCAGCAAAAGGTGAAAAATCCTACAAAATGGGCAAAATCTATACAATATATCATATCGCGTTGTGTAGAGACAAATATGAACATGTGCTGGTGACAAGAAAGCAGAAATCACAACAAACTTGATAATCCTTTAGGCACATGTAAAACAAGAACTAGAGAAGGGCCGGGCCGACGGTGGCGATCGTTCTGCCATCGCAATGAGATTTCCACACCACCAAATGAGGATGGCGTTGGGTATCGCAGTGGACGCAAAGTCCGTCTGCCGCTTTACCGCCGGTGGCAATCATAACAATTGCCTGGCGGGCGGAGCAGGGCCACTAATATGGTGGCGGTGCCTAAAAGGCACCGTCTGACATATTAGGATGTGGGAAATTAAAGGCTTTTCCTTGGCGGCATCGCCACCATGGATAGGCTGGTGAGGATTGGGTCTCGGGACCTGTTGTGGGCCCCCCTTGTGTCTGGGGGAGGTGGGGTTCACTAGGGGGTACCTATGGTACCCCCATACATTTCACTGCACCAAGTGGCAGGCACCGTGTGGTGCCTGCCATGTGGTGTAGTGAAATTCTAGAAATACGATTTTAACACTGCGGCGAGTGCTGCTGTCACCAGCACCCGTTGCAATGTTAAATTGCAGAATGTGACCGCCATGGTGGCAGTTGCATCCTAATTCACGGTGTGGGACCGCCACATGTCTGGTGGCTGGTCCACACACCACAGGTATGGCGGGCGGACTCAGTTCCATCCACCATCCTAATGAGCCCCTCAGTTTGTAGTTATGGCATACATACTATCCATGTATTACAATGAAGGGCAGGTCAAAATCTCTCTTTCCAAGCTGTGTGGGGGCAGAAGCTGCTCCCCATTTATAAGAGTTTGGGGACCAATTGAAACAAACTATGGTCTTTGCAAAGATACTTTTATAATCAATGAGCAAATACACTGGTTTTACAAGTGTGTGAAAGGGTCTGCCAGAAGGGTTATTCTGCGTCAGCAAATCTTGCAATTGCCCTTTAGAAAACTGGGTAGGTGATGCACTAGATGCACCAAAGACAAATATTTGTGAGGCAAGCAATGCAGTGCCTAATACTGTGTGCTCATTTGAGCCTATTTGCATTATTAGGTCATGAAAATGTATGATTCTTAAATGATATAGAAATTTGAAAATGTCCGATATTAAACTTTATATAGCTCTCTTCCATTTCTAAGCACCAAAAGTAATATATATGGGACTTTATTTATCATTGCGTAAGGTAGAAAACCCTGAGGCTTCCTTGTCAGGATTCAAACTATTGACTTTTAGGTAACTGCATTAGTCAGTGGCAAGCGCCCTGTTAGCTACGCCATCCTCACTGGTATAATAGCAACACATCTGGTGTTATTTAATTATACATAACGGTGCAGCCATCATGTGCCAGAGTACTTCTGATATACATACATGGTGTATACTGGCAGGAAGTGGTTAGGGAGACAGTGCGCGTCACTGAGAAGGAGATCCCATGCACCCCTGGTCATGTGCTGCTCAACCTATTCCCCCACTCCGCTAAAACCAAGGTCACGGCCAGGTTTCAAGACCTGGCATATATACTAGCAAAACGCGAACTCACAAGCAAGTGGAAGGCCCCGGCAGGTCCAGGGGTAGGCAATTGGAAAAGGGAGCTAGAGAAGTGGGTGAGCTGCGAACATAGAATACTGCTTCGGAATGCAAAACGAGGCATAGGGAGATTGGAGAGGGCACAAAGCCTGGGAGGTGTTGGTAGACGACCTGAAGAATGTAGACCAGGAGTCTGAACCTAGCACGCCACAGACTAGATCTCAACCGGCCAGCCCCGATAGCCTAGGCCAAGAAGGGAGTGAAGGGGAGGCATGAGCAGACCATAGCACCCTAGCATCCACGGGCATGGTGGTTTATATGGGTACGACCCACGGCTTAGACTGAAAAGAGTGAGACCCAGATGAGGCAAGCGGCGAGAGGCATATTGGCGGGTTGGTCGGCAGCAGCAGGGGAGGGGGCGGCGGGCGGGATATTAGAGGGGGAACTGTTAGACTTATAATAGATGAGGATCTGTTACAGCTAGAACTGCATAGCGCGGCAGGAAGTCACATAGCGTGAAGAGATATGAGCAAGAGACTGGATGACCAGCTGGGAAGGGCAATCAGATGGGTCACCTGGAACTTAAATGAACGTGAAACGACGTATGTGTGTAATGATGGTTACTAAATGCCAATAAAATATGTTTAAAAAAATACATACATGGTGCATGAATAGTCCAGTGTGCGGGTCAAATATTTTGAAGTTCTGCTAAAACATAATGCTCAAAATGTCAAAAGATCCAGAGCTTACTAGGACCCAGACCTGCTGTGAATGCTGCAGCTAACTCCTCCAATTATATCACCCCATTCTTCTCTCTCTCTCTTCACTTTATCCATCTCTTCTCTCTCTTCTCCTTCCTTCACCCCTCTCTCTAATCTACACACACTTTATCTCCTCCTCTACTTACCCCTTCTTCCTTCACTTACCTCTCTCCATTTCTCCCTGCTGTGTTCACTTTCCTCTCGTTTTCTCTCTTTCTCAGTATTCTCAGGCCCTTATTTACGGGGATTCGGCATAGGGCAGCGGAGCAAGTCATTACGCCAAAGAGAAAGGGCAGGAATGCACCGTATTTATGCAATGTGGTGCATTCATGTCCTTCTCCCTGTGCTGGTTCCATTTTGGCTGTCTAGCGCCAATGCAGGCACCCTTCCACCATGGTGCAAGTGTGCCTGTGTTGTCAGTAGTGTTGTTTTTGTGCAGGAAGGAGCACCTTCCTGCACAAAAACAATGCTAGGAGGCATTTTCCTATTTCTGTGTGTGCTGCAGAATGCAGCACACATAGAAAGAGGAAAAAAGTAGTATAAATAAATGAATTTCTCCTCGTTATGCCTCACCTTGGAAGGCGTAAGGATTTGGCACTTCTCCAGGTTTATATGATCTTATTAATCTGGGGTGAGGTTCCGTGACAATTGTAAGTGGTGCCGGGGACTGGGTGGTTACTCGCAACTTTTCACGCAAGAACAATCTGGACCCCCGATTTACTGGACCTTACCAGGTACTCCTGGCCACGAGGACTGCCGTTCGTCTTGAGGGGCGGAAAAATTGGGTACATGCTACCCATTGTAAGCGAGTCCCTATTCCTTTGCCGGCAGACCCGTGGGTAAGGAAAGGCATTGCGTCAACAGAAACAGAAACATTGCCGGCGTTTGTACCTTTTAGCGACGCACAGCTTGTTGGAGAACACTCAGCGCAGCAGAAAGCCACTGTTGAACACTTGTCAGCAAAAGACTCAAGACCAAATCAACCAACTGATCAGCAGGACGCTGTCTCTTCAACGGATCCTTTGTTCAACGAGCAGACACGTCCCGGGAAACATCGATATTCTTTGCGATCTCGCATTAAGGACAAATAAAATTTTCTTGCTTTGTTGAAACTGACAACTGCATTATCCCAGATTTCCCGTGATCAGTTTTGAACATCCGTATCATTGAAATTTTTTGTACATATATCAAGCTTCTTCCTTGTATCTTTTTCCTTCCACAGCTGAGAGACATTGTGCTTATATATATATATTGTGTATTGAAGGCCGTAGGGCCGCGCGCGTACTTCCTTCTGGACAGTAGGTCTTGACGCTAGGTTAAAGGCCGTCGGTTCCTAGGAACTCCTGGGGATTGACTATTGCTGCACAGAACGAAGTGCGTCAAGAAACGTTGCGGACGGTCATAGGGAATGGCATTCTCGAAGCTGAATGATTTGGAGGGAGCTCAAGTCTATAGATTCAAGCTGCAGCAACTCAGTCGTTCCAAATGTTTTGTATTCCAACTGTTCGTATTGTTTTTAACTGCTTCTGCATTATTGACGGGTGGGGTGTATTACACTATGTCTTATTTCTTGCCTGCTACACCTACTCCTACTTCTTACCCTAATCTTACTTCTACTGTTTCTCCCCATTCTTTTCACATTTTACCGGAACACGAGCAGGCTAGACGTGTAGAATTCCGCAACAATTCCTTTATTCAGCTCCTCCATCAGCATCAGTTAGTGGTTAACACTACTAATTGTTGGGTGTGTGGGTTGATGCCACATACTACGGGTAAGGGAATTCCATATCTGGTGTTACCGTATAGTTCCCAAGGGTCAGCTCGAGCATTTCAAACAATGTTCCGAAGCACACTGGGTTTCCACCCCATTCAAGAACAACGTTCCCCCTATTCTGGTCCTACCTCGTATCAGAAATCTTTATCGATGGCAATAGAGGATATGGAAGATGAGATCCATGACCCTTTTCTTATCCCTGAAGAAGAGGTACAAGCTTATAGGGTCCTGAGTAGAGGGGAATATAGTATGTTCACTAGTGAAAAGCAGCTTAAAAGCTCGCCTCCAATATGGGTCGTACCCCACACTGGTAATCTTTGTCTTATAGGTCGTGGTTCGCAAGCCCTACTTGGAGAAAGTGCTTGCACTGAAAGTTACATTCTGCCAATGTTCTCGTCCCCTGTGTTTCTGGCTGCCAAGGGTACCTACTTTATCTGTTATGATCGTGCATACACATGGTTGCCCGCAGACTTCATGGGCTCATGTTTCATTGCAAATTTGTTGCCTCCGACGTTCACTGTAGATGCCGATTATCATAAGACTAGAGTTGTACGAGGCGTAGTTAGCGAAGAAGACACTGCCGGTCAAGAGGCAGGAGACTTTTTCAAGGGTTTCCTCCCGTTTTGGGGACCTATGGTTAATAGTAGGAACCTGAGACAGTTGACTCGAGTGGTAGAATCGACAGCTAATATTACTGCCAGTGCCCTTGGTAATATCACCACAGAACTTCAGGCGGAGAGGCTTATGACGTTACAAAACCGAATGGTTTTAGATGTCATCTTAGCAGATCGCGGTGGGGTATGTAAGGTGATCCATTCGAGCTGCTGCATTTTCATTCCAGATAATGCTCCTACTGTCTATCAAGCCATCTCGAAGTTGCATAAGATCTCCGAATCCATACACGTGGATGTAGGGGATTGGACGCTACTTGGATGGTTTTGGGGCCTGATGTCGACTTGGGGTTGGAAGATTCTGATGATCATCGGAGTTGTGGTAGTGTTCCTGTTCACTTGTTGCCTTTGCGTGCAGTGTGGTCCTGCCTTATGTGGCCTCTGTGCTACAACGTGTATGAGACAACCATCTGTTACCAAGGGGACTCGGTTGGACAGAGTTATGCTACAACAACATCTCGATGGTCTGATGAATATCGAGTATGATTCCGACTAGTGCTTGCCTACATGAGGGCAAAAGGAGCGTCTGAGGTTCCGTGACAATTGTAAGTGGTGTTTTCGACTCGCACGAATATGGTCGAGTCTGGTATCTACGAACCGCAAATGACGAGTTTAGTAAGTGTGCGCAGTTTCGCTGTGCTAACTTAAACCGTTCGTTTGTTATGTGGGTTTTTCATCTGTACCCACGGGTTCCATCTTAGGTACGGCATCCATTTTGTCTCTTGCCCTCAAGTAGCCAGCGAACGGACGCTGTCCGCCTCGCGACCCTGGGACTCCCAAGATATTTGCGGAAGACACGTGTTCTTTGAAAGTGTCTTTATGACAAGGGGGTTGCTGCTGTAAGGCAGATGGCGCCGCTCGAGGCTCATCTTGCCGCACGGGCTTATTGTCTCAGCCGTGCATCTCATTAGGCGCGTCCCTTTGATGCCTGTATCCCGTGTTTCTCGATACCTCCCCCTTTTACACCCTTTCCGATCTCCCCACTGTCTCCGTCTTCCTCTGCACCTGTCTTCGTTCCTATTTTCGATCTGTTTTACTGCTGATTGGAATTCGCTAAATGGTGGGAAGATGGTTTTTACAGTTGGGAACCGCCAAATGTTTCCGCACTTATGTTCCGGACCTCATGTATTTCAAAGTGACCAAGGCGACCCCTCTGGGGGCTAATTGTGGGAACCGGGTTGTAAACTTTTGTTCAATGTTATCCTATGGGTAAAAACTGTATAAAAGGAGCGATCCACAGAACCAATTTGAAGCAGTCTCCCCGAACTACACTCGATGTACTTCCTGTGACTTCTGTGTTCCCTGCAGCAAATAAACCTTGAATCTTTGACGCCGAAGGAAGTGTCCCGTGTCTCTGTGATTTGTACGCCGGAGCAGGTTACCCACGAAGGTTTCAGGTGTTGTGCCCTGGCACCGCTGGGTCCAAAAGAACCCAGTCCTTCAGGGGCAGCATCAAAATCCATGGGTGTTGCATTGGAAAACCTACCACAACGCCCATGGAATGCCCCCAGAGTGCACAGAAAAGCAATGCGGCACTCCATGTCTATGAGACCATCCAAAGCCATGTGTAGTGGCTTTGTGTGGCCTCATAGACATGATTTTGTAATGTGCACGGCCGGAACGCCACCAAAAGTGATGCTACGGCGGCGCCGGGGGCTCAAAATAACCCCCTAGTTTCTGCTCTTCATTTTGTATTCATTCAGTCACAACTATCAAGCCTCCTGTTCCCTTCTCTCTTTACTTAATTCCCTGCGCATTGTCCATCTTTATGGTAAACACAAATATTTTTTTGATGGCGCCTCAAACTTTTTTTTATCCTCTGTCACTGGTTCCTCATGAGGTGCATAACTGACTCCTTCTTCAATTGTTTTCTTTCTATATTTCACTGAGCCTACCTTTCACTAGAGTTCTGGAAGTGGCAGGTAGAGTCTCTGTGTTTAAGGGGGTGAGATCCGGGTCTATAAATAAGGTATTTCCAACACTCCAAACAGATCTCTATAACCCCTTACAATATACTCATGGGATCAAGGTACTCCTAACCTGACCACTTCCATGAGGCTGTATAGGTGTGTAATTGGGTGAGTATGTGTGTGTGGTTAACTGTAAGGGTGTTGGAGTGGCTGTATGACTGGCTGCATTGGTGAATGAGTAAGTGGATGTGTGAGTGGGTGTGTGAGTGGCTGTGTGTGTGTGGCTGTATGAGTGAGTGAGATGGTGTGTGACTGACTGTATGAATGAGTGCGTGTGTGTAAGTGACCCTATGGGTGACTGAGTGGCTGTTTGGTTAATTGATTGGTTATGTGAGTAGCTGTATTGGAGTAGCTGTATTGGAGAGTGGGTGTCTATGTGAGAGAATGTATTGGTGAGTAAGTACACATATGAGTGCTTGTATGGGTGTGTTAGTGGGAGTGTGGGTAGCTGCATGGGTGGGTGAGTGGGTATTTGAATGATTGTATTGTTGAGTGTGTGGGTGTCTGAATGTCTGTATGTGTGAGTGACTGAGTGTGTAAGTGGCTGTATGTGTGAGTGAGTGGCTGTTTGAGTAGATGTTTGGTTAAGTGAATTGGTGTGTGAGTGGCTGGACTGGGTGTGTGTGCGAATGACTATATAGATGAGTGAGCAGATGTGCGAGTGCTTGTATGGACGTATGAATGGGTATGTAACTGGTTGTGTGGGTGTGTGATTGGGTGTGGGTGTGGTGTTGTGGGTGTGTAAGAGGCTGTTTAGGTGTTCTTAGGTCTGTATAGACTGTATGGGTGTGTGAATGGGTGTGTAAATGGCTTTATGAGCAAGTGGGTGGCTATTTGGGTAACCATTTGATTAAGTGAGTTGGTGTGTGAATGGTTCAATTAGAGAGCGAGTGTCAGTGTGAATGGATGTATAGTTGAGTCAGCACATATGAGAGTGTTTGTATGCATGTATGAATGGGTATATAAGTGGGTGTGTGGGTGAGTATCTGAGTACTTGTATAGGTGAGTGAGTAGTTGTGTTGAGAGGGTGTATAGTTGTGTGAGTGTATGTGTGAGTGGCTGCATAGGTGAATAAGCCTGTGTGTTAGTACATGTATGGCTCTATGAGTGGCTGTATGGATAAGAGACTGGCTGTATGAGTGGCTGTATGGGTGAGTGAATGGTTGTATGAGTGGCCGTAAGGGTGAGCGAGTGCCTCTATGGAGGAGTAAGTAGATGTGTGAGTACTGGTATGGGACTGTGAATGGGTATGCGAGTGGTTATGTAGGTATGTGAGTGGGCATACGCGGTTATATGGGGATGTGAGTGCATGTGTTAGTGGTTCTGTGGATGCTGTCATCAGTGATGTCACTTGAGATGTCATCAGTGATGTCTCTGACCATGTCATGAGTGATGTAATATGTGAGGTCATAAGCAGTGCATGGTGGGGTCGTAAGTTATAGTTAGCTCAGGTAACTATAACTGCTGAATTTCACTGTTTTTGTACGAGTGAAATCTCAGCCTAACTATAATGTCCCTATAAGCTTTGTTTTTTGAGTGACTTTCAGTGTTTTTTAAATTATATTTCTTAACTATAATGTCCCTTAAATCTTTGTTTTTTTCAGTAAATTTTGAAGGTTTTTTAAATTCTATTTCCTAACTATAACGTCCCTGTCTGTAACCATTGATTTTTTCAGTGAATTACCATGACTTTTTAAGTCTATTTCCCAACTATAATGTACCTGTAAAGTTTTTTTTAAAGGAATTTCTACATTTTCTTGAAAAGTTTTTAAAACTACAAAATTTGTATATCACTTGCTGTTTTTTATTAATTATTATTTTTTACTATTTTTGTACTTGTTTATGGGTTTTTTCTTAAGAGGGGTGCATGAGCCTCTGAGTGGGTCAGTGAGTGCTGCATGAGTGTCTGACTGGGTATGTGACTCACTGAGTGGGTCTGTGTGTAGGTGCATGAGTCTCTGAGTGACTCTGACAGTGGGTGCGTAATTGTGTGAGTGGTCCCACTAGCTTTCTGTTCAACTGTTTGGGTGGGTCTGTGAGTGCATGTGTGCCTCAGGCTGAGTCTGTGAGTGCATACATGAATGTATGACTGTCAGTTGAAATACATTTTGATTTATTTTGGCGAGGTTCGTGACTCCACCGTGACTTTACATGGGGGGCTAACTGAGAGCTGTGATGGTGTTGCAACTCCTCATGAATGCAAAAAAAAACAACTTATTATTACAATTTATAACTCATAACGGATGGTTTACAAACCTCTACAATACAATATTAGAATCAGGGGACCCCTACCCTGACCCCTTTTATACTTTAAAATGTTTTTTGATATCCCCTGGGACCCGCAACCGCTGCATGAGATGGCGGTCATTTTTTTGCATTTTACTCTGGTGGAGTGTGCCACTCCACTGCAATGTTACACGGGGGCCATGCTGAGCACTGCGATGGAGTCGTGACCCCACCGACGTGGAAAAAAATGATCTTACAATTCTAAAACTCCAAACAGATCTCCATAACTCCCTTACAAACACTCATGGGGTCAAGGTACTCCTACCCTGACCACTTCTATGTGGCTGTAAAGGTGTGTAAGTGGGTGTTTGAGTGGCTATATGGGTGAATATGTGTGTGTGGTTAACTGTATTGGTGTTGGAGTGGCTGTATGACTGGCTGCATTGGTGAGTGAGTGGGTGTGTGAGTGGCTGTAGGGGTGAGTGAGTTGGTTTGTGAGTGGCTCTATGGGTGACTAAGTGGCTGTGTGAGTGCCCGTATGAGTGAGTGACTGTGTGTGTAAGTGGCCCTATGGGTGACTAAGTGGCACTTTGAGTAGGTGTTTGGTTAATTGATTGGTTGTGTGAGTAGCTGTATTGGAGAGTGTCTATGTGAGAGAATGTATGGGTGAGTGAGTGCACATGTGAATGCTTGGATGGGTGTGTGAGTTGGTGTGTGGGTTGCTGCATGGGTGGGTGAGTGGGTATGTGAATCACTGTAATGGTGAGTATATGGGCATTGAATGGCTGTATGTGTGAATGACTGAGTGTGTAAGTGGCTGTACGGGTGAGTGAGTGGCTGTTTGAGTAGATGTTTGGTTACATGAATTGGTGTGTGAGTGGCTGTAATGGAGAGTGCGTGTGTGTGTGAGAATGACTATGGATGAGTGAGCGGATGTGTGAGTGCTTGCACGGATGTGTGAATGGGTATGTAACTGGTTGTGTGTGATTGGGTATGGGAGTGGTGTTGTGGGTGTGTAAGCGACTGTATAGGTGTGAGTGGGTGTATAGTGACTGTGTGGGTGAGTGAGTGGGTGTCTGACTGTATGAGTGAGTGAATGGGTATGTAAATGGCTGTATGAGTGAGTGAGTGGCTGTTTGAGTAACCATTTGGTTAAGTGAGTTGGAGAGCGGGTGTCTGTGTGAATAGATTTATAGTTGAGTCAGCACATATGGGAGTGTTTGTATGGATGAATAAATGGGTATATAAGTGGGTGTGTGTGTGAGTATCTGAGTGCTTTTATGGATGAGTTAGTGGTTGTGTTGAGAGGGTGTATGTCTGTGTGAGTGGCTGCATAGTTAAATAAGCCTGTATGTTAGTACATGTATGGCTCTGTGAGTCGCTGTTTGGATAGGAGACTGGCTGTATGAGTGGCTGTATGGGTGAGTGAATGGTTGTATGAGTGGCGATATGAGTGAGTGAGCGCCTCTATGGAGGAGTAAGTGGGTGTGTGAGTACTGGTATGGGACTGTGAATGGGTATGTGAGTGGTAATGTGGGTATGTGAGTGGGCATAATAGAGGTTTTATGGGAATGTGAGTGTGTGTGTTAGTGGTTCTGTGGCTGATGTCATCAGTGATGTCATTTGAGATGTCATTAGTGATCTCACTGACCATGTCATGAGTGATGTAATATTGAGGTCATAAGCAGTGCATGGCGGGGGCATAAGTTATAGTTAGCTCAGGTAACTATAACTGCTGAATTTCACTGGTTTTGTATGATAGAAATCTCAGCCTAACTATAACGTCCCTATAAGCTTTGTTTTTTTTGTGAATTTCAGTGTTTTTTAAAATCATATTTCTTAACTATAACGTCTTTGTAATATTTGTTTTTTCAGTGAATTTCTAAGGTTTTTAGAATTCAATTTTCTAACTATAACGTCCCTGTAACCTTTATTTTTAGGTTTCGCCTATTACCATTCGCTTGGGAATGGAATAGGCGAAAATTCAAGGGCTTGATCGACTAGTGAAACCACTGCGGTTTCTTCACAGTGCATGTGAGGTCACGTGACCACAAAAGCGGGTCACGTGACCACACAAGCACGAGCATCTCCCTAATCCGCCTGCCTCCCCTCGCTCGCATTCACGCCCCCTCACCAGGCTCTCCCGCCCCATCAGGCTTCCCTCCTAATCCGCCTGCCTCCCCTCGCGCATTCACACCCCCCACCAGGCTCTCCCACCCCCATCCGGCTTCCCTCCTAATCTGCCTGCCTCCCCTCGCTCGCATTCCCGCCCCCCCGCCAGGCTCTCCCGCCCCCATCCGGCTTCCCTCCGGCCAAAGTTTCAGCGTTACCCTCCCACTCTTTTCTCCATTCGTCTTGTTTTTCTCTCTACCGGTACACACCCACCTCTCCCCGCTCGTGCTCACACACTCTGTTTTCCTCTGTCTATCATCTGTGCACTCAAAAGCACGTTCTCTATACCACCCCGTATCTACTATCACAGTCATTTGACGGTAAAGTGGGCGGAGGTCGTGGTCCATGTGTGTAGTATCGAAGTGGTGCAGTGCGGTGCTTCTATTGCAACTCGTGTGAGAATGGATATGGTGCCAACGGCGCACTGAAGCGTGAATTGGTAATGGTACATACGTGAAATCTGACACCCTTGCGAGGTACCAACTTTGTAACAGATAAACGAATTGAAAGTTTAAATGTTTGGTACAACAAGGTTTGGACAGTGGACCACTCCTATTTCAAGCACCAATCCTAATATCACCAAAAATATATATTTCTGATTCTTAGTATACTAGCGTGCAATTTTCAAATGCCCTCTGTCCCCAAAAGCATATCCAAGAACTTGGAAAGAAGTCTGTATTTTTGTTATAGATGAAAAAGCACCGCTGCAAAAGTAAGTCTCCACAGTTCGTTGGAGATTAGTAAATCGTTGAACAATTCTCACTATACAGACGCTGAATCATGAAAGTGAAATTCAATGTTCTTTTAATAATCCATATAAACACCAGCCAACGCGTTTCGTTCTATCACCAGAGGATCCTTAGTTGGAGTACACACACGCATCTGAATCTCGAGACGCTACAAGGGGGATTACTGACTGACCCAACAGGCAACTGCCATAAGGTGATATCTTTTCGGGATTCGAAACAGAAATAGAGGAGGGACCATCGCAATGCGGTGAAAGAGATTTTTTCATACGGAAAAGGTTAATACCTTGCCCTATATTGAACAAATAAGTTCTCTCTTACTTTGAAAACCTCTTGATAAAACTCAATGGTATGGGTCAATCGCAGTGAGGTTACCCAACATAAAAAGTACATACCTTGGATGAGGAATTCGGATTGGAAACACTCTACGCCTTGAAATTGATTGCGCCCTGAAGAAGTTCTGGTGACAGAACGAAACGCGTTGGCTGGTGTTTATATGGATTATTAAAAGAACATTGAATTTCACTTTTCATGATTCAGCGTCTGTATAGTGAGAATTGTTCAACGATTTACTAATCTCCAACGAACTGTGGAGACTTACTTTTGCAGCGGTGCTTTTTCATCTATAACAAAAATGAAAGTTTAAATGCTTTACATCTCAGACTGCCCCGATCCCCACACAGATACTGTTGGCATGCCGCACATCTCGTAATTGGCATATTCTCCCGACTATACTTGCATATCCTCTTCGTTTGTCAACAACTTGGAATCTTGAGCGACAGAGTAATCCACCACTGACAAGCACCGTAGGAAGGGCTCATATTCTAACAGGTCTTCCTATTAGTATGGATGTGCCTGGGACAGCGACCGCATTCACTGCTACCTTACTCCTCCGAGAAGCACCGAACCCGACTCGAGGAGCCCTCCTGCGAGAGAATCCGTTCAGAGATGCACTCTTTTCGAGCAATTCTCAGAACTTCCTCGGCAGAAGGAACGCCCAATGAAACAGTGCGTCTGCCCCAAATTCAGACGCGCAAGTTTGTGTTATGGTTTTGTTGTGTCTTAAGATTGACTTGTCCAAGACAGCAGACCAGCGCGCGCAGGGGCACAACATTGAATCTCCAACACAGACACAGATCTACGAAACACCCATTTACACTCACCAAATGGCCATTACACACACTAGCGTATTTTGACGAACACACTCGCACACACCCACTCATATTTTGACTTCTCTCACTGTAAGCACACACACCCTGGTTAGAATAGGAGTGCTTGTAAACAGCACTTGAAAGATTTAGAGACGCAAACAGTTCACTGGCAAACAAATACGTATATGCTCACCCACAAAATATACATACACTCACAACATGAGTTAACTTGAGTGTTCTGACTTGTTAATGAGTGGATGCGTATTTCTAAGGAGGGAAAACAAGCACAGACCGCACAAATAAACACGCAAGCACACATTGTGCAAAGAAAAAAAAGAAACACACACACACACCAGGATGCACAAACTCGCCCTTATAGTGCACTTAAAAGTGTAGGGGCACACGGATGCGCCGACTTATACAATCGAACAGGGTATGTGCACTCGCTTCCACCCATCAACAAGACTAACAAGCATTTACAATGCAATGGTCTCGGCAATATTATAGGTAGAGCTATTGGAATTGCTCATTATTTTTTTTATCTTTTTTGTATCCCTAAATAAATGGCATTGTCATTTGTATTGGCATTAGCTTTGTATTTTGCATATGTGATACCTATTGCATTAGCAGAGAGAGAGTGAGATAGAGAGAGCGAGTGAGGTATTGAAATAGAGAGAGAGTGAGGTAGTGAGAGAGAGTGAGGTAGATAGAGAGTGAGGTAGTAAAGAGTGAGGTAGTGAGGGAGAGGGATGTTGTGAGGTAGTGAGATATAAGCATAGAGTGATGTTGTGATGTAGTGAGATAGAGAAAGAGGTAGTGAAAGAGAGTGAAAGAGAGCTAGTGAGATAGAAAGAGTGAGGTAGTGAGATAGAGAGTGATTGAGGTAGTGAGATAGAGAGTGATTGAGGTAGTGAGTTAGAGAAAGAGAGTGACGTTGTGAGGTTGTGAGCTAGAGAGTGAGGTAGTGAGAGAGTGAGGTAGTGATTTTTTGAGAGAGAGAAGTTGTGAGATAGTGAGATAGAGTGGAATAGTGAGGTAGAGAGTTATGTAGTGAGAGGTAGGTAGATAAAGAGTGAGGTAGTGAGAGACAGAGAAAGTGAGGTAGTGAAAGAGTGAGGTAGAGGGCTGTTCTGAGGTTGTGAGATAGAAACAGTGAGTGAGTTTGTGAGGTAGTGAGATAGAGAGAGAGTGAGGTAGTGAAAGAGAGTGAGAGTGACTTAGTGAGATAGAAAGAGAGCGAGTGAGGTAGTGAGAGAGAGTGAGGTAGATAGAGTGAGGTAGTGAGACAGAGAGAGTGAGGTAGTGAAAGAGTGAGTTAGTGATGGAGTGATTTTTGGTGGTAGGGAGATAGAAACAATGAGTGATGTTGTGACGTAGTGAGATAGAGAAGGATTGAGGTAGTGTAAGAGAGAGTGAAAGTGACTTAGTGAGATAGAAAGAGAGAGTTAGTGAGATAGAGAGTGACATAGTGAGTTGGAGAGAGAGAGTGAACTTGTGAGATAGAGAGTGAGTCAGCGAGAGAGTGTTGTAGTTATTTTTTGAGTGAGTAACTTGTGTTATAGTTAGGTAGTGAGTGATATCGAAATAGAGTGATGTTATGGAGAGAGTTAGTGAGAGAGAGAGTGAGATAGTTTTATAGATATAATTTGAGTAGTGATGTAGTTATTTTTGTTTTGTGGGAGAGTGAAGTAGATATAGAGTGAGGTAGTGAGAGATAGAGAGAGTAAGGTAGTGAAAGAATGAGGTAGTGAGGGTGAGAGTTGTTGTGCTGTATTGAGATAGAAACAGAGCGATGTTGTGAAGTAGTGAGGTAGTGTATGAGAGAGTGAAAGTGAGTTAGTGTATTTGAGAGAGAGAGTGCGGTAGTGAGATAGAGAGAGTGAAGTAGTGAGTTAGAGAGAGAGTGAAGTTGTGGGTTAGTGAGAGTGATGTAGTGAACTTTAGAGAGTGTGTCGTGATATAGTGAGAGAGATAGTGAGATAGAAATAGAGTGAGGTAGTATATAGAGAGAGTGTGAGGTAGTGAGATAGAGAGTGAAGCAGTGAGTTAGAGAGAGAGTGTGAAGTTGTGAGGTAGTGAGAGAGTGTTGTAGTGAATTTGAGAGCCCTCTATCCTCCTCCCTTCGAGGGCTTTATTGCCATGGAGATGCCTTATTCTAGCTGTAACATCCACCACTACCTCAGATATAACAGGAACACAGACAATATAAATTATGCACAACCCTCCTGGACGCAGGCTGGCGAGCAATTCTTGGAAATCGAAAAACCAAAACCCTTTTAAAATGGCATAAAATGTTAAGTGGTAAGTGCTATCAAGCCAACAATTCAAACAATGCTACAAAAGGCAAAACATGAACAGAAAAAAACACACATAGAACAGCGGCCTCTTATCGGTGTTATTTATGGGCATGGTATAGCCATATTTTTTTTCTGCCAGTCACCTTCTAAAAAGAAAATAGTTTTCACTAGCTTCTCTAATGTCAATTCTAACATCTCTTCCTTGTTACGCTGAAAGCAGTGTGCTCAGACTTGCACTACCAACATTGTGGGCCTGATGCAGGACCTGTCAGCATGTGAAGTGCCTTCCTTCATAAAGAGACATAGCACGGAAGTGTACTAAGCCAAACATAGATCCTTTTTTTGGAAAGCAATTTAAAATTCTTTAAAAAATAAATATGTTGAATGCACATTTTTTACGGTGTTAGTTTATTTCAATCACTTATCACCAATTTCTCCCAAACATGAGTTTGGATTAAAGATAAAAGTTACCGCTGTTAGTGTGAATTACTCCCATTAGAACAAGACATTTAGTTCTGTATGTTTAAAGGTAACTCTAAATGTTAATTTGTTTCGATATTAACACGTATGAAAAATATTCCATTAAAAATAACTAACGTACAGAAAAAATGAAACATACCTAAAACAACAACGAGATTGTGGCCCTGTTTTACTAAAAAGGATGTGGCAGCTGCCTCAGAAAGCTGACATCTTTCTGCTAGTAAACAAAAGAAAGACTGCCGTGATCACAAGCTTATAGACAGCTTTGGTCAGGAGGGGTGTGGCAGGAGTTACTTCTATCATTTGCAGTTCCCAGAAGAAGCTGCCCTTTCCTAGTTTCGGGTGTATGCCCTGTGTTTTTTGTTTTTTACATACATTTGTATTACTTTGTACTGACACAAACTGAACCCAGCACATCTTACCTGGGCACATTGTGCTATCAGTGGACAGCCCTACTCCTTATAGGCAATAAGAGAGCTGAACTAGTAGTTGTTTCAAGTGTTTAATTCGATGTATTTCTTTTTGAAGGAGAGTGAGGCTGTGTGTTAAAGTGCCAATTAAATCGATAAAATAGAGAGCAAAAGCAAGGAAAGTACACACACATGGATTACTTTCAGCCCCACCCACGTTAAGTGCACTGTACACGACAACTTAAAATATACAAGGCAACCATCTTTGTGATATAAGTGAGTGAGCTCTGCTCCATGGCAATAGGGTTTATCTGTTAACAGGAGATGCTCTTGTCATTAAAAGCATCAACCCTAGTTGATCAGGGAATCGACCTTGCTTTCAAGAAGTTGGAATGACGGATCTCTGAAGACAGGCTGCCAAGATAGTGCAGATTTCTCTCATTCAGCGACAGGAAGCAATTCCGAACAAGCATTATGAGGCCTCCTAGCATATGCCCCCCACAGACGGACATAATGCATGCATGCAGAAATATAACTGCCATATCCGTTAGGGTACTCTAAAAAAAACTCAATGGTGGCTCTCTTGCATCACAGCTCGATCAGCATCTAGGTACATGGAGAGATTGTTCAATGAACTAGTGCCTCTGATAGGCCGGCTGAATCAGTCAGCTTTAGTGGTAGTGATAGAGGAGGCCCTGTCTCCAGACACGCCAGCACCGACACTCACACAACCTCCAGCTTCAATTCAGCAATGGGAACAGAGATGGCTTTGGACAACATTTCCTCAATGAAACAAAAACACTGGTCTGTAGGAGCCCAGTCTCAGCACAGCAGCCTCCCCACAGGTATGACCTAGCTTGAAAACCAAAAGATCACTAGCTCTGACAAATAAAGATGGGGAGCATCCATCCACTGGCTCGGCCAGGATTCAGGCGGCGCCTTCGATGGATGGAGGCTCCTGTGTGTTATGGGAGGCTGCACATGGCCACCAATTCCACCGCAACATCCCGCTCGGGAAAGCATGGCTAGTCCAAGGGTGCTGCTTCCATATGGTGTGCCACGTCTCCACTGCCAGTGTGTAAATGCCAGCATCCTAGCTGCTGGTACCAACATCGTGGAAGAAGTCGCTAGCCGGCATGGTGCTTGGAGGTATAGATAGAATGTCAACAGGTGGAGAAGGAACCACTGCCACCACCCCAGACGAGCCTGGGTCACGGCTGCATCCATGACAACGACTGAGCTCGGCCTGCGGGCAGATCATTCGGTGCCTTTCGATACAACAGTGTGGTTGTGGAGCGTTGAAGTAATGGCTGCGCCCTAGTTTGGAAAGCCTGACATCCCTCACAGATGCCTGGTAGGGGAAGGGAGGGCCTATGCAGCCCTGATCTAGAAATGGCATCTTTCGGGCCTGCCATCCTGTGGCTCCTAAACTCTCCTGGGCGCGCGGGTGGAGCAGCGATGGGTCCTGCAGCGTCATCCTGTGCCCTGGTGATGGGGGTGCTCGTGCAGCACCCACCTCGGACACATACTGCACACAACTGCCCGGCGTTCTGAAGCCCAGCACAGCGAGGCGCTGTGAGTCACGCGCGCGGTTCATCTTTGCCTTTAGTCTCTGGGTCCGGCAGGTCCACATACACCTGTTTGCTCCTGGGCATGGCACACCCAGGCGCCTTTTGTCTTTGCCACTGGTGGTAACACATCCAGACACCCCTGGAGTCACGTCGAGATACAGGTGCCATTGCTGGTCACGCCCACACACCTTTCCCACTACACATAACAAAACCAGACACCATTCACCTCACAGATGGAACGCTCGAGTATTTTTTTGAAGTGTGCATTGAGAACCCAGACACAACTGTTTGTGGTGAGAACCAACTCATGGGCTTTTGCTCCTGTTGTCTACACCAAGACACTGTTAGGTGTGAAGTGTGCAGGCCCAGATACCTTTTAAGTACGTGTTTACACACTAACATATGCTTGCTTCTGGTTGTGATACCCGACCACACTGCCCTCGTCACCTAGGGTTTTGAATGACATGGCCACACAGCAGAGCCCTTTGTGATGGGGCTTTAGTGCGCCTTGGCACAGGGGTGCCACACAGCCATGCGCGTATGCCCGGGGCTATGCAGCTTGTGGCATAAAACACGACTCCCGTGTAAATCTCCTGTCGCACAGTTGAAATCCGAAGGTAACTGGGGTCTCTTTATATAAAATAATGTTTTAACAGTCCCCACACTTATCCAGTGTAAATGAGCTGTAATGGATTCTCTGCCTTGGAAGCGGTGGACAGTGAGTAATGATTTTATGTGCTATACTTACAATCCTACATCTTCTAGGCAGAGCTATTCACAAATAAATATGTGCTAGGTCTATTTGAGGTGACATGGGTTCAATGTTCAACCCCCTTTGCCGAGCTAAAGGCAGAATGCTGCAAGAAGCAATTGAGAAGCAAGGCACAATCAGTACTTCTAGATAGTCCGACGACGCACAACACTTGGGTCACGGGCGAACCGCTTGCAGAGAGGCAGGCAGTCGCAGGATGATGTTTCCTGACGACAATCGCGATACCAGGCCCTGACGAGTTAAGGGATTCCGGCGCCACCTCATATATTAAACGCAGTCCCCTCGTTAAGTTTTGAAAGTTATCACATTGATTTCCTTGAATGAGGGCACGTTCCGAATGGGGTGTAGGAGGACAACTGTGATTGTACCCGTGAACCAGGGTATTAACCTGCGCGCCATAAAATTGCATAGTTAAATAAATAATGTAGCCGTCAATTAGATTCCCATCAACCCGTAATCTATAACGCTGCAGTGCAAATTGTGCCAAAACCCGGGATTGAACCAGGGACCTTTCGATCTTCAGTCTAACGCTATCCCACTGCGCTATTTTGGCCTGCTGACACGGGGAGCAGGGGATACAGTGAACCGCTGATATACCACTTCATTGCACGGCGTTTGTCCCGAAAGCGCCCCCCCAGCCGTACATCCTAGCAAGCACTTCCATAGACGACATGGACCGGCAAGCTATTATGCTTCGAAAAGAACGCGACCCGCGACGAGCTCCCAGCCCCAGTGGGGGGTCACTATATGCTGGATCCGCACTCGAGGAGAAATGGACACCGTCACTCACAGAAACGCATCACACAACAGTAGCCCTACACATGCGACGCCCGAGGCCGCACCCTGGGCCCACGCGAGGCTCCGCGCCACCAAACGTAACGTTTGTTCTTGTGGCTGAGTGTCCAGCACATATTGCAGCGCTTCCCAGACTCTCATATATAGTAAAGAGACAGTAAGCAGCGTACGATCTTCGGAATGAACTAATACAAAAACGCTCATGAAGTGCCCGTGCGCGATGCAGCGTCGCCAAACATGTGCCTCCTAAATAATGAGAGCCAAGCTCGCCACTCTAATGCAGTTCCTAGGGTAAACACTTGAAACTATATCAATCGCGCGGCAGATGCCTGTAACATCTTATGAAGACTAAACAACTGACATGCAATATTCACCCCACTACAGCACGTCTGGCCGAAAATTGGCAAGCGACCGGATTCATAATGTGCAGATGCGGTCCTTTCCAACCCAGCTCTAAGTGGAAGCCTTTGCATAGGTCCCGGAATGCAATTGTGCCGTAAATATGTGCGAAACGGGGGCCTCCCACAAACGGGGCCTCCCACTACAAATCAACTCACCATTACCCACAGACAGCCCGCCAACCTAAGCCATAGCCTGCTCCCATCTCTCCAACGATCGGACACCGCCAGACCCAACACGGCTCGGGCTTAGCACCGAAGAGAGGCTGCCCGGCACTGGCTGCCAGCACAAGCTCGGCATCTTTTAACAAACACAACCGGGACAAACAGCACCCTCCATTGCCAAGCGACCCCCGACTAGATATTCAACAGAAGCTTGAAATGCTGGGTGGCTGCAGCCCCACCCGTTCGATCAATCAACCATCCCCAATTCCGTCATTGTACCCGTGTCGGGTCTGCAGCAAAACAATAGCGCATAGCCGCTCAGCACTGTAGGATCGCGGCGCCATCCAGGCGGGAGTCGGGCATATCCACACTTAACTCTAGCAGTGCCCCCTGAGCCGCGTCTAACACTCCAACGCCCTCGGCCTATCCCAACATGCCGCACTTGGGACCGAAAACCGCCTGCCCTTGACCTCCCGGGCCCCATGCCACACCAACCGCTGCTCAACCACTGGGACAGCAAACGTCCATACAACTCGTGCCCACCAAGGGGGAAGAAGGCACAAACACACACGGACAGCGAAAATACACGGAGAGCGGGAGGGGGGCGGGAAACAGACAGGGGCGGGAAACAGACAGGGGGAAGAAGGCACAAATACACACGGACAGCGAAAATACACGGAGAGCGGGAGGGGAGCGGGAAACAGACAGGGGGAAAAAGGCACAGAGGGAAACAAACACGGTCTTACCTTCACTGCGAAGGATAGAAAATGGCAGACACAAGCTTCCGGATTTTGAGGATTTGGGGGCGTGGTTTTGCTGTCCTGAGCGACGGACGACGTCACAGGGCTAAAGAATGCAAAAAATCACGCCCCCAAATCCGAAAAAGACGGGGCTTGTTTGAAGTGACGCATCTCTCCTCCAATGGCTGGCCTCCGTTTAGGAAGCCAGCCAATGAAGGAGAGAGAGGGCAGGGAGGCGGGACCTTCTGCGCTACTAAGAATCATTAAATCTCATGCCTAAGACTGCGCAAGCGCAGCCTTTTAGGCCTTCGACCTAAAAAGCGAATTGCTGCTTAGGGTGCAATTAGGCATCGCCTCTGCTCGAAAACCCCCTCTTGTTGATAGAAAACACCACATCATCCGATGCGAACTATACGAAGGACTTCCCTGTTTAAGTCATCTCGCCCCAAGCAATATATTAACTGGTGCAGGGAAGGGACACAAAACCACAGACCCGTGAACATTTGAAAAGGCGCATACACATGCCCTAAGTAAGCAAAGCCCTTCTCCATAATTAGTAAGAGCAGTTCTAAGGAGTTGGAAGGATCCTTTCTACAAACTGCAACACCTGTTACCTTGAGTGCATGCTGCTCCGCTTGCAGTCAATCAATTACAATGTCTGGTATACGAGCGGAGGAGGAAATCCAGCCGAATGACCAGTGCTCCGAGCGTCGAGCTGCGGTATCAGCCGGTAGACTTTTATGACTTTCTCTGGGTCTCTCCTGGGTTCCCTGCAACATCTTGAGAATTAAAGGTCTTGTTCCTCGTTGGAGTATCTGTGTTGGCGCCGCGTGTCTTGTTATTTATTCTTTCATCCCTTTCAGAAAAGAGTCACATAATTAACGCAGGACCGACCCGCTCCCAGCGCAATGGACAACTCTCCAACCCCTACCACGAAAACACGAATGAACATTAGTAAGCATTATTGCAGTTTTAAAATATTAGCTGTTTGCAGTCGGCACACAAATGCGGCTGGAGTGCTTGCAGATCTCTCTAAAATGAATTGTAGCTCTGATATATCTCTCCATAGTTGTGAATTTCAAATTCTATTTATAAATGCTAAACAAATGAAGGCCTCTGTTTTATGTCTCTATTGAAAACAAGTCAAGTTTGCATTTTGTATTTTCACAGTTTAAATGACATTACAATGTTAATAGTTATCTCCATTATTTCCTTTCGTAATAAGCATTACATGCATGATATAACACACGCGCGATACTCTCGCATAGGGATATTCTGCATACCCTTTCAACATGGCTTCGTTTTATTAGAACGAGAGTGGTGCAGATGTCGGGGGTAATCGGGATGTTGCTAAGGTCCAGGTGGAGGAGACCGCACTTTTTTTAACATGAGGAATTGGCCCTGGGCCATGCACCCGATTGAATCAAGATCGCACCATTATTGGCCTCGGTCTTTCTTTGAACTAACAAACATACAACCCCCAATCAGGAGATCATCTTAGATTGTATGAACTGGGTAAAGGGCATTTCTATTACTTGGCTAAACTCTGTGAAATCCTCCCTCAAAGCCACAGGTTGCATTAAACTGTATACATCTCCAAATTTCTGACGAAAGCTGACATTTTCAGAGATAAAAAACGCTTTTTTATCAGCCATAGGGGACATCTAGGGAGCAAGAGAGGAAGTGAAGGAACCTTTGCTGCGTGAGCCTGTAGCTGGCCTGGGTTCTGAGCCCTTGCAATAGAGCTGTCTTAGCCACATTTCGTCTGGGAACCACTACACCCCTGCTTTGCTTTCCTGTGGGCCAATATGATAAAGCATCCATGTTAGTTTGCCCATGCGAAAGACCTCTGTACAAACCCGGGAACATTTAGATTTTTTTTGTAAATGTTATGATTTTCAAGCTAAAAGGTTTTAAAAAACAGTTCTTGAACTCTGTGGTTTCCCCAATGCAAGCCCACTTTGTATTTCTTGGGTGTGCTCTCGAATCCTGTGGTTTATTTTCATGTAGGGAATTTCTTGAAGTCAGGTTTGTGTAAACGACATTTACTGTCTGTCTGATATTTCTCTTTTTAATGTTTCGAATTTTAAGCGTATGTATGTTTTTAATCACAAGCGATATTGACTATTGTATGTAAAGCTCTTATGCTTGTTTTTAAATAATCGAATAAAGCCTCTTTTGACTAAAATGAGAACGGTCTCACTGTGCACTGAAAATGATCTTGCAATACTGGAAATATTTGCAAGGGCAAAGGTAAACAGGGACTTTAGAAACCCTTTCCAATGGAAACAATTAGGAGGTTCCCCAGACTTCAGTGGTGAAAAGAGAAACTTCTCATACCTCTAATATGGACATTACATTTAGGAAAACAGAAGACATCTAAAGGCATAGATATAACATTACATAACATGATATTCACTTACCTAAGTGGAAAGAACCGTCGAGTGTGTTTAGATAGAGGGTATTCATAAGAAGTATGTTTAGATAGAGGGTATTCAACATCTTACTTAGCCACCAGTTTTAGAGATATAGATACACAAACGGCTTAATTCATGGCACCGTTATATATAATTCATGGTACCCTTATAAATATTTTCATACATGTATTCGTAGATAAACACAGTGAATACTGTATTGGGGTTAGGAACATTGCCCCATTGCCTTTTCAAAGGCATTTCCCCTGCTCTGTCTGAGCAATGGCAATAACACTGCTGCCGATCCAAATATACTAAACAATATTGTATATGCCACGGTGTTAGCTGCGCGGATATTTACACATCTAATTACAGAACTCGCCTGGGCCTACATCTACTGGAATTTTGTTCCTCGGACTGATTAGCGCATTTGGAAAGTTGGAGCTATTGGTTTTGTAAATGACATTTTATATTTATATATCGTTATTGGCATTGTCAATAACAATATATAAATATAAAATGTCATTTACAAAGCCAATAGCTCCAACTTTCCAAATGCGAAACCTATTGGCAACGCCAGTGCTTGTTTTCAGTTAATTTCTATGCCTTTTTAAGTCTATTTCCTAACTATAATGTACCTGTAAAGTTTGTTTTTTAAGGAATGTATACATTTTCTTGAAAAGTTTTTACCATTACAAAATTTGTATATCAGTTCCTATTAATTTGAAACTATTATTTTTTTACTATTTTTGTAATTATTTGTGGGTTTTTTCTTAAGAGTAAATGCATTAGTCTCTGAGTGGGTCTGTGAGTGGTGGATGAATGTCTGAGTGGGAGTGGTCCCACTAGCTCTCTGTGCAACTGTTTGTGTGGGTCTGTGAGTGCATGTGTGCTCTGGCAGAGTCTCAGCGTGCATACATAAATGTATGACTGACAGTTGAAATATATATATATATATATATATATATATATATATATATATATATATATATATATATATATATATATATTTGTATTTATTTCGGTGAGGTTCGCAACTCCACTGTGATGTTACATGGGGGGGCAAGCTGAGCACCGCGATGGTGTCACAACTCCTTGCTTATGCAAAACAAAACGTAACATCACATTTTATAACTCATAAAGGTTGCTCTACAAACCCCTACAATACAATATTGAAGTCAGGGAATCGCTACGCTGATCCCTTTTATACTTTTGAAAAATGTTTAATATCTCCAAGAGCTGCACACGCTGCATGAAATGGCAGCCATTTTTTTGCAATTTGTTTTGGTGGGGTGTGCCACTCCACTGCAATGTTACACGGGGCCGCGCTGAGCACCAAGATGAAGTTGTGGCCCCACCAATGTGGAAAACATGATCTTACCATTCTAAAATTGCAAACAGATCTCCATACCCCCTTACAATACACTCATGGGGTCAAGGTACTCCTACCCTGACTACTTCTTTGTTTTTTTTTCTCTTTACACAATCCCCCAGGATCGTCTCACTTCAAGAAATGGAGGCCACAACATCTTCCACAGCTTTCGTCCAGCCAATTAGAACACTCCTCCTATTGCGTAGCTTCACATAGCACCGCATTGGAGCCGCAAACTCTTCGCACCCCTAGTTATATATTTCAAATTTCTTTAAATAACTCTACAACTCCTGAACAGATTTACACCAAATCACAAAAAGACTCTTCCCTGGACCAACATCTACATTTGTGCCAAATGTGGTGTAATTTCGTTCAGCAGTTGGAGCTGTAGCCATGTATAAAGTTTATATGGAAATTAACATGGAGAAAATGTGTTTTCTTTTTCTTTGCCCCCACTTCACAGATCGCCCAGAAACTTTCAAGACTGCAGCTGAATGGAGCGTCAAACTAGTTTTAAAAATGTTGTGAGGATTCGTCAAACAATGCCAAATTTATTTCAAGTATTTGCCCCTTACTCGACCACTTGACCACTTAACCAATGGTTTGTAATTTATACTAGGATGGACACGATGTGGTGCTAACATGTGGACAAAAATGGAGTAAATGGGAGTCCCATTTGCAGGTGGAGGTGTGCACAAAGTTAACAAGACCTCAGTGGTCTATTGCTGATTCTTTCACCATTTATATCATAAAGAATCTTGATTACTTCCAATTTTGATTAACTCATCATTATTTATTTATTTTCTTCATTTTCAAAAAATCCGTTTGAATTAATTCATTCATTCAAAACAGTTTACTGCTCAAACATTTAACTCCTACCCAATGCATTTCGGGTCAAGGGTGACCCTTCTTCGGGGGTCTGTGAGGAAAACAAAGAATTACATGAGTGTTACTGCTACTCTCAATTTCTCACATTGATCAGTTACTAACACTTCATTATCTTAGTGACAACTCTATGTCAATACTGTAACGACGTAACAAAAATGCATGAAAGATACTTTAGTTCGGTTGTCCTCGTAAATATTCACAAATAAAGCATGAATTGCACCCTGTACCACGATCGAGTGTATACACGTTCTCTATCCATTTACCAAAATAAACGATGTATAGACAATAACCCAATGTCACCTTCTTTCAGCATCAAGCTAAACAGATTTATTAAAAAACATTTCTATTCTTCGTGCAACGCAGCTCTAAAACGAGCGTTCCGTTCTTACTCACAGTTAAATATCAAGCTTCGCGCGCCGTATTCGTTCTGCCAATCGCTATGCGTCAAACATTTGCCATTGTATTTTAACTCGTGATCACGCTCGTGATTGGTTCTAGTCCCGGTCACATGATCGCTACGCGATCTCTAGCGAGTTGTTTCTTTTATATCAAGAAAATACATTGTAATCATCATAAAATGCTGTGAGGCATGGTGGCACCATCTAAACAATTGTTTATGTGTACCCCCTTATTTACGCGGTCAGCGCAAGCAATTATTGGCAAAAACTTATTACGAAGATCGTACTCAATAAGCTATTTTACCAAATTATCAGATAACTGTGGGTTACCCTGTTCATAAATAAAGTATTTAACTGAAGACAAAAAGGCAACATCAACGTTAAACATTTAGACATGATATTATGTGTCGGACATCTTGGAATGGGATCATGGTTCATGCAATATGCTATGTACAGGAATATAGTAAAGCCTTTCCAAAATGTTCATAAGAAACAGGATAGTTCTATCCTGTCATTTAATCCATGAGGATATAAACTTCCCAGTCTATGAATCCAGAAGTATTCGGATCTTAATCTCTGTTTGTGTGTGTCCTGATCTGTTCTTGGTTTGATCACCTCCAATATGGTGAAACGTAACTGTGCTATGTTATGACCTGATTCTGCCCAATGAGTTGCCAGTGTTGATTTAACATTCTTCAAGCGAATATTGCTTTTATGTTCCGTGATCCTTATTTTGATTTTGCGTTCAGTTTGTCCGATATATAGTTTCCCACATGGGCATTTGATCCCATACACTACTCCTTTGGTGTCACAAGTGCTTGAATGTCTTAATGAAATCGTTTTTCCAGACATGGGATGTGTGAATGTCCTTCCCACCATTACATTGTTGCAATACATACAATTTTCGCATTTCTGCATGCCTTTATGCATTACTTCCAAATCCTCAGGTGTTTTCTTTTTCATTAATGGAGAGAGTAGCACACAAATGAACGGTGAAATATTGGTGAACAGATTAAACTAGAGTGCCAGACGTAACACAATTAAGAGCTAACATGTGGACACCAACCAGATGCCTGGAATCATAAGGCCACTTGGCCGCTATTTGATTTGGTTAAATTGGATTAAAATGTTGCAATTCAATCTGACCAGTACAGACTAAAACATTTAGATATGTAATGTACGATGGTATTGTTTATTTATCTATTTAAACTTTATTTATGTCACTCAGTTTTGATTCCGCAAACGGAGGTGTTATAAAACTGTGCACCGTTAAGTCTTTTCTTTACTGCATTTGTAGTTTTTTATGAATTGTATTCCTTAATGTGTTTGTGGTCCTATCTCAGTTTCCACTACTACCCCTGTGCACTTTAAAAATGGTGATTGTGTGTTTATGTGGCTGGCTAACGAAGAAGGCCGCCTGGTCGAAACGCGTCACCAATAAACGCTTTTTCTTACACGGACCCTGGAGTGCGAGTCTTTTTGTGGTTCCTGGGACTGTATCTGTTGTGGGGAGCCCTTTCGAACATATATATATATATATATATATATATATATATATATATATAACACAAATTGCCTGTGGCATAAGAGGCACACTGCAGGGCTCTCCCCTCCGGGCTATATTGTCTCAGCATGCTTCCCCACATTGCATAAAATGATGTGCCCGACGCGTTTCAGGGGGACTCCCCACCTCATCAGGGGCTGCTTCCACTAGTCTCCCGACGTGTGTCACGTGTTTTATAGATTATTTTCTCTCAGGCAAATCAGTGGACAGGCATGCGTCATCATTTGCTGGGATTATGGGATTTGCAGTCCGTGGTGACACAATCATGTCGAGAGTCTCGGATACATAATACTTTTGATTCATACCTTGAGTAGGCTGCTTTTGCGCTTCAGCGCGCTGTTTTTAAAATGACGAGTCCTGCGCTCTTTGTGCAGCCAAACAGTTCGGATGCTTTGAGCTTCATCCCGCCGCTCAACCTTGCAGAGCAACAGGCGATGGTGCTCTCTCCGCGGCCAGGCTGCCGCGTAGAAGTATGTAACACAAATTGCCTGTGGCATAAGAGGCACACTGCAGGGCTCTCATGTGAGAAGTTGGCCCGATATGCAGCGTTCGCTACTCTAGCGACCACTATGTATCGTTCCAAACTACCCTTATGGTGATTGGTTGCAAGTCAACCTTAGACCAGCTATCCTAGTAGCGTGGATACGAGCAGTCTTCGGGCTAAACTCTAGAGGGCGTGTTAAGCCAGCTGTAATACCATCACATACCCCTTGAACACCAAGTGAAAGGACACCACACAAGTGTTATGAAAATAAACAGTATATTTATTAGAATCACAACAGCCCTGTACTCTTTATGAGGACAGGGTACTAAGCACAGAACCAAAGCTCTTAGAAAATACTTCAAGTGCACAATTTAAAACAAGTGCCCGAGGGCACGGAAAGTTTAGTGGTCTCGGGCGGACCCGATAAGGCAAGTCGGAAGCGAGGGACTCAGGACCCTAGAGTAAGGAGGCTATGCAGGCACCGAAATGCCGAAGTTACCTAGCCACGGGGGCTGCGGCTGCACAAGTCTTACAGGCGTCGGGGGTCTTCGCTGACGAGCCAGGAGCCGGAAGAAAAGGAGTTGCTGGCCGGCGACCAGTGATGAATAGTTCGTCGAGATCCAAGCCTGGATCAGTGATCGTTGATACCTGAAAGCAGAGGGGACCAAGTTCGTACTACTAGCCAGTAGTCAGAGGGTACCAGGAAGGCACCGGATGGCCGTCACCTCGACTAGGTGAGTGGGCGACGCTAGGCTCTGCAGTCTCACGGACCAGAAGGCGTTGTCGGCGACCAGGATGGAGGTGCGAGCTGTCCCACGAAGGTTGATGCTGTCGGCGTCGCTGGGCCCAGGATTGGGGCAACAAGCCTTGGCAGATCTCAGGGCCACGTGGTGGGCCTAAGATGGCGTCTTGAGTGGACCAGGAGGGTCCGGGGTGCTCCTCTCGAAAAAGGGAGCAAGGGCCGATCTGGAGCAACCAGACCAGCAGCGTTGGTTGTCGGATGTCGTCAAAGAAGGGCACAAGCCAGCGGCTAGTGACCAGACAACGTGCTGAGCAGCGAGCAGAAGGGCCCCACGCAGATCGTGGAGATGCTGGGAGACTGCACTTCGGTGCTGGAGCTACTCAGGGTCGGGGCTTCTCGGACCCCAGAGCACTCACCAGAGAATTGCTTCGATGGTCGTGCTGGTTAAGAAAGCGTGCAGGTTTTGATGATGGCCGGTCCCTCGAGGTCTCGTCGCACCCACAGATCTCAGCTGAGCTGACGACGTGGGTAGAGGTCAGAGGTGCCAGGGAAGCCGGTTCTCGTCGAGCTGGGCCATCGGATCCTTGAGGAAGGACTTGCAGCAAACCGCAGAGTTCTTAGATGGTGCCTGCGGATGCAGGGTGACTACTCCTTAGCCACAAGGGAGAAATCTTGAGAAGAGTCTTGAAGTCCTTTCGTAGAAAGTATTCTTGATTCAAAGATGATCTGATTTGGAAGGGTCCCCGCTCCGGCCTTTATCCTAAAGAAAGGGGTGGGTACATGACTAGGTCCTGCCCTAAGGGTGGGACCAGGAAGGGGGGTAGTTACACCCCTCTCCCCCTGGTGGGCTTTCCCCAGGTCAGGGGCTGCGCGCCCCTGGAACTGGTTCTAGCCGGCAGATGCGTAGTGAGCACCGGGGTGCCACTCCACAGTCACCTTCTCACAAAGCCCTACCTACCCAGAATACACAAACCCTGTCTGGGACGGTGCGAACACCGCCCTTGACAGGAAACCCTTTGTCCAAACACTCCTCCCTGGAAGGACTCCCAGCAGCAGGAGGACAGACTCGTGTCTGTGGTGGCAGCGTCCATTTTGTGGAGCTGAGGCTTCAGTTAACTTTAACCGGGGTTCACAGTTACGTACATGTCGTGTCCCTCTAGAAGGGCGGAATGCTAACCTCGTCGCCAGAATTGGTGAGGGGGCAGCATCCCGATTCGTATGACACCTTACTCGACATGTCTTGATAACGCGATACCGAAGTTACCGATATGATACGCGTTATCATGGAACAGCCATTGGGTCTTGGTTCCGCAAGCTGCAACCGGGCTCGGCTCGTGCCAGAGCCCAATTCACACGGTTCCATGCACTCTGCCTTCAGCATTGTCAAGGCCTGCCATAGGAGTGACTGAGAGAAACTCGGGTGTCCATTTTAAGGTTAGGTATAGGGATACTACACCTATAGCAACGGGCGAGTACGCCACGCGGCCCCAGCTGTCGTGCAGCCAGTTGTGTCAGATTTAGATGGCCATCCAGGAGTGGCATAATACATGCTTCAGCCCCTGGTAGGCCCTGGGTACACCGATGCCCTGAGTTACAGGGTCTGACAGGGTGGCCCAGTTCCAATTGGGTAATGCACCTAAGGTACACATCAATTTAGCGAGAGAACAGCTAGGCTGTGGGTCTGATTGGCAGGCCCACAGCCCGAGAAAGTCGTAAACCAGTGAAACAAAAGCAAAAAGTCCGGGTGATCATAGGATTGCAGACCCTACTCTCCTACATCTCCCCTCCGGGCTATATTGTCTCAGCACGCTTCACCACACTGCATAAAATGATGTGCCCGACGCGTTTCAGGGGGACTCCCCCCCTCATCAGGGGCTGCTTCCACTAGTCTCTCGACGTGTGTCACGTGTTTTATAGATTATTTTCTCTCAGGCAAATCCGTGGACAGGCATGCGTCATCATTTGCTGGGATTATGGGATTTGCACTCCGTGGTGACACAATCATGTCGAGAGTCTCGGATACATAATACTTTTGATTCATACCTTGAGTAGGCTGCTTTTGCGCTTCAGCGCGCTGTTTTTAAAATGACGAGTCCTGCTCTCTTTCTGCAGCCAAACAGTTGGGATGCTTTGAGCTTCATCCCGCCGCTCAACCTTGCAGAGCAACAGGCAATGGTGCTCTCTCCGCGGCCAGGCTGCCGCGTAGAAGTATGTAACACAAATTGCCTGTGGCATAAGAGGCACACTGCAGGGCTCTCCCCTCCGGGCATTATTGTCTCAGCACGCTTCACCACACTGCATAAAATGATGTGCCCGACACGTTTCAGGGGGACTCCCCCCCTCATCAGGGGCTGCTTCCACTAGTCTCTCGACATGTGTCACGTGTTTTATAGATTATTTTCTCTCAGGCAAATCCGTGGACAGGTATGCGTCATCATTTGCTGGGATTATGGGATTTGCAGTCCGTGGTGACACAATCATGTCGAGAGTCTCGGATACATAATACTTTTGATTCATACCTTGAGTAGGCTGCTTTTGCGCTTCAGCGCGCTGTTTTTAAAATGACGAGTCCTGCGCTCTTTGCGCAGCTCTTCCCTCGGACTGCAAATCCCATAATCCCAGCAAATGATGACGCATGCCTGTCCACGGATTTGCCGACTGTTACATACTTCTACGCAGCAGCCTGGCCGCGGAGAGAGCACCATTGCCTGTTGCTCTGCAAGGTTGAGCGGCGGGATGAAGCTCAAAGCATCCGAACTGTTTGGCTGCACAAACAGCGCAGGACTCGTCATTTTAAAAACAGCGCGCTGAAGCGCAAAAGCAGCCTACTCAAAGTATGAATCAAAAGTATTATGTATCCGAGACTCTCGACATGATTGTGTCACCACGGACTGCAAATCCCATAATCCAAGCAAATGATGATGCATGCCTGTCCACGGATTTGCCTGAGAGAAAATAATCTATAAAACACGTGACACACGTCAAGAGACTAGTGGAAGCAGCCCCTGATGAGGGGGGGGGGGAGTCCCCCTGAAACGCGTCGGGCACATCATTTTATGCAGTGTGGTGAAGTGTGCTGAGACAATATAGCCCGGAGGGGAGAGCCCTGCAGTGTGCCTCTTATGCCACAGGCAATTTGTGTTACATACTTCTACGCGGCAGCCTGGCCGCGGAGAGAGCACCATCGCCTGTTGTTTTGCAAGGTTGAGCGGCGGGATGAAGCTCAAAGCATCCGAACTGTTTGGCTGCACAAAGAGCGCAGGACTCGTCATTTTAAAAACAGCGCACTGAAGCGCAAAAGCAGCCTACTCAAGGTATGAATCAAAAGTATTATGTATCCGAGACTCTCGACATGATTGTGTCACCACGGACTGCAAATCCCATAATCCCAGCAAATGATGACGCATGCCTGTCCACGGATTTGCCTGAGAGAAAATAATCTATAAAACATGTGACACACGTCGAGAGACTAGTGGAAGCAGCCCCTGATGAGGGGGGGAGTCCCCCTGAAATGCATCGGGCACATCATTTTATGCAGTGTGGTGAAGCGTGCTGAGACAATATAGCCCGGAGGGGAGAGCCCTGCAGTGTGCCTCTTATGCCACAGGCAATTTGTGTTACATACTTCTACGCGGCAGCCTGGCCGCGGAGAGAGCACCATCGCTTGTTGCTCTGCAAGGTTGAGCGGCGGGATGAAGCTCAAAGCATCCGAACTGTTTGGCTGCACAAAGAGCGCAGGACTCGTCATTTTAAAAACAGCGCGCTGAAGCGCAAAAGCAGCCTACTCAAGGTATGAATCAAAAGTATTATGTATCCGAGACTCTCGACATGATTGTGTCACCACGGACTGCAAATCCCATAATCCCAGCAAATGATGACGCATGCCTGTCCACGGATTTGCATGAGAGGATATAATCTATAAAACACGTGACACACGTCGAGAGACTAGTGGAAGCATCCCCTGATGAGGGGGGGACTCCCCCTGAAACGCGTCAGGCACATCATTTTATGCAGTGTGGTGAAGCGTGCTGAGACAATATAGCCCGGAGGTGAGAGCCCTGCAGTGTGCATCATATGCCACAGGCAATTTGTGTTACATACTTCTACGCGGCAGCCTGGCCGCGGAATGAGCACCATCGCCTGTTGCTCTGCAAGGTTGAGCGGCGGGATGAAGCTCAAAGTATCCGAACTGTTTGGCTGCACAAAGAGCGCAGGACTCGTCATTTTAAAAACAGCGCACTGAAGCGCAAAAGCAGCCTACTCAAGGTATGAATCAAAAGTATTATGTATCCGAGACTCTCGACATGATTGTGTCACCACGGACTGCAAATCTTATAATCCCAGCAAATGATAACGCATGCCTGTCCACGGATTTGCCTGAGAGAAAATAATCTATAAAACACGTGACACACGTCGAGAGACTAGTGGAAGCAGCCCCTGATGAGGGGGGGAGTCCTCCTGAAACGCGTCGGGCACATCATTTTATGCAGTGTGGTGAAGCGTGGTGAGACAATATAGCCCGGAGGGGAGAGCCCTGCAGTGTGCCTCTTATGCCACAGGCAATTTGTGTTACATATATATATATATATATATATATATATATATATATACACAACAGATACAGATAAGTTATAGTTAGGCAAACTTTATTTATTCGAATACACATCCTCCGTGACCTGTATTTTCAGTAACATTTTTCACCTCAACACGTTTTGACCTTGCTGGTCTTTCTAAAGGTTGACAAGTTCTTTGTCAATTTCTATATTTATTCAAAACGCCTGTCCTGTCCATCATGAATTATGAGGCATTCTGGGATATGTAGTAAAACAATGGAATCATTATACAAAACAGATATACAACTTTAACAAATCAAAACAATTGACCACCATACATCAACATTGCTGAGCAACTAAACTTGATAATTATCTGTAGCACTTATTTATACAGTACTATTTCTATTTCTATTTAGGGGGGTTTTGTAAAGCGCTTGGTGACGCACAGCGGCGTGTCCCCGCGCTAAGGAGAAAAATTTACTGGGATCTACAGAAGCGGCCTACCTTACTGAGCGAATAGTGTAGTTTTAAGCTTGGCTCTAAAGATTAGTTCAGATGGTTCTAATCGCAATGCCATCGGTAATTTGTTCCATCTTGAGGCTGCAAGGTACCTAACGGACCTTCCACCCATCCGCGCTCTAGACACCTTGGGAACGACCAGGAGTCCTGAGCCGGAGGATCTCAAAGTACGGGACGGCTCATAAGACGTCAGTAGTCCCTGCAAAGGGAGAGGAGACCGCCCGTTGATGATCCGATGGCATGTGCATAGTGCTTTGAATTCTACCCTACTTCTAACCGGGAGCCAATGCAGCGACCGGAGGGCAGCAGCAGAGTGGCTCTTCTGGGTAGTCTGAGCACCAATCGGGCGGCGGCATTCTGCAAGACCTGTAGGCGGCTAAGATTCTTCTCCAAGGTCCCTAAATAGAGAAGATTTCCGTAGTCCATCTTAGATGTAACTAGTGCATGCACCAAGGTTTGTCGGGCTTTCATAGGTACAAACTTCAAAGTCTTCCTGAGACTTTTGAGGGTCCCAAAACATGATCCGACCACCTGGTTGATCTGGGGGCCGAAAGTAAGGTCAGTATCGAACCAGATGCCCAGGTTCTTTGCTTTCTGGCACGAGTTGGGTGTTGGACCAAGACAAGATGGCCACCATGCCGACGTCCACGCTGATTGGCATCCCCCCACGACCAGCACCTCGGTCTTGCCTCCGTTGAGCTTGAGACAGTTGGCGGACATCCAGGCTGCAAGATCTTGCATGCAAGCTCTGAAGATGTCCGCTGAAAGACCGGGTGCACGCGACAGGGAGATAACCAACTGCGTGTCGTCGGCATACGACACCAATCGGAGGCCGTAACTCTCTACTAAGGTGGCGATCGGGGCAACATAAAGGTTAAAAAGTGTTGGACTCAGGGACGAACCCTGCGGCACTCCCTGGTCCAAAGAGATCCGTTCAGAGTAGTGGTCACCCTGCCTCACTTGAAAGCCTCGGCCAGTAAGAAATGAGTATATCCATTTCAGCGCTGCCCCTCTCACCCCACCTTTGTTCAGACACTGTAGCAAGATGGAATGTGCTACAGTGTCGAACGCAGCGCTGAGGTCTAATAGGATTAGAGCCATGGTTTGTCCCTCATCTGCACCCTGCCTGAGGGACTCGGTGTACAATCAACATATTCAAATGAAGTGCAGTATCAAACACCCAAGATGGCTACATTTAGGACTTTTATAATCGTTCCCAATTTATCACGCATAGTATATGCTTGACTCTCACCAGAGTGCAAAATCATCTCTGGCCATTGACAATGTTCTTAGCGTACCCTGCACGGTTAACGTTGGTTATCACCAGAGTGTGATGCGTTTGAAAAGTACAGTGCTAAAACATGTCCAAATAATGTAATTGGTCCACAAGTTAATTTACAATATTCTAGTTGTTCGTCATGAATACAGTATACATGGTTCATTCCAACATTGCATAGTAATCATCATACCTTATATTGCAAGCCCTATCAGACTGGAATAATGTGCCACTTTTTTATATCCAACATTGATATTCTCTCAGCCCATCTATAAGCCAAAGAGACAATTTGAAATTCTTCAAAGGTGTACAAAGAGTCTTCATCATTATTCAATTCCTATGGGGTCTTATTTCTTAGACTAATAATGTACCTGGACTCAAGTCTTTGCAAAATCTGGGTTCGATTACCTCCATATTACTTATTTTGTACCATATCAGTGCTGTAGTAACTCAATGTGGGCCAATCAATGTCTATGAAAATCAATGTCATGTCATTGAACCTCATGTTTTGCAATTGTAAACGTCATATCTTTAATTTTCACTGCTGTGATATACTTCAATGTCCTTTTTTTTTAACATGCATGTGGTACTGCCAACATATTTAAGGCCACAAACATATTCAATTTCATGTACTACAAACTGTGAACTGCATGTAATTTTATGTTTGCTTTTTATCACTTGATTTTGTCCATTCAAGATTGTCTTTATATTGGTTCCAATTTTACTCGCTTTACAGCTGTTACATTTGTTAGAACGAAGTTGTAGATCTTCCAACCAAGTCTTGGTGTATTGGTCAGGGAAATGGCTTTTAACTAATTCATCCTTGAGTGATGTAGCTGAAGGTTGCTTGAGGTTTATTTCCCAATTGAGGACCCCCATAAAGATCTTTAGAAATTAAATGCCAGTGTTTTTAAAATATATTACAAATGCTGCTACCAAAGCCTGCGGCCCGGCCCTGTGGACAACCACCCAAGAGGCAGCCATCCCCACACTGCACACTGCCTTTGGCCGCCTGTATTAGGGAGTTGGCCATAGGGAGACTGTTTTGGGCTGCCCAAACAGTCATGCGTACTTTCTATGTTCTCCATGAAAACTGCATTACAGTCTGCATGGAGAACATGCCAAGGCCCATATTCCCTGGCTGAGCGCCGAACCACGGCACGGCATGCATTGCAGCATTGTGATTGGTCAAGGGAGCCTGGCTGAGACAGAAGAGAGCAGGAGCGGAGATGCGGGACCCGGAGGCAAGGTAAATATATATATATGTATATATATATATATATATATATATATATATATATATATATATATATATTCACATTGTGCTCTGCGCCCCCACCCCCAACTCCTCCACCAACTCCACCCCCCCCCCGCCCATCCCACATCCCGCGAGCTATGCGGGCCACCACTGCCCTTTAGACCGATAGGAGGGCATGTTGATGTACAGTGGAAACGTAGTGCTTGATTGAATGTGGCCTTTGGGCAGCGCAGGCTGCATCCCTGCGTGAGCCCAGCATCAGTCACGTCAGCTGTCCAACTCATTCCATTTCACCACCACCATTTCACCACTGGGTAAGATTGGTTAGCGAGATGTACTAAACCCAATCTTCCCTGCTCTGTGAAAAATGGGAAAGTGTGGAATAAAGTAGCAAATTCAGAAGAAGAATGAACGTAAGTGACATGGAATTGCTGGCAGAGACATACTTCCATTGAACGGAACTATGCCGGACTGGCCATAGTGGGTACCGGGCGTATCCGGGGCCAGACTGGGAACCAAAATCGGCCCTGGGACAGTGCTTGGCCGGCTCCCGGGGTGAAGATTTGGGGTGCGACCGAGTTCTTTGCCGGGGCCGGTTTTTGTCCGATTGTGTTACAGGGCCGATTTTGCAGCTATGCTGCAAAACCTGCCCTGTAACAAAACCGGCCCCCGACCTTGTGGCGCACCCGGGGATTGCCCGGTGCGCGCAACGGCCAGTCCTGACCTGGGCGTTTTCCTGGTGAGCAGGAGGGGTGGGGCCGGATTTGCGGCTGTGGGGGGCTGTTTTGTGACTGGGGGCCGGTCCCCTGCAACCAGACTGATCAGCTGTCACTCATACAAAGAAAGCAACATTGAGATCGGAGATAATGCCTGGTGTATCAACAGCCCACAACACAATTAAGTAGTGCACACAACTCTGTCTGCTGAGCTATAACTTCCCCAAAGTTCTTTTCAGTCTCCTCTCTTGTTTTCTCGCTCTGTTTGCCTTCACATATTTTTTGTTCATTTCTCTCTCATTCTAGTTTCCCTTTCTATAGCTCTTTCATTTCATTCTTAATTTCCTTTTCTGCCCTTAGGTTTATCATCATTTAATTTTTCCACAGCTCTCTTCATTCCCTCTATCTGCCTCGTCTTTCCTGGAAGTCTGCATTTTCACAAGAGGTTGTATTCTAACCTGAAACGTCTAAACCTCCATGTGCACTACATACATTTATAACATGAAGCTATTAAGTATTTCCGCACCAAAAAAAGGCTAGTAGTAGTAAAGTTAAAAGGCATATTATGCTTTTGTGCCTGCTGCTTATCGTTTCCCTTTCACTCTCTGCCCATTCTCTTCCAGGACTCTCTTGACTTTCAAAATTTGGATTTGGCATTAGTGCGCATGTACATTCATATATGAGCGTATATTGAATTTTCCAATGCCATATGTATGTTTTTATCCATTATGCATTGTTTGTAACTAAGTAGCTTGCCTGCGTGTGTGGTTTGGTTTTGCTGGACCGTAGTTGCAGCTGCTTTAAAACATTAAAACATTTAAATAAGTTGTTGCAGACTATAGCAACCCCAAGGGGAGTTTATACCGCTGATACAATCAGTTCCATGAATACATCAGCCAGATCTCCCCCAACAGGGAAAGCTTATTGGCTTAGGCTGATGTTCTGCCACTGAACTGACTCACAGCTGCAGTTAACAAATTATATTTTCATTAAAATTCTTTAATAAATGCATCATTTGATTCCTATTGTCAAACATAGATGTATTGGACTGATAGTCATGTCTTCCTGCCTGGTTCCTCCGCCTCTGGGGAAGATCAAGCTTGCTAGTCAAATTACTAGTTCCTTTAGATGTTTTAAAAGGATCTCTTCCCAAGTGCCTCAGAAAACCATGGCTTTTAGTTCAACTTTTAGAGAAGATGTTATAGAAAATGCGGGATATTTTACAAAGAAATGATCTCTCCTCCATCCTAGGGAACCACTTTCTAGGAGCAATCGTGGGTCAGTCTTGCTTGCTAAGCTCACTTGCAGGCTGCAAACGGTAACAGACAGCCTGATTCATCAATCTCCCGTTTTGCGAGGCCCTAATAGCGAATTATAGCGATTCGCTATTAAGGACTCGCAAAACGGGATTCATGTAGGATTAGCAAAATGTATTGCGATTCCTACTGATTCCTTATTTGCGATTAGCAAATTGCTAATCGCAAATAAGGAAAAACTCCCCATTCATTCCTAAGGGCCAAAAGGCCCATAGGAATGAATGGGGAGTATTCCTTATTTGCGATTAGCAATTTGCTAATCGCAAATAAGATTGCGATTTGAAGGGTGCCAGGGGTGTCCAAAGGACACCCTGTAGCACCCCTCAAATGCACATTTGAACAGGTGTTGCGCACATACATGTCCAGAGGACATGTGTGTGTGTAACATGCAAAAGAAAAAATGCACAAAAGTGCTTTTTACTCGTTTTTCGCAATTTACCACGAAGTCAGATTTCGTGGTAAATTGCGACCAAATATTGCGAATTCGCAATTTTAAATAGGGTGATGAATTGCATTTAAGGAATCTCTATTAGAGATTCCTTAAATCCAATTCCTCGCAAATATGCGATTTCGCAAATAGCGATTTTTGCATTTGGGATGATGAATCCCAAATGCAAAAATCGCACTCGCAAACGGCCAGATTTTCAGAATCTGGCCATTTGCGAGCGCAATTCAGGTTGATGAATATGGCTGAGAATCTACGCCCTACCACTTTCAGTGTTCACTAGCCATCACTGGCCAAAATTACCAAAAATGACGACTTCTGCGGTGTTTCCATATAATACCAGAGAGAATTAAATATTTTAAATTGAAAACGACATGAGCCGCATTTTCAGACTGATCCTAGTAGGGTAGCCAAATCCTTTTCACTGAATTATATTTGAAAAGGAACCTGCCAAGGCCCGGCTCCCTGGAGAAGGAATGAGCATGCTTCTAAATGGAGGAAGTCGAGTTCTATGCATGAGACCTCCTGTAATCCCCTAGGACCCTCATATCCCTAGCTCATGATGACCCCGCCGTAGGCTGCGTCATCGCCGCTGTTAAACCAGCTGGAGGCCATCAAAGGACCCACTGGTAACCACCAGCACAGGTTAACCAATCTGTGGTCTGTGCCCACATTGCACTTAGGGAGGAGGCTTAGTGCACCCCCTGGGCACTGAAACATTAGACGTCCCTGCACCATGTGGCTGCTGGGCCCTGTGTTAAACTCCTGACCTGAACAGCACACTAAAGGAGGGAGAAAAGGCAGCAAAACAGTAAAAAGCCAACAAGATGGGGGCCAAATAAGTACTGCCTTCAAAATCATCCAATAGGCAGGAACTCAGCATTAATATATTCTAAGTATGCAGCAACCACCACCACTAAACAGTGACTCTTTCTCCCACAAGGGTTTGGAAAAAGTAGGCTGGCTTGGGCCCCCAATGCCAAACATTCTTCTCCAATGCTTGGAGTTTGTTCCTCTTGAGTAACACGGCAAGGCTAACTCCAGGGGAGAATTAGAGTCTTTTTGCATTGCACATCACCTTCCCTTTTCCAGTGGCTCATTTCAGCACTAACCCAGGTTGGGATTCATCCTTTAGGCATGACAGCGCAGTACCATTTTCAGTTCTATCGACATATTTAGTCCTCATGGGTAGACAGAAAGCTCTTCTCACAGCAACCGGCAAATACACTGCGACCAAGTTCCAGCTCATCTTGTAAAAGGACCTCAATCTCAACTTTCAAGCTACTCCAAGGTATCCTCAAGCTTTACAGTGGGCGTGACTGCACAGTTTTGGAAGTGACAAAAGCACCATCACCTTTGTCACAATTACTTTTACTTTCTTGTGAAAGTTCTCCAGGGCCTCCATCACACCCCTTTCTCCTCTATGGGGCCTGCAGCATCATTTCTTACAGCATCCCCATATCTTCTACCTGTTGAGTGGAGGGAGGGCCAACAGTGATGTTCAATAGAGGTTGGGGGCCTTGTTGCATCATCAGATGTAGTTCTGACTCGAGGGGGTGCCGCTTTTGTTTGGTTTCCACCATCTTTCTTGCTGAAAGCTGGTATACTAGTTAAGTGAGTGCTCCCCCATCCCACTCCCAAGGAGAGACACAGCTCCCCCAGAGAACATCAGCTCTCCACTACTCACGCTGCAGAAGAGCAACCAGGATCACTTGCCCTGAACAAGGGAGTGGGTGGCATTGCTCCTTCCCTGGGGTGAACTCACTTCCATCTCTTAACATTTTGCTTTCGGTCACATGTATTCTTTCCATTGCTGCTCATGACTTGGAAATGTTCAAAAGTGGGTAAATTGAGGAAGGGGTTAGCATTATAAGCTCAAAATATTGGGGAAGTGAAGTGCTGTCTCTCTGACAGCTTGTTCAAGTCTGTTTTAGGCATGAAGTAGGTTTGGAGATTGATTTTTCTTTCATGTCCTATTGCACAACACTTTACATGTCTACGCTTTCACTCGTCATGCCATTAAAAGTATTTTTCAGGTTTCTGTTAACAGACTCCTGTGTACAAGTTTTACAGCTAGCTGCCTTATAAGGGGTCTGAATGACATTATGTGCATTACCAGCCCACGGGCTTCTCCCACCTGGTTGATCTTGGGGTGATACAGCATACTGAGAGACTCTCGGTGTATCTTTTCTTCATTCTTCACACCCACCTCTCTAATTCTTGGACACTCCTACACTACTAGAGTAGAACACACTGAAAGCCGCCTACTCTCACCAGCCAGTAAACAGGCTTCTGGAGTTCAAAGCTCACTGCTGACGTTTCATGGGTCTTGCAGATCAAGAGATTGAACAAGGTCCTATCAGGTTTTCGAGGTTGATGCAACAGTTCTGCGTTTTAAAAAAAGATGTCCCTTTACATATTGAAAACTTTATGAAAAACTGGCATCCCTGTGGTTCTATAGGCCATTGATAAACATTAATAATGTTACAGTAGGTGAAGCACACTGCCAGTATATCCCCTTCATTTAGTCCCCTAAATTGCATTGCGGTTAATGCAGTTCAGTGTAATCATTGGCACTCACATCCAAAAAAAACAAGCTTAAGACTGTTTGCCTGTAGGGTTAGTACAGCCAGTGCTAGACATCTTCAGACACATGTTTGATGGTATTTGCCATTGACCCGCAGAGATTAGTCTTTTAAATTTAGAATGTGAGCCAGATAATTAAGGGGACGTCATGTCTGCTGCAGAGATTAGGGTGTAATGTACAAGTTAATAATTGAAACCCTGTGGGGTGGAGGCAAATCCGACCTTCATACTTCCTCTGTGGGTAAAATGAATGCCGTGCAGTTCAATTAATATGGCAAGGTTTCTTTGTGACCTAAGTGCTGCAGGCTGCAGACATTTCTCTGTACCCTGTAAGTTCCTGCAGAAACAGCTCCGACTTTCATCACTAGAGAATAGTCACACCTTAGTCACATCACCTAAAATCAACAAACCCGATATTATGACCTGTATAAAAAATGGAAATACGCGGCAATACCACCTGTTGCCAATGTTTTATAAAGCATTTCATTTTGTGAGGTGAACTATCCAGGTGGTTATGTTGTAACAGGAGGCTATGGATGAAACTGCACAGCGGCACTGGCTTTCTCTGAGAACAGAAATTAGCATGAGGAAGGTTTATTTGTTTGCTTAAAATGCCCTTTTTAGGTCTCGGCCTGCGTAGGCTGCGCTTGCGCAGTCTCGCCGGCGAGATCTTATGTTTTTCAGTGTGGGGCTTGAACCCGCCCCTCCTCTCCATTGGCTGGCTTCCTAAAAGGAGGCCAGCCATTGGAGGAGAGGGGCGTCTGTTCGTTTAAGCCCTGTCTTTTAGGGATTCGGGGGGGTGTTTTTTCGTTTCTTTCTCTTTTCTTTCTCTCCTCTTCCCATTGGCTGGAATTTTACATTCCAGCCAATGGGAAGAGGAGAGAAAGAAAAACACGCCCCCGAATCTAAAAATGACAGTGCTTTCTCTGAGGCATTTCTGCTTTGCCTCGGAGAAAGATGGTGGCGTGCATGGCGTCATCCCCGTCCACCATGGTACCCCGTGCATTATCGTTCAGCATCTCCCCTCATAATTTTAACGAGTTGCTTCGCCCACGCCTACAGAATGAACGCTTCCGGACGTTGATGAGTTTAAATGAGTTTAAACAATCGTGAAACATCTCAAGCCCGTGACTCCCACCTAGGTCTGGGTACAAATCCTGCCACACACATCCATATGAAGAGGGCGTAACTCTGATGAGGCGTGTGTCTGTCCACAGAGCACATGTAGACCCAGCAGGTCTGAGTTCAATGTGAAAGTTTGCGCGATATCATTTATAAATAACATTTTAGAAATCATCAAGAGACAATGCGTGGGCATCCCTGAATACGTCCTGGAGTCGACAGTTCACACTAGGACATATTCAGCATGCTTCGATGTGGCCTGCATGGATCGGATTTTACAACAGCTGATGGATCTGCCTGGAATTTGAGCCGTTGCGTTTCCTGCAACTCATCGGGGCATGTTTGGTACGCCAACTCCGCTGTATTATTGTCCCGAGGTGTCCCACTTACCGTCCCCCAGCTCACCTAGATCTCTGGGGGCATCGCTGCCGCTCATCCGTCGGGGAAAGGACCAGATTCAGGCAAAGTTGAGCGGCCCACCAGGAAGTGCAGACGGGCGCACTGTAGCCGCAGAGCAGCAGAGCCGGGCGGCGCGAGTCCTCCAGACCACACCTCGGTCCTACGCTGCACGGATCTAAACCAGCCCCAAATCAGCAGCCTCAACGATCCGATCCGGACCAATGGCGGCTGATCCTTTCTCCTTCTCCCCGGGAACCAACAACAGACATTTAAGGACATTTGTGGCCGGGGCAACACTGGAATGATCGGATAGTTGGGGAATGTCGCGAGAGAGCTCCACTAGCTCTCGTCATAATCTACAGGGGCTTTTCCTGTATTATTCGAGCCTCAACTGCCGTCCCACCCTCATGCTGACGCTCCCTGCTGCTTTGGGTGCATCTCTCACACAGCGGGCCGGGGTGGCCTCTCTGGTATGAGATTCATGGACTGAGAAGGAGAGGGGTGTCACTGGTCGTCTCGGGGGCTGTGGTGGAAGCATTGGCTGTGCCCCGGGCACTAGCTGGAACTTTGCGGCGCTGTCGGGAAAGTTTGGAGCGGCGGGAGCCATGATGGGCCGGGGGCCGTGGTCGGGCTGGGCGCTCCCGCTGCTGCTCAGTCTTTGGGGGGTGCTTTGGTGCTGCTGTGTGTGTGTAGCTCTGTCAGTGTGTGTGCCTCTGTCTGTGTGTGTGGCTCTGTCTGTCTGTATGTGTGGCTCTGTCTGTCTGTGTGTGTGGCTCTGTCTGTGTGGCTCTGTGCATGTGGCTCTGTCTGTGTGTGTGTGGCTATGTCTGTGTGTGTGTAGCTCTGTGTGTGTGTGGCTCTGTCTGTCAGTGTGTGTGGCTCTGTCTGTCTGTGTGTGTGGCTCTGTCTGTCTGTGTGGCTCTGTGTGTGTGGCTCTGCTGTGTGTGGGGCTCTGTGTGTGTGTGTGTTGCTCTGTCAGTGTGTGTGGCTCTGTCAGTGTGTGTGGCTCTGTCTGTGTGTGTGGCTCTGCTTGTCTGTGTGTGTGGCTCTGTCTATCTGTGTGTGTGGCTCTGTCTGTCTGTGTGGCTCTGTGCGTGTGGCTCTGTCTGTGTGTGTATGGCTATGTCTGTGTGTGTATAGCTCTGTGTGTGTGGCTCTGTCTGTCAGTGTGTGTGGCTCTGTCTGTCTGTGTGTGTGGCTCTGTCTGTCTGTGTGGCTCTGTGTGTGTGGCTCTGTCTGTGTGTGTGTGGCTCTGACTGTGTGTGTGTGTGGCTCGGGTTGTGTGTGTGTGTGTGGCTCTGTCTGTGTGGCTCTGTCTCTGTGTGTGTGGCTCTGTCTGTGTGTGTGGCTCTGTGTGTGTGTGTGTATGGCCCTGTCAGTCAGTGTGTGTGGCTCTGTGTGTGTGTGTGGTTCTGTCTGTGTGTGTAAAAAAAAATGTAAATTGATACTTGTGTAGCGCACTACTCACCCGCAAGGGTCTCAAGGCGCTTGTACGAATACCGCTGTGGAACCCATCCTGGCTTTCCCTGTGAGGCGTCCACTCCTGGGCACCCCCAAGGTGGAGGCCAGGCATCCTTAGCGTTGTGGGGGCCGTTGTGGAGATTAAGCAAGCTATTGCCCAGAGTTGCAGAGTGGGACTCCATGATTGGTATAGGCACCGAGTCGAGAATTATCAGGTCTGTGGAATTTTGAGCCCAAGACCCGCCGAGGCGGGGAATTGAACCCTGGTCCCGGGCTAGACCTCTGCATCAGGGTCTGCCGCTCTAACCATTGAGCCACACTTCTCCACGGTGTGTGTGGCTCTGTCTGTCTGTGTGTGTGGCTCTGTCTGTCTGTGTGGCTCTGTCTGTGTGTGTGTGGCTCTGTCTGGCTGTGTGTGTGGCTCTGTCTGTCTGTGTGTATGGCTCTGTGTGTGTGTGGCTCTGTGTGTGTGTGTGGCTCTGTGTGTGTGTGTGGCTCTGTGTGTGTGGCTCTGTGTGTGTGTTTGGCTCTGTGTGTGTGTGTAGCTCTGTGTGTGTTTGTGTTTGGCTCTGTGTGTGTGTGTGTGTGTGTGGCTCTTTGTGTGTGTGTGTGTGTCTGTGTGTGGCTCTTTGTGTGTGGCTAGCTTTTTTGTAGGTGGCTCTGTCTGTGTGAGGGTGGCTCTGTGTGTGTATAGGTGGCTTTGTGAGGGTGGCTGTGTTTGTGTGTGGGTGGCTCTATGTGAATGACTCTGTGTGGGTGGCTCTGTGTGGGTGGCTCTGTATGTGTGTGTGGGTGGCTTTGTGACTCCTCTGTTGACCGGGATGTGTTCTGTTAGTGGTCCTTGTTCCCCCATCTGACATGGGCAAAGGTGCCCTCGTGTAGCCGGACCAGCAGTTTAAGGATAAAGGGGGGAGTGCCGATCTCACTAAGTGTCAACCACAGCTTGTTTCTAGGGACCAGGACAAAGGCAGTCTTTAAATCGATAAATGCAGGATAAAGTCTGCCCTTGCCAATCACCACTACCTTCCAATATATAAGTAGCAGTCTAAACCCCTGGTCCATCGTTCCAGTCTTTGGCCTAAAGCCAGCCTGATACTGAGAAAGGATGGCTTCATTCTCTGTCGATAGCTGTATCCTCTGCAGAAGACCTCTACCAAAGACCTTCTGCAGAGCATCAATCAAACTAATGGGCCTATAATTGGAATGGTCGTCTCTGGCTCCCTTTTTTATAGATAGGGACCACCTTGGCACCCTTCCAAGACCCAGGGACCTGGGCTCTACTAGCTATAGTATTTACTAGGAGTAGGATGTACCATGCCCAATTTGAAGGGTTGGCAAGAAAGAGATCAACTGGCAGGTCGTCTAGTCGTTGCTACTTTGTAGAGCACTATTTTACTTATTTGCGGCCTCTACCTCCGCTAGGTCAAAATGCTCATCATCTGTAAGGCACCAATTTAAATCTGCTCCACAGATGGTGTGGCCTCTGGTGTTGACTAAAGCTTTCTGAAATGATCATGCCATACCTGGCCTGTGATGTGTTTTGCGGGCGAGCGTGCGCCTGACTTACTGCCCCAGGTGACTTGGGTCCAAAATAGATTGGTGTTCTTGGCTGAGCTTGCTTCCCTGAGTTGCTGCCAGCGCGATTCGTCCTATACTATCTTTGCCTCCTGCAAAGCAGCTCTATAGCACTTCCTGGCAGCATTAATCAGGGGACAGTTCTTATCTTTAATTGCTGCAGCTAGGAGCAGTCGTTTATGCTTACAGTTTTTTGTGTACCACGAGTACGGCCCTTTAGTGGGCATGCTGGGTTTGTTGCCCAAGTTCCGAGCTAGGAAATATGCACTAATTCGGTTGACAGTGCGCAGGTGAACCTTGAGTGCATCCGTCAACCGACTTATGCTATAGGCCGCGGCCTGGAGCTCTAATGTGCCTGCAGTCAGGCCATGTTGTATACCAGCGATCTTTGTGTCATGCAGGATTACCTACCGCCATTTTAAGAATTTATTACAGTTTGAGGAAACAATCTCTCTAGTAATAGTCAATGGTGGATTTCTCACATGATAGTAGGGTGCCTCCCACAGGGGTTTCAAAGTTAAGAAAAGGGGGTGTGATCGTTCTCTGTGGTGGTGTCCAACCTCACATCAACCAGGTCACCCCATAACTTCACGTCAAGGAGAATGTAGTCGATCCGGGACGGGCAGCTAGCTCTATCATAGGTGTTAGCACCGTGTTTGTCTGATAGTGACGTGCCATTAACTGGCATCAAATCATACTCTGCATGTAGGGCATTAAGTTGGAGCGCCTGCTGTGCCCATCTTTTAACTGATGGTAGATCTAGTTGGAGAACTGCCGATTTGTTATCATATTATTCAATTCCCATTAGATCTTCATTGACCAGGGGTTCAAAAGTGCAGTTGAAATCTCCTGCAACCACTACTCTGGCATGGGGTGAACAGTTTGCTAAGCACTCCTCCAATGCTGATATAGTGGGTGAAGGTCTGCCTCCTTTTGGCCCCCTCGCATAAAAATTAAATAGTTCAATTATGGCTCCCCCCTCGGGCCTCCTAATACTTAACCCCAGAATATCTGGGCTGGAGCTTGTTTGAAAAATAATTCGGCAATCAAGGGCAATATTAACCCAGATGGTCAGTCACCCTGACGGACGCCCTCTCCCTGCGGATATTGCAGGTGAGTGGAAACAAGCGCAACCGGATTCGTGTAGGGGAACCAGGCTCCAGGTCTCTTGAAAAATGCAAACGTCGAAAACTTCAATTAGTTTGATCTAATGGGGTAAATTGGCTTTTTGCTGCTTAACCCGGCCACATTCCATGATAAAATCCTCAACTGCTGGTGGGGTGCCGGACCAGGTACATCACTTTGTGTAAGAGTGAAATTGCTAGTTGGAGGATGGGCTGGTATTTGAGAGATTGAGCATGTGAGGGGATCGTCACCCTCCTCTTCCTGAGTAGTAATAATAGAATTACTTAGTCCTGTTTTCCACTGGGAGCTATTTTCTTTAGAATGTGTTCTGCAAGGCCGGGGTGCTAGGAGGGCTAGCCATGTAGTTGGGGATAATGGTAAATAATCCAGGGTATTGCAGTGCTGTGCTCTGCGGTTAATCATTGGTTTAAAATGAGGCGCCACCTGCTTAGATGTATGTGTGGTTGTGGGGCAGAATGTTTACTCTGGTCACAAATTCGAAAATGCCTAAACTGAATGGAGGATGTCTCACGGGAAAAAGCTTGGGATTCCAGGGCAAGGAGGTTTTCTGCCAAATAAGTCCCTTTGAGAGTAAGCTCAATATAGTCGAGTGGGTGAGTGGGAGAGGTACACCTCCGAGCCCTGGAAATGTTGTCACTAATTACTTAGCGACAGCTCCAGACATGGCGAATCCTAAGAATCGCTTTATTGGTCAGGGAGTCTTCGCTCTCGGAGCCATTCTTTATATTGAGTTTAGGAACATTAACCATGTAGATTTTCTGGGTGTGTAACTGGTGTGTTGTGGCTAAAGGGACCAACTGATGTTGGCCACTGTGAGAGAGGTACTGGGCATATAGTGAGGGTATGGGTCTAATATTATTTAAGGAATCTTGTACAGCCACTAAATTATGAGGTTTATTGTGAAGAATATTGTTAGAATTATTAGTTTGCTTTACTATGGGATCAGATGAGACTTGCCTATGAATAGGATTGGCAGAGTGGTGCAGAAGGGGACCATGAAGGGCGGTGCCCCTTTCGTATGAGGTTGACTCTAGTGTTGCTCAAGAATTGCGAGAGGATTACGGGTAGGGACTTGATGTGGAAGCACCTTGCTGTAAGCGAGATGGATCAATCTTCAATATTGTTTTGACTAGAGTAGTGAGGCCTTCGACATGGATCTTGTGGTGCCTATTTCAGCTCTAAGTATATTTATAACTTGGTGTGTGTCCGGGGGCTCTGGTTTGTGTGCTGAGCTGGTCGCAGTAGTGGGTACAGGGGAAGGCTGGGGTGTATTGTCCTTGTGATCATCAGTTAGATCCAGGAGGGGCAAGAACCTGTTTGCACAATGGATAGTGAGTTCAGGCTTCTGGGTGTTGATGCCAGGAGAGTTATCGGGGATAATAGAAGATTGACAAACCTCTGGGTTGTTAGAAGTGTCTCCTTAAAAGATGATTTTTGGAACATTGCTAGGATGATGGGTGAGGACTTGGACTTGGGCTTGGGGCTCGGAGAGGGAGTTGGCCTGGGGTGGTACCTAGGGTGGTGTGCGTGGTTTGTTCTTCCCCTAGGATAGCTTCGCACTCACTGATAAGGGTGTCAATGCGGTTGAGGGCACGAATACTGCCCGGGTGTTTCAGAATCTTCCTGGCCTTTTTCACTTCCCCCACTTGATTGCCACCACCTACACCAATACCCTCCATTGTTTTTCTATTCCCGATCTCACCGAGCCTCAAAACCACCAGTATAAAGAAATCAGCAGATAAACAAGCTAGTGAATAGAAATACTGTACACTCTAATTAGATACAAAATTCAATAAATTGTCTATACAGCGACCAGACAGCGTTTGCAGACCGCGGATGGTCCCAAGTAGACTGCTGGCAATAAGTTCCCAATTGATATCTGGATTGAACTACAGAAACGCTCTCTACGCCAGAATCAACAAAACGCTCCTGCACAGACTACAGACCATTCAGAATGCCGCCGCCAGACTCGTACTAGGGACTCCACGCCACAAACACATGGCCCAACACCTACGAGACCTCCACTGGCTCCCTGTTGATAAGAGGACCACCTTCAAACGCCTCACTCACGCTTATAAATCCCTCAACAACATCGGACCCAAATACCTCAATGAAAGACTATCCATCCATGTACCCAAGAGGAACCTCTGCTCCGTCGACCTCGCCCCGGCAGAGGTCCCCCCGGACCCGCAGGAACAGAACAGGCGGGAGAGCCTTCTCCCACATCGCAGCCAAGAACAAGCTCCCTCTGAACATCAGACGCTCCCCAACTTCGCACGCATTCAGGAAGGACCTCAAGACCTGGCTCTTCTACTGACCCGGAGCTTTCACCCCCCCCCCCCCCGCCCCCCCTCCCAGCGCCTTGAGACCCTCGCGGGTGAGTAGAGCGCTTTGCAAACCCCTGATTGATTGATTAGATTAATATCTGCGTAATGCTAATAAATACTGATAACAGAGAGAAGAACACAGTACCTCAGAGGGCAGATGCCGGCCAACAGCACGATCCTGAAGTCAGGTGTAAAGCGGGGTGACCCTTCCCTGCCTCTTCCTGGCAATGACGGGCAAAGACGGGCCCGCCCTTGGCCCGCACACGTACTGTGCAGCGTGAGCTCGTGAATTAATGTATGCGCCCCCAGGCGCAGGAACCAGCAGAAGCAGAGTCAACGGTGCAGGTGAACCTGGGGGATGCAGTCCCTGGGCTCGGCTCGCTCCCAGGTATCGTGCAGACAAAACACGCATTAAATATATACTCTGCAGTGTGCTCCAGTGGCCCTGTAAGACATGGTGGGTTGGGTGTATCATAATAGGTCCTCTCTACTGGTAGAAGAAAATCATATCTGCAGGTGTCTTTTTAACCTTCCGCCCTCTAGCTCCCATCTCCTTTTACATTCAGAGATAAACCTATGCTATATATATATGACAAAGCAAGGTTGGCTCCCCTTCTGCTTTAGGTTAGTGTGTTGCTAATGCAGAGGCAAGTTTTAACTGGGAGGTAATCTTAGACTGCCTAAATTCTGATCGGGGTCTCTCTGTTTCTTGGCTGAAATATGTACATAATTCTTTTCAGGAACTTAGCATGTCAAATGTATTCTCTGCACCGGTTACCTTCACTAAGTCTGATAGGATGTTGGGGAATTCGTGCTTTTCAGAATATGGTCTTGCCCAAAGATTGGATTCGGCACTTAGTAAAAGCTCCTTTAGAGATTGCTTTACATCCTTAGCATCTGTGGAGCTAGCGTTCTATTAACCCTGCAACTCTTTCGGTGAGAGATCGCTTCTCTTCCGCTTTAGAGCAGGGACAGTATGGCTTCTGTGTTTTTCAAACGGCCCCAGTAGTTGGGGGTGTTAGCCTGCCTGCATACTCATGTGATTGGCTATCCTCATAATCTTTGTTGCATTTTTTTGTACATTTTATATAGCCTCTTTTCTTTGTCTTCTCAAACCTATTTTGAAATCCCTTGCGTTACGGAAGTTCCTAGGCAGTCCAAATGTGTCTAATAGTGTTTGTTTGTTTTTTAAAATGCCAGTAAGCAGCAGTAAATCGATGGAAGGATGAATTTCTAGTTTATTAATGCAACTTATGGGCATGTATTTTTATCTTTTTATTTATATAATGACTCTACGGCAGGATATTTGTATGTATTTTTCCAATGAGGACCTTACGGTCTATAAGGTCCTAAGGCTGTGACGTCATTGCATTACCATTTGTATGACTCGCCAGTATCAATGACTACATCATTATGTGTTTTGTACATTAGTGATGAAACGACCTGTGGATATTTCAGTTGTTGTTTTAAATTTAACTGGCTTGATGAAATATTTTGTACTTCTTTCATGGTTTTTAACAAACCAAATAATACTGTTTCGAATTCAATTGAATTACCATTGATGGCTGGCGTCTACGGGCAAATACAATTAATATTGAACACTTAGCTTCAACACGACATTCTCTGCATCGGACCTCTTCTTTCACCCACTGAACAGGAACTGGATGCTGCAACTCCCTTGACCAATCCTGGCGCTTCTCACAGCATGAGAGCAGCACCCTGATTGGAGCGAGCGGCCTGTCTCGTTGCTCCACAGCACAATTGAGTCCTGAACTTGCTCTCAACCCCGCTGTCTAAAGACAGCTGGGTTGACAGGTTTAAAGTGTGCATGTCTTGTTCTCTGTCGCAAGACGGCCGTCCAAAGAGACATGTGCACCTTGAAAAGTGCCCCTGCAGCCCACCCTCCTCCCTGCTGCTGTTATTCAGGAGGCCCACTCTGTCCTGACGCTCTGTTTAGGACAGGTAGATAAAAAATAAAATGGTAATAAATTGCCATTTTATTTTTTATCTATTGGGCTTTGTTTGTGGGGCATTTAAGTGGCGTGATCCTCCTCCGCTCCAGCGCCCCTGTGAATTACTATATTGGAGTTGGATATGTTTTTGGATTTTGAAGACTAGTTAATTGTCAACAAGAAATAAAGAGGACTGGGTTTGGAGATTTTCGTTTTGGGGGATTTTCTACGAATGATTACCAAATGACAATTATGAGATAAAGTAGGACTTGAAATCTGAGCCCTGCAGAAGCGAAAAGATTGTAAAACACGTGTTGGCTATTTAACTTGATTTAGAATGCTGACATGATTTGTGTGATTGTAAAGATGTGACAACATTGAGAAAGCAACAAATCCAAATTTGAAAAAAGACTCGTTCTTTGGACATTCATTTAGAAAATGATATTTTCTCAGAATCCTGAACATTCATATGTACAAATATAATGTACAGATTGGGTAATCATTAATTTGAAAATACAGTGCCAGACACATTTTCCTGTTACCCAGAAGTAGAAAGTTATACACACACACACACACACATATATATGTATATATACAAATATAATAAAATCTACATTTATTGTTTTTGCAATTTAATAATACACTTTAATTTAAAATATTGTAAATAAAATGTTTAACTTAGACTTAGGGCCCGATTCCGATCCCGTCCGGAAAGCCCCCCAGACGGCTCGGATCCGGAGGGCTTTCGGGACGAAATGTGCTCCGGTAGCGAGCGAGTACGATGCGTTTGTAAGCATACCGACTCTATTCACTCGGACTTCCATTGAACTCTATGGGAGCCTGCGTATAGACGCGTACACAAGGTCCCAAAGCAAAAAGTGGTGGGTGGCGAAAAGCGGACACCCTGTGCGGACACACCATGGTGACCGCCACACGGTGCATGCTTGGATCGGGGGACCCATGGGCACCCTCCTGTGACAGATTCTGAGGGCCCTGGGTGAAGGGGGGGCCTGCCACGGCCCCCCGAAGTATGCTTCCGACAGCCATTTTGTCTTGCTGAGACCGAGGCGAAGCAGCCGTCCGCATCATGCATCGTGGTTCTTAGTATTTGTTTAAAAATATTTGACATTTTTATTTTACATTAAATTAATTGCATTTATTTATTTTACTAACTTTACACTCATAAATTCAGTTGTAGGAGTCTACTCTCCAGCCCCTCATTTTAGGGAGTGGAGACTCTCAAATCTACATCTAGGAATACATTTACACTCTAAAACTGTGAAAAGCAAAAAAGTAGAGATTTACACCTAAGTATAGGAATAGATCTATATGAGGGTGTATGAGAGTAGATCTACACATGCAAACTTACTTTTGTTAATCGGGTCCCTAGAGTATAAGTTCCTTGTGATCTATAGTAGCCTTACTTGACAATCGTGATACATAGTTGCTATCAATGGAAGTTCTAACTAGAATCCTGTATCTTAGTCTTCTGTGAGGGTGACAAAAGCAATCCAGGTACTAGAGAATTATCTTGCCTGGATATACACTTGCTCATGTTCCACAGCAACAGCTATTCTACAAGGAGTTATCAGTGGATTGCAAACTATTTTGAAAACTCCATTGGAAGTACATTGGCACACAATTATTGTCATATGGTGGGTTGATATCAATGCTAGTAAATATATAATGACCGTAGGTGGAAATTACACATGCAATTTTAATGAATACTTTCTGTGTTACAGTTATTCGCTTGTCACTGTGAGCATAAACTAGGCACTAAAACTTATTTTCTGATTCTGACGGTATCTTGCTTTAGCAAACAACATATTGTGACACTGATCGAATTTACAATTACTATATCAAACTTAATTGGGTTTTAGCTCAGAAGAAATGTGCAATTTCAAAATATAATAGAAATGGAGATACAGAGAGTGTCAGCAGGTACATCACAGACAATATCTAAGATTACAACCTAAATGTTTAAACCTCAGTGCTAAACATCAACACTGTCGTAGTGCAATCTGGTCTGTGACGATACCCAATATCTCTTCTTCTTTCACTTGCGTCATTCGCTTTTCCCCTGGCAAATTTCCATAATAGTAGTGTGGGATTGGGCATGTGTTTGGGGAAGTGGGGAAACTAACATGCTCCTGCCGGATCCAGATTTTCAGGTTAAGTGCATCATGACAGATTAAAAACAAAATTTAAGCAATCTATCAACATTGTAAAGACTCTCTTCTTTCAAATCCCCACATTATGAAATAAATAATGGTCAAATAGAGAATTCTAAAAAGAAAAATGTATCTACATAGCACTTTCACAATGGCGGCCCTGAATGCCATGGTGTGACAAATATGAGTTCTTGGGAGTCCAGCAGTGGAGAGGGAACACAAGGGAGAACTATATAATGAAAGAGTGACTCTGTGGAACATACACGCTCAAGAGGGAAGAAATATTAGATATAATTATTGAGCAGGTGTATACAATGCTAAGAAAACACAATTTAGTTGGTGATTCCAAAACATGTGGAGGACTTGGACTGTGCCTGCTTGCCTCTTGAAGCCACCAAACCTACTCTCGCTGGAGGCATATCCCAGAGTGCACTATCAAGATCAATTCACAAGTTCCTAGATGTAGAATTAACCAGAATGCATTCATAAATTGTCATTCCGAGCACACAAACATAATTGTTGACCACTAAAATATAATTTTATGTGGTTGCAAATGTTGATAATGTATTAGGCACTGTGGCTGGAGCCATCGCTTCCTCAACATCCACGAAGCACACAGGACTCCCAAATGGTTCTCCATTCAGACCTGTATGACTGGTTCGCAAGAGGAGAACAGTAAATTGGTATTGTTGGGTCCTTGAAGGAATGAAGAAAGGTACTTAAATCGGACATAGTGGCAACAACTCCTCTGGCACACAACCAAAGATCATGACTTGGATGTGGAGAAAATGCACAGTAAAAGCAGCTCAGGCCGTGCAAGGCCCTTTGATTTTAACCTACAGCACAAAACAAGATCAGTGATGAAGAGCATGTTTGAAATTTTGAATTAGAGATTACACTTAGACCAAAGTGGAGTGGCACTACCATATGGCTAGAAGCATTTTGATAATTTACATGTATCCCATTTTACACAACACTGGAAGTAGGAAAAGTCCCCCAATCAACATGGATGATGGCAATAAAGACATTGAGGACCATCTCTCTCCCCTTTCATGACAGTAAGCAGAGAGTAGGGCATGGCGCACAGATGCAACAACTACTTGCTTCTGAGGTGGGTACTATAACATAGGTTAAAAGCTTGTATAGGTAGGATATATTTGCAGTCATATTATTGTTGTTAACTCACATGTGCAAAAAAAGAAACAAAAAGCCAGCAGTAACCTAAAATCTAGATACAATGGACTTAGAGCACTTGATGTTCTGAAAATATAAACATGCCAATGAATTTCCTCCTCCCTCTGCTTACACTAGGACTCTCACGTGTACGGTCTGTGGACATTTTTTAATCTTCCTCACCCTGGTATGTGCCTTGCACTGCTCCTCCTATTCATCCCTCCACCGCTGACATCCTGTGCTGATTGTTGAACTTTAGCCAATGCCTGCATAAAAAAGGTAAAGACACTACTTGTGTACTTTCACTCAGCCCTATAGTGTTTGGCATGTCTTCATCATCATCATCTCCTCCTTTACAATTGGATCTGCTAGAGAAGGTAGATTGTAGAGATGATGAGCCTTCACTATAACGGTGGTGGGTGGCTGGGTACTGTGTGTGCTACCTGTTGCTGGCGGCTCTCTTTTTGGTATATGAACTTTAGTCGTACCAACTTATCCTAATTTTCTACTGTTCAACTGGTCACATCAAATGAATTTATTCTGTAGTGGATGTGTGCACAATTTGTTTTTTGGTGCATCAAAGAACAAATAAGGAGGCTTTTTTTTTTTTAGCTAAAAATGTATAACTTTCCTGCACACACTCCTCCACAAGGATATAAATTAACTTCATGGTCTGTGACCTTCCTCCTTCTCACTTGCCATGGTGCTACAGAGCTCTCAATATGTTATTTCTCTTTTGGTCTATGGCAGGGGTCTCCAACCGGTCAAACACAAGCTACTGATAGCTCGCCGACTCTCTGGGAGTAGCTTGCACCTGCTGTCTAATAATTAAGACTTCATTCTGAGCATTTAGTTTTTAACCCTTCATTGTCATTTAGGGCTATTTTCAGCCCTTGCCAGCCCTCACCCAAACCAGCTGCTCAGATTGGCTAAACTGAGCTTAGCGGGGGTAAAGCAGGCAGGAGTAGCTGCATAGGTAAATGGCTCCCTGGCCTTGAAGACGCATAGGGGGTGACTATGATGGCGGGTGGATCACCACAGCATGGCCAGTGGTGGCGATCTGCCTGCCATCACAACCACATTTACCCCCGCCATATTACCATGGCGGGGGTACCTCGGCGGACGGAAAGTCCATCCGCCGCTTTTCTGCCAGTCAGCAATCATCAGGATTGCCGGCTGGGCGGAACTCAGCATAATATGGTGGTGGTGCCTAGAAGGCACCGCCATTCATATTATGATGCCTGACGGTTAAGACCCTTGTTGGTGGGAATTGCTTTGGGGGCCCGTTGCGGGCCAGCGGGGGGCTACACTTGCCATGCTCAAGGTGGCAGGCACCATGCGGCGGCTGTCACGTTGTGCATGGCAATGCACAACATGCCTCTTTGGCATTGCGGCGGTGCTGCTTAGCACCCGCCGCAATGTTAAAGATGCGGGATGCGACTGCCAGGGTGGCGGTCACAATCTAATTGGCGGTGCGGGTCCACTTCACCCCTGGTGTCCGGTCCCAGCCTGCCATCCCAACGGGGCCCTATTTTGGTAAAAGCAGCTTAGGCCTTGCAAGACCCTTTGATTTTAACGTCAGCTACCACTGCGCTTTACATCTGCCTTCAGTAATAAAGCGTAGTTTATATCACATTCCATAGTAAAGCTCGGTAGCAGCTGATGTTAAAACCCCCCTTTATATTTGCCTTTGTATAATAGTCAGTGAAAGCGACTCAGTGCATGCAAGGAACTTGGATTTTATTGTTAGCTGCCACGTTGCCTTATTACTGAAGGCAGATGTAAAGCGCAGTGACAGCCGACATTAAAATTAAAAGTCCTTGCATGCACTGGGCTGTTACGTCGCGCTATATACTTCATATGCATAGTAGACAACGAAAGTGGCTCAGAGCATGCAAGGACCTTGGATTTTAATGTTGGCTGCCACCGTGCTTTACATCTTCCTTCAATATTAGAGCGTTGTGGCAGCCGACGTTGAAATCAAAGGGCTTTACATGCACTGAGCCCATAATTGTGATCAAAATGAGGTGCACTTTGAAAATGATATAATATATGTCAGACTTGGGCCAAACATAGTTAGAACAGTCCATCAAAATGTACTCGCAATTTCAGCATTACTGACTGTAAATTTATAAAACAATTTAATTGAACATGAAGGGTCTGTGCCCCTCCCTTCGCATATTTCCCTTCTGCTGCACAACATACGTCAACAGGCAGAAGCAGGAAATTGGCACCAGTCAAAGTCTGAGTCCCTTTGATGGTTTTTGTCTTGTTCTTCTCTGTGTTTTAAATTCAAAACTTCAAAATTATGAAACGCATGTCACAGAAAGGGAAATGTCAGATTGGAAAATACATTTTTACTTCCCAATCTCCTGCTTTTGCAGTAAGGCACAAGCTCTGGAATGAGTTTAAGTGTACTGCAGGCCTGGTTTACTGATCCCAAAAACATTAAAGGAAACAATGAGAGTATAATTACCAACATGAGTGGTGCCTTAAAAACCTGAAAGTCAAAACTTAACCTTTCCAAGAATGCAGAGTAGAGGACAAATTCAGTACTTTCTTTCGTGCTCCAGTCCAAATAGCTGCATACAACAAAGCTAATGTTTAGCTCAACTGGACATTGAAAAGCACACCCATCTTGTCATAGCTGCAATTGAAGAGTAATACCTCTTTGAATCCATCTGTATTGGTGATTCAGCAAAGCTTTGCACCAGCTGACTGGCACGCACTGTGACTACTTCACTACTATAATGACTTCTTCAGAATTGCTCTCCCAGGCTTCCAGATTACACTGTATTAGAGGACAGCACACAGCTCTACATTGAAGCTAAGATTGATTTTCTTGCATTTTTGTTAAATGAGCAGGTTTACAATGATTATTTGAGTGGCAGCTATTCATTGAAAGCTCTTGAAGCGTGGTGACAACACAAATCCAAAGTCAGTCCTATCAGTGTTTCCAGGGAACTTAAAGTATTTTCTTCAAACCACAGTATGGGCTCTGAAGAAATTTGGCTTAATGTCAATGAAGCTGGGTGTGGGGGGTGCCTCAGAAAAATGTGTAAGTTGCCTGCCCTTTAGTAGCTCACTATGATTTTCACTGATCAGAAGTAGCTCTCACAAAAAGGTTGTAGACCCTTGGTCTATGGCATTCCACTGTTTGTGCACTTCCTGGTTATGTGATTTAAATGCCTATGAGGACAGAAATTGTACTGCTTGCTTTGGAATGGCTGGCTATCTTAATACCGGTAATGCTGACATCCTACTTAGGCCCTGATTACAGGTGGGTCAGAAAGAAGCAGGGAATGTACTGCACTCTGTAAATATGGATACAAAAGGTTGTGCTATTCACCAGTAGTGGTAAACACCTCCTATTTTAACTTTTTATCTAGAAAATGAGGAAGTACATGTTTAATCTGCTGCTAACCACATCAAATTCTCCATATACTGGCATATCCTGCATGCTTTTCACCCAGTACATTTTGTCAGGTCTGACCTGCTGGGATTCACCAGGAGAAAGGGATGCCAATCACAGTGCCACAGTGTAATCTTGTCTTCACGGTATTCTTTGCATCATTGGTTTGTTTTCGGACCAGTATTTGTATTTCTCAAGGATGTCCTTGTTTCTATGTCTATTTGACAGAAGTGTATATGTGTACTGTTATGATGATTGTCCAGTAGCAGCCAGAGTTAAACAACCTGCCATGTTATCAATGGAATGTTGGGGCTGGTGCTACTGAGATGAAAAGGATCTCTCAGAGAGTTAAGGAGAGAAGGGTGGAGGCCAGGAGCCTCATTTAATGCAGCTAACCTTGACAGGAGGTACATGTATCCCATGTAGTAACTTTACCATCATGATTTTTCTGGAGCCTCTCTCAAGCTTCTCCTGAGAGAGGTCCCACATTCCTGAGATCGCTGGAGGGTTTCACTAATGCAACCTCTCTTGCTCAATAAAATGGATGCAGGATGTGAGTTGGATTCTTCAGATGAACTGTCAAGAATCCAATATTCGAGCAAATTCCAATAGAACAGCAGTATTGAGGGCAGGTTTGATCTCTTTTTTGTTTTTTGGTAGGTGGCCTGAGAAAATAAAACGAAGGCCACGTGTGACTGATAAATGGTGACAGTTGAGTGTGACAATGGTAATATGAGTGGTAAAGGTATATCGCCTTACAGCATAGTATGTACATCGTTTTCTAGGAGACCCAAGACTTTGTTGGGCATAAAATTCTGTTGTTTCTTTTAATTTATAATATTTTATATGGGTGGAATAAACTTTTATTGCCCATCTGTGTTATGATAAAATGCAAAACAAATGTCGGATTCCTGTGCCAATTGTCCACATGGTGTCCCAAAAGAAAAATAATAGACATTATATATATAACAATCTCTGGGTATACATACTTTTTATATAAATGTATGATGTTGGAAACATGGACAGAACATTAACATTTATATCATTCTTGACAGACGAGCAAGCCTGACACCAGCTTCACTGAACTTTGTTGAAGGTAAGGATTCAGCTGTATCAAATCATATTGACTAAGATTTACACTTATCTGTTATAACTATCATTCGCTTTAAAAACCATCTGACATTTGGAAATTCAGTGCTGCATTAAAATGTAAAGTGGACACATTTAACCAATTAAGCTCATTGTGTACTTGGGGAGGTCATTTAAACAAACATTTAAAATTCAAGACACAACCCCAGTAATTAGTACAAAATACATTAATTGAATATTCTTTTAATTTACATGACACTACAATCCGAGGGAAAATCGATAGATTCAGCCTAATGGGATTTAAAACTAATCATCGCTGATTATTATCCAATATCCAATCTCCAATCATAAATCTTAGTGAGGAAAATCAAATAAAAATTGCTAAAAATTCAACATATGTGATCACATACTATCTATTCATTCATTCAATAAACTTTATTTCGGTCAGTATGACCTCAAAAGTACAATAAAAATACATACAATAGAAAAGAACGAAAGTAAAAGAAAACCATCATAAGACATTTACATATTGTTAAAAAACAAGAATTTTAAAAGAGTGTCACTATATGCATTGATCCCATACAATAAGGATAGAGAGAATCCCAAATATTTCAGTGTACTGTCCAGAAATAGAGGAGAACTAATCATGTCTGGGGAGTTGTACTAAGCTGGTGACACAAATTCATCTATAGAAAGTGCATAGCGCAAGTAATACATAAATAAATAGATTTAGCCTGCTTAGAGGATTTAAGGAAAAGCCTACGAGTGCACCATACAGAATATCAAAAGCCTGCGACTGAAAAAACAATTGGTATACTCATATCGTGCTTAAGAATTCTGAACGCTTCTTTACAGTGCCTGGTTCCAAGATTCCTACATATCTGCGCCAGCCAACGTTTCCTTGATTTATGGTAGCCAGGGCAGCTGAAAAACACGTGAAGTTCTGTCTCATCAGGGTAATCACAGGCCGGACAATTCATAGCATGAGAGCCCTTCCATTTATGTGTGAAACAGCGAAATGGCAACACCCCATACCTAAACTGAAGGTAAAGTTTTCTTTCGGCAGCTGGTTTAATAACATCTAGGGACGGCTCAAGAAAGAAACTGTCTTTTATCTCCAGGAATATCGAGGTTAACTTGCCTATTTGTGGATTTGCTATGAAGCTGGGCAATTTATGCTCCTCAAAACAGATCTTTAATTGCTTCCTAGATATTGAGGGGCAGGCAAACTCAGGGTCAACCCAAAGTTCCCTTAGCCCCATGCTAATAAACATTTGTTTAATGTGAGCTAACCACGGCAAGTTGGCAGCCCCATGGAGGTTCATTACCTCTAGGAGTTCTTCTCTATACGGCAAAAGTTCTGGGGTTACCCATAAACTGCGCCAATACATTAAAGGTTTGAGAGTCAGTACTTCTGATATTTCCATAAGCCCGAAGTCTAGCCGGAGAGGAGTTAATGGGGTGCTCTGTGGGAGATTCAACAAATGTCTTAAAAAGTTGTTCTCTATCTGTGGTAAGTTCTCGGGACAAGAATGGCCCCAAAGTTCGGCCCCGTAAAGTACCCCTCCCGAGCTTGCATCTTGTATATTTCTATAGCTGGGCTAATTGGTTTCAAGTTGGACTTACAGAAGACCTTCATGATCCCACCAGATGATTGGGCCAATTTTAGAGATGATTTTTTAATGTGTTCCTCCCAATCATTTTGTCCGTGATAGTGATCCCCAGATAAATAAAAGAGGAGACTCTTTCAAGGGGTTTGCCATATAGTAGGGGGTTGGAACGTGTACTCTTAGAGCCGTTAAAAGCCGTAAATTTGGTTTTCTGAAGGTTCATTTCTAACCCTCTTTCTTTACAGAAAACTTCAAACTTGTTCAGAATCCTCTGTAGCCCCATAGGTGATTTGGATACTAGTAAGGTATCATCGGCAAACATCATTGCCGGGATCAATCGAGAGGCCAACTTGGGTGCATCCCGGTCTTTTTCAACCAGGAGAGAATCTACTGGACCATTAATATATAGACTAAAAAGAGTGGGGCGAAGACACATCCCTGGCGGACACCACGCTTCATCGGGATGGGAGCAGTTAGCTCACCAGCCTTGCCAAACCTGATTTGTGCGAAGTTGTCCTCATGAAGCCGTTTGATGAGGTGGGTTAAATATTCAGGAACCCCCAACTCATGTAGGACGGTCCACAATTTTTCCCTTGGGACCATATCGAACGCTGACCGCAGGTCCATGAATACTAGGAAGAGACTGCCTCCCACCAGGCACACGATTTTCCAGTACAACAGCTGTAGTCTGAGTACTTGATCCAGGGTAGATAGTTTTTCCCTGAATCCGGCCTGTAGAGGGGACAGGTTCTTCTGTTCTTCCATCCAATTTTGTAGCCTGAGTAGCAAGATACGCTCAAAATTGTTTTGGGGAGATGTCAATCAGGCTGATTGGCCTGTAGTTGGTTGGCAAGAGTGGGGAGCCTTTTTTTAAAAATAGGAACTATTTCCGGCACCCAGACAGCTAGATGGGATCCTCATACCTTGCAATATAGCATTGAATAAAACCCAGAAGTACGGGGCCCAAACAGCTGGCTCGCTGCGGAAAAGATCCCCAGGGATCTTGTCCAAGCCAGAGGCTTTGCCAGGGGTGATTTTCGCTAGCGCTCCCTTAATTTCATCCAGGCTTATGCTAAATCTTAGGCTGCTATCATAGGGATAATCACTGGAAACAGAGTAGGCGAAAGAGTCGGGCCCCGAGTGGCATCCTGCTGGTGGCGCACCAGACAGCGAGGCTTCCTTGGAGTAGAGGGATTCAAAGTGTTCCCGCCGCACCTCTTCATCCAGGTTCGGGTCTACTGATGTTTTTGGTCCGGAGCTGTCAGAATTGACAATACCCCAGAAGGTCCTCATGTCCCTGTCCCCAAGGGCAGTTCTCAATGCGTCCCACCTTTCCAGTTCCCACTCCTTTTTTGTTCCATAGATAGCTACCTTGTAGGCCTTCCTTGCTAATTTAATTTTCGAGTGATCCTTATCCTTGATGGATGCTACTAGCATTCTTTTAGTCATGCGGCACTGGTCATTAAACCAGGAATGAGGTTTCCTACCTGGGTAAATTGGTTTTTTTTTTTTTGGTAGAAGAAAGTCAATGCGATTTCTCCTAATTTGATATGATTTTTTGCCACATTCTCCAGATCGGAACCATCCACATTCATGGCTGTTAAATTTGAGGCAGCCAATAGGACAGGGATTAACTCTTCATACAGGGAGCTCAATTTATCTTGCATGTGGCAAAAATTAGGCCATCTTACTCTTCTCATACAACTGGAGAGGGCCCGTTTTGCATCATTAGATTCAACTGGGCAGGGGGCTTTCCCAGTATTCATTGGTTTGAGTTCCAATATAAGTGCATGATGGTCACTGTCCAACCCAGGAATGATTTTAAAATCGATCAGCCTATCCCAGGATTTTAAATCAATTATAATGTAGTCTAATAAAGAACAGTGGTCTTTTCTGTGGAAAGTATAGCTATTGGAAGTATTGGACGTTGTTCTACCATTGCAAGCTCTTAACGAATGCTTAAGGACAAGACAATTCAACTGGATCGCCAGGGTGGACCATTTTTTCACTGGAGGGCATCTCGTCTCTGGGATTGCCCAAATGTATCCTCATCGGAGAGATTGTCCAATAGGATTCCCTCCAGGGGCTCAAAATGGCAATTGAAGTCCCCTCCTAGTATCACCATATGATTTGCTGCAATGGTACCTGAAAATACAGATAATACTTCCAATGTGGCTGATTCCTTACCCAGGGCCACGGGTCTAGAATATACATTAATAAGGGCGACAGAAATCCTGGATGGGAATTGGAGTATGACACACAGAATATCATTGGAACCTGTATCGATCTGGGTAGCCTTGCAGCCTAAGTGGACACCTACCGCCTACTTAGGCCTCCAGACTGTCTCCCTTTCAAGAAGAGTATTTTAAAGACAGTGCACCCTCTATTAGGTCAGAAGACTGTACAATTTAGATAAATATCAATGATGCGCAACAAGTCAGGAAAACACTATCTAGATCATGAGAATCCTATGCACATTTGGTCCCATACTATCTATTAATAAGGCAGGATTTAGATCTTAACTTACCATTCATAACATGGCATGGTGTCCTTCTTCAGTCTTCACATCACCTGGACTCTGTTATCATTTGTATTATAAGTCTGTGTGATAAGCTAAGATCCTAGCTACTTTCCATACCTCCAGTTCATATGCACTTCCATTTATAGCAGCCATCTCTTCAAAAGTGTCCCACCATTAAAAGAAAGGTAGGGGTTCACTCTAAAACTAGAGTAGGCAACTGTTGACATCCAGGGTTCTAGAGCAGAAAGGTTAAGGAATATTAATAATCCACATTTGTAAAGCGCGAACAATCACCCGTACGGGTCTCCAGGCGCTGAGGGGCATCGGGAAGTTTAAGCAAGCTATTGCCCAGAGTCACATGGTGCTGGGCTAATCTGCCATCGACGATCGAACCGTGATCACCAGATTCCAGCGTCAGTCGCCCTGGACGCGTCGCCACACCTCTCCCCTGGCGTACATAGATAACATTCTACTGGTTGTAGGAAAAGGGGTCATTTTGTAAAGGTGAGAAAGTCAGTGGCATTAATGAGAGTGTCAGATGTTACAGTAACAAATGTATGATGTGGTGTTAAAGACATATTTTTCCTGTGCTGGAAACCACGCAGGATTTAAGTATGCTAGAGGCAGTTTATCAGCTTGGTGTTGAGTACATTGCAAAGACGCTCCTTTATTCTGGGGCCAAATACACAAATATAGGAGGTGTTTTATATCAAGAGATCCTATATGTTTGCAGAGTCTATGGAGTTATGTCTTGTGGCTTTCGGTGAGAATAGTCTCAAAACACTCCACTGCATACTGACTGTGAACCTGTGCTCCAGAACCACAGATTAGATCACTTACTGGACAAACAGGTGCCTGCAACATGGAGGCACAGCCCTAACAATTCAGAACTCTAAATAGTGGAATCTACTGAATGCTAGTTTGAGGGTAGAGCCTGCGTCCATGAACTTCCGGAACAACTGAATACTAACCTTGTTAACTTGCCCGTGCCTGTTACTTGTGTAGAACTGTGGTTGCGATTCATGACTGTCAGTCCAAGGTCCTCACCCTCACCAACTGAACTAAACCCCCTGCCCCTACCGCCAACAGACATTTTTCCACATACCATACTTTTATGAAGTGACTAATAAGGCCATTGTTATGAGTTGCTCAAAAGTGACAGAATCTGAAAGAAACACCTAATATTGGTATTCCAGGTTGTACGGTATTACCGTAATTCTGCAGGTTTTTTCCTCACAAATACCATCAGGTTTTACCTGGAGGAATATTTGTGAGGAAGATGTCAGCAGTGGGGGGAAATGTACACATTTTGGGTGCCACATAACCTCATTTGCATATTGTCATATTGTTCCTCATTCCAAACCCATGAACTTGGAATTGTGCAGTAACAGTACCTTATGGTAGTACTGTGAGGTGTAGTAATAGAAATAAGTACCTTGTGACAATTTTTCCGCATGGGTAATTTATACAAAGAATTATTATTATTATTAAGAGCATAAATACATAAAGAAACCAATAATTAAATTTCTTAACACTACAATTTTAAACAATGGCCTATAGAAACAGTACATATAGCTGACTGACTTTGTTCCGTATCACACTGGAAACCAGGATTCGGATACCAAGTACTGAAAGTTCGCTCCACTTGTGGTGAGGAGAGCCTTTAGAAAAGATTTTGAATGCAGCCAGTCAAAAGCTTGAGATAGGGAAAAGGATGTACAAGCAGAAAGAAAGAAATAAGTCATGTGACTTAGATAGTTATTCTCTGGGAGAGAAATTTAAATACATACAGGATTTTGTGTTATTGGAATGGGGTTCTCCTGTCGGTCTGGTACAAAAAAACTCAAGTGAGTTCCTGATGTGTGCGGTTTAGAGGAGTTTGATTGAGGATATTAAAGTTGATGTGTCACTGTTTCCAGTACTTGGTAAATGATGAGTACTTTGAACTTAGCTGCACTTTTGTCCACTCTTCATTATATGGTTTGGTCTACCCAGCAGGAGTCTTCCCAGTGCAATCATGGTTCCCAAAGCGAAGTCCAACAAAGTCCAAAGTGCCCGGATGGTTGAAGATGAAGTGGTTTTGGAAATGAATCTTGTCCCACGACCAATTTAAAGAACCACCCATAGGTAAGCCCTTAAGTACACTAAAGAGAGGGTTGGAAGATTCAGGGGTCCCTCCCAGAGGAGCATCTGGACAGTGGGGAGGATACTACCAACTCATTTGTCCAGTTTTGCGCCAGAGTGGGAGCCAACGGCTCCCAGAACTGATTCCAATTGGAGTATGCAAGGAGGGCACCAAATGTGCCCTTCAAAGCAATGTAGTGGCGCTGGCAGGCGCCCCCACCACGGCCCAATACACTAAGTCCTCTCTGGGAGGTGGTCACACCTCCCTCAATCAATCAATCAATCAGGGGATTTGTAAAGCGCACTATTTACCCTTTAGGGTCTCAAGGCGCTGGGGGGGGGGGGAGCTGCAGCTAGTGGTCGAAGAGCCAGGTCTTGAGCAGTCTTCTAAAGGCCGGGAGGTCTGCGGTCTGTCGTAGGTGGAGGGTGAGGGCGTTCCAGGTCTTGGTGGTGCAGTGGGAGAAGGATCTGCCCCCGGACGTGGTTCTGTGGATGCGCGGGACGGCGGCCAGGGAAAGGTCGGTGGCGCGGAGTTTCCTGTTGGGTACGTAGAAGGCAAGTCTGTTGTTGAGATATGCTGGGCCGGTCTTGTGGAGTGCTGTGCGTGCGTGGATCATGAGTTTGAATGTGATTCTTTTGTCGACGGGGAGTCAGTGAAGGTCTCTCAGGTGCGGGGTGATGTGGTCCCGGCGCGGGACAACAAGGATCAGGCGTGCTGAGGCGTTCTCGATTCTTTGGAGTCTGTTGATAATTTTGGACGGGGTTCCGGTGTAGAGAGCGTTTCCGTAGTCGAGTCGGCTGCTGACGAGGGCATGGGTGACGGTTTTCCGTGCGTCCGCCGGGATCCATCTGTAGATCTTGCGGAGCATACGGAGGGTGTAGAAGCAGGAGGAGGAGACTGCGTTGACTTGGAATTGAGGATGACCCCTAGGTTGCGTGCGTGGTTGGTTGGTGCCGGGGGAGTTCCCAGTGATGCTGGCCACCAGGAGTTGTCCCAAGTTGAGGGGTTGGGCCCAAGGATGAGGATCTCCGTCTTGCCGTGTTCAGCTTGAGCCGGCTTGCCTCCAACCAATCAGCGATGGCCTTCATACCCTGGTGCAGGTTGGATTTGGCGGTGAGGGGGTCCTTGGTGAGGGAGAGGATCAGCTGGGTGTCATCGGCGTACGAGATTATGTTGAGGTTGTGTAGTCTGGTGATGCGAGCGAGGGGAAACATGTAGACGTTGAACAGCATCGGGCTGAGGGAGGATCCCTGCGGGACGCCGCAGATAGTTTTGGTGGTTCCGGATTGGAATGGGGGGAGGAGGACTCTCTGGGTTCTGTCGGTGAGGAAGGAGGTGGTCCAATCCAGGGCCTTGTCTCAGATCCCTGCGTCGTGGAGACGAGTGCGAAGTGTGTAGTGGCAGACGGTGTTGAAGGCGGCGGAGAGGTCCAAGACGATGAGGGCTGCTGTCTCGCCATTGTCGAGTGGGATTCTGATGTCATCTGTGGCGGCGATGAGGGCGGTTTTGGTGCTGTGGTTGCTGCGGAAGCCTGACTGGGAGGGGTCCAGGATGTTGTTGTCTTCTAGTAGCGGGTGAGCTGGATGTTGACGATCTTTTCCATGACTTTTGCTGGGAAGGGAGCAGGGAGATGGGCCGGAAGTTCTTGAGGTCGCTCGGGTCCGCCTTTGTTTTTTTCAGGAGGGCGTGATCTCAGCGTGCTTCCAGCTCTCCGGGAAGGTAGCGGTTTCGAAGGAGAGGTTGATGATGTTACGCAGGTGGGGTGAGATGAGGCTGTCGGCTTTGTTTGCGATGTGGTGGGGAAGAGGATCAGACGGGGAGCCTGAGTGGATGGTGCTCATGGTCTTGATTATGTCTTCGCTGCTCACGTTGGTCCATGTGGTTAGAGGGTCGTGGACGGTGGGGTTCGGAGTGTTCGTCGTAGTGGGGTCCGTAGGGTTCAGCCAGGGGTTGAAGCTGTTGTGGATGTTTGTGATCTTGCAGTTGAAGAAGGCAGCAAGGGTGTCGCACAGGGCTTGCGATGGCGGAATGCATTTGATGCAGGAGCTAGGATTAGAGAGTTCTTTCATGATGTTGAAGAGCTCTTTGCTGTTGTGGGCATTGTTGTCGAGGCAGTCTTTGAACAAGGCTCTTTTGGTGGTCCTGATGAGGTGGTGATGGTTGCGAGTGGCGTCTTTGTGGGCTGTGCGGTTGGCGGGCGTTCTATCATTGAGCCAGGTTTTTTCGAGTTTCCAGCAGGTGCGCTTGGAGGCCAGGAGCTCCGGGGTGAACCAGCTGGCTCTCTGGCTGGTGTCTCTGTCGGTGGGTTGTCACATTGGTTCTACGGTGTTGGCGCAGTCCTCCATCCAGAGTCTGAGGGTGCGGGCCCCATCCTCTGGGTTGGTGGGGCTGGTTGGTGGGTTGAGTGCGAGGTGTGTTTCTAGACGTTCCTTGGTGACTTCGCCCCAGCGTCGGCGGGGGACCAGTAGGGTGCGGTGGTGAGTGACGGGTTTCAGGAAGGTGAAGTGGATGCAGTGGTGGTCGGTCCAGGTGAGCTTGGAGGCATGGCTGAAGGCAACGTTTGGGCTGGCGGTGAAGATGGCATCGAGCGTGTGTGCCTCTGAGGGTGGTCTTGGGGTCCGTGTGGATCTTGAAGTGCATGTGTTCGGCGGTGGTGAGGGTGTCGTCAGTGTTTGTAGAGACCTTGATGGTGTTCTTGTGGATTATGGCGATGCCTCCTCCGACTCCATTGGTGCGGTCTCTGCGCGAGATCTTGTATCCGTCGGGTATGGCCACTGCGATGTCTGGGGCGGAGGCTTCGTTCATCCAGGTCTCGGTCAAGAAGGCGACATCAGGTGATGTGGTGGTGAGTAGGTCCCAAAGCTCGAAGGTGTGCTTTTGTGCTGAGCGTGTGTTGAGCAGGATGCATCGCAGTTGGTTGGGTTCCGCTGCTGTGGGTGTCTCGGCGTAGCTGTTGCAGGAGAAGATGCAGTTCTGGCAGGTGAAGGGGCCGTGGGTGTGCTTGGGCTTGGCCTTGTAGCAGTTGGTGGTGCATCCGTGGTTGAGAGCGATGAGGGTGTTGGCGTCGTAGCGGTAGCGGGCATCACGGGTTGCGTGAGGGCCAGGGGTTTTGGCGCTGGGCACGGTCCAGTCGCGGACGGGCGCAGACAGCTTGCCTTAGGCGCACCTTTGGTGCGCCAGCGGCGCAGCTGCAATGCAGCCGCCATATAAGGGGAGGTGGGGAGGGAGGATTAGCTGGGAGGCGGGAGGCGGGTTGCTAGGGCTGCGAATGGGCACGGGGGGTGGGGCCGCAGGGGAGGCAGCGGCGAGAAAATTCGGCGAAAATAAGCTAACACCTTGACTGGGAGAAGCCACAGAACAGGCTCACAGCAGCAGGGCACAGAATAAAAAACGGGCAGGGGCACAGGCACACAGGGTACAGAAAACACGCGGGGGCACAGGCACACAGGGTACAGAAAGGAGAGAATGGGCAGGGGCACAGGCACACAGCAGCAGGAAGCAGCAGCAACGGCGATCAGTTGCGGGACACCAGGAGCACGAGTACGCAGGCAGGAGGCAGCAGAAGGATGGCACTAGCACTGGTGGCTCTGCAGCAGAGGGGGAGCGACCTACCTCCCTGAGACTGGAAACCTATTGTCCTACCTTCCCCTGCTTGAGCTTGGCTCAGCAGCAGGAGGGCAGAATCTTGTAAGTGATCGGCAGCAGCCATAGCTGTCAGACTCTGGAAGACTGGTATCGGGAGCACAGTGGATTTCCTGGCGGAGCCCCACAGAGCATGGAATCATACCTTCAACACCGTTTGCAGTTTTGGGGTATGAATCCAACATGTTTGATACCAAAAATGGCAGGGTTCGTTACAGCCAGTTTAGAGTTAGCCATTTTGTAATAACGCATGGTCACTCTATGTATCGTAGTGGTGATGCACTTACAAAGCCTGGAGAATGGACTCCAGCATTTGTAGGGGTGTCCTGCTCATGCAGGGGCACCCCCACACTTATAACCAAGCACCCTGCCTTCAGGATTGAAAGGCCTGCCTTAGAGTGACTTATAGGTTTTAAGTATGGTGACCTCAGAGATTAAATCTGTCGTAAGTGGTGCTAGCACCAGCTTACACTGGCTGTAATGGCAGGCCCATAGTCACAATTTAAAGTGGTCTCCCATGGGTGGCATAATACATGCTTCAACCCATGTGGGATCCCTGGTGTACTTATGCCCTGGGTACCTTGGTACCATATACTAGGGACTTACAAGGGTACACCAGTAGCCAAGTACTCACCATGGTCCAATTTGGGGAGGAAATACAGAGACTGGGGTCCTGATTAGCAGATCGCAGTCAGACTAGTTAGAAAAACAGAATGACACCAGCAAAAAGTGTGGGTAACCATGAAAGCAGATCCTACTTTCCTACACAGACCATCAGGTGGCTATAGTTGCCACAGAGATTGCAACACTTTGCGCTCTCAGGGACAAACTCCATTATGGACAGCAGATAATCTCACAGAAAATACCAGTTTCTTTAGATAATAGTTGGCAGCTAATTCACATAGCTGTTGTGTGAGGCTATTCAAGCCGACTTTATTAAGATTAGCTTCAATTTTATAAGTTGCTGCATGCAAGGATTTGTTTACAGAAAAAGCAGAAAATAGTGCAGTGTTAAACAAATCTGTTTTTCGTTTTTTCGACAGTTGTTAGGTGAGTTTGCATTCTGTAGAACACACCACTGTACTTATTTAGCAATGTTGGCTGCTCTAATGGTCAAAGCTTGGTAGCTGTTTCCAATACAAATGTTATTGAGAAGGAACATTTTTTATCAAGTAACTTTTGCAAAAAAGAATGTAATGGCATGTCCTCTTGAATTACAGACAAAAGAAGCTAAAAAAGTCATAAAACACAAGTGAGACTCTGCATTGTATCTCTCCTCTTCCCGTCGCTGCTCTCTATCAGGGAAGAGGGGAACAGTTTTCCTCCACTGCACAACTTAATAAATGTGGTCAATATTTGGTTGAAAATCTAAAATGGACAAATATAAATCCTGGAAAGTTAACCAGCAAAGTGTTGCCTTGAATGTCTAGAGTTGGGCAAAACTAAATATGTGTGGGTTTTCCTAAAGAATGTAGTCTTAAAAGTTGTATTGTCTAGGTTTTCTATGGGTAATGGATGCCCATAGGCAATAAACTGACTAGTCCATTTTAGTAATTTAATATGCAGCTGCAAGCAAAATTAAGGTTTTTGGTACTTGACTTTTAATCACATAGATTGCCATTAGGCTGTTTGCAAACAGATCACAACCATAAAGTGTTTACATCTACACATCTTGAGCCTTCTACAGCTGAGTGCCAGACACTATCACCTTGATTGGCTGGCCGTGAGAAAGAGCTTACCGTGAGAGTTGTCAGATCTTCACAATTTTCTTCCCCAAAACATGGTAATTCCTTTAGTCTTTCTCATACAGGAGCCTATCACTCCACTAGGTCTTCCAAGTGTTGGGTAATCAGACAAGGGTACGTTTTTCATGAGTGTGAGCAGAGATTGTTTTTATTTAAAGAGAGTTTTATATAGCGCCGGCTAGACCCGACGGTATCAGAGCGCTTTACATGAGAATCAACAATGTAACAGAAAAAAGATCTACAATTACACAATACATCAAAAAATAGGCAATACAATTAGGAGAGGAGAGAAATGAGAGAGAAAAGTAGAGGATAAGGGAAGAGACAAGAAAGAGAGACAAAAGGAAGTCTGTCTAAAGACCGACTGGGTAGGTGACGACCAAGGAGGGTATCCACGGCCCATCTCCCCTATAGCTAAACCAGGTAGCTCTATCGGGCATCAGTCAAAATAGTTCAGTCTCAATACATTGAGAAAGGAGAGAAGGAGAGACATAAATAGAGGGAGGATATGGGAAGAGACGACAGGAGAGACAAAAAGGAAGTCTGTCTAAAGACCGAGTGGGTAGGTGACGTCCAAGGAGGGAATCCCCGGCCTGTCTCCCCTATAGCTAAACCAGGAAGCTCCATCAGCTATCAGATAAAATAGCTAGATCTCAATTGACGAGGGAAAATTCACAGATAAACAGGGTGGGGACTAAGGACCAGGACAGGTGAGGGCAAAGGTCAGTAGCAGGAAAGTGGAGAAGATTAGAGCGGAGAGAAAAGTTTTATATAGCGCTGGCAGACCCGCGCTGGCTAGACCCGAAGTATCAGAGTGCTTTACATAAGGTTCCACATAGTAGCAAATATACATCAGTTACAAGTTACCAAGGATACCAGTAAAAAAAAAAAACTTTTATGGAGCATGGAAGAAAAGGAAAATATAGTGAGGAAGGGAAAGGGGGTATGGTATAGATAAGATGGAGAGACGAAGGGTAGGTCTGCCCAAGGTCCGGCTGGGTAGGTGACGGCCAGGAGGGTGTCCGCAGCCTATCTCCTCTTCAGCTATCAGGTAGCTCCCTTGGGCATCGGTCAGATGGCTAGGTCTCAACAGAAAAACATAAAAGGGATAGAAGACGAGAAGAAAGGAGCATAGAGGGGGAAGGGGGTCGGGTGAATGGGAGGGAGGGGGATATGACAGAGAGACAAAGAAAAGTCTGCCCAAAGTCCGGCTGGGTTGGTGACGGCCAAGGGGGAATCCATAGCCCATCTCCTCTTCAGCTAACAGGTAGTTCCAACGGGCCTCGGTCAAATAGCAGGGTGTCCACGGTCGAAGGAAAGTTCAAAGAGTACATGTCCTGGAGGGAGAGCAGGATCAAGGTCATGTGAGGGAAGTGATTAAGTTCAGCTTGTTGACCAGTTCGATTGTCCAGGAGTAGTCAAGCATCATGGACTGACCAACTGAGGCAGCCATTTTGAGGTGAGGCAAGGGGGTTGATCTATGCAGTAATGTGGCGGGTGGACAGGGCAAGTGTCCGCATGTCTTCAGAGGGGGTGAATGATGGAGAGAAAAACAGCCAGTGGGAGAGGTAACAGCCATTAGCAGGTCAGGCGAGGCGCGTCTAGAGTCATTCTCCTATAATCAGAGAGCAAATCTGGGTCACCCCTATAGGCCAATGTCTGACCCCTCCAGTGGCAACCTTTGGTTCAATGGACATCAATAGCCTACCTTCTTGTGACCGCTGAGGTGTTCCAGTTGTTAGTCTCCTTCCCGCTCTGCAGCTGCATCGATCCCGCAGCTCTCGAGCGCCATTTTGGAGTCAGTCAGCCCCTAAAGCAGAACGGCCGCAGCGTGCTCAGTAAGTCTAAAGTAGTGCAGGGGATGGGATTCTTGGCCACCGATCCCAGAATAGGGGGAAGCGGACCACTCATCTGCAGTGCGGGTGCCAGGTGGGATAGATCCGGGTTTATGTCGGTGCCTCTGCGAGCGGGAGACGTGGTCAGCTACCAGCTCGATGTCGGGCGGCTTTTCTCTGGACTCTGCAAGCGGGTGGGGGGATACCACTTGGAGTATCTGCAGAATTTGGGCACAGGGTCTGTAGGCACCCAAGTGAGCCCACCAACATTTCTGAAAACTAGAGGAACAGAGACATACATGGTGATGTGGCTAGCATGAATGCCAACAGGTTTTAATACCTAGAATTCCCAGGACTCTTCAGAGTATTGGTACAAAAATCATAATTTCTTCCCTTTTCAATGACAGAAACCTCTAGGACTTAAGACATATGTCAAAAATCCTACCATCTATTTTCTACATGTGTGCATGTCTATTGCAGGAGACAGGAATACTACTAAATTGTGACCATGTGAAGATCACATTGACACTATATCGACTTCACACGGTCACATATTTGGCCTTTACCTTTCAGTTACGATAGACCCTCCCACACATTTGATGTACAGTTTGATTGGTAGATGTGTGAAAACGCTAGTTGCTTGGAACGTTCTGTCACAAAAATGAGAGAAAATACTGTTTTAACCAATGATTTATGGATTTTTGCAGGGAATTCTAGGTAAGAAAAATTCTTGGCATGCTCACAAGCCACACTACCCAGGACTCTTCCAGGTGTCTAGTGTTCAGAATAAGCTGAGATTAGTAGGTTTTCCTAGGTGCTAGAGAACCCTAAGCCTATGCATATGTTTCTGAGCTGCAGCAAAGGCTAAAAAGAAATCCAAGTAGCATCTGAGCTCCTTGGTGTAGTGCAGACATCTGTGTCGGTCTGCACACCAGTAAGGAGCCTGGCACAATTAAACATTTTTCTGTGTTCTGAAGCTAAGAGAAATACTCCAAACAATGTCTGGTCTTCTCGCTGGAACACAGATGTGTGTCTGCATCCCAGCAAGGAGCCAGGCACAGTTTGGATTTTTCTGAGTCTAAGATAAATCAAGCAGATGTACATGCTCCTTGCCGAGGTATAGATCCATACACATGCCTGTGCCCTTGCAAGGAGCCAGCCAGACATGCCTTAGGTTTTTCACAAGGCGAGGAAAAAGTCCAAACAGCTCCTGGGCTCCTAGCTGTGGTACAGACATGTGTTCATGTGTGTGTATCTGCAGCCTAGCAAAGAATTAGGTGCAATTTAATGTTGTACTTTTTTTTAGGACAAGAAAAAATCCTATCAGCATCTGACTCCTTGCTGGGGCACAGAGGTGCATTGCCAATGTCCCAGAAAGGAGTCAGGCACTATATGGACTTTTTTCTTAAGCTAAAGAAAATCCAAATAGATTATGCCTCCTTGAATGCTCCTCTTGGATAAAGAAGCACTGAGAGATGAAGATGGTGGCTGAAACAGAATCAGGAAGTGAGGAATGCAAGGGGAGGGGCTAGAATTGCTCCTAATCCATTCCCTTCCTAACCCTTGTTAGGTCTCGCGACCTGCGTTGAACTGCGCAGCAGTGCTCGCGCAGTGGAGATTCCTTTCGTCCGGGGTTCACAAATGGACCCTGGAATCGAACAAGCTTGTGCGTGTGTTTTTGTCTGCTCTTCTGTGTTTGGGCTTTGAGTGCGTGTATTTAGTTAATAGAGCATGCAATAGGTCAAAGGCGGGCGCATTGCTCCACCCATGGCCTATTGGTGTCTGTTACTCGCACCAAAGCCCATATGTCTTCAATTATTGTGCCCAGCCACGGGAGCGATAATTGAAGACATATGGCTTGCAGAGGCGCGCGCGCACCACTCGTGGGCTTGTTGTTTTTTTTTACAATAGTGATTGGCTTTGCAATCACTTTCAGTGCCGCTTGTTGCTTTTCCTGTGGTTCGTGACTTCTTCGTGTCTAGAAGCTGTCTCTCCGCGGATAACCTTCGGAAAACTAGTGCATATTTCACCCTTCCAGACTCGCACTACCATTTTTTTGGCATTTCAATTTCATTTGCAGTGCTATGTGGACTGCGTGCTCACCAGACACTGGAGTCTGAAGGGAATCCTGGGACCTCCTCACTGTTCTATATGCAAATGTCCCTGCACCTGTTCAGCTGAGCGGGCTTGCCAACAGTTTAGTTATGTAAATCTGATTGATCAAGAGCATATTTGTTAGGGTTTGTGCACAGCAAAGAGCATGTCCCCTCTCATTGTACTAGTGGTCTCTGTAATAGCTCTCTTTAAACATTCTACTGAAAGCCTTTCTTGCTATCTCAGCCCCTCCCTAAGACTTCTGTGTATGTTGCTCAATGTATTCACAAGTTTGGACATTGCTGTCTTGTTTGCACATTGGACCTTGCTTTTACCAAGGCTTATTTAGAAAACATTGGACCTTGCTTTTACCAAGGCTTATTTAGAACACTCCTCCCTAGGCCATGTGTTACTTCAACTCATTAGCATAATAACTGAAGCTCTGCACACCTGCTTCTGAGAACCACACCCAGTTCTTCGAACCACACCCAGCTCTTCCAACCACACCCAGCCCTGTCTATAAAAGGCAGGCCCTGAGCCTCACCCAGTGCTTGTGCTCGTCTACCTCCCACTTACCTGAGAACAGATCCTTCGACGCTGGCACTCCTGCTCTCTCCAGACCTTCCTTGACTTCAACGGGCGCGTCTTCTGGCTCTTCCTTCTTCTGGTTTCCGGCTACTTCTTGCCTCAGCCCGTCTTCTGTCCACTGCAATCGACCTGCAAAAGAGAAAGAGGTCAAGGTTAGACTGATCAGTATCCCTTTTCAGCAACAAGTAAGTGCAAAACCTTTTATTACCTGAAAGAACTTTATCGGCAATTTCTGGATTCATGTAAAGACAATTTAGAACAAGATATCTCCCACGAACTTTTTGGTTCAAACCCTTTGTTACAAGAATACTTTGTAGAACTTTGTGAAATAAACATTGTTTTACATGGAACTTTTTAAAGAATCGAACAGAGGAAACCACTGACAGCAAGGCAAACAGTAAATCAAGGACTTGCACAAATTACCTGCTGTATTTTGATGTAAAAGTACAGTATTTGTTTTATAAAAAGTCTGGAAATGTGTGAAAAGTGAGTTTGCTATTAAGAATTTAGGCTTTAGTTATATTAAGGTGATTGTTAGACGTTGGTTATTCTGATAATGATATTCATTTGATTTTACAGAAGTTTTACAGTAATAAAAAGCACATCCCAGAACAGTAACACATTCCAAACCTGGAAGCTAGAGACCAGGATCCAAGAGGTACTTTTAGAATTTCTAAACAGATTAAGGTTTAGTCAGGAACACATTTAGGGATAGGTTGCACTTATCTGTTCCTTGTTAATGTTTCATTAGGCACAGTTTCTATAGAAGTCAGAGAGGGCCGCAGATTTTAGCAGCTCTTCTACAGTGGAAACGCAAGAACGGTGTTGTCTCTCTTTTTTATTTTATCCACTTCCCCCTTCCCTTGAGCTTCTGGTTCTTAGTGCACTGTTTTAAAACTAGTGTGCTGGAACAAGCAGTTTCAGGGTGGGGTCGGACTGTCTTTAACCTCCATCAGAACTGAACAGAAACTCAGGTGAGCTGGGCTTTGACAGAAGCACAAGACTTTAAAATATTCAGTTCTGTTGGACGATGAACGCCGGGGAAGAAACAGAGGGCAATGACGCCACGGACATGGCGCAGGCCCTAAACGCGGACTTGGCCCATAATGAATCAGTGTCTGGCATCTTGCAACATATGCAAGAGGAAATAGAGAAATTAAAGTTGGCAAACACCTTTTTAAAACAGGATTTAAGCAGGTATCAACCTATGGAATCTCAGGGGAACCCAGCTTTTACGCCTTTGTTTAAAACCTCCTCAGAGACAGGGGCGCGAGCCAAACATGCAACTTCCCCCCCCCTCCAGTTGAGGTTACTGTTAATGTTCCTAATGCTGTGCCTTTAGCAGCACCTGAACGTTTTCATGGAGATAGTAACAAATTCCATGTTTTTATCAATCAATGTCAATTACACTTCGTTTGTAAACCACAACAGTTCCCTACTGATGCTGCGAAAGTGGCATTCGTCTTGTCTTATTTGGGCGGTACAGCAGCCAATTGGTCAATTCCTTTCGTGGTTAGAGATGATCCCATCCTCCATAATTGGAATCAATTTAAACGTACTGTGACCAGCCTTTTTGCAAAACACACTTTTATGCAGGCAAGCGATAATGAGCTTTTAAATCTTAAACAAGGTAACAAGGATTTATTGACCTATCTCACCAGTTTTAATCGTTTGCTCACCGAGACACGTTGGCCTGAAGAAAAGCGTGTCTCCCTTTTTTATAAAGGTTTGAGAGACGAGTTAAAAGACGCGCTGGCTCATATCGTTGATTTGCCAGAAGACTATTCTGACTTTGTAGATTTAGTCGATAAATTCAAACTGGAATTGCGTTAACTTTTATTAGACATGAGAAGAACGACACGGATAAAAAACTCCCTGAACCTGAGCCTATGCAAATAGGGACACTCAGAGCTCCACTCACGTCAGAGGAAAAAGAAAGAAGGAGAAAACTTCAATTATGTTTATAATGTGGCAAGGCAGGACATTTTGCCAGAGAATGTCCAGTAAAACCTAAAACTTCACAAAAGGGTACTGTTTCCTCTATCTCCTCAACTGAGTTGGGAAACGATTAAGCTCGACAAGGGGGGAGGTTACTTGTTCGAGAAAACATCTTAATCAAACCTCTAATTCTGCAGCCTTCATGGTACCACACATACCTAGACATTTCACAATTCAGATCTTTTTAATTGTTACTACCCAAGTTATACATTCTCTACCTGTCCTACTGGACTCAGGAGCAACAGGAAATTTTGTGGATAATAAGTTAGCTAACACATTAGGGGGCTTATTATCAAGGGATTTATCTCTGCTTTTTTGGCTTTAAAAGCCAAGAAAGCGGAGATAAAAGTATCTCCCTATCAGCAACAGGGTGCTAACACGCAAATTCACATGTTAGCACCCTTTTTCACTACGCTTCCCTTTGCATCTCTAATGAGATACAAAGTGGGCGTTCCGGAGCAAAATAATAGGAGAAATGTCGCTAAGCGACAATTCTCCTATTATCAAGCTTCACGCTAACCCTGTTAGAGACAAAAAAAGCAGCGCTAACCACGGTTAGCACTGCTTTTTTTACACCTGGTATTTTCCTGACTTAGCCATGATATCCTATGGAAGGTGGATATCATGGCTAAGTTTGTGAGCCCCTATCATCAAGCTAACACCAAACTTTGAGAGATTAATGTTGGTTTTCTAGCGATAATCTCTCATTTGGCAGTTAGCATGAGGATTTTTATCACTTCTGAGATAAACGTTGCCTAGTTAGCGATAAATATCGCTACTCGTTGGTAATATGCCCCTACGTCTTCCTATTTGCCTAAAGCCTTGTCCAGAAGCAGTATGTGCAGTGGATGGGTCAGAATTGACCTCTGGATTAATCACAAAACAAACAAGTCCCCTTGTCATGGTCTGTCAAAACAGACACACAGAGATGATTAGCTTTGATCTGATGGATACCCCTAATTTTGGCTTGATTCTCGGGGTACCCTGGTTAACAACTCATAACCCAAAAATTGATTGGGTGAACAGAACAGTTACTTTGGATTCCTCATTCTGTAGAACCAATTGCTATCAAGAAGCAGGTACAGAACAGAGCTCAGTAATACACTGTGCTAGTGTTACACAAGACGAACCAAGTCTCCCTCCTGAATATTCTGATTTTAAAGACGTTTTTGATCCAGTGAAGGCTAGTATGTTACCCCCACATCGGTCATATGACTGCTGTATAGATCTCATCCCAGGGGCCCCTTTACCTAATAACAGAGTATATGCTTTGACTGACGAAGAGACCAAATATTTAAGAACCTACCTAGACGACCTACTACAGTCTGGGTTCATCCGACTTTCCACATCTCCGGTGTCATCTCCACTTTTTTTTATCCCGAAGCCGGATAAATCTCTGCGCGCGTGTATCGACTACAGAGGACTAAATAAGGCTACAATAAAAATAAATATCCTCTTCCTCTAATACCTGTGTTGTTGGATCAATTAAGACATTCTACTGTATACTCTAAACTAGATCTGCGGGGAGCTTACCACTTGGTCCGAATAAAAGAGGGGGATGAGTGGAAGACAGCTTTCAAGACAAAGTTTGGTCTATTTGAGTACACAGTAATACCCTTTGGGTTGTGTAATGCCCCTGCGGCCTTTCAATTCTTTATAAATGAGGTCCTACACGAATTCCTGGACGTTTGTGTCATAGTATACATAGACGACATCCTCATTTACTTTAAGAACCCGGAAGAACATACCCAACATGTTCGTGCAGTATTATCAAAGGTAAAAGAAAATCAACTCTTTGCTGAATTAGAAAAATGTACCTTTAATGTCAGCAAAGTGGACTTTTTAGGATACTGCTTGTCACATCAAGGAATAATTATGGATGAAAAGAAAATTAGTGCTATTACTGATTGGCCAGAACCATCATCTGTGAAGGATGTTCAGAAATTTCTGGGTTTCGCCAATTTTTATAGGAGGTTCATTTCTCATTTTGCAGACATTGCGGCCCCAATAACCACCTTGTTGCGGAAAGGGCAACGATTTCTTTGGTCTGATGAGGCGGCTCACGCCTTTCAACTCCTGAAACAAAAGTTCACTTAAGCCCCAATTCTGAAACATCCTGATCCTGACTTGCCATTTTTTGTCGAAGCGGATGCTTCACAAGTAGCTTTAGGAGGAGTTCTCTCTCAACGAGATGCCATAGATGGCCAATTACATCCTATAGTTATTAGAAATAGTCTCTATTTGGAACTGCCAATTCGCTATAGTGGTTCAGTCCTTCAAGGGGAGCATTTGACTTACAGTCCCACAGTTCTTATAAGTATCATCCGGGTTAATATTTGGTTTAAGAGCTTATGATCTTTAGGATATTGTCAAACTTAATGCTACCTGAACTGGTGTTATTAGAAATAATGTTGGCAACTAAGGATAGGTTTACAAGATCCTTTCCCAGTCCTCTCTGGTGTTAAGTCCTTCTCTGACTTAGTTGAATCTGGACATGAAGAATTGTTCGCGTTTTTTTTCATTTAATGTCGGTGTTGCCTCCTCTACTGTTTTGGGTGGTTAGTTCTAAACCGCACCACCGTAGATCATCTACACTGTGTCCTGCTGTCTTCCAGTGATCTGCAAGGGGAGCACCTATTTTGTTGCAGCGTATAGCAGATTTGTGCTAATTTATTCTTAGCTTGATTTCACGGGATGTTTCTCCTATGTATATCTGATCACAAGGGCATTTGATCAAATATACCATATTTTTAGATCTACAATTCATGAATGATTTTATTTTATGTTTGCTTTTTTTATGTTCAATGCAGTCGCCCTTGATTATATTTGTACAGTTTGAGCAGTTGCTGCATGGAAAAGTACCTGAAGGGAGAGGGTTCTTATCTATCGTCAGTTGGGTCCTCTTATTGTCTTCCCTGTAGGTATGGACTAAGCTGTTCCTAATAGTCCGATTGCGTCTGAACGCGAACATTGGTTTCAGTATTTTATCTTTATTCTTTTTGGTTACTAGATTCCAGTTACGATTAATGATGTTTTTTATTTTGTTGCTTACTCCACTGAAATTACTGACAAATACTAATCTATTGTCCATCTGATTTTCTTTAACTTTCTCATTAAGGAGATTATCTCTGTTGAAGTATCTAGCTCTTTTGAAAACTTGTTTGACCATCCGTTTTGGGTATCCTCTATTGATAACTTTGGTAGATAATACTTCTGCATGTTTTATAAAATCATCATTCTGTGTACAATTTCTTTCAGTCTTAAAAACTGTCCGAAAGGAATATTGTTTTTCTGACAGGGTGGGTGGTGGCTTTGATAGTGGAGCATGGTGTTTCTGTCCGTTTTTTTAGTAAAAAGTTCTACTTGTAAGTGTCCATCTTTATGTTTGATTATAATATCTATATCTAAAAATTCACATTTTTGTTGGTCATAATGGCTTGTGAATTTGAGATTCTTGTCACCTAGATTTAACCAGGAGATAAAATCTTCTAAAATATTTACTGGTCCAGTCCAAATAAAAAAAACGTCATCTATCTATCGGGACCAAACAGTAATATTTTCAAAAAAAGGTGCAACAGAAATAAATATATGCTTCTCTTCAAATTGTGCCACATACAGGCATGCCAGACTGGGAGCACAGGTTGTTGCCATGCTGGTGCCTTTTGTTTGTTTAAAATATTCTTTATTGAATAAGAAGATATTATTTTTCAAAACAATGGTCACACAGTCAATGATAAATGCTTCATGAGGGGTTGGGTCTCTATCACTTTGGCATAGGAGGCTTTTAATCATCTCTATTGTACTGTCTTGGGGTATGTTCGTATATAACGCCTCTATATCTAATGTTACTAAATATTGTGTATCTGGGTTGAAAAGTAAGTTCTCTACTTTTTTAATAATAGCAGCCGTATCTTTAATATATGCCTTCTGATTGGTTACATACAGTTGTAGGAAAGTGTCAGCATATATGCTCAAGGGCTCTGTGAGAGATCCTATACTAGAAACTATAGGTCTCATCGGAGGGTCCGTCGAGTTCTTATGGACTTTTGGTAGGCCATATAGTGCGGGCACTGTTGGGTTAGTGTTGAGTAAAGATCTGTACTCCTCTTCACAGATTACGTCGTCCTCTTTTGCAAAGTCTAGCATTCTTTTGATCTTAATTTGCAGGGCAGACGAATCTTTCTTGTTTGCCTTTTGATAATGATCTTTATTATCTAAGAGAAGTGTTATTTTATCATTATATTGTGTGGGGGACATCCCTACAATACTACCGCCTTTATCTGCCGGTTTGATTGCTAGCTCCAGGCAGTTCTCTAATTTACTGAGGGCCTCTTTCTCATCTTTTTTCAGATTAAAGTTAGTCCAATTTTTTTGGTCCAGTACATCAGAGACGCTCTTGGCGACAGCTATTTCAAAAGCTTCAACCTCTTTACTCACTTGTGCAATGTGGGGAGTCCAAGTGGATTTTAGTTTAAGACCTGATTTGTTAAGGGATGGGGCTCTAACTTTATCTTCGAAAAATGACACAAGTCTAATTTTTCTAAAGAAAGTTTGGAGGTCCCTTTCTAAGCTGAATCTATCTACCGGGGATGCAATCGCATAACCTAAACATTTTTCAAGTAATTTTATTTCTACGGGTGATAGTTCCATATTAGAAAGGTTAATTACAGGGGCTTTGTTTAAATGTCGCATGTTTTCTGACTCCTGTTGTAGGGTCTCTGTAGGAACTGAGGTTGAGGCAAGTATTTGCCTCTCCCTCTGCCTCTCCCTTTCTGTTGGACAAAATTCTGTCGTTGTTCTAAAAAAGAAAGGGAGGAGGGGTCCATATTGGGGCCTTTGGAGGTGTCATTATCTTTGCAAGAATTTCTGTTGTCATTCTGTATTTCTGGTTCACTGTCGGAGCTAGTATATGAGGTATCAAAAAATCTGACCTTCTTTTTTTGGAAATTATGTCCCTGGTGTTGTTGCCAGGGTTTACGATATTGAGGAATTTCTCTAGGGCGTTCATAGTAATCTTTTTGTAAATATGGATAAATCAATTCTGGGTTGTATTTGGTAACATCTTTTCTTAATTTGTTACTTTTTTTATTACACATATAGTCCCTATAGCCATCGACATCCTTTTGGATGTCTTCTAATTTTTTGATGGCATCGTCTAACGTCGTACTTTCAGTTAGTTTCTTTTCTAGATCCTTCAATTCTTGTCGCTCAACTATTAGTATATTGGATGCTGTTTCTATTATTAAAAGCATCCAATCACGGCTGCATCTATTGGTGACTAGGGTCAATTTTTCTATAAATTTATGGTTCCCAATAAATATCCCTGGTTCATTTGTTACCTGAAGTCCCTTAGGGATTATTCCATTTTTACAATAATCAATTAGAAAATCGTAATGTAATTCAGTTCGTATTATTTTCTTCTTGGTATTCCATAAATTAAGCCACTCTTCCTCACCGGTGTTATTAATTTGCGTGGATGAGATATTTTTAGTGGTTCCATTAATTATTTTATTAAATTGATCCTCGCTATAGCTGAGGATCTTGATGCCTTCCATATTGGCAGCTGTACTTTGCTAGGTGTGAAAAACACCTCCCCGGTTAGCCAACCGTGAGTCACAAGTAAAAGAAAGGGAGGCCTCCTAAATAGTCCGATGAGGGACAAGGAGAGAAGAAGTAAAGAACTTAACAAGTCCCAGTAGTCAACTCTTGACAAGCCTTTTTGTATATCACCCTCATAACTCAAAATGCCAAAAGAATAGAAAAGTGTACCATATTAAGATATACAATGACAACAAAAAAAATTCTCACAAAATGAATAAAACATATATTTGTTTGTTAAAAATGTTTTGCACAATTTATTACAAATCAATAAAATCAGTAATTAATAACATCAATACAGTGCCATACAGTTAAAAAAGTTTTCATATTAAAAAGAGGTGCCTATACCAATGTGTAACAAATAAAAACTATAGGGTTCACAATTAGCAGGATAATCAGAACCACACAATTCCGAGTTGTCAAGGTTGTCAATGCAGCGTTTCGGTGTATTGCCATATCACCTTCCTCAGGACAAACAATTCTGCAGACGTTTAATTATGCCTCGTGTTTCAATTGGAGGTTTGTACGTTCATATCATAGAACAGGGAATAGACGCTCTGGTCTACCAAGGCAAAATGTAAAATTCCTTTCTGTGCATTTCAGGAACTTAATTATGAGGAAAGTGCCGGAGGGGGGCCACCGTTTATAAAGAGTATCACATATGGACAGGGTTGATTGGCCCTCACAACAGCGTGACTGGATTCTTTTATCTTCTACCAGTGTTGGAATTCTGTGTTTGCAATGATTTTTCCAATTTCACATCCTATAGCCTTCTATTCCAAAAAGTTATTACCAGCTGAACAAAATTACACTGTGGCTGAAAGAGAACTATTAGCTATCAAAGTAGCCTTTTCTGACCATAAGAACCTACAGTTCTTTGGAGCACTAAAAGCATTAACTCCACGTCAGATGCGCTGGTTAAATTTTTTTGGTACATTTGACTTCGTTATAACCTGTAGACCAGGTGCACAACAAATTCAATCTGATGTGTTATCTAGATATGGACATACCTCAGACATGAAACAAGACAAAATAGGAGAACCCATTATTCCTCCCCAAAAACATTTGGCACCAGTACAACATAAGGATTTCATCACAGATCTATATAATGCACACATGCAAATGGCACCTCAAGATTGGGTAAAGGATTCCCATAACTCAATACAACGAGGTTTATTGTATCACAACAACATGCTATTAGTGCCTACCACAGAATTACAAACACAGGTGATAATTTGGCACCGTTGGCAGGTCATCCTGGCTGGGTAAAAACCCTGGAAAATGTGCGAAAACACTTTTGGTGGGACAATATGAGTAAGGACATTAAGCAATTTGTCACTACCTGTCCAGTTTGCGCAAGACATAAATCTTCTCATAAGGCCCCTGGCAGTTTGTTAATACCAATGCCATCACCCACACAACCTTGGCACACTGTGAGTGTAGACTTTGTTGTAGGTTTACCACCAGTAAAATCCTTCACAACAGTATTAGTGATAGTGGATTTTTTGTCTAAAATGGCACATTTTGTACCATTATGGAAATTGCCAACTGCAGCAGAATTTGCCGATATTTTTATAAGAGAAATTGTGCGTTTACATGGTTTGCCAAGTAAAGTGGTGTCAGACCGAGGTAGTCAGTTCAACTCTAGATTTTGGAAAAAAATATGCGAAAAACTGAAAATAGATGTGGCATTATCCACTGCTTTCTATCCAGAAACAGATGGACAAACTGAACGACTGAACCAAACCTTACTCCAAACACTACGTTGTTTATTGGCTGATTATTCTAGTGAATGGTTGGAAGCTCTCCCTGTAGCGGAGTTTGTTTATAATATTACTGAGCATGCAGCTCTACTTTGCTCACCATTCTATTTCATGCAGGGGTATCATCCGAGAGCTATACCCATTTTATTAGAAGATTCCCTGTTGCCTACAGTAACAGATAGACTAACGAGATTAGGTGACATACAAGACAAGGCCAGGAAACATTTATTAAAGTACAAAGAAAGGATGAAAAGACAAGCAGACAAACACCGATCTGAGGCCCCAATGTATAAAATCGGTGACAAAGTATGGCTTTCCACAAAGAACCTAAATATGGAGGGATCCCGAAAGCTGCAATCACGTTTCATTGGACCCTTTAGCATAACTGCCATAGTAAACCCTGTAACAGTAAAATTGGACTTACTAAAGAATACCCAGTACATGCCACATTCCATGTGTCCTTGCTTAAGCCGTACAACCCAAATACCCGACCCGAACCACCACCTCCACCCATACCAATTAAGGGAAATCTAGAATATGAAGTGACAAGCATAAAAGACGCTAAAAGAATTCATGGACGTCTGTTTTATTTAGTAGAATGGAAAGGATATGACGAAACTGAGAATTCATGGGAACCAGCGTCCTATGTACATGCCCCACGGTTGATTGGACAGTTTTATCTAAAAAATCCACACAGCACAGCATAGAGCATGTCCCCTCTTATTGCACTAGTGGTCTCTGTAATAGTTCTCTTTAAACATACTACTGAATGCCTTTCTTGTTATCTCAGCCCCTCCCTAAGACCTCTGTGTATGTTGCTCAATGTATTCACAAGTTTGGACATTGCTGTCTTGTTTGCACATTGGACCTTGCTTTTACCAAGGCTTATTTAGAAAACATTGGACCTTGCTTTTCAATCAATCAATCAATAAATCAATCAGAGCATTTTTATAGCGCACTACTCACCGGGAGGGTCTCAAGGCGCTGGGGAGGGGGGGTCCGCTACTGCTCGAACAGCCAGGTCTTGAGCTGCTTCCTGAAGGCCAGGTGGTCCTGGGTCAGGCGGAGTTGGGTCGGGAGGGAGTTCCAAGTCTTGGCGGCCAGGTAGGAGAAGGACTTTCCTCCTGTGGTGGCTCTTCGGATGCGGGGGACGGAGGCGAGGGCGTGGCCGGTCGATCGAAGCTGGCGTGTGGGAGTGTAGAAGTTGAGGCGGCTGTTGAGGTATCCTGGGCCTTGGTTGTGTAGGGCTTTGTGTGCGTGGGTGAGGAGACGGAAGGTGATTCTCTTGTTGACCGGGAGCCAGTGCAGATCTCTCAGGTGTCCGGAGATGTGGCTGCGTCGGGGGATGTCCAGGATGAGTCGTGCTGAGGCGTTCTGAATCCGCTGGAGTCTCTTCTGGAGTTTGGCGGTGGTTCCGGCATAGAGGGAGTTGCCGTAGTCCAGTCAGCTGGTGACGAGGGCCTGGGTGACCGTCTTCCTGGTCTCGGTGGGGATCCACCGGAAGATCTTACGTAGCATGCGCAGGATGTTGAAGCACGACGAGGAGACGGCGTTGACTTGTCTGGTCATGGAGAGGGAGGAGTCCAGGATGAAGCCCAGGTTGCGTGTGTGGTCTGTTGGTTTGGGTGCGCTGCCCAGGGTGGGGGCCACCAGGAGTCCTCCCAGGCGGAGGGTGAAGATCCCAGGATGAGGACTTCTGTCTTGTCAAGGCTTATTTAGAACACTCCTCCCTAGGCCATGTGTTACTTCAACTCATTAGCATAATAACTGAACCTCTGCACACCTGCTTGTGAGAACCACACCCAGTTCTTTGAACCACACCCAGCTCTTCCAACCACACCCAGCCCTGTCTATAAAAGGCAGCCCCTGTGCCTCACCCATTGCTTGTGCTTGTCTACCTCCCACTTACCTGAGAACAGATCCTTCAGCGCTGGCACTCCTGCTCTCTCCAGACCTTCATTGACTTCAACGGGCGCGGCTTCTGGCTCTTCCTTCTTCTGGTTTCCGGCTACTTCTTGCCTCAGCCCCACTTCTGTCCACTGCAATCGACCTGCAAAAGAGAAAGAGGTCAAGGTTAGACTGATCAGTATCCCTTTTCAGCAACAAGTAAGTGCAAAACCTTTTATTACCTAAAAGAACTTTATCGGCGATTTCTGGATTCATGTAAAGACAATTTGGAACAAGATATCTCCCACGAACTTTGTGGTTCAAACCCTTTGTTACAAGAATACTTTGTGGAACTTTGTGAAATAAACATTGTTTTACATGGAACTTTTTTAAGAATCGAACAGAGGAAACCGTTGACAGCAAGGCAAACAGTAAATCAAGGACTTGCACAAATTACCAGCTGTATTTTGATGTAAAAGTACAGTATTTGTTTTATAAAAAGTCTGGAAATGTGTGAAAAGTGAGTTGCTATTAAGAATTTAGGCTTTATATTAGGGTGAATGTTAGAAGTTGGTAATTCTGATAATGATATTCGTTTGATTTTACAGAAGTTTTACAGTAATAGAAAGCACATCCCTGAACAGTAACACATTCCAAACCTGGAAGCTTGAGACCAGGATCCAAGAGGTACTTTTAGAAGAGAATTTCTAATAAGATTAAGGTTTAGTCAGGAACACATTTAGGGATAGGTTGCACTTATCTGTTCTTCGTTTATGTTTCATTAGGCACCAGTATCTACAGAAGTCAGAGAGGGCCGCAGATTTTAGCAGCTCTTCTACAGTTGAAACGCAAGAACGGTGTTGTCTCTCTTTTTTTATTTTATCCACTACCCCCCTTCCCTTGAGCTTATGGTTCTTAGTGCACTGTTTTAAAACTAGTGTGCTGGAACATGCAGTTTCAGGGTGGGGTTGGATAGTTTTCAACCTCCATCAGAACTGAACAGAAACTCAGGTGAGCTGGGCTTTGACAATATTGCAGAAGAACACAGGCAGGCCTGAGACACTGACAGCTATATTTCACTGGCTAAATTGTATGTGTGCATAATTTGTTGTGTTAGAAGAGTAATTTACTTTACACCAATATTTTTTCTTGATTAACAGATAGTTATACATAAATCTGAATCTCTTACTACACCAGTCTTAAAACTATAGGCGGATTAGTTCACTTTCCAACACTTTCCACACTGCTAATTCCGGATAACTTGTGGGGAATATTAGTTGTCAAGATAGGTGTTTATTGACAATGATTGGTCTCACTGAGGGGAACATGGTAGCCGCTAGCTAGTGGGCCCGCCAGGAGGAGCGTACCTGTTTTTGCGCTGTGTAGGTGATCCCCCATGCCTTGCTCCATCCTCCCCATAACCATACCGGAAGCGGCACCCGTCCTCCTTGCCTCAGACGGTGTCGCAGGAGCTGGAGGCATTCAAAGTCGTCGCCTGCTCTGCTTTGCTGAAAGACCCTGCTGGCAAACTGCAGCGAGGGAATTGCAGCACTGCAGGGAGGCAGGTGCCCTGGACAGGGGCATTGGAGGCAGTGTCAGCACCAGCCCTGGCTCGTTGAATGGAACGGTTTGGAGGCAGAGAGCAGGGGTGCTCGCACTACTCTATGACACCCAACCACACAACCACACACACAACCACACAGATACAAACACACACACAACAACACTCAACCACACACACAAACACACACAACCACACACAACCACACCCCTCACAAACACAACCACACACAACCACACACACAACCACACTCAGCCACATACACACAACCACACCCACAACCACACATACACACACCCACAACCACACCCAACCAAACAACCACAAAAACAACCACACACTCAACCACACACACACACCCACACAACCACACACAACAACACACACAACCACACATACAACCACACACACACAACCACACACACACACAATCACACACACACACAACCACACACACATAAACAAACACAACCACACACACAACCACACCCACACCACACAACCACACCCAACAACACACACAACCACACATACAACCACGCACATACAACCACACACACACATTCACACACACACACAACCACACACACATAAACACACACAGCCACACACACAACCACACACACAACCATACACACGCACAACTACACACAACCACACACACACAACCACACACACAACCACACAAACACAACCACACACACAACCAAACACACACAACCACACATGCACACAACCACACCCAACAACACACACAACCACACATACAACCACGCACACACAACCACACACACAATCACACACACACAACCACACACACAGCCACACACACAGCCACACACACAGCCACACACACACAACTACACACACAACCACACACACAAACACACACAACCACACACACACACAACCACACACACACACAACCACACACACAACCACACACACAAACACACACAAACACACACCCAACCACACACACAACCACACACACACAGAACCACACCCACAACCACACATACACACAGCCACACTCAACCACAAACACAACCACAACCACACATACAACCACACACAACCACACACACAACCACACACATACAACCACACACACACGCACTCAACCACATCCAACCACACAAACAACTACACACAACCACACACACACACAAACACACACAACCACACACACAGACACACATACAATCACACACACACACAACCACACACAACCATACACACTCACACAAATACACACACAACCACACACACACACAACTACACACACAACCTCACACACACAACCACACACCACACACAACCACACACACAACCAAACACACAACCACACAATCACAACCACACACACAACCAAAACCACACACGCACACAACCACACACAACCACACCACACTTAACCACACACAACCACACACAGACAAACAAACACACACAACCACACACACACAACCACACACACACCCAACTATACACAACCACAACCACACACACACACAACCACAGGGACACACACACAACCACACAAAACTACACACACACTCAACCACACACAACCACACACACAACCACAAACACAGCACACACAACCACAACCACACACACAACCACACAGACACAGAACCACAACCACACACACAACCACACACACAACCACAACCACACACACAACCACACACACACAACCACACACAACCACACACACACCCACACACCTATACACACACAACCACATACACACACAATCACAACCACACACACAACCACACATACAATCACACACAACCACACCATCAGTACACACTTTCACCAGGCACAGACACCATCATTTGTCAGTGCACACTTTGATCAGGCACAAACACCACCAGCCGCCAGTGCACACAACCACACAAACACACCCACACACAACCACATACAAACACAACCACACACACACAACCACACACACAAACACACACAACCACACACACACAACCACACACACAACCACACACACACAGAACCACACCCACAACCACATATACATACAGCCACACCCAACCACACAACCACACACACAAACACACACACACACACAACCACAACCACACAAACAACCACACACACACAACCACACACAACCACACACACAACCACACACACGCACACAACCACATCCAACCACACACACAACTACACACACAACCATACACACACACACACAAACACACACACAGCCACACACACAACCACACAGACACACATACAACCACACACACAACCACACACAACCATACACACTCACACAACTACACACACAACCACACACACACACACAACTACACAATCACAACCACACACACAACCAAAACCACGCACGCATGCAACCACACACAACCACACACACACAACCACACACACACACAACCACACCACACACAACCACACACACAACCACACACAACCACGCAACCATAACCACACACAGAAAACCACACCCACACCCACAACCACACACACACCCAACTACACACAACCACAACCACACACACACACACAACCACAAGGACACACACACAACCACACAAAACTACACACACACTCAACCACACACAATCACACACACAACCACAAACACAACACACACAACCACAACAACACACAGCCGCACACACAACCACACAGACACACAACCACAACCACACACACAACTACACACACAACCACAACCACACACACAACCATACACACCCAACTACAACCACACACACAACCACACACACACAACCACACACAACCACATACAACCACACACACACAACACACCCAAACAATCACAACCACACACACAACCACGCACACACCCACACGTACAACCACACATACAACCACACACACAACCACACACACAACCACACCATCAGTACACACTTTCACCAGGCACAGACACCATCATTCGTCAGTGCACACTTTGATCGGGCACAAATACCACCAGCCGTCAGTGCACGCTTCCACGAGGCACACACCAATAGATGTCAGTGCACACTTTCACCAGGCACAAACACACCACCAGCCGTCAGTGCACGCTTTCACCCGACACACACACACCATTAGCTGTCAGTGCATGTTTTCACCAGGCACACACAAACCACCAGCTGTCAGTGCACGCTTTCACCAGGCACACACCACCAGCCATCAGTGCACGCTTCCACCAGGCACACACACTACTAGCCGGCAGTGCACACTTCCACCAGGCACACACACCACCAGCCATCAGTGCACACATCAATTGTTGATGCATCCACAATTAACTATTGTAGCAATCTCAGAACATGCATTCTGACTTTGCCAGCAGTGCTCTGTTCTCTTCAGCTCATGCATGGCCTCCAATTCAATTGTCGACACAGCTATAACAGGGCAACAAAATCAAGTTAAAGGTGAGTACATCCATTCAGTAAAAGCTACCACCCACGCATCTGATGCTCACAGGTACCAATCAACTGGCCACATCATCACCTCACAGCAACCCAACATACCCTCAGAGCACTAACCATCAGCTCATAGTCACCTATTATCAACTCAAAGGCAGCCATCAACTCCTGCCTCTCAATGGTCAACTCACAACTACCCATCTTCAACTCTTAGATCCCTCTCATCACCTCCTGCATTTTTTTTTCTAGAAATGTTTTTACTTATACAGTTTCAGAAAACAAAGTATAGTGCATAACTTTGCATTAAGAACAAAGAGCATCATAAAACAATAACACATTGAGTTAAATCAGCAGTGTTACAGTTACAAGTTGGAACCGGCATAGCTACCACAAGACAGCATCCCACATACAGCTCCTGCACTCTTTTTATCATCTGACTGCTACCCATCATTGGCTCTCAGCCGCCCATCACCCAACAGCCACCAGTCAATGATTCACAGCCAGCCATCACATCAGCTCATAGGCATTCATTAGGAACTCACATCCTTTTGAAATCGCTCACATCTGCCCATCCTCAGTTTACAGCCAGTCATCATCAAATGGCAGTCACCAGGCGTGCAACACCCATTGGGCGCACCGGGATTCAGCCCCCCGTCGTGTGTGTCAGCACGGCTGTGACAGCTTTGCGGGCTGGTGAGCCTCTAATTGCAGCTGCACCCGAGTACTTCACAGGCCATTTACTTCTTAATGAGGCTTTTGTTGTGTTATTACCCCTTCTTAGAGCCACTCTGCATATGGGCTGGAAGAATTAGGCCCCTCCCCAATCTTTTTCAGCCCCCCTCCCCCCGAAATTTGTCTCTAGTGGCCCGCCTGGCAGCCGCCCATTGTCAGACCCTGTTCAGTGTGCCAAAGGGCAGACCAGGCTACTGGGCCCCAACCACAGCAGTTGATGTTGTTTGCTACTGGTACCCTGGGGTGAGTCTGCAGAGTGGACCAAGTACAACCCTTTCTGCACTTGACTCTCAGTGTTGTGCAGAGGACAATAGTTCTAAACTTAACAGTCATCCAAAAGATAAGATAATATATTGAGCAGTCTTGTGCTTATCTTTTCATTTAAAGTGAGTATCTCACAACAATACTAAACACTACACAGTTCATAGGAACGCAAATAAAGGGTCGTTATCTCAGTTGCAATCTTCAGCGAGGCGATATACCCTCATTCTGGATAGGGAATACCTTGTATTACAGACCTCAGGAAACTGTGGGCATAGATACAGATGAAGCACAGGTGCAGAATGCTTAAAATACCTCATTGATGAAATGCGTAATTCAGTTCAATGTTTTTTTAACCTCTGCATGTACTTGGCCAAGTCTTAAGTCAACGTGGCAAACTCTTCTGCGTGTTTTAGTCTCTCATTCTCTCGCTTTTACCTGCTGGTTGGCACTGCAGTTCTAGTGGTGTGGCAGGTGTGATTGAGGTGTTCTTTCTCATATTTATTATAAGTTCTGCAGGCTAAAATGACAGCAGAACTTTACAGAAGACGGGTCAATGCGCTTTCTCTGAAAAAGGCCTGATCGGTATAAAGATTCTGGCCTGTAGGTACTTTTTGGGAAGACCCTCAGCTCCTCCAGTAGAAAGTGTAGACTTCAAATGTTGTTCCCTTGCCTCAGACTGCCTGTCTATTAGGCGGAAACCATCCCTGGTCACTCATTAGCTCTTCGACAATATAGCGGGCACTACCTCTCATAGTCAAGAACAACTTAGACCTGGAACAACCTTGCTTGACCATCAGAGTAGTTCAGTCTTTGAATCTGCAAACCAGTAGAAACATTGATCTGCATTCCCATTAAGATAGACCACTTCAACAACTTGTGGTTCACACCCTTCATTACCATTAACAGCGTCAGTGGCTTCTGTTAGGACCACAAACTTCTAATCAAACAAATGATGCAGGAGCGTCCTCAGGGCCCGCATTATCACAAAGTATTCTTTTTTAATGGGCGTCCAGTTCTGTCCTCTAGGAAGCAGTCTGTGTCTGGCAAAAGCCACTTGTGTTCTCTGCCCTTGTGATCAAGCTGAGCCAGTTCCACTCCAGCACCTTCATCGGAAGAATCACTCTGTGCAATGAGACACTGAACCTAGTCATGTGCGTTCCACACAGGTTCAGTATATAGTGTTGCCTTCAGGTCCTCATATACCATCTGGCACTCAGCAGTCCAAATCACTTTCCTAAGCTACTTCTTGGATGTCAAGACGTTATTACTACTTGGCCACAAAGTTCCTACAGTAGTATCCAGTGAACCCTAGCAAAGCTGTCATTTGATTCTGGGTGGTGGGGACCTCTCCTACACAGACTGGATGTTAGCATTCAAGGGAAAAATCTTCTTGTTGCCCTCTTGATTCTCAAAGTAGAGTACAGAGGACAATCCCACCTGGCACTTGGTTGCCATGGTGATCATATTCACCTCCTGTATCCTAACCAGCATCTGTGCTAGCATCCTCCGGTGATGCTCCCATAAATTGCTACAGATGGCAAAGTTGTACGGGTGAGCCTCGCTAAGACTCTTCTAGCCACCAAGAACATAGTTCACCAAGTGCAAAAAAGTGGTGGGAGCATTCTTGAGCTCAACAGGCATGGCCCCAAACAGTACAATTCCTTTGGTGCAGAGAATACATTTTTCACCTCTCCAGTAAGTACTAATGTGATCTGTTAGGAGCCACTGGTCAGACCAAAGGGCCTCAAAAAGTGAGCTGCAATCAACAAGTCAACTTACTCATCAGCTCTGGGAATCAGGTGTGTATTTGTCTTGGTCACCTCATTGACAGCCCAGTAATCCACACAAAAATGCAAGTCTATGGAGCCTTGTCTGGCACCAATTCCACTAAACTGATCCAAGGACTATTGGAATGCTCAAACATTCTCAATCAAGATCAGCAACCTCAGACTTGATGCATTCCTGGTCTCAGTCTGACATCCTATATAGTTTGCTGTTTACTTCCAAGCTACCCATTGTATCTGTGCCATGCACACAGACAAGCCTCATCTCTGGAGTCAGCCAAAAGAGGTGGGGAAATCATACCAACACATCTTACACTCTGTATTGCTTAAGAGTCAGTTCAGGGGCAAGTTGTGCCCCGTCAACAGAACCATTCTTCTCCATTACTGTGCAATAGGACAGAACGTAGTTTGTCATCTTCCTCAACTTTCTCTGTCATTGCCATGATGTTTACTGTAACACCTCTCCATAGGTATATCCAAAATAAATGTACATGAAACAACCACTTTGGCTCCCTTTTGGCACCATTGTCCACCAAGTAGTTCATCTCCGAAACATTCTGCACTAACTCACCTATCATCCAGGATCCTCTCCAAATGAGCTTCAGCGCCAACACCTCCTGACCTTCCTCATACCAAGTTAGAGTCTCTTCCTGGTCATACCAATCCTCAATAAGCTCTTGGCTTGCCTAAAGGTCAGCCTTTGTCTGACTCGTATATTATGCCATCAGCTTCCTTAGGCAAATGAAATAGTCCAACACATCCTTTTCAGGTGATTCTGAAGTTCCTTTCCATCCTTCTCTGACTTAGGTGAGTGGGCCATGCAGTTGGTGCCCAAACAGAAATTCGAAAGCTCTTAACACAACTCATTTTTGTGGAATTTCTCACTAGGCGACTAAAAGACATAGCATCAGAAGTTCCCGTTTCCTCCAGTGGTTCTCTAGCAGAGTTCCCATCATGCCCTAAAAGGCCATATTAAATCTCTCCTCTAACCTATTGGGCAGTATGCCATGGAAATTGTGGTATGTCAGACCAGCTTACACCTACATCTCTCTTATATATGAAGAGATAAAATTGGTTTCCAGGTCATAAATCACAGTTTTTGAAAATCCAACTCTATATGTGGAGAAGTATGGCTCAATGGTTAGAGCGGCAGACCCTGATGCAGAGGTCTGGCCCGGGACCAGGGTTCAATTGCCGCCTCGGCGGGTCTTGGGCTCAATTTCCTCAGACCTGATAATTCTCGCCTCGGTGCCTATTCTAATTATGGGTGCAACTCTGGGCAATAGCTTACTTAATCGCCACAACGTCCCCAACAGCACTGGGATGCGTGGCTTCACCTTGGGGGTGCCCAGGAGTGGATATTTCACAGGGAAAAGCCAGGAAGGGTTCCACAGTGGTATGCATTACAGCGCCAGGACACCCCAGTTGTGGTATTAGTGCGCTTTACAAGTACAAATTACATTTACGTAAAAGATCCATAGGAGAGAGCCCTAGCTACCACTGCAGAAGTTGTGCTCCTCCAGTGTACATGACCCCACCACAGCCAAGATATGCTTGTTACCTGACACTGAGTGGGTACAAATGGACCAACAAAGTCATTTCCACCTACTCAAGTGGGACATCTACAACTGGCAGATGCACTAATGGTACCTTGGCCTTACTTCCTTACTTACCACTAACATGGCAAGTAGGACAGGTTCTTCAGAACTTGTGCCTCTCCCTGATCAGTAGAACCAAGTTCAACCTTTCCTGAGTGTGTTTTTATGCTCAAGTGTCCTGCTAATATCACTAAAGGGTTTATGACAACTGGAAATTATTGGGCACAAGGTGTACTGCCAACCCCTTCCAGCTCCTGACTCAGGATTCATGGACTCACTGTATACCAGTCCATCCTATAAGCCAACATAATGCCTTCCAACCACTCTGTTGCTGACCTGCTTTAGGGTTTCCCTTTGAAGTCCCACATGTGTAAGGTACTCAACATGTGTCTGATGGGATTCCTCCACTGTAAGTCTTATAGAAACAAACTAACCCTGTAGACCTTTTCTATTAGGTTAGATGGGTATTTCGTAAGTGGAGTACAGCACTCCTGTTTGAGTTGCTCTATTACCATTAACTGGTTGTGTGTATGTAAATATTTGGTCTCCATCCATCTTACCCACTCATTTCAGTCATTCATACAGGACACCAGCCACTCTCTTGTTTTTTTTTTCTTTCTGAAGATACTGAGGTAGCTTCAGCCCAGACCATCTGATCAGAGCTATCTCCATTTGCTTATATTTCATCTGATCAGGTACAGGCATTTTCCCACTGAAGGCTGTTCCTTCGTAGGGGAGCAACTCAAAGTGACTGACTTAGACTCGTCATTCAACACTTGCGTTCTACACGCAATCACAATTCTCACAACCCATTCTAGAATATTGTAGCATTCTACAAACATGTGCACAAGCTCTTTTGGAACCAAGGCAGACACTACTGCAGAGTTGGAGGTTCAGTTGCCTCTCCCAAATGTAGCTGCCTCTGCTGTTATCCCGAGTTTGTCCTTCTCCAAGCCTATCCTCTCTCTTTTTCTCTGTCCTCCCTTTCCCTTCTTTCCTCTCAGGGCCATTACTTATGTGTATCTCAGCTCCATTCCTCTTGTTCCTGGCACACTAATCTCAACTTCTTCCTCTTAATCTCCGTGACCTTCTCCTCCTCCTTAGCGTTCCAGAGAATCACCTGCAATCAGACTTAACCCACCAAAGGGAATCACTCCAGGAATTGGTGATAGTGGTACCCATTACATTGAAAGCATGGGTGAACACTCTGGGGAAACACTTGATAGCAATTATGGAGCACGCACTCAAGGTGTGTCTGGGGTAAACTTGTGCTATGGGCTAAGACAGCCTGACACTAAACACTCCCTTCCTGGGTTCCTAACATGGTATCATCCAGAGTCCCACGCAGTTTCTTCAACTGGTCCTTTATAAAACCTACAAGGATTTTCTTATTCTTGTTTCTAGGAGCCTTCCAACCTCTCTTCAAACACAGATCCCTCAACTTATCAAAGGACAGGGTGTCAAGGTGAACTCCTGCCAACCTTGTATCTGCCATTGTACTGTGTAGGTAATTCTCGGTTCAAGCTGAACTTATTGTTCTGCTGAAAATATTTGGACTAGAACTTGTAGATTCCATCACTGCCACCAATTGACAGAACATGTTCGGGTGCCACAAGATAGACTGGGGCTACTCTGCCCAACCATGGTGGTTGAGGATGTTTGCGTCTGGTGTCCTGAGTAGTTCTATCATGGTTCGGCAAACTGGTCAAAATACAACCCTTCCTGCACTTGGCTGTCAGGTTAGTAAGAGCAAGCAGTCCAAGACATCTCAGAAAGGAAGCAGAAGTCAACTGCAAACCAACAGAAACCATAATGTAATGTCAGCCCAATGTTTATCTATTATTTAAAAGTATGTTTTTTATCGCACAACAAAACTAAATACAACACAGTTCAATAAGGAATGCAAGTACAAGCTTGTTATCTAAGTTAACATCTTCAGGAAAGCCCTACACTTCCCCTTCCGGTAATCTCGGTCTCTGCTATTGAAGACATGTTGTGACTACAAACCTTAGTCTACTGTTGGACTGAGCACTGATTAGGCACATGTGTAGGCTACTCCAAATACCCCACTGATCAAATTAGTAGCTGAGTTCAACATCCGTTTATCCCTTATGCTGACTTGGCACAAAGTCTTTTCCATGCAGTAGACTTGTTTGAGCGTTCTAGTCTCTTGCTCTGGTTGTAGACTAGTCCCTGCTTTTACCAGCTGGTTGGTATTACAGTTCCAGTGGTATGATGGGTATTTTTGCATACCCTACCTTGCATCAGTGGCATTACTTCTGCTTCATCTGCAGCAGTAAACTTGTGCTAGAACAGGGACCACTGGATACAGTGGATGTAGCACATCTGTGCAGTTGCACTCATTTTCGGCAGCAGTGGCTGCCTTGGCTGGGTGAAAGCAGATGCTCAGTTATGGCCCATAATTATCTGGGCCAATTCATCTGTGATGGTGTGTCTTTGGTAGTTGTGGCTTCTGAGCCAATCAGGGTTCTTCTGCTTTGTCAGGGAAGTGACTTCTCCCCCCGATATCAGCAGTGGCATCACGAGTCTCTTGGGCTCACAGTGGAATGCCGGCCAACACAGTTATGCTTGTTCTTGCCAAAGCCTTCCCCATGTTCACATGGGAACCACTCATGACTCCCTCACAACATGGGCCTCTTCTGGCTTCCCTATCTGTGGTAGTTGGCTTTTTTTTAGTTGCGCCACTTGCCTGTAACATGATGTGCTTCTCCTCGTAGACAGTTTCTCCTCCAAAAGGGTGAGTCACATTCCTTCCCTTATTCAGCAGGTAGGCAGGGTTCAATGCACTTTAGACTGTTGTATATGAATTTAGGACCCTAGTGTAATTTTCCCGATTCATGCCCATATATAGGTATAAATCACCCTATCCTTATATAGACATAGAAATCATAACCATATTTAGACTTAGCCTATGCAGTCCAAATACGGCATGGCTACTTCCACTCGTTCCGCAAATCCACAACGATTTATTGGAAAAACCTGACTTCAGCAGTCAGGGACTTAACCTTGCTTGAATATTGATTTATCCAAGAACTCATGGAGTTTTCAAAGAACGGAGTCTTTGATGACGTTATTATGTCCAACCTTACGTCAAACTAGGCACCTTCAAGGTATAAATATGCCCACATTTGCCCAGTCAAAGTGGTCTGGAGCAGTTCGACTATCTACTTGCCCGACGCATCTCGCCGCAGCAAGCGCCGAAGGAAGCCGACCCTCCAGCAGACGCATTGAGAGAGACGCTGTCTTTTCTCTTGCCGAGAAATCCAGCTCCAGTGTGTCAAAGCTACCCTTGCAGGTTGTTGGGAAATCGAGTCCTGAGAGAGAGATACCAGACCTCCTTCATTCTAAAACCAAGGTACGGAGCTGACTAGACCCTTGAAGAATTCTTGGATAGATTCTTGGCAAAGAATACTGAAACTAAGCTACACCTAACTTACTTCTTTCCTTGTACTAGACCTAGGTTAGGTACACCAGGGTAGGCATATTTTAGAAGCACCAGTTGAGTACTTTTAGTCTTTATTTATTAATGTATGTATTCTAAATATTTTATGGCTTAGAAACCATGTCATGCTTTTACAGTATTATTTTATAATACTCTTCGTACTGTACGCATTGTACTTTGCAACCAGTATTACGATTGTAGCAGTTCATTTCCTCTGCATGAGAAAGAAGATACTTTTTATTGTAAAAGGCCCGCCTCTCAAGTTTTCTGCACCTCTGGTGAAACGAAGCATAAACGATTGACTGAGTGAAATAACTATTTATTGTTTCCGCGACTCTAGAGATATATTTCTTATTCTTGGGAAACAAAGTTGCCATGTTTATGCGGTTTTCAAAAACTAATCCCTTGTTCATTTGAGAAAGTTTCTAGTGACTTCTGAGCTAGCTGGCACTCACAATTAAGTCTAATATATTTGATAGAGACCTAGTCGACCTCAGTCCTACGTCACATCTATAGTATATATTATTCGAATGTGCAGAGCCTATTGGGAATATAGGAACTACACTACATGGCACCCAACGTTTGGTAAGGCGATAACTTAACGCTAGATTCTAGAGTAACTCAGTCGTGCTTTTCACACAGACCCCTTCTTCCCGTAAAAATACTCCAATAGACGTCTGGAGTGGGTTAAAGGATATAATATCCACCATAAATGAGTAGGACGAAAATCCTATGTATTAGTTTTTTGTTTTGTTCAACGTTGAAGGATACAGTGTTCCAAAAATATTGTGCACCTTATCTTTGTTTCCTTGAAACTTGCTCTGCAAACTTTCGGTCAACAAAATGTCAGAGAGTGACGACGAAAGGGAGAGAGCTGCAGCAGCAGCTCGGGCAGTTTTAGACGACACAAGTCTCCAACAAAATGACCCGAATGCTATACTCATCCCGGTAAAAATAAGAAAACTCAATTCACCAAGAAGAAGGTAGCAAGGTCAGACACTCCGAGGATCTTGAGGACACAACTCAAGAACGGGGAGTGGGCCCAGACAATGCTAGACAATGCAGCAGAAGTCACCATAGCTCGCAAGATCTTGAAGTATCATCTGGAGACAGTGGACTTAAATGAATGCATTCAAGGTGAAACTGCTGACACCAGGGTTAGTGTACCCCATAAGTTATAAGACGTAACACTCTGGATGGAGAGGGACATAACTAGAAAAATAAAAGCACTCTTTTGGGAGAAGCTATCTAAGGGTTATGACATTCTTCTAGCTGAACAAGACTGGCCACCTGAATTTGTCAGGGAGTGCCCACATGGCGAAGAGATAATTATGCCAACCTTCTCTAATCACATTCCAATTAATAAAAAAAACAACAACAAAAAACACCTATGCCAGAAAATGGTCTGTGGCCCAGGCTCCAGCATTATACAAAAATCACGTAGGATGGGATGAGGACTCTCCTCATCATAAACTCCAGTTAAAAAAACAAGCTACTGCACAGAGGCAGAATCCAGTTAAGCAAGAAGCTAAAAAACAGGTCAGGGAGATCTTAGGTCAACTTGAATACCAAGGGGTGATTGAAACATGCACGTCATCCATGAACAATCCTTTGTTTCCTGTCTCCAAACCAGACAATACATATCGTCTAGGTTTGGACTACAGACACTTAAACTTGTGTTGAAAAACTTTTGCAGTACAAAATGCACACAGTGCAGCACTGATGAATAACATTATGCGGAAAAAATATAAAACCACATTAGATATTTCTAACGATTTCTTCTGTCAAAACATTGCACCAGAAAGTAGGTACTTGACCGCTTTCTCAATAATGGGGACACAGCGATAATTTTGCCGTCTCCCCTAGGGATTCGAGAATAGTCCAGGTTTATTTTCAGCCAGGGTAACAGAGTTACTACAAACGTTTGATGATGAGGCATTATCTTATGTCGATGAAATCTATCTTACAGACGATGATTTGGACGTGCACTTGAAAAGAGTGAACACCATAATACTTGGGTTTGCTTCTGAAGGGTATAAATTCAATTTCAAGAAATCACAAATTGCCCACCTCAACGTCCTATTCTTAGGCTACAAATTATAAAGTGAAGGCAAAAGCCTGGCAGCCAACTTTCTAGAGAAATGTGCGCTGCTCCAACCTTCAAAAACGCTGAAAAACTAACAGTCAATTCTAGGTTTCCTGAATTTTGGGAGAACTTATGTTCGAAATTACGCAGAAAGGGTCAAACCTCTCTACGAACTAATAAAACCTGATGTCAAATCAACTAATTGGACTCAAAAACACACAGAAATGTTGCGTTCAGTGCAAACTGACATGTTAGCAAAAACACAGTTACAGACACACAACAACGTGCGCAATCTTGTAATCGGAATCATCCCAGGGAGATGCGGATTTACATACCTAACCTTTAATTAAGGTGAAAAGGTACCAATAGCTTACAAATCACACTTGTACACACAGACTGAAATGAAATTCACTTCAACAGAAAAGATTCTGACAGCGGTTCAAACTGCAGTAGCAAAAGAGAGAGCTCTCGCGCAGGGTAAACACATAATGATCGTTACATCTGTACCTGCCTTAGAGGCAGTAACAAAAGCGAGCATTCCAAATGCTAAGGCTTTACATCCGAGATGGATACAATGGGTTAATTCTCTTGCTGCAACAGACGTTGAATACGTTTTTGACCCCTACTTGAAAACACAAGAATTTCTACAATACGAACACGAATGTCCTCTGCCAACCGAGATTCTGCCTCTAGAACATTACGGATGTATAATTTATACAGACCGATCAGCACAGCCCGCAATTGGGGGTAACCAAGCATATAGTGCTGCGTGCGCGAATGTTAAAGGTCACTGGCGCAAAGGTAAATTTAGACCTATGGTCACTAAAACTCAATCACTCGGAGACTGTACAGCTCAGCGAGCTGAACTACAGGCTTTCAAGATGACGCTTGAAAATACCGATCGCAAATTCCCCAAACTCATAGTGTGGGATTCACATTACTGCGTCCGGTCTTACAATGAATATCTGCAGAACAGGTTTCAAAACGGTTTCAAAGACGCAAAAGGTGGCACAATTTAGCATACAATGCTTTGGGAACAAGTAGTTCTATTACAGAAAGAACTACAAAAGACTCACGTGATTCATACATCATCAGCGTGATGGCGTTCACGTTGCAGGAAATTCATTGGCTGATGAGGCCGCAAAGGCAGCTGTGCAAACAGCTTCCGTAGCTGCAATCACTCGTTCAAAAACAAAAATAGTCGGTGAAACAATGCTAGCAGTAAATGCCTCAATGAAAGGCAGCTATGCAGTGTTACCTCTAAATTATCCACTCGGATATACAGACATAATTGATGCAAACTCCTTTCCTTTTGATCGAATCCCTGGAGTGGGGGATAGAGCAATTCCAAACAGGAACAGTAGAGGTGCTTTGGTTCACAAAGCACATATGGGAGAGGGTCTGACACATCAAGGGATCTTAAAATCTCTATTAGAATTAAAGAGATGTACTGAGGCCGGGAATGAGCGTCGAAATTTACAAATTCGGAATTAACTGTGATACCTGTTACAGAGATCATAGCTTTGAAAGCCACCAGGTACCTTACTACAGTGTAGCCAGCCCAGTGCAGACACCACTGTTAGACAGCATTAGACTTTCTACACGCAGACGTCACCATGGACGGATGCAGTCCCTCAACTATTAGGACAAGATTCATTTGGATGTGGCCTCAGCGCTCGGCTGACGCCCGAACTGTTATAAAAGATTTGTGAGTCTTTATCGCACTTACGCAATCGGCACGCTGCATTCTGACCAGGGTCCTGCGTTTAGCTCTCGAGCTTACAAAGAGGCCATGGCCAGCTTGGGCGTTGCATTGCGGTACTCAAGTCCATTCCATCCTGAGGGAAATGCGGTAGTGGAAAGAAAAAAACGTGACATAAATCAATCTATAACAGCTAGGGTATTAGGTTCAGGTGACGGGTGGGCCAAACATCTAATAAATGTCCAACATAGTCTTAATAATCTGCCAAGAAATTCTCTGGGTGGAATCACTCCATATGAATTACTATTTGGTACTGGAATGCTCATCCAGGATCTTGATCATCAAACTTCAGTTGTGGAACAAAAACCCTTTGATATCAAAGACAGTTTGCTGTTTTACAGGACTTAAATAAAACAAGAAGAAGTCTGAGCAACACAACACAAAAGCCTACGACCACAGAAGAGAAACCACCTGTCACAGAAAGGCCTGTCTGGATTCCAAAGATTGGGGATCTAGTCAGAGAAAAGATCACGGATAAGAAGGAATTTGGGCCTTCTTACAGAAAACCAGTACCTGTACTAGCAATCCACGGATCAAGAACAGTGTTACTGCCGCCCCTTGCTGGAATAAAGTAGAAAAGGTCTGTGTCAATTGACCTGGTAAAACCACACCATGTGGCCGATAATAAGTAGTAGGCCCAGCGGACTCCCAAGATGTAGCAGATGATCAAATCTTGCTACTATCCAAGAGGTTCAAACTGAAAGACTCATCACCTTTAATAAGCCTGCAGAAAGAAAAGAAGGACGATGCAACAAAGCAATGGAACTTGTACCTCTTGAGACCCAAATCCCAGTTTGTCAAGAAACACCTGTCTACAATGATATAGCCTCTGACTATACTAATATGACAAAGGAAGAAACAGCTTCAGCGATTCCGAAAAATCCGGATGCAATCCCAACAATTGACAGAACTGCCACTGGCTATTTCATCAACTTTGATACATTTTCTGAGGATCCCAGTGAACCTGAAACTACGCCAGCAAATAAAACTTTCAAAGAAAAAATAACAGAACTCTTTCATCAACTTGAAAAAATATATCTGGTTTCACCATGGGTTGAATTTTGGATTGTGTTAGGTGTACTTTTTCTCCTGCTTTGGCTCATTCTTGTTTTAAGTTTGGGAAAGATGATAGATGGAAAATACAGTACAATGGACACAGCAAGTAAGAATATCAACTTGCTCCTGAAACCTCCCAAATCATCTCATCGTGAACGAAGAGACCTGTCATCAGTGAACATCACAGCTGTTCCTATACCTGGTGGTATAGCATGGGACACAACTGATTATGACATTTATGGCCCAGTGGAGCTGTTGAAGATTCCACACCAGTTTAAGGTTGCTTTGAGTGACTTTGTTTCACCCAGCACATTTTCTGATTATTGGGACTTTAAAACTGTTAATAATATGATGACAGACTTGGAAATGTCAGCTAAATTCACAAAACATGAATACTTAGAAGGTTCATCGGATTATGAACAAATGTATTGTTTAATCATTATGGTCACCATTATTTGCACATATTTGCAAACCCTAGAAATGTTTTTACTTATAATCAATGGGAACATTGTCCAACGCCGCCAAAGGCCAGCTCAAAAACAATTTATGAAAACTGTCTGGGGCACAAAAGATTGGCAGGTGCAAGGTTTAGAAGCCTTATTCAGAGCCTGCATGATCCCAGAACAAATAATGTTTTTAAATGACACTGTTCAACAAACATCTTGTCTTGGCTTAGCTAAGATAAAAGATTTAAACAAACCGTCCATACCTAATGCCACACCTGACAGTAATGGCACTGTCGTAAAACAGATTTTACAACAGAACAGAACTAATCCTGATTGGAAAAAATGGTTAATCTGGCTCACAGACACAAATAACTGTCAAGTCAAAAAGTATGTTTATTTAGATCTTAATCTTTAAAGAAATACAAAACAGTTAATATTATTTTTTTTAAATATTCCCCAGCATGACTCAGACTAAATACAAGTTAAAATGTTCTACCGCAATTTATAAAATGATCTTCCCCTAGGTACATGACATTTAGAAATGGATGCTCATACAATCATTTCTTTAGTAAAAACCTTACCCTGTATGGGTTAATAAAGCCAACCAATTCTTCTAGACAAGATTTAAATTCATTTGTTATAAAAATTTTAAATATTATTCTTGACTTATTATAGATGTCTGTGCTACCTTTATGAACTTCCCTAAAGCAATTGCAATGTCGATACAAGGCAATTCTGTTATGAGCTCAATCGCTTGCACCCGAGTTCTTATACCATATTTTACAAATATAGGGTGCAGCCAAAGTTTACGCAGATCTAAGATGTTTATACAGTCCAATAGAATGTGGACTGAATCCCCTTTTGTACCCAGCCTACATTTATTAGGATCCAGCATTTTGGTTTTAATTTGTTTATTTATTAGCCATGGGTTAATCCCAATACGCAACCTTAGGATCTCTTGTCTAAACCACGGGTTTGGTAGGGTATCCAGGTAAGGGAACCAGTTTTCCTTTGCCCATGAATTCATCATGAACCCTGCTGATGTTTTCTTACCACGGTATTCCCTATCCGCGCTTCTAGTGGCTTCTTGTCCATGAAATTTTTGCTCTTTTTTTGTGCACTCTACTTTTAGGGAATCTTGGCATATATCCACTTTTATGTTCTCGCAGGCCTGTACCATTCTCTTCTTGGTCATTTTTGCCCAGTTTAGATTACTTAATTGTATCTCTTTCAGACACCTTTGTGCAACTTTTTGTCCTTTTTCATTTTCAAGGCGTTTCTAAAATCTAATCACTGCTACTTGTGCTTGCACCCCCCAAGCTGTTGTTCCTAGTTCTGCTCTTATTGCTTGCACCATTGCTGATGGGGGCAGGGATAAGAGATTTTTCAGACATTTTCCTTCCTCTTGGTCCCAGACTCCCTTACCGCTCAAATAAAGGATCTCTGCTCCGTAGAGTACTTGCGGTGGTATCATTGCACTGAAAGCTTTTAGTAAAGGTCTATGAGACTTATCCCCATAGTCATGATTAAACATTTTTAAGCCAGCAATTGATGTTTGTGCCTTCGCTTTTTGGGCTTCCAGGTGTGTCTGCCAATTTAATTTTTTGTCAAACCATACCCCTAGGTAGCGGTATTCATTTACAGATTCTAATTTAAGATCACCAAAAAACCACTTAAACTTAGTCGCTTTATTCCCAAAGCATAGAATTTTAGTCTTGCCTAAATGTACCTTTAAAAATTTCTTTGCGCAATATTCATTAAAAGAGTTCAACTTCCTTTGAAAGCCTACTTCTGTTTGGTCAACTATTACGAGGTCGTCCGCGTATAGAAGACACAGCACCTTTTTAACATTCATTCTTGGGCTGGCACTACCCTCCACTTCAAGCCAATCCGGTAATTCCGATAAAAATATGGAAAATAGCTGGGGGCCAGAACACAGCCTTGTCTTAAGCTGTTTTCGATGCCTCGGTGTAATTCTTTTAATATAGACAACAGGTCTCTTGGGATGTTTCCCAGAGGCAGTCTCGGTCCACTAAGTCGAAGGCGGCTCGGAAGTCAATGAAGCAGCAGCAGAGCTTTCCGTTCTGTTCCGTTGACCTCCTTGCCATTGCCCATAGAGAGAAACAGTGGTCTATTGTGGAATGTCCCTCTCTGAAAACCTCCCTGTTCAATGGGTACTATTGAACACTCATCAACCCAGTTGTTTAGCCTATTTAAGACTAATTTTGAGAATACTTTTTCCCCTATGTCCAAAAGGTTTATCAATCTATAATTTTGAGATTCCTCCCTACTGCCTTTTTTGTGGATTGGTCTGATTATTGCACCCTTCCAATTTGATGGCATTTTACCTTCTGTTAAAATTGCTTGAAACAGTTGAGAAAGAAATCTCGCCCACTACTTTGTTTGAAACTTTAATATTATCGCTGGGAGGTTATCCGGGCCTGCGACCCGTGTTAAATATAGCTTATTAATCGTTTCTTCTACTCGCTCTTCAGTAAAGTCTATTTTGAATTCTTCTGAAATTTCCTGCCAACCTTGAGATACTATATCTCCTGAGGAAATTCGGGCTCCATACAGTTCCCTTAGATATTTATCCCAGGCTGCCTCACTTACGACGCATATCATCTCTCCAGCTGGGGGGGCGATGCTGATTTTATCAGTTTCCAGAACTGCCTTAAATTCTTAGCCTCAATTGATTCTAACAGCTCCCCCCAGCATTTCTCTTTATAGGCCCTTTTTGCGTCTGAGACCATCTTTTTGAGCTCGGCTTTCAATTTTGTGATATGGTTTTGTTTCTCTTGCTTAAACTCTTTCTTTTGCCTTCTAGCTTCTGTCCTTATCACTCTTTTTTTATTTTGGCAATCCATTGAAAACCATTTCAGGCGACTAGCCCGGTTTATTGTCCCTTTTCTATTATCCTTTTTTAGTTTTATCCTAAGGCACTGGACTACTTGGGCAATTTTCTCCTCATACCATTCCAAGTTTTCCCTCTCAAAGTTTACTAATTCAACCTTTAGTTGGAATGACTTTAACTTTTCCTGGTACTCGTCTGTTAGTCTTGTTGTCGCCCGTTTGAGGTGGTCCACCTCTTGTGGAATCGCCTTTTCTCTGGGTTCCAACCTTCCCCCTTTTATCCTCAATTGAAGCTGGTTATGGTCACTACTATCACATAGATGTACCTTAAATTCCCATACTAAGGGGAAATTCCAGGCTAACATAAAGACATAGCGAAACAACAAAGGAGGTACCTTCAGTCTGAGTGAAAAAAAGGGGGGGGACCCGAATGGTGTCCAAAAAATGTGCATGCAGACCACACTGTTGATCTTACAAGGAGACAATATTATGTCATGTCAGAAGAGAGATGAAAGAGGAGAAGGTACAGAGTCTCTAAGACTAGAAAACAGTACCCATCAGCCCACTCAAAAGCGGAGTATCGTCATCTGGGTAGTGGGAGCAAAGGTGTCCCATAGGCTCATCCTTAGCCAAACTCTAAGGTTGCCTGTTCATGGACCCTTAAGATCGAAACATCCAACCCATAGAAGACAGGATGTGAGCAGACAGGGCAGAAAGAAAACGTTGCAGTGCAGAAAATAAAGGAAAAAGTGCTCCTGATATTTAAAAATGCCTAATTCGATGACATAAGGTAACTTTATTGGGTCTGACCATCAAATTGGCATGATTAAAAGCAGTATGCTGATAGCATGGAAAAAATGGTTTGCTATCTGTCATGAGTGTTACTAGGTCGACATGTTTCAGCCTTAGACGGCTTTCTTCAGGACCATAATGAGCTACCGCAACACATACTTATCGTGAATAACGACCAATGTCCCATAGATTCAAAGGAAAAAGGTGTATCTTCTCCTGTATATAGTGTGGAAAACAAAGAACAAAACATCATGTTAAGAAATATACATAATGCAGTGCACATATCATGATTATGCTGTCAAAGACATTAATACACTCACCCTAAATGCAGGGAGAGAAAACCTCACCTCGCCTGGCGACTGCTCAGGTAAGAAGGAGGCCACGCACTGTAAAAAAGTGCATGAAAAAAAGGGAAAATTAATTATATTTGAAGAAACTTGTTCCAAAAAGCAAAACCAAGGTGGCAGATAACTAGGACCAGATCTACACAAGAGACCTGTGGAAACCAACTCTAAGAGAGAATGTAAAAAACCCCCAACTCTAAGAGAGCTTGCAAAAAGCCTTATCTAGACAAAAAGGGTCATTGTAAACCAAGAGGGTTTTCTTAAAAAAAAAAAAACCATAGCTCAAATAGGCATATTAGCACTAGTAACATGTCAGGGAAAGCGCTGAGCTAGATTTAGCCTTTAGAATCCATCAGAGCAAGTGCAGAGCTCCAAAAACCTACCTCTCCGTCGTTGCCTCGGGTCTGTGGACTGAGCCGAGGGGGAGGTAACTAACTAACGTGATGTTGTTGTTTTTAGAGAGAAACTGCGGACCTGGGAGAAGCCTCCCATCAAAAACCACACGGTTGGTAGAGAGGCTTAAACCAATCGCGAGCGATGTCCGCTGTCTAGGTGAAGCGCACGTATGGCGACTTTCAGCTGGCTCAAGTTAAAATTAGGTGGCGGACCTGAGAGGAAACTATCTACCGAACACTCGCTATTGGTTGAATGGCATAAGCCAATCACAAGCGATTTCGGCGAGTGTTGACGGAAGTGCGCGGATGGCGCCTTCCGAACAGAGTATGCTGAGAAGCTAAACAGCGAAAACGGCCACGCCGTGTAGCGGACTTAAAGGCAGACGGTACTCAGAAAAGAAGGGGGCATTGGTTGAGACAATCAGCCAATGAAAGTGTATCAACAAAGTAAACATCGCCTATGGTGGAGTGTGGAAAGACACGAGTAAGGATGCGGACACGCATTTATATCTGCATCAAACCCAGTCTAACCACTCAGGCGGAAGTAATTACAGACATCTGTGTGTGTCGAGGAAAAAGTCCCAAAAGTGCAGGGACGAGTGTCAATTCAAATCAAACCTTGCACAACTTGATGTGACCACATATAGGCTGTAGGTACGCAGGAGGACACTGAGTCATGCTCATGGTTGGAATTCTAGCCCCTAGAAGGGGTGGTATGTAAGTAATAATAATAATAATAGCTGTCAGAGTCATGCAGATGTGTCCCAAAAGCGGACATCATCCTACGATCAGAGGCGGAGTATCTACACCAAATGTATGCACAGGAGGTTGCGAGTGCAGACACTTAAAGTTGCAACCAGGGGATATCATCATTCAGGCCTTCGCTGTCAGTGCGAAGTTTGAAAACCCACTTCTGCTCTTTCCTAAGGAGGAACAATGGAATGTCAGTGATGTGGCTAGGTATGTAGGGTTGTTCTAAGATCAACCACCTAAGTTCATCAGGATGATGTTTTTGCTCAACAAAATGTGTTGTAAGGCGGGTAGCCTGTTTACTGCGTCTAATGGTGCTTTTATGCTCTTGGATGCGCACTTTGATTTTCCTTGTCGTCATGCCTATATACTTGAGGCCACATGGACAAGTGATTTGGTAAATGACTTTGTCACTGTTACAGTTCGTGTGGTGCCTCAGTATCCAGGGGCGGTTGGTCCCGATGTCAACCTCTAGGGTCTTCTTAGTTTGGGCACACACTGAACAATTACCACAGGGATGATGTCCCTGTACTGGAGGGAGATTCCACAAATTGGAGGTGGATTCAGCTGGAATATCCCGAGGTCTTGTATGTACAAGAGCATCTCTTAGATTGGCTCCTCTCTTGAAGGAAAACATAGGTACCGGGATATGTTCTCCTGAGCTGTTCAGAATCCGCCATCTTTGTCTGATGATTTTCTGGATGGTGGACGAGGAGGTATTGTATGTGGTGACACATACCAAGCGATTGGTGGGAGGTTTTACCACTGGAGGTTCTAGTAGAGCCTCACGATGGTTGTTGGCGGCACGCTTGAGGCTTCTGCGTACCAGTGATTTGGGGTAGTGTCGCGCTCTCAATTTCCTTGAGAGATCACCAGCTTTTAAACGGAAGTCAGCCGTGTCAGAACAGTTCCTCCGGACCCTGAGGAACTGGCCAAAAGGGAGGTTCTCCCTCAGGGAACGGGGATGGTGGCTGTCAAACCTAAGCAAGGAGTTACGTGCCATCGGTTTACGATATAACGAGCTAGCCAAATGTCCTTCTTGTGGAAAGATCGTTAGATCAAGAAAAGGAAGGTCGGTTCTGCTGAACTCTAGGGTGAACCTGAGGTAAGGGTTCTGTGCATTCAGCCATTCCTGAAAAGATTGTAATGATTGTATGTCTCCTTTCCATACTACTATGATGTCATCTATGTACCGTTTCCACAATTTCAATTGATGAAAGTGTGGATTGGTGTCATTCAGTACATGTTGAGTCTCGAAGCTATGGACATAGAGATTCGCTAGACTCGGTGCGAATTTACTGCCCATGGACGTCCCCGAGATCTGTAGGTACAGTGATTCCTCGAAGGCGAAAAAGTTTTCCGTCATGGCAATCCTTGCCAGTTCCATGATGAATTGGACGGGAGTGGCACTGTCCCTTGGAAAATCTTCTAGGAGGGTTTTGACCGTCTCTAGTGTTTCCAATTGCGGTATGCAGGTATACAATGATTCGACATCAAAACTAGCTAGGATGTCCGTGTTGGTGTCGAAAGCGACATCAGGTAGTTTGCGTAAAATGTCCTTTGTATCCTGAAGATATGTAGGCATAGTTTTCACAATTGGACTCAGAAAGACATCAACAAAAGTTGATAGCGGTTCCAACAAGGATCCAATGCCCGAAATAATGGGGCGGCCAGGGGGTGGTCTGGCTGGTTTGTGAACCTTGGGAAGAGTGTAAAAGTATGGAACCGTGGGACATTTGGTGACAAGAAAGTTGGCCTCTTGTGGGGTAATCCAACCCTCCGTACTGGCTTCTTCCACTAGATATTTGATCTCACTCGTGAGTCTGGCAGTGGGATTGGTGGTAAGAGGGGTGTAAAACTGTGTGTTGGCTAATTGTCTCAAACACTCAGTGCGGTATGTGGTGGTATCTTGCACGACAATGGCTCCCCCCTTGTCCGCCGGTTTTATCACAATGGTGGCGTCCTTGGAGAGAGTCTGTAGGGCAGTTCTGTCTCGTCTCGAGAGATTCTGAAAATTCCCTTGTTTAGGGAAATTCATAGATTTGAGATCTTGCAGCACTGCTGCCTCAAAAGTGCCAACCTTGGGTGGTACTTGCTGTAGTAGAGGCAAAAAAGTGGATTTGACTCTAAGCCCTGTATTTACATCATCAATTGGTAATGTAGGTTCTTTCTCCTTAAAGAAGTAATGTAACCTAATGGTCCTGAAGAAGCGCTCAATTTCACTCCTTAGCAAAAAAGGTTCAACACAGTTTGTAGGGACAAACCCAAGACCCTTATTGAGAACTTCCTGTTCGCTGGGGGTAATGGCCCGGCTACTCAAATTCACAACCAGATCTTCACTAGGCTGTGTGGTCGAGTCTACTGGCCTCGTTTGTTGTGGGTCGTCGGGGGATCTTGATCGACTGCCCATTGTACGTGGCCTTGTCCCTGGCCTCTCCGCTTGCCTCGGTTCCAACCTCGGCCCTGTCCTAAAAAAGCCTGGTTCTCAAAGTACTGAGGCTGCATAGGGTAGTGAGACATGGGTGGGGGAAATTGGGGGTAACCCCATGGAGCGCGACCAACCGCCCCTGGATACTGAGGCACCACACGAACTGTAACAGTGACAAAGTCATTTACCAAATCACTTGTCCATGTGGCCTCAAGTATATAGGCATGACGACAAGGAAAATCAAAGTGCGCATCCAAGAGCATAAAAGCACCATTAGACGCAGTAAACAGGCTACCCGCCTTACAACACATTTTGTTGAGCAAAAACATCATCCTGATGAACTTAGGTGGTTGATCTTAGAACAACCCTACATACCTAGCCACATCACTGACATTCCATTGTTCCTCCTTAGGAAAGAGCAGAAGTGGGTTTTCAAACTTCGCACTGACAGCGAAGGCCTGAATGATGATATCCCCTGGTTGCAACTTTAAGTGTCTGCACTCGCAACCTCCTGTGCATACATTTGGTGTAGATACTCCGCCTCTGATCGTAGGATGATGTCCGCTTTTGGGACACATCTGCATGACTCTGACAGCTATTATTATTATTATTACTTACATACCACCCCTTCTAGGGGCTAGAATTCCAACCATGAGCATGACTCAGTGTCCTCCTGCGTACCTACAGCCTATATGTGGTCACATCAAGTTGTGCAAGGTTTGATTTGAATTGACACTCGTCCCTGCACTTTTGGGACTTTTTCCTCGACACACACAGATGTCTGTAATTACTTCCGCCTGAGTGGTTAGACTGGGTTTGATGCAGATATAAATGCGTGTCCGCATCCTTACTCGTGTCTTTCCACACTCCACCATAGGCGATGTTTACTTTGTTGATACACTTTCATTGGCTGATTGTCTCAACCAATGCCCCCTTCTTTTCTGAGTACCGTCTGCCTTTAAGTCCGCTACACGGCGTGGCCGTTTTCGCTGTTTAGCTTCTCAGCATACTCTGTTCGGAAGGCGCCATCCGCGCACTTCCGTCAACACTCGCCGAAATCGCTTGTGATTGGCTTATGCCATTCAACCAATAGCGAGTGTTCGGTAGATAGTTTCCTCTCAGGTCCGCCACCTAATTTTAACTTGAGCCAGCTGAAAGTCGCCATACGTGCGCTTCACCTAGACAGCGGACATCGCTCGCGATTGGTTTAAGCCTCTCTACCAACCGTGTGGTTTTTGATGGGAGGCTTCTCCCAGGTCCGCAGTTTCTCTCTAAAAACAACAACATCACGTTAGTTAGTTACCTCCCCCTCGGCTCAGTCCACAGACCCGAGGCAACGACGGAGAGGTAGGTTTTTGGAGCTCTGCACTTGCTCTGATGGATTCTAAAGGCTAAATCTAGCTCAGCGCTTTCCCTGACATGTTACTAGTGCTAATATGCCTATTTGAGCTATGGTTTGGTTTTTTTTAAGAAAACCCTCTTGGTTTACAATGACCCTTTTTGTCTAGATAAGGCTTTTTGCAAGCTCTCTTAGAGTTGGGGGTTTTTTACATTCTCTCTTAGAGTTGGTTTCCACAGGTCTCTCGTGTAGATCTGGTCCTAGTTATCTGCCACCTTGGTTTTGCTTTTTGGAACAAGTTTCTTCAAATATAATTAATTTTCCCTTTTTTTCATGCACTTTTTTACAGTGCGTGGCCTCCTTCTTACCTGAGCAGTCGCCAGGCGAGGTGAGGTTTTCTCTCCCTGCATTTAGGGTGAGTGTATTAATGTCTTTGACAGCATAATCATGATATGTGCACTGCATTATGTATATTTCTTAACATGATGTTTTGTTCTTTGTTTTCCACACTATATACAGGAGAAGATACACCTTTTTCCTTTGAATCTATGGGACATTGGTCGTTATTCACGATAAGTATGTGTTGCGGTAGCTCATTATGGTCCTGAAGAAAGCCGTCTAAGGCTGAAACATGTCGACCTAGTAACACTCATGACAGATAGCAAACCATTTTTTCCATGCTATCAGCATACTGCTTTTAATCATGCCAATTTGATGGTCAGACCCAATAAAGTTACCTTATGTCATCGAATTAGGCATTTTTAAATATCAGGAGCACTTTTTCCTTTATTTTCTGCACTGCAACGTTTTCTTTCTGCCCTGTCTGCTCACATCCTGTCTTCTATGGGTTGGATGTTTCGATCTTAAGGGTCCATGAACAGGCAACCTTAGACTTTGGCTAAGGATGAGCCTATGGGACACCTTTGCTCCCACTACCCAGATGACGATACTCCGCTTTTGAGTGGGCTGATGGGTACTGTTTTCTAGTCTTAGAGACTCTGTACCTTCTCCTCTTTCATCTCTCTTCTGACATGACATAATATTGTCTCCTTGTAAGATCAACAGTGTGGTCTGCATGCACATTTTTTGGACACCATTCGGGTCCCCCCCCTTTTTTTCACTCAGACTGAAGGTACCTCCTTTGTTGTTTCGCTATACAAGTTGGGGGACTAGGTACCTAGTTTGTCTATAAACCATTTCCCCTCGGGCCCTCCAAATACTCAGTATATTGTTGGTTTAACATAAAGACATAGCCTATTGGGGAAATTTGGGAGCCCTTTTTAAAGGTCTTCTTTGCCGGGCAGTCTGTTTTAAACCTGCCGTTTAAGCAAAAGAGGCCCTTTTCCCCTAGGTAATCACCAAATCCAGATCCTGTTTCGAGGGATCACATACTGGAAAACTAGCATAGTTAATTCCATAAGCATCTAACAGTTCTGTATACCAGCGGTCCGCCTTCATTGGGTACAACTTGTGATTAAAATCCCCCACAATTAACAATACATCTGAGACATACATTTCTAATATGGCGTCTATATCCTGTTTGAAGTTCCCCATCTCAATTACATATTCACCCATATTGTCCCACTGCATATAGACATTTATCACAATTATCATTTCACATGTCTTGTCCAGTGTCAGATGATTTAGCCTGCAAGCCAGTAGCCATTTACATTTTACTTGTAACAGTACTACATTTTTTAATATTTTTGTTGAGATGAGTGTCTAAATTCCCCCCGACGGCCGGCCAAATCTTTGCCTCTTGGCCATTCGATTTAATTGATGGTAGCCCTCAAAGCTAGGGGTTTCACCGCATGCCCAGGTCTCTTGTAGGCAGGCAATTGCTACTTTATTTCCTTGATTCTTTATGTATTCTTGTTTTAGCTCATTGCCTAACCCATTTACATTCCACGATAAGAGACTTAGACCATGCGGGACCCCCCCATCTATTCTATCTCGCTTAGGCCACCAGCTTCCCCCATTCCATCCAAATATCTCTGGAGGGCTCTCCTAGATAGCTACCTTGGCTCCAGCTACCTCACGAGTCCTCTTTTACAGTGTTATTTATGACTATATTCAGTCGGCTATCCTCGTCTTCATTATCCTTTTGTAGCCTCACCTGTCTCCTCCCCAGACCTGCATGGCACTTTAAGAAATTCCTTCCAGGTTGTAATTTGCCCCTTATCTCTTTTTCTGTGATCATCCTTACTCCCCCTTGGAGAATCTCACTGGCTGCTTTCATAATTGCCATTTTTACCAGGTCTGAGTATAGTAGTACTTTTGTGACTTCCCTTCCGTTTGTACTTTCTATAAAGCCCACCTGTCTGAAATCTTTTGATCCAGTCCCGCTCAGACTACTACATTTGGAGAAGACTGACAGAACTTGTGACCTATTTAAGGGGTTCATTTTCCTAGGTTTCTTACCCCTTTGGCCTGCTTGTGCTGGTTCTAAATATACCCATTTATTATTCCCCCTCTCACCTCCTTTCTCATGGGAATCTAGGTTTGGCTGACTGATCTCTACCCTCCCTGAGGGCCCTGATACTATCACATGTTGCTGTGGGGTTACCTCCGGGTTACTATGCCTCTGGGGGTTCTGCATTTGGCTTTTTAATGATCGCATTGTTCTCTGCTTTACAGGATTGATTTTCAGTACTTTCTCTTTTGGGTCCCTTCTACTCTGATTCTTCATTTGTGTATTCGGCGTATTTCTTATATCTTCTGTTGCCGAGGGTCCGATTGGTACAAAGGACCGGACCGAGGCATTTAGCTTACCTTCATCTTCCTTTTTCTTCCTAATTCCCTTAATCTCTACCTGTAGGGCGTGCTTTTTGCCTACCCTGCCTTTAGCACGGACCCTTACATGTTCGCATTTCCTTTTTACCAGCATTGGGCGCCTGGATATATACACATTATCTAATGGCTCTTCCAGTTCACATCCTATACTTGGATCAATGGTTTGTGAGGACCCTACTGGTCTTAACATGAGAGGCATTTGCCCTTTGATTCCTGCCAACTCATCTTCTATCTTTTTTAGAGATAACTTTTGGGCATTTAATACACCATTGTTCAGCAATGATGCTTCTGAAATTCCCTGGAGAGTTTTCTGTAGCATTAGTTGTAAGTCCAGGATAGATGATGTGGGTACTGTGACAGGTCCGAGTCCTGTGGGCTATTTCTCTCTAGAGTTACTTGGCTCCCAATCCTTCCTGAGTCCTGCTGTTTTGAGTTGTCTTTCCCCTTGTGACATTGTAGAACTTGGTTAGAAGGTGCCCCCCAAACAAAGCTAGACTCAAGGCTTGCTCTTCTCAACTGTCCTTCATTCTCCGAATTTTGCAGAGAGAAAAGTTTTGGGGATGATGATAGCTGGGGTGCCGCCATTATTGAGTCTTGATTCTTAGGTGAAAGATGTATTAACAAGGGATCCCCTAACTCAACTTCCAATTCTTTTTCTGAAGCTCCCCTCTTACTTTTCTCCATCTGGGGCCCCTCCGCCCTTTCTGTATTTATTGTGTTCTCAGGGCGGGGCTCCTCTTCTGTTTCCAAATTTATTACAGATGAATTTGGGACTTTGTAGGTAGTATTTACCTACAAAGTCCTTTATGGGGTTAGAGGTTACAGTAATCTTTTTTATGTTGGATATTGAAGTACACTCCTTTGTGGCTTGCGGGGCCTGTTTAGTTCCTCTTTTAGCTTTTTCTTACGTTGCCCCTCAATAGTGTCTTCATGGGAGACCTGACTTTCATGGCTCTCTTCCCATGACCTTGATTCTGCCAATATCTCGCTGTTCTCCGGGCTATCTTCCGGGGCTTCCTTCCGTTGTTTTTGTTTTTGTTTTGGTCGCATTGTCCTTTCGCTTATATTATGCTGGGGAAAGTAGTTCTGAGCTTATCTCTGCAGCGCTCCCCTATTTGTTCTTACTTTCTAAAAATATTAATAAAATAGGAAGACACTGCTAATGAACTCTGGCTTTTAATCATTCAACACCTACTCACTTACCTCTGTTGTGCCGCTATCCGCCAGCCTGCCTTGCAGAGAATTGAAGGAAATGCTCCTTAACTGCACTTTTTCCCTGTTAGGTGTTGTCTCTCAGGGACTGCCTCCTTTTGTCATCTCCTGCCCCTGGAAGGGGTATCCCGAAGTTAGTGGGTGGGCTGTGCTTTTTTTCCCCTTATTACTTTGTTTGCCCTGTATCAGCCCCACTTTCACCTTCCTTTGGCCGATGCACCGCCACACCAGAACACAGCTGCTTCCTTCAGGCGCACCGCGCCAAACTCTGCCCTAGCTGCAAGCACACTCGGGCTCCTGCTCCTCAGCACCCTCCTTTGCATCTGCCAAGCCGCCGCGCCACACCCTGCTGGGCCTCCCGGCTTGGGGCGAGGGGCCACGTCATCTGCGTGGGCTCAACTTGGGTAAAACTCGAGGAAGAAGGCAGGGTAGGGTCCGTTCCTCCGCTCCTCTGTGCCGCGCCTGCTTGGCGGTACAAACGTGGCACAAACGCTCCTCAGCTCTCCTCTGTGCTCGATTCAGAGGTCTGCGCACGTCTCTCGGCAGCTCCTCTCTCTGATCCTCCACAGCCCGGCGAGGCAAGGCAGGGCAAGGCGTGGCCACAACAGAGCACCTTCAAGTCATCCAAGATATTCCCAGAGACAACATCCAGGGATAGTTGCAACATACAGTGTAGAAAAACTATGCCTTGAGTGGCTACAGAAATCCACACTTCCAGAGATTAAACAACACTTAACTTTACTTAAAGAAGGCATTGATTTACGAGACTTCTTACTTGGACCTCGTAAACCATGTCAAAAACGTTCGTATATGCCGGTATATACTCAGCTTACAAAGAAGCATGGAAAGTCACACAAATGGAAACTGGAGAAAGAATACGAGAAATTGATCGTATTAATTTAGAGAAAGCTGTCTCTGTAGTGGACAATGGGTTAACGACTCTGTCCTCCAGAATTTATTCTTTGGACAGCATTGTATCTAAGCATGGGCGAATTTTGCGAATCTCGCGTTCGCGAATTTTGCGGATTTGCGAACTCGCAATCCGCAAAATCCGCGAATTCCCGCGAATTTGCAGATTTTTTTTTGTGTGTTCGCGCGTGTTTCTGCCAGTTCGCGAGGGTTTTTACAATTTCGCAATTTGCGAACTTACCTGTCGGGTCGCAAGTTTTGCGAACTTGTTGTTTCTACGTGTCCAGCCTGTTTGGGACACTCTTCTTCATCACTGCCACTCTCTGTCACCACTGCCACTCTCTGACTACTCATGCCACCCTCTGGCCCACCCATGCCACCCTCTGTTTCATCACCACACCCTCTGGTTGTCCAGTGTACATTATTTTCGGCAAAGCAAAGCACACCTTCCCTGCCTCAAGTGACCTGAATTAATTTGGGGCTGATTAATGTGTCACAGAATATTTTTTTAGCTGGCACCTGCTTCCTTAGTGCTTCCTGATTAGTGATCTTTTGCACTTGCTAAGTGCTTTCATTGTTGCAAAATTAGTTACAACACCTGCCCTGCCCCAACTGACAATAATGAATTAGGGGCTGATTAATGGATTTTAACTTCCAGCCTGGCTCCTGCTTGTCTCCCTTAGCTGTAATTCAGGACCTTTGTGGCATATGTGTAACTATTCTGAGGTTCAGAGCAGGGTCACATAATAGTTGCAACTGGCAACTGAACTCTGGAGGGGCCCCTCAGGAAGCACTACAGGAAATGGCTACTAATGATGAGCCTGAACTTTTGAACCTGGTAAGTAGTTTCAGTTTTGCTAAGATCGTATTTCTGCAATTTAGCACTTACTCGCGGGGTGCGAAGTTGTACTGGCAAGCCGCGAACTCACGCGAACAGTGCGAGCAAGCCATAAAATCCGCTGCTCGCGGATTTGCGGATTTTGCGGGAGATTCGCGGATCTCGCGGATTGCGAATTTACCGAAAATCCGCAAAATCCGCGAGCGAAACGGATTTTCCACCCATGCTTAATTGTATCCTCTGTCATTGACATAATAGAACAGGACTTGCTAATGTTACAACATGGCCAGTCTCAATTACGTTCTATAATGCTGCTAGGCTGGACGTTACAAAATCTCTGTTCAGGCTACGTGCCATGGCGTCTAATCAACACGACGTCATTGTTTACTGTCTTTAACCTTACAGATAAACAAATCTCTTTGGCACAAAGAGGAGCAGACTATACGGTGCTGAGCATAGAAAAACTGGAAAGATTACCATTAACTGTTTCTGAGAAGCCAGTCGTGGAATGGATAATACATGGCACCATCACGATACCAGTGACGAATTTTCCGTTTCAGTATTGCTTAAGACACGTACCAGCGGGCCTGTATGAAAGGTTGGGTAAAGAGTACATTAAGTCAACCTGGAATTTACCATACACACACAAATGTTGGAGTGGGGGAAAGAAGGTATTTCTTAGTGGAAAAAAGTGTAAGAACTCGCTAAGCGGTACACTTTTATGTCAAGGTTTTAATTTAAACGGAGCCTGCGAGGGTTCTTCGAATAACCTTTCTTGCCACCCACGCGGTTCTCCAGCAGCAGTCATTGACCCAGTTTTTAGGCAGCTATCCAATGGTAGCTACATAATGTTGAGTGATCACAGCTGTTGTGGAATGATGCCAGGTACAGCCTATCTCATTAGTGTGTCAGCCAGGGTCACTTGTTGTATGCAAGTATTGTTTCCTAAAACGAAGACAGACAGGGAGTCGCTGTTATGGCCTTCACTGAATATCTCTTCTATACAAATAGATACTTTAAGCAGAATGAAAGCCATTCTTTTGCAAAAAAACTGTGCCACTTACCTCGTCCAGAGAAACGTATGATCTGCAAGTGGCAAGGACTTCTGCAGAGATACATGCCCTATTATCAATGAATTGTCCAATACATTTCGCAGAAATGTTAGGTCGTATCTTAAACATGTCTGATACAAGTGGTATTGTACATGTATTTAAGACAGTTTTTTCGGACTGTTAGCACCCTTTCAAGCAGTCCTAGGCATTTTTCCAAATTTCGTGCACTCTGTGTTCGACGGCCTGCCTCTTCTTTTGGGACTTGTAGCAGGAATTCTATTTTTGTTCCTTCTGCTCCGAAATGGCAAGTCCAGTCACCAGCGATACCCAGACTACCATGGAGGAAGCCCTCCTGGCCATGCGGTACCGTGACAGAATTACACAGATTCTTGGCTTGGCTCGTTTAAGAGATCTGAACACCACATGGTTTCTCTCGTTCAGACCAATCTGGCAAGATTGCATCTTACCTGTTCTACGATGCCTGCTTTGCGGAGAAGAATGTGTGTTGGACATTTGTCTTACACTTCCATCAGCACTTCCAACGGATGTTGACACTTTGCTAGGTCCGGTAACGGCTCAAGCATCGTGTTGCCCCCAACGGCTGCCAATCCTGATGACGGCATTCATAGAGATCTCACCAGCGACTACAGCTAATGGTGCGGGGCGTGGAACAACAGGCACACAGGTACCATCTGCTGCGAACATTGCTAAGGCGGATGACACTGATGGCGAGGTTTCTCATCTAAGTACAATTGATCTACTTAATTAAGTAGTTCCACTTTCACCTACTGTGGTAGACGATTTGATGTTTTCTCCTGACACCGAGAATAACTTTTGAAATCTGCACACAGCGTTCCATGAACTCTAAATTTGGCCTTCACTTTTCATAACAATCCTTCCAAAGCTATGGAACACTATTGTTTCTACGGCTAATTTTGAGTTTTTCCCCAAAAACTTGAAATTTTTTTTTTTTTTTTGGGCACAAAGTAATCTGCTTAAAGTAGAACTATTCTTAGAGACATGAATTCTTTAAATACTTCCTAGAGAAAGTATTTGACCTTGTCCTCAAAACCAAAACAGTATATTATTTCTGCTATGGAATGGTCTCGACCCTTTATTCTGTAACTTAGAGCCATTTCATGAATGTCATTACATGATTCATTCAGTTAGCTTTGCCAACATCATAATTCATGTTTTGAATGACGCATATTGCTTTTAAATGCGTACTGTACAAATGCTCATTTGTCGTGTACAACCTTTTCAAATGCATTTTGTGTATTTTGGGTGTGATTGTAAACACATCCTTTAGATATGTTTTAATGCTTATAATTTAGTAATGTGAAACATAATAAAGTTGAGTGGGTTTAGGACCCTAGTGTAATTTTCCCGATTCATGCCCATATATAGGTATAAATCACCCTATCCATATATAGGCATAGAAATCATAACCATATTTAGACTTAACCTATGCAGTCCAAATACGGCATGGCTACTTCCACTAGTTCCGAAAGTCCACCATGATTTCTTGGAAAAACCCGCCTTCAGCAGTCAGGGAATTCCCCTTGCTTGAATATTGATTTATTGAAGAAATCATGGAGTTTTCAAAGAACCTAGTCTTTGATGACGTTATTATGTCCAACCTTACATCAAACTAGGCACCTTCAAGGTATAAATATGCCCACACTTGCCCAGTCAAACACACAGTGGTTTGGAGCAGTTCGATATCTACTTGCCCGACGCATCTCGCCGCAGCAAGTGCCGAAGGAAGCAGATCCTCCAGCAGACGCACTGAGAGAGACGCTGTCTTTTCTCTTACTGAGAAATCCAGCTCCAGTGTTTCCAAACTACCCTTGCGGGTTGTTGGGAAATCGAGTCCCGAGAGAGAGATACCAGACCTCCTTCATTCTAAAACCAAGGTGCGAAGCTGACTAGACCCTTAGAGAATTCTTGGATAGATTCTTTCCAAAAGAATACTGAAACTAAGCTGCACCTCACTTACTTCTTCCCTTGTACTAGACCTAGATTAGGTACACCGGGGTAGGCGTATTTTAGAAGCACCAGTTGAGTACTTTTAGTCTTTATTTATTAATGTATGTATTCTATGTATTTTATGGCTTAGAAACCATATCATGCTTTTACAGTATTATTTTATGAAACTCTTCGTACTGTACGCATTGTACTTTGCAACCAGTATTACGATTGTAGCAGTTTATTTCCTCTGCATGAGAAAGAAGACTGTTCAATAAATACTTTTTATTGAAAACGTCCGTCTCTCTAGTTCTCTGCACCTCTGGTGAAACGAAGCATGCACGATTGACTGAGTGAAATAACTATCTATTGTTTCCCCGACACTAGAGATATATTTCTTATTCTTGGGAAACAAAGTTGTCATGTTTATGTGGTTAGTAAGTAACTTAATCAACTTGGAGGGATGAGGAATTTACAGTGTCCGTTTCTTTCCCCAAAAATATTCAGTTTATAATCAACAAAATTGGACACTTGTTACACTGTTTGACTGTTGGTTCAGTGCAAATAAGGAAACCCTCATAGAAGTCAGTGTATACGTAAGGTTAGCGGTATATTAGCTTCATCCGCCCCACACTGACATTCATGCAGTTATCATCGGGTTTTTCCTCTTGGTGTGTACTGCTAGCCTCATCCAGAGGCACCTCCAGTCTCGAGTGCAGTGTCCAGAGACAAAAAGGATTTTCCAAAAGGATTGAATAAAAATGAAAAAGATTTCCCTAAAAAATTTTAATGTTGGGCAAACTTCACATTATTAAAAATTTTGAATACTCTTTCATAAGTCAAGTTACGGGACTATGTGGTATTACTAGGGTGGTATCGTCAACATGTTTCAGCTCTATTGGGCCAGGCGGTCTGTAGAGCTTTCGTCAGGACTAACAAGGGGGTTGGTACAGAACAAACAAATAAAAGCTACTCACACGAATTGTGCGGTAATCCCACAACTCAATGCATTGAATTGAGTAATGTTATCTTCTGGATCTATGGAAGAATATACACAAAAAGCTATGTTAAGCAGTGAGCAGTGAATCCTTGAAAAGGGGGGGGAGTGCAGTAACATAGATAGTGATTAATAGTGACACTAGTGTAATTCATGAAAGATTTCTCATGAAGGCGAGCGTTTTGAAATTTCGGGAAATGATTACTTTCCACTGAAAATCGCTCGTGAACTCAAGGAACGGAAAAGTGGTTATCGCTACTGATGCATACACGTTTGTAAGTACAAGTGTTGTGGCTCAACCGGAAATTCATAAGGAAAAATGTTTTCTCAACCTCTCATCAAATGTCATGGTGTTGATCATTCACATGCAGCAGGGTTACCCTTTCATTCATTTGTAGTCTTTGTATAAAACAAAACAAGAGTCGATGTTAAAGCTCTCGCTAAAGAAAAGGCTCTCGCTAAAAGAAAAACTGCACCAAGGCTAGTATATACGAGAGGCGCTATTAAAGATCGAGAAAACCCAAACCGGCAAATGCGGTATTCTGAGAGATCTTACCTGTCGTGATTACGACTTCTACTTCCTACAGGGGTGCCTTCGAACGCCACAGAGCTGAAGCGGAGACAGGGACCACTGTCAGGACAGATTAGCTGTTAATGCTTACCCACAAGAAGAAAAACGAAGACTCGTTACTTCGCCATTACCCGCATGGAGTCCTTCCTCCTGCCTTGTGCTGACTCTGCCCCCGGAGTGATGGGAGCCGGATTGTAGTTTCTTTTCAAAGGAAATAGGCCCTACCTCTTGCCTTGTGTTAACGGAGAGGCGGAACTTGGATTGTAGTTTATTTTTACAGGAATTAGGCACTTCAAAGGGGAGGTATTCCTTGGATAAACGCTACTGGTGCGCTTACGGGGAATTGTAGTTTTTTTGCGCATTTAGTAGACGGAGAATTCAATCATCACGGGATGTAATTCCATAATTTCAGGGCGGTCATGGATGCTTGGATATGATTCATTGTTTTACTTAGCAAAATGGTGCCAGGCCACATTATCATTCAACCCAGAGTCATAGGTACGTAGGCGGTCCACCCACCTTTGCTCCTTCTCATATAGGATCTTTTCAGCATTACTGGCTCTGTTGGTCAGCATTTCTATTACTGTCCATTGCATTTCTTCATGTGTGTGGTTACTTTCAGTGAAATGGGCACATAGCTTGGTGGTATTCTTTTTTAGCTTGATGTTGCTCCTGTGTTCCCCTAGCCTGAGTTTAACCTTGCGACATGTCATCCCGATGTATCTCTTTTTACATGGGCACTGGATCATGTAAATGACATGTGATGAGTTACAGTTTGTAAACTGTTTCTGTGTCCATACAAAGTTCTCTCCCAGTTGTAGACTTTTTGTAGCTGTTGTTGTTTTGCAGGCTGTGCATGTCCCACATGGGAAGTGTCCTGAGAGTGGTGTCATGTTTACACTGTTAGTTACAGGTGTTACAGCTCCCAGCCTGGGGCGTGTATGTACAAGGGTGTCTCTCTTGCAATTTTTTACTTAATTCCAAAGCCTGTCTGACTATCAATCACAGGCTTTGGAATTAAGTAAAAAATTGCAAATGAGAGATTACACTGAGAAAGTTATCAAAAAATGCAAGAAAAGGGCCGATAACCAACCCCGTGACTGTCTCCTACAAACCTATCCTAAAGAACCAGTGAAAGATCTAACCACGTGTGTGACCACTTACAATCCAGCAACATATGCTGTTCAAAAATTAATCAAGAGGGGGAGGAGCCAAGCCAGCAACCAGGATGGCCGCCTGACTCCTCGGCTCCGCTGACCCGCCCGCTATCTGTCCGAAGCGCACCGGATCCTGTTGTCTATCCTGTTTAGAAGTGGGCGCTTCGGAACCGGGCTGAGCTTCCGACTCGAATGGTGTGCTCCCCGTCGGTCAGCTCACGGTGGCCCCGGAGATCTGCCCTCGTCCTGTCCTCCCGTGGAGTGTGAGGTTCCGGGTCTTTGTTCCCCGAAGCGGCTGCCCCTGGACTCTGCGGCAGCGAGCGCCTGCAGCGGTAGGAACCGGCGGCTGGAGAGTTACTGTAGCAATAATTGTTGCAGTTTGCCGACCGGCCCTCCGCGCCTTCACGCTTGCTTTGAAGTTTGTAGCGGGCGCTACATTGTATCCTTCGCCTGCCTCGGGATCGGCGACGGACGAGTCCCCGTCCCTTGGCGCTGCGGCGGCCGCCATCTTACTGGACGCTCTGCACCTCGGCTTGCTGCTTCTGGAGAATTACATGGGTAGCTCTCCATCGCATGGGCAGCTTCTAGTGGAAGCCGGGCAGCTGGGACCTGTTTTGCAGCATTACCCCGTGAAAACTGTGCCCCATCATAGCGCTATCGGTATTCATCGGGATGGGCTCCGGAGGACGCACTAAAGGACGACAACATGGTGACGCCCTCAGGGGGCAAGACTCTGCTGCCGAGACATCCATTGTGCTTGCGGATGTTTACCATGCCCTACGCGACCTGCGATCATTTATTAGGGCGAGCGCCCGGGTCCTGGAGGACAGTCTGGATGCTGTGCTGTCCGGCGAGCCTTCGGATGAACGCACTGCTTGCTGCCCCTCGCCAGCCCCGCTACACCCAGTGATCGGTGATGGTGTCCTGCCGTGGGTTGCACCGCGGAGCTCCCCAGATGACACGGCTGCCGGGCCCCCCACCCTGGAGGTGCTGAGACATGTGGCATTGGATCCTACTCTTCGGCAGGGGGCTCCCTGTGGGTCGACCTGCTTTGTGCCCACTTTGGAGTCCCCCAGAATGCCCCCCCGCTCTGCCAGGCGATTGTTGCGCTGGCCCTGGCCAGTCGGCCTTCAGGTACTGTTGCTGGGCTTCCATCCTGACTGGATAGCTACTGACTGTTTGGCGCACCGTGGGACAGTTCTCCGTGTGGGGTTTTTGGCTTGGTGGTGGTCCCTACACTTGCGCTTCTCGTCTAAGATGGCCGCTGCCCGCTCGGACTTCATTGTCGGGCTAGATCGACGGGGACAAGGTTGACGTTGTTCTTATGTTTTCCATGTGGTCGGACGCTGTTATGGTTGACGGAACAATAGTATTGTTGGGTTGATGTATGCTATTACGGTGTCGGGTCGGGCTTCCGGGGAGGGGTGGCCATGGGTGGACACGTTGATTGTATGTTTCCTTTACCTGGGCCCTCCCCCGGTCTTTTGTGATTTCTTTTCTTTCTTTTCTTTCTTCTGCATTTCGGGTACTCTTTTTGGGGCGACAGGCACTCTGCTAGGGGGGGGTAGGCCGTAGCCTCTGCATGTGTGTAGGGTGGGTTGGGTACACTTATGTTTGTTTTTTGTTACTATGGGCCTTGGTTTTATTTCTCCTACTTTTTATTCTTTCTCTCCTCCTTTTTCTCGGGGTCATTGGGTGGATTATTGTGGTGTGGGGGGTAAATGCCGGCCGTAGTACTGCTTGCTTTAGAATTTCTCCTGTTTGCTAGCTCGCGGTCAATTGCTTCGCTCATACTGCTTGCCTGATACTGATGCTGCTACTTGCCCACTTAGGTCCTGGATGATCTATTTGCCTCTGATCCTCTTTAGCTTCTTATATGGACTTTTACAAAAAACTTTAAAATTAAACCTCACTTCTCCTGCATCCCGGTGGCACGTATGACTCCAGTGTAACTCAGTTTTCTCCTGTACTTTGCTCCATTGCTGCCGGGTTGTCGTATGGCTTGCTACTATGCTCGAGATGCTATCGAGGCCGGCCGGATGGTTGTAGGCCCGTAACTGTATGATTCAACATTGCAATAAAGGTTTTCAAAAATTTAAAAAAAAAAAATTAATCAAGAAGAACTGGCACATAGTAAACACGGGCAAGTTCGACTGGCCAAGACCAAGATTCGCTAATAGAAGGACCAAAAATCTGAGAGACACCCTTGTACATACACGCCCCAGGCTGGGAGCTGTAACACCTGTAACTAACAGTGTAAACATGACACCACTCTCAGGACACTTCCCATGTGGGACATGCACAGCCTGCAAAACAACAACAGCTACAAAAAGTCTACAACTGGGAGAGAACTTTGTATGGACACAGAAACAGTTTACAAACTGTAACTCATCACATGTCATTTGCATGATCCAGTGCCCATGTAAAAAGAGATACATCGGGATGACATGTCGCAAGGTTAAACTCAGGATAGGGGAACACAGGAGCAACATCAAGCTAAAAAAGAATACCACCAAGCTATGTGCCCATTTCACTGAAAGTAACCACACACATGAAGAAATGCAATGGACAGTAATAGAAATGCTGACCAACAGAGCCGGTAATGCTGAAAAGATCCTATATGAGAAGGAGCAAAGGTGGGTGGACCGCCTACGTACCTATGACTCTGGGTTGAATGATAATGTGGCCTGGCACCATTTTGCTAAGTAAAACAATGAATCATAAACAAGCATCCATGACCGCCCTGAAATTATGGAATTACATCCCGTGATGATTGAATTCTCCGTCTACTAAATGCGCAAAAAAACTACAATTCCCCGTAAGCGCACCAGTAGCGTTTATCCAAGGAATACCTCCCCTTTGAAGTGCCTAATTCCTGTAAAAATAAACTACAATCCAAGTTCCGCCTCTCCGTTAACACAAGGCAAGAGGTAGGGCCTATTTCCTTTAAAAAGAAACTACAATCCGGCTCCCATCACTCCGGGGGCAGAGTCAGCACAAGGCAGGAGGAAGGACTCCATGCGGGTAATGGCGAAGTAACGAGTCTTCGTTTTTCTTCTTGTGGGTAAGCATTAACAGCTAATCTGTCCTGACAGTGGTCCCTGTCTCCGCTTCAGCTCTGTGGCGTTCGAAGGCACCCCTGTAGGAAGTAGAAGTCGTAATCACGACAGGTAAGATCTCTCAGAATACCGCATTTGCCGGTTTGGGTTTTCTCGATCTTTAATAGCGCCTCTCGTATATACTAGCCTTGGTGCAGTTTTTCTTTTAGCGAGAGCCTTTTCTTTAGCGAGAGCTTTAACATCGACTCTTGTTTTGTTTTATACAAAGACTACAAATGAATGAAAGGGTAACCCTGCTGCATGTGAATGATCGACACCATGACATTTGATGAGAGGTTGAGAAAACATTTTTCCTTATGAATTTCCGGTTGAGCCACAACACTTGTACTTACAAACGTGTATGCATCAGTAGCGATAACCACTTTTCCGTTCCTTGAGTTCACGAGCGATTTTCAGTGGAAAGTAATCATTTCCCGAAATTTCAAAACGCTCGCCTTCATGAGAAATCTTTCATGAATTACACTAGTGTCACTATTAATCACTATCTATGTTACTGCACTCCCCCCCCCTTTTCAAGGATTCACTGCTCACAGCTTAACATAGCTTTTTGTGTATATTCTTCCATAGATCCAGAAGATAACATTACTCAATTCAATGCATTGAGTTGTGGGATTACCGCACAATTCGTGTGAGTAGCTTTTATTTGTTTGTTCTGTACCAACCCCCTTGTTAGTCCTGACAAAAGCTCTACAGACCGCCTGGCCCAATAGAGCTGAAACATGTCGACGATACCACCCTAGTAATACCACATAGTCCCGTAACTTGACTTATGAAAGAGTATTCAAAATTTTTAATAATGTGAAGTTTGCCCAACATTAAAAAATTTTAGGGAAATCTTTTTCATTTTTATTCAATCCTTTTGGAAAATCCTTTTTGTCTCTGGACACTGCACTCGAGACTGGAGGTGCCTCTGGATGAGGCTAGCAGTACACACCAAGAGGAAAAACCCGATGATAACTGCATGAATGTCAGTGTGGGGCGGATGAAGCTAATATACCGCTAACCTTACGTATACACTGACTTCTATGAGGGTTTCCTTATTTGCACTGAACCAACAGTCAAACAGTGTAACAAGTGTCCATGTTTATGTGGTTGTCAGAAACTAATCCCTTCTTGTTCATTTAAGAAAGTTTCTAGTGACCTCTGAGCAACCTGGCACTCACAATTAAGTCTAATATATTGGATAGAGACCTAGTCGACCTCAGTCCTACGTCACATCTATAGTATATATTATTCCAATGCGCAGAGCCTATTGGGAATATAGGAACTACACTACAAGACCAGTCCATAGCTCCTCCAGCAGAAAGTGCAGACTTCAGGTGTTGACTCCTTACCTGTGGGAGTGTTCAGGTCTGGAATGAAGTGCCCTCACACACCCCGGATGATGTCATGCTTCATGATTTGGACCTGCTCCTCGTTGGGCCAGCGCTCCAATGCCCGATGGGGACCCGCGAAGGGGCTCTTTGGCGGATATCTTTTATTGATGAAGCCGTTGGGTGTGTGGGGGTATGTAGACAGGATAGTGCAGTGAGTGTGCAGTGTAGTTTAAGATAGGTCTAGGGCTGCCCTTTTCAATAATTTTATTCCTAGGGTGCACTAGCCTAACTAAAATATGAGAGCCCTGTCTGGATATAATGGTGCCTGAGGTCGACATGCTTCTTGTCTAAAGAAGCCCCTATCAGGTCTAGTGGCAATTCATCAGGACCGTGTTTTGTTTAGGGAAATTAATCTCAACTCTAGCACTATCGCAAAGCTCGTTCTTGACATTGCAGGATGTAGTAGTAACCAGCCTTGCAGTTCAGAACCAGGTTCAATGGCCTAGTGTTCTGAGACCCCTAGATGCGGGGACCAGAGCGAGGGTAGGATCACAGCTAGGTCCCGTGTCACCCTACGTACGAGCAACGAGGTGCTGTAACACCCCCGTCAATCTACACCACCACAAACAGAGGTCTCAGAACACTAGGCCATTGGACCTGTTGCTTAACTGCAAGGCGTTAGAGGCTTCTGTAGGCATGAAAAATGTCGACCTCATGCACCACACAGGACCTGTGGACCATTATATCGAGACAGGGTTCTCATATTTTAGTTATGCTAGTGCACCCTAGGAATAAATTTATTCAAAAGGGCAGCTCTATGCCTATTTTAAAGTACACTGCACACTCACTGCACTACCCTGTCCACATCCCCCACACACCCAACAGCTTCATCAATAAAAGATCTCCGCCAAAGAGCCCCTTCGTGGATGCTCGTCGGGTGTCCATCGGCCCGATGAGGAGCAGGCCCAATGATGAAACATGACAACCTTGGGGTGTGTGAGGGCACTTCTTAACAGACCTGAACACTCCTGCACACTTAGGAACTACATACTAGTTTATTTTTCATATATACGACTTAGGAGTATGTCTGCAGGACCTGGTTAAAAAGCTCCTGGTTCCTCTTGTTTAAGAGTCCTTACCTGTGGAAACTATCAGGCAATTATTAGCAGTGCTCACACAGCAGCTCTTCGAGTACTCTATGAAGCACTCCATTCCCTTGGTGAAGAACTTGGAGTGGCTTTGATCCCACTTTAATACACATTTTCCAGACGGGTATGTTAATTCACTGTTGAACGCTTCAGAACTGGTTTGGGCCAGTTTGCTTAAAAGTATAATTTTCTGGCTGTTCATCTGACACAGCCTTTGTGAAAAGTGATGGCTGTTACAAGAGATGCAAAAATAACAATTGATGGACAGAATGCAGAACAATGTCATACATTCACCCCAGTACAGAGATCTGGGCCTAAATCCATCGTTTGTTTGCTCACCATGCCATTCCAGTTTGGACCCAGCCATATGCAAATCAGTCTTGAAGTATAAATAGAACAACAGAGACCCTGCCTAGATACTTCAAAGAAGGTCCCCTATGGGATCCACAACAATTATAAATGGGGTGACATTAAACATGCCTATCAAAAATCAAAAGGGTAGGGAGGAGGAATGAATGTTCATTTATTTCCCCGGGTAGGTATGAGAGTAATCAAGTGGGAGAAAATGGACACTTGTAACAATTCTAAACCATTGGATAGAATAACTATGGTATCCTCAAAAACTCAATGTTCGTTGGTAATGCGGTATATATCTTTCATCCGCCCCTACATTGTAGTTCTGGCAGTTATCATTGGATACCATAGAGTGTGTTGGGTGCCTGCCTCATCCAGAGGCTCCTCTGGTCTAGATTACAGTGTCCAGAGATGAAAAATACGCCCCCGTTAGGATAGGGTGTGTGAAAAAGAAAAAAGAATAAAATTAGATCCACAACTAAAAACTTTAATGGGTGGTGAAGATCTAGTATATAAAACGAAATCGGTACTTGTACTAGATCGTGTTACTAGATCTAGAAGTGTGACTTTCCAAAAAGTGTCGACATGTTTCAGCCCCCTCTGGCTCAACGGAGTCTATGGGGCTTTTGTCAGGACTAACAGACAGACAAACATAAAATCATTACTTACACAATTTGTGTAGTTTGAATGGGTAGATTATTTATAGGGTATTCAATGACCACTCATTCTCTTTAAACCCATTAACGTCAAGTCGAAGACTTCGTCAGGGGACCACAGAGCTGCGTGTTTGAGCGATTTCTCCGCTTGTGCTGACTCTGCCCCTGGACATTAAACATGCATCAGAGCCATACACACCAGAAAGCATAAAGTCAGTCCATATATTTTTTTATAAACATTTTTGTGTTTTTATTAGATCTGACATTTCATCAATACGGGGCATTCAATAAATATATACATATGATTCTGTTGATAAAATTGATAGAAAAGACAATAGGTTCATCGATATTTCACAAAAAAGAATTCAACAATTACAAGTGTTTCATACACTCCCATGGAACAAATGGGGGGCAAATCTTCCACATACACTCATGTATCCAGGGAATCAATCAGTCACATTCACATTCATTCTCACACTTCTCTCATGGATATACACGACACAGCTTGCACCATAAAGATGATATTTGGGGGTGCAAGGACTTGGGTGCAGGGTAAGAAGGCAGGTAGATGGAAGACACTATAGTCCAGGGGGACTAAAGTACTGCCTTTCTTAGATGTAACGCCGACGCGCGTTTCGGTGTAGAGCACCTTCATCAGGGCGGGCGGGTACAACCAGGGGAGGAGAAACACACAGTAAGTAACCAGGGCTCAAGTGTGGATAATGATAGTAGAGCAAATATTTCCAGGCGTAGTTATCTTCTTCAGGGTTCTGCAAGGGCAAAGTCCTCAGCTGAGAGGAGGGTACACAGGGTTCAAGTCTGTCTTACTCTTGTGGGGGTCTCGGTTCACGCGTGTTGATGGATCCTATATAATGTCCTGATTGGATCACCTTCACTGATAACTTAAAGCTACTTTCGGCAGATCCCTGGGTAGGTGAAAACTCAGCACCTCCCTCGTGGGGACGGGACCTCAGCGCCTCCCTCGTGGGGACGGGAACTGAGGATGAGATGCGGTAAAGGTTGCGCCCAGAAGGTAAATTCTATGACTGATAGGGGAAATGTGGCGCCGACTAGTCTGGCGGGTCACTGGATGGCATTAAATAGCTCAGGGTGCTAGATGTTTATCAGGGTAAGATTCCAGGATTCTAATAAGCAGGCTTCCGAGGGGTCGGTACACGGTTCTCATCCAATACAGCGACGGTCGGCGGGACACTCAAATCAGTCTTGACCCTGCGCCCAATGGGAACAGTCCAGCCCGAACTTCCAGGCCAGGTCCTACCTGGACCGGAAACAAGTATCCAAGGACCGGTTTCGGGCTTTCAGCCCTCATCAGCAAGGATAGGTTGACTCCAGTGGCATGGAGAGCACGGGACCCATGTCAGGGCATACCCGTCCTGACTCCACTGGCATGGAGAGCACTGTGCCACTGGATTTAGGCTAGCCTGGCTGATGAAGGGTAATACCCAGAAACCGGTCCCAGGATGCTTGTTTTCCAGTCAAGGGAGGACCTGGCTTGGCAGTTCGGTCTGGACTGTTCCCATGAGCTTGTGCCATGCTGAACCAGGGACTTCTAAAGTGGGCCACACTGTACTCCAACTCATACCACTCAAAGTCCTACTATCATACATGTGCTACAGTCTTACTACAAATACATGCATTTGACATGCACAGAGAATGTCAGTGCAAGGTTCACTGGGTTCATAGAAAAGCAGAATGCTGTAGACTGTGCTCTTTTAGAGAGCAATGCTTATGGTCACACTAAGTAGTCGCAAAACACTGTACCCTGCCAACGTCTGTTATTCAGCACCAGGACACCTTCAGGTAATTGTGAGCTTTACAAATACACATGTTATGTTACGTTATGTTATGTTATGTCATGTCATGTCATGTCATGTCATGTTATGTTATGTTATGTTATGTTATGTTATGTTATGTTATGTTATGTTATGTTATGTTAATATGTCTCACCACCCGGCATGGGCAGTAATCCTATGCCATGTGTGAGGGCATGCTTGGTGTGCACCTCCAGGTCAAAGTATAGGCTTCTGGTACTTGCATTACTAGAGACAGACCTTGGCCTCTGTTCACAGGCTACATTAACTTGATTCTGGGGTCAAACAAAAAGTTAGGATATCAGCTTCACATGCAGTCAGGCACTCACCTGTTTATTATGCAGTGGACATATCCAACCCACTATAGTTCATTAGCTCACAGCCAAACAGTATTAGCTAACCGTCATCAGCTCACAGACATTCATTGAATTACAGCCATCCAGCAAAAACTCCCAGGCACCTATCATCAAGTTGCAACAATTATCAACTCACAGCCACCCTTAATTACCTACTAGCCATCCGTCATTGCCACAGAGACTCTCATAATAAAAACAAACACTCATAAATGGACTGAAACCCCAAACTAGCTTGGGCCGATACTAGATCCTTACGTGGTTTCCTCGCATTTTCAGACAGCTCGTCCACACTTACCATCATCTCGTGCCCTCCTGGGGTGCCCACCTCACTCCATGTCATTGCAGACACTGTTTACTGTCCTTGGCTTTTATGTGACAACTTAAAAGATTCTGGTCCAGTGAAGCTTAAAATCATGACCGAAGGAAAATCCCTCTTTTTCACCACCCCATCGGAGGCACAGGAGTGGCTGGATGGAGGCAACGCTCTGGCACAGACACCGGCGACTGCGACTGGTGACGGATAGAGAGAAGCGCAAGCTAAGTCACGGGGTTCATCGGACGGAAGATCGGACACGACAGACGGAGTCAGCGCTCCTGGCGATCCAGGTCAAGTAGCCCCGACGCAAGGACCGCACAGAGACTTTAAGGGGCTACAGTCTTACTATAAATACATGCATTTGACATGCACAGAGAATGTCAGTGCAAGGTTCACTGGGTTCTTTAAGGGGCCCACACTGACGGAGACGACTGCTCCTACAGACCTCTACAAACCGTAACGTATAAACACTTCTTTTGTGGCGGGGGTCTGGGGTTCTGTTTGTGGCACCTACCGAACGGAGAGTGTGCTCGACACACCTGGGACGGCCCAGACTTAGACAATAAGGGCCAAATACACTTTCTTACCTCCACAACCCAAATTGAACTTGTGGGCTGGCCCTGCCGTCCCTAGTGGGTCTGCTACACTATTATGCATTGAGTGGGACGAGATGAATGGTGCTGCACCGACTTAATCACAAATGGGATGCATAAGCCTGACATGATACTTAATGCATGGGGATGGGTCTCCAGCAGCCAGAGGTGGCGCCTGTGCATTTCCCCACCTTATACTTAACCGGGGTGGGGGGGTTTCCTCACTCTCTATTTTTGGGGCGAAAGGCGCTCTGCTAGTTTGGGATGTGGGTCATTCTAAACCTACATGGCAGGTAGCAGGGTGGCGGGGAGGCGGGGGTTAGCAGTTCCGATGTTATTTACTACTGTTTAGTAATGTCTGGGGGGAGGGGGGCGGGGAATTGGGTTGGTCGTGCAGGAAATGTAACTATGCTATGGTACGGCGTTGCATGTTTTATGGATCGTGAGAGAGAATTGCTTCTGAAGATGGCTACAAGGTGGGATAAAAGGTTAAAGATCCTCAGCTGGAATGTCAACGGGCTAGGGGACAAGCTCAAGAGGGGTATAGTCCTTCAATTTGTTAAACGCCACCTCCAAGATGTTGTCCTGCTGCAGGAAACGCACCTTATAATTGTCACGCTCTTAACAGGTGGGGCTACACAATGGCGACAAATGCCGGCTTCACTTCAGGGTCCCGAGGCGTGGGCATTCTGGTGCGCCGGAGTTTTCCATTTGTCATTGACCATACAGAGACAGACTCTGTAGGACGCTTTGCAGTGCTCTCGGGGAGATGGGAGGGACAAATACTACATTTAGAGACGGTGTGCATCCCACCAGGTCTCCAAAGTCAATCATACCTCGAACTGGGCAACCTTCACCTTTACCTCCCGAGAGGCTGCTTCTCCTGGGTGGAGCCTTCAACGCAGTAATATCGGGGGGACTAGATAGGCACCCACCCCGAGACATCACCACAGGGCACATGTGGCTCTCCAACCTCTTGGAGGCATTCGGCCTAATAGACCTTTGCCACATGCGCCACCCAAATTTACAACAGTACACATTCTTTTCGGGCCCACACCACACTCTCTCCAGAATAGATTATATCCTTATGCCTTAGTTTACAACACCACATTACCATCCAAGCACCTGGCACGGAGTATATCAGACCATTCCCCCATATGGGCTCACCTCACTATTGGGCACCGGAAGGTTGGCTGTGTTGTGGCCATAAACCCCTGGTTCCTCCAAAACCCAGAGACCAAAAAGACGATGACTCGTCTGATCGACCAGTATTTCCAAGAAAATGAAGGGACGATGGACTCCCCTACTGTTCTTTAGGAGGAATTCAAAACTGTCATCAGGGGAGAAGCCAGCTCCACAATAGCGGGGCAACGCAAGGAAAAGGAAGAGCAGATGCTCACTGTCGAACGTGACCTTCTGGCTATGGAGGGGAAAGCTCAAGATACAGGCGAGCCGACGACACTGCATCGGATGCAGCTCAAGGCTGCGGAATACAAGGCATTGGCCACCGATGCCGCTAAGAGCCTAGCGAGAGGCAGGGACGGCTGTCTGTACGATCAAGGTGATAAAGCGGGCAAATTAATAGCCTGGGGGGGGGCGGAGCTAGCCGGCGTCGATGGCGGACGCGTGAGCCTTCGGCTCCTCGCATAGCCCCAAAATAATCCTGTTAAACTATCCTCAAACGTGCCATACATGCCATAGCGGGCTCTCGAACATCTGCTGGCACCCCCAGCTGCATTTGAGGACCTTTTGGGTCGACCACGGGCGAGCCTCCCCGATTTTTCAGGGGTGCCGCCCCCGGCGACGCGGAAGAGGAGGACTGGGCCAGAAGCCGCGCACTATCCTGGGGAGGTGGCCGGGCGACGTCGCTGGACGTGCGGCTTCAGCGCTGGGAGTGGTCGGGCTGAGCGCAGACCGAACCATAGTTTGGATTTGTCACTGAATGAGGCGACCTCTCCTTCCTAGTCGGCGACTGCCCCATGAGTGAAGGGCCCGGAGGCCCGGCGGCGAGGGGGGAAAAAAACACTGAACTCCTGCGCCACGAGGTGGAGCGACCGGTAACACAGTGCTACTGCCGGTCTGGATCCCCACTGCGGCGAACCGCTATCCCGGCGCCCGCTAGTCAAGGAAATGCGAGGTTGACTGGGGCAGGAGCTGTGGACCTGACTCGCTCCTGGGCTATGCTGGTGCGAGACTTGCTGAAGTGAAAGGAAGGGTTTCGTCCGCCATTGCAGGCGCCATCTTGATTGCATCGGAATCCCGGAGACTGGTGGCAGTACTTCGCTTGCTTACAAAGACCCTTGTGCAGCACACGCGTCCTGCTGCCGAAGAGGAGTTCCCTTGTTCTGGACTTCTACACATTAGGGACACCGATGGGGAAGAACGACGCGGCCCAGGGGAAGCTCTCCTTTGAACGGCGCCGACCTAAAGGGTCGGAGGTGGCGGCGCCGGAATCATCACCGAAGGGTGCCGCAGCGACGGCCCCGGCACCCACGGAGCTTTGAGAAATGTTGGCTGCAATGGAGAAGGGCATCCAGGATAGCATTGCATCTGTGGGCACCAAGATCGACGCTCTGTCCTATCGCATGGATCGCATGGCGGAGCGCGTGGACAAACACGCGGAGCGCCTAGACATGGCGGAACGCCGTCTCACCGAAGCGGAGGAGGCCCAAACGGAGTGGGACAAAGAAAGAATGCAGTTTGATAGACTTTTACATGTTATCCGAGACAAGACAGAGGACTTGGAGGCGCGCTCACGCAAGTCCAACATCCGTATCACAGGCGTAGCGGAAACTACACAAACGGGGAAGATGGAGTTGTACGTAGAGAAACTGCTGAAGCTGCTACTAGGGGAGGAGGTGTTTTCCCCCATGTACATCGTGGAACGAGCGCACCGCACGTTGGGCCCGCAACCTCAGCCTGGCGCGCCTCCTCACCCCATTATTGCGAAGCTACTTAACTATCGCGACAGAGACACAGCTTTACGAGTAGCGAGGGAGAAGGGCAAACTACAACATGAGGGTATGGACATCTCCCTCTACCCGGACTTCACAGCCAGGGTGCAGGAAGAGAGGCGGCAGTTTGCACCATATAAGAAACAACTCCGAACTCTGGGCCTAGACTACGCGATGCTGTACCCCGCCAAGCTCCGCATAAACACCGGTGGGAGATCGTATTACTTTACAGACCCTAAAGAACTTCATAAGTCCCTGAAGACTTGGACGCAGGAGCGGAAGGAGGCCAGGCGAGGCCAGGAGGACGAAGCCGGCTCGACATCGAACCTGGACGACCAGGACTAGAGGTTACTGTAGCGTGGTTTGGAACTCAGCAATGAAGGTAGTCACCTGACCCTGGCACCACGAGGACTCCATGTTTGCAGAAGCACGTGGGGCCTACACTCGCTCTACTAGGGATGTTTGGTGAGGCGATGGAGAGGCTGCTCGGACACATACCTCACACACTGCTGGTGAGGTAGTAGTTGCCGCGGGGGGAGGGTACCCTGGATCAATGCTGCAGAATTGGGGGGGCCAGTATGGGTGGGAGAGGGCTGTTACACTCGCAAGTGGGGCCGGACTGAGGCGCTGATCAGACATTTCATTGGAACAGTTAGTGGTGCACTATTTTGGCGCGCTCTGCCCTGGTGCCTTTGGTTGTGCTACTCTCTAAGGGGTTAGTGTTGAACTGTTGAACACTCTATTTACTGAGAGTTGATGGGGGGGTTCTTGGGGCCTGTCTGACCTGGTTGGGGGTGGTCGGCTGTGGGTGGGTTGGTGTTCGAGGGGGTGAGACTAGGATCTGGTTTGTTGGGGAGAGTTGTTGCCTGGGGTTGTTTGCGGGGTTTGATCGTACGGAGTGTGTACTGTTGTGTGAGGCTGTACCAGTTCGGAGACGCCGTCTGGCGATTTTGAGATTATGTGAACTGCAGTGCCCTGCTTCGCTCATCCTTGTTAATTATACACACGTGAACCCTTGTAATGTCTAATGCTGCTCCGAACTTGCCTACAAATGCCCCGAACAAGTTGACACTGATGACCTGGAATGTGAGGGGTCTGAACGACTTCCGTAAATTAAGGAAGGTCCTTAGCTATCTCAACAGACATCACGTGGACCTAGCCCTGTTGCAGGAAACGCACTTACCACACTCCAGCAGAATGTTACAATCTAGGAAATTTAGCTGGGAACATAGTTGCCGCGGGTTTCACGACACACGCCCGTGGGGTGTTAATCTGGGCCAATCCCTCATCACAGCTGAAGCTTATTCCAGTGCATGCTGATCCGGAGGGCAGGTACGTCCTGGCTAGATGCGTGGGTAAGGGCCTCGATCTACTAGTGGTGAACGTTTATGGCCCCAATTATGACCACCCTGATTTCTATGCGACTCTGTCTGCTCTTGCCAGGTCACATGCACAGCCTTGGACGTTATGGGGTGGGGACTTTAACTTTGTTTTTGACCCAATTGTGGACCGTTCCGCGGGCCCAGTCCGGCACCCGGTGGCTTCGGCCTCACATATGAAAGCTGAAATGACTAAATCAGACTTGGTGGATGTTTGGAGGGAAAGGCACCCCACGAAGGGCGGTTTTACACACTACTCGGCCTTCCACGATGTGCACACTAGGATAGATTACTGGTTGGCCTCCCCCCGGTACTTGGTAGTATTAGCGCATGCGAGGTCCTTCCACGCACACTCTCGGACCACTCCCCTATCCTCCTACACCTCTTAACCGCCAGGAAGGGGATCCCGGCCTTCACTTGGAGGTTCCCCCCTTTCGCGTTGCTGGATGACGCCTTCAGGGGGGAGCTTGCGGAGGATATAGAACAATACTTTGTGACAAACATAGGCACAGTCGACGACTTTTTTACGGTCTGGGAAGCTTTTAAGGTGTACATCAGGGGGGTGGCTATGTTGAAGCACTCGAGTGTGTTACGCTCCATCAGGAGGGACCTCACTACTTTGGAGAATAGAATAGCGGAGCTGGAGGCTAGGCGACTGACGACGGGCGGCGATACTGAGGGACCGGTGCTCACCCAACTTCTGTCCGAGTTTCAGGCTCTGGCGGAGAGAGAGATCCTTTATATGGGCAAATATGCCACCGCCAGAGTGTATGGGGAAGGGGAAAGGCCAGGTGCCTTACTAGCGCGCATGGTCCGAAGCTCTAGACGCCCACTGGTTGTTGAGGAGCTGAGGACTTCGGAGGGCGACACAGTCACAGATGAGGAACAGATACTAGAGACCTTCAGAAGATATTATGCAGGGTTATATCAGTCCAAGACGCAGGGAGTAGAGGACGAAATGGGAGACTATCTAGACCATATTGCGATGCCGTTCCTCAAGAACTCGGATAGGGAATTCCAACGAAAATTGGAAAAGTCATTGGCTGAAGGTGCCACGGAAGCAACGGCGCTCTGGGTGGGCGGCCTACGGTTGCTTATCGTCCTGAAAATCGAACTTCAGCAGGTGGCTCGGGAACGATCAACTTCAATCTAAGATGGCGCCCTAAGGCCTGGACTGGTGACGCAGAGTGCGGGGGTGATTTGAGGCCCGGGACTCCTGGTGTTCCAGTGTCAGCGGTGTTTGCTGAACCGAAGGGCCTCTCTCAACCCTGTGAGGAGGCACGGGTGACCTTCTTCTCATTTTGGTGACGATTCGACGGTGGAACGGGAAAACAGGAAAGCTCGCCGAGGGAGACCCAAAATGGCGGCGGCTTTGTGAGGCGATTACTCCACTCTCCACGCGTGGACCGAGGTTTCGGGACCCCATCGTCGGCGCTTGCTTCCGTGAATCAGATCGGCCCCACGAGAGAGAACTGGACAGTATTCAGTGTCCTACGTGTGTCCTGGATGCCCGGTCCCTTTGTTCAGGGAACTCTCCGGAGGCGAGGTCCTGAAAGACTACGCGGAGATTGGTCGGGGCCTCCGGGGCCGACGATTGCTGTCGCAGGGATGGGGAAGCCGAAAGGAAAGGGGGATGGAGCGGCTGACACAGAAGCGCTGGACGGAGCGGATCATGATCACCCTGCGGATGTATGTTGTTACAACGCATACTTTTACTCTGCGTACCATTACAACGCGGTATTTACAACGCATACCGCTACAACGCATAGCGCTTTGGGGTGCTGGATAGTGGTAAGTATAATTTACTATTCTAACTCCAGTCCCCGTGGACCCTAGGGAAGGTGTTGGATAGTAAATTAAACTTACCTCTTATCCTAGAGCGCCCCCCAGCGCAATGCGTTGTAACGGTATGCGTTGTAATGCCTGCGTTGTAGTGGTAGTGCGGAGTAAAAAATGCGTTGTAACAGGTGAATACCTCACCCTGCTCTCCAACGCATGCAGGACCGCATACTGGAGGCCATCACCACCACAAAAGACACTCTGCAGCAGGACATTGCCCAGGTAGCGACAGGCCTGGGTCTCCTGAAAGCGGAACATGATAAGCTTAAGGACAGGGTCAAGAACATGGAGATATCGCTACAGGAATTAACCCCGGATCATAAAACGCTAACGGGCCAGATGGCGGATGCCCTGGACAGACTGAAAGTATTGGAGAGGAGAGTGGAGGACGCTGAAAATAGGAGTAGGCGCAATAACGTCCGTCTGGTGGGCCTTCCGGAAAAAATCGAGGGAGACAACATGGTGGGCTACCTCGACCACTGGCTACGCACTGAAGTAGCGCCAGAGGGACTCTCTCCCTTCTTTTCGCTAGAATGGGCCCACAGAGTCCTGGCCCGACCACCAGCTCCTGGCCTGCCCCCTCGCCCGGTGGTGATTAAGCTGCTTCATTACAAGGACCGAGACTGGTTACTGCAGAGAGCCAGGGAGGCAGGGCCCTTCCAAGTTGACAATAGTAGGGTCACCCTGTTCCCGGATTACACTTTTGAGACCCAGAGGCTCAGGGCCAGTTTCCTGTCGCTTAAGCGCGAACTCCATGGAGAGGGCATCAAATATTCCCTTCTCTTCCCGGCGAAGCTAAGGGTGGTGGTGGACGACAAATCGCTTTTCTTTACCACCTCGGCTGACGCTTGGGCATGGTGGGACACGTATAAGGCTGGGACAGACGGAGCCAGAGCCAGGGCAGAGGAGGCTCAAAAGAAACAGCCGACCAGGAAGTCGCAACGTATTCGCAAGAATCGACGAAGAACTGGGAAACCATCAGTGTCGCAGACTGAGGAGGAGCGGAAGGCGGCTCTGCAGGCGGTGGTGGATCTCTCAGGAACGACGCGGAGCCAGTCCGGGAAAGGCACAGACTCAGAGGAGCAGGGTACGGGGTCGGAAACAGAACTTTCAGAATTTGGTGGTGCCAGGGGCCCCCTTGTAACACCTCAAACATCGGGAGAGATCGTCGAGGCCTGAGACACTTGCTTTGGAGAACGACCTGATGGTCTGACACTGGGGCGCTGTGCCCGTGAGTGCAGCTACACGTTCTTGTGGGAGTTCGAGAGTGACCATGGGGGGATTACGGGGCGGGATATGCGGGACTAATCTGGTTTGACGAACTCCTTCGGTATCGGACCGCGCCCTACTGGCCCTTAAGGTCATCGCAGTGGAGACTGCGAATTGTAGTGCTTTTCTTTGAGGGAATTACTTAGTTGCAACAGTTTGGATGGGTTCTCTTCCGATTGAGGGGGGTCCTGTCCTGGGGGGGTGGGAACTGAGAGTAGTTGTGGAAGCTCAGGTTGGGTTTGGAGGGGTGCGGGATTCATTTGTTTGGAGAGGGTGGGGGGTTCAGTATTGTGTTGGCATGAGCGCATGGTCGGAGATTGTTATTGTTACGTCTGGGGATGCAGGGGAGTATGGCTAATACGGGGGCTTTAAAATGTGTGACCTGGAATGTGCGGGGGCTACATACCATGGTGCGCAGGCACAAGGTTCATGCTTATCTGACACGTAGGGGAGTGCACATAGCCTTTCTTCAAGAGACACACCTCACGAAACAGGAAGGAGTGGCGCTGCAGAGAAGGTGGAGTGGGCAGCTGTTCAATACGACATATTCGGCCTTTGCAAGGGGCGCCTTGATTTGGATACGGGCTGGAGTTCCCTTTCAGTTCACTAAACAAGTAATAGATCCAGAGGGCAGGTTCGTGGCTGTGGAAGGGAGACTTAGGGGCCGAATGGTGTCATTATGCAGTGTGTATGCTCCGAATGTTGATTTACCCGCCTTCCTGACAGCGCTTTCGGGCAAACTGGCGAGTTACTTGGTAGGTCCAATGGTCATGGGAGGGGATTTTAACTCAGTAGTGGACACCGTATTGGATAGGTCTCACCCCCCATTACACTCATCACTGGTACATAGGGTAGCGAAACGGAGGTTAGATTGGCAGGAGAGTTGGGATCTGGGAGAAGCCTGGAGGACACTGCACCCTATGACGAGGGACTACTCCTTTCATTCTAGCATACACGACCTACATGTTAGGCTGGATGTGTTTTTGTGCTCTTCACCCGTGCTTGCAGCGGTGGGAAGCGCGGAATACTTGGCCCGCACATTGTCTGATCATAATCCTTTGTTATTGTCCCTGAATTGGATGGTAGATGTCTCTTGTGTCCCAACTTGGCGACTACAACCTGATACCTTGGATGACTTGCTATTTAGGGAGGCCTTGGGGGAGCGAGTGACTCGTTACTTCGAGGAGAACAGTGGCACCACGTCCACCAGGGCTGTGGAGTGGGATGCGTTTAAGGTGGTGATTCGGGGACACTGTATTGGGGCCACTGCGGGTGCTCGTAAGACATTGTTGGACGACCTTGATCGTGCGGAGCGACGGTTGAGGAAGATAGAACGAGAGCGCCCAAATCATCCCGAGCTTCAGGAGGGGGTTAGTGAAGCCAGAGAAGCGATGGAGCTGGAGCGATTACGTAGTTTCGATCACAAGGTCTATCTGACTAGGGCGCATGCGGAGGGCGATAAGGCGGGGACAGTGTTGGCCTGGCTTGCCAATCCGCTTCGGCGGGGTACCCCATCGTGCCCATTCAGGAGGAGGGGGGCGGACTTTGCCACACCCAGGCCGGGATCCTGGATAGGTTCAGGGCATATTATGAGGGCCTGTATGAGAGCGGGCCGACGGGCGGGAAGAGGAACTAGACGCCCTCCTTGGGGGGCTGCAGTTGCCGCAACTAGAACAGTCAGAGGCAGAAGAGCTGGGCCGAGCTATAACGATAGGGGAAATAGGATGCGCAGTGAAACAGATGGCTAGGAATAAGACCCCGGGGCTCGACGGCCTGCCGATTGAGTTCTACAGTAAATACATGGAGTACTTAGCCCCGCAACTGCAGTCGGTTTACAATGAGGCGCAGTCGAAAGGGAGACTGCCGCACTCAATGTGTGAGGCCCTTATGGTTCCCTTGTTGAAACCAGGTAGAGCGAGTACCGCCCTCTCCTCTTATCGCCCTCTATCAATGCTCACGACGGACTACAAGATCCTGAGCAAAATCCTGGCTAATAGATTGTTACCCCACATGACAGGCCTGATCCATAGTGATCAGTCAGGCTTCATTCCAACGCGAAACACTACCCACAACATCCGCAGGCTGACTCGGCTGCTGGGAGCTCGGTTGTCGGAGGAATCCCCCCCTTTAGTGTTCTCCATAGATATCGAGAAAGCTTTCGATAGTCTAGAGTGGGATTATTTATATGGGGTGATGAGGCGTTTTGGACTGGGGGAGTGCTACATCGGCTGGACCAAAGTCCTGTATACTGAAGCCACGGCGAGGGTTCAAGTGGGCTCGCTGATCTCGAGTCCATATCCGGTACGACGCGGTACTAGGCAGGGGTGCTCACTTTCCCCCCTTTTGTTCGCGTTAGTGATGGAACCCTTTGCAGCGGAAGCCAGGTCTGGACGCTATTATAAGGGACTGGTCTATAGAGCCAGGCCGCAAGCAATCTCGCTGTACGCAGACGACCTACTGATGTTTTTGGCCGATGCGGAGGAGGAACTGATGGGAGCGAGGCGTCTGCTAGAACTGTTCGGGCGGTTATCGGGCCTGAAGGTCAATTGGACTAAATCTTGCCTGTTTCCGTTGAGACGGGGAGAGCCGTGTCCTCTCACCACGCAGGAACTTAGATGGGAGCCTCATTGCCTGCACTATTTGGGGGTTTATATATATCATACACCTGCAGATATGCTGGATGGTAATGTCACCCGTTGCATTAACGCCTTGAAGGGGAATATGGACTTCTGGGCCACCCTCCCACTCTCCTAGGCGGGTCGTATTTCCTTGCTGAAGATGGTGGCACTCCCTAGGCTCTTATATTATTTTCGCACCCTGTGATATGGATACCCGGCTCAGTCTTCTGCCGTCTGAGATCACTGACTATAGCATTTATGTGGGGCACGGGTCGGCGGCGAATAGCGTTGGACACCCTCCTGCGGCCCAAGGATGAGGGAGGCATGGCAGTGCCTGATTTTGAGTGCTATTATCTAGCGGCACAGCTACAAACCTTTACCCAGGAGGTCGCGAGGGTGTATCGAGGCCCGGAACACAGCAGATATGAAGGCACCCCGCGGCATGTGCTTGCGTATATTACTCTTCATCAGAAAATGTTGGTCAGGGACCTGACGGTGGAGGAACAGACGTTTCGGCTCTGCTGGAACCGGGCGCGCAAACGGGCTGGAATACGCCGAATGTATGCTCCGCAGATTCCGCTGGGCATGATCACGGCCCTACCTCATGGCGGGGATTGGTCGAGACTGCTGGGATGGGAGGACGCTGGGGTCCAGATGCTGGGTGACCTCTATGAGAACGGAGCCTTGCTTCCGTTCCAAGAGCTACAGGAGCGATTTGACCTGCCGAGAGGAGATTATCTTCTGCACGCCGCAGTGACTGGCGCCATGCAGGAGGACTGGGGCGACGGACTGCAGGAACCCGCTACCTCTATGGCATGCCAATACACGATGATGGCGGCGGGAACCTTTAAGGCAGTGACCTGTCTGTATTCCCGAATGTTGCGAGAAACCTTACAGCCACTCACTGCCCTGAAGGCTAAATGGGAACTAGACCTCCAAATGGAGATTCCCGATACCACTTGGGGCCAACTGCTGCGGAGGGCGCGGAAGAGCACGAGGAACGCCAGATTCCAACTCATTCATTACTATATTCTTCATAGGGCATATCTTACACCAGGGAAACTGAAGCAGTACTTTGGAGTGGAACAGGCGGCCTGCCCTCGGTGCAGTACACTGGAGGCGGACTTGGGACATATGCTTTGGGACTGCCCCCAGCTGAGGGAGTATTGGCAGGAGATTGGGAAGGCACTGAACAACGCCACAGATAGAGAGATACAATACACCAAGGCAGTGGGAGTGCTACACTGGTTTCCACACACGCCTAAAAATAAGACGACCAGCAGGTTTATAGATATGGGATTGATACTGGCAAAGAGGGAAATCACCAGGAATTGGAAGTCAAAAGTGGGGCCCACGTACAAACGTTGGTACAGTGAATGTTTGAAGTGGGCGGCATGTGAAAGTACTCTGCGATATCAGATGGCTAGAAGGATTGCAGATGAGAAAGCTTTGGAGAGGGCAACAGCGTGGGAGATGATAGTGCAGGCACTCAGGGATGGTACCGGGGAGGAGGAAGGAGTAGACACGGACTCTGATATAGTTGACCCCACTAACGCACCAGGAGCACACCATTAGCGAATGTTTCTTTCCTTCTTGCACACACCAGACCTTACGTTCATCTAAGATCCCACTACGGCGCTGCCACAGGGGGGGGTGTTGGAGAGTTCGGGGGGGTTGTTAATAGGGGGAGGGGGGGGGGGCGAAAAACTTAAAAGCGGTCCACGTCCTCCTGTGCTTTCGAGAAATGTACATTGGGAGAGGTTGCAGGAGATGGACATATTATCACCGCAGCTCGGCTTTCAGGTTGGGGGCACGGGCAGCATGATAATGGTAGTGGTCCGAATGTGTACCATCACACTGTATTGATTTATTATCCACTGTTGTACTGTCTATGCAAATTTTTTGGTACTGCAATAAAAACGATGTTACAAAAAAAAAATCAACATCTCATTGTTCCACACCCTGAAGATGCTGAGGAAGTTATTCAAATGAATCTGAATCAACACCCATTCTGGTCGTAATTATAATAGTTTATTAGTCAATTGAAACCACAAACAAGATCTTACAGTGCATATAGTTTAAAAATACATACAAAAAGGATAAAAAAGGGATTTGTCACACGTCTATTATTATGACCGCTGGGCATCGTGTCATGAGTCCTTCACTATCTTCAGCTTTCTTCCCTAGATTTTTAAATAGAGATGCCAACTACAGATATAGATTGGGTAAAAGTAGCTGATCAGTGACATGTCTTTTCCTTAGTGTATGAAGTGCAAAATTGCCATACGGGCGACTAAAGTTCCCTTAAGGAAATTAATGTAGGTAAATAAAGTGCTTATGTGCAAGACTAGGGCAGAAATATGTGCGATGCCAGAGTTGGCTATGGTTCCCCCTATGAAGGTGCAAGTGTGCAAGACTTTGTATCATTAAAATGCCAGGATAAACAAGGTAGTTGCATGAGCTTAACAGGATAGGGAGCAGCTAATTATAGCAATCCTTAGCAACATATCCTTGAGCATTATCTGCTCATATTAGGTTTGCTTTAAGGGCTACTGATTTATCACAATTTAAAAGATCGAATTGGGAAACCCCTCCAGATAACTCATCGTCCGACCTGTGAGCTGATCATCTTTTTAAAAATATTCAACAATTGGGTTAGTCTAATGTTCAGCATTGTATTACATGGGTCCATAGACTCCACCAGTGCAGGCCTGCATGACCTAATTCCCCGTTCAAGGAACTCCTGTCTTAATAAAGATCTTCATAGAACCATTAATGCAGGACAGATGCATATGATGTGGAGCAAGGTTTCATTCCCCTGATGGCATGGACGGAAGGACCGATCTTCAGTTAAACCGGCCATCCTCCATTTTGGCATAAGGTCTAATGTGGGTATTTCTCCAAATTATAAGGCAAGAAATGACTGTTTGATCTTCCGGTGGAGATGAGCTGCCATCAAGGGTGATACTCTTAGAACGGAGCATGATTTCAATACCAGCCACCCATGACAACGTCTAGACAGGCTTTCTTTATCTGCCATCCAGCTTTGCAATTTGATTGATTTGTTTACTAATGTCTTAAAGGTTTGCCCAGAGGTATTAGAGGTCCACAAGTCAACCAATTTGAGCATCCTAATGCTATTTTCAAGATATTTCTTGCAAGCGCCATTTCCCCATTGTAAATTGATTTCAGTCCAGACTAAATGAGCCAGGGTGTTTAAAGTTGCTGCTCGCAGATTATGACAGAGCTTTACGAACGCTGCCGGCCTAGCAAGTGTCTGTTTTGTCAGAAGGAATTCTAACCGGAGCTGTGCAGGAGAGGCCGACCTAGGGAGCCTGAAGGTTTGTTTGTAGGCTCTTATCATCAATTTGTCTAGCAGAGGAGCCTCATCACCTAGCATTATCTCCGATCTGTCTGCAAGGGCTGGCAGCAATTTGGCTTTCATAACTAATCCCATGGGTTTCAGATCATGGCCTCGAATCATCTAGCCAGTGATGAGAAGTCATAATTAAACTGCTAGTTTTGTGCATTCTTTGTAGCCAATGAGGGGGATACTAGTCTGCGTCCAGGTTTCCTGGAACATTAGGATATAAAAAGATCTGCATCCAAGCATTTTGTCTGTAGATCGTTGATGTTCCAAGAACAGACTAACAGGCCACCCTGAACCTTTTGTGGTGGCCTTCCCTTGCCTCAATACTGAATACTCCTAATTTGGGACAGGGCTTGCAGTAACCAGCCCCAGGTGGTTTGTTGCTCATTAGTCGTTACCATTCTTCGCGGCTGGGCGGTGACTGTTTCGTTGGTTACTTTGATTGTCATCTTAGGGAGATCTGAGTCAGAATTATGATGGGCCGCAGGGGGAGACCTTCCGCTGGCTCCCCTAAGTACAGACCTATTGAAAGCCAATTGCTCACCTGTTGGAGATCCTGCTAGGAGTACATGGGGGTATATATCCCCGTGGGTAAACAGACAAAATATCGACTACAAAATATCGAATGGACATAATATTGAGTACAAAATATAGGCTGGACAGAATATCGAATGGACAGAATATAGGGCCCGATGTAGGAGCCCTAATACCGGTCGGAAACGGCCGATTTCGGCCGTTTCCGACCGGTATTAGGGTTTTCTGATGAAGGAGCATGCTTTACAGAATCGGTATTTTACCGAATCTGTATTTACAGATTCGGTAAAATTACCGAATCGGTAAATACAGACTCTGTAATAATACCGATTCTGTAAAAGCACATGTAGGTAGCACATCTTTGAGTGCTGCAAGCCTTTCAGATTCGGTATTTTACCACCCAATCCAATTGGGTGGTAAAATACCGAATCCAGGTGTGCATGCACATCTGTGCATGCACACCTGTGCAATGTGACACACAGACATGCCCTTAGGGCAGTGGTCTTCAAACTGTGGGGCGCGACCCCCAGGGGGGCGTGGAGTGTTACAAAGGGGGTCGCGCATTCCCAGTCAAACTTCTGCTCAGACCCATAGAAAACTACAAGGGCTTCAGCCCCCCTCCTCCTCGTCAGTGTCTCAGCCGTCAGTGTCTCAGCCCGCGAGCTTCTGTGGGCTGGGCAGTGTCTGGAGTCTTATCTCCAGCACACCTGAGTTTTTGACAGGTTGTTAAAGACCACTTGCATATTTACACGCCTTTGTAAACTGGTTACATAGGCTTTGTTTTTTTTCTGGTTCCAGTACCCCCTGGGCCCCCACTCTGCCTATTCTTTACATTTAAACAGTTTTATCAAGCGGTAGCTGTGAATAAATTTCCAGGAAGTTAGGAATGTCACAGGTCAACAACATATAAAATTAACCAAGAGCAGAAAGGACATTCATACATCTTAAAAGGTTTTTTCTGTACACCAAGGGGCGGATTTACAAGCTGCTTGCGCCACCTTTGCGTCACTTTTCTCATGTTAAAAGTGACGCAAAAGTGGCGCAAGGGGCTTGTAAATCTGCCCCAAAATGTTTTTCAATTTTGCTAATTTCTATTATAAGAATAATTTATCTTATAAAAACATTATATAAGTCCCATGGCATCTTGGCACTTGTGAGAATTTGGTCCTCTGGATGTGTTGGAGTTGGAAAACTTTTAAAGCACTTTAGGGCAGATTTACAACAAGTAACGCAGCAAGTCATTTTGCTGCGCCGTGCTCTGTTAGTTTGGAAAGCACAGAGATGCGACATATTTACAAGAATATCTCGCATCTCTGTCCTTCCCCTGCGCTGGCGCACAATCTTCAGCCATGCGCCGGCGCAGGTACCCCTGCACCATGGTGCAAAGATGCCTGCGTCGTGGGGAGATTGTTTTTGTGCAGGAAGGGGTACCTTCCTGCACAAAAACAATCACTACAGGCATTTTCCTCTTTCAATGTGTGCTGTAGAATGCAGCACGCATTGAAAGAGGAAAAAATGAGTAGAAATTAAAACACATGAGCTTAACAGGATAGGGAGCAGCTAATTATAGCAATCCTTAGCAACATATCCTTGAGCATTATCTGCTCATATTAGGTTTGCTTTAAGGGCTACTGATTTATCACAATTTAAAAGATCGAATTGGGAAACCCCTCCAGATAACTCATCGTCCGACCTGTGAGCTGATCATCTTTTTAAAAATATTCAACAATTGGGTTAGTCTAATGTTCAGCATTGTATTACATGGGTCCATAGACTCCACCAGTGCAGGCCTGCATGACCTAATTCCCCGTTCAAGGAACTCCTGTCTTAATAAAGATCTTCATAGAACCATTAATGCAGGACAGATGCATATGATGTGGAGCAAGGTTTCATTCCCCTGATGGCATGGACGGAAGGACCGATCTTCAGTTAAACCGGCCATCCTCCATTTTGGCATAAGGTCTAATGTGGGTATTTCTCCAAATTATAAGGCAAGAAATGACTGTTTGATCTTCCGGTGGAGATGAGCTGCCATCAAGGGTGATACTCTTAGAACGGAGCATGATTTCAATACCAGCCACCCATGACAACGTCTAGACAGGCTTTCTTTATCTGCCATCCAGCTTTGCAATTTGATTGATTTGTTTACTAATGTCTTAAAGGTTTGCCCAGAGGTATTAGAGGTCCACAAGTCAACCAATTTGAGCATCCTAATGCTATTTTCAAGATATTTCTTGCAAGCGCCATTTCCCCATTGTAAATTGATTTCAGTCCAGACTAAATGAGCCAGGGTGTTTAAAGTTGCTGCTCGCAGATTATGACAGAGCTTTACGAACGCTGCCGGCCTAGCAAGTGTCTGTTTTGTCAGAAGGAATTCTAACCGGAGCTGTGCAGGAGAGGCCGACCTAGGGAGCCTGAAGGTTTGTTTGTAGGCTCTTATCATCAATTTGTCTAGCAGAGGAGCCTCATCACCTAGCATTATCTCCGATCTGTCTGCAAGGGCTGGCAGCAATTTGGCTTTCATAACTAATCCCATGGGTTTCAGATCATGGCCTCGAATCATCTAGCCAGTGATGAGAAGTCATAATTAAACTGCTAGTTTTGTGCATTCTTTGTAGCCAATGAGGGGGATACTAGTCTGCGTCCAGGTTTCCTGGAACATTAGGATATAAAAAGATCTGCATCCAAGCATTTTGTCTGTAGATCGTTGATGTTCCAAGAACAGACTAACAGGCCACCCTGAACCTTTTGTGGTGGCCTTCCCTTGCCTCAATACTGAATACTCCTAATTTGGGACAGGGCTTGCAGTAACCAGCCCCAGGTGGTTTGTTGCTCATTAGTCGTTACCATTCTTCGCGGCTGGGCGGTGACTGTTTCGTTGGTTACTTTGATTGTCATCTTAGGGAGATCTGAGTCAGAATTATGATGGGCCGCAGGGGGAGACCTTCCGCTGGCTCCCCTAAGTACAGACCTATTGAAAGCCAATTGCTCACCTGTTGGAGATCCTGCTAGGAGTACATGGGGGTATATATCCCCGTGGGTAAACAGACAAAATATCGACTACAAAATATCGAATGGACATAATATTGAGTACAAAATATAGGCTGGACAGAATATCGAATGGACAGAATATAGGGCCCGATGTAGGAGCCCTAATACGGTCTCAGCCGTCAGTGTCTCAGCCCGCGAGCTTCTGTGGGCTGGGCAGTGTCTGGAGTCTTATCTCCAGCACACCTGAGTTTTTGACAGGTTGTTAAAGACCACTTGCATATTTACACGCCTTTGTAAACTGGTTACATAGGCTTTGTTTTTTTTCTGGTTCCAGTACCCCCTGGGCCCCCACTCTGCCTATTCTTTACATTTAAACAGTTTTATCAAGCGGTAGCTGTGAATAAATTTCCAGGAAGTTAGGAATGTCACAGGTCAACAACATATAAAATTAACCAAGAGCAGAAAGGACATTCATACATCTTAAAAGGTTTTTTCTGTACACCAAGGGGCGGATTTACAAGCTGCTTGCGCCACCTTTGCGTCACTTTTCTCATGTTAAAAGTGACGCAAAAGTGGCGCAAGGGGCTTGTAAATCTGCCCCAAAATGTTTTTCAATTTTGCTAATTTCTATTATAAGAATAATTTATCTTATAAAAACATTATATAAGTCCCATGGCATCTTGGCACTTGTGAGAATTTGGTCCTCTGGATGTGTTGGAGTTGGAAAACTTTTAAAGCACTTTAGGGCAGATTTACAACAAGTAACGCAGCAAGTCATTTTGCTGCGCCGTGCTCTGTTAGTTTGGAAAGCACAGAGATGCGACATATTTACAAGAATATCTCGCATCTCTGTCCTTCCCCTGCGCTGGCGCACAATCTTCAGCCATGCGCCGGCGCAGGTACCCCTGCACCATGGTGCAAAGATGCCTGCGTCGTGGGGAGATTGTTTTTGTGCAGGAAGGGGTACCTTCCTGCACAAAAACAATCACTACAGGCATTTTCCTCTTTCAATGTGTGCTGTAGAATGCAGCACGCATTGAAAGAGGAAAAAATGAGGAGAAATTAAAACATTTCTCCTCGTTGCGCCTCGCTACGCCACCTCTAGTGTGGCATAGCCTTCACACACATCTCCAGATTTACGATTTCTCGTAAATATGGAGATGTGTCTTGTTCAATGGGTGTTGCATGGGAACACCCACAGCAACACCCATGGATTCCCCTTCCACGCACAGTGCTGCATGTGAAGGGGCCATATTTACAAGGAGAGGAAAAGGCTCGCAGGGTGGCTTTTCATCTCCTTGTAAATATGGAGGGCCCCCTGCGCCACCAATACATCACAAAAAGTGATGTAGTGGAGACGCAGGGGGCTTGTAAATCTGCCCCAGAGTATGTAGGCTTAGAAAACCGTTTATTAACCTGCGGCACTGGCAGAGCCATGAACCCAGGTTTTTTGCCCGCTCCTGCTCCAGGACCAAAACTTGTACTGCCTCAACCAGAGCTGGAGTTTGATGCATGTGTAGATTCTGCCTACAGGTTTGGAAATTTTTGTCATGAGGGGGTCCTTACACCTGAAAATGTCGACAGGGGGTCTCTTCATCCAAAAGTTTGAAGACCTCTGCCTTAGGGCATGTCTGTGTGCCACATGGCACACAAGTCCGGAATTGGGGTGCCAGAGGGTGTCAAAGTGACACCCCCTGCACCCTTGCAAAAATCGGAATTTACCGAATCGGTAAATACCGATTCGGTATTCACCATTGATTCCTATGGGCTTCAAGGCCAATAGGAATCAATGGGGGATATCGATTCTGTATTTACCGAATCGGTAAATACCGAATCTTACAGATTCGGTATTTACCGATTCTGAAATACCTACATGTGCCCCCTTCTATTTTACCACTTCTTAAATACCGAATCGGTAAAATTCAGTATTTTAGAAGTGGTAAAATAGAATTACCTACATCTAGCCCATAGACATCAAAAATATCGTTTTGAAGGTATGTAATGTAATATCGAATTTTAAAATATAGATAGTCAAAATATCAAAGTACATAATATAGGTTAAGAAAAATATCGAACTTTTAATAATATAGAATTTTTTTATAGTGTATTTTATGTGTTAAAAGTGTTTATTTATGTTATAATGTAATTTAATTAATTAATTTAATGTTATTTAAATTTTGCGTAATTTAATTCTGTAGCGGGTTGTGGTTTTATAGGGGAATAGGGTGGGAAGTAATTTAATTATAATTAATTAAAGATGTAAAAAAATTTATTGGTATTTGTTTATAATTAATTGTTAATTTGTTTTTATTCTGTAATTAATTACATTTTAATTGCCAATTAATTTTATTTAATTGATAATTATGTTAATTTAACTAATTTAATTTCTGTAGCGGGTTGTGGGTTTATAGGGGAGTAGGGTGGGAAGTAATTTAATTTAATAATTTATGTAGTGTAATTTAATTATAATTAATTAAATATGTAAATTTATTTATTGGTATTTGTTTATAATTGTTAATTAATTTTTATTTTGTAATTAATTACATTTTAATTGCTGATTAATTTTATTTAATGGATTAATTGATATTATGTTATTTTAATTAATTTAATTTCTGTAGGGGGTTCTGGGTTCTGGGTGTATAGGGGAGTAGGGTGGGAAGTAATTTAATTATAATTAATTAAATATGTTAATTTATGTAGTGTTATTTATTTATAATGAATTGTTAAATAATTTTTATTTGGTAATTAATTAAATTTTAATTGCCAATTAATTTTATTTAATTGATTAATTGATAATTATGTTAATTTAACTAATTTCATTGCTGACGCTGCCTCTGTGCAAAGCACTTTTCCACTCCTGCGAGGAAGCCTGTGACCCTCCTGTTGCCGCCACTTCTTGCCGGACCCGCTGCGCGGGTCCCGCTTCGCGGCGTGAAGCACTTCTTTGATCCGTGAGGGGGTATTGCTGCGGTCTAACCGGCAGGGCTGCGAGCATAGCGGAGGACTCCGAGGACCAGGAGTCCCCGCGCGCCCTTAGTCCAGCTGGGCTGCTCTCCCTGCCGGCCCCGCCTTCACCTTCACCTTGCCATCGTTAAAAACACTGCTCCACCTGGACCTCCGTGGATTCCATTTCATTGCTGACGCTGCCTCTGTGCAAAGCACTTTTCCACTCCTGCGAGGAAGCCTGTGACCCTCCTGTTGCCGCCACTTCTTGCCGGACCCGCTGCGCGGGTCCCGCTTCGCGGCGTGAAGCACTTCTTTGATCCGTGAGGGGGTATTGCTGCGGTCTAACCGGCAGGGCTGCGAGCATAGCGGAGGACTCCGAGGACCAGGAGTCCCCGCGCGCCCTTAGTCCAGCTGGGCTGCTCTCCCTGCCGGCCCCGCCCTCCCGGTAACTAGTTGGACAGCTATATTAAGGAGTCACCACCCCCGCTGCGCGGGAGCGCGCGGGAAGCGCCTGGGAGAAGCCCGGGACAAGGGCGGGACCGTCTGTGGCCGTCCGGGGCCGACAGAGGCCGGGCCGGGCCCACTCTCTTTGTTTTTCCTCTTATTCCATCCTATTCATTAAGTGTTCCTTTCTCGCTTCTTGCTTTACACGCCCTTTTTTGCCCCTAGTGATGTCTACCCTGGAGTCAACTCAGGCACAGGCCATTCAAGGGTCTCTTCTGTTAGGACCCTTGGACAAATTCTTCGCCAAAATTAAGACTGATGTAGACCGGGAACTCCTATTGGCTGAGAAACGGGCGGGTCGCCGTTTATCTATTGACAAACTGAAATCAAGATCCTTCCAACCTTCGGACACAACCATAACATCCCTTTCAACTTCTTTGGACCTAACTTCACCAGTAGAACATGTCAATACTCTACCTCTCATAGAAGATATCCCCCTTATCTTTCAGACTAATCCCCCTTCACAGAATGACATTATCAATATCTCAGACTCCATCCACCCCCAAGTATCTGATACCCAGACGATAGATTTATGCACTCCCCTTGCAGAACCACCCCTTCTTTATGATCCAGCCATTCCATCCCCCGTGTTCACACCAAACTTATCTGATAACCACACTAAGTGCATCACTGAGGACCAGCCTCTATTGTCGCCACTTAGGGTCACTACTAAAAGTCTTAAAACCCCTTCCAGCAAAACTCCTTCAGGCTCCCCACCAAGGAAGCGAAGAAAGAAGCTGACAATTAAAAAGAGAGTCGTACCCCCAAATAAAGTGCCACATAATATATTTACTATTCCAAACAAAGCTGGGGCGGTAGACCCCGCAAAAGAGATGACTCCCAGTTCTATCTCAGTACCTAGTTATACTGGACTATTGGGGGACATCGATTGTCTAATAAAGGCATTGATCCTTCCCCTGACCGAAAGGATCAAAAGATTAGGGGAGAGTGTGGAAAAAATTCTGCAAGGACAAACAGGGACACTCTGCCCGAAACCGAACTCCCCTGTAGTTTCAATACAGCCCATCAATGAATCCAAATCATCTAAGAAAGTGACTGGTACTTTTAAGGCAACCGCACCATCTACAGCTGGGCCACCAAAATCGTCCCAGATTTCCATACCACAAGTTGAAAAAAGTAATATTAGCCATAATAGAACTATCGCTGTGGAAAAACCTGCGATTACAGAAAAATCCCATACTTCTATACGCCCTCATAGTACGCATCCAAACAATGGTACTAATTCAAATCTCCCTCCTATTCCCCCACACCAATCTATTAGCAAAACAAAGAACACCGCAGATTTGCCACCCGAATGTTTAAATTATGTTATAGCCCTTACAGGAGTGCCACCCCCCCCAGAGGGTAACCGTGAACATCATACCAATCTGAAAAACAAGGTCATCTACTGGTTGAGGAGAAACAGACCACTCCCGCCTCACCTGAATGGTGATATCGTTTCAGCCAGGCGTTGCCACTGGGTCGGTACTAGACCCAAGGATATCGAAGGAGATGTGATCTTAGTTAACTTCAAGGATCACAGATTGGTAGCCCATATCAGTGATTGGTACCCTGGAACAGGGGAGGGGGGAATTTCAACTCATAATTTAAGCTATTTCTACCCTGAGACAATGCTGAAAAAACCGTCAGCCCAGCCTAGACTTTACCATCCCGATAGCTATGGTCGCCAAAAAACCTCCGGTGGCCCTAACACACCCATATTACACAAACAACACATGGGCTATAACACCTTTTTCCCATATCACTCGAACTCTCCTGCCCCATTGACGTACAGATCTTTTGCCTTAGATAGCCTAGCTCAGGCGAGGACATCAAGGGATCAGAATCCCCTTGATTATACTAATGATTTCCGTTTGCGTTCCAGTCAGGTATTTTTACCACAGAGAAATACGCACGACCATAATGCTCATTGGGGTGCACCACGGCCTCAAAATCCCAAAGACTTGTGGAATATACCCCTGTCTAATTTTTATTATCCGCTCTCAGGCTTAGATGACAATGAATGACTGCACAAGTCAATCATCACTGGAAAATCCCACGTGGGCCCGCAGACCATTCACCGCACTACTGTCCACTTTTTGTCATCCAGCCTGTCTAAAAACCATCATAAATGCCAACACGGAGGGACACTGGCGGATATGGATTCTCTGAGTGAACCGCGGCAATCTGGTCATTTACAGCCTCAACTGCCTCAACAGTCCATAAAAAACGGTTCTATGTTCAATCCCTTGAGCCCTTCCCATGTCCTTACCAGTACAACGCAACAACTAGACTTACCATGTGCGAACCTAGGTCGCACTTGTGGAGAAACAAGCTACGTTCCTGTTAAAAAATCACTTCTTTCTTGGAACGTGGCTGGTCTGGCTAGTAAGGCATCCAATAAAGCCTGGCTAAATGCCATACATACGCACGACATCTTATGTTTCCAAGAAACCTGGTGTTGTGAAGAAGTACATCTTTTGGGGTATCAAACTTTCCACTCCCCTGCCACACCAACCGTCCATGGTCACAACAAGGGGGGGCTCTGTGCCTATGTCTCAACAGTAGCAAAAGTCAAGATCCACAAATTTTTCTCTTCTACTCACTTTCAAATTCTATTCTTTAAGTGGGGTTCATTAGAGAACATAGCACTGTTGAATTTTTACAACAATATGGCTGACACTGAATTGGAGTCCACTATGTCTGATATATCGCGCTTGTTGTCACATACTGTGAATCATCATAAGGGGGTAACAATAATGTGGGTTGGGGATTTTAACTGCACGATTTGCCCACATTCTGATTCCCCCTTGTGTGGTATTGTAGGTCTTGGCGAGGATAACTCAACTCACTTTGTGCACACGAAGAGGGGAATGTTGTTAAATACTTTTCTTTTTAAATTCGACCTTTGTTTTGCCAACCAGTTTTGTCCCACACCAGTGCAGTTTGAGCCTACCTTTTTTGGCAGAGATTGCAATTCAACCATTGATTTTATCCTGATATCGACTGCCAATTCAGGAATTTTGAGCTCATGTGTGGTTGGCAAGGAGGTATTTAGTGACCATTATCCCCTTTCCATCAGCGTAAAAATAGGGGAGCGCAATGCCAAAAAAGCTACCATTCCCATGTACCCCTTTAGGACTGAACTATCCAAAACAAATGGCTATGTTGTGAAGTGGGAGAGGATTGTACCCGATGTGTTCTTGAAAAAATTACTCTCTAACTTGGCAAATGATGTTAACCTTTGTTTAGAGGTTCAGGCGGATCCCCCCTCCGTTATGACCGCATTTGCCAATATCCAACAGCGGATAAAAACCTTACTGACCCGGGTAGCAAACAATAACCCTTCAACTAGAGAAGGGTGGTTCGATGGGAAATGCACAAAAGCTCTAAAAGCTCTCAAAAAAGTTTTGGCCCTCAAACCTAGAGACCCTGACATAATTCGTAGCGCTAGGCGAGCATATAAATGCGCACTAAAAGAAAGAACCCAGTCTTTAAAAAAGCAAGCTTGGGCAACATTAAGAGAAGCATCTGCCCAGAAAGATACCCCCAAGTTCTGGAGACTGGTCAAGTCTCTGTATCAACCGAATAATAGCGGTAATAAAATAGAATTGGCTATAACAGGTGACAGATGGTTGAAACATTTTAGGCAGTTATATAGGGACATAAAGCCAGCAGACACTATTACATCGACAGGGCTGGTCCCAAATGCCCCACGACCTAAAGATAGTAGTAACGAGATCCTTCCCCGTGTCTGTCCTTTCCCGATTGACATGACATTTACCATAGGGGAAATGCAGGATGCAATCAGGGACAGTGCATCAGGCAAAGCACCAGGGCCAGACTGTACCCCAGTAGATGTCTACAAGGCTGAACCAGATTTCTGGGCCCCTTTGCTCACAAATGTGCTGAATAAGAGCAACCAAACTGGGTTCATAGAAAGTTGGTCAGATGCAATAGTGGTCCCCATTTTTAAAAAGGGCAGGCGAGATGACCCAACCTGCTATAGGCCAATATCTCTTTTAGATGGCCTTATGAAATTAGCAGGGAGGATTATTTTAAAGAGACTACAGGAGTGGGAGGAGGAACACAAAGTAGTCTCACATCTCCAATATGGTTTTAGGAAGGGTATAGGGACTGCCGAGCAGTGCTTAAACTTGGCCCTTTTATGTGCTAAATACACGCAGGCTAGAGGTGGGTCACTTTTTATAACTTTTGTTGATTTGAGTTGTGCTTTTGATTGCGTGGATCATTCTTTGTTATGGTCGACATTGGCCGAGATGGGAATTGATGCACGCCTAATCACTTTCATTAGAGAACTGTATTACAATTGTGGGGCAAGAGTGAGATTTGGTAAGCAGGGCGAATGTACTGATAAATTCGCCCTGTTAAGGGGGGTTAGGCAAGGATGCATCCTAGCCCCCAGGCTATTTACCTACTACATAAACTCAGTGGGCCAATACCTCTCTCTCTTCCAAAACGATTACCCCACCGTGAAAGGCTTACCAGTGCCAATCCTCTTGTACGCCGATGACGCGGCCATAATGTCTCAGACTCAGGTGGGTTTGCAGAGGGCAGTGACTAAATTTGCAGGTTTTATGGAAAATAAAGGGCTGAAAGTAAACATCTCGAAGACTTTTACCATGCCGTGTACTAACAAGCGCAGTAGGGTGCCATGTAATGTGTTCCTGAACAAGCAGAATATTGCCATCGTTGATAAGTTCTGCTACCTTGGCATACTCTTTGACAGGAAATGTCGTTGGAAACAGGCGATTGAAGCGAGGAAGCTGGCCTTTATCCGTACTATAGGTGCCCTGCGCGCTTTTTCCAACAGAGTGGGTGGTAGACCAATTAAAGAACTTGCACAAATATACCAGGCGAAGTGTGTGTCCACAGCCACCTACGGGGCGGGACTTTGGGGCATTGAGAAGGATCAAACTTTGCAGAGCTGTGAGAATCAATTCATCAGCTACCTTCTGGGTGTCCCAAAGTCCACATCCTCATTTATGACACACATAGAGGCCGGAGTTAAGCATATGGGGGACACAATTAGGATGGCCCCAATTCTCCTATGGCACAAGGTATGGACAACCAGGGAGGCCAGCTTTAACAGGGACCTTCTGGAGGATTGCTTGGCCCTAGACGGGGTTGCAAATCTCCGCTGGCTGTCGTACGTAAGATCTGTACTCAGTGAGATGGGCCTCCTAGATTATTATGCAAATCCTGGTACCTTGGAGGGCGTATCCAGATCAGTTCTTAAAAAAACACTAACTTCCCATCTGGAAACTTTGAGATGGAATGTTGAAAAGAACAAACAATCCATCTTAAATTTTCAAGAAATCACCCCCAAGGAAGGCATGCAAATGTATCTAAAAGTGGACCCCAGCCCTTATCATAGAATGCTCCTGACTCGTCTCCGTCTTGGGATTTTCTTTCGTCTGGTTTCTGTACCAAAGATCAACAACTGGTCTCCACTGAATCTAACATGTCAGTGTGATAATACTGCATTCCAATCCAATTTGCATTTAATGTTTTTTTGCTCCTTCTATACTACCCCCAGAAAACTTTATTTAAAACCTCTGTTAAAGCGTTGGGGTGTAAGAAATTGCAGACCTGCTTTTTCAAGACTGTTAAAACTCGAAGATGAGCATGTGATTTTTGCGGTATCCTGTTTTTTAAGATCCGTCATGTTGTTGCGGAAAACCATGTTGTAAAACAATCCCGCTTGGGTCTCCCTATTGTGTTGGTCAGCACTAATTTCAATCCATTCTGTACTGTATTTTGAATGTTTTTCTTAAGTTTGAGTAATACAATTGTCGTTTTTAATTGTTAAATTTTATACTCAAACATATCATTTGTGATGTTTTTATATGTATGTATTGTGCTTTTATGATTTCGAAGAAAATCGAATAAAGCTTATATTACTAAAAAAAAAAACTAATTTAATTTCTGTAGCGGGTTGTGGGTTCATAGGGGAATAGGGTGGGAAGTAATTTAATCATAATTATTTAAATATGTTAAATTATGTAGTGTTATTTATTTATAATTAATTGTTAAATAATTGTTATTTGGTAATTAATTAAATTTTAATTGAGAATTAATTTTATTAAATTGATTAATTGATAATTATGTTAATTTTACTAATTTATTTTCTGTAGTGGGTTGTGGGTTTATAGGGGAATAGGGTGGGAAGTAATTTAATTATAACTAATTACATAAGTTAATTTTTTGTGTGTATTTATTAGATTTTAATTGTTAAGTAACTGTTTAATTACTAATTAATTAATTGTTAATTTGTAATTAATTAGTATAAATAGATAACTAATTGTAATGATTACATTAAATTAGTATTTGTAATTAAATATTTATTATATTATAAATTGGTAATTACTTTTAATTAATTTTTTTATACATATTAATATATATATATTTTTAAATATTATATGAAGTATCTACTTTCCCTACTGTTGCACTCACTGGAGTGGGAATAGTAATTTTTACCCCTACGCTATCCAACGCTTTACCTACTGTTGCACTCTCTGGAGTGGGAATAGTAATTTTTACCCCTACGCTATCCAACACTTTCCCTACTATTGCACTCTCTGGAGTGGGAATAGTAATTTTTACCCTTACGCTATCCAACCCTTTCCCTACTGTTGCACTCTCTGGAGTGGGAATAGTAATTTTTACCTCTACGCTATCCAACGCCTTACCTACTGTTGCACTTTATGGAGTGGGAATAGTAATTTTAACCCCTACGCTATCCAACTCTTTCCCTACTGTTGCACTCTTTGGATTGGGAATAGTAATTTTCACCCCTACGCTATCCAACGCTTTCCCTACTGTTGCACTCTCTGGAGTGGGAATAGTATTTTTTACCCCTACGCTATCCAACCTTTTCCCTACTGTTGCACTCTCTGGAGCGGGAATAGTAATTTTTACCTCTACGCTATCCAACACCTTACCTACTGTTGCACTTTCTGGAGTGGGAATAGTAATTTTAACCCCTACGCTATCCAACGCTTTCCCTACTGTTGCACTCTTTGGAGTGGGAATAGTAATTTTTACCCCTACGCTATCCAACGCTTTCCTTACTGTTGCACTCTCTGGAGTGGGAATAGTAATTGTTACCCCTACGCTATCCAACGCTTTCCCTACTGTTGCACTCTCTGGAGTGGGAATAGTAAGTTTAACCCCTACGCTATCCAACCCTTTCCCTACTGTTGCACTCTCTGGAGTGGGAATAGTAATTTTTACCCCTACGCTATCCAACGCTTTCCCTACTGTTGCACTCTCTGGAGTGGGAATAGTAATTTTTACCCCTACGCTATCCAACGCTTTCCTTACTGTTGCTCTCTCTGGAGTGGGAATAGTAATTTTTACCCCTACGCTATCCAACGCTTTCCCTACTGTTGGACTCTCTGGAGTGGGAATAGTAAGTTTTACCCCTACGCTATCCAACCCTTTCCCTAGTGTTGCACTCTCTGGAGTGGGAATAGTAATTTTTCCTCTACGCTAACCAACGCCTTATCTACTGTTGCACTCTCTGAAGTAGGAATAGTAATTTTACACTTGCGCTTTCCTACGGTAATAATATTAGATTTTTTTTATTATATTATGTTACTATATATATATGTTTTAACAAATATGATTGTAAAACATTTTTTTATAACTTTAATTAATTATTTAATTATTATAAGGTAATGTAAGTATTTTAAGTATATTTTAGTAAATAATTATTAATATTAATTTAATTTAACATTGTTTTTAATAAAGTCGATATTTTTACAAACTATATTTTTGTAAACGATATTTTTTACTCGATATTTTTGTACTTACCTGTTTGTAGATACAAAGTCGATATTTTGTCAGTCGATATTTTATCCCCGATATTTTTGTCAGTCGATATTATGTCCCTCGATATTATGTCAGTGATCCATCCCCGTGATAGGTATTACTTCAATGCCCCAGTCTTTTAAGTACTTTTTCTTTTCCAGAAGCTGAGCTGGAAGCACCAAGGATGAAAAGGTGACCAGAGTGACATCCTTAAGCTGTCGTCTTCTAGCCGCTAGGAATTTGATAGAAAAAATGTCATTAGACTTGACATGGGCCAGGCTTGGCAGGGCTTTGATCAACTTTAGGATGGTTGATGGTTTAAGATGTCTTGCGAGCCGCTCAATTTAAATTCTGGGATTCATAGCAGGATCTGACCAATGTTGTTTGAACCACTGTGGTGTTCATCAAAACCAGCCTTGCAGTCAATAGATTGTGATCAATTACCGCCTGCAACTGAGGTTCCGGGTGAGCCTGCTCCATAGGGGGCAGTGACTGAGTTTCTTCCTCTGTGCACTCTTTCGCCTGCAGTTTCTTGGAGTGCCGTGTTTGATCATCTCGGCCAGCATATTGGACTCCAGGTATTCCAGCTGATAGGGGGCTACATGATGACAAAGGTCCACTGGATGTAGTATACGAGGCCTTTAGATTTGCAGGGGGTACTTCCTTGTTGTAGGCAATCTCCTGCAATGGGGCCACGGAGGTATCATGTACGTTCGGGTCCTTTTGAGCCATCCCTAGACAATCGTGGTGTTCCCGTTGATCAATTAGAGAATGGTAGATGATCTCTAAACTACGTGGATGGTTTATTTCCTTCTTTTTCTGGCTTGTTTCCTTTCCCTTTTGGATTGTCGGGTAGCACAGAAGCATTCGTCTTTGTGCTTCCTTCAACAAGACGTTCATACTGGACCCTGGAAGGAGTTTTGTGGTTATCATCCACTATTTCCACAGAGTCTTCCTCTGACGGTCTACTATTGGGGACTACTTGACTCCATAGGGTTGCCATCTTTGGACTGCATATTTCCTCTTTCAATGTTGTTCCAGGCCAAAACTCAGGGCCTGTCTTGTTTTTAACTTCACCCAATGTAGCTTACATGATTGCCTGGAGTTGCACTAATTTGTCGACTACCTCCTTGCATGAATAAATGGTTTGATTGGGTCCTTGTGACTAATGTGTTTAGTTTTTCAAGTTTCTCGTCAATTCCAGACACACAAATCGCCATTGTGGTAAGTAAGTTCACCTGGATATCCATTTTCTTAGAGTGATGAGTTGTGGCCTGTACTGTTGCTTGCATTGAGTTCAATAGAGCGGACATCAGATTAGGGGGGTTTTCTCCAGGTATCAAAGTCCGTACTCTTTTAGTTAACTCCTCCCCTATAGTTGCTCCATGGTTGATTATATTTTCCCCCTCCTCAGGGACTAGCAGAGGAGGATCTTCGCCGTTGTCGTCGTTGTTTAATTTAAATTCAGGAAATGCAAACAATTGAGGTGCTCCTTTCGGTGCCCACCCATCTGTGCCTGCTGTTGTTGTATCCATAAACATCAAATCTTCAGGGGCATGCACGGGTGACCCGCCTGATGGTTGAAAGTTTGGGAGAGATGCTGAGTTAGGAAGTGGGGAGGTGTAAACATGACTAATAGCATCCATCATTTTTTCTGGTCGAAATTTGTCGTCCATATTTGGTTTTTCGGTTGTGTCATGTTTGCCTGATGGCCAGAAATAATCTGTTATTTTTTAGAGATTATGCTGATCCAACGATTTTATACCTACTTTATCTTTGATTTTGTCAACGAACTAGCCTGGCCTCAAGACTGAAGTGCAGTCTGAGGTAGTTGGAACCTTGGAGTTGCCTTCTAAGTGTAGCTCCGGGTCCAGGATCGAGTACAGTTCTGAGTCTTGTATGGAGCTACATTTCCTTAAAACAAGGGGATCATTGACAGCAGGCCCACTCAATTGGATTCGTGGTTTCCTTTTTGCAGTAAGGTCTCCCAGAGTTTTGTCTTGTTCTCTCTTCCTTTTAATTGGGGCTTGCACCTTACACCGCACCTTACCAGATCTCATCCTTGATAGTCTTCTTGTTGGTTTCAGGTTAGCGATCTCAAAACGAATCGTGGCTGTTGCCTAGCTATATTATCTCTACGAATAGATGCTCCAAGAAATATACTCAGGTGCCCTTTCCAATAGAATGGCACCCTTTTCATGTGATTGTTTTACCTCAAGGAGTAATGCAACTTTTTTCCTGGGCAGTTACAGTTGCAGGTTGACTCCCTAGCCTGAGAGCACTGCCTGCTAACCTGCTTGATTGTTTGTACTATCCCCACTGGACCTATTTCAAATTCATAGGGCTGGGGTAATAGGTGACTGGCAGGCTGCAAACCAGGCTGAATACCTACTGCTAGGTAAGGCTCCAAGTATTTCCTGAGGCCACGGAATGTGAGGTTGTAACGGAAGCAGAATCACATAGGGGGGAGAGCTGAGGAGCTTCAGCAGCTTGGGAGAGGCTGGCTACCACCCAGGCTGGAGCTCGCCAGTGCCCCCGCAAGCCTCACCCAAACCTAGCTGGGCCGCTTCCCAAGGGTCCTGGGCTCACACTCTTCATCAGCTGCTAAAATCTGCTGGGCTCAGGAGATAGGCAGACTCCCACACAGTCTCTCACTTAGACCCACTAAGTCTCTCTTGGTCTCTCACTGTGGGTGTCTGAAAAGTTGCCGTTACCACTAGGGTTGCTGCTGCTGAGGTGGCCTTTTAACTTGTATTGTCCTATGCCAAACAAGAGTGGTAAAGTAAGGAAAAAAGGGGGGGAGATCTGTCGGGCCCTAGGATCACCCTTTGTTCTTAGTCTTATAGTCTTATACCTCGTCCAGGCACCTCCAGGCACCAGGCACAACTGACTTATGAGCAAGAGCCTCCATTCACCTCACCTCTGTTGCTGAGGCCGCTACAATATGGCATGTGCAGTTGCAAAATAAAGGATGAAAGGTGTCGCCGAGTGGTGGACTTCCCGGGCTCCCAGGCGGCTCGTGGCCGAGGTCAACTCCTGGGACTCAGTGCCCCTAATGTCTTTTCACTGACTGCCACTGCCACCGCTGCTCTTCTCCACTTGCTCGCTTGCTCGCTTGTCTCCGCTGCTGTGCCCGGGGCTTACCGCAACCTGCAACTGGAAGTTAGCAGAGACACAGCGCATCCAGACTCGAACCTGGTCCTAAGAAAGCTGGCATATGGGAACAGACTTGCTTCACCTGCAAGCAGTCACTGGGAGCCAGGACTGGGTATTTCTCTACCACTGAAAGGGTCATGGGAAATAGGAAGCAGCCACTAGGAGCCAGAACTGGACATGTCTCCACCGCTGAAATGGTCATGGAAAATAGGAAAAGGTGAGCAAAATTAGACATACACTGGTCTCTACCAGACACTTGAAGACAGAACTGGACCTTCCCACTCCTTCAGCCAGGCACTGGTATCTAAGATTCGACATGCCCCATCCTCTGCCTGCCGCTTTTAATGTAGTGCTGGTGATTTGTCAACCTCAGATATCCAATGCGAGTTGGACTTGACTTTCACTGAACACAAGCAAGCAATGGGACCAGACCTGAACAAGCCCCATCTTCAACTAGTCACCAACAAACCACCACTGGGCATCCCCTAACCTCAAATCAAAATCTACTGATCAGAACTGGACTTGCTTCAGTTGTAACTATCAAGTAAAAAGCATGCCCCAACTTAAACCAGCCACTGGAAGCCAGAACTAACTCGCCCCCTGACAGAAAGCCAATGCGAGTTAGAGAATCTTACTTTTGTGGCAGAGATAGTTACACTCCAACACTCTACTTTATATTCAAGTTTTATTTTAGTCCTGGTGATTTATCCCTTGGGTTGATCTGCCAAAAAACCCGGTTAAAGACACGTAAATGAAACTCAGCTAATTAGAGTCCAATGCCCACCTATTCACATGCCTAATTCCATCAAGGTCCCAAGATCCAAGATGCTGAGACAGGGTAATATGATGTAAACCCTAAAGATTATGCACAGGCGTTGCGGTTTACAAAATAACTCAGTTGATTTGTATTCTCCACTCTTCATCAAAACAAGGTGTCAGCCCAGGCAAGGCGTTTAGTGCCCGCATGGTACTTCATCAGGGACAGATTATGACTATCCATTCATGAGCCAGTTCTTGGAATTCTTGCTATTGAGTGATTCATAGTGTCAGTAGACAGCATCTGCGCGACACTCACGCAGTACTTTCATTCAACCTGTGAAAGTCAGACCTGGATGTCTGGCAAAACTTCAAATAAGGAAGCCAGGACCAGGATGCCACCTCCATAGCATGTTGAACCACAGCCACCGAAGTGGAGGCAGAGCTGGGCCATAGGAGCCAGGATGCCACCTCCATGGCATGTCGAACCACAGCCACCGAAGTGGAGGCAGAGCTGGGCCATAGGAGCCAGGATGCCACCTCCATGGCATGTCGAACCACAGCCACCGAAGTGGAGGCAGGTGTCGTACCACAGCCACCGAAGTGGAGGCAGGGCTGGACCATAGGAGCCAGGATGCCACATCCATAGAATGTTGAAGCACAGCCACCGAAGTGAAGGCAGGGCTGGGCCATAGAAGCCAGGATGCCACATCCATAGAATGTTGAAGCACAGCCACCGAAGTGGAGGCAGGGCTGGACCATAGGAGCCAGGATGCCACATCCATAGAATGTTGAAGCACAGCCACCGAAGTGGAGGCAGGGCTGGACCATAGGAGCCAGGATGCCACATCCATAGAATGTCGAAGCACAGCCACCGAAGTGGAGGCAGGGCTGGACCATAGGAGCCAGGATGCCACATCCATAGAATGTCGAAGCACAGCCACCGAAGTGGAGGCAGAGCCGGACCAAAAGAGCCAGGATGCCACATCCATAGAATGTTGAAGCACAGCCACCGAAGTGGAGGCAGGGCTGGACCATAGGAGCCAGGATGCCACATCCATAGAATGTTGAAGCACAGCCACCGAAGTGAAGGCAGGGCTGGGCCATAGGAGCCAGGATGCCACATCCATAGAATGTTGAAGCACAGCCACCCAAGTGGAGGTAGGGCTGGACCATAGGAGCCAGGATGCCACATCCATAGCATGTTGAACCACAGCCACCGAAGTAGAGGCAGAGCTGGGCCATAGGAGCCAGGATGCCACCTCCATAGCATGTTGAAGCACAGCCACCGAAGTGGAGGCAGAGCTGGACCAAAAGAGCCAGGATGCCACATCCATAGCATGTTGAAGCGCAGCCACCGAAGTGGAGGCAGGGCTGGACCATAGGAGCCAGGATGCCACATCCATAGAATGTTGAAACACAGCCACCGAAGTGGAGGCAGGGCTGGGCCATAGGAGCCAGGATGCCACATCCATAACATGTTGAACCACAGCCACCGAAGTGAAGGCAGGGCTGGACCATAGGAGCCAGGATGCCACATCCATGGCATGTCGCACCACAGCCACCGAAGTGGAGGCAGAGCTGGACCATAGGTGCCAGGATGCCACATCCATAGCATTTCGAACCACAGCCACCGAAGTGGAGGCAGGGCTGGACCATAGGAGCCAGGATGCCACATCCATAGCATGTTGAACCACAGCCACCGAAGTGGAGGCAGGGCTGGACCATAGGAGCCAGGATGCCACATCCATAGCATGTCGAAGCACAGCCACCGAAGTGGAGGCAGAGCTGGACCATAGGAGCCAGGATGCCACATCCATAGCATGTTGAACCACAGCCACCGAAGTGGAGGCAGAGCTGGACCATAGGAGCCAGAATGCCACATCCATGGCATGTTGAAGCACAGCCACCGAAGTGGAGGCAGGGCTGGACCATAGGAGCCAGGATGCCACCTCCATGGCATGTTGAACCACGGCCACCGAAGTGGAGGCAGAGCTGGACCATAGGAGCCAGGATGCCACATCCATAGCATGTCGAACCACGGCCACCGAAGTGGAGGCAGGGCTGGGCCATAGGAGCCAGGATGCCACATCCATAGCATGTCGAACCACAGCCACCGAAGTGGAGGCAGGGCTGGGCCATAGGAGCCAGGATGCCACATCCATAGCATGTTGAACCACAGCCACCGAAGTGGAGGCAGGGCTGGACCATAGGAGCCAGGATGCCACATCCATAGCATGTTGAAGCACAGCCACCGAAGTGGAGGCAGGGCTGGGCCATAGGAGCCAGGATGCCACATCCATAGCATGTCGAACCACAGCCACCGAAGTGGAGGCAGGGCTGGACCATAGGAGCCAGGATGCCACATCCATAGCATGTTGAAGCACAGCCACCGAAGTGGAGGCAGGGCTGGTCCATAGGAGCCAGGATGCCACATCCATAGCATGTTGAAGCACAGCCACCGAAGTGGAGGCAGGGCTGGGCCATAGGAGCCAGGATGCCACCTCCATAGCATGTTGAAGCACAGCCACCGAAGTGAAGGCAGGGCTGGACCATAGGAGCCAGGATGCCACCTCCATGGCATGTTGAACCACAGCCACCGAAGTGGAGGCAGAGCTGGACCATAGGATCCAGGATGCCACATCCATAGCATGTCGAACCACAGCCACCGAAGTGGAGGCTGAGCTGGACCAAAGGAGCCAGGATGCCACATCCATAGCATGTTGAACCACAGCCACCGAAGTGGAGGCAGGGCTGGGCCATAGGAGCCAGGATGCCACATCCATAGCATGTCGAACCACAGCCACCGAAGTGGAGGCAGGGCTGGACCATAGGAGCCAGGATGCCACATCCATAGCATGTCGAACCACAGCCACCGAAGTGGAGGCAGAGCTGGACCATAGGATCCAGGATGCCACATCCATAGCATGTCGAACCACAGCCACCGAAGTGGAGGCTGAGCTGGACCAAAGGAGCCAGGATGCCACATCCATAGCATGTTGAACCACAGCCACCGAAGTGGAGGCAGATGTTAATTTCCTTGTTTTCCATTTTGTGGGGGAGATGTGTTACATCCTGCATTATATTTCTTGCCTTTTATTCCTTCCCCTTTAATGGCATGAGACCTGGTTCATTGTGTTCTGGTTCTCAGAACTTTCCTGGTGATGCATTCTGCATCCTTGAGTCAGTTGTACCTGGACTTTGAAGCTGCTTACATGATGCTGTGCTGCTGAATAAAGCTTCTTAAATTTTACCTGTTTCCTGAATTCCTACACAGGGCTGGACCATAGGAGCCAGGATGCCACATCCATAGCATGTTGAACCACAGCCACCGAAGTGGAGGGAGGGCTGGGCCATAGGAGCCAGGATGCCACATCCATAGCATGTTGAACCACAGCCACCGAAGTGGAGGCAGGGCTGGACCATAGGAGCCAGGATGCCACATCCATAGCATGTTGAACCACAGCCACCGAAGTGGAGGCAGGGCTGGACCATAGGAGCCAGGATGCCACATCCATAGCATGTCGAAGCACAGCCACCGAAGTGGAGGCAGAGCTGGGCCATAGGAGCCAGGATGCCACATCCATAGCATGTCGAAGCACAGCCACCGAAGTGGAGGCAGAGCTGGGCCATAGGAGCCAGGATGCCACATCCATAGCATGTCGAAGCACAGCCACCGAAGTGGAGGCAGGGCTGGACCATAGGAGCCAGGATGCCACATCCATAGCATGTCGAAGCACAGCCACCGAAGTGGAGGCAGGGCTGGGCCATAGGAGCCAGGATGCCACATCCATAGCATGTCGAAGCACAGCCACCGAAGTGGAGGCAGGGCTGGACCATAGGAGCCAGGATGCCACATCCATAGCATGTCGAAGCACAGCCACCGAAGTGGAGGCAGGGCTGGACCATAGGAGCCAGGATGCCACATCCATAGCATGTAGAAGCACAGCCACCGAAGTGAAGGCAGGGCTGGGCCATAGGAGGCAGGATGCCACATCCATAGAATGTCGAAGCACAGCCACCGAAGTGGAGGCAGGGCTGGACCATAGGAGCCAGGATGCCACATCCATAGAATGTCGAAGCACAGCCACCGAAGTGGAGGCAGGGCTGGGCCATAGGAGCCAGGATGCCACATCCATAGCATGTCGAACCACAGCCACCGAAGTGGAGGCAGGGCTGGACCATAGGAGCCAGGATGCCACATCCATAGAATGTCGAAGCACAGCCACCGAAGTGGAGGCAGGGCTGGGCCATAGGAGCCAGGATGCCACCTCCATGGCATGTTGAACCACAGCCACCGAAGTGGAGGCAGGGCTGGGCCATAGGAGCCAGGATGCCACATCCATAGCATGTTGAAGCACAGCCACCGAAGTGGAGGCAGGGCTGGGCATGCCTGGACCTCAGTCAGTCCCCGAGAGCCAGCACTGGATGCAGTAATGCATCTGGCCACAGTTAATCAGAAAGAGAGGGGTGGCAGGGAGAGGGGTCGAGCTCCTCATGTGTTGACTTTTCTGAGCACAGAGTTGTGCATGCGGGCCTGGTGGGCCTGGGAACCAGAGGGGCCGTTTCCTTGTTGATAGGCCCTTATGGGTACGGCTCTAGTTGTCATGGTTTTTGGTTCGTATGTTCTGTTTACTCATTTAATGGACCAATGACTCCTGATAATCCCGGTGCTGTGCGACGTATGCACAGTGATTGAGGTGGGATCATGTTGTCGTGGGATGTGCAAACTGCGTTGTGGGCTCGAGTCGGGATACCACGCTGGTGGACGGCGTCCCCCCACTTATTTTACCGGGTGGACGCCGTCCCCTCTGCCAAACAGCTGGACTACACTCTTTGGCCTCTCTGGGACGAGATCGGAGCTCGGAGCACGCTGCACGCGCGCTGGCTTCGCAGATGCAATCGCATATTAGGGGTGAGCGAGGGAATGAGCCCGATGGTGCAAGCCACCTTTCGTGACTTCCCTTCGTTCAAATCAGCACCAAAGTACGTCACACATGACAGCGTTCCCCCACTTCTTTTTCTAGGACTTGTTGTGATGTAACAAAATTCAATAAAAATGATTTTAAAAAACATAACATCTCTTCAGTAAGATTTCCTCCTGAAATGGCAATAATTACTTTAGCAAACATGCTCCGAGGAATTCACCTGTAAGCACGAAGTAATAAAGAACTGGGTGGGCTGAGGAGAAATGCGGCAATGGTGTGTCCAGGAACAAAGAAACACCAGGCGGACATTGCTCCGTCCCATTGGAAATAAATGTAAGAATGATAGGTTTGGTGCCGCGGGCCAGCCCGGGCCCTGCTCCTCGCCTCCTCTGCCGCCTCTAACAGCGCAGACATGACGGGCCTGCGCCGGGAGCAGAGACGTCGGCCATGCTCAGGCCCTGCTCCCGAGGCTGAAGATAAGATAGCCCGGAGCTGAGAGAGAGGCCAGCCCGCCCCGGGGTCTGGACTGAGACGGGTTGGCACGGCGCAATCCCGTCCTCGAGAGATGGGCACGCTTATCTCGCCGCCGAGGGCGAGGCAGGCAGTGCTGACGTGCCGGAGTGGCTGTGGGCTCATCTCTGCACTTAGCGCTTGGACAGGATAATCTAGGAGCACTTCACTCTCAGCTCGAGGGCCGGGGAGCGGCATTCCTGCTGGTGGGAGCTGAGTGGGGGCAGCCCCCTGACACGCGCGGGGCTAGCAGCCAAGAATGGCGGCCAAGCCATGCGTCTGTCGAAGGTGACCTGGTAGAGTAGAAGAGGCCATCTGCAAATCTGTATAGGCCACACGTGTGAACCCCGCTGGGAGTTAGGACTGGACCTGTCCCAATGGATCCCAGTGACAAGGAGCTCGAGCTTGGCATGCGTTGCCCCTGGGAGTCATGAACGTACGGGACCCGTTCTAATCTGAACCAGCCACTGAGAGTCGGGGCTGGACTGGACATGCCTGGGCCGGCCACTGGGAGCAGCGACTGCACTGGTCCCCTGTAGCTGCTGTGAGCTGCGACTGCACTGGTCCCCAGCAGAGCTACTTTACTAGGAGCCACGACGACACTTGTCCCCAGCAGCTACTGCCATCCGCGACTGTACTTGTCCCCTGCAGCTGCTGGGAGCTGCGACTGCACTTGTCCCCAGCAGCTACTGCCATCCGCGACTGCACTTGCCCCCAGCAGCTACTGCCATCCGCGACTGTACTTGTCCCCTGCAGCTGCTGGGAGCTGCGACTGTACTTGTCCCCTGCAGCTGCTGGGAGCTGCAACTGTACTTGTCCCCTGCAGCTGCTGGGAGCTGCGACTGCACTTGTCCCCAGCAGCTACTGGCATCCGTGACTGCACTTGTCCCCAGCAGAGCTACTAGGAGCCGCGAATGCACTTGTCCCCAACAGCTACTGGGAGCCGCTAATGCACTTGTCGCCTTCAGCTACTGGGAACTGGGACTGCACTTGTATCCAGCAGCTACTGGGAGCTGTGACAACCCTTGTCCTTAGCAGCTGCTGGAAGCCAGGGACAGACAGGCCTCCACCAGCCATTATGCATGAGGAATGTACCTGTCCCCACCAGCCGCTGGCAGTCAGGATTGGACAGGCATGCCCAAATACAACCAAACACAATAAGCACTGGGTGCGCCCTCATCTCTGCCACTCTACATGAGTCCAGGTAAAGGATGGACCAACCCCCGACAGCTTCCAACAGGCTGACTTAACATACTCTAAACTCAGTGAACCGAATGGCATTATCTTACCGAGCCACTGTGGGTCGGTGTTACCCCAGTACCAACCACAGCCAGCCAACTGAAGTCAATATGTGCCAAGCCATGACATTAAACAGCCAATATAAACATAGGGCTGCACATATCACAATTTCCAAAAAGAGCACAGGATTTTACATGTCCCAACTAAAATAGATGACAGGAGACAGCATTGGACTTACCTCAACCAAACCAGGCAGCAACAGCTGCACACGTCCCACTTTCCGCCAGCCTCTGGGAGCCACGAATGGACTTGCACCCAACCTGAGTCCGGCACTTACAATCCAAACAAGACGTGTTCAAACTGTAAGCAGCCACTTGGAGCCAGGGCTGGCCATGTCCCAACTGATCAGCAAAGGGAACAGGAAAATACATGCCCAACCAGTTAATGATGAGAACCAGACCATCATCAACAGCAAACTTGACATGACCGCCCAAGTCAATGCTTTCAACATCTCTAGATCCACACCCTGAAGATGCTGAGGAAGATATTTAAATGGCTCCGAACCAGCATCCAGAAAACTGTCATGCACGTCCTAGTCCTAAGCAAGCTGGACTATGGGAACAGACTTACTTCACCGGCAAGCAGCCACTGGGAGCCTGGACTGGGCGTGCCCCCGCCACTCAAAAGGTCCATGTGAAATATGAAAAGGTGAGCCCTAACCAGATGACCTGGGAAGCAAGTTAGACATGCACTGGTCTCTACCGGACACTTGAAGCCATATCTGGAGATTCCCACTCCTTCAGCCAGGCCCTGGAATCTAAGATTCAACATGCCCCATCCTCTGCCGGCCGCTGAAAGGAAGTGCTGGTGATCTGTCAACCTCTGATAGCCACTGAGAGTTGGACTTGACTTTCAATGAACACAAACAAGCAATGAGAGCCAGATTTGACCAAGCACCAACTTCAACGTTTCAGCACTCAGTCCATCATCTTGTTGTGTTTGCATGTATCACTGGTAATCAGTCAAGCAGAAAGAATGCCCCCATTTCGAGCAGCCACTGGAAGCCAGAACCAACTCACCTGCTGACAGAAAGCCCATGGGAGTTAGGACTGGGCATTCCCAAATTGAACCTTGTCCCGGGAAAAAGGACTGGACATGCACAGCTTTCATTCGGCCTGGGAAGTCAGAAGTGGATTTCTGACAAAACTTCAACCAACCCCAGGAGCGAGGACATAATCATAGGAGCCAGGATGCCCCATCCATACGTTGTTGAACCACATCCACCCATCTTTCAGAGCCAGCACTGGATGTGCAGTAATGCAGCTAGCCACAGTAAATCAGATAGGTGCCCTTCCCTAAATGATGCAGCTGCTTGGAACCAGAAAGGAGTACAAAAGGCGGTGGTGATGGACGGAGCATCTGAATCAATCAAACACTCACACCCAGTCAAAAGATCCCTTTTGTACCGCTTTTGGCCGCCTTAAGTGAGGCAGGGTATGCTCAGACATGAGTCCCTTGCTCACGTTGTCACTGGATTCAAGCAAGCCGGGCTGAAGACGGCTGTAATGCCAGAAACCTGTCCTCGGAAGCTTGTTTACGGTCCAGGGAAGACATGGCTTGGCAGTTCGGGCTGGACTGTTCCCATGAGCCACAGGGTCAGACTGATTTACATATAGCCATGTCTGAACTGGGGTGGCAGAGTGGGCTAAAGAACGGTGATGTATTAAACCCAGATCTTTTGACTGGGTGTGAGTGTTTGATTGATTCAGATGCTCCGTCCATCACCAACCCCTTTTGAACCAGAAAGGGGAGGCCCCCAAATCAACCAGCCACCAAGAAAACTTGACATGCCCTGATGTCTAGAGGTCTCTGATAACCAGAAGGCCATTGAGAGTCAGAACTGGGCGTAAACTGAACCCTCTCAAGTAGCGTCTTACATTCCATGAAGGCGCATTACATACAGTGCAGTGGCAGAGATTGCTGCAGTGCACAAGCCACTGTGTCAAGTAGCAGCTGGGAGGCCATGTCTGGATGCACTGGGGCCAACAGCATACTGACAGAAACCAAAATAAAACTGTATATGTCCTGACCACAGGCAGACATCGGGAGACTAGGTTCGAGCCACTACAGGCAACAGGGCTGGACATCCCTGCGATTGGTAAATGGAGTAGGTAAATGAAGAAATATGTCTGTTCAACTATGTCTAAATACAGGAATATATATATATAGGGGGAAGTCTTATAGACTTCAGTGGCGCCCGGAGTGACAAGCCTTTTTGCAATTAATCCACAAGTGCGTATCTATTTGTGCACTGCCTAGCCCTACATCTTACTCATGCAAAGAGACAAAACTCCCAGAGGAATGTACATCTTTTTTCAAGATTCTGTACACGCAGACTCCAGTACTGCGCTCCCCCGATTAGGTATCTGGGAGGAAGAATTTGACGTGTGGATGTTAACAGGACACACCATTTGGTTTCCAATTTTCCATGGGATAACCGAGCAGGTGCTCGTGTGCCGCAGAAAGCACACCAGCGGCCTGCCGTGACCCCTTCCTTCCACTCCAAGAGCCGGAGCGCCGTGCGCCTGGCACTGGCTTCACGGATCAGGAGGCTCCGGTGGCGCCCGGGGGCCGGAGGCCCGCCGGCCTAATCCCCTCCTGATGAAGTACAATGCCGCGGAGCACTCAGGGCCGTGAACCTGAGAGGGCCGACGTGTGACGTGGGCACCAAGCCACGCCAAGGCCCCTTCCCGCCACTCTCCTCCGCACTAATTTACCCTGACCACCCCGGGCGCAGAGCCAGGCCTGGCGCGAGCCCCGCACTCCTGCCCCTGCTAATTACCCAGGCCGATGAGGCGGCCCCGTGGGGAAGAGGCTGGGGTGGGATGTGTTTTGGCTCCCCTACGGAGACCTGGAACAGGTCCAGGCCTTTCTTCCTGTCAGTCAGGGCGGCCTTCTCCTGTTCCCGAGTGGCTGGAGCTCGAGGAGGCTTTTTTTGTTGTTGCAGATTTATATAGCGAACTCGACCCGAAGGTATTGGAGCGCTTTACATGAGCACCAGTTACCTTACACAAGGTAGGAATGGGGAGATTAAATGATTTGCCCAGAATCACAGGATGCTGAGCGTGAGCCTACGCTGAGGCTCGAACCGAACCTGGTTCCCCAGCTCCAAAATCGGCAGCTCTGACAGTAAGGCCACATCCTCTCCCCTTTGAAAGGCTTAAAGTAGCCAGACTAAGAACAATATATATTCAACAAGGCATGTGTCCGTAACTGGGTTTTATAAATATCTACAAACGTGCAATGCTAATGTGAATGATACAGAAATGTGTAACAGGATGCATTGCTAGGAGCAGGTATGTTTCGCCTGTAGAGTTGGCGTGATAGTGATAGCCCATGCCAGAAGCCTGACTCCGGCTCAGCTCCAAGTCCTCTTGGGACGTTGAACCCAAAACGAGCCGAGATTTCAAAGGAGGTCACCATCAAGACCCCTTTTTTAGTGGCCATTACATCGGCTAGGAGGGTCAGTGAATTGGAGACTCTCTCTCAGTTTAGTAGTAGTAAAGTTGAGAAAAATCCTAATTTTAAGACTTTTGGTATTCACAGCAGGCATTTAGGAGTCCGAAAGTCAGGAGTCCTAACTTTACTGCTAAATTGAGAAAAATCCTAATTTTAAGACTTTCGGTATTCACAGCAGGCATTTAGGAGTCCTAAAGTTAGGACTCCTACCTTCTGTGAATACCGAAAGGAGTAAATGCCTTCTGTGAATACTAAAATGAGTAAGTGCCTTCTGTGAATACCAAAATGGTAGTAAGTTTAGGATTTTGTCCTAAGTTAGTTCTGTGAATCGGGCCCTTAGAGTCTGGCTTTATGGCGTTATGGTGTGTTGGGGTACACCTGGTACGCGCCTCCTTTTCAGAGCCTCACTACTGGCAGATCCTTGGGCTATAGAGGACTCATCATGGTGGCAGAGACTGATTATACCTGTTGAACAAGCCTTTTTTCCTGTTCTCTGCAGAGGAATTTTTGAATATTGACCTCCACTCTTTACCAGTCCCGTGCAACTATGTCCTTTGCTTGATTTATGTAGGGCATGGATGTTGCATGCATATTAACGAAACGTATGTGTATTAGGATGAGCGTGGACTGTGTGTGCTGCTTTGGACTGTTACAGCCAGGAATTCATTTTGGGTCTGTAGTGTGTGGATGCTACACCGCATTGAGGTTAGGAACAGTGCTTAACTTGTATCAAAATAAGTGCCAAGACCCTAGTCAGGAGGCCACTGCAACTTGTACTACCCATTGCCCCTGCCGGCGCTGGCAATGACAATATCATCACAACTACTAACAATCTCACTCCTACAAGTGTGACAATACAGACTATTCCTGGACCCCAAAGCAATAAGAATGGCTTGAGCGGCAGGTATTACTAATTTTTTATTGTATATTGAATTAATAAACAACTTCCTTTTCCTGACTAAGACAGATAGCGCCACCATGTGGCTGACTGTTATAAGTGCTGGTGTTGACAATTAAGTACTGGTGCCGAGCACAAATTAAGTCTTGGGTTTTACGCAGCCTGCTGGACAGCAAAGTGAATTGCAGGGTTCCTGCATAGAATTACTGGTCTCCAAGGCCAGACTGGGAACCTCACACAACCCTAGCAAATTTTGTCAGACCAGCCCTCACACAACCCTAGCAAATTTTGTCAGACCAGCCCTCACACTGCATTCAGCAAGCGAGCCTGACCAATACACATGGATTTGGGGGTTCTCCCCCAATGAAAAATTAGAATTTTTTTTGCAAATGTGGTGCATTTTACAATACATTTTTCATTATAAGCCCTTGTCCAATCATTAAATGAATGAACATTGAAGACGAGGCTGCACTGATCAATGATTGAATGAATAGTCGGATGGTTGGACGAATTATGACTGGATGACAGTGAATAAAGAGCAAATTGTGTCAATGCTCTGTTTTGATTTTACCTTCTGCATTAAAATGTCACCCTCTCCAAACGATACCACCACCAATCCTTGTGAAACACGCATTGCTTAGGTGTATTTAACACAGAGCACTGATTTAGCGCCTCGAAGAATTAAACACAAAGTATTAAGCTTTGATCTAAACCTGGAGAGAGAAAGAGATAACCATGTAGCATCAATATAGTCCCAGCTTCCACTTGTCCACATTGAGTGATCCAAGCCAATCACTTTGCCCCCTTTTCCTTCATCAACACATGAACACCATGACATACATCAATTCAGGGTATGGCCACCACAAATAAAAGACTTTAATGTTCCTCCATCGATTGTACCTCCCCAGACCACCTGTAGGGGTTAAAGACACCCAACTTCCCTCTTGGTTCACTAGTAGCTTCATCGCCAGGGCAGTGGCCAAGGGACATGAATGTTTCTAAGTTCATGATAAGAATCACTTCTAACAATTGTCTCTTTTATCAATAGTATAATTTAATATGCTAAAGTCAAATGCGCTGCAGTGGCTCCAGAATGAAGAAATACACTGTTTTGAATTTTGAGGAGTCTTTATTATGTATATACTGGGCTCTGTCATTCAAGCAACAGCAGACTCCTCATCATCTGCCTCCTGGACCTGAAAGTTAGCGCTGCTCATGATAAGCCTGCAACAGACAGGAACCAAACAAATCAAAAACAAATGGTTTGGAAGGGAGCATGGTCTGACTGGCTTAAACCATTTGTTTTGCATTGTTTGTTTGTAAAGCACTGAAGCATTGCAGGCACAAAACATGACTGGCGCAGCCTCCAGCAACAAAACTACCCCCACCAGCTCTAAAATTGCCACCCACCCTGCCAGCCTCCAGGAAACGCCAGTGCCTGGTACAGCCAGACTGGGCTTGCTAGATTGCCGAAATGTAAGGACTGTCCTTCCCCTCTCTTGATCCTTTTTCCCCAGAGGTACTACCCCCAAAATGTTGAGAGGTAGCTGACTGAGGAATCCTCTCCCAGTGCTTCCCAAACTGTTTAGAACCATAACCCACTTTTAGAACAATAAACCTGTACCACTCAGCTTTAATGGACATGAGGCGGGCAATTTCTTAATGTAACTAAAGCATTGTGTGGTAGAGCATTGTCATTTATAGGCAGCACATTTTCCACTGAAATGGGCACTAGATTGTACCGATGTACAGTTTTACTGATAAAACTATATTGCAGACAAATAATAATGTGTGAAAATCGGGTTTTAGTGAATATTATTTGTGCATCACCAAGTAAAGTGTCTTGATTTGTTATGATCCTATCAAAACATTTGTTTCCATCACACTCCAGAATTACAAAAAAATGTGCTTCCTTCTTGCTTGCCTAACTATTGAATTTGGACAGTTCATTTATTTCATAGTTGTATTTACATTTTGTTCAGTTTAATGAAAAAATGACTTCCTACAGCCTTTCTTTTCACATCCCACTTACCCCTGGAAGACTATCACATCATTAACTTTACTTTTCTTTCTCTGTGTGGGAGGAGTGTGTAAACACCAGTCCCCAAGTTAAAACAATAAGCAATAATTTGCCAGAAGACATAGCCTGACATTTGTCCTCTGCTTTTGAAGCACATTAAATGTGAGTTTATAAATACAGAATTGAATGGCATCTTTATTTATTGCTTAGGCTAGACCCATCAACAAGCATTTGCAATGCAATAGGTCTCGCATTAGGAAAGTTTGAGCTATTGGTATTGTAAATGACAAATTTTTTATTTATGTTTTGCTTTTGAAAATAGCGAAATTAATAGCTTTGTCATTTACAATGCCAATAGTTATAACTTTCGCAAATGTGACACCTATAGCATTTGTAATGCAATATGTGTTGTATTTACGTGATTTACATGTAATGATATTATAAAATAACAATAGCTTTTACTTTTTTTAAATAATTAATACTTAAATAAAAGTTATTGTAATTTATAATGGCAATAGCTTAAACTTTTGTAAATACATTTTTTGAAGATTATGTTCAGTGTATTTTATTGTGACGAAAATCCAAGAACAGAAGTGAAATATTAGCATATTTTTGTTACATTTGTAATAAAGTTTGAAACATTGAGAGAACATATTGGAACCAGTTGTTGTTGAATGGTTGCACAGATTGATGCTGTAGTGGCGCGGAGTGATGTTGTGATGGCAAACAAGTGATGCTGTGGCTTTCAGTGATGCTGTGGTAGCGCATAGTGATGTTGTGGTGACCCTGAGTGATGCTGTGGTGGTGCTGAGTGATGCTGTATGCTATGCTATGTTTTGTTTTGCTATCCTATGTTTTGTTTTGTTATGCTATGCTATGTTTTGCTATCCTATGCTTTGATTTGTTATGCTATGCTATGTTTAGTTATGTTATGCTATGTTTTGCTATGCTATGCTTTGTTATGCTATGTTTTGTTATGATATGCTATGTTTTGTTGTATTTTATTATGCTATGCTATGTTTTGCTGTGCTATTATAGGTTTTGTTTTGCTATGCTATGTTTTGTTGTTTTGTTAAGCTGTGCTATGTTTTGTTGTGTTTTGCTATGTTTTGTTATGCTATGTGTTGTGTTTTGTTATGCTATGTTTTGTTGTTATGTTATGTTATGCTTTGCTATCCTATGCTTTGTTTTGTTATGCTTTGCTATGTTTAGTTTTGCTATCCTATGCTTTGTTTTGTTATGATATGCTATGTGTTGTTATGCTATGCTATGTTTTGCTGTGTTTTGCTATGCTATGCTTTGTTATGCTATGCTATGTTTTGTTGTGTTTTATTATGCTATGCTTTGTTTTGCTATGCTATGCTATGTTTTGTTAGGCTATGTTTTGTTATGCTATGCTATGCTTTATTTAGTTATGCTATGCTAAGCTTTGTTTTGTTATGCTATGCTGTGTTTTGTTATGCTATGCTATTTTTTGCCATGCTTTGCTATGCTATGTTTTGTTTAGCCCTGGGCGTAGTGGGCGTAGTGGGGCTTCGCGGAGCTACGTGAAGTGGGCGAGAAACTACGCCCACCTCCGCACTCCGCGTAGCCCCACTACGCACCGCAGGCCTCCCGCCCTCCCTAAATACTTTAATTTAAATGTTAAAAAGAATTAAAAGGCACTTACCTTGCCCGCCGCTGCCCGCCGCGTCTCCGGGGCTACCTCTCTTCATCGCCGCCGTCTTGGGTACTAATGCGCATGCGCGGGCGGCCGCGCATGCGCCTTTCTCGTGAGAAATGCGCATGCGTGGCCGCCCGCGCATGCGCATTAGTACCCAAGACGGCAGCGATGAAGAGAGGGAGCCCCGGGGACACGGCGGGCAGCGGCGGGCAGCGGCGGGCAAGGTAAGTGCCTTTTAATTCTTACTAACATTTAAATTAAAGTATTTAGGGAGGGCGGGAGGGAGGCGGGTGGCGGCCATCTACGCACCATCTGCGGAGCGTGCGTAGTGCCGAATTATACGCCTGCTACGCAAAATGCGTAGAAGCCGGCACTACGCACACTCCGTGCACGGAGCGTAGCTGCCCGCCCACCCCTAGTTTTGTTATGTATGCTATGTTTTGTTGTGTTTTGTTATGCTAGGCTAGGTTGTGTTGTGTTTTGCTATGTTTTGTTATGCTATGTTTTGTTATGCTATGCTTTGTTATGTTATGCTATGTTTTGTTATGCTATGCTTTGTTATGTTATGCTGTGTTTTGTTATGTTCTGCTATGTTTTGTTGTGTTTTGTTATGCTCTGTTATGTTTTGTTATACTATGCTATGTTTTGGATTGCTATGCTTTGTTATGTTATGCTATGCTTTGTTATGCTATGCTATGTTTTGGTATGCTATGCTTTGTTGTGTTTTGCTATGCTATGTTTTGTTATGCTATGTTTTGTTTTGCTATCCTATGCTTTGTTTTGTTATGCTATGATATGTTTAGCTATCCTATGCTTTTTTGTTATGCTGTGCTGTGTTTTGCTATGCTATGCTATGTTTTGTTATGCTATGCTGGTGAGGGTGAGTGAGGGTGAGGGGATTTGAGGATGATAGAGTTGTGAGGGTGAGGGGGTGTGAGGGTGAAGGGTTGTGAGGGTGAGGGGTGGGTGAGGGGGTGTGAGGGTGAGGGTGTGTGAGGGTGAGGGTGTGTGAGGGTGTGAGGATGTGAGGGTGTGTGAGGGTGAGGGTGTGTGTGAGGGTGAGGGAGTGTGAGGGCGAGGGGGTTGAGGGTGAGGGGGTGTGAGGGTAGGTGAGAGGGTGTGTGAGGGTGAAGGGGTGTGAGGATGTGAGGGTGTGTGAGGGTGAGGGTGTGTGTGAGGGTGAGGGAGTGTGAGGGCGAGGGGGTTGAGGGTGAGGCGGTGTGAGGGTAGGTGAGAGGGTGGGTGAGGGTGTGTGTGAGGGTGAGGGGGGTGAGGGTGAGGGTGTGTGAGGGTGAGGGGGTGTGAGGGTGAGGGGTTGTGAGGGTTTGTGAGGGTGAGAGGGTGTGTGAGGGTGAGAGGGTGTGTGAGGGTGAGAGTGAGAGGGTTGTGAGGGTGAGGGGGTGTGAGGGTGAGGGGTTGTGAGGGTGGGTGAGGGTGTGTGAGTGTGTGAAGGTGAGGGGTGAGAGGGTGGTGAGGGTGAGGGTGAGTGAGGGGGTGTGAGGGTGAGGGGTCTGAGGGTGAAGGGGTGTGAGGGTGAGGTGGGGTGAGGGTGTGTGAGAGTGAGGGGGTCTGAGGGTGAGGGGGTGTGAGGGTGAGGGTGTGTGTGAGGGTGAGCGGGTGTGAGGGTGAGGGGTGTGAGGTTGAGGGGGTGTGAGGGTGTGTGAGGGTGTGGGGTTGTGAGGGTGTGAGGGTGAGGGTGGGTGAGGGGGTGTGAGGATGAGGGTGTGTGAGGGTGTGAGGATGAGGGTGTGATAGGGTGAGGGTGTGTGAGGGTGATAGGGTGTGTGAGGGGGTGTGTGAGGGGAGGATTTGAGGGTGAGGGTTGTGAGGGTGAGGGGTGGGTGAGGGGGTGTGAGCGTGTGTGAGGGTGATGGTGGGTGTGGGTGTGTAGGGTGTGAGGGTAAGGGGGTGTGAGGGTGACAGGGGTGAGGGTGACGGGGTGAGGGTGAGAGGGTGAGTGAGGGTGTGTGAGGGTGAGGGTGTGTGAGTGAGGGTGGGTGAGGGTGAGGGGGTATGGGGTGAGGGGTGTGGGGATGTGAGGGGGCGAGGGGGATGAGGGTGAGGGTGTGTGTGAGGGGGTTGAGGGTGAGGGGGTGTGAGGGTGGGTGAGAGGGTGGGTGAGGGTGAGAGGGTGTGTGAGGGTGAGGGGTGTGAGGGTGTGTGTGAGGGTGAGGGGTGTGAGGGTGAGGGGTTGTGAGGATTAGGGAGTGTGTGAGGGGCTGTGGGAGTCTGTGAGGGTGAGGGTGTGAGGGGTTAGGGGTGAGAGGATGAGTGAGGGTGTGTGAGTGAGGGTGTGTGAGGGTGTGTGAGGGGGTGTGGGGATGTGAGGGTGAGGGGGGTGAGGGTGAGGGTGTGTGTGAAGGTGAGGGGGTGTGAGGGTGGGTGAGAGTGAGAGGGTGTGTGAGGGTGAGGGGGTGTGAGGGTGAGGGGTTGTGAGGGTGATAGGGTGTCTGAGGGGGTGTGTGAGGGTGAGGGTTTGGTAGGGTGAGGGGTTGTGAGGGCGAGGGGGTGTGATTGTGAGGGGTGTGTGAGGGTGTGTGAGGGTGAGGGAGGGTGAGGGTGTGTGAGGGTGAGGGTGTGTGAGGGTGAGGGGGTGAGAGGGTGTGTGAGGGTGAGAGGGTGAGTGAGGGTGTGTGAGGGTGAGTGAGGCTGTGACTGTTACTTTTAGATATGTGGTTTTAGATCTCTGATTATATTTGTGCTTTTATCAAATGTACTTTTATGGTTGTTTTGTATGAATAACCGAATAAAGATCTTTGAATTTGAGTGAGGGTGTGTGAGTGAGGGGGTGTGAGGGTGAGGGGGTGTGAGGGGGAGGGGGAGGGGGTGTGGGGATGTGAGGGTAAGGGTGTGTGAGGTTGAGGGTGTGTGAGGTTGAGGGGTTGTGTGAGGGTGAGAGGGTGTGTGAGCGGTGAGGGTGAGGGTGAGAGGGTTGTGAGGATGAGGGGGCTTGAGGGTGAGGGGGTGTGAGGGAGTGTGAGGGTGAGTGAGGATGTGTGAGGGTGAGCGGGTGTGAGGATGAGGGTGTAAGAGGGTGAGGGTGTGTGAGGGTGAGGGGTGTGAGGATGAGTGAGGGTGAGAGGGTTGTGAGGGTGAGGGGTGTGAGGGTGTGTGAGGGTGTGTAAGGGGGTGTGAGGGTGAGGGGTTGTGAGAGTGTGTGAGGGTGAGGGGTGTGTGAGGGTGAGGGGGTGTGTGAGGGTGAGGATGTGAGGGTGAGGGGATGTGAGGGTGGGGGGGTGTGAGGGTGAGGGTTTGGGGTAAGGGGGTGTGAGGGTAACAGGGGAGGGTGACGGGGTGAGGGTGTGTGAGGGTGAGGGTGTGTGATTTTGAGAGGGTGTGTGAGGGGGTGTGTGAGGGTGAGGGTGTGTGAGAGTGAGGGTGTGTGAGGGTGAGAGGGTATGTGAGGGTGTGTGAGAGGGTGAGTGAGGGTGAGGGGTGTGAGAGTGAGGGGGTGTGAGGGTGAGGGGGTATGAGGGTGTGTGAGGGTGGGTGTGGGGAGGTGAGGGTGAGGGTGTGTGAGGATGAGGGGGTGTGAGGGTGAGGCAGTGTGTGAGGGTGTGTGAGGGTGAGGGTGTGTGTGAGGGTGAGGGTGTGTGTGAGGGTGAGGAGGTGTGTGAGGGTGAGGGGATGTGAGGATGAGGGGGTGTGAGGGAGGATGAGCGGATGTGAGTTTGAGGGGATGTGAGAGGGTATGAGGGTGAGGGGGAGTGAGGGTGGGGGTGTGTGAGGGTGAGGGTGGGTGAGGGTGTGTGAGGGTGAGGGTTTGAGGGTTGTGAGATTGAGGGGGGTGAGGGTGTGTGAGGGGGGGTGAGGGTGTGTGAGGTCCCCCCAAAACAGTATCCATTGCGATATAATTCTCTTTCCAATGAATATTGCACTGAAGTCAGAACTAATACATTTGTTAATTTATACATATATTGGAAACTGTAACTTTAAAATAAGAAAAGAGAGTGCATATATTTTACGCAAAAGATATAAATAAACAACTGGTTTTAACATGACAGTTATCACCTATTCATTTAGAAGGATCAACCTACTGCATGTTTACATAATCAAACTCAATATACAAGGCATATCAAGAAAAACAAATTATAAAAAGGAGGACACTACTTCTTAACTGTGATAGATCAATTGATCATCAAGGAAGTGCGTGAGGGAGCGTGACAGCTCTAGACTGCGAATTAACCTTAGGCTGGAGAAGGTGCAGAAAACAAACCGTAATAGTCCGTATTTAAGCATGTTTGAGCAGTTTAGGGTGGAACAAGGATATACCCTTTAAGCAATGAATGAGAAATGTTTGTCAAAGAAAAGTAGTAAGTTTTCAAAAAAAACGTCCGGCAAATGTTAGCGGGAGCGGCTGCCATGGAGTAATGCAGCAACACTTACTTGTCAGTCGTGAGAGCAGAGGTAGTCCGTATTTGAACGTGTTTAGGCAGTTTAGTGTGGAACAAAGATATACGTTTAAACAGTAAATGGGAAGCCGTTTGGCAAAGAAAGATGGTCAGTTGTTATAACGAGAAAGTGAAACCGAAGAAAGGAGATTTTGAGGCCAACCAAAACTAAACAGATTAGAGGGGAAAGCAAATGGTGAGCATTTCATGGCCGCTTTGATGTTCTCGTGGCTCACTGAGAACATCAAAGCAGCCACGAAATTGCTCCCAAAGCTGCAGGCTGTGGCGGGGGAGTGCATTCCTTTCAAGTCTGATGCGGGGGAGAGGCAACCTTTGAAGTCTGATGCCAAGGCACAGACAAATGGTGGTGTGTGATGTGACTGGCGATGATGTGCACGCGCATAGCTCACATGAAATGTATGCGATCCGCAGCTAGGTAGACTTTTCTTTTCCCCTTACTATAATCTCGCCTATTTATCCCTGCGGGATAGAAAGGCGAGACCTAAAAATTGGCAGTTTGAGATTGTGGTCAAGATGGCGGCCGAGTAGAACATGCCTGCTCGCTTCTCCGTGTAATCGCCCAGACCAGCCCTATAAGCTACATCTAGCTAACTGGGAGTAGCGCAGAATTGATGCTCCCTTCACCTGACGACATCGGAGCGTGGATCTGGGCAGGAGAGGTCACGGACACGCTGTCCTGCCTTCGTCCAGGAGAGATCATCACCCTGAGCGCTGCGTAGCTGGAGCTGGGGTTGGGAGCAACAGGCGGCCGCCGCGTGGGATTCGGCCTGGCTGAGACTGGGCCGTACCCAGACGATAGACGACGCCCGCAGGTTTGGCGACGGTGAAGGGTATTGGAGCGGGGGATCAAACCGAGAGGCCTGCGACCGAGGGTCCTGCGTAGACTGAACCACACGCCTCTGGAAACAGTGGGAAGTGGAGTCGAGGGAATCGAGCAGCGAAGAGGCTGACCCTCTGGCTACAGAACGAGGTGCGCGATGCCCGAGTCTCCCTCCCTGGCCCCCCACTCCACGAAACATACCGCTAAGGGATTTGCAGAGGCCGTACTCCCTGGACATCCCCAGATACTAAGGCAGCAAGTGAAACCTCCAGGGCGACTGACCAGAAAGAGGGTCCGACCCCCGGTGCTGAATCCAGGGGGGGAAGGAGTAATTTTGCCTGTCAGGAGTCAGCGGGGGCTCTGGATCTGGAAGCTCATTTCCGATGCCTACAATCAGGCTGCTGGTGAAGACTGTGTCGCACCCCACCCCGGTGCTCCCTGAAGAACGCCATGAGGAGGCCTGAGGGACCGGGGAGCCCAGTCGCTCGTGAAGCCCGTGGCCGCGGGTGACGGTCCCGGGCTGGTTGGCCCTGCTGTTGGAGCGGATTCCTGGGGGGCAATGCCAAAGGCCTTGAGTCGATCAGTGAGACCTGGTTGAGAGGCCAGGTTGAGAGTGAGTCCCCCCCTCCTCTTTCGAGTGCCTATATCGAGTGAAGGTCAGGCCGAAGGAGCTCCTTAATAGGGGGCATATGGAGCTAATACCCGCGGGGCCTGTGAATTTAGCACACAACCGTAACCTCAGCGAAGGGAACCAGAGGAGATAGACTATTGGTGTGAGCTTAAGGCTTGTGGAGTGGAGAAGCCCTCATCTCAAGAGGTTAACGGTGGGCCAGCAGCACAACCCACATTGAACAGGGTCTGCGGCACACCAATTGTAATGAGGCAGGAGCCATAGGATAGGAACCACTACATCTGGCTCGGCTGAATTTAACGACGTGTCAGAGTGAAACGCAGTACCAATCGAGATGGCGTCCAACAAATCTAAGAAAGAACGGACAGTCAAGGACCTTCTCCTCAGATATGGCGCCAGGGACTCTCTTCCCCGGCTGGCAGTCCCACAGATAAGGAGGCAGCGGAGGCCGAAAGCCTGGTAACACGTGCCTTCTTAGAGTGCCTATTTGCCTCCCTGAAAGATGACCTCCACACTATGAAAAAGGAGATAACCCAGGAGCTGCGGGAGGTACGGAGGGACCTGGATTCAGTAGGGGACAGAGTTGATACGCTGGAGAAGCAAGCTGTAACGAGAGATGAGGAGATAGAACAGCTCCAACAAGAGGCCATCCACCTGCAAGACCAACAACTGAATCTCCAGGCGCACGGAGAGGACCTCGAAAACTGTTCCCGGAGGAAAAACATCCGGATTCGAGCTGTCCCACAGGGGTCCGAGGGGCAAGACATTGAAGACTTCATGGAGGAACTCTTCCGCTTCATCCTTGGGGCCCTGCCAGAGCTATGGATCAAGCTGAACAGAACCCAACGTGTAGACCAGAAAAGAGCAGTGACGGCTCCCCCCAGACATACTCACTTGTGCCCATGATTTTCAGCTTAAAGAAAAGATCCTCTGAGAAGCCAGAGATAAACACCCTGTCAAATTTCCGTCAGTCAAGCCCCTTCTCTACCAAGATTTAGCTGCATCTACCCTACAAAAAAGAAGGGAGTGCAGGCCGATTACTTCCTACTTGCATTCTAAAGACATCCCCTACTCCTGGGGTCATCCTTTCCACTTGATCTTTAAATGGGATGATTCACTGGTTTAAACCCGCTCACTGCAGGAGGCCAAGAAGCTGCTCGGCCTAGCCGATGATGAACTGAGCGCACCTTCACAAAAGTGGCCTAGAAGACGTTCACCCGGAACCAAAGGCTGGAAGAGAGTTGGCCGCTACCCGCTCCGCCTCCAACCAGATCCTGAGACTATTGCAAAAGAGAGGCAAGTGGTCATTGCCTCCCTGGAAGATGACTCAGCTAGCATGGACTAGGCTGTTTAGGGCCAGGCTGATATAATGGGGGAGGCTGGAGCAGAAGCTTGTTATTGGATGCTCCCTGGTTATCACTACATCTAGCCTGGGCGGGATGTGAAGGCGGGATGGACCCTGCTGATATCTCATGCCTTTCCATGGGATTGATTACCCAGGACTTTAATGATGTTCGAAGTTTCATGTTTTTCTGTATATGTTTAGTTTTGGGGTTTTGTGGGTTCCCTCCTCCCTCACACGCAAGACATCCGAATCGAGGCTACTCCACGTGCGATGGACCACGGTTACCCAACAGGCTCACGTACACCAGCAAAACCTGCCTCAGTGTTGATTACGGCCCTATAGATATGCTTGGCACTCTTGTGATTTTTCCCCTATGGCGGCGACCTTAAGATAATCTCGCTAAATGTAAAAGGTCTTAATAGCCCAACTAAGAGACGGGCCATCCTGCCATTCATAGAAAACTCAGATGCACACATTTGTCTCTTACAAGAGACTCACTTGCTGTCCAGAGACACCCATAGACTGCGAGCCAGGGCATTCCCTCACCAGCTATTCTCATATCACTCTGCCAAAACAGCAGGGGTTGCCATTTTGGTTTCTGCCACATTCCAAGGTAAAATAGACAGACCGGGGCCCTTACTAAAAGAGGAGCCAGCTGCTAGTAGAGGCAGGACTGACGGACATAATGAGGTCCCAACCCCGACATCCAGAGTATACACATTTTATTCCAATCCCCACAAGACAATCGCTAGAATTGACTATATATTGACTAGTGATACAATGTCCCAGCAAACTCAGCTGGTCGAGATACTTCTGTGCTCTCTGTCAGACCATTCGGCAGTGCGCATATCTCTAGCCCTCTCTTGTCCACGCCTTACCTGCCGGTTGTGGAGGCTGAGGGAGACAATGTTGCAACGCCCCACGGTTGTTCAGCGTATCACAAAGGCTATAGCACACTACCTTGCCATCAATGACACGCCGGACACCCCTATTGCCATTCTAAGGGATGCATTGAAGGTGGTAATCAGGGGAGAGTTCCTAGACATATACGCGCATGATAACAAAACCGTAGAGAAAACAGGGACCAACTCTCTGCGGTGGTGGCAGAACTAGAGCAAATACACCAACGAACTGGTGCTATCTGGGTTCTGAGGCAAGCAAGGGCTCAGTTAGCTGGCCTAGATATCAATAGAGCAGAGTATGCTGCCTTACGGCTCCGTCATGCATATTACTCCAGAGGTGACAAATGTGGGAGACTCTTAGCAAACAAATTTCGGGCTCAGCGACTATTTAAGTGGTTACAGATCACGCTGGGCAGGAGCGAGCTACTGATCAAGGCACTGCAGACAACTTTTGACAATCCTATGCGTCCTTATACAAAGAGCAGAAACTCCCAGAAAAGGCTCCTACTCAGTACTTACAAGGAGGGAAAACTTCCAGGTTGATTCCAAGTCAGGTGGAGGACCTTGGATCCCCAATTAGGCTAGAGGAAGTTATATCTGCCATATGTGAGAAAGTGCCATCTTTCTTGCATGGTATGCCCCCACTTTTTGCTGAATTGCGGATGTGCTTTGACTGAGTGTGCCCTGGGCTCCTGCCAATCAGGGGCCCAGGGCCTGTTGATCCTTGAACCTGCTCCTGCTAAATCCCAGCATCTCATGTGGACAGCAACCTCGAGAACCCAGGAGGACCTGCCTGCCTTGACCTTCTTAAAGACTGGAACTCCATCAAGCAGTGGTTCTGCTCAGACAGCAATACCCCTGCTGCCAGCCAGGAACCGCAAATCCAGCCCACTCTGCACCGGCCAAGCCCGGCTGTGCCCGAGTGCACAAAGACCCTGAGTACGTCCCACGGAGATTCTGACCTGGAATCCACTGCCCAAGGACCCTCCTCAACGACCCTGATGACGCCTACAGACTCAGAACCAGGGACTCCTCCAACCGCGACCAGCAGAGGGTAAGATTTCCCGACGTCCAAAGACACCCCTGCACCCAGTGCCCCCCGGCCTCCTGTGCCCAACTCTGGGTTGCCTACCTATCCTCCAAGATCCCAAATTAACCCTCGAAGTGTTGGTTGCTTCAAAAGATCCCCGAGCCTGCAGCCTTTGTTCCCTTTTCAAGATCTCCATTAAATAACATTGAGCGCCCGACGGCTCAAAAGCACCCTGCACTCAGCTGCCCGAGTGCCCCTGGCAGTGCAGCCTTTGTCCTATCCTACTTCCCCATTTGCCCTGAGGAAGTGACCAGGAGCACAGCTCCCATAGCTGTGTGGCCTGCTAGCCAGCAGTCACCAACCGAAGGCTCCCTGCCTCTCATTGGATAACATTGGGCCTAACTACCTCTGCACCTGGCTGCCCCTGTGCCGCTGAGGGTGGGCCAACTGTACCTACCTGACCCTGGGAGTCCCTTGAGTCTATGCCCAGAACCTTACCTCAGCCAGTCGAGTACTTACCTAAAAGCCGATAACTCGCTTTTCTTCCATAGGCTAACATTGACTGGTTTCACTTGGAAATTCTGTAGTTTTGGAACTTTAAAATATTAATCTAAAATCAGCCGAACTACAAATTCCAATTAACTCACCTGTTATTAGGAGAGACCTCAGTGCTGCATATTTGAGCCGAGTACTGACCCTGAAAAGTAATTCTAACCGTACTTACCAGTAACTTGAATTTCCTTCCATAGGATATCATTGCCTGCTTTTTGCTTAAAAAATTTCCAAGTGTCGATTTTTGAAACTTACAAATATTCTCTAAAAATCGTGCCAATGATAAAAACTTAATTACTTGCCTGTTTTAGATAGAGGTCCCAGTGCTGAACCTAGGAGTCCAGCACTGAATTACAAAAGCAATGTCAACATACCTTACCTGCAAATTAAAAATTGCTACTGTAACCAAAACACTTTTACTTAAATGTTTACAGCTCATGTCCCGGGACTGAATCTAGGATCCAGTCCTGTGGTTAGAAAAGTAATCTACAAAGTAACTAATTGCATTTAACTAGAAATTCTCATTGAGCTCAATGTTTCATTGTGTTTGAAATTGTGTTGCCTATTTCAACAAACTGTAACTATTGCATTCAAAAAGTATATTGCCTATTTGAAAAGTATTTACCTAAAGTAACTCATCCTGAGAAAGTATATTTTGATACCTTGTTGGTTCTAAAATAAAACAACTATATCTTTTGATACAAAACAATTGGCCTAGAGTTCAGTTCTTGAGTGTGTGAGACCATTTGCTGACTGAGTGTGTACAACAAATGCTTTACACTATCCTCTGATACTGCCTTACTGCTCGACCAAGCTACCACTTTAGAGAGTAAGGTTATATCTAACTTTAGCCTCTGCCAAACCTCTGGGGACTGGGGACTCTATTCACACTGTACCTTACTTTGGTCCAGTATATATAGAGCCACTTTCCTACATTGGTGGATCAGCGGTGGGATACAAACTTGCCTTTATTGGACTACTTGGTTACCATCTGATCACACAACAGAACTCCTAAAATAGCCTTTAGAATTCTGAAATTGTTTTTTTTCCAAAATACTAAAAGTCTTGTCAGGGCCATGCTTAAGTCCCATTAGAATTTTAGAAAAATAAAAGTCACTATATTCATGGGTAGAGGGTTAGAACTATCAGGTTAGAATGTCTCAACAGAACCCAGTTATTAGTGAAGATAACACCATGGACCTGGTTGAGGAGCTCAACCTCACATCTTACTTACACTTGAATTTCAAGGAATTTAGGTCCTTATGCAAACTTAAAAATATACAATGGGCCTGCATCCAACCAAACTAGGGCTCCAGGAGCTCCTGGCTGAGTATGCTAAAGGCCATCCCTCTGAACATGGTGATGACCAGTCAGAAGGGGGAGAGGTGTCAGAGGAGGAGGATAACCCCCCCCCCCCCCAATCATCTCTAGGCAGGAGAGGGCCCACAAACCCTTAACTCCAAGAGTAAATCTCTGGGATCCTAGGCCTCGCACAAGTGGACCAGGCCCCAGGGAAAACATTGGGAATAGCCCCAGTGAAGAGGACAGCTTTTTAGCAAAGCTGGACAAAACAAATGACACAGAGTCCAGACTCCTGGTTCTAGAAAAAGAAAGGAAAGAGATGGGTTTAGCACGCATCAATGGTGGCAGCAATACCAAATAAGGATAGGGAAGAAACGTCTGACCCTAAAATCCCCAAAGGGATTGTCCCTAAATTTGAAAAAGGTGATGACATCACCAAGTGGTTCACAGCCTTTGAGAGGGCTTGTGAAATAAGAAGAGTAAAGAAACCTCTCTGGGGGGTACTCCTGTGGGAACTGTTCTCTGGTAACTGCAGATATAGGCTTCTGACCCTCTCTGGGCCAGAGGCAGGGTCCTATGATCTCATGAAAAGCACTCTGATTGAGGGATTTGGACTCACCACTGACAAATACAGAATTAGATTCAGGGGGGCTCACAAAACCCAGACCCAGACTTGGATTGACTTCGTGGACTACTCAACGAAGACACTGGATGGTTGGTTAGCTGGACATGATGTGCATGAATTTACTGGACTTTACAATTTGTTAATGAAGGAACATATAATAAGTAATTGCACAAGTGAAAAGTTGTATCAGCATTTGGTAGACCTAGGTCTAATTTCTCCCCAAGAATTGGGAAAGAAGGCAGACCACTAGTTCAAGACTAGGGTGACAAGGACAACCACTGGGGGTGACCAGAAGAAGGTGGTTACAAAACCTCCCCAGGGGAAAGGTGGTGAGAATCCCCAATATAAAACGTTTGAGTCTTCCAAAGGGCCCCAAAAACCTGTACAGGTGGGTGGGCCCCAACTACTCCCTATGTGCAATAGCCCTATAGGGGGAAGAACTTTGATCCCTCCAAGGCCTATTGTAACAACTGTAGGAAGCTGGGACATTTAACTGTAGACAAAAATTGCCCCCACAACAAAGCCCCTAAGGCACCCAGTACAGCTAATCCTGGGGCAGCAAGTCTACAACTGGGATCAGAAGAGTGCTCAGAGCAAATCTGGACATACACTCAAGCAAGTCTAGTTTCCATGGTGGAGGTTGAGTTTGCCAATGCAGCTTTGTGGCCACTCTACTTTAAAAAGTATTTAAAGTACCCCTGGTTGAATGGGAACATAATAGAAGCTCTGAGGGATACTGGTGCCAGTGTTGCTATGGTGAGAGATACACTGGTTTCCCCTGAGCAATACCTAGTTGGGAAAGCTTTTCCACTCACCAATGCTGACAGTGTTACCACTATTCATCCTATGGCTATGGTGACACTAGGCTGGGGGGGGGGGGGCGTTACTGGCCTGAAACAGGTAGTGGTCTCTCAGAAATTACCAGCTGACTGCCTGCTTGGCAATGACCTAGAAACCTCGGCCTGGGTTGAAGTTGAGTTGACAACCCATGTATCTATGCTGGTTATCCCTGAATTGGTGTGTGTCCAAACAAGAGCACAGAGCAGAAAGAAGGGTGAACCTGTAGGTTTGGAGCCTGAAAGTATGGTCCAACCAACCAAGCGAAAAAGCAAGACGACTGCGGGACCAGCTTCTACACAGCAAACCTCTCAGGACCCCCCTCCTCAGGGAGAGGACTTGGAAACCCTAGAGGGAACTGAGCTCATGGAGCTTGAGCCTTACAAGGTTCAACATCGTGGGCCTAGGGGGGCACACTAGGGAAGAGCTGTGCCAGGGTCAGCAAGACTGTCCCACTCTTGAAAACCCGAGGCAGCAAGCTGTTTCAGAAGCACAGGGAGATGTCAGTGGTACTCACAGAGCTTACTGGGAAGAGGGATTACTGTATGCTGAGGCAAGAAACCCCACTCTTGGAACCACCAGGAGGGTGGTAGTGCCACAGACTTAAAGGGAGTTCCTCCTAACTTTGGCTCATGACATCCCCCTAGCTGGACAACTGGGGCAAACCAAAACTTGGGAAAGGCTAGTGAGTCACTTCTACTGGCCCCAGATGCACCAAAAGGTGAAGGAGTTTGTTAGTTCCTGTGCTACCTGGCAAGCCAGTGGCAAGACAGGTGGCCACCCAAAGGCCCCCCTGATACACTGCCAGTGGTAGGGGTCCCTTTGAAAGGGTAGGTGTGGACATTGTGGGTCCACTTGAACCTCCCACAGCCTCAGGGAACAAATTCATTCTAGTGGTAGCGGATCATGCTACTAGGTACCCTGAAGCAATTCCACTTAGGACTACTACAGCTCCAGCAGTAGCCAAAGCCCTCCTGGGGGTATTCACCAGGGTAGGGTTTCCTAAGGAGGTGGTTTCAGACAGAGGTTCTAACTTCATGTCTGCTTACCGAAAGCACATGTGGAAGGAGTGTGGAGTGTAGTACAAGCTTACTACCCCATACCATCCACAAACCAATGGACTTGTTGAAAGGTTCAACAAGACATTGAAAGGTATGATCATGGGGCTCCCTGAAAAACTCAAGAGGAGATGGGATGTCCTGTTGCCATGCCTGCTTTTCGCTTATAGGGAAGTGCCACAGAAGGAGTAGGGGTTTCCCCCTTTAAACTTCTGTTTGGTCATCCTGTGAGGGGACCACTTTGTCTTGAGAAAGAGGGTTGGGAGAGGCCTCTCCAAGAACCCAAGCAAGACATTGTGGACTATGTAACTTGGCCTAAGGTCCAGAATGGCTGAGTACATGGAAAAAGCATCCAAGAATCTTGAGGCTAGCCAGGAGCTTCAGAAGCACTGGTATGACGAAAAAGTTGCACTGGTTGAATTTCAACCTGGGCAACAGGTGTGGGTTTTGGAGCCAGTGCCACCAAGGGCTCTCCAAGACAGATGGAGTGGCCCTTACCATATCCTAGAAAAAAAGAGTGAGGTCACTTACTTAGTTGACCTGGGCACAAGCAGGACACCCAAAAGGGTTATCCATCTGAACCGCCTAAAGCTCTACAATGACAGGGCTGACATCATCATGCTGATGGTGACTGATGAGGAACAGGAAGCAGAGAGTGAACCTCTCCCTGTTCTCCTCTCCTGCAACCCAAAAGGTTGGTCAGTAGATGGGGATGTCTTTTCAGACACCCTCTCTGCCCAACTGCAAGCAAGTCTTGCAACAGTATGCTAGTGTCTGTTCCCTGACCCCTGGCCTGACAAACTGGTGTACCCATGATGTGGACACTGGTGACAGTTCAAAAACAAGATGTATCGCCAGTCAGGCCAAGTCAAGGAAAGCATCAAGGCTAAAGTCAGCAAGATGCTGGAGTTAGGGTTATTGAACCATCTGAGAGCCCCTGGGCTAGCTCAGTGGTTCTGGTCCCCAAACCTCATCAACAGGGTGAAAAGAGAGAGATGACGTTCTGTGTGGACTATAGAGGGCTCAACTCTGTCACCAAGGCAGATGCTCAACCTATTCCAAGAGCAGATGAACTGATAGACACATTGGGGGCAGCCAAATTTCTCAGTACCTTTGACTTGACTGCAGGGTACTGGCAGATTGGCATGGCCCCAGGAGCAAAAGAGAAAACAGCATTCTCCACACCTGATGGCCACTATCAGTTTACTGTAATGCCTTTTGGGTTAAAGAATGCCCCTGCCACCTTCCAGAGGTTGGTGAATTAAGTCCTGACCCGGTTGTAGTCCTTTAGTGCAGCTTATCTTGATAATATTGCTGTCTTTAGCTCCACCTAGCAGGATCACCTGATCTACCTTGGGAAGGTTTTAGCAGCCCTGCAATGGTAAGGCCTAACTATCAAGGCATCCAAATGCCAGATAGGGCAGGGTACTGTGGTGTACTTGGGCCACCTTATTGATGGAGGGCAGGTACAGCCCTTACAACCCAAGATCCAGAGTATAATGGACTGGGCAGCTCTAACCACCCAGACCCAAGTCAGGGCATTCCTTGGCTTGACTGGGTACTACAGTAGTTTTATGAAGTGATATGGGTCCATTGTGACTCCCCTCACATAACTCACCTCCAAAAAGATGCCCAAGAAAACCAACTGGACTGTTAGTTGCCAAAAGGCTTTTGACACCCTAAAATTAGCAATGTCTCAGCACCAATTCTAAAAGCACCAGAATATGCCAAGCAGTTCATAGTGCAGACTGATGCCTCTGAGCTAGGGATAGGAGCGGTCCTGTCTCAGACCAATGATGAAGGCCAAGACCAACCTGTTACTTTTATATGCAGGAGGCTACTCCCCAGAGAGCAGCGTTGGAGTGCCATTGAGAGGGAGGCCTTTTCTGTGTTTTGGTCCCTGAAGAAGTTGAGGTTCTACCTGTTTGGAACTCACTTCCTGGTTCAAACTGACCATAGACCTCTCAGATGGCTAATGCAGGTGAAAGGAGCAAATCCAAAACTACTAAGATGGTCCATCTCCCTAAAGGGAATGGACTTTGAAGTGGAACACTGGCCAGGGACTGCCCATGCCAATGCAGATGGACTTTCCAGGTTCTTCCACTTAGACAATGAAGACTCCCTAGGGCAAGGTTAGTCTCTTCATCTTTCGTTTGGGGGGTGGGGTTGTGTGAGAAAGTGCCATCTTTCTTGCATGGTATGCCCCTACTTTTTGCTGAATTGGTGATGTGCTTTGACTGAGTATGCCCTGGACTCCTGCCAATCAGGTGCCCAGGGCCTGTGTTCCTTCCCTAAAACTGTATTGAAGCTAAAACCCAATTGGCATCTCTCGCCACATGTCGGCCCCTGGCAAATGATACCATAGGTACCCAGGGCATTGTGACCAGAGAAGACCCCTAGGGGCAGCAACACTTATTGTGCCATCCTTAGGGGTCCTGCACCCTGACACACACACACTGCCTTTGCAGGCTGAGTGTCCTAGTGCAGAACTAAACTAAGAGTCAACATGGCACACATCCCTGTGTGCCATGCCCACAAACCCACTGCCCTGGCATACATCAGTGACCCCTCTAACTGGGTGCCCTATGCCAGTGGTGTGGGCACAGGTGCATGAGCCCTGTGCCCCTACAGTACCCAGGGACATTCCTGGACACTGTAAGTGCAGTGATGCCATTAAGAGTATATGGTGCTGGGAGGTTGTCATTACGCACTCGACACAGCACCATAATGGCTACACTGAAGACTGAAGAGTTTGATACCAAACTTTTCAGCACATTAACCCCAAACTGATGCCAGTGTGGGATTTAATGTAAAATGCACTACAGAGGGCATCTTAGAGATGCGCCTGAAACCTAACCTACAATCCACATCTTGTCTGAGAGGCTGCCTAGGCTGCCACACAGCAGACATGTTGCTGGACTCCTGGGTGAAGAGCCCCCCGCTCTCCTGGGCCTGCAACAAAGCACATCCTGGGCGAGGTGCTAGGTCTCCTCCCCCAGGATGGGTAGGGGGAAGCTTCAAAGGCATGCCGTCTTTGTGAGCTTCTCCAGGCCACTTGCTGTACTCAGCAACTGGCCCTCACCGGTTCTGACCCCTACTCTGGTGGGAAGACTGGCAGAAAACCCTACATCAGGAAAGGGGGTGTGCCAGCCTATGCCAACTCCAACCGTCAGGTGGGAGAGGCGAGGTGAAGCACGACTCCGGGCTACCGCCACCTTGAGGATGAGGAGCCCTACCCACTCACAGCTAAGCTCCTGCCCCCTCCCACCGGAGAGGAGCAGGTTAGGGTGTGTGCCCACCCCAGGACAGGGAACTATTGGTCTGTGACCTCACCCTACCTGTAACACCCCTACATTTTGTATTTAGGGTCACCCTGAACCTTACCTCTGCCAGTCGAGTACGTACTTAAAAGCCGATAACTCACTTGTCTTCCATAGGCTAACATTGACTGGTTTCACTTGGAAATTCTTCTAAGTGTGGAGTTTTGGACCTTTAAAATAGTCATCTAAAATCAGCCGAACTACAAATTCCTATTTACTCACCTGTTATCAGGAGAGACCTCAGTGCTGCATATTTGAGCCGAGTACTGACCCTGAAAAGTAATTCTAACCGTACTTATCAGTAACTTGAATTTCCTTCCATAGGATATCATTGCCTGCTTTTTGCTTAAAAAGTTTCCAAGTGTCGATTTTTGAAACTTACAAATATTCTCTAAAAATTGTGCCAACAATAAAAACGTAATTACTTGCCTGTTTTAGATATAGGTCCCAGTGCTGAACCTAAGACTCCAGCACTGGATTAAAAAAGTAACGTGAACATACCTTACCTGCAAATTGAATTTCCTTCAATAGGATAACATTGTTAATTTCAACTGAAAAAGTTTCTGTCAACTTTTAAAATACAATAATATTCCTTAAAAATCACTACTGTAACAAAAACGCTTTTACTTAACTGTTTACAGCTCATGTCCCGGGACTGAATCTAGGATCCAGTCCTGTGGTTAGAAAAGTAATCTCCAAAGTAATTTTATTTTATTTTTTTAATTTTTGAAAGAGCTTTATTAATCTGTTTGATGACTTACACAGCTTGTAGCCACAACCCGGAGGCCAGCAGCACACTTAATGATAATACTGCTCTATTGAACTCTTTTACACAGCCAAATAGCCGACAACCCGGGGACCGGCGGCACATTAACTGGAGCAATGCATGCACAATCAGGAACGACTGTCATCACTATTTCAGCCTGTTCGCTTGCCTCCGGATGGAGGAAGCATACCTTCGTTACACTGCGCTGGTTCCTAGGTCTATTCAGCTAGTGTGTGCAATCGTATGCTACCTAAGGAGGCTCTCTCCCTAACCAACCCCAAACAGTCCCACTCCCCACCCCATTACCATCCCTCCCCTCCTTCTAAGTCAGCACCTGCTTTAATCTACGCTCAGCTATTCGTCCATGTCTTCCCCAGGAGGCCCCCACTCAGTAGAAGTCGCCACATTCCCGCTTTCCAGTTCAGCTACGTCTTAGTGTGCCGGTCGCCCATCCCCTCCTACCCGATCGTCCTTCTCTGTGTCTTGTACTCTCATATAATTCTGATATAGACTCCAGAAATTCTTCAGGCGACTCGTTGGAGGAAGTAGTTCGCTGTAGCACTCTGACTGTGTACAGCAGTACAGCATGTCATGCGCCCATCTTTTCGTGGTAGGGAGTGGCCCTCTCATCCAGCACATAGCAACAACCTGTCTGGCCATCAGCATGCCCATGTCTGTTAGTCGTCTCACCGCTATCGGCAGGCCTCTGGAGTGGCCCAGCAGTGCTAAGGCGGGCTCGGTGGCCAGCTCTATGTCCAAGATCGAGCTCATTTCAGTAAACACCCCGTCCCAGAATTTGCGGATACCAGGTAACCACCACGATAGGTGCATGAAGTCAGCAATTGGTTCACAGCATCTTTCGCATTCAGCCGTCTGTCTAAGGCTATATGTATGTAACCTCTCAGGAGTGTAATACACTCGTTGGAGATATTTTAAATGAATCAGTCTGTGCCTGCCATTTAAAGAGAGTTTCCTGGTACTCGCACAGCAGTATGCCCACATGCCGTCGTCTATTGTGATCTGTAGGTCTCTCTGCCAGGCTATCCTCGCTTTCGAGTACGGTTGCCCACAATGCGATCTGTTACGTCTGTATAGGTTTGTGACCAATTTTCGGGAGGAGGGAGTTTTGATAACATAGGTAAGTTCCGGCACCTCCGGCGGTTCTGCCAGGTCCGTGCCCAAGAGGTCCAGCAATGCGCTGCGAACTCTATGATATTGAAATCGATGTAGTAATGAGGCCTCTCCCGAATTGGCACAGCCTGCTCCCATGTCTTCACTGTGCCCTCTGAGAACAAGTCTCCCGCAGTGTGGATGCCCAACGTACGCAACGCTAGCATTACTCCCTTTTCCGCCATTGGAGACAGCCACAACGTCCACTCGATAGACATTAGAGGGGAATACAGTAACACTCTGTTTTGCACCTGCAGCAGCGCATGCCATGCCTGGTTGGTAGTCCTGATCGAGTCCAAAATGCCAATTCTGCGGTCCACCGGCCGGAAGACCATGGCAGGAAGCGGAGTCGGATCCGCGAAGAGTCGTTCCAAATGAACATGCGGTATCATCGCATGCCCGTGGATCCACGTATGCAAGTGGGCTGCCTGTGCTACTCTGTAGTAACGTTCCATGTCTGGAGCGTCCAGGCCTCCCGACTCATACGGAAGGGTAAGAGTGGTCCATTTCACTCTGGGTTGTTTACCCCCCCAAGCTAGTTTGGTCAGTAGCTGTGTCAGGTTTTTGAAGAAGGACTTGGACAGAACAATCAGTATATTGTTAAATAGGAATAAGAATCTGGGCAGTACCACCATCTTCATAATTGCCACACGTCCCGTCAAGGACAACGGCAGTTTGCACAAACATAGAAAACTAGGGGGGTCTAAGTGGGTTGGTTTATTGACCATCACACCTCACAACCCAAACCATAATGTCAATAATCAAAAAGAGGTGCATGGTCACGAAAAAGAGTGCTGTTCTGTAAACACGTAACAAGCGAGGGCGTGGATAGGAGAAATTACACTAGGCTGAAGAAACTCCCATCAGCCCACCATTGTGGCGGAATCTCATCATGTGGGATACGGATGGTAAATCCAAATCTCGCCCAACCCCATCTAATGATGGTGCAGAGATGGATGACCGAGGTAACTTTCTAGCCACAGTGTATTTCGAATGGTGCTGATAGTTGTGCAGTGCTCAGTGAAAAAATGAGTGAAATTAAAATTAACTACTAGTACAGAAAATATGTTTATTAGGAACTGTGCTAGTGTTAAGATTAAAAACGCCTAATAGTTTGAAAATATAACTATGTATTGGCGCTGTGCAGTGTGGTCGACATGTTTCAGCTTTACGGAGTTAGAGTCTCCAGCTTTCTTCAGGACCGTGATGGAAAGAAGCTACTGCAGAGTGAACAATTTTACAGTGTAAATGCAAACAATATACTTACTCCTACCAGAAACTTGGAGCCCCAATATTAACTGGTGGAAAGTAAGATAACTTGTCCTATTCCTAAAAGAAAGGAAGATAGTACAGACAAATTTGTATCATAAATATCCACGATGATCTCAAAGTCACAATGAAGACAGAACAAAAACACACACAGGGTAAGGAGCAAACTAACTCCTCACATGTCAAGAGGCCATAGTCCTCCTGATCCTAGACATCAAATGTCAAAGTTACTTTTCATTTATTGTTATATTACTTACCCAGCGTTTTGTGGGAAGTAACCTCACCTCACCCGGCACCCACTCGGGAAAATGAGGCCCCGCTCTGTTAAGATGGAAAAAATAGCTATGTTGGTATATACTACCGCTGGTGAGTATTACATTGCGGTATCAAGCTATTTCATGTGTGTCCATCTATAAACACATAACTCAGTTGTCTCTTAAAATGCATCTCCCCACCAGAACATAGGCTGGACAGTGCTAGTCAGGATAAAGGTTCACAAATATCCAAAAATATTTGCATATAAGTTTATTTAGAATAAGTACTTTAGTATTAGCTCATAGCTATGAGCCAATAAAAGATCGAAGACATGCAAAAATTGGAACAGAATCAGTAGTCAAAGCGCTCGAAATCAGGGGTTTCCCAAGGGCTTACCTGTCCATCGGTACCTCGATCAACTTCCTAGTGGGAGTGGAGGTAACGGACAAGCGGAGTCGACGCCCTTATATACACGCGCTAATTGAATAATGAGGAACTCGCGTATGTATTTGCGAGCAGTTGTTCCTCAATTGAAAGCAAGTCAGTGCGGAGTATGCTCGGAAAAAAGGTATTTTAGACGCATGCGTAGTGGAGAAGGGGATGCTACTCGTGCGCGCATGCGCCAAAGTAGACAGTGTTACCCTTCCGTGCATGCACAGTGGTGAGGTGCGAGTCAGGGTGACGCTTTTCTGAAAATTGTTTACATCAAAAGCGGCATACAGACACGTTCAATGCGGGCTCGCAAACACATTTTGAATAAGCAACAATCTATGTTGGAATAATCTTGGTCTCTCCAATTTAGATAGATTATTCAGGAGAGATAATGATCTGTATTTCCATACGGAAGCCGGGCAGGTGACAATAAAGCTACATGTGATGTAATGATCTAATGTCATCACAAGTAAGAGTCCACATAATATGACCTTGTGTATCATTATCCCTTGTATGATATATGATGGTTGTCAGGCTGAATGTAAATAAACATATTTATTCAGTATGTACCTGAACAATTACATCCAATGAACCAACTCTGTAGGATAGTCGATATAGGGTGCAGGTATGAAAGTGTGGCATCCTGGATAAGGACAGCTCTAATGAATGGATTGCTATCATATGCCAATCATTTTCATAAAGATGTCCATGCTATGTCATCATTCAATCCCTTACTGTCACTCTTGAGCGAAAAAATCCATTTCTGTTGCTTAATAAAAAGAAACCTGGATACATCGCTAATATGGGACGGGATGAAAGGTTGCTCTAAGATGACCCACCTAAGATCTTCTGCAGAGTGTTTCTGTGTTAGGAAGTGGTCGGTTAATCTCGTGGATTGCTTTCGGCAACGGATCGTGCTTTTATGTTCCCCAATCCTTAGTTTAATTTTCCTGGTCATATATGTTATGTTATGTTATGTTAAAATGGGACTTCTATAGCGCAACGGCTACTCCAAAGGAGTGTCCCGGCACTTTGTGCTCCAGACCTAAAGAAAGAGCTGGAAAACATAACAGTAAAAAAACAGGAGCCTAAAATAGGAAGCGGACTATCCGGCGAACAGCCAAGTTTTTAAGTCCTTCCTGAAGACAAGCAAGTTCGCGGTAGTCCGCAGGGACACCGGTAAAGAATTCCAAAGCTGAGGGGCAAGAAATCTAAAGGACCGGCCGCCTAGACGGGCCCTTTTGATACGTGGTACCCGAGCCAGAGCCAATGTTTCCGACCTGAGAGATCGTGTAGGTCGGTAGAAATCCAACCTCTTCTGGAGATATTTAGCACCATTGCCATGCAAGGCCTTATGGGCTAGGGTCATGGCCTTGAACAGTATCCTCTTCCGTACAGGGAGCCAATGGAGGGAGAGGAGAAGGTTAGAGGCACTAGTGCGACGATGCAGGCCAAAGATCGCTCGAGCAGCAGCGTTCTGGGTCACCTGCAAACGCTGAAGGAGATATTCTGGCAGACCCAGATAAAGGACATTTGCATAGTCCAATCTGGATCCTATAAGTGCCTGGACAGTAATCCTCCGATGTTCCTCAGAAAGAAGGGGAAAGAACTTACGCAACATTCTGAGGATCCCGAAGCATGTTCCCGTAAGAGTAGAGACCTGGGATTTGAGCGAAAGCTTATTGTCAATTTTTACTCCCAGGTTCTTAGCCCACTTAGATGACTGAGTTGGAGGGAACATGTCAGCAGGCCACCACCCATGCCAATCTGGTTCCGATGGGCATCCGAAGAATAGTATTTCGGATTTATCCGAGTTGCACTTGAGGCTGTTGTGTTGGAACCAATTAAAAACAGCCCCAAGGCACTCACGGATCCTTTCTCCATCGAACTCCTCGCCCTTATTGCAGGTGAACAGAAGCTGGGTGTCGTCAGCATAGGAGACGATCCGGGCCCCACAGGATTCTGCCAATGTCGCCAGAGGGGTCATAAGGATGTTAAATAGAGTGGGGCTCAATACAGAGCCCTGAGGCACTCCGACTCCCAATGGCGGCATCTCGGCAGACCCAGGTGGGACCCAGACCATCTGCCGGCGGTTGGCTAGGAAGGAACGAAACCAGTTGAGCACCGTCCCCCCCAGACCGATGTCGTGTAGTCTAGTGAGGAGATCCTCATGGGGACGGTGTCGAACGCCGCCGACAGGTCCAACATAACCAACATCACCCTGCCTCCAGCATCCAGCACCTCCTTCACGATCTCAGAAACTTCCAGGAGCGCCGTCTCGGTGCTCAAGTTGGAACGAAAGCCCGACTGGGATTCATGGAGCAACTCGTGTGACTCCAGGAAGTTAGAAAGCACGCTGTGTACGTGTTTCTCCAGGATCTTGGTAAGTGCTGGAAGGAGCGAGATTGGCCTATAATTGGATGGTACTTCTGGGTCAAGATTAGGCTTTTTAATGAGAGGGATGACCATGGCCTGTTTCCAGGACTGGGGCAGAAATCCCTGACTCAAGGAAAGATTAAGAATGGGATTGGCAATGGGGCTAACGGCGTCTGCCATTCTCGCTAAGAATTTTGCTGGGCAGGGATCTAGCGGAGAGCCCGATTTAAGGTTCCTCATCAAGGTTAAGGATGCAGCAGCCGACAGAGGCGGGAAGTCTAACAGAACTGGGCCTGGAGACGACAGGAGAATTGTCTCAGTCGGCAGAGTTGACGGGTCATCTATAGGTCTCAGAGGAAAAGAGTCCTGAATTTGCCTAATTTTGGTGGTAAAAAAATTAGCAATGGTGTTGGCCCAGGTCTCTGCCGGAGCGTCCTGAGCTGAGATTGACCGCGGGCTGGTGAATTCGCGCACAATCGAAAAGATCTCCTTACAGGAGTTTGCCGCGTCTTCAATCCTTTTGGCAAAATAACATTTCTTGCCCTGAAGTATTAGATCATAATATGACTTCAACATGGTTTTATAGAGTTGTTTTGCCTCAGGCTATACCCTATATACCTTAGGGAGCAGGGGCAGGTTATCATATAAATGACCTTTTCTGTGTTACAATTGGTGTGTTTTTTTAGCAATCATATCTTACCAGTTCCTAAGTCCACTTTGTCAGTTTTAGAAGTTTGTGGGCAGACGCTACATGAGCCACATGGGTAGTGACCCTGTACCGGTGGGAGCCCCCACAGTGTCGCTGGTCCGTCCTTCTCATGAGTTCTTGGCCTCGTGTGTATCAAACTGTCACGCAAGCTGGGTGCTCTTTTGAAAGAAAAAAGAGGTAAAGGGATGTTGTGATCAGTGATGTTAAGAATACTCCAGGGTTTTCGTATTATTCTTTGCAAGTTGTTGGACAGTGAACTGAATGTACTTACAAAAGTAAGTTTGTCCAGTGGTGGCTTTGCAGGTCGTTTATCCAATAGTGCTTCACGATTGTTGTTAGAAGCACGTTTACATGCCTTCCTGACCAAGTCTTTAGGATAATGTCTATCCTGTAGTTGCTGTGATAATTTGATGGCATGTTTGTCAAACAGCTCAAGAGATGAACAGTTTCTTCTAAGGCGAAGAAACTGGCCCACTGGTAGATTAGCCCGTAAGGACCGAGGGTGATGGCTGTTAAACAGTAAAAGGGTGTTTCTAGCCATTGGTTTAGTGTACAGTTCGCATTGTAGTTTGCCTGCTATTGGAAAAAATGGACACATCCAGAAATGGGAGTTTGTCATGGCTAAATTCAACTGTGAATTTGAGATATTGTTTTCGAGTATTGAGCCAATGATGGAACTGTTGTACCTCCTCTGCTGAGCCTCGCCACACCACCAGGATATCATCAATATACCTTTTCCATAGCAACACCTGATGGAAATATGGGTTGCCATGGTTAAGGATTGGTCCTGTTCGAATTGGTGGACATATAGGTTGGCGAGGCTCGGGGCAAAAATGCTCCTCATTGAGGTACCGGAGATTTGGAGGAAGAATTCTTCCTCGAATTTGAAAAAGTTTTCTGTCATAGCTATTCTCGCACAATCCATAATGAGATGGATAGGGGTGATGCTGTCTAGATTTTGCAAGGACAACAAATGTCTGACTGTCTCCAAAATCTCTTGCTGGGGTTTACAGGTATAGAGAGACTCAACGTCGAAACTTACCAGTAGGTCAGTCTCGACGTTGAACTCCATATCCGGTAAAATTCTCAGCACATCTGCCGTATCTTGTAGAAATGTCGGCATTTCTTTAACCATGGGTCTAAGAAACCAGTCTACGAATGTAGACAAAGGCTCCAAAAGAGAACCAATGCCGGAAATGATGGGGCGTCCCGGTGGTGGTCTAGTGGCTTTGTGTATTTTTGGTAGGCAATAGAACCCTGGTATGACAGGATTTTGTGTCACCAAAAACTTGGCTTCATGAGGAGTTATCCAACCCTCTGCACTACCTTCATCAATCAAAGTTTTGATTTCTAAAAGAAGTCATGGAGTCGGATCTTCAGACAGTCGTCGATAGAATAATGAATTATTCAGTTGCCTTAAGCATTCTTGTCTGTATTGTGTGGTATCCAGTATGACTGTTGCCCCGCCCTTGTCCGCCGGTTTGATTGTTATGGACGGATCTTTTGACAAGGTAATGAGAGCATTTCTTTCTCTTTTTGGAAGATTTTGAAAGCTATCCAATGTCTCTCCATGCAACCCCATGATATCATGGGTGACTGCTTGTTCGAAAGTCAACACCTGAGATGGTACTTGATGGTTAAGAGGCGTAAATGTAGATTTTGGGCGTAAGCCTGTATGCAGTAGTTGTCCTTCTGCACTAGTATCTGGATCAGGTTTATCTTTGAAAAAGAAATGAAGGCGTATTTTCCTGTAGAACTTTTCAAGCTGGATCCTCAACAGAAAAGGATCGCCCGTATTAGTCGGGACGAAACCTAGTCCTCTCTCCAGGACGGCTAGTTCAGCTGAAGTAAGAACACGTGAGCTCAGATTCACGGTTAAGTACCGCTCGCTTCTGAGCTGGTGCACTGTTGTGCTGCCCTCCTCCTCCGTGTGTTGGGGAACGTGGGATCTGTCTCCCACTGTACGGTTTGTTGTCCTCTTCTTTTCTCGCGGTTGAATCCACGGCCCCGTCCTAAAAAAGACGGATCAGGAAAGAACTGAGGGTGCTGAGTATGGGGAGACATGTGTGGTGCAAAATGAGGGGGTTGGAAGCCCCAGGGTCCCGGAGGCCACCATGGGCCAGGATTCTGATAATTGCCTGGGTAGTTCCCTTGCATCCCACCTCTCTGTCTATTACCTCTTCTGAAAGAGCGTTGTTGTTGACCACCCCGGGTTTGTGCTCCCGTTGAGTTGGTACTGTCTGAGTCACTGGAATCTGTGCCAGATGTCGAGTAGTTAGACCCGTATCTTCTCCCTTTGTTGTTAGTTCCCGGTGCTACGTAATCGTCACTGGTGTATGGATAAATTTTGACCATTGAGAAGCGGGCCAGATCTTTCTTAAATTTATCGATCTTACTAGAGAGTATGTTGTCTTTGTAATCTTTGTTAGTCTTGTTAGTCTCGTCTAGACGTTTCTTAAAAAATGTGCTACAGGTTGCCTTAATTTGGCCTTCTAGTGTCTGTATCTCGATTAAGATAGTATCTGCTATTCTCTTAGCAGAACTTATAATCAAGAGCAACCAATCACGCGTGCATCTCCACGCTATGAGAGACCAATTGCGTAAAAATTCTTTATCAGTCAAGAATAATCTAGGTGCATTAGTGAAAATTAACCCTGTCGGGGCACATTTGCCACGCAAATACTCTGCCATGATAAGCCCATGGACGATAATCCGGGAATGTGTTATCTTGAGGTTAAGCAAAGTAGGCCAGTCATCTTTTACTGCACCTGCGGCTTCCGGTATGGAGTCCAGAATGCAAGGATTTTCGCCAGTTTGCACCACGCCTCAACATCGTCTTCTAGTTTGCTATACACGACTCCACAATTTTCGTGTACAAGAATTTTCGGATCAGTATGGAGCTTAACTCCGATATATCGGACTGGTTCCGTCGTCCATTGTAGCGGGTATTCCATGTCAAATTGTGTTGTCTTCGGGGTCAGTGGGAAAGCCACAGATTTAGACCAGTTTACCCTGAGACCAGAAAGCGCGCCATAATGCACGACCTCTCTCAGTACGGCAGGCAGGTTCGTCTCTGGTTCACGGACATACAGTAAAGTGTCATCCGCGTATGTCGATATGACAATTTTGTACGTTGGGAAGTTTATACCTTCGTGACTGTGATACTCCCTGAGGGCACATGCCAGCGGTTCGGCCACCAGCGCATAGTGTAGTGGTGAGAGCGGGCAGCCCTGCCTAGTGCCCCTGCTAATCACAAAGGGGTCCGAGACTCGGTCCCCTATGCGAAGTCTAGCCGTAGGGTGGTGATATAGCGCCCCTATCATTTGCAAGAACGGCTCTCCCAGTCCCATTCTACGCAGGACTCGCAGCATATAGGGCCACTCCACTGAGTCAAAGGCCTTTTCCATGTCCAGGAAGATAGCTATGGCTTTCGTGTCCTGCCTGACATGTTGCATAGTACACAATACAGTTTTGATATTATAGGTGAGATTCCTGCTGGGAACAAATCCCGATTGTTCCGGGGCTACCAACTCTGTGGCCAGCAGCGCCAGTCGTGTCCCCAGAACTTTGGCATACAGCTTGGCATCGACATTCAGTAAGGACAGCGGCCTGTAGAAGCCACATGCATTCGGGGGCTTGCCTGGTTTAAGAATAGTCACAATCAGCGCTTCCCTCATGGATCGCGGCATACTGCCCTCAACGCAGACGTCATCAAACAGTGTGGATAAGTGTGGAATCAGCTTGTCTTTGAACGTTTTATAAAAACCCACAGTGAGCCCATCACCGCCAGGTCCTCCTCAATCTCATCCTTGTGTATGGGTTGCATCAAGAACTCCCGGTCGGAATTCTTTAGAAAAGGTAACTGTATATGACCCAGATAGTCGTCAATATCATCGTCAATGTTCTCTGTTCTAGAGGCGTAAAGCCCTGAATAGTAAGTCCTAAACACGTCTACTATCTCAGATTCCTCCGTGAGGATCATACCGGCTGCCGACTCCAGCTCCGATATCACCTGAGTACGTCTGGTGTTTTTTAGCATCCGGGCTAGGAGGGAGCCAGGACGTTCTCTCTCACCGTAGGTCCAGGCTGTCGCATACTTCCCCATGTGTCGGACTTCCCTATCTGCTTCCTCATTATATTCTACTATGAGAGACTTAATGTCTTCTGTCACCTTGGCGTCCCGGCCGCCCAGTTGGCGCTTCTCCAACTCAGCTAGCTGTTTCTCTAAATATTGTAGTCTCTGGCGTATAGACTTGAGTACGCTTGAATGTTTTGACATAGCTATGCCTCGGATATACACCTTGAAGGCCTCCCAGACTGTTTGGAAGCTATCAACCGACCCTATCTTAGTGTCAAAATACTATCTCCTCAGCTAGTTCACCCATAATTGGTCATCTAGTAAGGAGTACGGGTGAAATCGCCATGTGAAAGGTGGAATTCTTTTCGTTGGTTTCTCCAGAACCAGAAGCAGCGGTGAGTGATCAGAGAGGGTACGCGCCAGCACCGCACAGGACCTGACTCCTCCCATAACAGAGGAGGACGCCAACCAATAGTCAATTCTGCTGTGTATATCGTGAAATGCGGAATAATGTGTGTAACCCCCTCGCATTGTGTTCCTACTCCTCCACACATGCACTAAGTCTAGTGTGATGAGCTCAGTTTGAATCTTTTGTGCTGCAGCCGAGGGTCTACGCAGTGGGCCTGATGACCTGTCTAGCTCTGGGTCCAGCACCAGGTTTAAGTCCCCACCCCAAAGCATTTGTGCATTGGTATATGCTCGGCAGTACTGAGCTAAGGAATCGTAAAAATCTGGGGAGTCGTAGTTGGGACCGTACACATTAACCACAATGAGGTCATGTTATGTTAGGTTATGTTATGTTATGTTAATTTAGTCTTCTATAGCGCACGGCTACTCCATAGAGTGTTCCGGGCGCTTTTATTGACAACCTGTAGCAGAATAACACAACACAATAAAATAAAACGGACCCAGCAGAAAGAAAGAAGAGCGAACTAAAGGGCAAAAAGCCAAGTTTTAAGGCCCTTTCTAAAAGTCAGCAAATTAGAGGTGCTGCGTAATGCCAGAGGCAGAGTATTCCAAAGCTGTGGCGCCAGCAGCTTAAAAGAGCGACCTCCAATGCGAGCCCTTTTTACTCGGGGGACTACAGCAAGGAACAATGATTCAGACCTCAGAGATTGGCCCGGATGGTAAAAGGCAAGCCTCCTTTGGAGATATTTTGCTCCCGAAGCGTGGAGAGCCTTGTGGGGCAAGGTCAAGGCCTTAAAAACTATCCGCTTCCGGATAGGCAGCCAGTGAAGTGAGTGTCATATCCCTTCCCTGTGCATCTTGATATTAAATATCAGCCCTCCGGGTCCGCCCTCAGCAAAGACAATAATAATTTTGATTTAGGATTCACCCACGTCAATACTTCCCTGGAATGTGTTGTGAACCCTGCAATCGTGGTGTTGCCCACCAGCCCTCTACTGAGAAGCATTTTACTTGTGAGCGGGAGGTGCGTTTCCTGAATGAGTGCCAAATCCACTCCGTGTCGCTGCAAATAGTTCATGACCTTTCTGAGTTTGCGATGATTATTTAGACCCCTCACATTCCATGTCGAAGCCCTAAGTGTCCCCGCCTCCCCCTCTGGGGTTACACCGTTTGCACTAGACATCTTAGCAGTGGGGTAAATAGGCGAGTGTCAGCCGATAGCTCAAGGCTAGTGTAGACAACATGAGCAGGCAGAGCATATAACACTGTACCCAGATCTTCCCCAACCCCTCCACCCCCCTCCACCCCCCCTCCCACAGCAGACCCCCCTCCCAACTTGGCCTTGCAGATTCCCATCCAACCCTCCCCGTCCCAAAGCCAAATCACCCAACTTGGTGATTAGAACATCAACAGTGCATTGCGCTCGGGGACCAAGTTTGCCTGACAGCCTATTACCCTCAATGTTCTCAATGCGCTTTGTCAGGCCCCCACCCCGCCCCCGCCATGCACCGAATTCAGTATGTCCAGAGCTGCTTCATATTTCCACCTTCTACCCAGTAAGGTCACCTTCTCCTCCTCCCTCCTCCACTGTCTCCGTTTACCTCCCTGTAACAACTCAGTTCCACATTGTGCAGGCTAGTCCGTTTCAATTTTACCACAAATACCAGGCCACCTCCCTTTACTCCTGTCTCTACTTATCTACCAGAAGTCTTCCAACAGTGGAGCGGACCATGTCCTCTCCGCAGGGCGGAATTTATTTTATTTATTTATTTATTTTTACCATTTATTAAGCGCACTGTTACCGGGCAGGTGTCCTGGCGCTGAAATGATGTGCTTTCTCCATGCGATGTTAGTCCCTATAGATTGAAAAGCCATGTTTTAATGTTCTTCCTGAATGTCATTAGGTCAGTGCTTTGTTTTAGGGGGAGGGGCATTTTATTCCAGATACCAGCTGCTCCGGAGATAAAACTGCGACCTCCCCATCGAGCTTTCCTAATACGATCAGTCTTGACAAGCCATTTATTGGATGATCTTAAATGTCGACCTGGCTTGTACATCTGGAAGTGTTGTTGAAGGAAAGACGGACCTAGTCCGTTCACTGCCTTGAACACTATACACAGTGCTTTGAACATCATACGTTTCCGTACTGGGAGCCAGTGCAATTTGCTCAGTTCCCCAGAGACGGAGGCAAACTTGGGTAGACCCGTAATTAAGCAGACAGCAGCATTTTGCAGCGTCTGTAGCTTGTTCAAGATCCCTTGCTGTGCTTGTAAATACAGACTATTGCAGTAATCGAGGCGTGACAGCACTAATGCTGTCACGACAGTTTTCCTGCTGCTACTGGAGAGGAAGGGGAGAATTTTCCTTATTGTTTTTATTATCCAGTGGACCGAGGATGAGAGGGCATTGACTTGTGCCTTAAAAGTAAGTTGATTGTCAATGAGTATCCCTAGATTTTTTACTGTCGTGGCAGGTATGGGAGGATCTCCCATTTCTTGAGGCCACCAGTTGGGGGTCCATAAGTTGGTCTCATTGCCAAAGAGAAGAACCTCTGTCTTCGAGGAGTTCAATTTAAGGCAATTCCTAGCCATCCATGAGCTTACTGCGGTCATACAGTCCTGAAATCTTGCTGCTGTTCCCTCCTCTCGACCCGGGAGCAGAGATACCACAATTTGTGTATCATCTGCATAAGATGTAAGTTCAAAGCCAAATGACCGAATCACCGGGGCGAGGGAGGAGATGTATATATTAAAGAGGGTGGGGCTCAGGGAGGAGCCCTGAGGAACCCCTCCTGGGAGTGTAAAAGGAGTGGATTCAAAATCTCCCAGGGCAACCACCTGAACTCTGTCCGAGAGGAAAGATTTCAGCAAGCTCAGCGCAACTCCCCGTACTCCGCAGCCCTCAAGGCGGTCCACCAAAATACTATGGTGGACCGTATCGAAGGCCGCGGACAGGTCGAGAAGCACCAGGACCGCCCGTCCGCCCACATCCATCACCTTCCTAATTTCTTCCGTGGACTTAATGAGGGCAGTCTCAGTGCTGTGGCCCTCCCTAAATCCATGTTGCGCCATGTCAAGCCCCCGAGAGGATCTGAGGAAGTCACAGAGCTGAGCATTCATGGCCCTCTCAATAAGCTTGGCCGGCAATGGGAGTCTAGCTATGGGCCGGTAACTATTGGGATCTGAGATGTCTAAAGTAGCTTTTTTAAGCAAAGGTGCGATGGAGACCTGTTTCCAACACAGTGGATATTCTCCTCCTTTAAACATCATGTTAAAAACTTCAGTCAGCATAACTGAGATGGGAGTGGCTGCAAGTTGGGCCACAGCAGCTGGACAGGGATCGTGGGGTGAGCCTGATTTAGTTTTTAGTAATAACTTTATAGTTTCTTCTACTTTTACTGGGCTGAACTCCACGAATTCCAGGGACTGTGAGTTCTTTTGCATGAGCTTATGGGTTCTCTCACTGAGAGTGAGCCTCACTTGATGTTCCAGGGCGGTAAATATTTGCTCTACCTTTCCCAAGAAGAATTTTGCAAGAGTCTCGCATAGCTCCAGACTAGGGGGAATAGTGACTGATTTCAAAGTACTTAGATTAGTCACAGTTTTAAAAAGTTCTTGAGAGGAATTCTACGTGATCTCAATTTTTGCGCAAAAATAAACGCTTTTTGCCTTTTTAATCATTCCTTTGTATGTCTTAAGTCTGGCATTAAGTGTCATTTTGTCTGCCTTTGAATATTTTGTGCGCCATTGGCGCTCTAATTTTTTACATGACACCTTATAATCGCGTAGTTCCTCGGTGAACCAAGGGGCAGAAGGTATTATACGCGTTGGGCGGCAGAGTTTGGACTGAACTAGGGAGGTACAGGCTTGATCTAACCAATTTGTATAGCTTTCAGCTGCTTCATTTATATCTGTAGGTGGCAAGAAAGTGGAGGCTAACAAGTAGTCCTCCAATGCTTTGCCATCCAAATCCTTCCAGAGCCTACAGAGCTTGGCCGGCTTTCTGTTCTTTTTGGCTCTGTTGGGCTCAAGCGGTTGGATTTTGAAAAGGACTACTGAGTGATCCGACCAGGCTAAAGGCTCTACATGGCTGAAATGGAGATCTGGATTATTTGTGAAAATACCGTCCAGGGTATGTCCCTTGACGTGTGTGGCTCCACTTACCACCTGAATCAATCCAGCCGCGAGCATTGCGTCGGCTAGGGATGCAGTATCAGGGTCTGAGTCTTCCTCTAGATGAAAATTGAAATCGCCTAGCATGGTGAAAGACTTCACGCAGAGAGCTGCTTCCAGATAGGTGCCTACCTCATTTAAGAATTTATTTTTGGAGCCTGGTGGCCTATATAGGAGGCAGCCTTGGAAGGTGCAGTGGTTGGAGATGGAAAACTTAAACCCCAGTGCTTCAGACGACTGTGAGGTCACTGTCTGAAATGTGCCTTGGAGCGAGGAATGATAAATAATGGCGATCCCGCCCCCTCTTTGACCTGTTCTGTCTTGAACACGACAACAGTAACCTGTAGGTGTAGCTTTGACCAAGTCCGGACCTGAAGCCGCGTCCGTCCAGGTCTCTGTGATAAATACAATTTTTGCCCTTCTCTCTAAAATCAGGTCAGCACAGTCAATGCTGTGTTTAACCAGAGATCTGGCATTAAATAGGATACAGTTAATAATATCATCTTCTACATACTGTTTGACGTTATGGGGAACGGTTAGGGCCTTAATTGGTGTCCACAAGATGTCCGGTAAACTAAGACGGCAGACTCCACAGACCTTTAGATTGACAGGCTTATCGTTACCTGGGTTAATGCGTCGGCAGTCAACTTGATTCGCTCCCTTAAGGCTCATAAGTTGATCGCGGCTGTAAACCCTCCTAGCGTGTATATTTAGGTTTACATGACCAGGGGTCCTGGCACTGGGCACTGAGCTGGCGCTGACGGGCGCAGACGGGCTTGCCTTAGGCGCGCCTTCGGCGCGCCGTCGGCGCGCCCGCTGCGCCCGCCCGCTGCGCGGACGGGAGGTGGTCGTCTTTAAATCCAGGGTAGAGGGGGGGCGTGAAGCGTCCAACTGCTGGACCGCTCCCGTATTCCTCTCCCAAGATGGCGTCACCCCTCGTAGCTTCCCGGCGTCAGCCCTGGATCGGCTGAGCCGGTCAAGAGGTGGCTGTCAAGTGTCTCGGGGGCGACGTGAGTCTCGCGCCGAGGAAACAGCAATGCCAATAATAAAAACGCACTGTTTAAAATATTTACAATGAGTAAAATCACAATATGGCAATCAGTCCAATTAGTGCCCGAGGGCGAAAGGGAAAGATGGAGAACCCCCGGCTTCCGCCTCAGGGGTGAAAATAATCAAATCTGGGTGCTGATAGGGGAGGCTCCTTAAATGCACTGGGAGGGCGGGAAGCGTCCAACTGCTGGACCGCTCCCGTATTCCTCTCCCAAGATGGCGTCACCCCTCGTAGCTTCCCGGCGTCAGCCCTGGATCGGCTGAGCCGGTCAAGAGGTGGCTGTCAAGTGTCTCGGGGGCGACGTGAGTCTCGCGCCGAGGAAACAGCAATGCCAATAATAAAAACGCACTGTTTAAAATATTTACAATGAGTAAAATCACAATATGGCAATCAGTCCAATTAGTGCCCGAGGGCGAAAGGGAAAGATGGAGAACCCCCGGCTTCCGCCTCAGGGGTGAAAATAATCAAATCTGGGTGCTGATAGGGGAGGCTCCTTAAATGCACTGGGAGGGCGGGAAGCGTCCAACTGCTGGACCGCTCCCGTATTCCTCTCCCAAGATGGCGTCACCCCTCGTAGCTTCCCGGCGTCAACCCTGGATCGGCTGAGCCGGTCAAGAGGTGGCTGTCAAGTGTCTCGGGGGCGACGTGAGTCTCGCGCCGAGGAAACAGCAATGCCAATAATAAAAACGCACTGTTTAAAATATTTACAATGAGTAAAATCACAATATGGCAATCAGTCCAATTAGTGCCCGAGGGCGAAAGGGAAAGATGGAGAACCCCCGGCTTCCGCCTCAGGGGTGAAAATAATCAAATGTTCAAGTAGCCGGAGAACCTCCGCGCCCAGTCCGGCCTACTGTAAAGTTCAGAGTTCTTGTTCATTCCTGCTCGTCAAGATGACTATTTTCACCTTCCTCCGGCGTTTCCGCGTTACCTTGTCTCTGCTCTCTCGACCATCCCTTCATTGCTTTCTGCAGTTCTTTTGGGTCTGTGAATATATGCGAGTGTCCCTTTCTGTTGACACGCAATTTGGCAGGGTACAGCATCGCGTAATCCAGTCCCAGTTCCCTGAGGGAATTCTTATGCTGGATAAAGTGTTTGCGCGCTTCTTGCACTTTAGCAGTGAAGTTCGGGTATATTGATATTGCCGACCCTTCATATTGGAGCACCGATTTGGCTCTAGCCAGCCTGAGGGCAGTGTCTCTGTCACGGTAGTTGAGCAGTTTAGCAATGATTGGGCGGGGAGGCGCCCCCAGTCGCGGCCGTGGGCCCAGTGTTCGATATGCTCGTTCCACCACAAACATTGCTCAGAACACCCCCTCTCCCAGGAGGGTGGTGAGGAGCTTCTCGACAAATAGTTCCATTGTGCCAGTTTGCGTGTTCTCCGACAGGCCCGTTATGCGAAGGTTACTACGTCGTGAGCGTGCTTCTAAATCCTCCGTCTTGTCTTGGAGGGACCGCATCAGGCTATCCACCCTCTTGTGCGCCGTGTCTAACTCAGTCTGCGCCTCTTTGACTTCCGTTATTCTCCTCTCCGCCATGTCGTGTTTCTCGGCATGCTTGTCTAGGCGTTCAGCCATGCGGTCCATCCTGTACGTCATGGCGTCCATTTTGGTGCCTAGTGCAGAGATACTGGACTGAAGACTCTGTTCCATAGAGCGCAGCATGCTCTTGATATCAGAGTCAGCCACCTGTTCTTCCTCCAGCTGTGTGACTGCCCCGTGTTCCACGGGAGGGCTTTGCAGCTGCAATCGTCTCTGCGCGAAAGGAAGCCTACTTTGCGTCTTGTCCCCTTTGCCCATCGCAATGGCCGAACTGCCACCCAACTGTGGGAATTCTCGTGGCTTTCCTCGCCAGGGGAGACCGTTCTGCGTCTGTTCGATCCACGGCAGGGCAGACCGCTATACCACTCCCAGACACAGGGTTCCAACTCTCGCTATCAACCTGGTGTCGGGCGTCTTCCTCTCACAGGATTGCAATAAAGTTCCAGCCCGGCCCAGCTCTATGCGACCACTGTGGGCGAACTCTGTACTCCACCCGGGCCCCGCTGTGGCTGGAACTGCGACCTCCCAACTTCTCTCCTGTAGGCCTTCAATGGTGTCCTCACTCCAGGAACCCGGCTCCCGGCCTCACCGACACCAGCACTGCCACTGCGCCGATCCCCTCCACTGCAAATGGCGTCTCCCGGCAGCGTGCCGCCTCTTCCGCCTCGCAGGGTCTCAGGTGCACGGTTGGAGGAGTAATCTTCCCAATCGGAGTGGCAGTGTCAGCTCCCAACCTTCCGTCTCCGCCGAGGAGGTCCCGGACCGAGCTTTCTGGGTGTTCCCCCCTCCGGGCTCCGAGGCGACCGCACTCCACGTATCCGCACATCCGTGCACGTCGCCCAGGCTAGTGTCCCGCTGGGGACCGTGGCTTCGCGGCCCGTCAGCATGCAGATCTCCACCGCTCCACGTTCGTGCCCCGGGGTGCCGTAGCTTCGCAGTTTTAGGGTCGCCGGAGACCTAGCAAATTCCGCCGTCTGTGGAGGGAGTGTGGGACGCAAAATGTTGCTCTGAGATAGGATAATGCAGGATATTCAGAGGTGCACGGCGGAGCCTCAGGTTTAAGCGGCCATCTTAGCTGCTGGCAAGCTCCGCCCCCCATCTCCAAAGTAATTAATTGCATTTAACTAGAAATTCCCATTGAACTCAATGTTTCACTGTGTTTGAAATTGTGTTGCCTAGTGCAACAAACTGTAACTATTGCATTCAAAAAGTCTATTGCCTATTTGAAAAGTATTTACCTAAAGTAACTCATCCTGAAAAAGTATATTTTGATACCTTGTTGGTTCTAAAATAAAACAACTATATCTTTTGATACAAAACAACTGGCCTAGAGTTCAGTTATTGAGTGTGTGAGACCATTTGCTGAGTGTGTACAACAAATGCTTTACACTGTCCTCTGATACTGCCTTACTGCTCGACCAAGCTACCACTTTAGAGAGTACGGTTATATCTAACTATAGCCTCTGCCAAGCCTCTGGGGACTCTATACACACTGTACCTTACTTTGGTCCAGTATATATAGAGCCACTTTCCTACACCATATCAAAGCTAAAATCCCTCAAATACCCTGGCCCAGACGGATTCTCTTCAAATGTTTGCAAAACATTCTGTGCTACCTTGGCCCCACTACTCATGAGACTATTTAACTTGATTGGTTCATCCTCTCCCTTGCCACCCACAATGCTGGATGCGCTAGTCACGGTTATACCCAAACCGGGGAGGGACAAGCGGAATTGTGCATCCTATCGTTCTATCTCCCTCCTCAATGTGGATCTTAAAATATTCACAGGAATCCTAGTACAGAGACTCTCCGCCTGCCTTCCCGGGTTAATTGACCCAGACCAATCAGGTATTGTATTGGGTTGTCAGTGCTCCAACAATACCAAATGCGTGCTACATATAATAGATAAATCTGAACAATTCCAAGACGAGCGCATGATACTATCTATGGACGCCGAGAAGGCGATTGGTAGGGTACACTGGCCCTATCTCAATGCAACCCTAAGTCATTTTGGATTGCCAGACCGATTTATAAACTGGATTTTTGGCAGTTACACTAACCCGGTTGCTGTAGTCCGGGTGAATGGAGTGATCTCAGGCCCCTTCTCAATCCAGCAATGGACAAGGCAGGGGTGTCCTGGAGCTCATGACCCAAAGAGTGCGTGATGACCCCTTAATATCTGGGGTACGATTTGTGGTAGAAGAACATAAAGTCAGTCTCTATGCCGATGATGTTGTGGCCACCCTCGACCAGCCTGAGTGGTCGCTACCAGCCTTGTTGGCTGAGCTTGAACGATTCGCACAAGCGTCAGGATTCAAGGTTAATGTTGGCAAGTCCCAGGCTCTTGGTCTGACTCTCAGCCCAGCAACTTTGGAGTCACTCCAACTGGTGTACCACCTACAATGGGCTCAGGACTCTATTCCCTACCTCGGTCTACAACTTACAGTTAGTATACAGAGCACTGTCTCCCTAAACTACACGGCGTTGCTGCAGCAGATCCGCGACAGTCTCGGCAGATGGAGACCTTACTCACTGTCCTGGCTAGGCAGGTTTGCAGCAATTAAAATTACAATCTTACCTAAAATCATACATATATTTTAGGCCCTCCATGAGGCCGCTCCTTCAGGAGTGCTGCATTCATTGCAGAAAGACCTAAAACATTTCGTCTAGCGGGAACAGCGACCTAGGATGCATAAAGAACTATGCTACAGGGCTCCAATCGATGGGGGACTCGTGATTCCGAATTTGCAGGAATACTACTGGACAGTGCAGCTGAGAGCTTTGGTCGAATGGCCCAGGCTGGAATCCGAGATGCTTTGGCTGTTCATGGACAGGGCATTAGCTAGGAAATCATTTTGGGCGGTCCCCTTTCTCACAAAATCTGCCAGACCACGTAACCTTTATCTATCAATGGCCATGCATTCCACTTTATCGACCGGAGATAAGGTTGCCATCTCACGAGGACTCACAACATTCCCGTCTCCAATCACGCCTATAGTCAATAACATAGATTTTACCCAGGACTTGACGCAACCGCCTTTGCTCAGTGGTCAAAAGAAGGCTGCCGTTCAGTAGGACACTTCCAGAACCAGAGTGCTACCGTTATCAATAGATTAGACATTAGGTAATGCAGCCAGAGATTCGAAAGGGAGCAGAAAGACAGCTCACGTCTTTTAAAAAATGGTTACTTACGATACATACAGACACACGATTGACAACTGACCTTTACAAGCTCATCAGGAGTAGTCCTGACACCAACAATATTCCCGGACAGCGGAGGTGGGAGGGGGAGCTGGGCAGGGTGTTATCACAGAAGGAATGGCTGGATATTAACTACAGAGCCCGCCATTCCGCGCGTGGTGTTGCTAACATAGAAACTGCAACGATAATAGTAACATACTGGTACTTGACACCCCAACGGCTTCACAGAGGCAATCCTGCACATAGCCCCTAATGCTGGATAGCCTGTGGATCACTGGGTACTTTGACCCACCTATTATAGGAATGCCCCCAAATATCAAATTATTGGCAACAGGTATTGGATGATATTGATACCCATTTTAATACCCAAATACCTCACTTCCCGTCCTACATTCTCCCTAGGCCTGCCCAATCCTATCACTTTCCCACTTACATCACAAAGGGGCAAGCAGATGGCATTAGCATTGGGGTCGGCCTTACAAAATGTCCTATTCCACTTCTTTTCTGCGCCGGCCTTGATGGGGTTGACCTAGAGGCCGACCTCCTCATAGACGAGCGACGGCGCCGCCGCGACCGTGGGCTCGTGGAAGCCGAGGAAAGGCTGACTACAGAGCCCTGGGACTACGTCCTGGTCTGAGAACACCCCCTGGTCGTCGATCTTCTCCTTTTCGACGCTGACCTCTTTTTCGACGTCGAGCATGTTGGCGCCGATCGTCTTCTCGACGTCGATGATCTTCCTCTTTTGGACGTCGAAGTCCTTCGTCTCGACGTCGATGATCTTCGTCTCGATGACGAACGTCGAGTAGACGCAGAGCGGCGGTGTTGCCTCGAAGGCGAGCGCCGATGCCTTCCAGACCCTTCACGACGTCGATGGCGTCTCAATGATGAAGTGGTCCTCGACGTCGACCTTGTCCGAGGTCTCGACGTCACTCCCCTCGACGTTGAACGGCGACGTAGCTTCGACCTAGAGCCCTGGGGAGACGGGGAGCAGACGGTGGTCATCCCTCTCGACGCCGACTTCGAGGCTGTCGACGTCGACGAGCCCTGGGACGTTTTCTGGCCTTCTCTTTCCTGGGGAGCCCCCCAGAGGCCGAAGTACGGGCAGAGGAAGAGGCCTCTCCATGCCCAGACCCACCTTGATCTTGTTGTCTTCTTTGCTCCAGTCCTCGGAGCCGAGTCTTCTCCCTGTCCTTCAGGGTCCTGTTGGAGAATTGCTGGCAGATCTCACATTCCCCAGGGACATGAGAAGAAGGGAGACATAGGATACACACCCTGTGTGGATCAGATTTGGCCTTCTTCCTGGCACACTCAGGGCATTTGTCAAATAAGGAAGTCATATCTGACAAAAGAGTGGCCTAACTCACCAGAAAACTCCAGTCAAGGAAGAAGGAACAAAAACACGTCGAGTGAAACACTCTAAACACTTGAAAAGTGCAAAAAATTAGACAAAACACCCAAAAAAGGGAGAGCTCATGCTCCAGGGTCCTGCTAGCAGGAGACGGAAAAAAAACCTGAAAGTGGAGGAAGTTGCTGTGCATTCTGGGATACCGAGAGTTCTGGAAAGTTTCCTTAAAGGCACGGTATCCCTTTTTAAGCCACATAATGGCAGCCTATGGGGGGCTTGTCTGTCCATCCCTTCCTCTCTATCATTCCAAGGATTTTGTGAAGGGGGGAAGTTTCTCTATGGTGAAACTTGGCAGACTGTGCTGAATATGATATTGGTGGAATATCGTTTGCATTTCTAGTTGAAGTACTGGACAGTGTAGCCTTGCAGGTATAGGCTGCATTATTTGTCTTTAATTCTCTCTTAAGTGTCTATGCAGGACTGCACAGAAGACAATTTAAGAGATTAATTTTGATTGCTCCAGGGTCCCCGCACATGAGCGGACTATTCACTAGATTATGACTATACACAGAGATCCCCTACTACAGAACTCAAATTATTTATACCACAAACTATCATGATTTAACTGTTTTCCCGTTGTATACCCCAAGAATTAAATGCACAAGACGAAAAGAAAGTTTAAACAACAATAGTGGTTTTGTCTTTGTGTACTTCTTGATGTACACCACCTATTGAATGTGAACGAAGTTATTGATATAAATTATTCTTCAGGGTTGAATAAATGTTTTAAACACATTATTTTCCATTTGTTACAATAATGAAATTCAGCAACCTCTTTTTTAAAAAATGTCTATTTTTTATTTCTTTATTTTATTTAGGATTGTATATTTTGAACAGTTTTATATATTTGTTTTTCAGACCTAAGAGTTGTTTGTCTGACGAAGCAGTCAAAGTTACAGAAAGTGAACAGTGCACATCACAGCACTATTTACCTTCTATACTTGGCATTGCCAATGCTTACGCAAGGGGTCGCAAAGTCAGTGCCAGGGGTGCAAGGGCAAAGCCAGTTTGCAATCCCTGAAGTTGCAATCCCTGGCAACCCCTAAATGATGTCCATGCTCACAAACTTAAAAAAAATTAATCTTTTTATTGGCATATGATATGGCAATACAGGTTACAATGGACAAGGACTAGCTCACAACAATATTATCCTCGTAGGACGTAACCAATTACACCTGCTGTTTTGTTTTTCCTTGAAACTTATAACTAAAATTAACCCTACCTCCCACCCCCATCTCGTAAGCACCTCCTCCCCACTACCTTCCCCACACAGTTAGTCTCTTCCTAAATCAGATCTCCTAATGGACTACTGCCATATACCATAATGAGAGGGGTCGATCCTCTCACCTGAGTTAAATTAGAAACTATCAAATAAAGGACAATGTCACAATCAAAGTCACCCAAAGGTATCGTCGGTGGGGTAGAACTTTTCCATCGCATTGTAATATGTTGCTTCGCTATGGAGTCACGTCCAGAAATTTCTTGTAAGCTCTACAAAAATGTGGGCAGGAGAAATGCAGAGGATTAGGTCTTCTAAGGAGTTAGCCAAAATGCACACTGTAACTCGATGGAGGAGGGTGACGACCCCAGTCCAGTAACCTGCAAGGGACCCACTGGACCATAACATATGAGATAGGTCCACGTTAGGACAGCAACACCGAGGACAAAGTGTGGAACTCCCTGATAAATTTTGGAGATGCGACAAGGAGTGAGATATGCCCTGTTTAATATATTGAATTGTATGTATTTATAGCCTGATTTAAGGGACATTTTAGAACAGTATGATAGAATTCTGCACCATTCTGAGTCATGTCGTGGGCAGCGTATATCTTCACATTTACTTCGGAAGAAGCCCACAGATTGGCCCCAATGTTGTAGATGCGCCTGGTAAATCCATTGAACCACGTGAGTGCTGTCCCCCAACTTGTACAATGTCTGTACGACCGTATTGGGGGCAGGCTTGCTATCATGGACCTGAAGGCAAGGGTCAGAAAATGTCTAATTAAACATAAATGAGATAATGACCAGGGGGGACTAAAAAATCAGCCATATGTGTATAAAAAAACAAAAATTCTCTGGTGGAAAATAAGTCAGCAATAGTAATAAGATTCTGGTCCCCCTAAGTTTCAATATAAGGCAGAGGGACGTGGTTACTTAGAGCTGCCAGACCTGGGGGAAGGGGGGGTCTATCAATGAGAGGGAATTATCTGCCAGCCAATGAGCTGGCCATTGAAGTTGAGCTGCTAAATAATATTGTTAACAATCCGGAAGTCCCAAACTCCCTGCCTCGGTAGGGAGTTTGAGGGTCAATAACACCACCCGCCTTTGCCCAATTATGCCAGATAAACTTGCTAAGCATTGTGTCCAGGTTGTAAAAGGAAGAGCGCAGGAGCGGTAAGGGGATATTAACAAAAAAATACAATGGCCATGGGAGCACAGCCATTTTAATTTTCACTATTCATCCCAGAGCAGAGAAAGGCAAAGTCGCCCAAAAGGAGAATTTTGTTATAAGGACGCAGGGATCTGCCCAAGTTACCATCTCAAAAGTCTTCAGGTAAATGATATATGTTAATCCCAAGGTATCGGAATGGAGTCAGCTCCCGACGTAAGCAAGGGTATAACTGGAGGGCAAGTGGAGGGGTATAAACGGCGCAAAGAGGGAAGAGGCAGGATTAAGATCAATAAACACTAAGCCTTGAGATTTTAGCAAAATCAGCCAAGAAGCGAGCAATTGGCGTGAGATCAAGCTGGAAATCCTTGATATATAGAAGGATGTCATCTGCGTAAAGAGACACAGCGTATACAGTGGCTCTGAAGGGGATTCCCCAGTGTATCTCCTGTTTCTTTTGCCGCAACTGGAACGCCAGATGTTCCATTACGATTGCAAATAACAAAGGTGAGAGAGAACAACATTGACAGGTACCCTGCCTATAGTAAAGCATCTTGAATTAGAGTGCCCCGTCTTCACTCTGGCAGTCAGAGCCATATATAAAAGGCAAATCCATTTGCACCAGTTCGGTTTGGCACCCATCATGTTTAGGACCCCTGGCACGTAGTCCCAGTGGAGAGAATCAAATGCTTTATCCAAGTCTAAGGTAATGAGGGCTGTTCTTGGGAACTCTTCTGATATGATAGACTGGACATCCCCAAATCGTTGGAGATTGTGAGAGGTGCTGCGCCTTGGAATAACTACTTGACCTCGCCATGTGTTGCAGAGCCTGGACACCCCTGAGGCCATCAAATGAGTCTCTTGTAAAAAGGCTATATGTGTTTTCCAGCTAACCAGAGTAGAGCAAATTTGATGACATTTATGGGAAGAATTAATTCCCCTGACGTTCCATTTCACTAATTTATACTGCATCCCAAATTATGCGATCAGGAACGGCTTCAAGATGGGGAGATGCCTAGCCAAAACATCTAGAGAGGGACAAACTGGGACAGTCAGTCAGCAAGTATACACAAATTTGAAACGTCTGAGGATATGTGGTAAATGTATCAAAGGTACCCCCAACAAAACAATCCCTACCAACAAAACTGTGAGCTACAGCCCAACAAAAATCCCACTCAGGTTAGTTCCTCTGCCATAAACAAGTAGAAGAGCATGATGAGGGGGCGAAGTCGGGCATCAGAGGAGCCTGCCACCCCACATGTTAGTGAGAACAATGGGTGAAAAGAATATCTTATGGCATCAGCAAGTGCAGAGGGGAGTCTGACCACTAGAGCAGACAGGACCTGGAGTGTGAAGCAGGCACGGTTCCTGCTTCATACCGAGCAGAGGCACAGGTCCACATAGTCAAGTCATCTCAAATTGAATATGCGAATTGAATATGTTTCGAAACCTGGTATAGACCCGGAGAGATAGAATGCAGGGCCCATAAAGGAAGGATCTAAAGTAGGTCATCAGCTGTTTGCGGGGTGATGGCTTGAGTGTCCATTGTGTTGAGGTCAACCACTCCCGAAGATGCTTCATTACAGGAGATGCTGGAACCTGATGTGGAGAGTTGAGGAGTGGTGGAAAAATTCTGCAATGACACCAGAGCTTTCGCTGCGCACTGCTGTTTGTGACATGCCTGGGTGGGGTGTGTAGACCTTTGTGCCTCTGGCTCCTGGGGTGCAGTTTCCTGACCGTTGCTGGGACCTTATTCAGGAGAAGGCCCACAAGAAATGGAGCCGGTGAAGAATGACGTGCCTAGCACTCCCGGACCTCAAGCCAGTCCCAGGCCGATTCCGGATCAGTGAAAAAGTGTGATCGCTGGTCAGCCATAAGGAACAATTTAGCTGGAAAAAGCATATATATATATATATATTCCAAAGAATGAGCACAAAGAAAGTGGAATCAGCACACATCACATTAAAGTATTGTTTAAAGTTCAAATTATATCAAGTGTCCAATAATGATGAAAAAAATTGTAAAGAGACATAAAGATCAAGTTTCACACTAATAATCTTAAATCGATGATGATAAAGTTAACATCATCATTAGGTGGCCAGCAACAATCGTCTCAGCGTGTGTTTTGTAGAATGTGCACTTTACAGTTTTTTTCATTATTATTGGATTTCGGATATAATACATCTATATAATTTAGAGCCCTGAAGAAGTCTATATAAAGACGAAACGTGTTGGCTAAATGGCTCAATGAAATGTGTGAATATTGGATTTTAATGACTGCACTTATTTATCAATAAAGAAAATATTTTTGACTACAAAGAAAAATCTGGACCTGTCAATCTCTTCAAGTCATCATGGACACTTGATAGCATTTGAACTTTAAACAATACTTTAATTTGATCTATGCTGATTCCACTTTCTTTGTGTTCGTTTTTTGGGGATTCGCCCCAATACGAGGTGTAGAGGGGTGCACTTTCTGGTTTTCAAGCACCATCGCCAAACTAGTTAGACATTTGAAGTGACAGGTGTGGGTTCTTGCCTCAACCCTTTCTGCGTGCTCTGTTCTATATCCCAAAGAATGTAGCCTCCTTTTAACCTGCATGAAGGAAGATGTTTGTGCTGGACCGCAATGATATAACCAGGGAAGATCATAACTTTAGCATTATCCGCATTGATCTGGTCTATCTTTCGGACTTGAGATAAGATCAGGTCTTAAAAGTTAAGTAGCTGTGCTACCAAAGGTCGCAGAGGTGCCCTGAGCGGGAGGGCGTCAGGTCGGGACTCTATGAGCCCTCTCCACAACAAAACAAGAGGATAACACAATCGGGTGCACCATGCCCGAAACCAGTCCCCTATAAATCGGGGGCGGGGTCTTCATTCTCCTTCCCCTCCGGGAGGTCCTTAAAGTGAATACTGTTGCATCAGGACCGACCTGCCACATCCTCAAATCTATCTTGTAGGGTTTTTTAACTGTCCATCACTTCCTTGGAGCATTTTGATAAATCAGCAGTGAGAGTATAAACAGCAGCAGTGTTTGTGGCTACTCTTTTGCAATTTTCTCCTAGTCTTTACGGGGCAAAGTAAAGTCAATAGTCAAGGCATCGACTTTGGCTTCCAATGCCCCCGGGACTCAGTAATCGCCACTAATAATGTGTCTAGCGTGAACGACTGCAACGATGGGGTGATCCTGGAAGGAGAATCTGGAGAAGACATGGTGAATTGGTCCATTCTGGGCTGTGAGTCAGTACAGGAATGCCAATTGTGTCTACGTGAGCCACGTGTTCTACCCATGCGAGAGGGAGCGGGTTGTGAAGGAGCCAATATACAGACCGCCGTTGCAGTATAAATTAAATCAATGCAGCTAAAGGTCTGGATGTGCCCACGCACGTTGCCCGCTTCGTGTCGAAAATGCACAATTAGTGGGGGGCACGAGCAGCCAAAGGTACCAAGGGCAATTTTGAGTCTTTAGCCTTCAATAGTCCACATAATGGTGCCCCTATAAATGCTGAGAACGAGGGGTGAATGTTGGACATATCCCAGCCCCGCTCCAGCCTCTGGGGCCCGTCTCACCCTTGGGGTCTCCTAACAAGCAGACCCCAAGGCAATCAATCCACTATGTGGGGGACAGGAGGCTGAGTCCTGGCCAGAGAGGCAGGGAAGATCATGGCACTCACCCAGCCTTGAATTACCTCACGGCCTTTGCATTCGGTGAGGCCCCAAAGCCAAGAAAGAGGAGAGTTCAGGCACTTTCCGATTGGCGTGTCTCCAGGCTGCTCCAGTAAGGTGTAGCCCAAGCTACTGGACCATCCCATAGCTGCCAACTCTCCGGTTTTTGCTATTCCAGGACAGTACCGGCAATGTAAGATGGTCTACGATTGGACCATTGAAGACACCTTAGCTAATCCTGGTGCAACGTGCATAATTCCAAAATTCTGATTGGCTGCATATCCGCGTGGGCCATTCATTCTTGTCTCGGGCGCCACTTTAGCGGGCTGGGCTTGGGTGGATCTATGCCTGACATGAGTTTTATAGGGGGCTCGGGGTGACAGGCATCCTTACCCAGGCAGGCTCGGCTGCTGCCTTATGCAGCTCTGAATGGGACAGAGGAAGGGAAGGAAGAATGTGGGGGCTGAGCAGGGCCGACCACGGGGGTTCAGAGTTAGCAATGACTGGACCTGGTCGAAGACCAGTCTGTTTACTGGTGACAGGGTCTGGTTTGTGCCCATATCTTCTGGCGGGTCTTGACAGGGGTTTAGCGGGATACGGGAGGTTGTTCTTAAAGGCACATATGACTTATTTAGTATTTACACTTTTACTGCTGCATTAACTGCCTAAGGGTGAGGAACTGCATGGGGGGATTTTGGGCATGAGTGGCTGGGCAGAGTCAGGTTCCCCATGGTTCCCTTGCAGTTGACATGCTCCATGGTACCGACACACAGGTCCTGTTCTGCCTCAGTTGCTGATTAGATGCGATGCAGTAGTAACTCCCCAAACTGCAGCTGAGCTACAGCGACCAGGCCGAGCAGGAGGAGGTATTTTCCCAGCACCGTCGGTGACTCCGTTGGTAAGTTGAAGATAACATTTTGTTTAATGTTCTTGCTGGAGAGAGATCTGAGTTTTGTCTAGTTCAAGTGAGGTCCACTAGAGGGAGCCAGAGAGCTGAATTGTGTGGACACCAGAACGCCATTGCCTCGAGGCGAGTGCACTGCTGCCACAGAGGGAAGCGGAAAGCCACAGTGGTGTGAAAGGGAAAGGAAAGGAAAGCAGGCGGCCGGTCGGGCGGCCGGCCCTCGGCTTCACACCCGTCACTCGTCTCCATCTGCCGATTCAAACGGCTCACAGGCTGGTGGCTTGGTTGTTCCCTGCTCCCCCTCCCCCGTGCTGTGCAGTGCAGAGCAGAGCGCTGGAGCGCGACCGTAGGTGGCCGCCAGAACTCGCAGCCTATGCAGCAGCGGCCGCGGGCAAAATTCGGGAACGGCCCGGTCGCGGCGGGAGCCCTCGGCAGGCAGCCGGCCGGGGCCACGAGAGCTCTTGGTCAGCTCAGGGCCAGTCTGGAAAGTGGAGGAGGATTGCAGTAAGGTCCCCTACAGCGGCAGGAGCATTTCAGAAGCAGCGGGAACACTCAGCAGCAGGAACAGCAGCCAGGGCTTCCCCTGAGGCGGCGGGAGTCGCAGGAGCCACAGAGACCAGCCTGTGCATCTGTGCATCTGCCGACGCGGGAGACAAGAGGTAAGAGGTGGAGGCAAGCGTGGCAGCCGCTAGAGGTCGCCGCTAAGTAAGAGCCAGAGGGCGCGGTCTGAGGGGTTGGTAGACTAGGTCTCCAGCTTGCAGCCCCCCTCGTGTGCACCGCTTGCTAACCCCTCCGTCCCCCTCCACCCTTCCTGAAGGACCGAGAATCCTGCTCCGTGTTTTGTTTTGTTTGTTGCCAAGAGTGGCGGTTGCGCCTGGCTCCGAGCGAGCAGTGTTTTCCCGACTCCCGACTCCCGGTGCATCCCGGTGCCTCCCGGTGTCGTCCGTGACAGGGGGTGTGACTGAGACAGTACCGCGAGTAGGAAAACCGCGCATCTCCATTGCCAGCGCCGGTGTCCTAGCGGTGAGCTCCGGCGACGGTTCGGAGCAGCTCAATTGAGGACCCTCCACGCCGCAAGTTCAGACGCCCGGGCCTGGACGTTGAGGTCAGCGGCCACAACTGTCTTCCGCAAGACTGGGCAAGGCAAGGCTGAAGAGTGGAAGCGCCCGGGGTAGTGCCTGGGGGGACGACGGACGTCGGTGCGGCGCGGTGAAACCTGTGGGGAGATCAAAAAGCCCATTGTTAACCGCAGCAGTCATCGGCCAGCCAGCAGCTTCCAGCTTGCCAGAACCAGCGCGAGCACCGGAGCTCTAAAAACTCCAACCCCCCCAGCAGTTGAGAGTCGGCTAATATCCTATATATGGGCTTCACTCATACAGAACTAGTGAAATTCACCAGAACAGAGTTGGCCGAGGCCGGTGAAGCGGCGGTGAAGCGGAGCAGCCTAGTGAGAGGCCAGGAATACCACGACTTGCGACGACCTGCAAAACCCGCATACTACACTACTGTTGCTGTAGCGGGTTGCGGACCGCAGCAGCGTTCGTGAGCGGCAGGGAGCGGTCTCCCGGAAGCTGCAGGAGCAGCAAGAGCCTCCCAGCCCGGCAGGAATCACAGGGCACTGCCGAGTGCCTTCCAGTACGGTGAGGAGCCGTGAGCCGCTTTCCTGTGAGCTGCTTTTCTGTGCGGCGGGAGCCGAGGGAGCTGGGGAATATTTGCCTGGCACGTACGCAGCGGCCGTGCGGGCTTTTCACCGGCTCTTCATTGCAGCAAGGACCACAAAAGTACTGTCAAGCATAAGTTGTCTTTCTTCGCGGCCGGAGCCGCAATTTATTTGCATAACAGCAGAAATCGTGAGAACTTCCTATCGCAGCATCCCTGTGAGGGTATAACAAAGGACAACTAAGGGACTGCAAATAGGCAGAGCAATGAGATCAGGAACAGTCAGACTAGAACTAAAGCCTAAACCACCTGCCCAATCCAAAATGAGAAAAAGGAAACAGGGCAGCCTAGAGCTGAGCGTCTCACCGAGTTTAGGACACGTCCAGGCTACCAACCTCAAAGCGTGCAACAACACTGGAGAGGACCGTACGCTAGCAGACGTGGACATACCGTCACCCAACCAGCCTCTAACCCCAATTGAATCATTGGACATGTTGTCACCCAACCAGCCTTTAACCCAAATTGACTTCGAAAAAAGAAACCACCAGGCATCCTTGGCCCCCTTGCCGCTTTGCCCAACTAATGTCCCCCACAACTTACAAAGGCCCGCACAAAAGCCATCACAAGCAGCCCTGGGAAACCTGGTAACTATTGACGGAATGCCGCCGAAGAAAAAGATATGTTCATATCAGCCTAAGATCTACACAAAGTTCTCCTTTCTTAAAGACCCAGGGACAGCCATATTTTCAAAGACAGGGGACATCAGTGGCCTCCAAACTCCACTACTAAAAGGTGTAGCAGTCGATACCCACACAGCAAAGAGCCTAGCAGGCTCATCCAACTGCTTAAATAACTTTTCTTCATTTAGCAGCGGGGTAGCCATACTCGCGTCAACACCACCACAATTAACATCAACGGACCCAGGGGACATGGCTACACTTAATTCAACAACTACTTCTGCTTATACTACCATCTTTAACTTTCCGGGAAATGGGACAGTCAGGAAAAACCATATGGTTGAGCAGAGTACTGCAAACAAAGCGGAAACAATTGAGTCAATATGTGTGCAGACCTTATCCACCTCCAACCTGACACAACCGAGTAAGCACGGTTTATCTTCCTTGAGTAGCCAAGAGAGGTCTCAGGAAACTAGGGCCATGGTTCACAGGGAAGTGGAAAGAGAAGACTTGCCTGGCCTCCACCGAGTCAGCAGTTCCCCAACTCGTGCAATCACTGGGATGGAAACAGGGGGCACATGTACGGAGCCACCAACGGAGCCACCAATGGTTTTAATAAGAGAAGCAAGTGGGCATCCTTTGCCCCAATCGCCAGGACTTCCTTTGACTCCCGTAAAAAAATCCCCAGGCAACCTGAGCAGAATTATCGAACAACTAACTCCAACCATTGGACCAACGGTGCTAACAGCATCTCAACGACGTACATTGCTGCAGTTTAATGACTCCCAATCTACAAATAATTCCATAAACAATGATATGTCTTCTATTTCTGTACAAGAGTGGGAGGAATTAGTTGCGGCCTACAATGCCAAACCCCCCGAAGAGAAACCGATGATCAATGCCTCCTCAAGACCTGAAGGGGGCATTAACTTAGGCAATTCAGTCCCAGATACCCTATGGTCTACAATCCTAAGCACCTTGCAACAGTCGGCCACCGCCCTGGACTTTCAGTCACAAAAAATGGACTTACAGCTTACCGTCTTGCAGTCAATGGCCGAGTCAATTTCAGGGATTGATTGGAAAATCTCGGAACTAAACGGACTCGTAAGGAGGGGACAAGATGCAGTCCTTGCAGATCACTCAGCTACCATCCAACCCCCTCTTTATGACCCCCTCTTAGACAAATTATCATCTTTACCATCTATGCTAGGGGACCTGATAAGCGACTTAAAAGCATCAGCCCTCCAACCATTAAAGCAACATACCGCCGACCCTCCTGCAGTTCCTCCGGTACCTGCTTCAAGGCAAGAGATCAAGTTGCCAAGTGACCAGAGCCTAGCTATTGCCTTGCCACCCCAAGCTTTATCCACCGAGCTACTGGAAACAGAGGAAGCAATCACTATCACAAGCACAGCTGTACCTTCGACTCAAACCAACGCAAAGTCCCGCAGAAAGAACAAAAGAAAAGGTAGGAACCGTTCACTAATAGGGGCAAGGCTTAACATAGAAGAACCATCACCTTCCACTGCGATTTCAGACACTGATGCCCGGAGCCTGTCACCAAGTGTCCACCTGTCCCCTTCGCCCGAAGCCCAAGACAGCGCGCCAATAGAGTCCTCATCACAGTGCTTAAAATCAACACATAATTCCATAAAAAAGATGACATCAAAAAAATGCACCAAACAGAAACTTCTACAATTCAAAATAATCCAGTCAGGCCAGACTCCAGACAACAGTAAAATTAAATCGGGTGAAGAAGCCGCAGAAAACAGGCGGAATGCCACCCCTCCGGTCACGACCTCGGAGACATGTTCGGAGTCCAAGCCGAAAACAACTAGTACCACGATTATGAACTTTGAAACTTGTCCTGAGCCCAAGCCAAAAACAAATAGCGCCCTCTGGGTTACGAAGCTAGATAACGACCAAGGCGGGGGCTCACTCGCCTTAGGTGCATCATCTTCTAGCCATGCCCTTGATCAAGCTCCGCAGGCCTTCAAGAGCCCACCGACGGTTCCAACAAAAGTGCTATGTCAGAGCATTCCAACCTCAATTCTGTTTATCCCAGAATATACATCCAGAGGGAATGAAGACATATTGAATAGGGGGAACATTTTAAGACTCCTGCACTCTTCAACAAATCTAGCAAATATCAGCTCGAACGACCTTTTACAAGTAGGGTTCCAATCAAACACCTCGACCCATCAGCCTGACATTACCAAAACTACCTGGATCTCGCCGGAGATAGCTAACAAAATCTTGGAAGAGGAGGCAATGTTCCAGCAATGGGGAATTGCCTTGAAGCTGGAAAGGCAACCCCGCTATCCAACTCCGCTTTAGCCTCCATCCAACCTCAGCTTCAAAAAAACTCCATTCCAATATTAAAGGGAGCTAGGAGCTGCTCACCGGGGCAACGTTACCGACACACTAAAAGTCCCCAATGGGGCCAATATCGCAATCAAGATACGAACTTGTCATTATCGACAGACCCTAATTGGAGATGTATTCAGCGCACTATCGCGACAACGACTGCTGATGTTTGACAGTATGGGCAAGTGCCCTTTAACCCCTTGGTGGTACGTAGGGCCACAAGAATCTGTTCATGGAACATCAATGGCTTAGTTAATAAAAAGAACGATCCGGAGCTCATACAATATTTAACCTCATTCGATCTACTGTTAATACAAGAAACTTGGGAAGATAAAGTATTTGATCTACAGGGGTTTACGTCACTCTGTGTGCCAGCAATCAAAACTTCAACCTTCGGCCGCTGTTCAGGAGGACTGATGGTATTCGCCTCTATAACGTCAATAGGCGAAATTAGGGCTCTGGACTTTCACATAACCCCCCCAAGTGTCATACAGGTGTTAAAGCTCTCACTCCCTCTAACAAAGCAACACCAGGAAGTTATTATTATAAATACATACATTCACCCCAAATGGAAACAAAAATCGGTGGAAGAGCTGGGGCACGTTTTTCAAAAAATAAGGGACTCCGGGGAGTCAGACACCTTCATCCTGGCTGGTGACTTTAACATGCTTCTCATCAGCAATGAGCAAGGCACTGACCTCTCTTATGAATTAGACACAGCATGGGGCGTGCCGCCGCAAGGTCGAACAAAAAATAACAACTTAACAAAACATTCAAAAAACCTTCTTTGGCAATTGAATACCCACAACTTAAGGGCCCTAAATGGACGTTATGCTGAAGATGACCCACCGGCAGCCACTTTCCACTCTAGCACACAATCCTCGCATTTGGATTATATGTTCATGTCTTTAGACATGTTCAGCTGGATAACTTCATTCAAAATAGACGTGAATGACTTCAGCGACCATCTGCCCTTGGTGGCTGAGATAAAAACCAATCCGGCAGAGGAAAAAGAACGCTACATTGGCCCAGAAACAGAAGTCAGTGTAAACTTAAAAAGGATACGGTGCAATCTTGACAACATCGACCTTATTGGTTCAATCGCGAAAACCCTCTTCCACCAAATTAATTGCTCATCTAAGTTGACGAACGTCTGGCATGACTTCATCATCACCATCGGGGAACAACTGGGTAGTACCAGGCCTTCCAATTCTTGCCTGGTGAGAGGACCCTCAAGCACGAGACAGATGCGGTTGGATATGAAAATACAAAAACGCTTGATTAATCAAACTCTGAGGAGGATACGAAAGGATCAGGGAAACCCTAGTCTGCAAGTAGTGCTGAGGGAAGCAAAAAAACAACTCAAACAGCTGAAATGGGCAAGTCAAAAACAAAGGAATGAAGAACTTTGGGGGAAACTTGTCCACGAAGGAAAGCAAAAAAACAGTTCTAGGTTCTGGCAAATGGTGAAAAGGATCCAGAACCCGGACCATCTGGGGCAAAATTCGCACATAGCAGAGGAAGTATGGACCAAATACTTATTGTCACACTTTAATAATGACAATATAAGAGATACGACAACAAAGGCTCCCTGCATGGAAATCATAAAGCTTGGTCGTGATGGTAACCCCAGCAATCAAAGCGGGACAAGCATGTGTGGACTGGGGGAGTTTGAGGATATGACCTTACCACAATCAGAATCTTTAGAAGGGGAAGGAAGACCCATAAAGGACATGGAGACAGGGCTCACAGGATACACCCCAGTAGACATCGGGCGTCGAATTACCAAGGGACGACCGAATGGGGCCCCGGGACCGAATGGAATCCCCCCCATGTTGTACAAATCTGACGTAGCCTTTTGGAGTGCATCCTTGTGTCAGGTCTTTAACGAGGCCAGACTTACTTTATCCCTTCCGGACTCCTGGCATGGGTCCGTCATTAGCCCGATATATAAACATGGGAGCAAGAGTAATCCGAATAGCTACCGTCTCATTGCTTTGCTTGACATAGAAGCAAAATACTTCAGTGGTCTCATTCTGGAAGAACTATCGGTGTGGGCGTCCGAAAAAGCCATTATCCCTTCCAACCAAACAGGTTTCCGTAAAGGCCAAGGGACAACAACCAACATCATGGCCCTGTCCCTACTGATGGGCGAAGCAAAAACCACCAAGCTACCGCTTTTCCTTTCATTTATTGATTATACGGCGGCCTTCGACCATGTGGACCGAAACAAACTTTGGAAAAAACTATCCACTTGGGGCATTCCGAAACATCTCCTAGATGTCCTAATACTGCTTCACTCTAACACCTGGGTTAAAATTAAACTTGGAACTGGCCAGCACCTCTCGAAGCAGATTAGAACAACTAAAGGACTAAAGCAGGGGTGCCTATTAGCGCCAATTCTATTTAATCTGTTTATTTCTGACTTACCGGAAGAACTTGACAAATGCCGTAATCATGCGCCCAAGCTAGGAAAAGCCACCCTCCCTAGTTTGTTATATGCGGACGATTTAGTGCTGATAAGCCGGTCGCCAATAGGCCTTCAGCATCTTTTGAATTGTACCCATGCCTTCTCGGTAAAGAATGCCCTAGAAATAAACCTCAATAAATCTAAGGTCATGACGGTAAACTACAGGAAGAAAAGGATCCCTTGTTGGTACCTGAACGGAGTAAAGCTCGAACGGGTAGCCACATACAAATACCTCGGCGTCGTGCTGGATTCTAAGAACACGTCTAGGCCTCAGCTCCAGTCCATCCGAGGGAAGGCAATAATGACCCACCTCGCACTGAAATCACTAAAGACTAAACTCCCTGACCTCACCCTTAAACCCTTCCTTGAAATCCTCCGAGCGAAACTTCAACCAACGCTCACCTATGGGAGCGAATCGCTGCATGGGAAGGACGCTGCATTGTTAGACACAGTCATAGCCAATTGTTACAGGGCCATCTTCAATCTTCCCAAATACGCGTCTCCGGCCCAAATTCGTTTAGAATTTGGGGTTGTCAAACAAACACTAGAAAGACGGAGTGCATATGTAACTAACTGGCGCAAGATCCGCGACGCAGACCCTGACTCCTTAAATGCCAGCGTCTGGGAAGAGCTACTCAGATGTCGCACTTCACTGCCTAGGGACTACCTATTTGGATCTCTTGATGTGCTAGGCTTATCCGACATTTGGGAAACTGCCATAGACCACCGGTCCTTCAAAAAGTTGGCAAAAAAATCTGCCCGAATAATCTCGGCAATAGAAGATAAGAAAGACCTAGCCAACAGGGCGCATGGATGGATAACGGTGGGAGATTACGGCAAAATACGGCCACAAGCATATCTTAATATCGGGATGAAAATAAAAATCAAAGAAAAGTTCCTGAAACTGCGCCTTGGAGCTATCCCGATATTACCGCACCTGCCGCCATGGGAGAGAACTCACGCCTCAGCTCTATGCCGCCTGTGTAAATCTGGCAAGGAGGACATCATCCATGTGATATGTATTTGCCCGAGACTAATGGACCTGAGGCTCAAGCTGTTGCTACCGTTTTTTAGATCACATGCCGTTCGGACCTGTAGGCAGGCAGTTAAACTTTGTTTTTCCTCCAGCGATATTAAACGGAATTGTCAGGTTGTGAAGTTCTTTGATTTATTGCAGGAAAGATTCAAGCACACTTGAAAGACTCATTGGGACTTAATAACAACCGTGAATTGACAATAGTAACTGCTGTATTTTAAATAATTTGTACTGTTATATGGCATTTTAAATAATTTGTACTGCTATATGGCGTTTTATATTTTTGTAAAGATTTTAATTAATCATATACAAATAAATATATTACTTACTTACTTACTAGTTCAAGTTTTGACTCACCAGTAGCACACAGGGTTAATAGTGCCTGCTGCAAAGAATGTGTATCATGCATCCCAATAACCTAATGTTGCTATAAGGAGTTAGTTTGGGTACAAATGCATTCTTATTAGTAAAGCTAACCCCAACCACTGTGGGATGTTTTAAACATGACTTTCTACTTCTCCATAACAAACACTCCTAAATATACTGCCTCCTAGTATCTGTGACATGTGATTCCTACACCTGGTAATGCTCATGGTTTTATTTAACATTTTATAGACTGATTTACACACATATGATTAATTGCTTATGTGTAATGTGTCTGCTATGTTCAGTGCTCGGACACCCTGTACTGGTATGTATAAGCTGCACTATAAAACACATTAAATATTTGTTATAGAGGGTCTATGGAGAGATGAGGGCCACTGTTGGCCAGTGGTTTGATTGAAGCCGTGGACAACGAAGTCATGGGGGCACCAGAAAAGATTGTTGCACTGGGCATCATCTGCAGGTCCTGAGAGAGTGCGTAAGTAATGTCTGTCACGGTGCTGTTTGAGATTGATAGTTTTGTCCAGTTATTAAGGTGTTATCGGTCTTGACTGTATGTATGTGGGAACTTTACTAGCACATTGCTTATTTTATAATGCAACTGACAATCTGTGATAGTATTTTAAGTAAGAGGAGTTAAATTATGCTAATTATGTGGGTTGGGTTTAGTGGGCTGAGCTTTGGGGCAGTGGATGTGGTAAACTTTCAAGTAAGCAATTGGCAGCTGTGCTGCAAAGTGTCCCTGGGTTTGTTTTCAAACTTGCTTTACCCTATGCCGTCGGGGAGTAGAGACGTGCCCGGCCACCACCTGTGGGCCAGCGCCAGCCACTGAAACCCACCACACCAGACAGAGAGCTCCCATGTGTCCCTGCACCACCGGATTTTCAGGATCTAGCAGACTGCGTATGGACTTTGGAGCTCCCTCAAAGTGCTGCCGCTATGGTCGGTGGATGGCCACGCCCCCATGCTCACCAACCTAAAACTTTTTTAGTTTCAAAAGTGTTTTTATTGAGGATTTCAACAGGCATATATATGGAGACATCTCAGCAGAAAAAAAAACAAGCTCAAGGCACATATAGCGGGTGGGACAGACAAGCATGTCTTCCCTGCTACTCCTGAACAAGCAAGGTGCATATGCCCAAGAAGCTGTTCGACATCATGCGTGTAAAGGCAAAGGAGTGATATAAGGAAAGGAACAAGAACTAGGAACTCCCTCACCCTCCCCCCCAGAACCCCCCACCCCCCTCCCCGACCAGTGTGCTCTTGAGTGTCAGTGTGACCCGTAATGTGCCGCAGAAGTGCGGCGTGACCAAATGTAAAGTCACCGAGAATCATCGGTGGCGCTGGTGAGACGTAGGACTCTAAGGTATTTAGGACAGGTAATTTCATTGAACTCCTAGGACAGGAGAGTCAACAAAGGAAGCCACGCCTTCCGGAAGGCGTCGGTTGAGTTAGTGAGAGTGGCATGGATGCGCTCCATGCCAAGGGTGAACCAAAGTTTGTGGAGCCATCCCGTGTGTGTAGGCTTAGTCGTGGACCGCCAAAGTGATAATATATGTTGCGTGGCTGCTTGCACGGCAATGCCCATCTGTCGACCACGCAGTGATTTTAAGGGGAACGTTAGTGCGTTGGGCAGGCCTAGCACAGCGTATGCAGGGAACCTCGGGATCTCAGTCTCAAAGGTGGAGTCGATCTCATCCAGGACTAGTTTCCAAAAGTCTCCCAGTTCCGGACAGTCCCAGAGGATATGAGTCAGGGTACCCTTTTCCCCGCACCCCCTCCAGCACAGTTCGCTGCGCGTAGGGTTTCCTTTGTGTAGTCGGACTGGTGTAAGGTGCCAGTATATGGCAAGTTTTACTGCCGTCTCCCTTGCCTGAAGCTCTATAGTATATATACCCCCATTCTTTGGGTGACAAGGCCCTCCCTAGTTCAGCCTCCCAGCGCCTTTGGCTTGGCGATTTAGCTGGGGCGGGTGGAGGTGTGAGCATTTGATAGAGTTCGGAAATAAGGTGTTTGTCTGTAGTTTTAGTAAGCAGCCATTTCTCAAAGGTCGTCATGGGGCGGCTCACTAAGGCAGAGATGTCAGGGTTAGTGAGCCAGTGTCTGAGTTAAAGGTATTGAAAAAGGTGAGGATGTTCTATACCGTACCCTTGTTTAATGTCCGCAAAGGGAAGAAATCCCTGCAAGTCAAAAAGTTTGCCCGCGGCCCGGCATTCCGTGCCTCGCCATTGAGGGAACGCGCCTGTGCCATCGCCTGGGGGGAAGTCAGGGTTGTCCAATATGGGAGTAAAGGGGGAGGGGAAAGTGGTCAACTCATGTTTAAGTGCCACCCGATCCCACACCTGTAAAGTCGTGCGGGTGATAGGGGACCGGGACATGTATTCCGGTCTATGTTGTTTAGCTAGGAATGGAATCCTCCACAGCGACGTTCGCACCATGGCCCTGTCCTGGAAGAGCCATCTCTTCTCCGATTCGGGCCTGTACCATTCCACTAGGTATCGAAGCTGGGATGCCTGAAAATATCGCAATATTTTCGGGACGCCGAGACCGCCTTCATCCATGCTCTTATATGTCAGTAGTTTGTGAAGTCGTGCCCTCTTCCCTCCCCAGATAAAGCTAGAAAGCAAGTCCTGTAGGGTTTTCAAAGTGCCTGCTTGGGGTATAATTGGGATCGTTTGGAACAGGTATAAAATCCGCGGCAAAATGGACATTTTCACTGCCGCCACTCTCCCCAGTAGAGAAAGAGGTTGTTTGGACCATTTCGCCAGGTCCGATCGGATCTGAGTAGTGAGAGTGGCGTAATTGGTGGAAACTGTGAGATCCGTTGAGGGGGTTAAGGTAATTCCCAAGTATGGTATTTGGGTGGTCAGCTGAAGGCTGCTACCCTGCCCTATTGCCGGGGCTCGTGGACGAGCATGTTTGCCTAGCGGCAGGATTAGGGATTTGTCGACATTGATGCGGAAGCCAGAGATCGCCCCAAATGAGGCAAGTTCTTCCATTAAGGCGGGTATGGAGGAATCTGGACGGTTCAGGGTGGCTATGACGTCATCTGCGTATAAACTGATAGGATGGGGTTCGCATCCAAAATCGATGCCCTCGATCCTCGGGTTGTCCCGAATTTTCTGGGCTAGCGGTTCGATATACATCGCAAACAGGAGGGGGGAGAGGGGGCACCCCTGCCTGGTGCCACGCTGGATTTCGAACGGGAGTGAGTGTAGGCTACCTAAGCGGACTTTGGCCTGCGGGCGATGGTAGCAGCTCGCTATGCGTGAGCAGAACCAGTCGCCAAGGCCAAACCGGCGGAGTACATGTTGTAAATAGTTCCAGTTCACGTGATCGAACGCCTTTTCTGCGTCGATAGCGAGCAGTGCAGAGTCCGAGGTTTGAAAGTGTGATTTATCGATAAGGTGGAGCACCCGTTTAGTGTTGTCGCTACATTGGCGGCCAGGGACAAAGCCAGACTGATCTGGTTCCAAAATACCGGGGAGGCACGGGCCTAGGCGTGCGGCAAGGATACCTGTAAAGAGCTTCAGGTCCAGGTTTAATAATGAGATAGGGCGGAATGCGGAGCAATGTGTGAGTTTCTTCCCGGGTTTCGGCAAAACCACCACTTCAGCGGCCAACATGTCCGGAGGTATAGCTCCCACCCCCTCAAAGGAATTGATAAGGCGGGCAAGCACCGGAGCCAGCTGACGGTTCAAAAGCTTGTAAAAGCCTGCTGAAAAGCCATCCGGCCCCGGGGATTTGAATTGGCGCAGTCTAGATATAGCGGCCAGGACTTCATCTTGGCGGATAGGGGCGTCTAGAGCCTCCGCAGTAGACTCGGGGATTGCAGTGATGGCCGTCGTGGCTAGATAGTCCTCGATATCCCTGGACGAGGTCTCCTCCTCCCCGTATAGGGAAGCATAGTAGGAACGAAATGCTTCGGCTACTTGGGTGTCGTCAGTGAGCACCGCACCGTCGGCACCTACCAAAGTATTGATTTTGGCCCGTTGGGTCTTGGCTTTCAGAGCGCTGGCCAATAAGCGGCCCGTTTTGTTTCCTCCTACATAATAAGTATGTCGCAGGCTGAGAGCTGCGAATTCCGCTCTATCTATATCGAGACTAGCTAGCTGGGCCCGAGCCGCTTTTAGCTGTTTCCACACACGAGGGGCGCATGTGCGGCTGTGCACACGCTCCAGTTCCGCTACCTGCGCCGCAAGGTCCTCCCGTTTGTTCTTGCTGTCTTTGGCCTCCGCCGCAGCAATAGCTATAAGTTCGCCCCGTACGACCGATTTCAAAGCTCCCCAAAGAGCTGTCACCGAGACGTCGGGGGTGTCATTGGTGGACAGGTAGGCATCAATGCATTCACCAATACGTTTAGTGACATCAGGTCGCTGTAGCAAGGTTTCGCGGAGGCGCCACGGGCATCGGGGACGGCGGGGAGCCTTGAGAGTGAGGGAGAGTTCCACTGCGTCATGGTCAGAGATGGCTGCAGGTACTATTGCAACTTCCTCAAGAATCGTAAGGAGGTCTGAGGAGCCCAAGAAATGGTCAAGCCTGGCGTAGGTACGATGCACATGGGAGTATAATGTGAACTGTGAGGCAGTCGGGTATCGGGCTCTCCAGAGATCTATTAAGTCTCTATCCGACAGCCAGTCACAACCGGCGGATGACAAAGCCCCAGTACTCCCGTAGCAGTGTCCAGATCGATCAGCGTGTGTGTCCATAACGACATTGAGGTCCCCACCCAGTAGTAGGGACGCATGCGGGGTTTGAAGAGCTTCGGAAATGGCGCTTTTCAGGAAAGTCTCTTGACCTGTGTTCGGGGCGTAAAGGGAGCCAATTGTAAGTGTTGTGTCGCCCAAATAAAAAGTGTGTACTAGGAGACGGCCCCTGATCTCCCCCACCTTGTTACCCACCTTCCCTCGGAAAGATCTAGAGATTAAAATGGCAACCCCGGCAGTCTTCGTCGGGAGGGAGGAAAAGAATTGCTGTGGGAAGGCTTGCGAGCGCATCCTATGCCAGTCCTTCTGCAGGAGATGCGTCTCCTGTAATAGGCAAACATCTGCTCCAGAGTTTTCCAGGTAGGAGAGAACAGCTCTTCTCTTGATCGGGTTGTTTAGCCCTTTCACATTAAGCGTTATAACCTTAAGGGTACTGTCTATCATCGCGCAGGGGGCATGTGATACAGCGCAGAGTGGACTGTAGGCGCGCTAAGGGAGCATGCGGTGGTATATGGCAAGGAATGCATGACTCGGTCTCTCAATGTATCTGGTCGTGGACATTGTGCGTAGACGCGTGTCCCATGTCGGCATCGGCACACCGGTGAAGAGCCTCTCGGCGCAAGGACAGAACAAGCTTGGCACACTGGTCCCCACCCTGGATCCCTCCCCAACCCAACATCCCCCCCAAAACAACCCACAGCCACCAAAGTATGCAAGGCAGTACATATAGATAAGAATAGTGGCAGGCTGTGGCATTAGAACAAAACCCCCAACCCCACTCTCCCCACCCAGTCCCAACATCCCTGAAACCTGTAGTCCCAATCCTGTCAAGACACACAGGATCGTGGTAAAGAACATTGAAGGGGTCATCTCCGATGGCGGCCTCTCCGGACCCCCCACCCGACCCACCCGCCGTTGGGGCAGAGCATTTGCGATGTATAGTCTCCCTAGCAAAAGTGGCTATCACTCTGGGGAAGAGGTCACCTTGACCACCTCCGCCACCGCAGTCTCACGCTCCAGGGAAATGACAGAGGCATCTGGTTTGAGGCGCCGGTAAGGGGATCGTTTGTGGTGTACAGTCTGCCAGCCCCCCCTGGAAGAGCCCTGCGAGCTTCTGAACACCAGCTCAGTGTCAACTTGGTCCAAACCCAGGAGGTCACACGTGGTTGTCCAGGCGGCTGCTGTCTGTGGAGCGTGGGTTAGGACCAGTGCGGCAAGCCAACCGCTCGGCAGCCGGGGGGGTGGAGAGATGGCGCCCACCCGATGAGAAATTGAGGTGTAGGGAGTGTGGTTCCGTCCCTCTGCGGGGTGCGCTTAGGCCAGCTTCCAGTACCATATAGTGCCGGCTGTCTCAGTTAGCCCTTCCCCGGGAGCTCGATTGTGCCCCCCGAGTTCTTCCCCGTGCCCCTGGCCCCTCTCCTCACCTGTATGAGTCCAGCGCACTCGGGAGTTGTCGCTCACCAGGCAGTCTCAGGTGCGGCGCGTTGGGCCCTTCAGAGCTATGCAGTTATGATCCGGGCTGTTGGGGGCCTCCAGAGGCCGTAGGGGAGCAGTATCAGGGCCCCACAGGTGTCGGGCCCCCACAGGTGCTCAGGCCAGTCTCCCGGACAAGATGTTCGAGGCGGGCGAGGGAGGGGCCTAAAGCCGGGGCCTCGATTTCCACAGCCGCCGGCCGGGCCTCCCCGACATCCACTAGGCCGCCCAGACGGTGGTTATCCCTTCTCCCGGTGTTCGTGCCGGCAGGGGGGGGTGCACAGCGCGCACCCCACTGGGAATGGCAGCCCGGTCCACCGGTCGCCGCACCGGCGGGCCGCGAGAGGGGTGCTGACACTTCGTTGGTAGGCCTCAAGCCGGGGCCTCGAGTCCCGCAGTCGCCGGCCGGGCCTCTCTGATATCCACTATGCCGCCCGGACGGTGGCCAGCCCTTCCCCCGGTAGTTGTGTTGACAGGGGGGGGCGCTCAGCGCGCACTCCGCTGGAATCGGCAGCCCAGTCCACCGCTCGCCAACCCGGCGGGCCGCGAGGGGGGGGTGCAGATGTTTCGCTGGTAGGCCCGAAGCCGGGGCCCCGCGCCTCGCAGCCGCCGGCCAGGGAGGCTCCCAGTCCCGGGCGGGAGTGCTGGAGGAGTGGGTGGTGTCCGGAGGCTCCGCAGGCGAAGCGGTGACGGCGGAGCCCGGCAGGGCGCCGCCGAAGGCTCCGTGTCTTCCGTACCCCAGTGAGGATCCGCAGATTGCTGGCAGCCGCTGCTGAATCGTACATCCACCGGCGCGGCCGCCGCCACAGAGCGCCAAGTCCCGGTCTCTCGGTTCCACCGCCTCGGACACCGGGGAAGCGGACGCGCCGTGGGGCTCCCGCCGTCAGGCAATCGTCCCCAGCTTCTGTGTGCAGATTAGTGGAAGATTTAGGCGATTTTCCGGCGAAATGGCGGGATCGGGCAGGGAGCTCCGGAGACCTGCGTCCGATCACGCCGCCATCTTGGACACGCCCCCCTTAAATATTTTTAAAAAAAATAATTGTTATGTTGTGCTTATTACTTTATGCATAGTATGTTGCTTTAAGGCTCGTGTCATGAGCGAGCCTATCTTCGGAATGCGTTTACTTCATGTTGTGTTCTGATTCTGTGTAGCAGTTGAAGCCTAACCTTGTTGCTGTATGGTTGTGCTTCCTGGCACCACCTGTTCTCTACTATATTCTTAATAAAGGATTTAAAGAAGAACCTTGCCTCCACCTCTACATTTCAATTGGCGACGATCGGGATCTGGATTCATTATTTTGCGGTTTGTGAGAATATTTTTTTTTTTTCTCTTTCACGCAGGAAGAAAATGTTTTCTACAGTTGGATTTGGAAATTGTTTTTACAAAGACTTATGAGGATCGTTCGTCTATACAACGTCTACTTAGCCTTGGATGTTTATTCGCCTTTGTACTTCAGGTAGGCGAGAAATTACTTGCTGGTTTCAGTTGGGCCGCGGCGCATGGTTGCATCTTTCAACTCCGCGTTGGATTCCATGCGCGACATCCTCCTGCGCGAACCTTAAGCCACGAACCCTTTTGGAATTTTATCACGGCGTACTACGTATTGTTTACGCGATGATGCCTTCGCGCAAGGTCATGTTGCATGACCCTGCGTAGCGGCCATTTTGGATTTACAGACGAACTCCTCAATTCCTTTCCACTTTACTGAGGTAATCGAAGGAACACCATTTCCTTGCATAACTGTCACTTTAAGCAATTTATTGACATTGTAATCCTACGAACAATTGCTAGGAGAACAGGTGAGACTGTCGGGGCACAGTAATTTTTATTTATGTATATTATTTTACATTATTGAACATTTTTACGTTATTGAAGGAATCTTACACTTAAGTACTAACTTGTATGGATACTGGTGATCAACCCCAGGAAAATTTAAAAGAAATAATGTCTCAACAAAGTTTTGTTATCAGTCCCCCACAACCTTTTTGGGCTACAGGTTCCCAACCAGACATGAAATGGGTGGAATGGAAAGAGTATTTTAACAACTACAGTTGTGCTATTGATGAGAACGCAAAAATGAAACCTGAACAAAAGAAAAGGATACTTTTGCATTCTTTGGGACCTAAAGGTTTAAAAACGTATTCACGAATGCAAAAACTAATTAATGCTGACTTAAGTGAATTTGATAATGCCATCGCAGATATGGATAGGTATTTCGCACCTAAAGTGTGTATAGGTGTAGTGAGGCACAAATTCTTCCAGAGGAAACAAAAGAAAGAGGAACTGGTTGATGAATGGGTTGATGATTTAAAAAAACTTGCTATTGACTGTAAGTTTGGAAATTTGCACGATGATCTTATTTGGGACCAACTAGTTATGCACAATGATAATTCTCCGATTCAGGATCGCCTTTGGGTAAATGGTGATGCACCTCTAGATGACGTACTTGCTATAGTGAGGAAATCGGAAATGTCAGGGAGATGTGCCACTATGGTAAAAGATACAGTTAAGGAATCAGACAAAGCATCGTCTGCCGTCTTCAAGATTCAAGGAGCAACAAAAAATCAGAATAAGCAAGTTCAAAACAAGAATTTCAGTCAACCTGTCAGGAGTCAAGGGAAGGACAACAGAATGGAAGACAGAAGGTGTTACCGTTGTGGTAGCATGGAACATATGGCTTACTACAAGTCGTGCCCTGCCCTACGGAAAAAGTGTAGTGTGTGTGGACTAATAGGCCATTTTAGTAAAATGTGTCGCAGGCGTAGTAATGTCAAATGTATCTGGAATGAGGATGCATGTGCTAGCGAAAGTAGTGAAGATGAAGATGGTTGCGTGAAAAATGTGAGAGGGAACTATATGTTGAATATCACTGATGAAGCTATGGAAGGTAAACCTATCTGTGAAGTATCTTTAGGTGGCATTAAAGTGAATGTGTATGCGGATTCGGGATCTCCATATACGATTGTTAACAAGGAAGTGTGGAGAAAGAAATTTATACACAAAATAGGGGACAAGTTGAATGCCTCAGATGTTAATCCTGTGAGTTACACAGGGGAAAGAATTGGCTTATTGGGTTTCAGATGGCTCACCTTCCTCTTTAAAGGTAGGGTGACCAGAGGCAAGTTGTACATAGCCAAAAAGGGACCATCTGTTCTAGGCTGGTATGACCAGAAGAATCTTCACATCATCTTAGACCCTAACAGCAAGGAGAAAGTGTTAGTCTTAGATGAGTGTAGCAGGTTAGGAGATGTATTAAAAAGTAAGTTCACCAGTGTGGTGAGTGGACAGTTAGGCAAGTTGAAAGGTTTTGAGCATAGAATCATGCTCAAGGGGGATGCACAACCCAAGGTGCATAAGGTCAGACCTATTCCCCTGTTAATAAGGGATGAAGTTAAAAAAGAAATTCAAGGTCTCTTAGCTAAGGGTGTTATCGAAGAGGTATAACCCTGGGCGTAGTTCACGGAATCGGACTCCGCGGAGCTACGCGAAGACGCAGTTGCACTCCGCGAACTACGCGTAGCTCCGCAGCCATGCGTAGTTGCTTGCTAGGCCCGTTCGCGCGCCGTTTTTCGTCTTCGGAAGCGCGGTGCGCGTGTTCGGGGCGTTGCCTGCATGCTCGGGATGGCTAGCGCGCTAAGTTACCCAAGAGGTTTGTCCCGCCCGCTTGCGTTCCCTTATTTCCTGTTCCGGGTCACAAGTAACGTGGTCGCGTTGTGCAAGACATGTTCGGGAACTCATCTTCTCGTTTGCACTACAAAAGTGCGTGATCGCGCTAAATATCGCGCGAACCTACCCACGCGGTCGCGATGGGCGCAGCCATCTTGGATCACACACTCTGGCTATGGTTTTGGGCCTACTTTTGCATCTTGGTGAAATCTCTTCAATCCTGGTCTTTTTACCCACTTTTTCAAACTTTCTTTAGTTATTACCTATCTCTCTCTGTGCCTAGGTTTATATTTTTCATTTTATTTCTACTTTTACAACTTTTCTATTGTTTTATTTTACTTCCTTCTTTTACCTTGCTTCTTCTTTCCCCTACCTTTTTGTCTTGAACTTTTCTTCTCCCCTCCACCCAGAACCATGGTCAAGGGCGCCAGCAGCAGCGGCGGCTCAAAGGGCAAGGCGCCTGTGCCCCAAAAAACCCGGCTGCCTTGCGGCAGAATGCACCCCCTAGGGGTGAGGCCCCGCCAACTTTTTGGGGAGGAGGAGGTGGCTGCCCTGGTGTTTTTTATCCAGCACCACCTCCCCTTGATGTTGGCAGCAGGTGGCAGGCCCGGCTCCGGCTACCACCATATTGAAGAGCGTCTCCGGCGGTGCGCCGGGCAGTCTTCCGCTGCTCCGGTATCCGGCGTACCCACCATCAGCTGACCCACCGTTGGGCAGACATTTTGGACCGGGAGCAGGACCTGTTGGACCTGCTTGGCGTCGAGGTCGTGGGTCTTGGTGAGTGGCTACCCTAAAAAAAAAAAAGTGTGTGTATAATATATATCTCTATAGTAGTATAAGTATTGTTATTGTATCTTTGTAAATCTTGGCTGAATAAGTAACGCGATGACTGGTGCTCCTAGTTACATTTCCGATGTATTCCGTTAGTATATCTACTGTAATTGTATGACACTGGTCTGTGCTGCGCTTCTTCATCTTCACTGACTCTTGCGTGTTCAATTTGGCGCTAGCTTTTGCTGTTTATTGATGTGAGATTTTCTTTATTGTAGAGAACTGAAGTTAGTTAATGCTATTAATAGAGTCTTGTCCTTCCTTTGTCCGTCAGTGAAATAGCCGTTGATGGATAATTGTACGTGTTTGCATATTGTATCATTTTTTTTTCACGGCCTTCTCTTCTGCATGAATCCTCCTCTGGCAATGAATGCTAAAGTTACTTTGTTCTTCTTACCTCAGCCAGGGCCGGCTTTAGGCATGTGCAAGCTGTGCAACTGCACAGGGCCACCAAACGCCAGGGGCCACCCCACCAATATATATCCTTAATTTAATAATCCTCAGAGGGTGGATACATATTTGCGTGGCGGCCCCTGGCAGGGATTTGGTGCCTCCGGCTCTGTTCCACTTCCAAACACCCTGACTCCCCCCTCTTCACTGGCCTCCGTGCTCCGCCCCGACCTCCTCTTCCGGGCCCCCCTACCTACGCTCCCTGGCCAGGAGTCCAGGACCACCATGAGCCTAGAGGCGCCCCTGCCTCAGCCCTCCATAGAACTGATGTAGTTTGTTTATTGAGTGGGTAGGGCAGCAGTAGCATTCAGTCAGTAGCAGAACAAAATATGATGCAATGAACGTACAATTTCGTGTTAGTATGCACAAAGTTAAGCATGTCTCCTCCTTGTGATCTATGCATTTTGCTGGCAAAAAATTAAAAAGAAATGGCTACTTACAGATAATTGATTACCCCATTCTTGAATCGATGGTGTTGTTCAGGTGTTACTGCCTCTGTGTTACTTAGTAATCTGCAATCAGAATGTTTATGGAACATTTGATTTGTTTTCTCCAAGTATATATACACTAGTCAGTGAATCATGCAAGGCAGTAGTCATTTGGTAGACCAATGTTTGTTTCTTTTAATGTTGTAGCAGTGGTTTTTGAAATGCTGTCTATGTTTCACAGCACTCAATGTTTTTCTCTTTCTTTATTATTTCTTACATGAACCACAGAACCCAGGGGCAAGCAGAAGGCTGGGACCGAGTCGGCGGGTGAACGTGAACCACAGGCACAGAGCTCCTCTACTGAGGATCCTGCTGCTGTCCCCAGTAAGTCCAACAGTGCTTTCTTTTGGAACAATGATATTTCCCTAACTTTCTAACGGAGCTTTTTTTTCCATCCGATTAATGACATTTCACCTAACTAAATTTTGACAAATGCTTGTTTGATTTTGATTATGTTTTCAAAATTTTGGGTATTACTATCTGTCCCTGCCTTTCTGTTCCTTCAAAGAGCCTCTGCTATGACTCTCTGTGCTACTACTAGACTGTCTGTAGGTAAGCTTGCCCTGTTGCCCACTCTTTAGTTAAGGTATTAATCTTTTCAAAAAATCTGTGATAGAATAGCGGAAGGCACAGGGTCCACTCCTGTCTTATGCTTTTTCCTCTGTAATGTCTCTTCTTTGCCAATTGACACCAACCAAGTATGCATCCAGATGTTGGTCTAGTATTTTGTAAGCGTTAGTATACCACTACTACTCTTGCGGGCATTCTTCTATGCAGTCACATACATAACTATGTATGCACCACAAAATTGGATGTTGGTGATAGGCAGGTTGGACCTTACTTACTTACAGTCTTACACCTCAGTCACAGAACTCAGAGGAACCCACAATTCAATGAACGACAACGTATATGGGCTCAGTCATTGGTCAATTATTCAATTACCCCTTTCCTGAACCCCAATACGAAGATGCCAAATGCTTTTATTACACAATCCATAACCTAAGTAACCCCCTTTTGCTCACTCTCTCGTGTAAGTCTACAAGACAACAGACACAGAAAATATACTTCCGAGTCAATGTGGTACTTCAAAACCTTTATTTTGTTAGAAGTAACTAAGTAAGTAACATCAATGTTTTTAAGTTGTTCCGTGAAATACGTCAAGGGCCACCAGAAAAAATCCAGAGTTAAAAAAGGCTGAATAAAGTAATCTACATTTGTACAGCTACCAGTGCACGATAGGGAAATGTGGGAAATGTCGGAGACCCCTCACCATTGAACGTATACTGGTTGCATATGCCTCTTTTTGGTAAGCTCTGGAAATCTTTGCTTCGTAGAAGGAAATCTTCTCATCTGCCGAAAAATAATGACAAAAGTGGTGCACGTTAGACAGTATGAAAAAATTAAATACATTTATGCAAGTTTTTAGCTGTCATGATAAAAAAAAGGTGTAACCTGAGGCTGTAAGCAAACTCGATTCCACAATCCACATTCAAAAAGTAAATACGGGCCTTTTTATTTTCCAAACTCTTCAGGTGTATGCTTTGAACAATCATGTGGCCTCAAAGGCGTCTTCTCGTACTGCGCAACAAGCTGCGAGGTAGCATGCGCAAAACTGTAGACATTGATGTACAAACTGGTTAGGTTACATGGTTCAGTCTAACTTTCCAAGGACTAGAGTAGCAGTATAGATGAGATGAGCTTGGGTACCATACCATAACAAATGAATGCTAATATGTGTAGTGAGTTAGTTACTCTGCTGTACTAGGCAATGTGGACTACTACTGATTACGTTGTACTTAACTGTTTTGCAGAACTCCATTCTTGGTGAACAAGTACAATGGGGGCTGTGCATCCATCTAAAAAGGTGTACTTATTTTTATTTGTGCAGAACCGGTACCATCCACCAGTGCCGACGGGGACAGCGGCGCTGCGACGGCGTCAGCAGAGGCGATCCCGAAGGGGAATGGAGGACCAGAGGCACCTACAGCAGCACCGGCAGCAGTGGGGGAGGAGCCAACAACGGTGGGCGATGGTAAGTTACATTCAATAGTGATCCGCATTACTTGGTGGGTGGGGAAAACTTCCTCACTGTACTCCGATATTTATAATGAACTTGAAGTTCTACTGGACAATATATGACGCCACCTTTGTCATTACCAAGCTTAGCAATAGCATTACCACCGGCGAGAATTGATAAAATAACAGGCCTCTTCTATGTGACTACAACTCAGCTGTGAAAGGTTGGTGGCAGACTAAAAAAGTCTTATCCACAACATTACATGACCGCGATGGATTAACACTAAGGAGATTGATTTTAAGTATGATGAAAGGAGCAAGGAAAAAGCACCAATCATATAATATAGAAGGATACTTTGGAATCAGCAATGCAGGTGGCTGATAGCAGTCGGATGCATGGGTTGTTGTGGAAGCATAGAAAGGGGAAAACACAGCTGCCTGCGTGGGTGGGAGATACATCCAATATCGGTGGGTAGTGGATACTAGTGTCAGCAGCGGTGTTTTGGTTAAACCCAAAGGCAAGGGAAGGAGGGGACGACTGGATGCATTCCGGGTCGTTGCTGGCGAAACACAAACCACCTAAGGTTTGTTGCGCGATATAAAGAATGATAGTCTCTACTAGACATTTACTAGTACTAGCTGGCCCCTGTTAATTAATGTTAGTTTGAGACTGTCACTGTTCCCGGAAGCACAGAGTATATGATATAAAAAAACGAGATATGAAAAAGACAGGTGTTCGTATGTGTGTGACTGTTGAAGTACACCCATGCTATGCTACTAGGGCAGGCATAATGCCGTGCCAAAAAGTCAAACAAATTAAGTATATAAGCCGTAGAATGTTCAAGATAGATAAAACAACATTTTTTGTACTCAGCTTGCTTGCTAGTGCTACTGTACTGTGCCGCCCACTATGTGTTGAATACATTTTGTGTTCTTGATTTGCTGGGATTTTGGATTACAACAATTCTGTCTCTTTCTTTATAGTTACTCCTTCAAAACCAACGAGGAAGGAGTTGGCAGTCCGGGCCCGGCAGCGGAAACTGCAGGCCATCGTTGAGGCCTACCGCCGGCTGGTGGCTCAGGCCGAGGAGGAGGAGGCGGTGGCAGCAGCTGCTGCCTCTTCCAATGCCCCGGCCCCCAAGCCTGCAGGAGTACGTCGGCGTGGTCAGTCAGCCGCCCGCCGCCAGATTTTTCCAGCATCGGCCACCCCCCCACAACAACATGCATGCCAATGTAGGTGCCGCCAGTTCCAAAGAAAGATTCTCCTCCGGGTAGCCAGGCTGGAGGCTCAGAGTCAGACAAATACTCAAATAGAGGAGCGTGTGAAGATCATGGTTGATAAACACTTAAAAGCCCGCCGGCTTTGAGATGGACCCTGTTTGTTGTTTGCCCCTTTTTCAATCCTTTTGTTGGTGGGTGGGAATTGGGTGTTGGGGTTTTTTACATTACATTGAACGTGGGAATTTGGTTGGGGTTAGGGGAGGCGGGTAGGGACAGCTGTGGGGTAAGATTTATATATATTTTATTTTTGTATCATCTTTATTTATATTATGTTAAAAATAAATGAGACACAAAGTTATGTTCAAAAGAAAACATTTGAAGTTCATTTGCGTTTCTTGGGGGGTTGGAGGGGGGACTGTTTCACCAAATAATGTACGTTGTGCAACATCGCAAGGTTTAATTGGCCATGCAGGTCGGCGGACAGTGCTTTCGAATAAAAAAATATATTGCCCACATTTTTAACATGCAGACAGATAGATGCGGTAAACCCTCACCGAGTTATATTTGTAGTATTAGAAGAACTACCAGTCTGTCTTGCGTTATACCTCACTGCAAACTTATCTTACCTGTGATTGCTGATGATGATTTATGATGAAGTGTGGCACTGCAAGGGCTGCATTTGTTTCCCAAGACAATGGAGAAGAATCTGTGGTTCTGAACTTCTGTGATAGTAGTAGTAGACAGACCCTGCCAGTAGCATTTTGAGACAAAAAGAAAGAGGCAGTCATTTGCGTGACAGACAATGTGGGGGTAGTATAAGTAAGTACAGTACATTACACGGCTGACCCAATATTGCAACTGCTAAACTGAAACAAAACAATGGTTTTGGGGACTGGAAACTAAGTGCAAGAGAAGATAAGAAGTTCAACTGTAGTTGTAGTACTCACGGCAACGTCAAACTTTTCTAAATCATAATGCTTTAAACTTAAACCCAAACAATTACGCCAATTCATTAGATGTATTCGTTGTTTGATGTTAATGGTAAATTATTTGGCATTATACACAGAGCTTGAGTTGGGAAGCCGAAGAAGATCCTGGCCATGCCTTGTTGACATTTCACTATTGTTGCTTTCACCACATCTGCCCCAGCAAGCGCGTGATCAAATTGTTGGTGTATATTTAATGTAAGAAACATCACACCTCAATGTAACCACGCAGCCCGGGGGAAGAGGGTTAGGGTTTGTTGAATGGATGGGTACGGGGTTTTGGGAAAGGTTTGAGAAAGAAAAACAGTACGCATGGAGATTGGAGACAACAAAAGCAAAACAATGAAGACGATGATTTATGATGTTGATCCGCTAGCCAATGAATGTAAGGAATAAACGTAAGAAAAGGACACGCTGAATATCATTCTTGGTTTCCCGCCATCCAATTGCTTGATGATGAGGATTAGTGGTAAGGGTGAGTTGATGCTCAAAGTATAATAGCAGTGGGTGAAAAACGTCCAGCCTGAAAAAGAAAAGGCAAATACAAAAGAATGTGAATGACCTAAACAAATTGTAATACAGTGAAGATAAAAAAAATAATACAAGAGGAGTAGTCGTATGAGAGGACTTTCAGACTGAGGCGGCTTGGATACAATATGTATAAGTCTACTAGTTGCACATCATTATTAATCTAGAAGTACAAAAAAAGACAGGAGCCAGCACAGAACAGGCCCACGACGACACAGGGTCGCCCGTAATACAAACTGCATTTCCCTAAAAATTTCACAGAGCCACAGAAAGGTGAATGAAAAAGCAACCTAGCATTTACAAAATTAATCAACAAAATCAATGCGCCATTCTCAGTCATCAATCATACCACTATTGTACTCTACCACTGCACAGTGCACACACATGTAGTAGCCTGGGTCTACTGTGCCGTGCCTCTTATTTGTATTTATTACCTTGTATTCCACTCCAAGAAACATCGTACATCAATCAGCTCAGATCCAACTGCCTGACAGCAAAGATATGGTGGTCACCATCATTATCAGCAACAGCAACTCAGTCTGTAGTGAGTGACTACGATAAATTAAGTCCTGACTGCATCTGTAGTAGTAGGAACACAAGTGCGTAAATAATTTATATTATTAAATAACATGGAAAAATTGGCTATCACGTGAGTCTGAAGTTACTAGTATACTTCAACTCCATGCACATTTGCTCAGAGTCAGCAAAACAATACATCCAATGCAATGCATGGCATCATTCATTTAATATACCTGTTTTGCTCTTCTCTTTCACTGTCAGATGATTGATCACAGATGCTGCCGAGCCTTTGTAATGCGAGTCACAACAAGTTGACTTCAGTTGTGAATGCCTGCTCAAGTTTCTTTTGACACTGAAGAGTCGTCTATGAATGCCTGCAGACAGAGGTGGTAGCCTTAAGACTCAGTAAGGCAGTGATGAGTTGCAGATTTCAAATGAAATAGAGGATGGCTGTAGTCATGTACGGTTCACTTGTTATGGAGGGACTGTTAGAGGCTACATTATTGTTATTGTACTATACTCCATCTACAACATCCAATGTATGGCTGGCAAGATGGAATTTTATTGACTTGAGTGGGAGTCAAGAAGATGGAGCAAGACTCTGAGGAGTGCAGTCAACATGGAACATAAATGCACAGGCGTGCAACTCCAGGAGGTAAATAAAAAAATACAGTGAAAATAAATGCACAGGCGTGCAACTCCAGTAGGTACATAAAAAGAATGAGTGGTGGGGATGGATTTGGTTGTGGTTTTTAATATTAGCAGTTTTGCACCAGAAAGCCATTTTCAATAAGAAAATAAATAACACAAATAAAAGAAAGGAGAAAGTAACAATTTAAAAGCCTATTGGTCAGGGAAGAGGAGCTCGTCCTCAAACTCTGGGGGTTCGGACAGAAGTAGGTCATGTAACACAGTAGTGATGATATCTTCGGGCTCGCTTTCTTCATCCTGCTCTGATTCACGTACAGTATAGTCTGGTGGTATGAAGTGTTGATTCATTTTTATCATTGTCAGCCTCTCCACGCTTTTGGGGGAGAGACTGGTCCTTTTCGATGTCACAATGGTACCAGCAGCACTGAAAACCCGCTCAGAGGCGACACTGGCTACAGGACAAGCCAGATACTTTATCGCCAGCCTGCTCAGCACTGGCCACTGTCTCCTTCTTTCATACCAATAGACCAATGGGCTTTGCTCCATGAACACCTCTGTTGTGTCATCCAGATAGGCCTGAACCATCCGCTCAGTGTTCATTGGTGCTCGGCTTTGCTGGTCCTCTTTCCCCTTTGCAACAGCAACGGACTTACCCATCCCCTTTTGTAGAAAAAAAGCAGTTATGCTTTTGGTTGTGTCTGCTGAATCAGATCGTGTAGGTGCTGCTTTAGGTACTGTTGGTGCCTGCTGGGAAGCGGACGCACTGCTCTCATGCTCTGATGAACTTGCCTCAGGAGGATGGCCTGGAGTACTTTGACTGTCCTGGGCTGGCACTGGCAGGCCTTTAAGTAACAGCCGTTCAGTTTCTAAATCATTAGCTTCCACAGCTATGGAAGTTTTGTAATTGGCAACATCCCCATCTGAAAAAGGAATTACTGCGCTACTGCTGACAAACAATTTGTACCGTGGATCCAACATTGTTGCAGTTATGTAATTTTGATCTGACACAATCATTTGAAGCCTTGCATTTCCAGATAAGCGGTTGGCTAAGGCCTTGGCCAAGGTATATGCATCAACTTTTTCTTCGTCACCTTCGTATGTTTCACAGACCTCCTTCCGCTGTTGCTCAAGCATGTACAACAATGGGATGGCTTGGCCCATAGTACAGTCCTCCCTGCTAACTGCACGTGTGAAGACCTCAAAAGGTTGTAGCATCTCTGTCAAGCATTTAATGATGTCCCACTGCCACATCTCAATGGTCAGGGTTTTAAGATTAACAGTAGGATCCACTAATCTTCTTGACATTACATAAGCATTTAGTGGTATGTACTGCTCAAAGAGACGCTCAAGCATGAAATAAGTAGAGTTCCAACGTGTTGGGACCTCCTGGATCAGTGCTTTGACTGGCAATTTATGCTCCCGCTGAATGACACGTAGCAGCTTCCGTGCTTTAAAAGAATGGTTAAAATGCGTGCATATTCTTCTGCAGATGGTCAGTATGTTGCTGACTTTGGCTTCAGTTTTCAGAAAGTCTTGCACGACTAAGTTAATGCAGTGTGCCAAACAGGGTACCCTGAAATACTGTCCATCTCTCATTGCCTTCACTACATTACTGCCATTGTCGGTGGCAACAAAACCAATCTTAAGGCCTCTTGGTTTCAGCCATTCAAAGACCTTGCTGTTAAACTCAGACAAAATGTTTTCAGCAGTATGATTTTTCTCCATACCAAACATGGCTACAGTTGCATGTCTACGAGTATCATTAAAAATCCCAGCAACGTCAAGAAGGCCTGAAGTTAACTTGTCTTTAACACCTGCAAAAGAGATCCAGTGTGCGGTGATGCACATGTAATCTGCTGTGGCTTCGCGACTGCTCCACATGTCTGTTGTCAGGTGGATACAATGGACAACACTCTGTTGTAAGGCTTTCCCAATCAATTCCAGCACGTCGTGGTGTAGTGCTGGAATAGCAACTCTTGCAAAATAGTAGCGACTGGGAACGTCCCATTTTGGGGAGAGTGTTGCCACTAATTCCCGAAATCCCACTGCCTCAACAAATGAAAATGGGAGAAGGTCGAGTGCCAACATTTTTGCAAGTTTCGCATTGTACAAACGTGCTATTGGGTGGTTCCGCTCGTACTTTCCCTCCTGCCTAAACATGCCAGTAATGGTAAGCTGCTTGGTAATTCTTTCTGTTCTGCTAGACGGACCACCTTTCAACGCAGACTTTGCACTCCTTGGTGTCTCCGGCTGACTCTGGTGCCACTGAGAAGTTGCTGATGCGGAGGATTTGGACTGCACCACTCCAGTGCTGGCGACAGGGCTCATTTGTATACCACTCCCAGATAGAAGGTCATCGTCTCCCTCTTCTTCCATGAGTGGACCTTGTAGTACTGTATTCCCACCAACACCAGTGCTTACATTTTTTAAGCTTGCAAGGTGGTTCTCCCACTGAATTAAGTGTGTTTTTTTCAAATGGGTCGTTTGGCCTCCAGTACCATAGTTTGTACCAATCTTACCACGACTAACATTGGTATGACAAATGGTGCATATAGCAATGTTCTCCTGATGTGGGTGAACCGTAAAAAAATCCCAGACTGGGGAGCTAAACTTTTGTCTCCTGCCATAGGAAGAGGACCCACTTCCAATGCCGGATGAACTGGAGGATTTTTGTTGAATTTCCCTATGTGACAGCTCAGTACTAGTACTGCCACTACCTCCTTCTGTTGAGGTGGCGCTTGTGCTGGATGTCGCACGCTGCCGGGCCTTCGCTGATGAAAAAATGGGAGCTGGTGTTACTTTGGGTGCTGAGTGTGTAGGAGTTATACGTGCTACCTGCTCATCACTAATCGCAGCCCTTCTGGATAGGGTGAAAATGTTGGTCTCTACATCCTCTGCACCAGGAATAACGCTCGTGATGATGACATTGTCAGACCCGTCTTTATCACCAGCAGTATCCTGCTCACCTACATCGACCTCCATAAGTTCAAGCCTTGAAGGATCCTTCCTTTTTCCTAGCCTGGTCTTGGGATGTCTCTCCTTTGAATGCTCAGATACTCGTGGTGGATGCCATTCTTTATCAAGGTCATCTGAAGGGATTCTTGGCGAAGAACTCGATGCACTGCCACTAACCCTCCTTTCCCTTGGTAAATTGAAAGACAGTAGATCACCTCCAGAAGTGGCTTCCTCTTCTTCTTGCTCGGAATGAGGCTCTACTTCCTGAACTGCCCCGACATCGGGAGGAACAACTACTACTATTGCGTGCGGAGATGGTGGTTGTTGTTCTTGAGGAAGTACTATAGCGGGCTGTGGTTCTTCAACAACTACTATTGTGGGATTTGGTTGTTGTTGTTGAACAACTATTGTGGGCGGTGGTTGTGGTTGTTCAACAACTATTGCGGGAAGTGGTTGTGGTTGTTGAACATCTACTGCTGGCGGTGGTTGTTGAGCACTTTCATCTTGCGTGGATTGTGTACTACTTTGAGACAGCGATAAGTTTAGTTCAGGCTCAGTATCACTGCTTTGTAACACTAGGCTGGCTACCTCTTCGACCCTCATGTGCTTGGCCCTGGGTTGGTGGCTTGCCCCCGCTAATGCGGATGTGCTGGCCCCAGCTTGCACCCCGGACACCGCTGCTGCAGGCGTACCTTTCGGGGGCCCAAAAAAGGTTTGGGGGTCCATACCAGACTTAAGTGACACTTCCTTCTTCTGTACCTTCTTCTCAGCAACTTTCTTGGTGGTGGAGGACCTGGTACCTGCTTTCTTAGGGCCCATCTTCTTCTGATGTCAGCACACAGCAGCACTCAGTAGCACAAATTGCAGAGATGTGTGGTCAGATGAGTCACACACCACACGTGGCGTACAACTGAAGGACATCCGTCTGGCAGTAGAACGGGCGATGGATGAAAACAACCAGCACCTCCTCAGTCTTTTTTTGTGCACCTACAAGCAAAGAAGACAGAACAACATCAGTCAAACAAGCAGTAAGCCAACATGAACAATTGAAAGACACACAGGCCAATGTATAAAACACAAAACAGAAGACTAATACTACCAGCACCACAGCTCCCAGCCACATGAAGTCCAGAAACAACCAATAATAAAGTCAAGCAGGCCTATATACCAATATGGACAGAAAAAGGAGGATGCCTGCTACACATGACAGGTTAATGCAAGGAAAATACCCCATGGCTAAGAGGTTGGAAACCTACACCGCAAAAACACATACAAGGCATAAAATTATTACACACACACAAAAAAGTTACCTACACCCCTGCCCAGACAACAAATTTGGGAATGCAATGGCATACACACATGCCCTAATGATGGTAATTGAATAGACCGAATAGAAACAGCTACATAAAGCAGCCCCGCTAACTACTAACTACCTCTGGGACTCTGGCCTACTGTCAGATCAGACCAAAAGCAGGGAGGCCAATGATAAATGCACAAAGGAAGTACCTACAAAATGGCTGCCACCACATGGTCTGTCCACCAACAACAACATGGCAGAATCATCATCACAAAGGAAGTACACACAAAATGGCCCCCACCACATGGCCTGGCCACCCACAACAACATGAAAAGAAAGAGAAGACAGACAATAAATGCCTATGGCAAAGGGACAATGCTTAGCTTCACAAAATGGACACACCACACCACCGCCCAAATTGGTCACCCCAACCATAAACAAGAAATCATTACATAGAGGACAGAAAGAAACTGGAAGTGGTCCATGCTCCAATAAGACAAAACTACAACCAAATGACACATAAATGAGGACTTTTTGTAGCACAAGAAACACATTAAACATTTTCGAGGAACTTTTATGCAACTCGGGACATATTGTTCGCGAGATTGCAAAATCGGCGTGTTCGGCAGCGCGAATCGAATGAAACGTCGTTATCGCGTTCCCGAGCCAGTACATTGAGCGCGCGAACAAGACAAAAAATGTAATGTCGCGTGTCCACACTGTGCGACGTTACCAAAAGTACGCGAGCAGTATTCCTAAGGTTACCTACTGGCAGGGAGTGCCATATTAGTTACACACAAGCAACCAAAAGCTGAAAGTACCAACATAAAAACAATGTGAAGCAATCCAAAGCCATACACGATGTAATTAAAGATACACCACAAAAAGAGTTGATTAACTTGAATGCACCTATGGCTGTGAGTAGTAGTACCTCTGCCCTACTGCCAGAATAGTCTAAAACCTTGGATGCCTATGGCAAAAGCACAAAGGAAGGACACACAAAATGGCCGCCACCATAGGGCCTGGCCACCAACAACAACATGGAAAAAGGATGTACCCAAAATGGCCTCCACCCCATGGCATGGCCACCAACAACATGGCAAAATCAGTCACAAAGGAAGCGTACATAAAATGGCCGCCACCACATGGTCTGTCCACCAACAACAACATGGCAGAATCATCATCACAAAGGAAGTACACACAAAATGGCCCCCACCACATGACCTGGCCACCCACAACAACATGAAAAGAAAGAGAAGACAGACAATAAATGCCTATGGCAAAGGGACAATGCTTAGCTTCACAAAATGGACACACCACACCACCGCCCAAATTGGTCACCCCAACCATAAACAAGAAATCATTACATAGAGGACAGAAAGAAACTGGAAGTGGTCCATGCTCCAATAAGACAAAACTACAACCAAATGACACATAAATGAGGACTTTTTGTAGCACAAGAAACACATTAAACATTTTCGAGGAACTTTTATGCAACTCGGGACATATTGTTCGCGAGATTGCAAAATCGGCGTGTTCGGCAGCGCGAATCGAATGAAACGTCGTTATCGCGTTCCCGAGCCAGTACATTGAGCGCGCGAACAAGACAAAAAATGTAATGTCGCGTGTCCACACTGTGCGACGTTACCAAAAGTACGCGCGCAGTATTCCTAAGGTTACCTACTGGCAGGGAGTGCCATATTAGTTACACACAAGCAACCAAAAGCTGAAAGTACCAACATAAAAACAATGTGAAGCAATCCAAAGCCATACACGATGTAATTAAAGATACACCACAAAAAGAGTTGATTAACTTGAATGCACCTATGGCTGTGAGTAGTAGTACCTCTGCCCTACTGCCAGAATAGTCTAAAACCTTGGATGCCTATGGCAAAAGCACAAAGGAAGGACACACAAAATGGCCGCCACCATAGGGCCTGGCCACCAACAACAACATGGAAAAAGGATGTACCCAAAATGGCCTCCACCCCATGGCATGGCCACCAACAACATGGCAAAATCAGTCACAAAGGAAGCGTACATAAAATGGCCGCCACCACATGGTCTGTCCACCAACAACAACATGGCAGAATCATCATCACAAAGGAAGTACACACAAAATGGCCCCCACCACATGGCCTGGCCACCCACAACAACATGAAAAGAAAGAGAAGACAGACAATAAATGCCTATGGCAAAGGGACAATGCTTAGCTTCACAAAATGGACACACCACACCACCGCCCAAATTGGTCACCCCAACCATAAACAAGAAATCATTACATAGAGGACAGAAAGAAACTGGAAGTGGTCCATGCTCCAATAAGACAAAACTACAACCAAATGACACATAAATGAGGACTTTTTGTAGCACAAGAAACACATTAAACATTTTCGAGGAACTTTTATGCAACTCGGGACATATTGTTCGCGAGATTGCAAAATCGGCGTGTTCGGCAGCGCGAATCGAATGAAACGTCGTTATCGCGTTCCCCAGCCAGTACATTGAGCGCGCGAACAAGACAAAAAATTTAATGTCGCGTGTCCATACTGTGCGACGTTACCAAAAGTACGCGAGCAGTATTCCTAAGGTTACCTACTGGCAGGGAGTGCCATATTAGTTACACACAAGCAACCAAAAGCTGAAAGTACCAACATAAAAACAATGTGAAGCAATCCAAAGCCATACACGATGTAATTAAAGATACACCACAAAAAGAGTTGATTAACTTGAATGCACCTATGGCTGTGAGTAGTAGTACCTCTGCCCTACTGCCAGAATAGTCTAAAACCTTGGATGCCTATGGCAAAAGCACAAAGGAAGGACACACAAAATGGCCGCCACCATAGGGCCTGGCCACCAACAACAACATGGAAAAAGGATGTACCCAAAATGGCCTCCACCCCATGGCATGGCCACCAACAACATGGTAAAATCGTCACAAAGGAAGCGTACATAAAATGGCCGCCACCACATGGTCTGTCCACCAACAACAACATGGCAGAATCATCATCACAAAGGAAGTACACACAAAATGGCCCCCACCACATGGCCTGGCCACCCACAACAACATGAAAAGAAAGAGAAGACAGACAATAAATGCCTATGGCCATGCTCCAATAAGACAAAACTACAACCAAATGACACATAAATGAGGACTTTTTGTAGCACAAGAAACACATTAAACATTTTCGAGGAACTTTTATGCAACTCGGGACATATTGTTCGCGAGATTGCAAAATCGGCGTGTTCGGCAGCACGAATCGAATGAAACGTCGTTATCGCGTTCCCGAGCCAGTACATTGAGCGCGCGAACAAGACAAAAAATGTAAGGTCACGTTCTCACACTGTGCGAAGTTACCAAAACTACCCAAGCTGTATTCCTAGGGTTACCTAATGGCAGAAATTGACAGATTAGTTAAACACACCCAAAACCTGACATACCCCACACATAAAAATAAGATTTTCTAAATCAAACCAAGCCATCCATATTTTTCTAATTAAGGGTACACCACAAAAACAGTTGATTAACTTTCATGACCCTATGACTAGTACCTCTGGCCGACTGGCAGAGTAGGCCACAAGTTTGAGGCCTATGGCAAGAGCAAAGTGGCTGGGAAACATAAAATGGCCGCCAACACATGGCCAGGCCAACCACAGAAAGTTAATACAATGAACTCAAGCATGCCTACACACTAACTACATGGAGTACTAGGGTCAGCTATTGGCTTAAAAAAAATAAAAAAACATTCAAATTACACAAACAGAAATTCCACAACAGACATTGCTATTGCATAATGATGACCATAATCCAATGCCAGCCATGATGTTTGTTTACAAACTTTTTTTTTTTTTTTTTTTTGAAAACCTTTATTCAGAAAAGAAGGATATACATGCGCAGGCCCACAACCAACATGGCCGGCCGCAAAAGCAATCAATAAAACAGGAGAAGCTGAAGCCAATCAGGAAACAGGATATATCAAAGTACATCAGATGCGGTCATGGGGCTTGCAGACAGGATATGAGGTTTTCATTTTTAAATTTTAGAAGAGTGGGGGCTGCAACAGCAAGGGCATCGCACCTCAAAGGATAGGAGCACAAAGAAGAGGATTGGAACCAACCCCAATCACAGTCGGAGAAAGGCTATAGCCAAAGCAACTATACAATCCAAGCAGCCACGGCGATAATACTGGACGGGAAACCACAGTACAATGATCCACAGTTATAAAAATCACCCTAAAGAGCCTACCCCCCAAGAACTGAAAAATAGAGGCTTGTCGAGAAGCCGAAAAAAGAAAAAGAAAGGTGCAAGACCAAGAGACAGCCCACCCTACGAAAGGGGAAAGAACCCTCCCAAAGTCAGAAAAGAGCAATAGAGACCATAGAACAAAACAAACTAAAATAACAAACCCCCCCCCGCACCCGCCACCCTGCACCCCTGTAATGGCTACGGCCTAACCCACCAACAGCGTGCCTGTCGCCCCGAAACTGCCCCACAGAAGGGAAAGTATTAAAAGAAATGGAGGAGGAGAAATCAGACAAGCCCCCGTACACCCGATACCACCCGCCGGCGGTATCCCCCCCATAGCACAATAATCATCAATAAGCAGAATCAGACAGCATTAGCACGGGGAGGATAGTCACCAGAATCCCCCCCCCCAACCCCCTGCCCGGTGGGGTAATTGGTGCAATCCCGGCAAGGACAAACGGAGCAACCCCAGGGAATTAGAAGTCAACCCTGCAAGCGTCACAAAGAGTTATATCGCCAAAATCGGAACAGTTGCAAATCGAGGAAGTGTCTCAAAGTTCAAAGCAGTGGCAAGGAGCAAGAAAGTTTCCAAAATCAGTGTCAGCCCTGACCAGTGCGAATCCGTTCCGGAGCACATCCCAACCAAGTCACATCAGACCAGAAGCAATCAAACCGTACAGAATGGACCAGGGCAGTGAAGGCTGAGCACGGATCGGTTTCAAAATGGCGGCATCCGTTGCGCAGACTGGCCGGGACAAAGGAAAATGGCGATCTTCTCCGACGGGACCATGAAATTCGGCAATGGAGAACAGGATTTCCAAGGATGATACACCATCGAAGAGGAGATGTAGAGGGAAGACCATGCGCTGCAGTAGATGAAGGAAAAGTGGGGCTGACTCTCAAAGGAACCAAATCGGGCTGCCGCTCGGGTCCCAGCAGGTGGAGGGTCAAATCGATCGTCTGGACCGCAGATTTGTGTGCAGGCACTGCAGCAGCCGTGGCCGGCCGCAAGCAAACATCGTCCAGTTTCGCCGCCAGGGAGACACAAGCTCCAGTGAAGTGCGAGCGAAGCGCCTCAATCGCCGCCATTACGGACCTCAATGAATGTGCGTCCTCCATCCCCTCCATCCCGGGGCCCAGAGGACGGAGGGGAACACAAATTCCAGCACACAGCACCGAGCTCTGGGCACCCACTTGCCGATACAAGAGCGAGGACGTCCCGGACTGGCGCACTCAAAACAGACACTGGCCGGGGGTGCAGCCCGTCGGCCCCGGGCCGGAGAAACGGGGGCAGGCACACAACCCACAGCCGAAGTGCAGGAGGATCTCAGCAGTGTCTCTTCGCCATCCATCAACAAGGACAAAAGTCAAGAGCAGAAAAAAAAATTCCAGACCTGGAAGACCGGCCACAATCGCGGTCCCACAGCCGATGTCGATGAGGTCCCTCTAGGGTGCTTCAGAAATCGAGGACCCGGCGGCAGCCCGGAAGTAGGCCGAAAATGAAACACGACATAACTTCGTCGCTAAAAAGGATAGAAAATCCGGGAAAGCACCATTGGCATCAGGGAACCTTCATACAGCCAGGCACGGGGCGTGGGTAGAGGATAGTCAACAGGATAGTCGAGCCGCCGGCGGAGGCCAGCGGAGCCGGGAGCCTATGCGGCCATCTTGGATCACGGCGTAGCTCCTCCCGTTTGTTTACAAACTTGAATAAAAATTTAAACACAGACCACAAAATTATGATTTTACCCATGGGTACCTCTCTATGTAGCCTGGATGAAATTTAAAAAGAAATACAAGTTGGGACCTCATAAAAGTACAGGCACCCATCAATAATTTAAATCCAGGAATGAATACTGTAGTTATAAAATCTAAAATCAAACAAACACAAGACTACAACATCATACTCACTCATACATTACTGAAACTTACTTGAAAAAGAGAATTCAAAATCCAAAAGTCCTCAATAAAATCCACAAAAAAAAAGCAGTAATGCAGCCAACACACACAGAAAGTGATCCTGCCAGCTCAAAATCCAAATGAAAGTGAGCACCTCATGGACAAAGCACTGGGAGGAGCCTGGTGGACAGGAACAGGAAGTTGTAAACTCAAGAGCCCTTCCTCCTTAATCTTCAAAAATAGAGTAGAAACAGAAAGAGGACTCCTTCCCCCCAAAAAATACAGCCAAAGGTACAACTTTAAGGGGTTTCTCACTTTTTTGCTAACCAAAATGGTAATTTATTATTATGGTTTATCTTTTAACATGCTCGCGAGTTATTCTGTGCAAGATTGCAGGTTCTGCGTGTTCGGCAACTCGATCTTACCAACAAGCATCCTCGCGCATCCAAATGACGTTATCGCGTTCGCACAGTCGCACGGGAGGGTTTACAAACATGGTGGCACACGCGACCGGGAAAAAGCGAACGCTGAACCAAGGTAAGCACGCGATAATGTTATTCAGCGCGCGACAACTACGCTACGCACTGAATCGCGGAGTAATCGACAGCTACGCGTACTCCGCGGAACGCGGAGTTGACGAAACTCCGCAAACTCCGCGAACGGAGCGTAGTTCTTCGCCCAGGGTTAGAGGTAGATTCTTCGGAGTGGATTAGTCCAGTGGTCGTAGCAAGGAAATCCAACGGCAAAATTCGTTTGTGTATTGATTTACGCCATCTTAACAAAAATATAGTAATTGAACGGTTTCCTTTGCCTAAGATTAACGAGATGGTTTCTTTCTTAAGAGGAGCAACTTGGTTTTCCACAATAGACCTTTCTGCTGCCTACCACCAAGTAGTATTAGAACCTGAGTCGAGACATCTGACAGCCTTCATTACACCATTTGGTTGTTTTCAATTTATAAGGATGCCTTTTGGCCTTGCATCGGCCGCAGCTGTGTTTCAGTGTTTAATGCACAAATTGTTTGGTGATATGGATGGCATTTGTTTTTTTCAGGATGATGTTCTAATTGCAGGTACTGACAAAGAAGATCATGACGCCAAGCTATGGAAAGTATTTGACACGCTTAATTCAGCAGGTTTAACTGTGGAGTTATCTAAATGCAAATTTGGTGAAAGAAGTGTCTCATACCTTGGCCATATTATTAGTGAACAGGGTGTCAGGCCAAAAGCATCACTAATAGAAAGCATTGTTGCCTCGCCTGCACCTGAATCTAAAGAGGAAATCAAATCCTTTTTGGGAATGGCAGAGTACTGTGCCAAATTCATCAAGGATTTTGCTTCTAAGGTATATAACATCAGGTCCTTGTTAAAGAAAAATGTAAAGTTTGAATGGACTAAAGAGTGTGAAAGAGAGTTTACTGAGATTAAATGGGAATTGCAAAAAGTGAACGCCTTATCAAGTTTTGATCCCAATTTGGATTGTCTTTTGACAACTGATGCAAGCGACAAAGGTTTAGGCGCAGTATTGTCGCAAGTTGGAGAGAATGGAAAAGAAAGAATTATTTTATTTGCGTCCAGGGCATTGTCACCAGCAGAAAGCCGATACCCTATTATAGAAAGGGAAGCTTTGGCCTGTGCATGGGCTTTAGAGCATTTTCGTGCATTTGTTTGGGGTAAGATGGTAAACATCAGGACTGATCATAAACCGTTAGTCCACATCTTATCTACGGATGACACTGCAACTGCTTCTGCTAGGTTGGCAAGAATCTCTATGCGTATGAAGGAATACATATACAATATCACTTATGTACCAGGGAAAGACAATGTTGTAGCTGATTGTCTATCAAGGCTTCCTTCCCCACTAGAAGAATGTGTTGATGATCCTTGGGGGAACTTTAGTGTAGCGTTTGTACACGATTCTGGGTTCCCAGCCATCAGCAGGGAGGATTGGTTAAGAGAGCATGATGCGGACAAGCAGTTAGTAGAAGTCTCAAAATGTATTTGTCAGGGTTGGCCCAAAGAAAGATTCTTGTCTGGCAGTTTGAAACCGTTTTGGGAGGTACGGTCTGAGTTGTCATTTGAGAAAGAGGTTTTGTTGAGGGGGGACAGGATTGTTCCACCTGCCGGGTTAAGGAAAAAGATTTTACAGTTGTGTCATGAGGGACATTTTGGTATAGTAAGGACTAAGATGTCTGTTAAAAATGTGTTTTGGTGGCCAAAAGTCGACAGTGAAGTAGAAATCTTTGTTAAGAGTTGTTCTGTTTGTAGTTCCGCAGATAAATCTTTGAGGACCTTGAGACCAGCGATGAGTGAGGGACTCATTCCTAGTATGCCTTGGGAAACTATCGCTGTGGACATATTTGGTCCAGTTGGTGATGCAAAGGAGTATGGATTGGTTGCTATTGATCTTTTCACCAAGTGGCCTATAGTTAAATTTGTGGATAAAGTGGACACTCAGGCTGTGTTAAAATTTTTGGATAAGATTTTCATAATAGAAGGGTTACCAGTGAATATTTTAACGGACAATGGAGTACAATTTTTGTCCAAGACTGCTAAAGAGTATTTTTGGAAGTGTGGCATTATCCATAAAACAACTTCATTGTACAATCCTAGCGGAAACGGAACTGTAGAACGCTTTAATAGAGTGATTAAAGGCATTTTGCAGGCGGCTAACAACAAGGGTTTGAATTGAAAATTGGAAATACAAAAGGCTGTTTGGTCTTATAAGGTGACGTTAAATAATTGTACGGGTGTTTCCCCTTTTGTAATGATGAGAGGTAGACTACCCAGGTGCAAATTTAATCCTAGTTGGTTATTCAAAGACAGTGTTCAGCAATGGTCACCTGTTGAAGTAAAGAAGAACTTAGAGTTGGTGCATGGCATTTGTAAGGTTTACTATGATAAACGTCATGGTGCTAAGGATACCGTTGTAAAAACTGGAGATTGGGTTAGGATCAAAAAACCTTACAAACTTTTGAAAGGTGAAAATAAATTTGATTCGCCTAAGAAGGTTATTGAAGTCCTTAGGAATTCGGTCAGATTAAGTGATGGTAAAGTTTGGAACTTGAAGGATGTTGCTTTGGATATTTGTCAAAATCATGATGAAGAAAGATTTGTGAGGAATAGACAGACGGATTTTGATTGGGTTGAAGACTATTTTGAAGGTAGTGAATTACAATCTCAGCTTGCGCCTGGCGTATCGCTTCCTCAATTAAGGGAAGGGGAGGTGGTGATCAGTTCTCCTGACTGTCAGGATAGTAGGTCTTTGCATGATCCATGTCAAATTGACTTAGGGTACAAGGCTGGTAGTGAGAGTTCCCCTCCTGGTAAGGGTTCTAATTCCGCTGATAGTGACACAGGTTATGTGCCCTCCTTACCTGCTGCAGAAGTTTCCAAAAGGAAAAGAGTTTTGCCTAGTTGGCTAAAAGATTATGTTAGGTAGTTCACCAGGATTAATGCTTATCTTTTTCTTTTCCTTTTTTCCTTTCCTTTTCTTTTTTCTTTATTATTTTCTTTTGTTTCTTTGTGAGGGGGGGGGGGTGTTATTTTGTGCTTATTACTTTATACATAGTATGTTGCTTTAAGGCTCGTGTCATGAGCGAGCCTATCTCCGGAATGCGTTTACTTCATGTTGTGTTCTGATTCTGTGTAGCAGTTGAAGCCTAACCTTGTTGCTGTATGGTTGTGCTTCCTGGCACCACCTGTTCTCTACTATATTCTTAATAAAGGATTTAAAGAAGAACCTTGCCTCCACCTCTACATTTCAATAATGTCTGGTGTTCTGTGACCCTCACTCACTTCTCTGACCCTCCTCCACTTTTTACTGCAAGAACCTCTTCCCCCTACTGAATACTAAGATGAAAATGGGAATAACCAGTTTTCAAAGACAGTTGAGTGTAATGACTTCCATTTGAAGAAACATACAAATGAAATACTTAATTTACACTCTCTCTGTGAACTCACTGCGGGACTATTAAAAGGAAATGCAGTGAATACGACTAACATTATGGTTTCTCGAAAAAACAAAGTACAATGCTGTCCCTCTTGCAGCTGTTAAGCAGGACATGAGTATCCGATGATGATACAAGCATATTGGTCCAGTCGCTGAGGCACTCCACTTACAGGATAACAGTCAAAGTGGACCGCCTTGTATACCAGAGGTTACCAGCTTACTCCTTGTTAACAATGACACCGCTCCATTGCTGAGGTTTCATTTTAGAACTTGTGGTCATGGTTTGCTTCAGTTGACTCAATAGAACTAACATACCGAAAGCAAGGGTATGAAAAAGCAATAGGCGTATTGCATGCTTAGAGACTTGTAGACATATGGGACCTTTAACTATACAACCAGGTGTCGCTTAACTAGTCACAATGCCGTACAAGTATGCAGTGCTTAATTTGTGGAAAAAAGTGCAGAGGTCCATAATTTTTCTTAGTGGCCCACAAGCAGCACTGCCAAAGGCCTGGGTTGTCAGATACCAAGATGAAGTGGTTCTACCTCATGTTTCTTTCTTCCCCTTCCTACACGTCCTGTCTCCTTCCTTCCCCTTTTTGTTCTTGCTCTGGGTCAATGTCTAATGATAAATGTATATCTGTGACATATGGGAGGTCAAGGGGAGCCCTCATCACATTCTTATGGGTAGGCCCATCATTTTGTGTTACGCCCCTCGGGTATGATACGCACAGGCTGTACAATTTGTGTATTTTTCTGGCTTTTGCACCTCAGAATGCGGGGAAACATGCTAATTGCCTGCGTATCCCTCATTCGAGGTGTACAAGCTCAATGTTCAGTTTGCCAACACAATTTATGCCTGGTTTTAATAGTAATAGTGTGCCACGACTTAAATTTATTTTTGCAGCGGCCAGTACTGTTCTGCAGTAGCGAAAATCATATCTTTCCACACAAGTCAATAGCACATATGGGATAAACTGCACACTATTGTTCATTATAAGGTTATTGCAAAACACGGCGGAGTTCCAACACAATGTGTAGGAAGGACTTCCTTTATAAGGTCATGGATAACCGAGGTGACTTGCAATATCCTTTTAATGTGAAGCACAGATTATTTTATTCCTTATAATACATGGTCACACCATCACCCTTCCCAAAAAAGAATTAAACCCTTGGTGTCTTGCTCTTTCATGCTCATTGCAGATCAGAACATTAAGCATAGAATATGTGATGCAAAATTAAAAACATCAATAAGCAGGTACTATTTTTTGCAAAAAGATGTAAGAATCAACTTACTGTAAGTCTGCTTAAAATATGATGTAGCTCGGATTGTGTAGCAACATACAGATTCTATATTTTGAGTTGATAACCCATAAAGCAGAGTTCTTAACCTTTTGACTTACGTGGACCCCAACTGAATCATTACAGGGATGTGGCGTCCTCCACTGAGTCATCATTGGAAGCTGGGGCCCCTGGCTTGAGCAATATTTATGATTTGACCTCAAAACAATCCACAAATATACAAAAACAACCATGCACCAAACGAATGCTCAAATATTGAAATATTTGGTTTCATTTCACAATGAAATATAGAAGTTTTCATATTTTCAATGTTGCTTCTTTATTTGTACATGCGTGATTACTTTGGATTTATTAATTTTAACATTATTTTATTTAGTAAACCAGTCACGGACCCCTTGAGCAGTTCTCACGGACCCCCAGGTAAAGAACCAATGGCTTATATATAGTGTCTGACCTATATAGAGTGTGGAAAAACATAAACCGAAAAAGCAACAGAAGAAGGAAAATCAAGTTCCACTTTTCCATGATCTATGAAGACATTGTAATGTCAGAAGTCAAATGTAATAACATTTTACAATTGAGTAGCTTTGTAATTTCCATATTACAGGCGACAAGAGACGGGACAATAATAAGAAAGTTAGAGATGGCCTATTATAAACGGATCGCAAAGGCCAATGGATTAAAAACCATTCAAAAGAAACCAAAAAAAGTTTTATTTCATTTGTCAGAAAATAAATGTCTGCAAATAAAAATGTGAAGGTCTCCTCTCCCTAGGTATTACTTTAAAATGCGTTTATTTATAAATAAATAATATACACCTCAGCAAAACTCTGAAGATCAACTCATTGCGAAACGGCATATTTGGGGCGAAAGATAAAGTCAAAATTGGCCTCATAACAAGGCCCCCCGGGATGACATACCGTTCTGAGAAACTTTCTTTGTAACTGAAGCAGTTGTCTACATCTTTAGTGACATCATTGACAAATTATGTAAATATTATGCTTTCAATCACACAGTGAACATAAATAAGAAATCTCAACACACGTGAGCTTTGAGGATCCGCTAACAAAACGTAGTGTATTTGCGCCCTCTAGTGCCGTATTTTGGAAGTTCCCATAGTGCTGCAACTACTTAATACTGAGGTGTTTTGTAACTCCAATAAGAATCCCTCTCCGGTAAAAGTGGCGCGTAACCTTGGAGTCCAATTCGACAATGAATTATCTTTCAAAACCCAAACCCAGAAAGTAACTTCGACATGCTTTGGTAAACTACGCATGCTAAAAAAGATCTCCCCCTTTCTTCCCGTCGAGGCTATGAAGACAGTGACCCACGCCTTGTTCACTTCGCACCTGGATTATGCGAATAGCCTGTATCTAGGACTTCTAGCCTACCTACTACACAGGCTGCAGATCGTGCAGAACGCGGCAGCCAGGCTGATCTGTAAAGTCCCCTATCGCTACTCCATCTCACCCCATCTCAGGAAGCTGAATTGGCTCCCAATCACTGCTCGCGTCAGATTCAAGTAGTTTTTAGAGCTTTGAATGGTAAAGGCCCGAGATACCTTAGACAGAGACTGAAACTAGTTCAATTGTCTCTTAACCTTAGATCTAACCACCTCCGGCTCTTACTGCCCCCCAGATTCGGCCTCGCAAGGAAGGGTGGCAAAGCCTTTGCAGTAGTGGTATCTAAACTGTGGAACTCCTTACCCATCAGTCTTCGTCTTATTGACACCGAATCTCAATTCAGGGGCAAACTAAAGACCTTTCTATTCTCTGGCTGCTAATTTCTTCCTCCATCTGCTCGCAATCCTCAGCGCAGGGATACCCCCGTTTGGGGTAGCCGTGCGCTGAACAAATGTCAATAATAATAATAATAATAATACTCCGTCTCAATAGCTAGTGAAACATGGGCACTGGCCTCTCTAGATGCGATTTTTAAATGGGGCACTCTATCTGCACATTGAAAACTGTTGGGCCTCCTACAACAGGCAAGGGTGAAAAGTCTGAACACCTGCATGTGTCCACGTGTGCAGTAGCCTAGCTTGGATGACATGGCCCCTTTGACTGCTGTTGTTATTGTAAAATACAACAATTATCAGGCTTCAGTGGGCCCTTCAGGGCTCCGGTGCCACAGCACCTGCTTCACTGATGGAGATGGCTAGATACATCCATACGTATACAAAATTATATTTACATAAAGCATAAGCCAGCATTTAGGCTCATGCATTGCTTCAAACACTCTGCTTTGGAGTTAAAGATAGACATGGGACATGCTGCAGGGTCTGTTTTGTTTCCCTTTTATTGTCATGGGGGTGGGATCCAAGGGGGGTTAAGACAAATGGCGCCCTAGAGACACCACTGAACACAGGAGATCACAGACAGCATATTTACCAGCAAAATGATTGTTCTTCTTAGTCATCGGTACCACCATACCTCTTCTTTAGTCTGCAGTGCACTCTCAAGGTTAAGGGACGCTGCACCAGAATCTGTGCAAAGGGTGATTGCTGGCTATGAGGTAAACACGTGCGATTATCCGCTGATGAGTCATAGCTCTTAAATTCCTGCTGGATGTCCAGAATGACGAAATGTTCCTTCAGGACTTCACTGTTTCTCTGTTTTATAGCTTTGGAGAGGCATGGTTCTATCGCGTTCACCACTGAACGAAGGGCCCCGCCAGGATGATCTTGAAGGTCCTTATTAAAATGTAGGAAGGAAGGTTGTTTAGTGTGGCAAGTTCCACCACTGTGCAAAACGGGTGCCTAGTCAGGCAAACGATTACTCTAGGACAGCCTTGTCTATCACTCAGTAGGAATGTATGATGTTACAATGCATACATTTACATCGTGGTACATTACATTGCGGTTTTTACAACGCAAGTCGTTACAACGACTTGCGCTGGAGGGTGCTGGACTTAGGAGTAGTATAATTTACTATTCCAACTCCAGTCTACGTACAGTAGGGCAGGTGTTGCATAGTAAAATATACTATTCCTTGTCCTAGAGTGCCATCCAGCGCAAGTCGTTGTGAAAACCACAATGTAATAGCATCGCAATGTAATCCCCGTGTTGTTAACGATGTTTCCCACTCAGTAGCAGTGAGCCAAGATGGATGGCTACATCAAGAACTGTGCGTTAATGGTAAGCAGTACCAGCGCAACACTTGGATCAAGAAACCGCTCAGTAAAGCTCAAAGACCTGCTTAGTCAACTAAAAAAATATTTTATGATTAAAATAAGGCCAAAATACCATAAATAAGAACTTTGGAATGTTGGGCACTCCATTGAAAACAATGGAGTGCACTGGGCTTCTAATGGCCAGTAGAAGCCCTTAGCATCGACATTCCAATGTTTAAAAAAGGCCTCACGAAGCCTGAGGGGATTTCTGCCCCCCCAGGCTCCATGAGGCCTTTGTTTTACAAATTAGAACATTCTGCGGCGGAATGTTCTAATAGCCTTAGAGCCCTCTGTAGCAGGCTCTATCAGCCATTACCCCTCCTTCATGGTTACCAGTTCAGTCCTTCATACTGATACCAGCTTCCATGCCTTGCACTAGAGTGTGCTGCATCCAGATGCCAACCTGCAAAGAGTGCAGGTTAGCTCTGTCACTCACTTCCCAGTTTCTCAGTTTCAACAACATATCTTCACCAAGATCAGCCCCACACCAGTTCCAATGGTCAGCTGGTCTGCTTCAGGAGAAGAGTCTTCTAGGTGTTCTGCTGTGACCTTGGGAGGTGCCAGGAGATCAGCTGACTCTGCTCCTTTCAGTGGACAAAGTACACAGGGCTGGGTTGGGCTGATTTCATTCCCTTCCCACCTTTCAGCAGTCTCAGGTGCACTCCCAAATCCTTCACCACACACGCTTGTGGACCTGTCTTCCCTCCTGGTTTCCTGTCCGTCCTGTTCTGTCTCTCGCAGCCCAGCAAGGCTAGCTTTGGTGCCTAACATGGGACATCCACCCTATCCCCCTGGAAGGGGGGCCTATGTTCTGGTCTTGCAGAAGTATGCTCATGTAAAATCCAATGTTTCAATCTGAAAGGTCATCAGATATAGCACCCGGCAGATGTGGAATGTTGAGGGGACTCCCCTACTCTGATTTCCCACCCCAGATTTACTGCAACCTCTTACATTGAAAACACCGGTGCAGGAATTCGAAGCATTCAAAATTCCACAACAGGAATGGTAAAGAAATGGACTATCCATTCAGTGGCCATATACTTGATTCCCTCGTATGCAATACCACGGCTGGTCTCATCCACAATGGTTTGGTGAGCCTTGGTCTTAGGCTTGCATGAAGGAACAGTCCTGCAAGTTATCTCTTTCTTGCCTGGCCTTCCAGCTTTCCATTGTCATTAGAAGCTGTTCATTTCACAGTGTTCTAGGTTACACATTCCTTCCTCATACCTTCTCTCTGGCTTTATGTCGGGCGCCTGTACGTTTGTGCACAGGGAAGGGTATACAACGTTTAGCACGCATTTTTTACAACGCACTACCATTACAACGCAGGCATTACCACGCATACCATTACAACGCATTGCGCTGGGGGGCGCTCTAGGATAGGGAATAAGTTTAATTTGATATCCAACACCTTCCCTAGTGTCCACGGGGACTGGAGTTGGAATATAAAATTATACTTACCACTATCCAGCACCTCAAAGCGCTATGCGTTGTAACGGTATTCGTTGTAAATACCGCGTTGTAAAGGTATGCGTGGTAATAATATGCGTGCTAACATCATACATCCCAGGGAAGCAGCCCTTATGCAAAGAGCAGGCAGGCAGCCTGGCACAGAAACTAAATACAATGAATGTATGTACCATAAAAGAAGCATATGCACTGAGAAACCAGTTATATATCCACATATCGGTGCTGACTGAGCCTGTCTTAATGCCAATGTAACCAACGGGATAGCTTTCTCTAGGAAGTATGATAATTTACAAGGTTTATAAGCCGAGGGCCGGCTTTCCTGTAAGAGGTCTGAACTTTTAAGATCTCTGCAACCGACAGCTTTGCTGTAAGAGGCTACAGGCTGTATGGTTTCTGTAACCTAAATGATAGTCCTGTTGTCATAGGCCTAAGCCTGTAAGTTGTGGGGAAAATAGGTGATAACTTAACTATCTGAACCAGTCCCCCCAGCGAAATCTGTATGTTTCATGGTTCGTTTTTCTGAATGAAACCTAAGCTTATAAGACCTCGTCCATCTGAAAAATAGGTCTGATGCCCAAAGACTGGGATACATGTGTAGCAGGCGGGCCAGCTCTGCTATGTGAAACCCGAGGCTGTGTATCTTTGTGTGCTGATTGGAAGCTCCAAGCCCTATTTAACATCTCTAGTTTGGGGATCTGCTTGCTGAATCTGTTAGAGATTTGTGACCGGATGGATAGCCTTGCTACCAAAATCCTGAGCGTGTGAGATCATCGGTGGCACCTGAAGGATTCATCTCTGTGAAAGTTTAACCTGTGTGAAGTATGTAACCTGAAGGATAGACTTACATAAAAAGTGTGGGAAGTACAATACCAGGAACTTAATTAGCATACGATAAGTTGCACAGTATATGTTATGCTCTAGGGGCCTCACAAACCCTATACAAAAATAGTGGTATAAGAACCACGTGAGTGTTAGAAAGCAGGCCTAGGGCCTGTAGAACCTCTGGGGCTACCTGGAACCAACCAAGGTTAGGATGCAGGTGGCCCACGGGGGACGCGTGCATTGTCTAAACACAGCCGCGGATCACCATTAACTTTCTATGGGAACCAACAAGTTACAATTTTAAAAATTAAGGACACTTAGAAGTGAACTACGATGGAACCCTTTTAGACGTAGACACTTCGAGAGTCAAGACCCACGGGAGCACCGAAGCACTCGAGTTACCTCACCCACGGAAGCCGGGTGCATAGGTGTCTTTTGGTGTCGGGTTTCGTCGTTGATTCCAATGGAGAGCTGCGAAGAAATGCTGCAGGCGACCAGAGGAAAAGGGTCCGGTGGATCCAAGGATGGATCAGAGATCTGAAGAACCTGAAAGCAGAGGGGACAGAGTCTGGGTCACTAGCCAGTGACCAGGATGGCGAGGAGAAGATGCCAGCCGATGTTGGGTGTTTTCAGGTAAAAGAGGTGAAGCTTGACTCTTCAGCCACGAGGTCCAGGAGCCGTCGACGACAACCAGGAGCTGGATTCGAACTGTCCCATGAAGGATCTCGAGTGCTGCAGCATCAGGATCCGGATTGGACCCAACAAGCCTTGGCAACAGCAATCCTTGCAAGATGACAAGATTGGCTTCAGTTCAGACCAGCAAGGTCTGAGGGACTCCTCCTTTGGAGAGGAATGAGAGCACATCTGGAGCAACCAGGAAAGCTCAAGAAATCGAAGATTGTCTATTGTGGGGGCTTACTAGCCAACGGACTAGGAACCGCGAAGGAGCCTCGAGCTGAAATGCACAAAGCGGGCCCACAGAAAACTCGTGGAGTGTAGGCCTCTGAGCATCGGTGCAAAAGGTGCTCGGGCAGGGGCTTCAAATACCCCAATGCACAACTTCGGGAAGTAGGTGCAGTTGCAAAAATGCAGGATGTCCAGGAGTTCCAGTCCCACGTCTCTGGTGTCCGCTATGGGTCTCAGCTTTGCTGGGAGCTCGGGGCAGCGTCAGAGATGTCTGGAAGTCTGTGTCCTGTGTCGCAGATTCTTCGGGATCCGGCGGGAGCCTCGAAAATGCAGACCGTCAAAGATGCTTCTTGTTGCCTGTTTGAACAGGGTGGTCACTCCTTGACCACAAGGGAGACTCTTCCGTCTTCCAGTCAATATGGAATGTCGAAGGTCCAAGATTTATGTATCAGAGTTTCGTCCAGAGTAATATAAAGTCCTAGGAACTGGGGTCTTATACTTATACCAAGTTTAGGGTTTGGACTAACTCTAGGGTCCCACCTATGGGAGGACCTGGGGTGGGGGTGGTTACACCCCTTCTCCTTTGTCCAGATTAGTGCCAGAGCTGGGGCTGAGTGCCCCAGCAACAGGTTTGAACTGGGAAATGCATGGAGCACCTTGTGTGCCCCAGACAGTGTCTGAAAAAGCAGTTACTGAATGCAACCCACCCTGCCCCAATGCACTAAAGCCTCCCTGGACAGGAAACCTATTTTCCAGGCCTCCCCTGCCAGAGTTTCGTCCAGCAGCAGGAGGGCAGATCGTGTCTGTGGCAGCAGCAACCATTTTGTGATGCTGAGGTTCTGTTTAACTTTAAACGAGTATACCAGTATGTACATGTCTTCTCCCTCTAGAAGGGTGGAATGCTACCCCGGCCGCCAGAACTGGCGGGGGGAGTAGTATTCCAAAGCTTTTGACACCTTACATGACATGTTTTGATAAAGCTAAACCAAAGTTAGCATTAACCGTGAGGATTATAATGCACTTAAGAGTATATGGTATGGCTATATCCTAGAACAACTATAGGGAGATGGTTCCGAAAGCTGCAGAGGGGCTCAGTGCATGCTAGGGCACCCTCTCACACAAAACCAAGCACTCTGCCTTCAGGTTTATAAAGGCCTGCCATAGGAGTGACTTATAGGTTAATATGTGTCTATATATATATCGCGAGCCCACTGCAGGCAATGTGATTCTCCACGCCAGCAGTGCCCATCCAATACATCTGGTACACAGCATCCCCTATGGGGAGCTATTGCGAATAAAAAGAATTTGCAGCAATGGCGAGATGGCAGAAATAGGTCAGGGAGAATGCTTGACCAGATTCAAGGAAAGGGGATATAGTGACACATGCCTGAAAAAAGCCCTCACCAAATGTAATCAGGTTGAGAGAGAAACCTTGGTCTCAATTAGAAAAAATGCTATCACTAAAAACGAGACACCAAATACATTCAGGTTTATCCTAGATTACAACAAAGAACACCTAGCAGTCAGAAAGATCATTAGAAAAAATTGCCATTTGATCAAGCAAGATCCTATAATTGGTATGACTGTCCCTAAAAATCCGATGATCACCTACAAAAGAGGGGTATCGATGAAGGACACCCTTATGGTGAATGACCCATGTGGAAGCAAGCCAAGGGCTCTTGATTTGCTCAGTGAAAAGGTTTTTACAAATGTAAGGTTTGTAAAGCCTGCCAACATGGAGTAAATACCACTGAATTCTCAACACCATTTGGAGGTCTGAACAGAGAAATCACCAAGAGTCTCAATTGCAAAACTGATCATGTGGTATATGTGTTGGAGTGCCCCTGCGGATTAAAATATATAGGTAGTACCACCTTGCCTGGACACAAGAGGGTACTCCAACACATAAGGGCCATTAAGAACCACGATCAGGCATATCCAGTGGCCAGACACTTTCATGAGTGTCACGAGGGCAACTCTAAGGACCTCAAATACTATCTCATTGACTCGGTCCCCAAAAACAAACGAGGAGGAGACAGAGAGAGGAACCTTAGAATTTTGGAAATGAATTATATCCTTAGCCTTGATAGCAAGCAACTAAATGGTCTTAACAGCTCGGAAGAACTACATGCTAATTTACTGTGATAAAATAATAGCAGAGTGAAGGCCAAGTCAGGATGAGGATAGTACAAGCCAGTAAACTAACATTTTAACAGTGGCCTAACATGTGAGATTATAATTTCTGAATGAACCTTCTATGGAGTATTGGATATTTTATTACCAGTATGCCCTTGACCTTTGTCCCAATGCAGTATGAATTTGATGATTATTATTAATCTTTGTGTACATATAAATCTGAACTGCCCCTTCTCCCCGAACCCACATTTTTCCTTTCTATTTTACTACTTTTTATCTCACTTTGCACTGATAGGCACAGTTCACTTTTTTTCAAGGTTAGTATTAGCACATTAGGGTAACAAGGTCCTGCAAGAAACAGTAGGTTGAAGATAGAACAAGGGATATTACCCGAGCATAAGATTGGTATAGACAACGTTTGGTTAAATATTTGAGTATAATAACATGTTGTGACAACAGTTTAAAAATTATACAATCAATGGGTTTTAGATGTACATATTCGTGACTATTTATATGAAATAATATTTTAATAGATATATTTATATATATTTATGTATTTAATTTTGGAATGTTTCATTATTTATGTATATTTATTTTGCCTTAGGAAATTTTTAAAGGCTGTTGTGTACATCTATATAGTTAAGCATTTATGCATTTATGATAACTTACCCGTGAAGGAATTATTTGTATAAATCATGTATTGAGAATGAAATTTTAGCAAACAATAGTTTGTCGAGCGTTACATATGAATTGCGTGGTCTTAATTGTTGCCATTTAATTGAGCGCATTGATGCAATAATAGAACATGTTTTTAACCTAAACAGATAACTTTATGTCTAAAAACCAAAGATTAAAAAATGAAATTTTGATCAAGAGTCTATAGGACCTCATATTTGCATATTATGTCTAGCACTTTAAAAATGTCACATGATAGATGTTCAGCCAATGAGAAAACAGATGTTGGTTCAAAAAAATGAAAAAAGTAAAAAGAGTGATGACCTATATAAAGAGATGTTATTGGTAGTAGGGCGTCATGTGATCAAGTCCCCCTAGCAGGGACGAAACGCGTCATGGATGCCAGCATTTACCTGTAACTGAAGGTGAATAAACTGAAGGCATTTGAAAAGCTTGGTAGTTCGTGCTCTTTCTGTTCTGCGTCCTGCGAAGGTACGAAGCAGCTGTAAGGAGTTTTTGGCGATATATATATATATATATATTTTTTATATATATAGCTGCCGCGGTCGGAGTACCTGCCGGGGTGATGATGTGGGAAGGAGGAGGGGCAGGGTGGGGGTTAGTAATGTATGGATAATGTAGGTTTGCAGGTAAGTAAACATTTAAATAAATCAAATGAATTTCGTTGCGAGCACTGCATTGCATTTGGGGATGCTGTGCGCGCAACGAAATTCGTTTGATCTATTTAAATGTTTACTTACCTGCAAACCTCCATTATTCATACATTACTAACCCCCACTCTGCCCCTCCCCCTTCCCACGTCACCGCCCCGGCAGGTACTCCCCTACCGACCGCGGCTGATATATAGGTATACTATATCTCAGTAAGGGGTGTTTATACCACCTTACCCAGGCTGCCGGTGCAGACCTGTGGTGTCAGTTTGGAAGGTGTGGCATGGGGCGAGTGAGAGTCCGGACACTTCTTAGCTTTGGATAGGGATTTATTTTCTTTACAACTTTTCGGGCACGTGAAGAAAGTCTTATGTGTGCTATCTCAGTTGTATCCATGCAGATGGGCTCACTCTCTTCTTCTTCGGACTCCACGTTATCGGATGTTCCGTGGTACTCCCAGGTTTATGGGGCAGAAAAAGAAGAAAAAGGGACCTAAGGACTTGGTAATATTCTCTTAAACACCTAGGGCCCAGGGGGTGATCTCACCGCTACTCGTGCTCAAAAGAACATAAACATGCTTGTGTGCTCTGGGATGTGTAGGTACACGTGGGAGGATTGACTAGTAGGAGGCAAGGAGTGGGAATGCACTACCCCCGGTTGTGTTATGGGGACGTTGGTTAAGTGCTACGTTGTTCCCCGCCTCCCGACCCAGCCCGATAACCTCTCCCGTACCTGCTTTAGCCACACTCCTCCCTTCGGAGTGTGGCACGGGGATTCACAGGACCGTTGGCCTCCTGGCTCTCCTCCCGCGCTACAGGAATGCTGCTCCTCGCTCGTCTCTCCACTCTCGTTCTCCTCGTCTCTCCGGCGTCCACCTTCTCCTTCTCTCGGGGTGATGTCACAAGCCATCCCTTGTTCTTCCGGGCATTTCTCCAATCGCGCTATGCTGACGTCAAGAATGGGTGTACTTTCTTCTCCCCACGGCGGCCAGTTAAAGGAACAGTCCTCGTTCCTATCGAAGTCCGATTCGGCTGTCCAGGGTGTCCACTCGTCCTGAGGGGAAGGAATGGAAGTATTTTCAGTGACCCACCATTCGTTTGGGGTCCCTACATCCTCCCTATGCTCCGTGTCACAGAAGGCTAACCAGGGGTGGCACAATACATGCTTCAGCCCCTGGTAGGCCTCTGGGGTACCTATGCCCTGGGTACCTAAGGTACCATATACAGGGGCTCACAAGGGTGACACAGTAACCAATCTGGTATGTACCTAAAGTACACCGAATACATTTTAGTGAGAAAGCAGATAGACTGGCGCCCTGGATAGCAGGATCCCAGTCCAACTAAGTCGAAAACCAGCAAAACAACAGGCAAAAAGTGGGGGTAACTATGCAGTAAGATTCCACCTTCCTACAGCTGCCATAGCCTGAAAAAAGGTACCATATGGAGTAACTTTGATGTCCCAAAAATGGATGTCTAATAGTTTTCTAATCTGTTAGTTAGATCTCTACTTTAAGGGATAGGGAAAGCCTGAGACATATGTGTAATGTTGGCTAGCTCTGCTATGTGCAGTCTGAGAGTGGACACCTTCTCTTATCCAATTGGCAGTTCTGAAGCCTGGGCCTGTAACCTGAAGAATAATTGTTTGACTCTGTAAAACACGTTTAATCCGCAGTCTAGCCTGCTGCATGAAAGCCGAGCATCTGTTGAGATATCCGTTACCTAAGAGATCGCTGCTTAAAGCTTACATCTGTAAGACGTTTGGAGATCTTTGGTATCTGGACGAGAGTGCAGCTCCCTAAAGTCATAGCCAATGGCAAATTTTGTGCTCTGAACTGTTGTGAACACTATGCACAACTCTCCCCCCCCCCCCCCCGCCACCCACATGTGGGAACTGGGGATAAGCAGTATGTAGGCCACTACTGCAGCTTGCACAGTTAAGGACTGCACCACGGTCTGTCCAACAACAAATGTCAGTATATAAACACATCTTCTGTGTATTTATATATGCATTCATAAACTGCAAGCTCGGTCAATGCAACCTTACAATAACTCAACACATCACTGTAATCCAGATGGTACCAAAGCAATTGTGATCTGCGGGCTCTATCTGAAAAGCGTTTTTAGTACTCATTATGTTTATAAATTGCACATTTAGCATACCATGTTCCTGGCAGACCTGAAGTACAAGCCAGATTTTATTGAGATAAATTACATTATATCCCATAACAGAGATAAATTAAATCAAATGATATGCCTAAACAATATGTTTAAAAAATGTACACTTAGCATAACATGTTCCTGACAGACCTGAAGTACGTGCCAGATTTTGTTGAGATAAATTAAATTATATCCCAAAACAGAGATAAATTAAATCAAATGATATGCTTAAACAGGTGCCGTTCTACCTTTTCCCAAAATGTATGTGGGTGACTATGCGTTCTATCGTTTATAGGGCTGTGCGAAATTGTACAAACTCACACAGTTTAAAAAGAAGCAGGGGTCTAAAAAGGTGTTACATGGTAATGGGAGATATTCATTCCCACCGCCGCAAGGAGTCGCTCAGGGTAATTGGTGAGTGCTGCCAGAACTCTGCCCCCTCCCCTATGCCATGCACTGAGCACCCTCCCTCTGGGTGGCCTCTCTACCCCTCACCCAAGCACGGCTTTGCAGCTTGCTCTCAAGACAATCCCTGAATTGCGCCTCACTTCAACTCAGTGGCGTCTGGAGCCAATTGCAAAGAGCAATTGTAAATTATAAACAGTGTGTGTATATATATATATATATATATATATATATATATATATATATATATATATATATATATATGTGTGTGTGTGTGTGTGTGTGTGTATATATATATATATATATATATATATATATATATATATATATATATATATATATATATATATATATATATATATATATATATATATATCCAATTCATGCAGGTAGCACAGGAAGGGCTGCATTCACCCTCTGCGGAGAGTTTTACCAATAGCATCAATTTAAAGACTGTAATGAGGCACCCACTTGGGAATACTGAAGCACACAGCCTACAAGCACCAGAAGGCTTAGGAGTGCCACGCCCACTGAGGCAGGTAGGTGTAAGGTATATAATATTAGGCTGTGATGCAGCGCGAACTTCCAGTCTTTGCTGCCACTGAAAAAAGGTCTTACGTACCTGAAACGCGTCTGGCTTGAACTGTTAAAGAATGCCGGTTTCCTGTTGGGCTGCTGCTAGCAAGAGTTCGAAATAAATCAAGCACCAATCCTTAAACTTCCAGCGTTTTTCCTCATTTGTGTGCTACCTGTATGAATTGGATATATATATATATATATATATATATATATATATATATATATATATATATACCGTGAACAAGGGCGTTCAGGCCGAAACGCGTTGGTGGAGGCAGACTGGCTCTGCATATGAAATAAACATCTGTTCCAAGATTCCTGAGTGCGACGTAATTTGTTTTCAAGTAATTTACCCAGGCCAATGGCTCGGCCCTACGAATGCATCCTCTGCTGAGAGCGCCGATCAGGGGTCACAATGTTCAAAGTATATATTTGAGGACAATAAAATAATAACTGCCTACATCTCCGGTGGTTTGTGACTCTCTGTTTGCCAAAAGCGACGGCACTCACAAACTGAGTATCTCTATGGTATAGATCATAGGTCTTCAAACGGTGGGGCGCGCCCCCCTGGGGGGGGCACAGCATCCCCTCAGGGGGGGCGCGCATCCCACCACTTCACCTTCCATTGTTCTTGCAGGCGCACAACGCCCATCTTGCTGAAAGGGCTTCAGCCCCCGCTGGCGTGTGTCTCAGCCCGGGCTGCGGTACAGCTCGATGTGCTGTGGACTCGGCTGGGCAGTGTCTGGAGTCTTATCTCCAGCACGCCTGAGTTTTTCACAGGTCTTTAACGACCATGTGCATTTTCACATACCATTGTAAACTGGTTACAGAGGCCGTTTGTTTCCTGGTTCCAGTACCCCCTGGGCCCCGACTCCGCCTATTCATTTCATTTGGATTATACTTTTTACTGCGTTAGTGTTAGAATGCATTACGTGAAACAGAATAAAAGTAGGGTTACCAAAAGAAAAGTGACAGCTATGTGTTTTTTAAAGAGCCTGCAAAGGCCTTGTCTTTACACTAAATAGGGTTATAAATAAAATAGTCTGTATTCATTTGTAATGTGACTTTTCAATCTTACTTTAAATTATCAGTCGTGGATGATTCAGGCAGCCCTAGAACACAATTAAAAATGTTTTCTATTTATTTTTGCTGTTCTAAGTATGCACAGATATTGCTGAAAATAGGCTTTAGCGGTCTTCTACTTATTTTTGTACCATCTTGGACATCAATATAATTAGCTGGCAAACCAAATCACAAAACTGGAAGCTTCCTGCAGGATGAGCACAATGTTTATTTCCTCCACCCGTAATACCTGGACCCTGAATAATGCCATAAAAGCAATAGTTTAACTTATATCTGAAACCCTATGTCGGCCCTCAATACCAAGTGTGTATGGGAATGCACCCTGCATTCAGACAACTCACTCCTCCTTCTCGCCCTTCACTTTCATGCTCACCCTGCACTCACGGAGATCACAATGTACTCACACCGATCACCATGCACTCACAGCATCCGCTCACCCTGCACTCACAGTGACCACACTGCACTTATGCCACTCCCCATGAACTCACACCGTTCTCACTCCACTTACCCTGCGGTCACATGAGCACACCGCTCACTCTGCACACAGTGTTCACTTTGCAATCACAATGCTCTTGCACTGTTCACCCTGTACCTCACCCTGCAGTCACAAAAGCACACTACTCACCCTGCTCATGTGACACTTCAATCACCTGACCCCCTCACTGCTCACTCTGCAAACTCACTCAAACAAGCCCATCACTAACCATACATTCATTCATCCCACTCTGCACTTACATCCGCACCCAAATTTATATGATCACCTCACTCACCCTGCACAAACTCCTCTCACCCTACTCTCACACTGTTGCATTGCTCACTGGGCACTCCTGTAACCCACACAGCGCAGAGGGCTAAATGTTTGCGCTCTATAAAACCTCAAATAAATGTACCTGCTACAAAGAACGTGTACCATCCAGATCACAGAACTGAGTATGAGTAAACTACGGGTAGCCCTATACATTTTTTTATGTTTGTCCGAAAGGGGCTATAGAGAGATGAAGTGCATTGTTGGCGAGTGGTAGTGAGGGAATTCATGGAGAAGGAGGAAATGGGGAGGGCCGCACAAAATGACTGTTGCACTGTGCGCGACCAGTGTTAGGGCCAACCCTAGCTGGGAGTCTTAGCCCCCCCGAAGTTCGGGTCTAGTTGCGCCCCTGGTTGCGTCCCACGTCGTTAGTATGATTGCTGCCTGTTTTTCATACCCCCATCTCGAGTTAGGGCTCTCTGATTGAAGTAGTCATTCAGAACCGCCAATCCGCAGATAGTTCCTGCAGCAGAGCACAGCTTTGATGTCAGCTCTGATGTTCATCCAATGAACGGGACAGCAGGAAAGATGCCCGGGAGTGCCACAAATTTTGTATACATAAAGCTGCAAAATACTTCAACTTTGCTGATGAAACAGCACTTCTTCACCGTTGCCTTTTGCCTCGTGGTTGCTGAATTTAACATCTGGTTACTGCTGTTCGCCTTGCTCTTGAACCCTTCCCCCTCAAGGTTATCCTGGAGCTGATGACTGTGGAGATGGGGAACCAGGTTCAATTCTTGGTGCCTGCTCAACATCTTGTGATTCTGGGCAAATCACCTAATCTCCCTGTGCTTACAAAAATGAATGTGTGCTTGTATAATGTAAAAGCTGCTCATGTAAAGCTCTCCAATACCTTTGGGTCAGGTTTGCGCTATATAAAACTGCAACAAATATATTACATAACTTTGTGAGCACTCCGTTTCCAGGTACTGCTCAAGACTGAAAGGGGAACACAACCTAAGGATGGCTGAAGCAAGAATCCATCCACACTTGACTGTCCCTGTGGAGAAAAACAGGCACACCCCTGACCTGTGGGTTGGGAGTGTTTTTACTAATCTATCCTAAATTTTGTGTTTTATGTGAAAAATAAAGCCCCAATGTAATTTTTTGTGCTAATTGTTTCTTGGAGACTTTTCATTGGCACTTTATAATAAGCACATGCTCTACAAAAACATCAGTTTACTAAACACTCTTACTTTTTAAAATATTATTTTCCCTATACAACCTGGGCTCTGCAGTAGGGAATGGCCATCAATGATGCAGAGTACCAGCTTCCAGAACTTTTTCGTCAGGTGGTGGGGGGGCTCAACGTGTAAAAAGGTTTAGACGGGGGGGCTCAGCCGCCAAAAGTTTGAAGACCTCTGGTATAGATAGATTATATATATATATATATATATATATATATATATATATATATATATATATATATATATATGTCTATATATATATATATATTGATTCCACCCCTCCTCCCCAACCACTCCAGTGTATAGTTAGTTATTATATTTGCATTTATATAGCGCTTACTACCCCAGACGAGGTGTTGAAGTGGTTTTTTGGCGAGTAGCATGCTACTCCTGAACCCATAAAGGATTAGTGGTGAATTAGTATAGTGAAATATGAAAGTAATTTGAGTGGTGGATATTAGTCAGTTATTTGGATTGAGAAGGATAGCGGAGTTATACCAAATGACAGTTGGAATGTTGACCGTTTTTCTCCTCAAGTGAGGCGAGCCTACAGATGAATAAGGATTTTGACCAGTACCTTCATCACATGGATTCCATACTTTTACTTTTAACACAGGTGACGAGCTTTCAGCTGTGAAGTGGATAGCATTCATCTGCTCTACTCTGTAAATCAATTTCATGATATTTTTAGTGTCGTGTGCTCTGAAAACCTTTATGTGGAGTCACTATTTCACAAAAGAGCCGGATCCTATCTGCTACAGCGTATGTTTACTGGGCAGAGACTCGACTCCACATACGAAAACATGGGATGTACGTTCAGCGTTAGCCTGTCATCTTGGCTGCTAGAACCGTTGTCACTTCCTGTGTTGTAAGAGGAGGGACCCACTCTGGGGAGTGTTTGTGAATCTTACGGCAGTATGACAGTATATTGCCAACTAGGACGGGTTTCTTATTAAATTGCATGAGAATTACTTTATTTCCTTACAGCCAGGTATTTGTTTACTTATTCAACTGGTCAAAATGTTATAGGTAGGTAATTTTGATTTCATTTTATATGTGCTACTCTTGCAAAGATACTTAGCTTCTTACATCACTTGATAGCAGTGACAAGTACACTGCATCGCCTTTTGTGCCACCTGTATCCTTATTTAACTCTCACATTGATACTCACACCATCTCCTGAACGGCATTAGATTTAAGGTATTTGAAACATTTCTTATTATTTCGGAAGTGTTTTATATCTATAAATATAATTGGGCCCAATTGTTCCCTATCCACATACATATATTGGTATTAGTGTACTGTCATTGTAACATAACCCTTTTGGATTAGCTTTGTTTACTGTAGATTTAATTGTATTGTCCAGTACTATTCTGATGGTGGTAGCTAGCATGAGTCAACCTACACCTTTCTTGAAAGAGAGTGGAGAACCAATTTTACCAAGGAAGGGAAGGGTCAAATTATTTGAATTTAACTTAATTGCAATAGGTAGGGAAAAGTTGATCATAACGAGAAAGCAAAATATACTCCTTCACAACTTCAGTGTTCATGGTAAGAAAATATATGAAACACTCCCAGAACCGACAGAATGTCCAGAGGTATGGATGAAGCAAGTGTAGATGCACATAAAACTGCTCATATAAAACTAGAATTTTAATTTACAGACATGATTAATGTAGTCCTAGAGTGTCATACTTTTTTCAGCAGGAGCCAAGGCAGAAATGAGAGTGTAGTAAACTACATTGCAGTTTTATTAGCTAAACTTTGTGATTTTGGTACATTAGCTGATTCTATTGTTAGAGATCAATTGGTCAGATGCACAAACAATCCTTGCATACAAAAACAATTACTGTCCAATAATCTCAATTTACTTGAAATGATGGATATCGCTAAATCAGTGATATACACTGCTCAGTGCATAAAGGAAAGAAAATACTCAATGAAACAGTAGCAGAAATCAATGAGGATGAACCCAAAAGGAGATAAGTAAGAGATACTAAAACAAAGACAAACAGGTACAGGAAATGAGCAAATTGAAATGTTCCGTTGTGGAAGCAGCAACCATCTGGCCAACAGCCAAAATTGTTGAGCTAAAGGCACCATATGCAGGTAGAGTAATAAAAGAGGTTACTTTGTGACAGTGTGTAGACCGAATGGCAAAAGACAAGTGAATTCTATGGAAGACTCCACACAGGATGAAATAAAAATTGTTTCAGGTAAGCAATGTAAACTCAAGTGATAAGAAAAAACTATCCTTAATGTAATATATGTTTAGAAGGTACTGAAGTTATTATGTATGCAGATTCCTGCAAACCTTACACATTAGTTAAAATTGATTGCGTCAAAGAATTGCGTAGGAAGGTGGGAATTACACTTGAACCATTTGATATTGCTTTAAGTGGATACAATAAGTATCATATTCCCCTTGAAGGAATGAGGAAAGTTTGCATAAAATTTAAAATACGTTCAATGTATGGCAATGTAAATATTGTAAAGAAAGGTTCTAAATTGTTGGGATGGTAACATCAAAAAGAACTTGCCATCAAACCTGATCCCAACAACTCCAAACAAGTGCTTTTGGTTGATAGATGTATGAGGGATGAATTGATTTCTGATGTGCTCCCAGTTATTTTCAGATAAACTGTGACACCTGTGTAACTTCCAACATAGGATCAAATTGAAAACTGGTGCTAAACCCTGTGTACACAAGCTACACCCTGTACCTAATTTAATGAAGGAACCATTAGTGTGAGAATTAAAAGGATTATCTGATATTGGTTTTATACAATCCATAGAAGGCTTGGAGTGGCTAGCACCTATAGTTTTGGCTAAAAAAAACGAATGGAGAAAGTTTGCGTCGATGTGTGGATCGACATCCTCTGCCTCACAAAATAAAATGTTGAGCTTTATGGCAGAGGCATGCTGCTTTAGTCTCATTGCCCTTTCCATGGCTTACCACCAAGTAGAACTCATCCCAGGATTAAGGACATTAACCGCATTTATAACTCTGGTAGGCGCTTACATGTTTCGCAGGATGCCATTCAGATTGTCATCGGCTGCTTCAGTTTTTCAGAAAATTATGCACAATACATTATCAGGCATACAAAACAATTTATGTTTTCAAGACAATACGCTGATTTATGGGTAACAGTGGAAGAATATGGTCAAAAATCGAAGAAGGTGTTCTGAATACTTGCTTATGCAGGCCTCACAGTAAAAATGGAAAAATTCATATTGGGGTCAATTCAGTTGGTAAAACATGTTATACACTTGAAGAATTAGAAAAAGTGATCTATTGCCTAGAATATTGTGATAAAAACATATTTAAATATAGCAGCCAAATAAACAAAAGCTTTTGCAGTCCTTTCTCAATGAGTATGAAATGTTGAACACGTGTTTAATGTTGTAAAACCTGGGGGGTGTGGCTAAGCTCCTGACCAAGATGGTTGTGAAGCTTTGGATCTCCACCAAACTCCCCAAGATCCTGGCCTATTGGGTGGCACCTATAGTCACACTGGTATCCGTGGAGATGCGGGCTGGAGCACCACCATGTGCGGAACTGATGCAGCCTCGTTAAATTGCCCCGCAGGTGTAGGAATTCGGCACAGAGTCTGATGACAATGGGCCCTCTGGCCTGGGAAGAGCCAAGCAGCAGCGTGGACCCATGATCGGCCATCAGGGAATTGCGCCACGGTGTGGCTGTGCCCCAGTGCTTTTTAAAACATCGGGAGTTGTGGAGGGCAGAGCATTCCTACCACCAGCACTTGTGGGCCAGAGCCGATTTCAGAAGGACTAGGAGGACACATGGACGGTGGGGAGCACTACACTGGGACCAGCTCTGACTCAATGTAAGCAATCCCCCGGAGGCCTGTGGTAACAGGGTCCATGGGTGAGCCTGGGGGTCAGCCGTCGGGCCCGCCAGCGCTGCTGAGTTTAGGCTATCCCTCTCAAGCCTGCCCTAAATCTGAAATGCGCCTTCCACGCTGGGCTGCTGGGCTGTCCCATCACTGATAATCGCTCGCAACCGCATTAAGGCGTAGGGAGGCAGCATACTTGGCTTATCGTCTCAGTACTCAGCACGTTTGAAAGTGGACATAGAAGGATAGTCGCAGATTTTTACACACCAACTGCCGTGCAGGAGTTTTGCTGTACCTTCTCCAATACACAGGGACCTTGACGATCGACCTCCTGAGACCAGTCCCCTCTAATTATAATTCTGGTGCCAGCGTGGAACTGTTCTCGGTTAGCTAGATGATGACGAATCTGGCCTGTGGCTCACACCGTGTTGTAATGACTTACTACTGCCACGTATCTAAATGTCAGGTTGCACCAGTATAGCCACCCACTGCATGGCTATGGCCAGTAACATTGCTTATCACACATCATACAGGATCGGGAAACCGTCGTAGCGTTGCCACCCCACCATATGCGTTAGCACATTAGCATTTAAAACGTATTGATTACTTCTTTTTTTTTTTAATGTTTAGCATCGTTTCGGGGTTATAGGTTTTTCCCCTAAGTAGTAGGAATGGGGAAGGGTGGGAGGTGGGGGTGATTGGGTATGTTCAGATGATTCTAAGATATATGTTCTTACGATTGTTGTTAAAACCGTACAAGTGCCATCACACAGGCCCATCACACACATCTCCGAGCAGCAATGACCACAGAGAATAGGGTCCACCCCTTTGCAAACATCAAGCTAATGTCTTGGAATATCTGTGGGCTGAACAACACACGCAAAAGCGAACATGCGCGGCACTACTTACAGCGACACCAGGTTGACATTGCCTTTCTCCAAGAAACGCACTCACTCCCCAATATGCCTTCCAGTTTTGCTGCGGGTTGGGGTCCTCACCACTACTTCACTAGCTATAGTACATATGCCAGGAGAGTCTCGATATTAATTCATATGCGAATGCCATTTCAGGCGGTGGAGGTTCGCGTGGACACAGCAGGGCAATATTTATTGGTTAAGGCCTGCTATTAGGATACACTGTACTCCTGATAAATGTTTATGCCCCGAATTTTGACGACCCAGATTTTTACCTCGATCTATTGACGCAAATAGACAGCATGGAGGCGGACCAGGTATGCATGGGGGGGGGAGGGGCAACCTCAATACATTGCTCGATCCCCAAATGGACAGTACAGCTACCACACCTGATGCAAAACCCATGGCTAGACAAACACTGACCGATCTCAGGGAAGTATATTGGCTGACAGATGCTTGGCGACCCCAACATCCTACGCAGGCAGCATATACTCACTACTCCGCCCCACATAACACATTGATCCGTTTGGGCTATTGGCTCCTTGCACCCAAACTAATCCTATGGCTTGATTCGATACATAATTTTCCACACACATTGTCTGACCACGCACCAGTCTTTCTGCAGCTGCGAATTCCCCGGGCAGGTGGGGGGGGAGAGAAATTGGAGATTTCTAGAGATGGCTCTTCAGGATGCACTGTTCCAATCTGAGCTAAGCGTGGCAATAATAGAATACTTTGACCTTAACATGGAAACAGTGAAAAATAAAGCCACGTTATGGGAGGCCTTCTAGGCATACATAAAGGGGATATGTATTTCAAAGAGTGCCGGGATACTCAGAGACCTGTGTCACACACTGTCACAATTGGAGGCGTAATTATAGTCATTAGATCAAACCAAGCATTGCTGCATCACCCGGGCGGGTTACTCTACTATCTGAGTAGCACGAGGTTGCTGAGTGCGAATCACATTATTTGAGGAAATATGCAGTCGCTAGACGATATGGTTGGTGAGGGTGAAAGGCCAGGTCGCACACTAGCAAAATTACTGCAGCCATCAAGAAGCCAGACATATATCTCTGCCCTCCATGGCACAGCTGACAAACACATATCGGACAATATTGGCATAAAAAAAGCGGTACTAGCCAACTATACTGATCTGTACACATCTAGAGTGGCAGCTGATACCACGGACAGTAAAAGCTATTTGGATGAAATAGCATTATTGTGACTCAGCTCGGCTTATCAAGAATTTCTAGCAGAGCCCTTTACGGAGTAAGAGGTAACCCAATCAATAGATGCTATGGATGGCTCAAATATGCCAGGTCTCGACGAATTCTCGGGCAGTTTCTATAAAACATATAAGCAATAACTTGCCCTATACCTCCTAGAGGTCTAGCAGGAGGCTTTGGAGGTCGGGGAGCTTCTACCCAGGTTTCTAGAAGTCATCATAACACTTCTCCCCAAAGCAGGAAAAGACCTGCAACACTCCGGCTCCTAGCGACCGTTCTCATTGCTAAACTTCGATAACAAAATATTGGCCAAAATGCTAGCCACCAGGTTCTCTCTCCCCATTGACCAGATAACAAACCCTGCTCAGTCAGGGTTTGTTCCACATAAATCCACTGCCATGAATCTGCGCACACTCTTTTCCACACTTCACAGAATCTCACCCAATGTCCCTGCTGCAGCGGTACTGTTGGATGCTGAAAGAGCATTTGACTCCCTGGAATGGCCATTTCTCTACTCCACACTGAGTAGATTGGGAATACCACAAGGGTTCATCTTCCATAATCAGGCTGCTATATACAAACCCTATGGCGCGTATCCAGCTAAATGGTACTCGTTATGGCGTTATGGCCCTTTGTCAGGTCTGCACATAAATTGGGGCAAATCGGAAATGTTTCCATCGACAGCTGCCCATTGAGTCAGAAATACTGAATTCCTATTAACGTGGTGCGAGGATTCAGTGAAATATTTGCTCATACATATACACAGAGAACCGGATCAAATACTGCAGGTTAATTATAGCCCAGCAATGGACAAACTGGGTGGTAAAATCGAACGCTGGTTGAAATTACCTCTGACCATGGCAGGTCGAATAGCGATAATTAAAATGGTCGTACTACCCCAATTTTTATACTTATTCCAAAATATTCTAAATCCGTTGACTAACGTTTTTATTTCAACACTACGTACACACTTAGTGAGGCTTGTGTGGGGTGGTAAACAACCTCGGATCAGCTGGGACAGATTAACATTACCATACAAGTGCGGTGGGTTTGGGCTCACGAAGTTTCACATTTATTATCTGGTGGCTGAGTGTAGTTTCAAAACACTGGTACCACTCCGATAGTAGGATTCCCTATCTCAAGCTAGAAGTGGATCTCATACACCCCAAACCCCTAGCAGCAATACTTCCGACAGGCCTGCCACATGGCCCACACAACATTCAGCCAATCTCCACGACTAGCTGGGCCTCGAAAAGGCTTATCCAGGCAACTGGGAACCACCTTCTCTATTCCCTTGCTATACCATTCTCGGGTAACTTCTGGGTATCCATCACGAAGGAGACCCTAGTAAAGCGTACCCTAAACAAACATGACCTGGTACCATTCGGGGACCTGTTCCCCAACGGGCACGTTTCCTCACAAATAGAAGACAGTTGTTTTGGGGATGCCTCACTGATGGACCAGTTTGTATTGCGGAGGTTACAAGATGTGCTTAAAGCTCCAATTCCCAGTTACCCCCTTGAACCATCCGAATTCCCACCTCTAATGCTACTCATCAAAAATACTGGTGGGGAACACCTGATGTCTAAAATGTATAAATCAGCCATGGCCCTGTTGCCCAATGGAGATGCAGGAATACGAGCTGCATGGGAGCAGGACCTAAGTCACCCCCTTTCCGACTTCAATGGCACTACTGTTGTAAACATACGCGTAGGGTCTCATTCAAACATAAGCATAAATTGTTACATTTTAAGTTTTTGTGGTGCGCATATATTACCCTTGTTAAGGATGGACTTGTCACCCCCACACACATGCCCCAAGTGCAGCTCCCCATTGGTGGACTTTGCACATGTGACGTGGACTTGTGATTAGATCGCCAAGTATTGGAGGGCAATATTTGGGGAGTTGTCGCATGTGTATATGTTTACTAGTTGTTTTCATCTCTAAAGATTTTCAGCTATTTATGAATGTTTGCTCAACACCCCAATGTGTGATACAAACTAAAGAACAGAAACCTGTTTTGGCTTATGCTTCTGTCAGCTGTCTATTTCATAATTGTGCCACGTCCTCAGATGGGTCCCTAAAAATGGCCTTTTGTCCTGAATTTGTGTCTTGAATTTTGAGCCTTCGTCCTGAATTTTTCCTGTTGTCAGATGTTCACCCTATACACCAGCCTCTTTGTTTTGCTCTTGCTGTGCAGGAAATGCCATAGAGGCCATGGGGTTGCCAAAAGGCCAGTGGCAGGAAACGTGACATTGTGTACCCTTTGTGCACTGATATCACAGGGACAACCCTGTGCCCTACCTTTGGCCCCTCCTATTTCCTGCTGAAGAACTTCTTGTCTGGTGTGGATTGAGAACTACCGCACGTAAACAGGGCTTTTGGAAACCTTTTTATTTTCTGTTCCTGTTGCAGGCTTCATAACCACAGAGATCGGGGATAACAACGCAGGTGCCGAGGGCAGCACAGGCCAAGCCAATGGTGGCGCCTGTTGCCCCTGGCTAACCCTAAATCCCAGCAAAATGTGCGGAATTCCAGGATCATCGACACTTACTTTGCAGTTACGCCCCTCAAACGTGCAGTGTAGCAACATTTCACTGAAACACATCGTGCCAACCCTCAAAAAAGCTTAGATTTCAAAGCTCTCTTTATTACCCCGGACAATCATGTGGCTAATGCTTTGATGCGTCATTCAGCGAGCGTCGGCCCATTGAAAGTGGCCAGACTCTATAAACATGGGTCTAAACCGATAGGTGGAATTTATGACTCACTTTGGGGATTGTTCACTTGTGTACTCAAGAGATCCTGGTATTAATTGCAATGCTTTTATGTTTTCAATCATTATTATTATTTTAAGAATCTGATATAGAGCAGACCTAACTGAAAGGAGCAATGAAGCAATTTACAAAAAGCCCTTTTATTGCTTTAGATTCATCTCAGACAGGATGTGCTGATCACAGGACGAGGGTGTCCAGCCAAGCCCAGATTACAGGAACCACTACATGAGCAGGGGTGGAAAGCAGTAACAACCACGCTGTCAGGTTGTATTGTTACATCACACATTCATACATTTTTAGACAGCACATCCTTAGAGTTTCAGGTAAAGGAAAATGAACTGATTAGCCTGTAATCAGAAGCCTTCGGGCCAGATCTAGAATTTGGCAACCGGTACTAGGTGCATCAGGGCGGTGGAGGACAGTAAGTCCACCACCCTGATGGACCACCACCTGCCAAATGTATCACCACTGGCTGAGCGGTGACCTCTGTACCTTGACAGGAACCACAGTCATGGTAATTCTTGTCCAGGTACAACAATGTTGATAGGTGACACAACACAAGAGTTTTCAAGTCACTGGATACTGCAATGATGCTAGCTGAACTGGCCTTCTCGTGTACACATTCTTCCCCATCCTAAGAGGTTCCAATGCCTTCTGGAGCTCAGAAAACTTCTTTGTTGAAACCCCAGGGTTAAAGGAAAAATGAAAACATAAGTGAACCTTCTCCTGGGTTGCCCCAAACTATGGAATTCCGCACCCTTCCCTAAATTCAGAAATAACCCTGTCTGCAAAGCTTAAAGCACCCCTGTCCATTTTTACACTTTATGTACTCTTACACTTTTACATAAAGTACTATTTGGATCTGATACAGATTGTATAAAACACCAGAAAAAAATAAATACATACATTTGAAGAAAGGAACTATGTGACCTTGAAATCTTATTTTCTGCATTGTAGGACCTTCACTGATGTCATAAATGTTGGAATATTTCCCGGGTGCTTCCGGGGACCCCAGAACACCGATATACAATATATGACAATTGTGAGTGGCTGAAATTGCAGCATGACAAAATACAGTGAATCACCACACAAAAACGTGTTCACTTGAAATTTACCAAATATTTAGACTTTACGTAAATCAAAATGTTAGGGCTGTAATACCTAACATTAAATTGTAGCGCCAAGGGAGCCTCCTGCCTAGGGAAAAAAACAGCCTGGTTGACTTGTATTAAAAAAGTTTTTTTTAAAACACACTACCCTCTTCAACAGTTCAGGGACGGCCAATTCCAAAGATGCCTTGAACTGGCAGTTGCCTCGCATAGTTCTTTTTTCTGTCTCAATTCAGTGGAATCATGGTCCTTTTTGGGAGGTTTGCTGTCTATTTATTGTCAAAACGGCTCTCGGATTTTGCATTTATTTTACTTCACCCACCACAGGAAGCATTTAAAGGTATTTAATCCTTTTATTTCCACCTTTGTTCCAGGACTATGCCTTACAATAGACTATGCCTTCCATTTTTGTAAAGTGCCCATCTTATGGAAGGAAGAAATTGCTCAAAAAAACTCACAACATCTGAGTGGTCTGTCTCCCATATTCATTCAAGTAATGTTAATTTAGCAAAACAGATGTCTAAAAGAACTTTAAAAAATAGAGAAGGTATCAGGCAGGAAGAAAAGTTGGAATACCTCAGGATCAAGGGCAACAGGGCCCAGGGGGAACCTCAGCTCAACTCTTCCTGTCCAATAGTGGGAGAGCCAGAGAGGGAAAATTGCAAAAAGGTGGGAAATAAACATCATCTCAGTCATCAGTATTCCTGTTCATCATTGAAGGCATCGATATCAGAGAAGGGGATGGCACCAACTTGTTTGACACCGAGGGCTACCAGATCGACAGGATGCCACCATCATCAGTAAGTCTACGACATTGTAAATGTATGTGTCTTGTAAAGCGCACTGCTGCCCTGAGGCGTCGTGGCGCTGTAGACCGCTGGGGAACCCGTCCTGGCTATCCCTGTGAGATGGTCCCTACTGGGTACCTCCAAGGTGAAACCAGGCATCCCCGGCGAATGTGGGGGGCCGTTGCAGAGATGAGGCAAGCTAATGCCCAGAGTTGCCGAGTGTGATCCCAGGTTAGAGTAGGCACCGAGGCGAGAATTATCGAGTCCGCTGACCCTGGTCCACGACCCTGCCGCGCCGGGAATAGAACCCTGGTCCCGGGTCTTTCTCTGCTTCTGGGTCTGCCGCCTCTAACCAGTGAGCCACACCACTCCATTGAAGCTCATGACAATCTTCAATGTCATATTCACCTTATATTATCTTGATGTTGCCACAGCTGTCAAATCACTCACGTTAGGCATTATTCGCGGCAGAGATATCCGCTATTGAGGTGCCACTCAACATCACAACACAACTTGACGTTTCAGCATCACTCGAAATAACAACATCACTCAATGTCACACCATTCAACGTCACGGGTATCAAGGTTGATATTTTCCAAATCAAACCATTCACCACACCCAGGAAGAGGTTGAGAATTTTTTCCATCACCATCTCAGTCCCAGGGGAAGACCCTTTGCAAGATCATCTGCAGCCTCTCAATTTGCCACATCCTACTCCATCAAAGCATGTTCAAATGGCAAGGCATACTTTGATGTATCCAACATAAAAAAGGGTAGCGACACCCAAGTACTCTCCTATACTAGATCCTCCTCAACAGCCTGTCTTACCATCGGAGACTTACATTTTGAGAAACACCACTGACAAGGAGAGCACAAATGGAGAAAATAGAGGTAGGGGATCAAAGGGGGTGGGCCAACAACATGCACAGCAGACAAAAGGGGGCAAAAACGTAATGCAATAAAAAAAGAAGCTCTCTAGGCAGTGAGCAGAAAACACAGATACACTGCCTTCAAGTGTAGAAAGAAAAAGTCAAAAGTAACTCCCTGACTGTAAGCAGTGGAAGCATACAACTCATCCAAACAGAAACACTGTAAGACAGCTATTTATCAGGGAGGAACAAACACAAGAGGAGAAAAGAAAGACATTGACTAAGAAACAACCAAATTCAGTTGCTCTGTCACCACTACCTGCTCTTCCATTGCTTTTTCACCTACCCACCAGTTGTTCTGTTGCTCTGCGACTCCTCCCCGCTCCTCCATTGCTTTTCATTCCCCAGCTTCAGCTCTCCGCCAAAGCTCATTTGGCCCTCCTGCTTTTTATTTTTTTATTATTCGTCTTTAAAAAAATATTTTTTATTTCCCAGGCCTGGAAGCTACACACAGCTAACAGGCTACTCACTTCTTTTTTTTTTTTGGTCCTACTCTTACTTTTCTGTAATTTAACTGTAACTTACATTAAATTCAATATAGTAAATGCAGTTTACAATAAAAAGCCAAAATGGCTGCAACTAAGTTACTTTGCTTGTGTCGTGATGTCACAATGCTGGCACAAAAACAGGCAGCGATCTGGGAATGTTTTTTCCACAAAACTGTTTTCAAAATGACTTACTTACCAGTGGCCGTCTTGGATCAAGTTTTTCTCCTAAAAACAAAATATTCCATGACGGCCACCAGTGTATCTTCGTGCAACACATCACTGCCTATTTTGAAGATTTTGTTTATATTTTTCACGGTGGTTAATAATTTCTTAAAAATCGCATTTTAAAGGCAAGTCCTATTAGCTTTCCCAATGTTAGGTAGAAAACACAATGAGCTACCTAATGTTTTCTCCTAAAGAACAGCCTCAGAACATCCTAGCAGCTGGGAGGGAAGAGGATTTCACCTGCATGTCCCCAACTAGTGACCAGAATCTGACTTAAAAGGACGCAGCTCCAACACAACTCCAAGAGAACCAAGGCCATCACTGGCCTATGGGAGGCGAGATGACCGAACCCAGGGAACTAGGGGGTCAAAACGATTCTATTGCCATGCATTATGCGTAAAGGTTATTACATCTATAATGTTTGGGATGGATAATAATTTCAATAGGGCAGTGTTTCTTAACCTGTGGTCCGGTGACCCCTGAGCATACCTTACCCAAGTGGTTCGCAACTGCCTAGAAAATTAAATAATTTTAACAGATTCAGGAAATGTAGATAAATAAAGAAGCAAATTGTGCAATTGCAAATTTGTAAATGTCAAGTAATTTAAAATTGAATGCTAAAAATTAAGTGGGATCCTCGGATTGATTTGTGGGAGCAGTGCAAGGGCATCAGCCAGAAAATAGTATGGACAATGAGTAGCCTCCATTAAATTGAGAAAGACTACAAGCTTTCTATTAAAATTAAAATGTTTTTTTATATTTGATTGGTAATTAAATACTTTTTTCATCATTTGTCTATTTCTTTGATGAATGCTTGTTTCTGTATTTTTGGTATATTGTTTTGTGGTTAAAAATATCGAAAATGCTTAGGCCGGTGTTCCCAGCTTTCAGTGGGGTTCCCCGGATTCCAGTAATAATTAGGGCTCCCGGTATTATGGTATTTATTTTTTAAACATTTCCGTATTTTTTTTTGGGCTATTATATCTGCATTTATCCATATTTATTTTGTGTTTTGTGTGTAAATGTAGTTGTAAAACTGTACATTTCCATATTTATTTAAATGCTAGACTCGCACTCATACTTTGATGTCTGTCGTATTTTAACTATTTAAGTTGCCAATATTACATAACAGTACATCCACTGGCAAACATTAGCATTACATCACAAATGTATGTTGACACATGCAGTTATTTAAAGAAATTTCATTCTGTTTTTAAATTTCCCAAACTGTCCATCTGCTCAGCTGTTGGGCTATAATTAATGAAAGACAGCACAAAGAGTCACTCGAAAAAAGCACATTGTCTGTATTTATCCACTTTTAAAAATAAATGCAGACAGAAAACACATTGTTTTCTGTCTGTATTTATATGAAAAAATCTGTAAAAACGGAAAACAGGAAGCTTCATAAAAATTCACTGGGGGTCCCAGCAATGATTAAGTGAGGGTCCTCAGAAGTCAAAAGGAAGAACCACTGCAATAGGGTATACTATTCTGGTATTGAATTCTAGGTGATATATATAGAACTTAGAACACCATGTGTCACTAGGAGCATCTGCTCTTAGAAGCAAGTGCTGACACCCACCCAAAGGTGGCATGCTTCATCATTGGTCCTGCTCCTCGTTGGGCTGGAGCTGCAGTGCTCAACGGGCCCCTTGAGGGGGCACTTTGCCAGAGATCTTTGGCTTCGCCTGAGGAAGACTAGTAATGTTAGTGAATACCAGTCCTTGAGTAGAAAGATTGGATGTGAATGTGGGCTAAAATGTACTGTAGATGCCAGTGGCGTAATGAAACTAGAGGGGGGACCCCACATTCCAGACCAAATCAGGATTCTCAGCCGCCACCCCTGCACAGTGCCTGAGGGGGCCCCCTGGAGTTCGCCACCTCCGCACCAAGGGGGCTGTTGTTACACCACTGGTAGATGCTGTGTTGTCTATTTAATGGGGATAAATAATCTATGCCAAAGTTAAAAACTGTTTGAGAAACTAAAGGGCATAATGGTCCTAATTTCTTCTGTATGAAATGAATGAATGAATGAAGGGGTTTTGTAGAGCGCGAATGCTGCCCGAGGGCGTCCAAGCGCTAGGTAGAGGAAATAGTACTCTGAGGGACGGGGGGAGTATTAATTTCTGGAAAGGAATGTTTTTAACTCTTTACGGAAGGACGAGAGGATGGGGTTGGACCTTAGGGAAAGGGGAAGGGAGTTCCATAGTTTAGCGGCATTGAGCGTGAAGGACCTGCCTCCTGCTCTGGACCTTTTGATTCTGGGGACTGCGAGTAGGAATGCGTTCGTAGATCGGAGTAGCTTGCCGGGGTAGTAGGGGGTGAGAAGTGTGTGGTTGATCTCAGGGCTAGCTCTATGGAAGGCTTGATGCGATATGCACAGGGTTTTGAATTTTATTCTTTCCCTGACAGGGAGCCAGCGGAGTGACCTGATCCCTGACTTAGCCGATTCTCTGCGGGGAATCTGGAGTAGCGTACGAGCTGCGCAATTCTGAGTACGCTGGAGTTTCTGCAGCACGTATTCAGGGGCTCCCAAGTAAAGGGCGTTGTTAAAGTCGAGTCGGGACTGGATGAGGCCCTGAATGTCAACCTGCTTGGCTTCAAAGGGCAGGATTGGAAGGATCTTTCTCAGCATCCGGATGATCCCGAAGCAGGTTGCTGCTGTTTTAGTTGCCTGAGTGTTAAAAGTGAGGGTTTTGTCCAGCCAAACTCCCAAACTTTTGATGTCCTCCTTCGGGGTTGGGGGTGGGCCTAAACTGGAGGGCCATAGCTGGTCGATGGGGGTGGGAATGGGGGGGGCAAGGAGCATGATCTTGGTTTTGTCGCCGTTGAGTTTTAGTGAGGATGCTGTCATCCATCTCCTGACATCCTCCATGCAGGCTGCCAGGTTGGATTGGGGGAGCCCGCTGTTCTTCTGTGCCAGGGAGATCACCAGCTGTGTGTCGTCCTCATACAAGATGATCTTGATGCCATATTGGCGGACGACCTCAGCCAGCGGTCTCATGTACACATTGAACAGCATGGGGCTCAGGGAGGAACCCTGGGGTACCCCGCAGTTTAGAGGTCTGCTAGTGGAACAGGAGTCACTGTCGAAGACCTGAAAGGTCCTTCCGCTCAAAAAGGATCCCAACCAGTCAAGAGCGTTTCCGGAGACTCCCCACTCGGATAGTCGACACAGCAGGGTTTTGTGGCACACCGTGTCAAACGCGCCGCTCAGATCGAGGAGGACCACTGCCACTGACCCCCCTCGGTCCAAGATCCTCCTGGATTCTTCCGTCACGGCTAGAAGAGCCGTTTCCGTACCATGTTTAGGACGGAATCCTGTTTGGGTGGAGTTCAGTAGAAGATTCTCTTCGAGGAATTTAGTGAGGTGGAGATTAATATGCTTCTCCAGAATTTTGCTTGCCCAAGGCAACAGGGAGATTGGACGGTAGTTGTTAGGGTCCGTGAGATTGAGATTGGGCTTCTTAAGTAGTGCTTTCACCATTGCCTGTTTCCAAGTATGGGGAACCACTCCTGTTTGCATGGAGCTATTGAGTAGCTCCATGAGGGTGGGGAGGATGACTTGGTTGGCCATGTTCATCATGCGAGGGGGTGCTGGGTCGCGGGGAGAGCCTGATTTTATCTGTTGTGCGAGGGATTTGAGTGATTCTAAGTCACGTGGTGGGAATTCATTCAAGGATACTCGCGGAGGGTGTTCTATAGCGCTTGGAGGTTGGGGTTTAGTGGTGGTAATCTCTGGGCCGGGGGCTGCAAAGGATATATATATTTTATTAATCTTTTGATAGAAAAATTCAGCTAGCTCGTTGCATCGAGCTATGGGATTGTCGACTGGGTCTGTGAGTGGGGGATCTTGGAGAGGCTTTTGACTACTTGGTATATTTCTCTTGGCTTGGATCTAGCTGCCATGATTTTCTCTTTGAAGTAAATGGCTTGAGCTGTATTTATTTCGAGTTTGTATGCCCTAATAGCTTCCCTATACCTGTTTTTTTCAGTGGTGACGTATCCTAGGCGCCACTTCCTTTCAAGCTTTCTGCACTGACGTTTCAACTCCCTGAGCTCCTCCGAGTACCAAGGGGCAGTTTCTCGTGCTCTTTTTAACAAGGTTTTCCTGGTGGGGAGGATGGAGTCAATAGAGTCCTCGATCCATTCATTGAATTTCCTGCTGTCGGGTATGGGGCTCTGGGAGAGAGAGGGCTTTGAGGTGGATAGGAGCCTCGACCACTGCTCTGGCGGGAGTCTGGACCAGTTTCTCATCTTTCGTGAAATAGGGGTGGGGGGAGTGAATCTGTGGGTGGACCAATTAAGGGGAATGAGAAAGTGTTCAGTCCAGGGGAGGTGTGTGATAGTGCCAACCGTGAGGTTGGGGCAATTGCTAAAGACCGGGTCAAGCAGGTGACCTTTTTTATGAGTGGGGGACCGGATTAGTTGTTCTAGTTGGATAGCGGCTAAGCTAGAGACTAGCTCATTGGCGGTGCTGTCAGTGCTGTTGTCGAAGTGAATATTGAAGTCGCCCAGCACCGTGAAGTTGGAAGAGGACATAGCAGATTCGGCCGCTAACGAGGGTAGTGAGGAGTGGAAGTGATTCAATGGGCTTGGGGGGCGATACACAAGTGCCCCTGTTAGACTGTCGTTGGGGGTGAGTTTGAGGCAGAAAGACATGCTTTCGCAATCTGGGATTGGGTCCAGGATGCAGTGGCACTGGTATAAAGATTTATGGATAATTGCAAGGCCTCCTCCTTTTCCTTTTGTGCGGTCCCTGTGAGAAATCTGGTAACCCGGGGGAAGGGCTTGAATCACATCTGGGTCACAGTCTGGGGTTAACCAGGTTTCGGTTAAAAAGACGGCGTCAGGAGTCCGCTCGTCTAATAGCTGGAAGATTTCTGCGCTATGTTTTGGCATGGACCTGCAATTTAGGAGCAGTAGGGTGTAGTTTTGCTGGACCGGTCTGAGCCGGGCAGAGTGGAGGCTAGTGTTGCAGCGTTGACAGTAGGTGGGGAGGTTCAGGGGATGATGTCCTTGAAGGCAGCTAGCATCCGTGGGGGGTTTAAGTGTGAGGAGAGCAGCAGCGCTATAATGAGTCCTAGGAGGGGGGCCAAGGGGAGTGGCCCCTGTCCCCGGCCAGCCGCGGACGAGCGCAGACGGGCTTGCCTTTGGCACGCTGGCGGCGCGCCCGCTGCGCGTGTCCGCTGCGCGCGTCCGCTGCGAGTCCGGGGGATGCACATTATTTAAGGGGAAGGGGGTGGGCGTGGCCTCCCGGCAGTGGGCGTGGCCTTTGGGCTCTGGCAATGGCGGCTAAAGAATTTTTCCTACCCGCAGCAGCGCTAAGATCCGCTGCGCGGGAATGTCAGGTGCCTTTTGAGGGGGGAGTGCCCAGGGACAGGTGAGTCAAGTTAAAAACACACAAGTACAATTTACAATTTTTTTAAAAAAAGATCGAGCGTCTCTCCCGGCTAATCGCCTCAGGAGTCTGTGTCCTCTAAAGCGTGCCGTCCGCGGCGCGACTTATATAGGGTTTGGTGAGGGGGCGTGGCCTCCCGGCAGTGGGCGTGGTCTGTGGGCTCTGGCAATGGCGGCGAAATAATTTTTCCTACCCGCGGCAGCGCTAAGATCCGCTGCGCGGGGATGTCAGGTGGCTTTTGAGGGGGGAGTGCCCAGGGACAGGGGAGTCAAGTTAAAAACACACAAGTACAATTTACAATTTAAAAAAAAAAAGATCAAGCGTCTCTCCCGGCTAATCGCCTCAGGAGTCTGTGTCTTCTAAAGCGTGCCGCCGCGCGACTTATATAGGGTTGGTGAGGGGGCGTGGCCTCCCAGCAGTGGGCGTGGCCTGTGGGCTCTGGCAATGGCAGCGAAAGAATTTTTCCTACCCGCGGCAGCGCTAAGATCTGCTGCGCGGGATGTCAGGTGGCTTTTGAGGGGGGAGTGCCCAGGGACAGGTGAGTCAAGTTAAAAACACACAAGTACAATTTACAATTTTTTTAAAAAAAGATTGAGCGTCTCTCCTGGCTAATCGCCTCAGGAGTCTGTGTCCTCTAAAGTGTGCCGTCCGCGGCGCGACTTATATAGGGTTTGGTGAGGGGGCGTGGCCTCCCGGCAGTGGGCGTGGTCTGTGCGCTCTGGCAATGGCAGCAAAATAATTTTTCCTACCCGCAGCAGCGCTAAGATCTGCTGTGCGGGGATGTCAGGTGGCTTTTGAGGGGGGAGTGCCCAGGGAGAGGTGAGTCAAGTTAAAAACACATAAGTACAATTTACAATTTAAAAAAAAAAAGATTGAGCGTCTCTCCCGGCTAATCGCCTCAGGAGTCTGTGTCCTCTAAAGCTTGCCGTCCGCGGCGCAACTTATATAGGGTTTGGTGAGGGGCGTGGCCTCCCGGCAGTGGGCGTGGCCTGTGGGCTCCAGCAATGGCGGCGAAATAATTGTTCCTACCCGCGGCAGCGCTAAGATCCGCTGCACGGCGATGTCAGGTGGCTTTTGAGGGGGGAGTGCCCAGGGACAGGTGAGTCAAGTTAAAACCACACAAGTACAATTTACAATTTTTTTTTAAAAAAGATCGAGCGTCTCTCCCGGCTAATCGCCTCAGGAGTCTGTGTCCTCTCCTCTAAATGACCTTATTTTAGAACAGGAGAAATGCGAGATTAAATTAAATTAAATAGTTCTTGGTTGACATGTTTCATGCCTTTGCTGTCCCGAAAGATCAACTGCCATTTTATCAGGACCTATCTAGATGTACCTAAACTTTGCTTAGAGGGAAGGGGATCCCAATCTTAATGGTGGAAAAAAGGAGTTCCCACCTTTGTGAAGAGCACCATAAAATGTGTTTAAATAGCCAACTTATACTCCTTGGTGTAGGTTTCCAATACTTGTGACCCTCCTCTATTAAGGAATGGGCTGCTTGGAGTTCATGGATGAACTGATCTCTTCGCCTGCTCACTCACCAGAGAGTCAGATTCCAGATTGCCATTATGAGCATCTCACCCCGTGGACTGTTGCTGCAGTGAGGGTTGACCTCAGGAGCTAAGGACTTACGAAATATCAAATTGACAGTTGCCAAGGATGTTATGTTATGTTAGTGACCTCTTATATAACGCTTGACTCACCCAGGGGCATCTCAGCGCTTACCTAGAGGAGAACCAAAAACGGAGAATAGAGATACCGGGAGCATTGACAGGTGGATTGCACTAGAACAAAAAGGCTTTAAGAGGTTTTCTAAAAACGAGATAAGAGGTAGATTTGCATAAAGCCTCAGGTAACGTGTCCCAGTACTTAGGTGTGACATATGAAAAGGTTTTGCCCCCTGTGCGGCTAAGACGGATAAATGGGACCTTCAACAGTGCCAATGAATTTGACCTCAGATTACGCTTAGATGTTTCCTTACAGATCTTATTTTGCAGAAAGCCAAGGCCCATTCCATTGATGGCCTTGAAGGTGAGGCAGCAAATCTTGAAAAATGATCTCTTTTTGACTGAAAGCCAATGAAGCTCTTTAAGCAGGGGTAGTGATGGACATCCTGGAGGACGATTTAAGACCATCCTTGCTGCAGTGTTCTGAATAACTTGAAGCTTAGCTAACACAGTCTCTCCCACATCTGCCAGTAGGGCATTACCGTAGTCCAGGCGAATCATAACCATCACCTGGACCACCGTTCTGCGATGTTCCGATGGCAGGTAGGGAATCATCCTACGTAGCAGGCGAAGACTGTAATAGCAAGAGCCCAAGATGTGTTTTACATTCTCCCTCATAGTTAACTTATCATCCAGTTATATTCCCAAACTTTTTACCGAGGAGTAAGGGACGGGAGCCACCCCCAACTGGGAGGACCACCAGTCAGTCATGCAGATATTAGTGGCTCTTCCCAGGAGCATAAGCTCTGTTATTCCTGGGTTAAGTTGAAGACCGCGTTCTGTCATCCATTTTGAAATGGCGAGCATTCCCGCCGAGAAAAGCTGTCTCTCCTCTATAGAGTTGGATCCTATTGGGAATATCAGCTGGGTATCGTCTGCATAGGAAACTATCTCAAACCCGAAAGGCTTGACAACATTGGCCAGAGGAGCCATATATACATTAAAGAGTGTGGGGCTTAGACATGAGCCCTGTGGTACTCCCTTGTCCAACAGAAATTTTCAAGACCTGAAAGGATCACTTATCATCTACCCAGAAATAGTCTATAGTGTTCTCTCCCCATGGGTAATTCCCAGTTTAGGATTACCTACAGATAATATATACACAAAGTTATAGCTACCCTAAAGTTGTAGTCAATTACATTACGTTACTGTGTCCCTAGTAGCACTACATAATAAGAGTGCTGGGCCTGTCATAAAAATGTGAAGGGCTGTCCTCACACACCACGAGGTGTCATGCTTCATCATAGGCAACCATCACTCTCTAAAAACCTGGTTTGATAGAGAGTGGACCTACACCAAAGACAGGGAGGCACTTCTAATATTTTAGGGGGGGCTCGCATGAATAGTGAATTAAAAATCAATGTAATACCCCAAAATTGCATTTAATCGTAGGATATATTACTTGGTATTAAAAATCTGGAATGTGGAGATCAGGGGAACTATTACCCCACCACCACTGCTACCGTCGTCGACATGTTTCTGCCTATGGCTCTAATGAGTCCGCTGCATTCTTCAGGAATGGACAGTTTCCAAGGATCACTTATCATCTACCCAGAACTAGTCTATATTGTTATCTCCCTATGGGTCATCTCCAGTTTTGGATTAACTATAGATAATACCTTTTTATCAGGCAACTTCCCTATCCGCAGTAGGGTGACCAACCGTTCGTAAATTTCACGAACCGTCCGTAATTTGGACCTCACGTCCGTTGTCCGTGAGGATTCCTTTTACGGACGCCTTTTGTCTGTAATTTTGGGACTTTTAGGGAACAGAGCTGTTCCCCTGCGAAAGGCCTCAGTTCCCTGATGGGGCCGCTTCGCAGAGCAGCCCTACCCCGCCCATCGTCATTGACAACGGGTCAGTCTGGGCTAGCACAGCATGTGGTGGTCTCCTCCTGCCCTGGTCTAGGGCAGGGCATTCTGTCACATGGAAGTGCAAAAACGCCCATGGTGCTTACTCTAGATATCGAATCCCTTTATAGCAATATTCCGATAGATGAAGCTATTAGAGCAACTGACTGGTTTATAGATAAACACAACATCACATGTCCAAAAAAAAATTTCATTGACTGTCTGTTCATTGTTCTAACAGAGAACGTCTTTGAATTTGGTGATGACATCTACCGCCAACTTAGGGGTGTTAGTATGGGGGCGTCGGTGGCCCCATCGATAGCCAACATATATATGTCCCGGTTCGAGGAACAATTCATAGATAATGAAGTAGCACCTTTTTTCGAATCGATCTCCCATTGGTCCAGATACATAGACGGCATCTTTTTTATCATGACCAATGGGAAAGATACCCTTCTAGAGTTCCTAGAATGGATCAACTTGACCGACAGCAATTTGAAATTCACTGCGCATTACAATGAGAATCAAGTCGAATTTCTAGATCTCTTAATTCGAGTTAATAACAACAAATTGGAAGTGGATTTATTTGTGAAAACAACAGCCCGAAATACGCTACTACATTTCTGTAGTTTCCACCCCAAATGTCAACGAGAAAGCATCCCTTTCTCCCAATTTCTCAGAGTCCGCAGAAACTGTTCCAACTTGTCTGATTATGACAAGCAAGCGGCAATTATGCGAAAAAAGTTTCTCGACCGTGGATACCCACACAGATTGATAAGAAATTCTTACAAACGGGCGCGATTTTTTGATCGAGACGCTCTATTAACCCCTAAAGATCAACAGGCCAATGATCAACTTGTGTGTGTAACCACACATTCCACCATGAATGAACGTATAAGACAGATTATTAATGCCAATTGGCATATTTTGAATTGCAATCCATCCTCTATATCTGCCTTATTCAAACCTCTATTTGCCCATAGGAGAAATAGAAATCTTAAAGACAAAATAGTTCATTCTAAGTTTAATACCAAACTGCCTAATAGTAATCAGACACAGAGATCATTACTGACGAATCTGCCGGTCCGAGGAACAGTTCCTTGTTCCTCCTGCAAATCGTGTAAAAACATTATGGGCGGAGAGGTGTTCACCCATAATGGCTTCACATTTAAAGCAACCGACTTATGGAACTGTAAAACCACAAATGTGGTTTATTTCATCAGTTGCCCATGTGGCCTTGGCTACGTCGGCGAAACTTGCAGGTCGATCCAAACACGGCTTACGGAACATAGATCAGCCATTAAAACTCTGAAATTAAATGCACCCCTAGTGAAGCATTTCCTTGATTTAGAACACAAACCTGAAGATCTGCATTGGCGCATCTTAGAAAAGATTAAAACCCCTGACAGTAAGGGTGGATGCGCCGTCCGGAAAAAACTAGAAGTCTTCTGGATTTTTGTATTGGACACACACAAGAGGGGACTCAACAACGAAACTCCTTGGGAGAATGCGATCTTATAACCTCCCATACAGCGCATCTCTCGTGGCTAATCTGTCCCTAACAAAAATGACATCTACATCTTTAGTGTAGATGGCTCTCTGTCTTTGTCCCAGAATAAATGGATTTCTGATTCCAGATTACAGGTAATCATTAATCCGTTACTATATCGCGTGTGTCCCTATCTTCTTCCCTTTGGATTACATGGAATACCCCGATAATGATCTTTTAAGTAAGAGGATGGGAATTTTTCTGATAGATTAGTTCCTTCAATAGCAGTACAGCTGAGACCCCCCGTTCATTTGCTGATTCAGTCGTATTTGAGATTATCTATCATTAATGTGAGAACACTTCTTCCACTATTAATGTGAAAACATTTCTTCCACTAAGGTATTTCCTGGTTATTCATTCATAGCGGATCGGGTGCCTTGTAGGGCTTTAGTGTAGTAACATGCCTGCAATACTAAGCCCCCCCCCCTCCCCCGCCCCTCTTGTTGCCCGGGATGCTGAATTCAGCTTCCATTACCTGTTAACTTCATGACACCACCAAGATCGAATAAGTGGGTCTTTAGGTATGCTCTTAATTTGATATATGATTCGTTTCACCTCTCGAAACCTTGCTCATTATCGTGCTCAGTACATCGGTTTTTCCAGTTTGTAATTCCCTGCACGGCTTGGACCTATAACACATTCCCCTTTAACGGGAGGTACCGTTTGGCCGGCGCGTCATTAGAGGTAACTTAGTTACCTATACTTAAGGAGGGGCCTAACAGGTTGTCAGGTCATTCTCCATTTCCAACGGCTGCGGGACGCCAGCAGATATCCCTAGCGTGGTTCCCGTAGGTTGACGCAACCGCCCGTGACTTCACATCGACGGTAAGATAGCTGCCCGTGCCGTATTTCTAGTTTATCACCGCACTCGTAATATAGATCATTTATTAATTGAATTGTAACTACATTTTTGTTACATTTCTTTTTTAGTATCAAAGTCCAACGTGCATTTGTCAGTCAGTCAGGATATCTTTATTCGACTTATTCCAAGTCATACAAAGAAACTTAAACAATAAAACATAGCATAAAATACATATATGACATTGCGTGTTTAAAAAAAACAATCTACGTACACCTTAGAAATGCTATATACAATATTAATATTAAGAAGGCAAGATTTGACCAACAGCTTTCGCCCTTGCTGCGGCCACTAACAAATTAGCGATACAGAAGGTTATGCGTGGATTTGACGCGAGCTGTAAGTAGAGTAGCGCCGGGCGTACCTGTGTGAAACCTGCTTCTTTCAGGATGGGGAGCAAATATTTTTTCCTCTGCTCGTGATATAAGCTACAGAACATAACACAATGCATTGTGTCCTGTACCGAAAAGTCATCACACCTGCAGGGTGGGGCTAGCTCTGGCTTCTGCCATTGCTTAAAAGAGCCTAGATAAAAATGTATCAGGTTAAACCTGAACTTTGTCAATAAAAACCTGTGGTAGGGGTATGTAACAAAGCTGAGATAAGGGGCAAGGGAGGGAGCGCTGACCAACAGGTTATGTGCCCTAACTGAGGGCTTCAATAGTTCAACGTCCTCGCGACGCGCTGCCTTTTTACCCATGAACGCCTTTTTTGTGTAGGCTATATCCGAGGCCTTGATTTTTTCTGGGCTTAAAAAGAGTTCTGGTCGGCCTAAGTCAGTAAATGATTTATTTAAATAGGCCAGCCATGGAATGCTCCTATGTTTGTCTAAGGAAAGAACATCTTTTAATATTTTGTGGTTCAGTGGTAGGTCTTCGTTCAGCCATATTTTCAGCCATAGGATCAGTGGCGCTAAGCTTAGTAAATCCGACAGGTAGGGTAAACCCACCTCCTGGTGAATTGAATAAGTTGGGGCTGACTGAGGTAGAGAGAGGAGAGATCTAATGAATTTGTTTTCTGCTCTCTGGATAGGATCAAGATTTACATAACCCCATACTGAAGATCCATAGAGTGCAATGGCCACAGGCTTACACTTGTAGATCTTTAGAAGTGCTTCCATAGGCCTAGCCCCCAACCTGCCCGCGAAGCCTAGGATCGCTGAGGAAGACCTAGTTACTGCCAACCTTTTTGCTGCTATCTGTGGCCCCCAAGTTCCCTTCTGGTCAAACAAAATGCCCAAATAGGGGAATGTGGTTACATTCGAAACAGGAACCCCACTACAAAAGAATGACTTATGACTTTTTTTGATGCACTCGCGCCCCATGACCATCGTATGTGATTTTAATACGTTCACCTTTAGGTCCAAGTTTTCCATAAAAGAGCCAAAGGCATCCAATAGGAGCTGCAGTCCAACACCAGTGCGGGCTATCAGCACCGCGTCGTCCGCGTACAGGAGTGCCGGGATAAGCACATCTCCTGCACGCGGGACGCCGCGGCCTGACTGCGCAGGTGTTCCCCTAGGCCGTTGATATAAATGGTGAAAAGCGTAGGGGCTAAAATACACCCTTGCCGTACCCCCTTTAGTGATTTAAACGGAGGGGTACATCTGCCATTATTTGACACACGTACAGCTGCAAAAAGTTCCTGGTGCAACGCTGCCATGAATGTAACCAAAGCTTTGTCAATGCCCATCTCTAACAAAATCGCCCACAATTTAGACCTATTAACGAGGTCAAACGCCGACGAAAGGTCCATGAAAGCAAGAAACACGGAACCCTCCTTGGCGACCGTGTACTTAGAGATGAGTAGGTGTAAGTTACTACATTGTTCGATGGTACCTTTCCTCTCTCTGAAGCCGTATTGCAGTTCGGACAGCCCACCGCAGCCATCGACGTTTTCCCTCAGTCTAGATAAGAGGACTCTGCCCAAGATTTTTACGGTTGAGTCCAGGAGGGATATTGGCCTGTAAAATGCAGGGTCGTCCCGCCGACCTTTGTTTTTAAAAATAGGGACGATGATAGATTTGGCCCATGAAGCAAGAGCAGGGTTTCCAGTAACTGCATTAAATACGTTTGACAAGACCTCAGCCCAAAGTTTGGGTGAAAACATGAAAAAGTCAGCGGGTACTCCGTCTGGCCCAGGTGCCTTATGTCTAGTGGTTTCCAACAAGGCTTTTTCCACTTCTTGTGCGTTAAAGGTGATATGGTGGGCATCTGTGTTATGCAGTTTACCTATCTTTGATCCTTCAGCATCGCCCCCGTATACTTTTTCAAAGAAAGACAACCAAGACTCGTCAGTAATCACGCAGTCCATGGGATCATTGCTGTCGTCAAGAAACAAGGGCTGTTTGATGATTTCCCAAAATCTCCTACTGTCCTTCAGTACAGCCGCTGAAAGGAGATTGTCCCATGTTTCTCGTTTGATGTTGTCTTTACGGTTCTTTATAGCTGCTTTATAGGCATTTCTTAATCTCGAGATGTCCTCTTTGGCCCTGGGCACAGATTTGAGTGCCGCCAATAGTTCTCTGTGGGCTTTAGAACATGCAGGGTCAAACCATCGCTTGTGGCCATGGGCTCCCCGGATAGGTTTGGCGAGTAGATCCTTCGAGACCTGGTCGCAAATTTCCTCATAAGCAGCTATAATTTTGGTCCTTTGGGTGCCTGGATCTCTACATAACTCCACCTGGGCTTTGATTTTTGGGTAGCATTTTCCATAAAAGTTTTCAGGGATAACTTTAGCCCACTTTACACGTCTATCTTGATCAGAGATCCTCAGGGGATGGGCAGGTTTAGGCGTTGCTGGTGGTGGCCCCAAGTGAGCTCCCCAGCCTGCTTCAAGTAGGACCGGATTGTGATCACTGTAATGCGTGGGGACTGTGCAATAGGCCATAGTCCGAATTAGGATGCCCAAAGAGACAAAAATATAGTCAATCACTGTACCATGTTGGGCCCCAGTAAAGGTTGGACTTCTCTGCCCACAGTCAGGTTCGTGCAAGTCGTAATAGGCCAATAGCTCTTCTAGTTCCTGCCCCTCTGCGGAATGTTCAAAGTGAGGTCCCCGTGTGGCTGCGTCATCAGCCACGTCAACTTCTCTACCCTTACAGGCTAAACCACATGGATGGATATTAAAATCGCCTAATAAAATAAACTCAAAAGCAAAATTGATATCCTGTGATACTATGTTTAAAATGTTTTCCAGGTTAGTGATATTACGCCCACTGTAGTCGCTGTTCCCAGAGTTGTAGAAATTGACAAACAATGTCCTGCTATCTTTGTTAATCACCCTCTCGACTATAAGGATGTTGTCAGAGTCAACGCTGATCAGCCTATAGGTGCCTTTTAGGGCTAATGAAAACAGAAACACCAAGCCGCCTTTGGCTCTGCCCGCTCTGCTGGATCTTGCAGGTTTAGTGAAGCTGGTGAACCCGTCCAGCCAGAAACTATTAGATGTATCCCAAGTTTCTTGCAGGGCAATGATGTGATATTCTGAAACAAAGTTCAGCCATGCTTTATCCTGGCGTTTTGCATTTGTGCCTGCTACGTTCCAGCTAATGATCTTACATGAGTCGGAGGGTGGTGGCTTTAAGTTGTTGGTGCATGCTGGTGCTATTTTGGCTGTTTGTTGTGTTACCAAAGCGCCACTTGCTAATGGTGGGTCATTCGGCTCCTCCCTAGCGTGCGTGATTCCTGGTTCAAGTCAATCACAGGTATTTAGGTCAGATAGAGGGGCAAACCTATTGCCTGTACTAAAGCCCCACTCAAACGGAGTGGCTACTTGCCCGTGGCCATATAGTGCTGGGTTCCACATAAATTGAGGTGTGTTTGGATAGAGCGGAAACTGGTCGTTTCTCGGCCATTGTACTGTCCTGACGCCCCGGGCGTTGCGATCCTCACCCGGCAAGCCCCCGCCCCAGACATTACCTCTTGGCTCTTGTGCCAGGACAGGCCTGATGTTCAGATCAATCGGACAATAAGATCTTCCTGGGTCCTGATGAGCTATAGGCTGTAGCCAGTCATTTGGATGTCGAGGTCTAGTGGCAGCTCTCCAGTTACTCTTATTGGTGTGTCTGTTGTAGCCGCTGGGATTTGGTAAGGTACGAAACTTAGACTCATCGAAAAAGAACTTAAGGGTGAGAGGGACAATGGAGCCTCTACGGCGTTGAGGTGGGAAGACATTGTTCAGAATATCTGGAAGGACCTCTGCGCTTGCGAGGTTTAAAATAACACAATCCCCTTGGAACTTTTTGGGCTTGCTTCCTATCCAAGATACCCTCCTAGACATAACAATGTCCCCTGCCAGCTTATCGTATCCTTGATCTGTCATAAGCATGTTGTTAGTGAGCCAATACAGCGCTTTATCTTTTAGATCCTGATTGGACTCTACTTTGCCTTGTGCTAAGACAGGGACATTTGCCAGCACCAAAACTACCGGTGAGGCTTCCAGAATAAATTGAGCAGAAAGATCCTCCTGCTGTGTTCCCCCAGGGGTGGCAGTTATGCTAGCACTATGATCTGCTGCTTCAGCAACCTGCCCAGGGACAGGCAATAAGATTGGTGGTAATGGCGGCGGAAGCGGAGGTCCCTGCTGAGTGAGTTGCGAATTGCTTACGGTAGAAGTGTCCTCCCCATTAGTAGGAATTAGATTTGTGACAAGAGAGGACAGGTTTTCGACCTCTTCGGCCAACTTGCTATGGGCCGCGCCCAGCTTTTTGACCTCCGATGTTAATTTATCCAACTTCCCGATCATGGGTTTGATTATGGTCTTGATTTTAATGTCTATCATTTCTTGGATCCTATTGAAGAGGTCATCATTGTTATTACTACTAGGCTCGCTCTCAGTGTCAAGATCCGCCAATTTCTCTGGCCGTCTGGAAGATGGGGTGGTGGCCTTTTTTTTGCCTAGATGTTTCCCCCCCGTTTGGCTACGGATTTACGGCAGGCTCTGACCGCCCGTATAAAGGGCCGCGGGGATTGTGATGCTACTTCCGTGATGGAGATCTGATGGTTAGAGTCGTTATTGGTATTTACTGATAGGTCTATCGGATCTGATCCATCCAAACGAGGATCAGAGTCGACATCGGTATTGACCACGGCTCCATTGGGGTGTATATTCTGGTCTGTAGGCTGTATTGTGGGGTTTACTAACGGTGGATCAGATGTCTCAGTGCTAAATGTACTTGTGGAAGGACTTTCCGAAGGCATGATAGGTGATTGACTTAAGCCTAAGGATTGCCTACGCTTGTTATTAATGTCATTAACCACTTGTACCAAATAAGAGTCTAAGGTATTCACAGACTCGTCCGGCACCGGTGCCCGTTTTCTCACCATTGTCGAAGCTGTTGATTGGACAACCTACGGAAAGCTTGCTCACAGATTTGATCAGAAGTAAGCCAATAGGAAAGAATAATTATGGCTGACAATCAATCGATGTCTGGTTGAGTACGGACCAGTCACAGACATACAGCTTGGTAAGCACAGTAGTAGGGTGGGAACAGTACCTTGGTGATCCGCCGAAATATTAGGGGAATGGCCTAGCCTGGCCTTTTCGTGCCTCTGAGGGCCACAGAGGGCCCGCCCTTTGCCCGGGCTTAGCCCCGGGCGCTCCCGCGCAGCGGGTTGTGCCGGTTCTTATAAGCGTCAGTAATTAGGGCGGGGCGATCAGGGAGAGCGGGCCAGGTGACTTGGCCTCTGGGTAGCCGGGACTCCTGGGAAAGCGAGTCCCGGACCCAGCGCTCGCAGCCCTGTCACTCACTCTCTCACCCAGCAGGGGCCAACAAACGGATGTGCAGCCTCGACGAAGCGGGACCCGCGCAGCGGGTTCCGCGAGTTGCTGGTCAGTCCTTCCCTCGACGGTGTCAACTCCTTCCTTCCTCCACAGGGCAAAAGTCAGTGTGGCGATCCCGGGTTCCTAAACGGGCAGAATCCTTTTCAGCTGTTCTGTTCTGCTGGGCGGGGCGGTCAGGGAGAGCGGGCCAGGTGACTTGGCCTCTGGGTAGCCGGGACTCCTGGGAAAGCGAGTCCCGGACCCAGCGCTCGCAGCCCTGTCACTCACTCTCTCACCCAGCAGGGGCCAACAAACGGATGTGCAGCCTCGACGAAGCGGGACCCGCGCAGCGGGTTCCGCGAGTTGCTGGTCAGTCCTTCCCTCGACGGTGTCAACTCCTTCCTTCCTCCACAGGGCAAAAGTCAGTGTGGCGATCCCGGGTTCCTAAACGGGCAGAATCCTTTTCAGCTGTTCTGTTCTGCTGGGCGGGGCGGTCAGGGAGAGCGGGCCAGGTGACTTGGTCTCTGGGTAGCCGGGACTCCTGGGAAAGCGAGTCCCGGACCCAGCGCTCGCAGCCCTGTCACTCACTCTCTCACCCAGCAGGGGCCAACAAACGGATGTGCAGCCTCGACGAAGCGGGACCCGCGCAGCGGGTTCCGCGAGTTGCTGCTCAGTCCTTCCCTCGACGGTGTCAACTCCTTCCTTCCTCCACAGGGCAAAAGTCAGTGTGGCGATCCCGGGTTCCTAAACGGGCAGAATCCTTTTCAGCTGTTCTGTTCTGCTGGGCGGGGCGGTCAGGGAGAGCGGGCCAGGTGACTTGGCCTCTGGGTAGCCGGGACTCCTGGGAAAGCGAGTCCCGGACCCAGCGCTCGCAGCCCTGTCACTCACTCTCTCACCCAGCAGGGGCCAACAAACGGATGTGCAGCCTCGACGAAGCGGGACCCGCGCAGCGGGTTCCGCGAGTTGCTGGTCAGTCCTTCCCTCGACGGTGTCAACTCCTTCCTTCCTCCACAGGGCAAAAGTCAGTGTGGCGATCCACTATTAATGTGAAAACATTTCTTCCACTAAGGTATTTCCTGGTTATTCATTCATAGCGGATCGGGTGCCTTGTAGGGCTTTAGTGTAGTAACATGCCTGCAATACTAAGCCCCCCCCCCCCGCCCCTCTTGTTGCCCGGGATGCTGAATTCAGCTTCCATTACCTGTTAACTTCATGACACCACCAAGATCGAATAAGTGGGTCTTTAGGTATGCTCTTAATTTGATATATGATTCGTTTCACCTCTCGAAACCTTGCTCATTATCGTGCTCAGTACATCGGTTTTTCCAGTTTGTAATTCCCTGCACGGCTTGGACCTATAACACATTCCCCTTTAACGGGAGGTACCGTTTGGCTGGCGCGTCATTAGAGGTAACTTAGTTACCTATACTTAAGGAGGGGCCTAACAGGTTGTCAGGTCATTCTCCATTTCCAACGGCTGCGGGACGCCAGCAGATATCCCTAGCGTGGTTCCCGTAGGTTGACGCAACCGCCCGTGACTTCACATCGACGGTAAGATAGCTGCCCGTGCCGTATTTCTAGTTTATCACCGCACTCGTAATATAGATCATTTATTAATTGAATTGTAACTACATTTTTGTTACATTTCTTTTTTAGTATCAAAGTCCGACGTGCATTTACTCGTCTATCTAGTTTACATATTTAAAGAAGGGCACATCGAGTAACCTTACTTCCCTAACGGCTGTGGGACGCCAACAGATATCATCAACGCGGCTCCCATAGGTTGTTGCACACGCTCTTGTTTTTATTACGGTAAGACACGCGTCCATGCCGAATATCGAGGCTACCATTGTATCTGTAAAATATCTATCACTTTAATCGTAACAGTAGCTATTTTGCTCTCCCCTTCTAGAAATACAGCGCGACATGTAGTTACTCTTTTATCCTGTTGATATACTTAAAGAGGGGCCCATTTGGCACATTGAGGTATTCTCTTCCTCCAACGGCTGTGGGACGCCAACAATATATTGTTAGCACGGCTCCCGCAGGTTGTTATACACGTGCTCGACCCTAAATTTAACGGTAAGATATACATCCTTACCGCTTCCAGGGTCAATCTGTCTGCATATAATACGGAGCACTTAATAATTGTTTTGTAACTGCAGCAGCTTCATATTTTAATTTCAGAAATCAAGTCCTGACGTGGAGTTACACTTCCACCCAGTTTTTATAAACACAAAGGGATCGCGAGTTGCCCCGTTCGGATGCACTTTCAGAGAAAAGTATTGAACACGCCACCTGTGTTCTTTCGGTAAGGCTTATACAATATAATTCAGTTTTAGTGCCAATGACTTTTCTATCCCTCGCTGTTAGTTATACAGACATTTTTTTGAATTTGAATGACCCAATTATCAGGTTCTTTACATTTTGGTTAAGTGTAATTGGATATGAGCTTTATCTAGTGCTCTCATGGTGAATATTTGACCAGATTTCCTGATGTGCTTATTTCTAGCCTTGAGACATGCAAGCTATCCGTTCTAACTAAGCAAGATAACCTCTACCATACCCGAAGAGTTCTATGCAACATAATTTGCTATTAGCATTAAGGTGAGCAGCAGCCAAAAGACAAACTATACTATTCCGAAACTTCAAATATAGTGGTGGGGTAAAAAATATACATGACATATAAATCTTCTTTTTCATATTTTATAAACCCTTGAAAATTTGTCTGTATGGTTACACAATTTGAAGGCCACATTGAGTCCTTCCCTTGTGATGCCATAGATACCTTGGTAAGTGATTATTCAAAAACGCTTCGTATCATATAATTTTGACAGTTGTAGATCATTTTTCCTAAATATCTATACTAGATATAGGAACATTGGGCCTTTTCTTGATGTCATTCACAGATCTAAACTCCAAAGGGTTACGTCAAAAGGCTCTCTCTTGCATATATATACATAGACCTATCCTTCTCTGTGTAGTTGATGGAAAATATGAGGTAATTCAATGCCAGAGCTTTGTAGCTCTAGAGTTCATCGTCCCATTTGACTTGTTGTGTATTTAATTCACCAAGAGGGTATCCCTCCCCTTTCTTCATTTCCCTGTTCCCCCGTCCCGGGGGCCCCCCGGCCCCCCCCATTCCACTTATATACTACTGCTCAAATATAAAACTATCAGCTTGTACCTTGCGTAGCTACATCTTTTAGCTACACAAGTAGGGAGTTATTGTTATGTAAGCACGGTCAAAGGTATATTCTGCATATGTACTTCTCACTGTTCAAATTGGAATTTGAGATTGCACTTTCTGGTTTTAAATTTGCTTTGCATATGTTTTTCAGATTTTATTGTGGCTCCTGAAGAAGGCGTTTCCAAAAACGCCGAAACGCGCGTCGTCTAATATTGTCTGCCACTGTTTTATGACTTTCTCATGTAATTGTGTTATAAGTATATGAATATTGTCCTACTGAGTTGTTTATGTAATTATTGGTTTATTATGCCTTTTTATCAAATGTTTTTAATGTGAATAAGTTTACACATAAATAAATGCAACTTTGTTTTTTAATTATTTGGTTGGGTGCTTTTCATACAATTCCTCCCCTGTCGTATGGATATTTGGTTACTTCTTTTGCATTGCTGCTACCTGAGAATCCATGTTAACCAAATAAAGGCGGTGAAAGAAGTTCAAAGGAAAGGATTATAGTTCTTTCAGAGTCTCATCATTTTAGAACTGAGGCATTTTCAATATTATATTCGAGGAAGCCACGATTGCTGCTTTTTTATTTTACGCAACTAACAACCATTGACAACGCCAATAGTTCTGGCTTGTTGTAGGTGTAACGTTACTTGTTCTATATGTAACGTTACTTGTATTATATATCTGGATGCAATGACAGAAGCAACAAAAATACCAGTCAGACGGGCCATTATACTAAGCGCAGATTTTTAGCTTACGTGTTTTAAGTCGCCCCCTTAATTACATCGAACACCCCCTTTGGAGCGACCCCCTCTAGCATTTTCGTCCCATTTATAGCTCTGGAAACAACACCATGTCACACGTCCAGGCACTGTGCATCATGCATGACTCATGCCTTCCACTTTTTCAGATTGCCTATGTGCAGGGGCATAGTGAACCCTACCCCACCATACCCCCTGCTTTAGGAGCTAAACTCTGCAGACCAAGGCTCAGCTTTAGGAGCTAAACTCTGCAGACAAAGGCTCAGCTCATAATTTACGTGAAAAGGTGAGTGAGTAAGTAAGGGATGGGTGGGTGGATGGATGAGTGAAATGATGGATGGATGAGTGAAAGGTTGGATGTAGGGCGAGTGGATGGATGAGTGAAATGATGGATGGATTGAGGAATTGATAAGTTAAAGGGTAGATTGATGAATTGATAAGTGAAACAGTGAATGGATGGACGGAGGAGTGAAAGGGTGAATGTAAGGCTGGATGAGTGAGTGAAATGGCGGGTAGATGGACAAAAGGATGGATAGATGAGTGAAGGAGTGGGGAGGCAAAAGAGGGGAGGTAGCTGACGAGGTAGTCAGAATAGTGTCATGGAATCTAGCGGGTTTGGCTGCCAAAATTAATAACAAAGAATGGTGCCAGTACATAAGCAAATTCTCTATAATCTGCTTACAGGAAACTTGGGCAGTCGACAACAGCTCACTACACATACAAGGGTACAAATGTTTCTTTGTCCCAGCAAGGAAATCTAGACCAGGTAGGGCTATGGGTGGGTTATCGGTATATGTGGACCTGAACCTCCCTGGCACATGGTGGACCTCAAATTGTAACTCTCATGATATCCAAGAGGTGCATCTCAAGGGTAAAGGACTTAATCTGACAATGTTCAATGTTTACAATAATGTGGCGGGCAGGGGATGCAATGCACTGATAAGAGAACTGGAGTATAGATTGTGCCAGGACTCTACTTGTGAAGCCAGGACCCATGCCCAAAATAGTTTGGTCATGGGGGACTTTAACTGTCACCTCTGCCCAGCCCTTTTCCCAATAGATGAGACATGGTCGCGATGCCCAGAGGATAATGGAGCCCACTTTGAGCACTCATTAGAAGGTGATGCTCTAACAAAATTTTTGCAGAACCAGGATTTGGTTCACACCATGGATATGGTGCAAATACCACAGGATGAGATCCCGCCACCTACTTTCAAGGGCAGAGGATGTTCATCATATATTGACTACATTCTCGCCTCAAGGGCTTTTAAAAATAGAATTTTCAGGGTTGGGATTGATTGGAACCCGTTTAGTGATTATAACCCCTTGGTGTTAGATGTATCCTATCGGGCCGGTCCCAGCGGGAGAAAGCCCGTAGTGGTAACTGAGAGGGTCGCTGATCAGGGCAGACACCTAAGGTGGTCCAAGATTGATGGGGAAAGGTTTTATAGATCACTGATGGAGAAGGGGAAAACAGCTTTTGAGATGTGTCTAGACGTGACAATAGAAGGGCAGCAGTTACTCATAGCATTCGAACACATTGCACATTTAGTAGATGGTCTGTTAAAGACTAGCGCCCCGATAAAAGGGACTGGTAGTCAGCCGCAGTGGTTTGACCGAGACTGCTCAAAAGCCCTGAGGGATCTCAAAGATAGTATTGAAATAAGGCCAAAGGACGTCGCACGAGTTGCCTCCTGTAGAAAAAAATACAAGAGCGAGCTGAGCAGGAGGAAAAAGGCACTACAAGCAGAAGGTTGGGCGGACCTAAGGGAGGCGGGGGAAAAGAGGGACATGACAGAATTTTGGAGAATTATCAACAGACCCACTTTCTAGGATGATACGGCCCCCAAATTGGGAACAAACATTACGCCGGACATGTGGATTACTCATTACAGGGGTCTATATAACCACGAAACGGGCATACAGTATGAACAAGGGAATGTACACCAAGGTCAGCCCGTAGTTTTTTCACTAAAGGAAATCAAGGTCGGGATCGAGGGGCTGTCTAAAAACAAAGCCCCAGGCCCTGATGGAATCCCGCCTGATTTGCTCCTAAGTTCTGTGGAATTATGGGCCCCTATAATGACAAGAGTCATTATTACTGCAATCCGCTGTGGCTTACTGCCCTCCTGGTCAACAGCTATCATTGTCCCTATTTTCAAAGAGGGTAGCAGGGACGACCCTCAATGCTATCGCCCCATCTACTTGATCGATGTATCTGCTAAAATTTTGGGAAGGGGGATGTTAAACCGGTTGTCTGAGTGGACAGAAGCAAATAATATCATCTCAGACACACAGTACGGTTTCAGGACGGGTCATTCCACGAGTGACCAATGCTTGAACCTCTACATGTTAGCAGCCAAATATACTTTGGCCAGTGATGAATCCCTTTATATGGGGTTCATGGATCTGGCAGCTGCTTTCAATCACGTAAATAGGGGCAAGCTTTGGGACATGATGACCAGTATGGGGATATAGGTTGGCCTTATTAACATCTTAAGAGAACTGCATAGTAATACCTCAGCGCAAGTCAGGTATAACATGGAGGGTGGATGCACTGACTCCATCCACTGCAGAAGTGGGGTACGCCAAGGCTGCATCTTGGCGCCTTTTTTATTCTCCCTTTATATTAATAATTTGGAGCAGTATCTCCTACAGCTGGGATCCGATTGTCCACGAGTAGGGAAGCGTCATGTTCCTGTGTTACTTTACGCAGATGACGCGGTCCTCCTCGGACGCACACCAAAGAGTTTACAGACCTTTCTGTTAATTTGGGCAAATCCTACGTTTTATCCGTTGGCAAAAAAACCTGCAACAAATTTACTTTCACAATAGGGAGCCACAAGATAGAGAAGGTTAAATCATTCTCATATCTGGGCTTACTATTTGACAGGTTATTAAAATTTAACTGCCTGGTGGAGGAACGTTGCCGTAAAATAAATGCCACCAACGGGGCTATTGCAGGTTATGGTCGAAGGCTGGGGAATTGGTGCCCTGAACAGGTGTTGATTTTGTATAACTCAATGTGTTGCTCTAAAGTCATTTATGGGGCAGAGGTGTGGGGCTTTGCAAATATTTGCCAACTGCAGCGGGAGGAGAATAAATATCTACGCTCCGTCCTGAAAGCCCCACATAGTCTAGTTGCTGGAATTGCACACAGGGAGTTAGGGATACCCTACCTTGAAGATTCGGTGAAGGTTAGGCCAATCCTAGCTTGGCTTAAAATCTGGGTAAACCCAGAGGCGAGCTTAAGCAGGGAAATAATGAAGGACTGCTTGGGGAGAGAAAAATGGTTGCGAATCCCGTGGCTCAGTTATGTCAAGTCCGTATTGGAAATTCTGGGCCTCGGGAATCTCTTTGCCGATCCGACAGTGATTATCCCTCAGCATAAGACGATTGTTAAAAAAGCGTTTTTGGCACACAAAGCCACACAGAGAACAGAGCAAGAAAGGGCTAAAACCACGGTGTGTGCATATAACCTTGTAAAGACCACAGAAGGAATGGAACCTTATCTATATTTGATACATAATGCACAGGAAAGGTTTTTAATGAACCGTTTTAGGCTCAATCTTTTACCATATTTATTGGGATTACCACTAGGGTATACACTTACAATTGAGCAGAAGGGAACCTGCGGCTGCGACAATAGGTCTCCGCAGGATTCCCTTCATTTTGTACTGTTATGTCCATTTTATTCTGAACCTAGGCGTAGATTCTTGGTATACATTCTAAAAAATCTAATATAAAATGTGCTCAAGAGGCCTTGATCTTTTTACAACAGGCAACTGATCCCCTTACACTGTGCTGCATCATTAATTTTATCAAAGTAGCGGTTCGATTGAGGGCAACTAGAGGGGGGGAATTGTGAGACTGCTGTGGTTGTTTTTAAAGGTTCATAATGTCTTTTTTAACCCTCTGTGACTTTGCTGTACTTATATTGGGATTCATGTTAATTTAATGTTTTTTTTAAAGTGTATATTGCATGTCTGTACTTTTATGGTGATTTTTAATCATCGAATAAAGAACCCTGACTGACTGAGTGAAGGAGTGAAAGGCTGGATGGATGAGAGAAAGGATGGATGGATGAGTGAAAGGATGAATGAGTGATACGTTCAATGGATGGATTCATGAATGGATGAGTAGATAGATGGGTGGGTGGATTGAAGGATGGATGGCTAAGTGAAAGGGGTATGGAGAGAGAAAGGAAGGATGGGTGAATGGATGACAACCAGTGAATGGGTGGAAGGATGAGTGACTGGGTGGATGAATAAGTGAAAGGATGGCTAAATAGGTAAATGGCTGGATGGATGAGTGAATGGATAGATGGGTGGGTGGAAGAATGGCTGGATGAGTGAATGGAAAGATAAGGTGAAAGGGAGGATGGAGGGATGGATGAGTGAAATGATAGATGGAAGGATACATGATGAATAGGATTGTGAATGTTTGAGTGGATGGGTACACATATGGAAGGACAGAATGAATGGTGAAAGACTGAATGATGGAGGATTACACATTGTAAGCCCCATTATCTTAAGCAACATTTCCTATACATTGACTTGACCATTTATATGAGTGATTGTCTCTGTATAATATGTGTGTTTTGTAATGCACTCCAACACTCTGCCCTGCATT